>NC_134688.1:469775989-471083490 GCF_050947455.1 Rhinoderma darwinii | reverse complement strand
AGGGGCAGTATTATAGTAGTTATATTCTTGTATATAGGGACAGTATTATACTAGTTATATTCTTGTATATAGGGGCAGTATTATAGTAGTTATATTCTTGTATATAGGAGGCAGTATTAGGCTGGGTTCACACGTGGCGGAATTTCACTTAAATTCCGCTGCGGACACTCCGCAGCGTTAATCCGCAGCGGAGCCGTTTGTCCATTGACTTACACTTTAATTTAGCAGTGTTCGTTTAGACGAGGCGTAAAATTCCGCTGCGGAGCATAGGCTGCGGAGCGGAATTTGGTGTCCGCAGCATGCTCTGTCTGTTGCGGAGCAGTGGCGGACTCATGGCGGAATTTCTCCATTGACTTCAATGGAGATTCTAATTTCCGCAATGAAGTCCGCAGCTGTCATGCACATGTTATGTGTGCTGCGGATCCGTCTTGCTTTTTTAACTTGACATTTCTTCATTCTGGCTGGACCTATGTATTTCTAGGTCTACAGCCAGACTGAGGAAGTCAATGGGGCTCCCGTAATGACGGGAGCGTTGCTAGGAGACGTCAGTAAATAGGCACTGTCCAGGGTGCTGAAAGAGTTAAGCGATCGGCAGTAACTGTTTCTGCACCCTGGACAGTGACTACCGATCCCAATATACATGTATCTGTAAAAAAAAATGAAGTTCATACTTACCGAGAACTCCCTGCTTCTGTCTCCAGTCCGGCCTCCCAGGATGACGTTTCAGTCTAAGTGACGGCTGCAGCCAATCACAGGCTAATAACAGGCTGCAGCGGTCACATGGACTGCCGCGTCATCCAGGGAGATCGGGCTGGATGCCGAAGGAGGGACGCGTCACCAAGACAACGGGCGGTAAGTATGAATTTCTTTGACTTTCACAAGGGAAAGTGCTGTCCCTTCTCTCTATCCTGCACTGATAGGGAGAAGGGAAGTACTTTTACCGCAGTCCGCAGCAGCTAGTCCGCATCAATTTACTGCACATTTTGTGCAGATCCGCAGCAGAATCTGCAACGCAGATTCTGTGCGGCATTGATGCGGACAGTTGCGGAGGAAATCCGCCACGTGTGGTCATGCCCTTATAGTAGTTATATTCTTGTATATAGGAGCAGTATTCTAGTAGTTATATTCTTGTATATAGGAGCAGTATTCTAGTAGTTATATTCTTGTATATAGGGGCAGTATTATAGTAGTTATATTCTTGCATATAGGGGGCAGTATTATAGTAGTTATATTCTTGTATATAGTGGCAGTATTACAGTAGTTATATTCTTGTATATAGGGAGCAGTATTATAGTAGTTATATTCTTGTATATAGGGGCAGTATTATACTAGTTATATTCTTGTATATAGGGAGCAGTATTATAGTAGTTATATTCTTGCATATAGGGGACAGTATTATAGTAGTTATATTCTTGTATATAGGAGCAGTATTATAGTAGTTATATTCTTGTATGTAGGAGCAGTATTATAGTAGTTATATTCTTGTATATAGGAGCAGTATTATAGTAGTTATATTCTTGTATATAGGAGCAGTATTATAGTAGTTATATTCTTGTATATAGGGGGTAGTATTATAGTAGTTATATTCTTATATATAGAGGCAGTATTATATTAGTTATATTCTTGTATATAGGGGGCAGTATTATAGTAGTTATATTCTTGTATATAGTGGCAGTATTACAGTAGTTATATTCTTGTATATAGGGGGCAGTATTATAGTAGTTATATTCTTGTATATAGGGGGCAGTATTATAGTAGTTATATTCTTGTTTATAGGGCAGTATTATAGTAGTTATATTCTTGTATATAGGGGTAGTATTATAGTAGTTATATTCTTGTATATAGGAGCAGTATTATAGTAGTTATATTCTTGTATATAGAGGCAGTATTATAGTAGTTATATTCTTGTATATAGGAGCAGTATTATAGTAGTTATATTCTTGTATATAGGGGCAGTATTATAGTAGTTATATTCTTGCATATAGGGGGTAGTATTATAGTAGTTATATTCTTATATATAGAGGCAGTATTATATTAGTTATATTCTTGTATATAGGGGGCAGTATTATATTCTTGTATATAGTGGCAGTATTACAGTAGTTATATTCTTGTATATAGGGGGCAGTATTATAGTAGTTATATTCTTGTATATAGGAGCAGTATTATAGTAGTTATATTCTTGTATATAGGGAGCAGTATTATAGTAGTTATATTCTTGTATGTAGGGGGCAGTATTATAGTAGTTATATTCTTGTATATAGGAGCAGTATTATAGTAGTTATATTCTTGTATATAGGGGGCAGTATTATAGTAGTTATATTCTTGTATATAGGAGCAGTATTATAGTAGTTATATTCTTGTATGTAGGGGGCAGTATTATAGTAGTTATATTCTTGTATATAGGGACAGTATTATAGTAGTTATATTCTTGTACATAGGAGCAGTATTATAGAAGTTATATTCTTGTATATAGGGACAGTATTATAGTAGTTATATTCTTCTATATAGGGAGCAGTATTATAGTAGTTATATTCTTGTACATAGGGGCAGTATTATAGTAGTTATATTCTTGTATAAAGGGGGCAGTATTATAGTAGTTATATTCTTGTACATAGGAGCAGTATTATAGAAGTTATATTCTTGTATATAGGGGCAGTATTATAGTAGTTATATTCTTGTATATAGGGGCAGTATTATAGTAGTTATATTCTTGTATATAGGAGCAGTATTATAGTAGTTATATTCTTGTATATAGGGAGCAGTATTATAGTAGTTATATTCTTGTATATAGGAGGCAGTATTACAGTAGTTATATTCTTGTATATAGGAGGCAGTATTATAGTAGTCATATTCTTGTATATAGGGGGCAGTATTATAGTAGTTATATTCTTGTATATAGGAGCAGTATTATAGTAGTTATATTCTTGTATATAGGAGGCAGTAGTATTGTAGTTATATTCTTGTATATGGGAGCAGTATTATAGTAGTTATATTCTTGTATATAGGGGCAGTATTATAATACTTATATTCTTGTATATAGGGGGCAGTATTATAGTAGTTATATTCTTGTATATAGGGGGCAGTATTATAGTAGTTATATTCTTGTATATAGGAGCAGTATTATAGTAGTTATATTCTTGTATATAGGGGCAGTATTATAGTAGTTATATTCTTGTATATAGGGGCAGTATTATAATACTTATATTCTTGTATATAGGGGGCAGTATTATAGTAGTTATATTCTTGTATATAGGGGGCAGTATTATAGTAGTTATATTCTTGTATATAGGAGCAGTATTATAGTAGTTATATTCTTGTATATAGGGGCAGTATTATAGTAGTTATATTCTTGTATATAGGGAGCAGTATTATAGTAGTTATATTCTTGTATATAGGAGCAGTATTATAGTTTTTATATTCTTATATATAGGGGACAGTATCATAGTAGTTATATTCTTGTATATAGGGACAGTATTATAGTATGTATATCCTTTTATATAGAGAGCAGTATTATAGGATGGGAGTTAAATATACATAATGAAGTGTGACCTTTCTATAAATATATGTGAAGTGACTGCTATCAGTTTTATTGTGGATGTCTCTTTCCTTGGTATAATGTATTATCTTGTCCTGTGAAGGGTTTATTTTTCCTATTAGCCTTTGTTGGCTACTGTGTTTGTATTCAGAGACACATTACAGGTCAGGGATTGTAGACAGATTCTTCACTTTACAATTAGCCTTTATATATAATGTTGTATAACTTCAGATACTGTACTCGTGATGATCTTTAGTAACAATTTGTCAATCGCATCCAAAGCTGCATTTATTACTGCCTAGCTCATAAAACACGCTGCACTCTAATGTGGTGCATTGTGGGAGTTCTATACTTTTTAAATTAGATGTTTCCTGTATAAACACTATATCTCCCACAATGCGTCACAGCAGAGCAAACTCTGTGAGTTGGAACTGAAGTATTAGGGCAAGGCCAGACGTGGCGGAATTGTGGACATTTTCTCCATTGCCTTCCACAGCTTTTTAGTTAGGTTCGTTTACACGTTGCGGACAATTCCACTGCGGAGCATAGGCTGCGGTGCGGAATTTGGTGTCCGCAGCATACAATGGATGTTGCGGACCAGTGGCGGACTCATTGCGGAATTTCTCCATTGACTTCAATGGAGAGTCAAAATTCCGCAATGAAGTCCGCAGATGTTATGTACATGTTATGTGTGCTGCGGAGTGTATTGGTTTTACTAACATGACATTTCTTCATTCTGGCTGGACCTATGTATTTCTAGGTCTACAGCCAGACTGAGGAAGTCAATGGGGCTCCTGTAATTACGGGTGACTACGTGTGTGCACCCATAATTACGGGAGCGTTGCTAGGCGACGTCAGTAAATAGTCACTGTCCAGGGTGCTGAAAGAGTTAAGCGATCATAATATACATCAACCTGTAAAAAAAATAGAAGTTCATACTTACCAAGAACTCCCTGCTTCTTCCTCTAGTCCGGCCTCCCGGGATGACGTTTCAGTCCAAGTGCAGCCAATCACAGGGCAATCACAGGCTGCAGCCAATCACAGGCCAATCACAGGCTGCAGCCAATCACAGGCCAATCACAGGCTGCAGCGGTCACATCGACTGCCGCGTCATACAGGGACGTCGGGCTGGATGTCGAGAGAGGGACGCGCCACCAAGACAACGGCCGGTTAAGTATGAAATTATTTTTACTTTTACTAGGGAAAGGGCAGCCCCTTCTCTCTATCCTGCACTGATAGAGAGAAGGGAAGTACTTTCACCTCAATACGCAGCAGCTAGTCCGCATCAATTTACTGCACATTTTAGGCAAAGCCGCAACAGAATCTGCAACGCATATTACGTGCGGCATTGATGCGGACAGTGGCGGAAGAACTCCGCCACGTCTGGTCATACCCTTAGGGCACATTCACACGTGGCGGAATTGCTGTTGATTTCCGCTGCGGACAGTCTGTAAAAGGCTGCAGGACAACTGTCCCGTACTGTAATCATGTTTTCAGTACGGGACAGTAGTTCCACGGAGAGGCAGGGACTCCTAGCGTCGTACATAAGTATGATGCTAGGAGCCCGGCTCCCTGCACTGTGTTCGGTCCTGGACTTGCGGCCGAAATACGTTCCGTCCTTTACGGACTGAACATGCTCGTGTGAATCCAGCCTAATAGCGCATTTCATGGAAATAAAATTGTTTTTATGTCGTCGCGTTCCAAGAGTCATAACTTCTTTATTTTTCCGTCAGTGCAGTCGTGCAGACTTGTTTTTTTTGGGAAGAGTCTTATTATTTTTTATTAGACCCATTTTGGGGTACACATAAAGCTTTGTTCACATCTGCGTCGGGGCTCCGTTAATGGGTCCTGTCGGATCTTTCCGTCAGGGGAACACAGAAACTGAATCCAAAATGAAACAAATGGAAACCACAGGTTTCCGTTTGAATCCCCATTGATTTCAATGGTGACGGATCCGGTGCAAATGGTTTCCGTTTGTCACCGCTGTGTATGGGTTCCGTCGTTTTCACGGAATGAATAGCGCAGTCGACTACGCTATTGATTCAGTCAAAACGACAGAACCCTTTCACAACGGAGACAAACGGAAACCATTTGCACCGGATCCGTCACCATTGAAATCAATGGGGATTCAAACGGAAACCTGTGGTTTCCATTTGTTTCAGTCAGGGTTCCGCTCATGGGTTCCCCTGACGGAAAGATCCAACGGAGCCCAGGAACGGAGTCCGGACGCAGATGTGAACGAGGCCTAATTTGTTGACTAACTTTTATGAATATTTTTATGGGGTAAAGGAAAAATAAGCAATTCCGCTGTTGTTTTTTTGCGTTCTTTTCTACGCTGTTCATCATGTGGTTTAAATAATCTGTTGACATTATTATACGGGTCGCTACGATCGCGGCGAAACAATGTATGTGTATTATTCATTTATTTTAACAATATTGATAAATCAAACCACTATTTATTGGGGGAAAAAAATGTTTACTGTGAAACTTTTTTTTTTTTTACTAAAACTTTTTTTTTTTTTTTAACTGTTTGTTTCACTATGTGATAATATTTTGTTAGGGCACGTTCAGACGTAACGGAAAATTTCCACTGCAGATTTTTCCGCAAATTCGCCGCAATTATGCAATGAATGTGCAACAAAATTTGCACTTTTTTAAGTTAATCCAGACGTGGCGGATTTCACAGCGGAACTCGCCGCAATTTTCAGCTTTTCCATCGAAAGGTAAAAATCTGCAGTGAAAATCCGCGGCCTTTCTTCAACAGACCGTGCATGCGAGATTGTAAATTCCACCCACCCGCTGGTTTTCCGCCACGTCTGCAACAAGTTACCCGAGAAGCTATAGAAATCAAAGGAAAAAAAGACTTCTACGGAATTACGCAGCAAATCCGCCACATCAGAACGTGCCTTTATACTCATTTTTACCAAAGGATGATTACCTGTCAATGGAAAACTGACAGGCAATCTATTAGGCCATGCCTTTGGCCTAATAGAAATATAGCCATGGCAGGTCTGGGGGCTTTTATTAGGCAGTTGGTTGCCATGGCAACCCATCGGTGCCCCGTGGGATACTGTTGGGGTGACAACGAGAGCCCCATCCCTCTGCAGCCACTCCCTCACCATTGACTGCGCCATCTAAGTGGTTAAACTAATGGGATCGGAGGTAACTCCGATCCCGGCCTTTGCTGCGGGATGTCGGCTGTATATTACAGCCGGCACCCCCTGCGGATGGTGCCTGCACAGCTCTTGTGCCCATGACATCCACACCAATAGACCGCAATTAGAGCATAAAGGAACGCCCTGTTGTGTAAACGGGTTAAAGGTGTTTTCCCATTTTCCACATTTACGACATATTCACCGAATATGTCCAACAGGTGCGGGTCCCACGCTGTTTCCATAGTTACCGAGTCCTCGAAACAGCAAGCTCGGCTATTTCCGTACTCCCAACCATTTGTCAGCCAGTGGCTGGAGAGCAGCGGGAGTGGGACAAGGTACAACGAGGTTTAGGGGGCCCCATTTTAGGGACAGGCGTGGGACCCGCATCTATCGGACATTTATGGCATATCCTGTGGACCATTTTCAAGGTAAGAAAACCCCTTTAAGATTTATTGCTATTCATGCAACATGGATTAATCCGCTGTGATCCGTCTTCGATCGTCTCTCATCCATCTCATCGGGGGCTCAACAGACAATTAAAATATTAATTACGGGTTTAGACCGGACTCCTGTAATTACAGACCTGTAAATGAAACCCTCGACAGCCATTTTTGCCTCGTAAGGCACTCAGACAGCGCTGTCCCTCCGCGGGGAGACCTTCCGCCTCTCTCTGAAGTCGTTTAGTCTTGGCTTTTTTGCGCCGCACGCTTAATTACCATGAATAATTTACACGTTGTATCGTTAGACCGCAGAGCTTGTAGCCAGGAAGACGCTCATTATCATACATATGCATACTTTTCAAAGTGGTTAATTCAGTGGCCCCTCCCCCCCAGACCCGTGACTTTACATCGATTGGCGTAATGTTCCCTCGCCGAATCACTTGACTGATAGCGAGGACGGAACGTGTTAATTGAAGTGTCAGGTGACACGCTGAGCAAACGAGTTTTTGAGAGAAATAAATTATTTCCGAAATAGAAAAAAATAAAATAAAAAAAAGAAGTGAAACGCGTGTCTCATCCTGCCGGCAGCCACCGAGGAAAATGCAAATCAGGGCTGGAGGGACGGAAGTCAGCTCTGCGAAGACAAAATCCCACACTTGTGATGTCCGCCCGCGTCTCCTCCAGGCTAACGGCGAATATTTGCTTTGCTATTCCTCATTCATACGTCGTATCCCCCCTCCCCCTTACTGTACGCCATCATAATCCGCTTTATTCAGGAAGGCTTGGAAGAGTCTAAGGCCAGATTCACACAAGCGTGAGGAAACTCGGACGTGATAAACGTGACGTTTTTCACGTCCGAGGTGCCCCTGTGCGGGTTCCGTTTTCACGGATCCCCATAGACTTGAGTCTATGGGGGGGATGAGTGAAAACGCAAGAAAATAGGACATGTTCTATTTTTCAACAGCCGTCATCACATGGACGTATACGTGTGAATCAGGCGTAAGAGTCCGTTCACAGAGAGTTATGTGGTGCTGATTTTGACACGGAAACCACGTCGGAATCAGCGTAAAAAAACGGCCAAAATTGACCCCCATTCATTTCAATAGAAAGCAGAGGCGTTTTTTGCCTGGCCACTCACAGTAAAAAAAAGCGGCAAGTTCCCACGGCTTCCGCCTCCGGCCTCCCAATGAAATCAATGAGAAGCAGTAAAAACGCGTGGCGCTGGTTTCTGAGCGTTTTTTGTGTCATTTTTTCCTGCAACACTAAAACACAACGGGAAAAAAAAACGCTAAAACAACGCTGCCAGTTCAAAATCTGCCTCAATATTCCTGAAGGAATTTTAAGGCCGGGTGTTTTTTGCAGGAGGAAAATCTACCTCAAAATTCCGTTTGGAATTTTGAGGCAGATTTTGCTCTGCCTGCCCTCCGATTTTCGCTGTGTTTTTCGGCCGCGGCCATTGAGCTCCGTGGGCATAAAACTCCACGAAATACGCTGTCTCTGCCTCCCATTGATGTCAATGGGAGGTCCGAGGCGTAAACGCCCGAATATAAGACATGTCCCTTCTTTTTCCCACGAGCCGGTTTTTCCACTCGCGGGAAAAAGACGCCTCCGCCTCTCATTAAAATCAATGGGAGGCATTTTCAACCGTTTTTTGGCGCGGTTTCCGCAAAATTGTGAACTCCCCCTAAGGCGGATTTTTTCTGCCTACAAAAAACTCTGTGTGAACATGGCTTTAAGGGGGTTCGGCACTGAGCGATTATCGGGCAGACAAGCGTTCATAGCAAGCTCGTTCTCGATAATTGCGCTGTGTAAAGCGATCATCTGCTGGTCGTATCGTTTTAAAAAAGTGAAATATTATCGTTGTCGGCAGCAGATCTTGGTGTGTACACGGAGACGCGAGTAACGACCGCTCGTCCCCATACATAGCCCCGTGTGACAGGCGCAAACGAGCGCCAATCAATGATGTCTTGTTGATCGGCGTTTGCTGCATCGGCCGATTATCGACTGGTGTAATAGGGACTTTAGGCCGGATTCACACGAGCATTGCGCATCTCGGACGTGCAAAAGGGCAGTTTTTTACGTGGGACCCGCATCTATCGGACATTTATGCTATAGTTACTATTTTCTAACGGACCCTTCACACGGCCCGTTGAAACAACGGCCGTGTGAACGGCCACATTGAATTACAAAGGTCCGTGGGACGGCCGTTTTTTCAACAGCCGTCACACGGACGTTTAACACGCTCGTGTAAATAAGGCCTTAGACTTCTCACAGCTGAAGATTTGGTACAATTGTGTCCAGTCTAGACAATCCTCTGTGAGGTAAAAGCATCATTAGCAGTCAGTCTGTTGTGACAGTTGCTACAATGTATCAGTCTGGAGTGCAGAAGAGTAAGGGTATGTGCACACACAAAATCAAAAACGTCTCAAAATACGGAGCTGTTTTTAAGGGAAAACCGCTCCTGATTTTCAGCCGTTTTTTAATCAAAGTCGCGTTTTTCGTGGCGTTTTTCGCATGCACTTCATTCTCGCGGCTGTTTTTCAAAACGGGCGCGTAAAAAAAAAAAACAGCCCGTCGGAACAGAACGCCGTTTATTCCCATTGAAATCAATGGGCAGATGTTTGGAGGCGTTCTGCTTCCGATTTTACGGCCCGAAAAACGGCCGAAAATAAGCCGTGTGAACACACCCTTACAGAGGATTGTCTAGACTGGATACAATTGAAACAAACCCTCAGCTGTGAAAAGTATCGGTTTATGTACCCATTAAATGACTGCAAGCAGAGAAATGAAAACCCAAAGTCTATTTGAACTTTCCAGAACAGGGGATCAAAGATTTCCCTGATCCTGGCCATAATAGCGGGAGTGCGGCTGTCAGTTACGTTTGTAGCCGTACCTCATGGAGTTTCTAGGCAAAACAATCCTTTATGTACAGTTAAGTCATGGCACACCAAGGGGTTAAAGGGGTTGTCTTGTTGAAAAAAAAAGTTTCCATACACCCTGTTAGGGAATTCTGAGTTAATAGAGGGGGTCCGCTGTTCAGGATCCTCATCTCGGTTACATAGAGCGTCTCTCTCTCTGGAGGACCCGTCCTGTCTTGTATTACATAGACAACCCACTAATATGAATGGACACTGTGTAATACTGAATTTCCCCTGTGGCGGCGCTGCAGGAAAACTGAACACTTACTGCCCTGCCTAAAATATGAACTAAAATAGATCCCTTTACTATAATAGTGCAGGGCGTCTGTTTAATAATAAAATGGAAAGTGATGTACGCAGCCTCATAAACCTCTCCGTGTGAGTTGTACGGTAAAGTGACAGCTCGCGCTCCGTTCTTATGGCTGCCACTTGTCATATCTGATTAATGGGATGAATAGCTGGAAGCTCTGCCTGTTCACCTCTGTACACACTGCTCATATCACATAGGGATCTCTCCAAAGGCAGGCGGGTTTTCTGAAGTATCTGATTGATATGAATCCTAATAACGTATGTTACATGTAGAGTTTATTCCCAAATGTACATATCACAGAGCAGTAATAGTCACATAAACATCCTCCTTCCTGTCCAGTATAAGGGCACGTTCAGATGAGGCAGAGTTTTTCCGCTTCAAATGTTGGTGCAGATTTGGGGCAATTATGCAACGAATCTGCACCAACATTTGAATATTTGACAGGTAATTCAGACGTTGCAGAAAAGACAGCGGACTTGCCACAGATTTCAGTTTTTGCATTGCAAAGGCTGAAATCAGCAGTGAAATTCCGCTTCTTCTCCGCAACAGTCAGTGCATGCTGGGAGGGGAAAATTCTGCACCGCAGCCTATGGTCCGCAGCGGAGTGTTCCGCAACGTCTGAACGAACTTGCCTAAAAATGTATAGAAACAAATGTAACAAACGGCCGCTGGAGACTTCCACAGAATGCCCTTATAGTAGTTATATTCTTGTATATAGGGGCAGTATTATAGTAGTTATATTCTTGTACATAGGGGGCAGTATTATAGTAGTTATATTCTTGTATATAGGGGGCAGTATTATAGTAGTTATATTCTTGTATATAGGGGGCAGTATTATAGTAGTTATATTCTTGTATATAGGAGGCAGTATTATAGTAGTTATATTCTTGTATATAGGAGCAGTATTATAGTAGTTATATTCTTGTATATAGGGGGCAGTATTATAGTAGTTATATTCTTGTATATAGGGGGCAGTATTATAGTAGTTATATTCTTGTATATAGGGAGCAGTATTATAGTAGTTATATTCTTATATATAGGGGGCAGTATTATAGTAGTTATATTCTTGTATATAGGAGGCAGTATTATAGTAGTTATATTCTTGTATATAGGGGGCAGTATTATAGTAGTTATATTCTTGTATATAGGGGGAAGTATTATAGTAGTTATATTCTTGTATATAGGAGTAGTATTATAGTAGTTATATTCTTGTATATAGGAGCAGTATTATAGTAGTTATATTCTTGTATATAGGGGCAGTATTATAGTAGTTATATTCTTGTATATAGGGGGCAGTATTATAGTAGTTATATTCTTGTATATGGGAGGCAGTATTATAGTAGTTATATTCTTGTATATAGGGGCAGTATTATAGTAGTTATATTCTTGTATATAGGGGGCAGTATTATAGTAGTTATATTCTTGTATATAGGGGGCAGTATTATAGTAGTTATATTCTTGTATATAGGGAGCAGTATTATAGTAGTTATATTCTTGTATATAGTGGCAGTATTATAGTAGTTATATTCTTGTATATAGGAACAGTATTATAGTAGTTATATTCTTGTATATAGGGGCAGTATTATAGTAGTTATATTCTTGTATATAGGAGGCAGTATTATAGCAGTTATATTCTTGTATATAGGGGCAGTATTATAGTAGTTATATTCTTGTATATAGTGGCAGTATTATAGTAGTTATATTCTTGTATATAGGAACAGTATTATAGTAGTTATATTCTTGTATATAGGGGCAGTATTATAGTAGTTATATTCTTGTATATAGGAGGCAGTATTATAGCAGTTATATTCTTGTATATAGGGGCAGTATTATAGTAGTTATATTCTTGTATATAGGGGGCAGTATTATAGTAGTTATATTCCTGTATATAGGAGCAGTATTATAGTAGATATATTCTTGTATATAGGGGGCAGTATTATAGTAGTTATATTCTTGTATATAGGGGCAGTATTATAGTAGTTATATTCTTGTATATAGGGGGCAGTATCATAGTAGTTATATTCTTGTATATAGGGAGCAGTATTAGGGGGGATTCACACGAGCGTGATTTGGCAGCGTGTAGACCGCGTGGTTTTCGCGCGGCACGCAATGCCCTATAGAAGTCTATGGGGCAGTACACACAGTCTGTGTATTTTGCGCAGCGTTTGTTCGCTGCGCAAAATACGCGACAGGTTCAATAACTCTGCGTATTTCACGCATCACGCACCCATTGAAGTCAATGGGTGCGTGAAAACCAGGCAGGTCGCACGGAAGCTCTTCCGTGCGAACTGCGTGTTTGCGCAACAGCTGTCAAAAGGATGAATGGAAACAGAAAAGCACCACGTGCTTTTCTGTTTCCAAGCATCCAAACGGAGTGTCTTTGCGAGGAGCGAACCCCGACAACCGAAGCTAACTTCACCGGGTTCGGCCAAACTCGTTTTGGCCGAACCCGGCAAAAAAAATTCCGGTCCGCGACGTCGGAAGACATTCACTGTGCATGGTGCTGAAAGAGTTAAACTGTTTCAGCACCATGGACAGTGACTTGTGATCCCAAAATACATGAACCTGTAAAAAAAAAACGAAGTTCTAACTTACCGATTACTCCTGTCTCCTTCCTGCAGTCCGACCTCCCGGGATGACACTTCAGTTCAAGTGACAGCTCCAGCCAATCACAGGCCAAGCACAGGCTGCAGCCAATCACAGGCTGCAGCGGTCACTTGGACTGCCGCGTCATCCAGGGAGGTGGGGCCCGATGTCAAGAGAGGCGCGTCACCATGGACGCGTCACCAAGGACGCGTCACCAAGGCAACGGCCGGGAAGTTCTCGGTAAGTAGGAACTTTATCTTTTTTTTTGCAGGTTTTTCGCTGTTGTGTTCGGCATTCACTGTCGAGGGTGCTGAAAGATTTAGCTCTTTCAGCACCTTGGACAGTGACGGGCGTGGACAAGCCTCATCTCTATGATGCCGGCTGCGCGAAAATCACGCAGCCGCGCATCAGACACGCATGACACACGCAGCTGTCAAATGGTTTTTGTGCTCGCAAAACGCCGCGTTGTTTGCGCGCGCAAAAACGCAACGCTCGTGTGAATCTGCCCTTATAGTAGTTATATTCTTGTATATAGAGGGAAGTATTATAGTAGTTATATTCTTGTATATAGGAGCAGTATTATAGTAGTTATATTCTTGTATATAGGGGGCAGTATTATAGTAGTTATATTGTATATAGGGGGCAGTATTATAGTAGTTATATTCTTGTATATAGGAGCAGTATTATAGTAGTTATATTCTTGTATATAGGAGGCAGTATTATAGTAGTTATATTCTTGTATATGGGGCAGTATTATAGTAGTTATATTCTTGTATATAGGGGCAGTATTATAGTAGTTATATTCTTGTATATAGGTGGCAGTATTATAGTAGTTATATTCTTGTATATAGGAGCAGTATTATAGTAGTTATATTCTTGTATATAGGAGCAGTATTATAGTAGTTATATTCTTGTATATAGGAGCAGTATTATAGCAGTTATATTCTTGTATATAGGGGACAGTATTATAGTAGTTATATTCTTGTATATAGGGGGCAGTATTATAGTAGTTATATTCTTGTATATAGGAGCAGTATTATAGTAGTTATATTCTTGTATATAGGAGTAGTATTATAGTAGTTATATTCTTGTATATAGGAGCAGTATTATAGTAGTTATATTCTTGTATATAGGGGGCAGTATTATAGTAGTTATATTCTTGTATATAGGAGCAGTATTATAGTAGCTATATTCTTGTATATAGCAGTATTATAGTAGTTATATTCTTGTATATAGGGAGCAGTATTATAGTAGTTATATTCTTGTATGTAGGGAGCAGTATTATAGTAGTTATATTCTTGTATATAGGGGCAGTATTATAGTAGTTATATTCTTGTATATAGGGACAGTATTATAGTAGTTATATTCTTGTATATAGGGAGCAGTATTATAGTAGTTATATTCTTGTATGTAGGAGCAGTATTATAGTAGTTATATTCTTGTATATTGGAGCAGTATAATAGTAGTTATATTCTTGTATATAGGGGCAGTATTATAGTAGTTATATTCTTGTATATAGAGGGCAGTATTATAGTAGTTATATTCTTGTATATAGGAGCAGTATTATAGTAGTTATATTCTTGTATATAGGGGCAGTATTATAGTAGTTATATTCTTGTATATAGGGACAGTATTATAGTAGTTATATTCTTGTACATAGGAGCAGTATTATAGTACTTATATTCTTGTATATAGGAGAAGTATTATAGTAGTTATATTCTTGTATATAGGAGCAGTATTATAGTAGTTATATTCTTGTATATAGGGGGCAGTATTATAGTAGTTATATTCCTGTACATAGTGGCAGTATTATAGTAGTTATATTCTTGTATATAGGAGCAGTATTATAGTAGTTATATTCTTGTATATAGGAGCAGTATTATAGTAGTTATATTCTTGTATATAGGAGGCAGTATTATAGTAGTTATATTCTTGTATATAGGAGGCAGTATTATAGTAGTTATATTCTTGTATAGGCTGGGTTCACACGTGGCGGAATTTCACTTAAATTCCGCTGCGGACACTCCGCAGCGTTAATCCGCAGCGGAGCCGTTTCTCCATTGCCTTCCACTTCTATTTAGAAGTGTTCGTTTAGACGAGGCGTAAAATTCCGCTGCGGAGCATACAGCGTTAATCCGCAGCGGAGCCGTTTCTCCATTGCCTTCCACTTCTATTTAGAAGTGTTCGTTTAGACGAGGCGTAAAATTCCGCTGCGGAGCATAGGCTGCGGAGCGGAATTTGGTGTCCGCAGCATGCTCTGTCTGTTGCGGAGCAGTGGCGGACTGGTTGCGGACTCATTGCGGAAGTTCTCCATTGACTTCAATGGAGATTCTAATTTCCGCAATGAAGTCCGCAGCTGTCATGCACATGTTATGTGTGCTGCGGATGCGTTTTGCTTTTTTAACTTGACATTTCTTCATTCTGGCTGGACCTATGTATTTCTAGGTCTACAGCCAGACTGAGGAAGTCAATGGGGCTCCCGTAATGACGGGAGCGTTGCTAGGAGACGTCAGTAAATAGTCACTGTCCAGGGTGCTGAAAGAGTTAAGCGATCGGCAGTAACTGTTTCTGCACCCTGGACAGTGACTACCGATCCCAATATACAGCAACCTGTAAAAAAAAATAGAAGTTCATACTTACCGAGAACTCCCTGCTTCTGTCTCCAGTCCGGCTTCTCAGGATGACGTTTCAGTGTAAGTGACGGCTGCAGCCAATCACAGGCTGCAGCGGTCACATGGACTGCCGCGTCATCCAGGGAGGTCGGGCTGGATGCCGAAGGAGGGACGCGTCACCAAGACAACGGCCGGTAAGTATGAAAGTCGTTTACTTTCACTAGGGAAAGTGCTGTCCCTTCTCTCTATCCTGCACTGATAATAGAGAGAAGGGAAGCACTTTTCCCGCAGTCCGCAGCAGCTAGTCCGCATCAATTTACTGCACATTTGGGCAGATCCGCAGCCGTAATCCGCAACCCGGATTAGGTGCGGCATTGATGCGGACAGTTGCGGAGGAATTCCGCCACGTGGGGCCATGCCCATATAGGGGGCAGTATAAGGGCATGGCCCCACGTGGCGGAATTCCTCCGCAACTGTCCGCATCAATGCCGCACCTAATCCGGGTTGCGGATTACGGCTGCGGATCTGCCCAAATGTGCAGTAAATTGATGCGGACTAGCTGCTGCGGACTGCGGGAAAAGTGCTTCCCTTCTCTCTATCAGTGCAGGATAGAGAGAAGGGACAGCACTTTCCCTAGTGAAAGTAAACGACTTTCATACTTACCGGCCGTTGTCTTGGTGACGCGTCCCTCCTTCGGCATCCAGCCCGACCTCCCTGGATGACGCGGCAGTCCATGTGACCGCTGCAGCCTGTGATTGGCCTGTGATTGGCTGCAGCCGTCACTTAGACTGAAACGTCATCCTGGGAAGCCGGACTGGAGACAGAAGCAGGGAGTTCTCGGTAAGTATGAACTTATATTTTTTTACAGATACATGTATATTGGGATCGGTAGTCACTGTCCCGGGTGCAGAAACAGTTACTGCCGATCGCTTAACTCTTTCAGCACCCTGGACAGTGACTATTTACTGACGTCTCCTAGCAACGCTCCCGTAATTACGGGAGCCCCATTGACTTCCTCAGTCAGGCTGTAGACCTAGAAATACATAGGTCCAGCCAGAATGAAGAAATGTCAAGTTAAAAAAGCAAAACGCATCCGCAGCACACATAACATGTGCATGACAGCTGCGGACTTCATTGCGGAAATTAGAATCTCCATTGAAGTCAATGGAGAACTTCCGCAATGAGTCCGCAACCAGTCCGCCACTGATCCGCAACAGACAGAGCATGCTGCGGACACCAAATTCCGCACCGCAGCCTATGCTCCGCAGCGGAATTTTACGCCTCGTCTAAACGAACACTTCTAAATAGAAGTGGAAGGCAATGGAGAAACGGCTCCGCTGCGGATTAACGCTGCGGATTGTCCGCAGCGGAATTTAAGTGAAATTCCGCCACGTGTGAACCCAGCCTTATAGTAGTTATAGTCTTGTATATAGGGGGCAGTATTATAGTAGTTATATTCTTGTATATAGGGGCAGTATTATAGTAGTTATATTCTTGTATATAGGGGCAGTATTATAGTAGTTATATTCTTGTATATAGAGGCAGTATTATAGTAGTTATATTCTTGTATATAGGAGCAGTATTATAGTAGATATATTCTTGTATATAGGAGGCAGTATTATAGTAGTTATATTCTTGTATATAGGGGGCAGTATTATAGTAGTTATATTCTTGTATATAGGAGGCAGTATTATAGTAGTTATATTCTTGTATATAGGGAGCAGTATTCTAGTAGTTATATTCAGGTATATAGGGGGCAGTATTATAGTAGTTATATTCTTGTTTATAGGGGCAGTATTATTGTAGTTATATTCTTGTATATAGGAGGCAGTATTATAGTAGTTATATTCTTGTATATAGGAGCAGTATTATAGTAGTTATATTCTTGTATATAGGGGCAGTATTATAGTAGTTATATTCTTGTGTATATTGGAGTAGTATTATAGTAGTTATATTCCTGTATATAGGGGGCAGTATTATAGTAGTTATATTCTTGTATATAGGGGGCAGTATTATAGTAGTTATATTCTTGTATATAGGAGCAGTATTATAGTAGTTATATTCTTGTATATAGGGGGCAGTATTACAGTAGTTATATTCTTGTATATAGGGGCAGTATTATAGTAGTTATATTCTTGTATATAGAGGCAGTATTATAGTAGTTATATTCTTGTATATAGGAGCAGTATTATAGTAGATATATTCTTGTATATAGGAGGCAGTATTATAGTAGTTATATTCTTGTATATAGGGGGCAGTATTATAGTAGTTATATTCTTGTATATAGGAGGCAGTATTATAGTAGTTATATTCTTGTATATAGGGAGCAGTATTCTAGTAGTTATATTCAGGTATATAGGGGGCAGTATTATAGTAGTTATATTCTTGTTTATAGGGGCAGTATTATTGTAGTTATATTCTTGTATATAGGAGGCAGTATTATAGTAGTTATATTCTTGTATATAGGAGCAGTATTATAGTAGTTATATTCTTGTATATAGGGGCAGTATTATAGTAGTTATATTCTTGTGTATATTGGAGTAGTATTATAGTAGTTATATTCCTGTATATAGGGGGCAGTATTATAGTAGTTATATTCTTGTATATAGGGGGCAGTATTATAGTAGTTATATTCTTGTATATAGGAGCAGTATTATAGTAGTTATATTCTTGTATATAGGGGGCAGTATTACAGTAGTTATATTCTTGTATATAGGGGCAGTATTATAGTAGTTATATTCTTGTATATAGGAGCAGTATTATAGTAGTAATATTCTTGTATATAGGAGCAGTATTATAGTAGTTATATTCTTGTATATAGGAGCAGTATTATAGTAGTTATATTCTTGTATATAGGAGCAGTATTATAGTAGTTATATTCTTGTATATAGGAGCAGTATTCTAGTAGTTATATTCTTGTATATAGGAGTAGTATTATAGTAGTTATATTCTTGTATATAGGAGCAGTATTATAGTAGTTATATTCTTGTATATAGGGGACAGTATTATAGTAGTTATATTCTTGTATATGGGCGGCAGTACTATAGTAGTTATATTCTTGTATATAGGGGCAGTATTATAGTAGTTATATTCTTGTATATAGGGGCAGTATTATAGTAGTTATTTTCTTGTATATAGGAGCAGTATTATAATAGTTATATTCTTGTATATAGGGGCAGTATTATAGTAGTTATATTCTTGTATATAGGAGCAGTATTATAGTAGTTATATTCTTGTATATAGGGGCAGTATTATAGTAGTTATATTCTTGTATATAGGAGCAGTATTATAGTAATTATATTCTTGTATATAGGGGGCTGTATTATAGTATTTATATTCTTGTATATAGGAGCAGTATTATAGTAGTTTTATTCTTGTATATAGGAGCAGTATTATAGTAGTTATATTCTTGTATATAGGTGCAGTATTATAGTAGTTATTTTCTTGTATATAGGAGCAGTATTATAGTAGTTATATTCTTGTGTATATAGGGGGCAGCATTATAGTAGTTATATTCTTGTATATAGGGGGCAGTATTATAGTAGATATATTCTTGTATATAGGGGGCAGTATTATAGTAGTTATATTCTTGTATATAAGGGCAGTATTATAGTAGTTATATTCTTGTATATAGGGGGCAGTATTATAGTAGTTATATTCTTGTATATAGGAGGCAGTATTATAGTAGTTATATTCTTGTGTATATAGGGGGCAGCATTATAGTAGTAATATTCTTGTACATTGGGGGCAGTATTATAGTAGTTATATTCTTGTATATAGGGGACAGTATTATAGTAGTTATATTCTTGTGTATATAGGGGGCAGCATTATAGTAGTTATATTCTTGTATATAGGGGGCAGTATTATAGTAGTTATATTCTTGTATATAGGGGGCAGTATTATAGTAGTTATATTCTTGTATATAAGGGCAGTATTATAGTAGTTATATTCTTGTATATAGGGAGCAGTATTATAGTAGTTATTTTCTTGTATATAGGGGGCAGTATTATAGTAGTTATATTCTTGTATATAGGGGCAGTATTATAGTAGTTATATTCTTGTATATAGGGGCAGTATTATAGTAGTTATATTCTTGTATATAGGAACAGCATTATAGTAGTTATATTCTTGTATATAGGGAGCAGTATTATAGTAGTTATATTCTTGTATATAGGGGGCAGTATTATAGTAGTTATATTCTTGTATATAGGGGGCAGTATTATAGTAGTTATATTCTTGTATATAAGGGCAGTATTATAGTAGTTATATTCTTGTATATAGGGAGCAGTATTATAGTAGTTATTTTCTTGTATATAGGAGCAGTATTATAGTAGTTATATTCTTGTATATAGGAGCAGTATTATAGTAGTTATATTCTTGTATATAGGGGCAGTATTAAAATAGTTATATTCTTGTACCACGTCCGAGGTGCCCCTGTGCGGGTTCCGTTTCCACGGATCCCCATAGACTTGAGTCTGTGGGGGGGATGAGTGAAAACGCAAGAAAATAGGACATGTTCTATTTTTCAACAGAACTTTCACATGGACGTATACATGTGAATCAGGCGTAAGAGTCCGTTCACACAGAGTTATGTGGTGCTGATTTTGACACGGAAACCACGTCGGAATCAGCGTAAAAAAACGGCCAAAATTGACCCCCATTCATTTCAATAGAAAGCAGAGGCGTTTTTTGCCTGGCCACTCACGGTAAAAAGAAGCGGCAAGTTAACACGGCTTCCGCCTCCGGCCTCCCAATTAAATCAATGAGAAGCAGTAAAAACGCGTGGCGCTGGTTTCTGAGCGTTTTTTGTGGCATTTTTGCCTGCAACACTAAAACACAACGGGAAAAAAAAGCTAAAACAACGCTGGCAGTTCAAAATCTGCCTCCATATTCCTGAAGGAATTTTAAGGCCGGGTGTTTTTTGCAGGAGGAAAATCTAGCTCAAAATTCCGTTTGGAATTTTGAGGCAGATTTTGCTCTGCCTGCCCTCCGATTTTCGCTGTGTTTTTCGGCCGCGGCCATTGAGCTCCGTGGGCATAAAACTCCACGAAATACGCTTTCTCTTGATGTCAATGGGAGGTCCGAGGCGTAAACGCCCGAATATAAGACATGTCCCTTCTTTTTCCCACGAGCCGGTTTTTCCGCTCGCGGGAAAAAGACGCCTCCGCCTCTCATTGAAATCAATGGGAGGCATTTTCAACCGTTTTTTGGCGCGGTTTCCGCAAAATTGTGAACTCCCCCCTAAGGTGGATTTTTTCTGCCTACAAAAAACTCTGTGATCATGGCTTTAAGGGGGTTCGACACTGCACGATTATCGGGCAGACAAGCGTTCATAGAAAGCTCGTTCTCGATAATTGCGCTGTGTAAAGCGATCATCTGCTGGTCGTATCGTTTTAAAAAAGTGAAATATTATCGTTGTCGGCAGCAGATCTTGGTGTGTACACGGAGACGCGAGTAACGACCGCTCGTCCCCATACATAGCCCCGTGTGACAGGAGCAAACGAGCGCCAATCAATGATGTACCAAATCGTGATAAAAATTCATGCATTTTTCAAATGCGTTCTCTTTATGCTGTTGTAACCACATCACAACCACAACGTGTGAATGGACCCTAAGGGCATGACCACACGTGGCGGATTTCCTCCGCAACTGTCCGCATCAATGCCGCACAGAATCTGCGTTGCAGATTCTGCTGCGGATCTGCACAAAATGTGCAGTACATTGATGCGGACTAGCTGCTGCGGACTGCGGTAAAAGTACTTCCCTTCTCCCTATCAGTGCAGGATAGAGAGAAGGGACAGCACTTTCCCTTGTGAAAGTCAAAGAAATTCATACTTACCGCCCGTTGTCTTGGTGACGCGTCCCTCCTTCGGCATCCAGCCCGATCTCCCTGGATGACGCGGCAGTCCATGTGACCGCTGCAGCCTGTTATTAGCCTGTGATTGGCTGCAGCCGTCACTTAGACTGAAACGTCATCCTGGGAAGCCGGACTGGAGAAAGAAGCAGGGAGTTCTCGGTAAGTATGAACTTCATTTTTTTACAGGTTGCTGTATATTGGGATCGGTAGTCACTGTCCCGGGTGCAGAAACAGTTACTGCCGATCGCTTAACTCTTTCAGCACCCTGGACAGTGACTATTTACAGACGTCTCCTAGCAACGCTCCCGTCATTACGGGAGCCCCATTGACTTCCTCAGTCTGGCTGTAGACCTAGAAATACATAGGTCCAGCCAGAATGAAGAAATGTCATGGCAAAAAAGCAAGACGGATCCGCAGCACACATAACATGTGCATGACAGCTGCGGACTTCATTGCGGAATTTAGAATCTCCATTGAAGTCAATGGAGAAATTCCGCCATGAGTCCGCCACTGCTCCGCAACAGACAGAGCATGCTGCGGACACCAAATTCCGCTCCGCAGCCTATGCTCCGCAGCGGAATTTTACGCCTCGTCTAAACGAACACTGCTAAATTAAAGTGTATGTCAATGGACAAACGGCTCCGCTGCGGATTAACGCTGCGGAGTGTCCGCAGCGGAATTTAAGTTAAATTCCGCCGCGTGTGAACCCAGCCTAAAGCTCTGCCTTTAAGATTCACAAGCTGTAAAACATTGATTAAGGAGAGAAGAACAGACGCCCACATAGGTAAACTGCGCTTCTGTAATGTGCGTCATGTGGCAGCATGGCCTGGGCTCTGTGTGTATATACGTGACCTCCATCTATATGTTATATTAGCCCTGGAAGTGATATAAGTAATATAGTGGATGTAAAGTCAGAGACACAAAACACAATCTTCTCTACTTTATCGATCTGATATCTCTCTATCTGCACATTATCTGTCTCTGTGGATCATTCCATGTCTATATGATCAGTGCTTTTGCCCACAGCAACCATTCAGATACTAGTTATCGTTTTGCAAGCTAAAGAAAATGAAACAAGCGTCCGGTTTCCATAGGCGACGCCACAGTTTTTCTTCCCCATAAGTTGCGGATTTTCAATGCAGTCTGAAATCAATTGCAGATTGAAGTCAAATTTGCAACAAATTCTATGACGTCCGTGTGTACTGCAAGTAATTATCCTTACAGAATGGTTTATCTATATTGATTTTTTAAGTGGATCTCTGGGTTTTCACCCATTAAATTCCCTGAAATGAGCAATAAATGCGTGAAATATCTTCTGCAGTTATTTGGGGCCAGGCAGCCGGTTCTTCAGGGCGACGTCGAAGCTTCTTGTACCTATGTCCATGTATTTGCTGAACATGTATCACAAGGATATACTATTATGCTGATGCCACCACTAGAGGGCGATCTGTTTGTAGCTTCTATTCAGGTTTATCAGATTTGTATACAGCTGTGTACTCTTTTGCCCCCTAGTGGTGGCTACAGGCAGGAGAGATTTTAGAAATATGTGTTGGGATTGGAGGAGCCGTGATCGATAATAAAGAGGTAAAGCAGGTAAATATTGGAATATTCTGGTGTCTTAAGAAAGAAAATGTAATAGTAGTTGCCTTTCCAGCCAGTGGTAGGGTGGCGAGGGCACTAATAAGGTCACAGCCTTTATAGCAGGACATTACATTGTCACATGTGCCGCATTCATAGAACTAAGCGTTTTGTCAGATCGATTATCGTTTTGGCCAAAACCCAGTGTCTTCCTGTCGTATAATAATGTAGAGTCCGTGAATATTAATTAAAGTTGTCACCGGTTATAATGTTATACTTCCGAGCCAAATGAGACATTAGGAGCGCAAGTCCGAATTTATGTGACAATCTGCTTAGTAATGCGCAACTCAGGAAACCATTTCTGGCTCCAAAAATAAATGGCACTGTTGTATGCAAATCATGATGGTCTCTGCCCCATAATAGTCTCCGCCCCATGATAGTCTCAGTCCCCCATGATTGTCTCCACCTCATGATCGTCTCCGCTACCATGATTGTCCCTACGCCCATTATAGTCCCCACCCCATGCTTATGATAGTCTCCACCCCAATGATTGTCTCCACCCCCATGATTGTCTCCACCCCCATGATCGTGTCCACCCCCATGATAGTCTCTGTCTCCATGATTGTCTCCACCTTATGATAGTCTCCGCTCCCATTTTTGTCTCTACGCCCATTATAGTCTCCACCCCCATGATTGTCTCCACCCCCATGATCGCCCCCACCCACATGATTGTCACCTTGCCGATGATAGTCTCCACCCCATGCCCATGAGTGTCTCCACCCCCTTGATAGTCTCCACCCCATGATAGTTCTGACTTACCCTTTGATGGCCGTGGCCACGGACATCTGTGCTCTCTGCTGCGTCCCCCAGTGAGGAACCGGCACTCACTTCCTGGTATCGAGACTGTCTCCTGCACGGTCTTAAAGGGCCAGTGCGTGCATAATTTCAGGAAGTCTGCAATCAAGCTCAGAATGCTACTGGGCTGTAAAAATGGCCCTGCCCTCTTGTTCTTTGCCTGAGCGTTGTTCGTTACCCAAAGTTTGCCTTGCTAATGGTCCCCTAGTGTCTCCGAGTTTCCTAGTGTTCCCTGTTCCTGTATCCTATTCCCGTGCTATCCAGATCTAGTACCGTGCTGAGCTGTTGTCGTGTAGTGCTGCATACCACGCCTGTTCTGCCACGCCTGACGTCTACCTGCCGCCCGGTCCCAGCTAAGCCTGCCTTACTGCTGTCCAAGTTGCCACTGGTACCCTCTCTGGACTATAGACTCTGTACTTACCTGTTTGGTCAGCTGCCGTTCCGCTACGCGGTAGGGTCCAGTGAGTCCACACCCCGCATCGTGACAATAGTCTTTGCCCCATGATAGTGTCTGCCCCCATGATAGTCTCTTCCCCCATGATAGTCTCTGCCCCATGATAGTCTCTGCCCCATGATAGTCTCTGCGCCCATGTTAATCTCTGCCCCCATGATAATCTCTGCCCCCATGATAATCTCTGCCCCCATGATAGTCTCTGCCCCATGATAGTCTCTGCCCCATGATAGTCTCTGCCCCATGATAGTCTCCGCCCCTATGATAGTCTCCGCCCCTATGATAGTCTCCGCCCCTATGATGGTCTCTGCCCCTATGATAGTCTCCGCCCCTATGATCGTGTCCACCCCCATAATAGTCTCCACCCCCATGATTGTCTCCACCCCCCATGATTGTCTCCACCCCCATGACTGTCTCCACCCCAATGATAGTCTCCACCCCCATTACTGTCTCCACCCCCATGACTGTCTCCACCACAATGATAGTGTCCACCCACATTACTGTCTCCATCCCCATGACTGTCTCCACCCCAATGATAGTCTCCACCCCCATGACTGTCTCCACCCCCATGACTGTCTCCACCCCAATGATAGTCTCCACCCTCATGCTATGAACTTAGGAGTATTGACATCTGAAATGCTAACATGTTTGACAACTGAAGATCCCACATATTGGCAGAATTGGGGGTACTCTAAGCCTTACTCGCCCCCACAAATAATAAAAATCCCAATTTAAGTTCTTGAGTCGTCCAATATTGTTTTAAGTTGGTTTCAAGTTTAATCTGTTTCTTGGAAAGCTGGGTAAGAACTTTCTTTGGCACCTGAATGGCAAAGCTGCCTTGTATTATGCAGTGAGTCATCCTATATCACTGCTTACAAGAAAGATTTAGGGAGAGTCTAGGAAAGTTGGGTGGCATTGGCAGCCATATTGCTTGTCACCCAGCTTTCCCATGACTTTCTGAAAGTTTTTATGTGTGCGGAGATTTATAGGTTCAAGGTCTCCCGGGGTTTCCGGACTCCTTTACTCTTCTGCCTCTGGGAAAGCTGGGTGATATCCATGTGAGGAAAGTGTCAGTTGTAACTCAGCTTCCCTAGAATCCTGAATTACAAATCTACCCAGCTATGAAATGCTTCACGTTCTGCCTACTAATTCCATCGTCCTAAGACACATTTGCCATTCAGAAGACTTGGAAAGTTGGGTGATAATGCTTGTGGGGATGTTATTCAGCTTTCCTAAAGTCCTAATCGGAAACTCTGCATTGTCATATAATGCTACAGTCTGTGGTGCCTTATTGCTGCTTAGTTCTACACATTTGCCATTCAGAAGACCGGAAAAGCTGTTTTAAGCTGTGGGTCTTTCTTAGTTTTCACTCAGCTTTCCTTGAGTCCTGAACTGTCAGCATAAGTAGATGCATTGGCTAATCAGGAGACTGGGAAAGCTGGGTGATATCCTCTGTCGTGACTGTATCGGTTGTCACTCAGCTTTCCTAGAGCCCTGCACTGCACATCTGCCTAGTTCTGCTATGGTACAGTCTGCCTTTTCTAAGTAATGATGCATTTGCCATTCAGGAGACTGGGAAAGCTGGGTGATGACCCCTTTGGGAGCTGTATCGGTAATCACCCTGCTTTTTTATGAAGTGGATGACGGGAATTATTAACAGGACATCTCAAGGACTTATATCTACCAGGGATGTATGATCTTAAGGGGAAACGTCGCACGTTATTGCGTTACGGGCCGTATCCAGAAAACCGTGTGTTCTATAATCCACCGACTGATATGAGCGGTAATGATGACGTCTGTTTTTTTTTTTTTTCGTTTTTCTTCCTGCGTCCTTGGTATAACACTTTTTTTCTTGTGGATGTGTGAAGATGTCCTCATGTGTTCAGATGAATGTGATTTCTTTCTTGCCTGCGAGCGATCCAAGTAACTGTCGGAACAATAACTCCCACTCGCTGTACGGCTGAGGAGTGAGTCAGAGGTATCGCACGTCTTCCCTCCAGGTGGGAAGGTGTCAGGAACAGGACTCTTCGCCCGTAGCCGCGTAACCGTCTTCGGATTCCTCATTCGCTCTGGATCCACATCAGGAAGGAACGGTCGGAAAGCAGAGCTGCAGCCGTATACACTGTCACGAGTCGTCAGCACTCCGTGTGACACTAATAATTGATTAATGGATCGCTGGAGGCATTTGCCCAAGATACATTTCCATTCGGTAGTTGGCAAATCTCTACAATTTCCAGGAACGGTTGTTAGGAGTTCAAGATTTGTCCCAAAAATTTCTGAGCCAATGTTTTCTTAAAGGGCCGGACCACCTACTCTGTAATTAAACCAGTCCCTCTCCTGATATTTCTGTTTTAGTAAATAATTGTATTCCCCAGGAAATAACGATCCTGGAGCACTGTTTTTTTTAGAACTCTATGTAGTGACGTTCCTCGGTTATTCCTCCTAGAAATGTACAAATTGACAACTGGGTCATTCCAATTGGGGGTAGGTCCTTATACAATGTCCAATCAGTGTTGACAGAGTGAGACTGTTAGGACACGCCCCTTTGACAAGAGGGATGGTAACACCTAGGTGTCAATTTATTCATACATTTCTAGGAGGAATAACAGAGGAACAGAACAATGCAGAGTTCCCAGAGAATATGCTCCAGAATTGTCATGTCATAGGGAATACAAGTATTTACTAAGATAGACATGTCAGGGGAGGGGACAGATTGTCTTTAAGGGGTGGGGGATATGGGACGCCCCCAGGATTGTTATTAAAGGTTTAATACTCTATGTACAAAGCAAAAAGAGTGCAGACCCCCTGACAGGTTGAATTTAGGGACACAGAAGGACAAACCCTGTCCATACGCCCTATTAGGGACTATAGACATCATAAAGAGGGGGGTCTTCAAATTATGCCTTCTATTGGATGCCCTCATTACAGCGAGCTAGCGGTGCACTGAAAGTATTTATCAATGGGCCATAAGAAATGGCTCCATAGTGTGACTGCTCTTACAGTAGAGGTTCCATAGTGTGACTGCTCTTACAGTAGAGAGTTCCATAGTGTGACTGCTCTTACAGTAGAGGCTCCATAGTGTGACTGCTCTTACAGTAGAGAGTTCCATAGTGTGACTGCTCTTACAGTAGAGGTTCCATAGTGTGACTGCTCTTACAGTAGAGGTTCCATAGTGTGACTGCTCTTACAGTAGAGAGTTCCATAGTGTAACTGCTCTTACAGTAGAGAGTTCCATAGTGTGACTGCTCTTACAGTAGAGGTTCCATAGTGTGACTGCTCTTACAGTAGAGTTCCATAGTGTGACTGCTCTTACAGTAGAGAGTTCCATAGTGTGACTGCTCTTACAGTAGAGGTTCCATAGTGTGACTGCTCTTACAGTAGAGAGTTCCATAGTGTGACTGCTCTTACAGTAGAGAGTTCCATAGTGTGACTGCTCTTACAGTAGAGGTTCCATAGTGTGACTGCTCTTACAGTAGAGAGTTCCATAGTGTGACTGCTCTTACAGTAGAGGTTCCATAGTGTGACTGCTCTTACAGTAGAGAGTTCCATAGTGTGACTGCTCTTACAGTAGAGAGTTCCATAGTGTGACTGCTCTTACAGTAGAGGTTCCATAGTGTGACTGCTCTTACAGTAGGGAGTTCCATAGTGTGACTGCTCTTACAGTAGAGGCTCCATAGTGTGACTGCTCTTACAGTAGAGGTTCCATAGTGTGACTGCTCTTACAGTAGAGAGTTCCATAGTGTGACTGCTCTTACAGTAGAGAGTTCCATAGTGTGACTGATCTTACAGTAGAGAATTCCATAGTGTGACTGCTCTTACAGTAGAGAGTTCCATAGTGTGACTGCTCTTACAGTAGAGAGTTCCATAGTGTGACTGCTCTTACAGTAGAGGCTCCATAGTGTGACTGCTCTTACAGTAGAGGTTCCATAGTGTGACTGCTCTTACAGTAGAGAGTTCTATAGTGTGACTGCTCTTACAGTAGAGAGCTCCATATTGTGACTGCTCTTACAGTAGAGAATTCCATAGTGTGACTGCTCTTACAGTAGAGGTTCCAAAGTGCGACTGCTCTTACAGTAGAGAATTCCATAGTGTGACTGCTCTTACAGTAGAGGCTCCATAGTGCGACTGCTCTTACAGTAGAGTTCCATAGTGTGACTGGTCTTACAGTAGAGGCTCCATAGTGTAACTGCTCTTACAGTAGAGAGTTCCATAGTGTGACTGCTCTTACAGTAGAGGTTCCATAGTGTGACTGCTCTTACAGTAGGGAGTTCCATAGTGTGACTGCTCTTACAGTAGAGGCTCCATAGTGTGACTGCTCTTACAGTAGAGAGTTCCATAGTGTGACTGCTCTTACAGTAGAGTTCCATAGTGTGACTGCTCTTACAGTAGAGGTTCCATAGTGTGACTGCTCTTACAGTAGGGAGTTCCATATTGTGACTGCTCTTACAGTAGAGATCCGTAGTGTGACTGCTCTTACAGTAGAGGTTCCATAGTGTGACTGCTCTTACAGTAGAGAGTTCCATAGTGTAACTGCTCTTACAGTAGAGAGTTCCATAGTGTGACTGCTCTTAGAGTAGAGGTTCCATAGTGTGACTGCTCTTACAGTAGAGAGTTCCATAGTGTAACTGCTCTTACAGTAGAGAGTTCCATAGTGTGACTGCTCTTACAGTAGAGGTTCCATAGTGTGACTGCTCTTACAGTAGGGAGTTCCATAGTGTGACTGCTCTTACAGTAGAGGCTCCATAGTGTGACTGCTCTTACAGTAGAGGTTCCATAGTGTGACTGCTCTTACAGTAGAGAGTTCCATAGTGTGACTGCTCTTACAGTAGAGGCTCCATGGTGTCACTGCTCTTACAGTAGAGAATTCCATAGTGTGACTGCTCTTACAGTAGAGGTTCCAAAGTGCGACTGCTCTTACAGTAGAGTTCCATAGTGCGACTGCTCTTACAGTAGAGTTCCATAGTGCGACTGCTCTTACAGTAGAGTTCCATAGTGTGACTGGTCTTACAGTAGAGGCTCCATAGTGTGACTGCTCTTACAGTAGAGAGTTCCATAGTGTGACTGCTCTTACAGTAGAGTTCCATAGTGTGACTGCTCTTACAGTAGAGTTCCATAGTGTGACTGGTCTTTTAGTAGAGGCTCCATAGTGTAACTGCTCTTACAGTAGAGGTTCCATAGTGTGACTGCTTTTACAGTAGAGAGTTCCATAGTGTGACTGCTCTTACAGTAGAGTTCCATAGTGTGACTGCTCTTACAGTAGAGTTCCATAGTGTGACTGCTCTTACAGTAGAGGTTCCATAGTGTGACTGCTTTTACAGTAGAGAGTTCCATAGTGTGACTGCTCTTACAGTAGAGAGTTCCATAGTGTCACTGCTCTTACAGTAGAGAGTTCCATAGTGTGACTGCTCTTACAGTAGAGAATTTCATAGTGTGACTGCTCTTACAGTAGAGGCTCCATAGTGTGACTGCTCTTACAGTAGAGGCTCCATAGTGTGACTGCTCTTACAGTAGAGGCTCCATAGTGTGACTGCTCTTACAGTAGAGTTCCATAGTGTGACTGCTCTTACAGTAGAGGCTCCATAGTGTGACTGCTCTTACAGTAGAGGCTCCATAGTGTGACTGCTCTTACAGTAGAGGTTCCATAGTGTGACTGCTCTTACAGTAGAGCGTTCCATAGTGTGACTGCTCTTACAGTAGAGCGTTCCATAGTGTGACTGCTCTTACAGTAGAGGCTCCATAGTGTGACTGCTCTTACAGTAGAGGCTCCATAGTGTGACTGCTCTTACAGTAGAGGCTCCATAGTGTGACTGCTCTTACAGTAGAGGCTCCATAGTGTGACTGCTCTTACAGTAGAGAGCCAAGGTCGCTCCTCCCTGATACAGGTTTAGGCACTGGCTTCCACTCACCTAAGCTGACACACATGAGCATGAGATCCAGCATAGATGGTGTCCAGTCCGTACAACATCAGGAGTATAAGGGTTCTCTTCTAGACTGCCACCTTGGGGGAATAAAACACAGACAAAAAAAGCGCACCTTAAAGGCACAGTGCATAAATAAATAGACCATATACTGGCATGTGTTAAATATATACAAACTATTCATTAAGGCAACACAACGTCTCTTTTCAGAGTTGGTGAATTCTCCCCCACACTAGTGATTTATAAAGTGGTAGACGTATGTTCTGTCATGTGTATCTATGCCCATTTTGATGCACACCATGATCTTATTTGGCTTGGCAGCAGCTGCCTGACACTGGTTGCTACAGTTCAGTTTACAGTCGACTAATTTCCCTAAGTCTTTTCCCATTTAGTATGAACTGGTGGCACGGATTTCCCCATCTCAGGAACCTTACAATTGTTAAACCTCATTTTCCACTTCTCTGCCCATGTCGCCAACTTCTCCAAATCCATCTAGAAGATAATACAATCGGGATTGGCCCCTGATCTACGCCGCGCTCGTCGTCCTGGCGTTGGGCCGGCCGCTTCCTCCTCGACCTTCTCCGTACGGAGTACATATTGAGTTTATCTCACCTGCTGTGCTTGTAATGTGTTCACAGCGACTTAACTCATGTTGGATCTCTCAGGTCATCGCATCAAAATTCTTTTGTACGGTCTTGTGTCATCCTTAGGATTTCATCTCGCCTGCTGCCGTGCGGTCACTTTGAAGGCAAATCTATAGCCCAGCGTCTCTGGTGTTCACACACAAAATGAATTTATAAAAAACACTTAACAAATTTAAAGCTGTACATGATTAAAAGGAGAAAACAAACAGCGCCACACCTGCCTACAGGTTGTGTGTGGTATTGCAGCTTAGTCCTGTTCACTTCAATGGAGCTTTGCTGCAATACCAGATACAACCCAAAGACCAGTGTGGCACTGTTTCTGTAAGAAAGCAGCCATGCTTTTCTAATCCTTTACAACCCATTTTGGCGAATTCATCATATCCCATCGTACCCACTCACTACATTGTAGCTGCTGTTTTGTAGTCTTTCAATATTAATGGGTTAAAGGTTCTCCACTTTGGACAATCAAATCTGATCACAACCACGATCTGTAATCTGTGGCAGCAATTGTTCAATTTTACTGCAGCGCCGCCACAGGGGAAATGAGGCATTACACAGCTCCCATTAAAATCCATGGCCGCCACTTTTCATGTGATGTTTCATTACTTCCCCCAATGCATCTAGAATAAAAAAAGAAACTTTGCAAATATTCTTGATTAAAAATCTTTTACTGTATTGTGTATACAGCTGCTTTGGAGATCTATGTGTCTCCATGGTTACAGACTACAAATAAAACCTGTGTAGTCTGATCCTGCAATCTTTGTTAACTTCTCGATAACCTAAAGGCAGTAGATAAAGGGTCATATGGAAGAGAGTTAGTGTGGTCTTATGTGTTCCCGATCATCGGCCCGTGTAAAAGGACCCAGACGGCATCCGAGTTGCACCCGATAGTTTTCACTGACCCATTCACTTTAGCGGGTGAATCGGGTTCATGAAAACGGACCAGAATTTCAGATCTGTGGAGAGATAGGACATGTCCTATCTTTCCACGGATCCTGGACGGGACCTGGTCGGCGCACACTGTCGCGTGCATGAGCCATAACTCTCCTCCATATCACACTTTGTCCACTGCCCGTAGGTTATCGAGAAGTAACAAATGATTGAGGGATCAGACTACACAGCGTTTGTGTGTAGTCTGTTTCCATGGTGACACATAGGTCTACACAGGAGCTGTAGACATAAAGTGGTAGGTGATTAGGCAGCGGCCGGACTGCTGCTGCCTAGACAAACGATCAGACAGGTTAAAATTGAATTACACTGATGTCATTATAGGGGTCGGGGTTCTTAGAGGCTGTCACCATGAAACTGTTGGCGGTTTCCTGTAAAATTTTAGATTTCTGACCAGACCTATGGTAACGATGATTGGGGTTAGATGGGGGGGGGGGTATATAGACGACTGATACAATAAGTATAATCACCCCCCCCCCTGCGTGTTTACGCTGACAAAGGTGATATTCCTCCAGTCTCCTCAGCTCTCTACCCCCGCACAGCTTCTACTTTGCTCGTATCTGGGCAACCGCAACAAGCGTTCTGATTTTTTTGACAAGCTGCAGGATTAAAAAAAAAAAGCTCCAACCAGAAATTAGCGACAAAGACGTTCTCTCTTATCTCAAGGCTCTGCGGTCGGGGCCATGGTGGGAGTTCTGACAGCGCTTCGTCACCATTCACCGGCACGGCGTCCTGTCCTCTCATCAGATCTCTGACATTAGTGGCCGTTCTCATCCGTTTCCAGACACCTGAATGGCAAATAAGCCTAGTGATAGTCAGGAGTCTGGGAAAGCTGGGTGACCACCCTATAATGGCAGCCATATTGTCTTAGAAGCAGATAAAAATGTGCGCTCTATAGTGTGTGCGGCCTTTATGTTATTGGATCATTTGTGGCGGTGGATTTGCCAAAACAGGCAACGCAAAACGTGCATTTTCCAGCCTTGATTTACTGTCATTTGGCGCCCGAAGTGAATCCAATATGGCCGCCATGAGCGCCACATTAGACTTTGTTATGGGAAACACATAGGCAGTAAATGAGGGAGGACGCTGTGATATAGCACAACCATTGAACCACATTGAGATTTTATGGCGGCAATGCAAAATTGACACTTCCCGAATGGCGTTTTCGGATGTAACTTTGCAGACGCAGCCCGCTGCCGGAAAATTATGCTTCTTTGGATTGCGTCAGATTCACTGGAGGAAACAAAAATCTTAGCGTGAAACCAGCGGCTCTCGGCTCGGGTGGCTACAGAATGTTCTCATTCACTGGCAGCAAGCAGGGTTCTTAATAATGATGAGGAATTGAAACAATGTCTATTAGAAAGTTGCAGAACTCTTCATTATACAATGATCGAGCTTTATTTACATAGTGTTGGACGACCCCTTTAAGAGAGAACAGACCTCAGGTTTAGGGTTCCTTTAGGGTATGTGCACACACACTAATTACGTCCGTAATTGAAGGACGTATTTCGGCCGCAAGTCCCGGACCGAACACAGTGCAGGGAGCCTGGCTCCTAGCATCATACTTATGTACGATGCTAGGAGTCTCTGCCTCGCTGCAGGACAACTGTCCCGTACTGTAAACATGATTACACTACGGGACAGTTGTCCTGCAGCGAGGCAGGGACTCCTAGCATCGTACATAAGTATGATGCTAGGAGCCCGGCTCCCTGCACTGTGTTCGGTCCGGGACTTGCGGCCGAAATACGTCCGTCAAATACGGACGTAATTAGTGTGTGTGCACATACCCTTAGTCTGATTATGGGTAGTATGGACTCTTCAGCAATCCGGCACACGACAGAGGAGTCTCTAGCTGGATTAGGTTGCGAAATTGCAGATGGTCCAGGATCTCAGGATTTGGGGGAAGGGGAATAAATGAAATTAAATCAGGAGTTTTTGATGGGAAAGGTCTTTGTAGTGGATGAAAATGAGCGGGATTACGCAGGTTGAGGAGACAGACGTCTCGATAATTATCAGGACATTGTTATTTCGCTAGGATAGCCTCCCTTTATCACCGTTTACACACTTTGATTGTACCAATCATAGTATAGAAATTTTATCCTGATCTTCCAGATTCATGAATGTAATGCCAGAGCTACAGTGAAGACTGACACTTATAAAAGGGGAGCAGTAGAATAAAGGGAAAATGGTGGAATACAACTGCATAACATCATAGGCGTAAGCAGGCCGGCCTTAGGATAAATGGCGGCCCATTCGAAATTATCATCGGCGCCCCACCCCCATCATAAAAAAAATGCCCCATAATAAAAGTATAATGCCCCCGCACAGTATAATGCCCCTTTAGTGCCCCCATACAGTATAATAATAATATTTTACAACCCCTTCAAGGACACAGTATTTTGTCCTCTAATTATGCCCACACAGTATTATGCCCCCTAAGTGCCACACACAGTATATTGCCCCCTGTAGTACCCCTACAAGTATAATATCCGCCTAATGGCCCCCACACAGTATAATGCCCCCCTCCCCTGGCTGCAACACACAGCCCCCCCTTGTAGATTTTGCCATACAGCCTCCCTGTAGACAGTGCCATAATTCCCCACCTCCTCGTAGATCGTGCCATACAGCCCCCCACCTCCCCCTTGTAGACAGTGCCCCCCAAACAAACAAAAAATTGTACTCACCTAGGCCCCTGGAGCGCTCTGCTTGATGTCCCTGTCCATATATAGACAGTGATATAAGGGGCAACTCCTAAAGCAGAAACCCCCGACCCCAGCGTTGCCGATGCTGTGACCGGGGATTCCACTCCAGGAGAAGCCTGTGTCGTCTGTGTCCATTTATGGACAGTGACGTCACTGGCTTCTCCTAGAGTGGAATACCCGGTCACAGCGTCGGCAACGCTGTGGACGGGGATTCCGCTTCAGGAGTTGCCCCTGATGTCACTGTCCATATATGGACAGAGACCTCAAGCGCTCCGTCCAGGAGCGGAATCTCTGACCACACGGGAATTCCGCTCCTTCAGGGAGCTACAGTGGCACTAGTAGATAGCAGATCAGGGAGATACCTCCCTGCTCTGCTATAGGGTCATCGCTACCGCTGTAGCAGTCGCATCGGCTTTGCGCTATAGCGACGCCACTGAGTGTAGACGCAGGGGAAGGGAGCCAGCGCAGCGCCCCTTCCACCTGCTGGGGTCATGCGCCCTGTGCAATGGCACAGGTCGCACACCCCTAAGGCCGGCCCTGGGCGTAAGTACCTTTAAGGCTAGGGATACATAGCGCCTGCGAGTTGCGGCAAATCGGAATTGCAACGCATCTTCAATTAATCATTGTGGGAAAAGAAGTGACATGGAGCCATCGGAAATTTTGCTTTTATGAACGACCGCGATTTTACCGCTACTCATGTGGAGTTGTGTCCACATGTAGCCCCAGCTGTAAGGTTTGTGCAAAACAACTCCGGAAATTAATGGCTGCCATTAGGGATTGCCACCCAGCACATGTTTATAGACTTTTTATTATTATTATTTTTTTCTGTGATTTGCTAGTAAATTGTTTTCTAGGGTTAACAAGCACCCAGCACGTAGAAAATCTCGAAAAATGTCGTCTCCAGCGTTGGCTTTAGCGCACAATTAATGAGCCCTTTGTTTGATAACGTGCAGTGCCAGACATTCATTAATTTATGCAGACAATTACCAGACTGATGAATATCCCAGAGCGAGGGGAATACAGTCTAAACACTGCATAGACGCAGGCCGCTAATAACGGCGGACTGACAGCGGACATGTTACCAAACCCATTGCGGGAGATTGATCAAAACTGAGGCCAGGGATGAAAGGAGCAGTTGCCCATAGCAACCTATGAGGTCGCTGCTTTCATTTTTCTCAGGGCCTCTGGAGAATGAGAGATGGAATCTGATTGGTTGTTATGGGCAACAGTTTCACTTTCCCCTTGCACTAGCGTTAGTACTCCTCCCCCGATGTGTTCCTTGTTAGAGTCACCGGTTTTAGTCATAATTTTTTTTACAACTGCGCCACAAAATGGCGATATCTACGACAGAAAAAGCACGGTAAAAGAGGCGCACCTGGATCTTGCAGAGATGACAAGTGTAGTCTATCGTATATCGACGCCATTTTCATACTAAAGGTGACATCCTGGGGCAGCGCGATGTTCTGCCGCTTAATATATAGGCCCTTCCTTCAAAACACTACCAAACTAGGGCTAATGCATCCTCTGAAAATGCATAACAGTGCCAGCCAAAGTGCCCCCATAAGAGTGCTGCCAAAGTGTCCCAAATATAGTGCCAGCCAGGGCCCCTGTGATAGACCAAATTGAAACTTACAATTCTGCCCACCACAGTGGACCTATAAGAGGGGCAGCTACATTACAACCTGAAATAGTGCCAGCCACAGTGCCTCTGTAAGAGTGACATCCACATGATGACCTGAAAATGTTCCACCCACCGGCCCCATATATTAGTGCCAGTCACGGTGCTCTCTATATTAGTGCCAGACACAGTACCCCCTATATTAGTGCCAGACACAGTACCCCTTATATTAGTGCCAGACACAGTACCCCCTATATTAGTGTTAGTCACAGGGCCCCATATATTAGTGCCAGACACAGTTCCTCCTATATTAGTGTCAGGCACAGGGCCCCATATATTAGTGCCAGACACAGTTCCTCCTATATTAGTGTCAGGCACAGGGCCCCATATATTAGTGCCAGACACAGTTCCTCCTATATTTGTGTCAGTCACAGGGCCCCATATATTAGTGCCAGACACAGTTCCTCCTATATTAGTGTCAGTCACAGGGCCCCATATATTAGTGCCAGACACAGTTCCTCCTATATTAGTGTCAGTCACAGGGCCCCATATATTAGTGCCAGACACAGTTCCTCCTATATTAGTGTCTGGTACAGGGCTCCATATATTCGTGTCAGTCACAGGGCCCCATATATTAGTGCCAGACACAGTTCCTCCTATATTAGTGTCTGGTACAGTGCTCCATATATTAGTGCCAGTCACGGTGCGCTCTATATTAGTGCCAGACACAGTACCCCTATATTAGTGCCAGACACAGTTCCTCCTATATTAGTGCCTGGCACAGTGCTCCCTATACTAGTGCCAGACACGGTGCTATCTGTATTAGTGCCAGACACAATGCCCCCTTTAAAAGTGGCAACTATAGTGCCCCCTATATTAGTGACAGCCTCAGTGTCCCCTATATTAGTGCCAGACACTGTGACCCCTATTTACCTAGCAACCACAATGCCCACTATATCAGTTCCAGCCACATTGCCCCTTCTCTGGGCCGCTGTTATGATACATTGGTTTTACAGCAATGGCAGCAGTGACTGGTGTTTGTCCACAGTAGTCGGTGGGTAATTGCTGTCAGTAAATATAAATATTCTTATTCACATCCTGAGGCTGAAAACCTGTCTTGACCTAATATTTCTGAGGGTTTGTTACAATTGTATACAGTCTAGACAAATTCCCTGTGAGCTGAACATTCTGGATTCCAGGCTGATACATTTTACCTGCACAGATACATTGTAACAAACTATCTGGACAAAAGAGATTAATGATGCTGCTGATGTATTTAGCTCACAGAGGGTTGCCCAGACTGGATATAATTGTAACAAACCCTCAGCTGTGAGAAGTATTAGGTCTGTACAGGGTAGATGTACAAAGAGTGTTTAATTCACTAACAGCAAGAAGAGATCTTGAAAAAAGATAAAGAAAGTTGCAATTGGGTGAGGGTCTTAGTTTCTCAGACTCCCTGATCTTTTGTCTCAATGACATTGAGTATTTTCAAGATCAACCTGTCAGTCATTGGGGGAAAAATGGCGCAGTATGATAATAAATAAGCCGCAGACGCGGGAGATTTTTATCTTGTAACTAGATTGATACTGAAGTGATTTTGTCACGTCGCCGCTGCGAGAGAATTTACAAATGACCCTGGAGGCGTCTGCCGTAGACTGATCGGTGCGCGCGGAGCCGCAGACGCTGCTCTGCAATTCTATCACGTCACCGGGAGCTCAGGCTGATGTGATGCCGCATACTCCGGAATAATTACCGGTGCGGGACGCTGCAGGGCCCGAGCCAGACGGATTATGGGACGGTGAAGTGTAAAGTAATGAATGCCCGATCAATACCCGACACCAGTTAGTATGAAACGCATCAGTGCCCGAGTGTTAACTGTGTCACAGAAGATTAGAAATAACATATCTATCTATCTATCTATCTATCTATCTATCTATCTATCTATCTATCTATCTATCTATCTATCTATCTATCTATCTATCTATCTATCTATCTATCTATCTATCTCATATCTATCTATCTCATATCTATCTATCTATCTCATATCTATCTATCTATCTATCTATCTATCTATCTATCTATCTATCTATCTATCTATCTATCTATCTATCTATCTATCTATCTATCTATCTATCTATCTATCTATCTATCTCATATCTATCTATCTATCTCATATCTATCTATCTATCTATCATCTATCTCATATCTATCTATCTATCTATCTATCTATCTATCTATCTATCTATCTATCTATCTATCTATCTATCTATCTATCTATCTATCTATCTCATATCTATCTATCTATCTATCTATCTATCTATCTATCTATCTATCTATCTATCTATCTATCTATCTATCTATCTATCTATCTATCTATCTATCTATCTCATATCTATCTATCTATCTCATATCTATCTATCTATCTCATATCTATCTATCTATCTATCTATCTATCTATCTATCTATCTATCTATCTATCTATCTATCTATCTATCTATCTATCTATCTATCTATCTATCTATCTATCTCATATCTATCTATCTATATATCTATCTATCTATCTATCTATCTATCTCATATCTATCTATCTATCTATCTATCTATCTATCTATCTATCTATCTATCTATCTATCTATCTATCTATCTATCTATCTATCTATCTCATATCTATCTATCTATCTATCTATCTATCTATCTATCTATCTATCTATCTATCTATCTATCTATCTATCTATCTATCTATCTATCTATCTATCTATCTATCTCATATCTATCTATCTATCTCATATCTATCTATCTATCTCATATCTATCTATCTATCTATCTATCTATCTATCTATCTATCTATCTATCTATCTATCTATCTATCTATCTATCTATCTATCTATCTATCTCATATCTATCTATCTATATATCTATCTATCTATCTATCTATCTATCTATCTATCTATCTCATATCTATCTATCTATCTATCTATCTATCTATCTATCTATCTATCTATCTATCTATCTATCTATCTATCTATCTATCTATCTCATATCTATCTATCTATCTATCTATCTATCTATCTATCTATCTATCTATCTATCTATCTATCTATCTATCTATCTATCTATCTCATATCTATCTATCTATCTATCTATCTATCTATCTATCTATCTATCTATCTATCCTATCGGATTAGATACTTTTAGACGTTCTGCTCAGTTGCGCTGTGTCTGTGGTTTACATTACGTGGCCTTGAAAACGCTGCGATTCTTCCATCTGTGAATGGACCTTTGGACTGAATGACGTGCGGTGTGTAAATCATTGTCCCTGAGGGCAATCAGTACACAGTTATGAGAGAGTATTTGCCCCCTTGTCATGACCCCCTATTACTGCTGCTCTCTTCTCAGTATTTGTATCTCTTTATTACTTGTTTCCTGTGGTTATATTTTGCCAACATTATTATATTGTAGTTATCCTCGTCACACAATGGGTCACAACTTCTTTTTTTGTGACATTCCTTCTAGATCTCCCAGATGATCAATGCAAATAAAATGATCACTTTATCCCATCTGTAACAGGAAAACAGTAACATTTTAAAGGCAGCTTTGGATGTGACTAGAGCATAATATTTGATGTAACTAAGCTCATACGATGCACTGCTCTCTGGCAAATTATGGCATATCTAATATTCTACAAAGTCTCATACACCTGCAGAATTCTGAGCGCAGCTTTGGATGTGACTAGAGCATACATTTTGATGTAACTAAGTTTTTACCATGCACTGCTCTAAGGTAATTATTACATAACTAAGCTCCCACAAAGTTTTGTACTCTGTGAGCAGGACACCGGCAGAATTCTGAATGCAGCTTTGGATGTGACTACAGTATAAGACATTATTTAACTAAGCTCTTATAACGCTTTGCTTTTTGTTAAAGATAAACAAGCAAAATACAGCTTTGAATGTGACTAGACTATGAGACATGATGTAAATAATCTCCCACAGTGCATTCTGCTCATTGTTAACAGCAAGCAGAATTCCGAATGCAGCTCTGTGTGTGACTAGAGTTTAAGACATGATGTAACTAAACCGACAGAATACAGCTTTGGATGTAACTAATCTTTCACAATGCGCTCCTGTCTAAAAATGGAGTTCTGGATATAGCTAGGGCATAAGACGTCATGTCACTCAGCTCCCACAATACACTGCTCTTGTAACAGGAAACTAGCAGCATTCTGAATGCAGCTCTGGATGTGACTAGAGTATACATCATAATTCAGCTTGGCTCCCACATTCCCTCAGGAATTTTGAGGTAGATTTGGACCTGCCTGCACTCTTCTTGCCGTGTTTTTTTGTGGCGTTTTTCGGCCACGACCATCGAGCGCCGCGGGCAAAAAAAGCGCAGCGAAAACCACTTTCTCTACCTCCCATTGATGTCAAAGGGAGGTCAGAGACGGAAACGCCTGAAGAAAGAGCATGCCGCTTCTTTTTACCGCGAGCATTTTTTTCCGCTCACGGGAAAAAAACGCCTCCGCCTCACATTGAAATTAATGGGAGGCGATTTTGGACATTTTTGGCACGAATTTGGACTCGGTTTCCACGTCAAAAACAGCGCCAAAAAACTCAGTGTGAAGATACTACTTTATAAAGACGGGAGTTTACTTTTAACCCCGTGCTTCCCCTCCCCGTGCATGGTATTCCATACCCTGTTAGCTATAGACGAACGATGAATTGTCAGCTCTGTGGACAAGGGAACGTGACCCTTTTCTCCCATTGAGGATAGAAAGACAGCAGCAAATCTTTTGACGTCTGGAGTGTAATGTTCTCTGAGCAGTCGTCTGGTAATTACAGGACACGGCGGACGGGATGAGTGAAGGGGCCGCTTTGTTTCCTTAACCATCTTTGTTGTCTTGAGGGCAATGGAATTACAGCTAATCCCAGGCAGCGGCGACGTGGAGAACAGGCCCCGCTTATCACTCTCCGCCTGCCATGCCCGTGTTATTTGTGGGGCACCGCGCAGTGCGCTGAGAATAGCTTGAGGGGCGCCATCAGTAACCCCGCACATAATTACATTATGGGTGACAACTAATATAACCATTGTTACAGCTCCTCTAGTGGTTGTCACCCAGCTGTGCGTCAAATCTGAGTGTTATGCGGTGATACATAACCAATACTCGCGGACTGATACTTGTAGAGGATTTTTTTCATTATTTCCAATTCCTCCCCTTTTTGATATCCACGCGGCACAATCAGTAGTCATAAACTGTGTTACCCCCATTGTTTCTTAAAGGGGTTCTCCATGTAGATTTATATTTACAAAATGACAATATCTGCGCACAAATGCACAGATATTGTCAACCTGAGTTTATCAGATGTAGCAGAAATGAGTTTGCTATTTGGCACTCAATGAATGTGTTATCAGTAGTTTTCCATAAGATTACATCTCCGCATTATCAGAGTTTTCACAAAGAATCAGCTAAATGACAGATTTAGCTCTGCTACATCTGTATGCCAGGGCTGCAATAAGTAGTCATACTAGGAGAAACTTGTAAAGGGAGCCTGTCAGTAGGTATGGAGCCACTAGACCACTATCATGTCGTTTTGCAGCTGGGGTTTAGTGCTTCAAACCTGAACAAAATTGGTCAAAATTTCGGCAATAGTTAGTGAAAGAACCTACATCTTACGGGATGAGTGCAGCGGAATCGGACGCGTACGCAGTGTACCGTCCTCCGCTTCATCTGTGCAATGCGCATATTACTGACACTGCTGGACTCATCTCTCTGATTATTCTCGGTAACTTGTAAGTTCTTTCACTATCTATTGCCGAAACGTCCGGTTTTGACGAGGGTTGCACATTGACTCCAAACCTACTGACAGTTTCCTTTTAACGTTTAGGTGCAGGTTGTGCTGCAAAGCACAAGGAAAGCATACAGGGCCATTTATAATAATACTTAGATGTGGGTTGAATTCATTTTATAAATCCATTGATACCACCTTGATGTGGCGGCCAGCGATTGCCTCACCAGTCAGCCGGGGTGTCAGAGGTGGGACCTGCATCTATCAGACATTTATGGCATATACGGTGCCTTGTGTCTGTATTTAGGGGGTCTGGTCTGGGTTCTGTATTTGTTTTGGGGTTCTGGTCCGGAGTCCTTATTCATTTAGTGGTGTGATGAAGGGGATCATACATACCTCCCAACCGTCCGGATTCAGCCGGACAGTCCTAGATGTCCCGACCGGCCGGGGGTATGTCCCGCTGTCAACTGTATCTGCATCCTCAGGACGCAGATACAGTTGAACCCAATTCTGATCCAGGGAACCATCAGCTCCCTGCTTCAGAATTAGTTCATAGCAGAGGGAGCTCCTCCGCTCGCCGAGGACTCCCCAGGCACAGCGCTGCTTTAAGCGCTGTGTTCAGGGAAACCCTTGACATCACTGTCCATATATGGACCGTGATGTCAGTGGCTACTCGTTGAGCGAAATCCCCGTTGCCGATCATCTGGAAAGGGATTCCGCTCCTAGAGGAAACCCGTGAGGTCACTGTCCATATATGGGCATTGATGTCAGGGGCTCCTCCCGGAGTGGAATCCTCAACCAGAGTCGTCAACGGGGTTCCGCTCAAGGAGTAGCCACTGACGTCACTGTCCATATATGGTGACATCAGGGCTTCCCTCTAGGAGCGGAATCCTCAGTCTATGCTCTTGCTGGGGATTCTGTTCCTAGAGGCTGTCCCAATGGCGCTATCTACAGGGGGGATGGCGCAATCTTCAAGGGGTGTGTGGCACTATCTATATGGACACTGTGGCACTATATAGGGGCGCTATCTACAGGGGACACTCTGGTGCTATCTACATGGGCACTATCTACATGGGCTTTGTGTCACTATCTACAAGGGCATCGGCACTTGGGGTAGCTAGGGGGCATTATACTGTATAAGGGTATCTAGGGGGGCATTATACTGTATGGGGCATTATGCTGTATGCGGCAGCTTTGGGGGCAGCTATGGCGGCATATGGTATGGGGGCATCTGTGGCCATTATACAGTATGGGGTGTATTACAGTATTGGGCAGGTATGGGGGCATTATGCTGCATAGGGGAATTTGTATGGGCATTATACTGCATGGGGGCATCTGGATGGTGGGATTGGAGACGTGGCTTAAAGGGAAAAAAAAATTCTGTGCACCGCATCGGTTGTCCCTCTTTGTGATACTTGAAAGTTGGGAGGTATGGGTCATATGACTTAGATTGAGGGCTTGGTGTACATAGAAAGAAAAATGTGTTTGCCGAACCTAACACGCTGGTAAATGCATCACTTCTCGGAATCTCGCTGATGTCACTTCTCAAAAGTAATCAAAAATAGATATTGGGATGCACTCCTCAATCAATTGGCGTGGTGCTAGTAAGGTAGGGACGAGAATCCCACAATATTGAAAATATATAACCCCAGCACTCACAGAGGTACGCAAAAGATTGACACACAGGGAATATCCGGCGGACAACCCATACCAGTGATATCGTCTTACAGCGACCGTGACAAAGGCCGAGGTTCGGCCGAAACGTCTTTACCAAGTCGCTTTCCACCTCAACTTTACCATCTTTTGTTGCAATAAAACTTAAATTTGTTTGCATCTGGATCTTTTGCGTACCTCTGTGAGTGCTGGACTTCTCAAAAGTAGGCAGGTATGATCTACAGCAGCCATGTTTAGCAGCTATGGAGCTATTATTTAGTCACAGAGTCACCCAGGCTTCATAGACATCAATAGTCCCTGCTCATTTCCTCTCTCTGTAACTCCTCCTCCATCTCTGGCAGCCAAAGAGTCTTCAATGATCTTTCTTTAAATGAAAGCAGGACTAACATCCGCAGCGCGGTGCGGAACTGTCCCTTTAAATCGGTAGCATTGAAGACGTATATACACATTAACCTTGTAGCCACAGGGCATTTTTATATTAATAACAAATCTGGCTGCTCCATGGAAAGCCTCAGGACGTTATCTACTAATATCACACACATGGAAGGAGCCCAGGTGTTTAAACGGCTTTGTTCCACAAACTACACAGCATCGTAATCTAGTGTTCGCGCCAGCAAGACGGCAGATGTAGAGCGCGCGTCTCCGGAACAATTATTTCAGTTCATTTGTAAAGTGTTCACAGTCCCACTGTGCAGATTTTCAGCATTAAACGGATCTCAGGGCGGCATTATAGAATACAAAAAAAATAAAGCTTTATTAAAAGGCTTATTGGAGCAGAGAGATTATAAAAGTGTCAGCGGAGAGATGAGGCGCGGGCCAGCGACGGAGCGCGCTGCCTCCGAGCCTTCACTTGTACACGCTGCCTGAAGATCTGTCAGGTTTGGCAGCCGAGGAGACTATTGTGTGCCACTCACTATTATCTGCTGAAAAATGGAGATTATAATTTGCTACGGAGTGTTAAATTGAAAATAAATAAATGTATATACACATATCCCAGTGTATCATATAATATACCATCCCAGTGTATCACATAATATACCATCCCAGTGTATCACATAATATACCATCCCAGTGTATCACATAATATACCATCCCAGTGTATCACATAATATACCATCCCAGCGTATCACATAATATACCATCCCAGTGTATCGCATAATATACCATCCCAGCGTATCACATAATATACCATCCCAGTGTATCATATAATATACCATCCCAGTGTATCACATAATATACCATCCCAGTGTATCACATAATATACCATCCCAGTGTATCACATAATATACCATCCCAGTGTATCACATAATATACCATCCCAGTGTATCACATAATATACCATCCCAGTGTATCACATAATATACCATCCCAGTGTATCACATAATATACCATCCCAGTGTATCGCATAATATACCATCCCAGTGTATCACATAATATACCATCCCAGTGTATCACATAATATACCATCCCAGTGTATCACATAATATACCATCCCAGTGTATCACATAATATACCATCCCAGTGTATCACATAATATACCATCCCAGTGTATCACATAATATACCATCCCAGTGTATCACATAATATACCATCCCAGTGTATCACATAATATACCATCCCAGTGTATCACATAATATACCATCCCAGTGTATCACATAATATACCATCCCAGTGTATCACATAATATACCATCCCAGTGTATCACATAATATACCATCCCAGTGTATCACATAATATACCATCCCAGTGTATCACATAATATACCATCCCAGTGTATCGCATAATATACCATCCCAGTGTATCACATAATATACCATCCCAGTGTATCATATAATATACCATCCCAGTGTATCACATAATATACCATCCCAGTGTATCACATAATATACCATCCCAGTGTATCACATAATATACCATCCCAGTGTATCACATAATATACCATCCCAGTGTATCACATAATATACCATCCCAGTGTATCACATAATATACCATCCCAGTGTATCACATAATATACCATCCCAGTGTATCACATAATATACCATCCCAGTGTATCACATAATATACCATCCCAGTGTATCACATAATATACCATCCCAGTGTATCACATAATATACCATCCCAGTGTATCACATAATATACCATCCCAGTGTATCACATAATATACCATCCCAGTGTATCACATAATATACCATCCCAGTGTATCACATAATATACCATCCCAGTGTATCATATAATATACCATCCCAGTGTATCACATAATATACCATCCCAGTGTATCACATAATATACCATCCCAGTGTATCACATAATATACCATCCCAGTGTATCATATAATATACCATCCCAGTGTATCATATAATATACCATCCCAGCGTATCATATAATATACCATCCCAGTGTATCACATAATATACCATCCCAGTGTATCACATAATATACCATCCCAGTGTATCACACAATATACCATCCCAGTGTATCACATAATATACCATCCCAGTGTATCACATAATATACCATCCCAGTGTATCATATAATATACCATCCCAGTGTATCACATAATATACCGTCCCAGTGTATCACATAATATACCGTCCCAGTGTATCACATAATATACCATCCCAGTGTATCACATAATATACCATCCCAGTGTATCACATAATATACCATCCCAGTGTATCACATAATATACCATCCCAGTGTATCATATAATATACCATCCCAGTGTATCACATAATATACCATCCCAGTGTATCGTATAATATACCATCCCAGTGTATCACATAATATACCATCCCAGTGTATCACATAATATACCATCCCAGTGTATCACATAATATACCATCCCAGTGTATCATATAATATACCATCCCAGTGTATCACATAATATACCGTCCCAGTGTATCACATAATATACCGTCCCAGTGTATCACATAATATACCATCCCAGTGTATCACATAATATACCATCCCAGTGTATCACATAATATACCATCCCAGTGTATCACATAATATACCATCCCAGTGTATCATATAATATACCATCCCAGTGTATCACATAATATACCATCCCAGTGTATCACATAATATACCGTCCCAGTGTATCACATAATATACCATCCCAGTGTATCATATAATATACCATCCCAGTGTATCATATAATATACCATCCCAGTGTATCACATAATATACCATCCCAGTGTATCGTATAATATACCATCCCAGTGTATCACATAATATACCATCCCAGTGTATCGTATAATATACCATCCCAGTGTATCGCATAATATACCATCCCAGTGTATCACATAATATACCATCCCAGTGTATCACATAATATACCATCCCAGTGTATCACATAATATACCATCCCAGTGTATCACATAATATACCATCCCAGTGTATCACATAATATACCATCCCAGTGTATCATATAATATACCATCCCAGTGTATCACATAATATACCATCCCAGTGTATCACATAATATACCGTCCCAGTGTATCACATAATATACCATCCCAGTGTATCACATAATATACCATCCCAGTGTATCATATAATATACCATCCCAGTGTATCATATAATATACCATCCCAGTGTATCACATAATATACCATCCCAGTGTATCATATAATATACCATCCCAGTGTATCACATAATATATCATCCCAGTGTATCGTATAATATACCATCCCAGTGTATCACATAATATACCATCCCAGTGTATCATATAATATACCGTCCCAGTGTATCACATAATATACCATCCCAGTGTATCACATAATATACCATCCCAGTGTATCACATAATATACCATCCCAGTGTATCATATAATATACCATCCCAGTGTATCACATAATATACCATCCCAGTGTATCACATAATATACCGTCCCAGTGTATCACATAATATACCGTCCCAGTGTATCACATAATATACCATCCCAGTGTATCACATAATATACCATCCCAGTGTATCACATAATATACCATCCCAGTGTATCACATAATATACCATCCCAGTGTATCACATAATATACCATCCCAGCGTATCATATAATATACCATCCCAGTGTATCATATAATATACCATCCCAGTGTATCATATAATATACCATCCCAGTGTATCACATAATATACCATCCCAGTGTATCACATAATATACCATCCCAGTGTATCACATAATATACCATCCCAGTGTATCACATAATATACCATCCCAGTGTATCACACAATATACCATCCCAGTGTATCACATAATATACCATCCCAGTGTATCACATAATATACCATCCCAGTGTATCACATAATATACCATCCCAGTGTATCACATAATATACCATCCCGTTGGACCACATAATATATACGATATATCCCAATTTCACATACAAAGTTCCGTACTGGTCTACAATGTAACACGCAATACACAGCGGTCCACACTATAAGCTCATATATTGGCAGTCCCAGGGGTTAATTCAATTTTTTTTTTAGCAAAATATTACAAAACTAACTTTTGCAATTCCTTTCACATCTCACATACATATTAATAAGAAAAAAGGTAAATGTTAAGTCTTCAAAGGAACGAGTGAGATCAGGGCAGACGTGTCATACTGTAGATGATCAAATCCTGGATTCTGTTTGATGTCGACTAAATCCTCTGGGTTGTGTGAGATTTGTTTATTGCCAGAACCTTTAGATTTAAGCGACCGGATCCTGATTTACTTACTAGTTTATATGGCGGGACATTCACAAGGACAATGAGTACACACAGGAGAATATCAGGATACACATACATTTATACTGTATATGCGGCAGTGTCAACATGTTTTACAACTAGCTCCGCTTTCTGCTTTAATGGCCTCATTAGTGCAAGGCTCATAGGTCGGGTTCCCTATCTGGGGGCAGTATAGGATATTGGGGGAGATGCTGAGCTGGAGAGTCCTCCTTCCCTGTCCACTCATAGAGAAAACCAGAGTCCTCTTTCCCTGTCCACTCATAGAGAAAACCGGAGAGTCCTCTTTCCCTGTCCGCTTATAGCGCAAGCCGGAGAGTCCTCCTTCCCTTCGCACTCATAGAGACAGCCTGAGATTCCTGCTTCTCCAAGCCTGTGAGTCCTGCCCCCCCACCCACTCATAGAGAAAGCCTGTGAGTCCTGATTCCCCACCTACTCATAATAAAAGCCTGTGACCTGCTCTTCCTGCCCGCTCATAGAGAAAGCCTGTGAGGCCTGCTCCCCACCCACTCATAATGATAGCCTGTGAGTCCTGCTCCCCACCCACTCATAATGATAGCTTGTGAGTCCTGCTCCTCCTGCCCACTCATAGAGAAAGCCGGAGAGTCCTCCTTTCCTGTCCACTCATAGAGAAAGCCGGAGAGTCCTCCTTCCCTATCTAGTCATAGAGAAAGCCGGAGAGTCCTCCTTCCCTGTCCACTCATAGAGAAAGCCGGAGAGTCCTCCTTCCCTGACCACTCATAGAGAAAGCCGGAAAGTCCTCCTTCCCTGTCCACTCAAAGAGAAAGCCGGAGAGTCCTACTTCCCTGTCCAGTCATAGAGAAAGCCGGAGAGTCCTACTTCCCTGTCCAGTCATAGAGAAAGCCGGAGAGTCCTCCTTCCCTGTCCAGTCATAGAGAAAGCCGGAGAGTCCTCCTTCCCTGTCCACTCATAGATAAAGCCGGAGAGTCCTCCTTCCCTGTCCACTTATAGAGACAGCCTGAGATTCCTGCTTCTCCAAGCCTGTGAGTCCTGCCCCCCCACCCACTCATAGAGAAAGCCTGTGAGTCATGATTCCCCACCTACTCATAATAAAAGCCTGTGACCTGCTCTTCCTGCCCGCTCATAGAGAAAGCCTGTGAGGCCTGCTCCCCACCCACTCATAATGATAGCTTGTGAGTCCTGCTCCTCCTGCCCACTCATAGAGAAAGCCAGAGTCCTCCTTCCCTGTCCACTCATAGAGAAAGCCGGAGAGTCCTCCTTCCCTGTCCACTCATAGAGACAGCCTGAGATTCCTCCTTCCCTGTCCACTTATAGAGAAAGCCTGAGAGTCTTGCTTCTCCAAGCCTGTGAGTCCTGCTCCCCCACCTACTCATAATAAAAGCCTGTGACCTGCTCTTCCTACCCACTCATAGAGAAAGCCTGTGAGGCCTGCTCCCCACCCACTCATAATGATAGCCTGTGAGTCCTGCTCCCCACCCACTCATAATGATAGCTTGTGAGTCCTGCTCCTCCTGCCCACTCATAGAGAAAGCCGGAGAGTCCTCCTTTCCTGTCCACTCATAGAGAAAGCCGGAGAGTCCTCCTTCCCTATCTAGTCATAGAGAAAGCCGGAGAGTCCTCCTTCCCTGTCCACTCATAGAGAAAGCCGGAGAGTCCTCCTTCCCTGTCCAGTCATAGAGAAAGCCGGAGAGTCCTCCTTCCCTGTCCAGTCATAGAGAAAGCCGGAGAGTCCTCCTTCCCTGTCCACTCATAGATAAAGCCGGAGAGTCCTCCTTCCCTGTCCACTTATAGAGACAGCCTGAGATTCCTGCTTCTCCAAGCCTGTGAGTCCTGCCCCCCCACCCACTCATAGAGAAAGCCTGTGAGTCATGATTCCCCACCTACTCATAATAAAAGCCTGTGACCTGCTCTTCCTGCCCGCTCATAGAGAAAGCCTGTGAGGCCTGCTCCCCACCCACTCATAATGATAGCTTGTGAGTCCTGCTCCTCCTGCCCACTCATAGAGAAAGCCAGAGTCCTCCTTCCCTGTCCACTCATAGAGAAAGCCGGAGAGTCCTCCTTCCCTGTCCACTCATAGAGACAGCCTGAGATTCCTCCTTCCCTGTCCACTTATAGAGAAAGCCTGAGAGTCTTGCTTCTCCAAGCCTGTGAGTCCTGCTCCCCCACCTACTCATAATAAAAGCCTGTGACCTGCTCTTCCTACCCACTCATAGAGAAAGCCTGTGAGGCCTGCTCCCCACCCACTCATAATGATAGCCTGTGAGTCCTGCTCCCCACCCACTCATAATGATAGCTTGTGAGTCCTGCTCCTCCTGCCCACTCATAGAGAAAGCCGGAGAGTCCTCCTTTCCTGTCCACTCATAGAGAAAGCCGGAGAGTCCTCCTTCCCTATCTAGTCATAGAGAAAGCCGGAGAGTCCTCCTTCCCTGTCCACTCATAGAGAAAGCCGGAGTGTTCTCCTTCCCTGTCCACTCATAGAGAAAGCCGGAGAGTCCTCCTTCCCTGTCCACTCATAGAGAAAGCCGGAAAGTCCTCCTTCCCTGTCCACTCAAAGAGAAAGCCGGAGAGTCCTACTTCCCTGTCCAGTCATAGAGAAAGCCGGAGAGTCCTACTTCCCTGTCCAGTCATAGAGAAAGCCGGAGAGTCCTCCTTCCCTGTCCAGTCATAGAGAAAGCCGGAGAGTCCTCCTTCCCTGTCCACTCATAGATAAAGCCGGAGAGTCCTCCTTCCCTGTCCACTTATAGAGACAGCCTGAGATTCCTGCTTCTCCAAGCCTGTGAGTCCTGCCCCCCCACCCACTCATAGAGAAAGCCTGTGAGTCATGATTCCCCACCTACTCATAATAAAAGCCTGTGACCTGCTCTTCCTGCCCGCTCATAGAGAAAGCCTGTGAGGCCTGCTCCCCACCCACTCATAATGATAGCTTGTGAGTCCTGCTCCTCCTGCCCACTCATAGAGAAAGCCAGAGTCCTCCTTCCCTGTCCACTCATAGAGAAAGCCGGAGAGTCCTCCTTCCCTGTCCACTCATAGAGACAGCCTGAGATTCCTCCTTCCCTGTCCACTTATAGAGAAAGCCTGAGAGTCTTGCTTCTCCAAGCCTGTGAGTCCTGCTCCCCCACCTACTCATAATAAAAGCCTGTGACCTGCTCTTCCTACCCACTCATAGAGAAAGCCTGTGAGTCCTGCTCCCCACTCACTCATAATGATAGCCTGTGAGTCCTGCTCCCCCCCACTCATAATGATAGCCTGTGAGTCCTGCTCCCCACCCACTCATAATGATAGCCTGTGAGTCCTGCTCCCCTCCCACTCATAATGATAGCCTGTGAGTCCTGCTCCCCACCCACTCATAATGATAGCCTGTGAGTCCTGCTCCCCTCCCACTCATAATGATAGCCTGTGAGTCCTTCTCCCCACCCACTCATAATGATAGCCTGTGAGTCCTGCGCCTCCTGCCCATTCATAGAGAAAGCCTGTGAGTCCTTCTCCCCACCCACTCATAATGATAGCCTGTGAGTCCTGCTCCTCCTGCTCATATACAGTGGTTAACAGCTTCTTTTTAATGAGTTTCTATACATGTAGAGGTGTGAATCGCTGTATGTGGGCGGGAGGAGCAGGACTCACGCTCACGGGAAAGAGAGGCGTCATGCCCTTTCTTCAGACATTTCCGCCTCTGATCTCCTATCAGAGAAAGCGATTTTCGCTGTGTTTTTTGCCCGCGGCGCTCAATGGCCGCAGTCGAAAAACGCGGCAAGTGTTCTGCCGGCAGTTCAAAATTTTTCTGCCTGCAAAAAACTCTGTGTGAATAGGGCCAAAGGGTGGCTTTACCATCTTGAAGAGCCCTTCCCCTCTAATAATAATAATAATAATAATAATAATAAAAATCTGTAGATATAATTATTCCAAGTTGTTGAAATTCCGTTCATTCAACTGTTACTTATATCTATTTATTGATGAAAACCAGCTTAGTTATGTAGAGATACATCTCCGCCAATATCTTAACACCCGTGAGAGATGTAATAGTGCCAACCGAGGACGACAACTCATTGACTTATTTTTCCCGGTGATTTTCATTTTGTAGGGAAAATACTCCATTGAAGTCCCTGAAGTGGCTGATAACAGATAACAATAGCATGGCAGAATAGGGGTCATCTGTGTATATGACGTTGTGTTCGTATCGTCTCACCTTACCTTGTAGGATGAATATAAGGTGACCCCAGCCGGGCAGATGTTGAGTGACAGATTCATAGAGTCGCTTGCGGTCATTCAATTTATTATGAGCCTCAAGTGTCTTCTGGGCAACGTGTCCCTATTCTTGTCACGTAGACATTTTTTTCTAGCATCATTTAGCTCGAGAGTCAACATCTTAAAGCATCTGACCTATATCATATGGCGCGGATCTGAGGTTATAGAGATTGTACTGCCATGAGAACATTTCCCACTAAAATACAAAAAATGTGTTAGGTGACAACCCCCAATGGCCGCCATTACAGCACCTTCGCCTCGTTACCCAGCTTCCCCCAAACCCTAAATGGCTCAAATGACCTTAAAGTCCTTGAGTTATTGTTCTTTGTCAACTTTCCAGCAAATTTGGAAGTCTGGGAAAGCTGGGTGACAGTCCCTTTGTAACTAGATCATTCATTATATTGAATAACCTCCACTTCCCCCGTTCTTATACCGCTTCGGCACTGCATGTGTCGGTCTTCACTGTGTTTTGGCATTCTATTCATGAACCAGGAGCTCAGGATGAACTGTTAGAATCAGTAAGCGATGCTGCCACTGCAGTCTATGGAATGTCCTACAAACGTGTAGACTAAAAGGACCATCAGGATTTGTGGCCATTGTCTTGGCCTGTGTTTATAGAGGGACCCTCAGGAATTGTGGGAGTTCAGTCATGCAGACAGTGACTGTCTCTCCTGTGTACACATCACACCCTGCGATGAAACACACGTTCTGGAATAAAAAAAAAAAAACTAAAAACCATCCTAGGGGTATGTTCACACTGTTCAAAGCTGCAACGTATTACAGTAGCAGCAAGGTGGATAAGATTTTCAACAAATCTTATCCACACGCTGTGAAAAATTACCCTCTGCTGTGTGAGCAGGACTAGATCAGGGCGGGTTTTCAGTCTCTGAATGTAAAAAAATGCCATTAATTGACAGCAAGCAGAGATCTTGAAATTTGCGAGGAATTGAAAGACAAAGCATATTAGAAACTTGCAGACTATGTTTACCTTTGCAATCATTTTTTGCTGTTGTTCCAAGACATCTAAAATAAAAAATGAAGCAACTTGTCAAATAGTCCTAATTAAAAATCTACTATCTTTTTGTGTCTGCCAATGTGTCTCCATGGTAACAGACTACAAACAAACCCTGTGTAGTCTGATCCCACAGTTCAATTACCATCCATCTGTCCGATATCATATTTAAGAAGTAGGGGACAGGCAGAATTGAGTGTGGCTGCAGGATCAGACTACATAAGCTGTGTTTGTAGTCTGTTACCATGGAGACACATAGGTCTGCATAGGAGCAGTAAACACAAAACAATAAGAGATTTTTGATTAACACTGTTTGCCAAGTTGCTTTATTTTTACATGCAGGGGAACCATAAAAGGGGACAGCTTGAAGTCTATACATGTACTTGGGTGATTTGACGCATTAGACATCCTGTAAGAACTTTTTTTCCTTTGCCGTCAGGTATAGCGAATCCGCTTTCCGACCAGGAACAGTGATAGGTGACGGAGGACTGCTGAGTGCGAGTTATAAAGTTATTTTGGCAGCTGACGTCCTCGGTCAGCAGAATCGTGTGATGAATTTTCTATTTGCATTTCTAAATAGAGCTAATAGAAAATACAATCTCCAGAGACAGCACAAGCGGCAGCCACCTTACGTAGTGGCGCAAAAAGTTGTATTGCCCTTTGTAAACGTTTTCCTCAGTCGGCTTTTGCTGTCACATGTGAAAGATATGATTATAAAGCTTAAGTCGTGAGACTGTCCCGCAAACAGGACCGCAAAGAGGTGGAGCTTATGCAGATTTGCATAAAAAGGGGCAATTCTAGACAGTTCCATCGTGGATTAACATGTCCCACAATTTTTGTTTTTACATTTTGGAAGGTATGCGTTAACCGAAATATCCCCCTGCCCCTATTTCTAACTATGGTCCAGGAAGCTGAGATATAGGGAGCTGTTGGGTGGGTTCCTCACGCTGTAGATCTGCCCCAGTAATAGCTATGATATCGAGGTGACATACGGGGTTTACCTTGTTCCCTCCGTTCATTTTTGTGGCATTTGTTCTCCCACTGACTTGTGGAACAATTATTAAAACTTGTGTTCACATCTACATTAGAGACTTCGTCGCAGCGCTTTTTTTTCCTGTCAAGACGATGAACGTGCAGGCAATGTTTATCATTTTCCAAAAAAATTTGGTTGTTGTTTCAAGACATCTAAAATGCAAAACTAAGCAACTTTGCAAATAGTCTTAATTGAAAATCTCCTTAAATTTTGCGTCTACTACTCATTTTGCAGAACTATTAGTCTCCATGGTAACAGACTACAAACAAACCCTGTGTAGTCTGATCCTGCAGTTCTATTACCATCCATCTGTCTAATATCATGTAAGAAGCAGGGGACAGATAGAATAGAGTTTGGGCCCCACCGCTGGGACCCCCGACAACCGCGAGAATGGGGGTTCCGAACTGTGTTTGGGCAGTGATGAGGTCATGGAATAAAGCGGCAGTCGAGCATGCGCGCTGCCGCTCCATTCAAAGTCTCTAGGTGTCAGTCCCATAAACATTGAATGCAGCGACATGGCGCATGCTCAACCACCGATCCATTCAAGCTCCTCCTCACTGCGGGGAGTGCAGTGGGGAGGAACGGTGTGTTTGGGACCCAAGTTCTTCCTATCGGTGGGGGTCCCAGCGATCAGAAACGTATCACCTATCCTGTGAATACATAAACAAATGTAAACTCATCAAATCCTTAATGGTTTTTCTCCATTCATAAATTTAGATTTTTTTTTCTCGTTTCCTGTTAACAGAGAGCAGAGCATTATGGGAGCTCAGATAGCAATTACTCAGATAGAGCTCAGCTGTTAGGTCACATGTCTGACAGCAAGGTGGAGCTAAACTGCTGTCTGTTTCCAAGGGTGACCAGCAGAATTTTGACAGCAGCTCCGGATGTAAATGATGAATGAGATGTGATTGTTTTGTACACTTAAAAAAAGGTTTTATAACATGAATATTGTCGTTTTTCCCCGTTTTATTTGGCGCACGGTGGCCATATTCACCGTGTCAGCCGCCTGCCTCTATGTTAATAAATAGTTTATTTGGAAATTCTCTTAAAGGCCTGGTGAATGCGCCCCATTCAGCTAAATATAAGCTCCTCGGCACCGTTCTAAACTTTCAATTCTAAAAAGATAATTCCAACATAAACCACAGACTCGGTCTCCGAAATTCAATTTGTTTTGTGCGCTGCAGTAAATAGAAGAAGTCAGAACAAATGATCTGCAGAGTTACTGTCCTGACCTTCCAGCGTCTGAGGACTAAACATAGAACCGGATTGGGGGGGGGGATCGTGCGTTTACGTCACAGAATTTATTTATTTATTTTTTATTGCTGTCAGCCGTTTAATGTTTTTTTTTATACTGGTGCGTGTCTGAACACCGCCAGTTACCAGGATGGAAGTACCTCTCCCGGTGCGGAGGAGTCAGTGTATCTAAGCCTATGTCATGAGTAATACTCCCTGTTGAGCCATGTATCTAAGTTTATCATGTGTGATACTGTCTGCTGAGCTGTTGTGTCTAAGCCTATCATGTGTGATACTGTCTGCTCAGCCATGTATCTTAGGCTTATGTGTGATACTGTCTGCTAAGCTGGTGTATCTAATCCTATTATGTGTGACTTTGACAGCTGAGAAACTGTATCTAAGTCTATCATGTGTGATACGGTCTGCCGAGCCATGTATCTTAGGCTCATGTGTGATACTGTCTGCTGAGCGGGTGTATCTAAGCCAAATCATGTGTGATACGGTCTGCTGACCTGGTGTATCTAATCCTATCATGTGAGATACTATCTGCTGACCTGGTGTACTTAGGTTTACCATGCCTAAATGATAGCGCCATATGGTGCCTATATAATTAGGCCCCCATGACAACCATCGGCCCCCCGCAGGCTGTTGTGAGTCTTATATAAAGTCCCTTGTGACCTTTTCTAAATGTTATGATATATCGTTATAGTAGTCAGACCCCTGTTTTACTGATACAGAGGTCCAAAATTTCTGCATCTTTTCACATAACAGGTGATTCAAATGATGCAAATCTGGCTGCCTGCAGTCGCCACTAGGGGGAGCTCACTGCATACAGCCTATTGATTTCAATGAGAACTGTGTAATGCTTCATTTCACCTCTGGAGGAGCTGCAGGGAAATTGAACACATTCTTCTAGGTTTTTTGAACAGATAATAGCTGATGGATTGGTGTGCCAAATAGCGGGATCAGCTTATCATCGAGTGGTCCCCCTAACAGCGCTCTTTGTAACTGGTTAATGTGTCTGTAAAATAATTGGATTTCCTTACGTTTTATTGGCGACAATTAACAGGACGGCCGTATTTTCCAGAGTTTTTAGTGTTTTCCACGTAGGATAAAGCAGTTATACAAATGAAATGCATCTTCTTAACAACTGCATCAATCTGCACATTACTGCTTGTAATTTATATCTGCAAAGTAGAAAGTAGTGGATAGAAAAGTCAATTACCAGACGTACTATTGTATTAAAATTGTTTTCTTTTACTCTGCAGTGTGTAGAAGTAACATTTTGCTGCCTGGAAACCATCAGCAAGCTGCCGCTGACTGCTGTTATTCTTACTCAAAGTAGCAAATTACAGTCCAGGAGTGGATAACTTTTTACTTTCCACGATTAATGCACAACATTAGATTAACATAGGCCTAAAGAGGCGTATCCCCAAAAAATGAATATGCCGCAGAGCGGCTTAGGTTCACGCCCTGTTTACACTGGTTGGTAGAGATTGCCCAGTTGTTACTTTATTAATAAATTAGAATATTGGCCGCCAAAACTAACGGTACTGGAATGAGGGGGAAGGCAGCGATCCAGGTATGACGGCAAATTAACTTTTGGGGGACATGACAGGTCCGCTTAAAAAAATAAAAATGCATCTTTTCTGGTTGTAGCTGTTGGGAAACCATCAAAAAGCTGCTGTTGACAAGTATGAAGGGCAGACAGTCACCGCCAGGCAGGATTACATCAGTATACCTTTTAACGCTGGGAATTATTGAGAATAACAGGCGAGAAATATTTACTGCACGGAAATGCTGCAGCTAATGACGTCCAAAAAAGTGACGGATTTAAAGAGGGTTTATTCAAATTTCAGGGAATAGAGTTTTTAATCTTAGACATTTGTGGCATATCTGATAGGTGCGGTTCCTAGAGCTGGGACCTGCATCTATCTCGAGAACAGGGGTCCCAAGTCCCTGCCTGGTGATGACACCGCATTCAGGCTGAGACTCCGTAGAGAGATATAAAAAATAAATAAATCCGGAAATATTCCACTCTGGCCACTAGAGCACACACAATAGACAGACATTTCTTGTTTTCTGTAACTCACTTTTTAGCATTGCTGTGCGGCCAGGAAAGTTTCAGCAGAGTCATCTCATCATAGATTATAGGGTCAGCAGAGTCATCTCAGTAACATTAGAAGGTGGGGGTTTTAATGACCGATAACTTCTGGACGTCTAGAAAAGTAAAACTATGCACACAAATAAGGCTCTGTATGCAGTTCCCCTGTCACTCCCTTGTCTCTGGGGAAGGAGCTGTACTCCATCTCTTCCTGAAGACTGTATTAGTCTATGGACACTTTTCTGTCCATTAGCTCCCATTCATTTCAGCTTCCATAAAGCACAAACACCCTGCTACACAGACAATACAGGTAGAAATGTGTGTCTCCAATATGACTGCCCCAGGTAAATAAAAAATAAATATCTACGACATTTAAAAAAGGGATAATGTCATCTGTGATGCTGACATTATCCCTTACTGCCCTATACCACCGGCGATTTTGGCAATGCCTACTAGACTATCGAGGATGTTTGCAATGATCCCTTAAAGGGTAACTAAAGGTTCAAAAAAACTTCTGACATATCATAGTGACATTTTAGACGTTTTGATCGGTGGAGGTCTGAGTACTGAAGCGGCAGAAGCGCTCGGGTGAGCACTGAGCCGCTTTGTTTCTGATCGGCTTTTCTCGGAAATAGAAAGTCTATGAGCCTGTACACCAACTGCTCGGCTCTCCGATAAAAGCCGATCAGAAACAAAGCGGCTCAACCGAGCGCTTCTTCTGCTTCGTTTTAGCGATCGGTGGGGGTCTCAGTGCTCGGACCCCCACTGATCAAAACTTGTGACATGTGAGAAGTTTTTTGAAAGTTTAGTTACCCTTTAACTACCCTAGACCATTAGGGAAGTTTGTTTTAACCATTTCACTACCATAGACCCCAGGGATAGTCGATAATAAAACATCTCTGGGTGATGCCATGACCATCAGAAAACATTCTCTTTTTATCATCCGGTATTGATTTGGTGCAGGGGATATGAAGCTCTGTATGTTAAAAACAACCTCTGACCCCTATCTAAAGTAAATACAATTAAATTATAGGTACGTTTTCCTAGGCGAGATCACTTCCATTAATCTCTGCACCATCCAGGGATACCAGTCGTACCTAAATTCCTGTACTATCTGTCAAATTGGGGGGTGGGGGAGGCATTTTTCCTTCTCCACTATAGGCACCAACCGGCTTGGAAACCTCCCTTTAAAAACCCCTTGAAGATCACGGCATGTTCCCCTGCATATGTAGACAGCTACAAGTAAATTTGTAAACCATCACCCACGTCTTGTAAGACACTCGTTGACTTCTGCATAAAGTTCACCTCCAACCCTGTCCGAAAAGTTATAATTATGCTTCATTTTTAGTGTTTCCTGTTTATTGACTTCTGGTCACTTCGGCTATAGAGCTGGTCAAGGCCAATATCTACGGAGGGTTTGATTGGTGACTTTCCCTCTGTGATTCCCCAGGCTCAGCTTTCTCTCTCTGAGAGGGCTCATCCCACTAATTACCGTTCTTTTCAATATATGAAGTTATTACGAGGCCAGACTAATAGAATGCAGAGAAGTTCTCTTGTAAGGTCGGCGACTAGCTGCATCAGACCTAATGACGGCTTCATAGTCACAGAGCCACATTCCAGTAATGTCCTTACGGGCACACGGTTATATGCATTACGATTAAAAAAAAATAATGAAATAATATTCCTATAAAACCACGTCTCAGGGCCATTCAACCTCTATGGCTGTTGCCTTTAAGGGATTCAACTGAATGTCTCATATATGTAAATTGTGTTTCCTTCATTATATATCAGTCTGTAGTAGAGAAATAATGTGTTTGTTCTCTTTCTTTTTTTAATTTTGTGAACATTTTTAAAAACTTCCCTGAGGGTAGACATATTGGAGACACTCTTTCTTCCTGTGTGCTTTATGGCAGCTGAAATGAATGGAAGTTAATGGACGGAAAAGTGTCCATAGACTTAAGCCCCTTTACAGGGGCCTATTATCGGGCAAACAAGCGTTCATGTGAACGCTCGTTCGCGATTATTAGCCCGTGAGCGGCTCATTCATCGGCGGATTGTATCGCTTACGCTGCAAGAAATATATTTGTTGTCGGAAGCCCATCTGTGCTGCTGACATGATGGTAATGCATGGGGACGAGCGATCGTAGTAACGAGTGCTCGTTCCCATACATAGCTCCTTGTGAAAGGAGCAAACGAGTGCCGATCAACGAGGTGTCTTGTTGATTGGCGCTCGTTTACACAGCCCACGTCAGGCCTTGTAAGAGGACCCTAATACAGTATTAATACAGTCCTCAGGAAGAGATGGAGACCAGGGAGTGACAGGGGACCTGCATACAGAGCCTTATCTGTGTGTATACTTTTAAAGTACTTTTACACTCAGGAACTGGTGCCGGCATTGAAGCATAATCAAAGAATGAACAGGGCGGGCATTGAGGAGGCTGTGGACCAATAGGATGTCTCAAACCCGGGACTTCTGACGTACTCCCGGGTTTGAGGCATCCTATCGGTCCACAGCCTCCTCAATGGCTGCGTCACAATGCATATTAGGAAGTTTATTTAATTTTGACATAGAGTATTTGTAGAAAAATTTTGTATTCCCTGGAAAACTCCTTTAAAATGTCCACCTTCCAATGATACTGAGATGACTCTGCTGGACCTGTAGTCTAATGATGAGACGACTCAGCTGAAACTGTCCTAGTTTGCACAGCAATGCTGAAAAATGAGATACATAAAACAAGAAATGTCTGTCTATTGTGTGTACTCTAGTGGCCAGTGTGAAAAGTGCAGTACAATGAAGTTGTATGGGTGTATTCACACAGACGTTTTTTTAATGGTCTGTGAAAAACATGTTCTATTTTCGGGCGTTTTCACGGCCCTTATAGGAGTCGATAAATCAGTTTTTAATGACTGGTTTTCAGAAAGCCATCTGTATGACGGCCATTAAAACCTGATTCTGGCCCTCACAAGGAGATCCAATTGTATCTGCATCCTTAGGACACGGATACAATTGACAGCACTGACAAGGCAAGGAAACTATTGGTACACTTCTTTGCCATTTTGGCGCTTTTTTGTGATGCCGGCCTTGTGATGACGTCATCCTACCGCCTGTGTGGCTCCACTGTAGCAGGCCTAATTAGAAGAGACTAGGCCTGGATCGCTGGAGAAGTGGATGGTTCGCGGGGCCAGGTAAGAGTGCGGCACTGTGTACAGGGGGGTGCGCGGCACTATGTACAGGGGGGTTTGTGTGGCACTATCAGGGGCTGGTGTGTCTCGCTATCTACAGGGAGGTGTGTGGCGATATCTAACATGCTGATGCAAAACGGCCATGAAAAAATTACAGCCTATCCGTTTTTAACAGCCATTTTTTTTTCCACTGTAGTGTGAATATAACCGTATAATTATCTCATTGACTCTTGGACAGACACCGCTTTTCCCATGCTATGTATAAGACATATATACTTTGGCTATTTCTGTAGTCCCTGCCATCTCTCTAATGAGTTCCAGTCACCTGTTCTCAAGATAGGTACCGGTCCCAGAACTAGGACCTGCATCTATCAGAGATGAATGGCAGATCCTGTCGATATGTCATACGTTTCTTGAGATGGGAATACTCCTTTAAGCTGTACATGTTTAAGACAGTAATAATCAATCTGCCCCGATAAATTTGATCATGAAGTGATCTGCCAAAAATACTGGGGGGGGGGGGGGTCGAAAGGGTAAATTTGAAGAATAATTAATAGTCGAGAATAACAAGCAATACTGACAGGCACGATTATGTTACTAAAGTTAAAAACTATTCCCTGAAGTTTTAATAAACCCTCTGTAAATCCGTCAGTTGTTTGGCTGTCATTAGCTGCAGCATTTCCGTCCAGTAATTATTCCTCGCCTGTTATTCGGAATAATTCCCGGCGTTAAAAGGTATAATTATTGATGTCATTTTGTTTGGCGGTGACTGTCTGCCCTTCACACAATGAGGAAAAAATAAAAAATTCATCATTGTGCATGGAATATGGAAGCATCGACTCGATACTGGGGGATCGCGGGCGCTGGATGGTTTACAGCAAAAGGCGTTTAACCTTCGGAGTTCTCAAGAGGTTAATGCGTGTGTCACAGCTGCCCGACCATGCCCCTCTCAGTGTGAAACCACTTTGATGAAATCCGCACCATAGAATCTGGGCTGCCTGCCATGCACCTGAAACTCATTGAACTAATTAGGTTAAACAGACTTCATTTACATGGGGGGCTGGGACAGCTGAACGGGAAGGAGCGAAACATGGCGGCCATTGTCTGGAGGTGACTTCCTGACATAACGCCTTTATGGAAGTATAACTTTGCACTATTGACCACCACTTCTAAGTTCTAATCTACATATAGCAGGTCCGGACAAATCCCAGTCACCAGATTACCATGGCAACTAGAAAAATGGCCCCGGTGGCCGGTTTTGCTCTCTGCTCTTCATGTATTCGTTGGCCGGTTGCTTTCTCTCGTTGCCAAATGCATGGCTGTCAGCGACAGCATCCAGTTCCATCTATCCTGGCAGAAGCAGTACCAGTTCTGTTGGGCAGAGAAAGCACACATTGGCTGCCATGTAGCTTCCAGTAGAGGGCACATCTCCGAAGTGTGAGGAGCCAGCGGTCCACTACTGTGACTACTTTGGCCGTAAAGGAGGCTGCTATGACTACTGGAGGAGTGGGGGTTGTTGTAAACTACTGGGAAAGTTCATTGCTGTGACTACTGGGGGAGACTGCTATGACTACTGGGGAGGTGGGTACATGAGGGGAAGGCAGTGCCTAACTATGACCACTGGAGAAGTGAAGGGGACTGATTGGATACTAAGGAAATGGGAGGGCTGCTGTGAGCATTGGGAAAGTGTTAGGATGGTGACTAGAATGCGGGGGCCTTCTGCGACTATTAAAGAAGAGATGGGAGTCTGCTCTGACTAATGGGAAGTATAGGGAGCTGATGTGACTATTCGAGAAGTGGATGGGGAGCTGGGAGATGGTGAAGTGGGGAGATGGTGACTTGATTGGGGGCCTTCTGTGATTATTGGGGAAGAGAAGTCTGCTCTGACTAATGGGAGGTGTAGGGAGCTGCTGTGACTACTGGGGAAGTGATGAGGTATCATAGTATCATAGTACCATCGTTTGCAAGGCCAGAAAAAGACATATGTCCATCCATTTCAGCCTATTATTCTACAATGTTGATCCAGAAGTAGGACAAACCCCCATGAGGCAAAAGCCAATTTTCGTACCTTAGGGAAAAATTCATTCCCGACTCCAATATGGGAATAAAAATAAATCCCTGGGTGTTGCTGGGGCTAATGAATTGGAGGGGATGGTGACTAAATTGGTGACTAGATTCTGTGACTATTGGGTAAGAGAAGGGAGTCTGCTCTGACTAATGGAAAGTGTAGGGTGCTGCTGTGACTACTGGGAAAGTGGGGGCTCCCAGTGGCCTCTGAGTGTAATAGTACATGTCAAAAGGGGTTGTCATAACCAGAGAAGCCTACAAAAGTGGGGATGAAAGGAGAATCTTTGGTATTTGCTATGGGCACCCCCAAGACTTGATCGCTTATGTTGAACACCTGTTAATTCGGAATCAGAAGGTTCCCGGGCCATAAATCTACCCAGATATTGTAATTCCTGCTCTGCTAGAGTTCAGTTTAACGCAATATACAGCAGTATAAAGCAATTTCCCGGAGACAGACAGACATTCCTTCATTGGATTTGTCTTGTAATCCCTCGTGACGCCGCACTGAGGGGGCGACTTGTACACAACGGTTTATTATTGCTGTTTTTACGGACAGGAAATAAGTGATTGAGGGCCGGAGGGTGAAAGACTTCTATACAGGAACGTACCGTATATTTCACTTTCAGCATTTTACTGACTGCTGCTGTCTCTGACTTTCCTCTGGGTTCTTCGAATTCCTCCCACATTCCATAACCATAAGGATAGGTAAATTGACTCTAACATGTACTTGAGATTGAGGGGTCAGCTTGTAAGCCACACCGGGAACATGTTACGGTTCTTACCGTAGACGTGGATCCTGTGAACCACAATCGGTTTGGCCCTGGCTAATCTCAGGTGCGGAGGTATGGACTTTTCCGGTCAGGTTCACAGGTTGCGTTCCCTAATGTAGTCACCGATTGACGGCAAATGCGCTGAGAGAATAGATAAAGCGTAGGGAGGATACGACAAGCTAAACGACGAGATGAGGACGCAGTTAGGTCAAAACTAGGAGTAGAACTACAGGTGACAAATCCAAAAATACAACCCCTACCCTACCCGACCACTCACCACCGGTGCCGCACAGCCACAATTTTCTGAGGTAGTGTCTCCTATAACTGTGCGCACAATGGACTCCTCCCTGTCTATAATATATATATATTATCTAGACTCGGCTCGAAGAAGTCTGTTGCGCGGGCAATTAGAGGAGGAGCTACAGAACGTGAATCGCTGCCTCCGAGATGATTCTTGGCCATGACTGGGAGAAAAGTCCTCGCTTCCAAGAGTCCAGGAGGTCTCCCTGATAGACTGGGCAACATTGGCATACCGAGATGCCATCTGCAGATGTTCTGAATGTTAAATGTTCTTCAGATGTCTTTGGCGGAGCAATTACACAATTCTGCATCATCTTTGGGACCTTTTTGTCCTTGGTCGTTTATTTCTGGGCTGGTTTTACGAGTACAGACGTCTTTATAGTCATTTTCTCTTTTGTCATCAGACGGAATAATTTCGATCTTTTGTTAATATAGTGCGATTCGTGGGAGAAACAATATATAAATAACGGCTACATGTCAGGTCATCTATAAACGTAGTGTCTTATGTAGACTGGGTGTAATAAAGGGTGTACATACCATATAGGCAGCTGCTATAGGGCCCAGTCCTCCACTGTACCCCATGGGCCCTGTGGCCCTGCACAGATCTCCCCTGGCATGGGTAAACTTAGGGGGATTTACTTGTAACCAGAAGCCCCCCTCTGACCATTTAATGACCTTTTTTTTCTGTCGCCACTAGGGGGAGCTCTCTGTAAACAGATTTATTATTGCCTTCAATGTGAGCTGTTTAAATTCCTATGCCGTGAGCTCCCTCTAGTGGTGGCTTCAGGCAACCAGGAGTTTATTAATTAACTGGATGGTTGTATAAAGGGAAGCAGGGGATTTGGAGCTCTAAACCCTATAAGAATTCTGGACGTAGTCATGTGAAATAAAATAAAATTATTGATACACTTTCCTGCCAGAGACCACCACTATTAACCCTTCACTATTCTGAACAATATAATAATACTGGGTATAATAATATTATTATATAGTATTACGTTTTAATCACTAAAGTCCCCTAGACCTCCAGGGATATTAGATATCAACCCATAACCACCCTAGACCACCATGGATAATGGATATTAGTGTTAACCCTTTCATCACCCGAGACAACCAGAGTTTTTTTTTTTACCTGTCCACTTCTTTGTTTATCCAGTAGATAAGCGGCATCAGAGGTGTTTGGCAGCCCCTAATCCCACTTTTCTATCACCCGCTCAACTGAATATTTATGTAAATAGAGCAGTCGGCCATGATAATTGATGTCAGCCCCACAGCTCTGAAATGTCTAAAGACCAGATGAAAATAAATATATAGAAAAATTCTGATCACCCAGCATGCTTAGCACCAATTTGAGAATATAGAACGATTTTTATAGTTCACTATTCGTGTCACCTGAGACCTTTCCATGAAAAAAAGATAGAGCGGTCCCTAAATGATAAGCTGATCACAGGGACCTCCAGCAATCAGCTACTCTCTATGGTAGCAAGTATTCAATTCCTCAGCAGCGCCACCACAGGAGAAATTAAGCGTTACACAGTTCTTATTTAAATCAACATGCACGGACATGTCGGGTCCTCCAGTCTGAAGGACACTCTTTATAGCTGCTTTGGCTAATAGATGAGGACCTGGACCCCTAATAGGGTATTTGAAGTGGGTTTTCTAGATGACAACCCCTTCAATTCAGTCACTATTGAGTATATTGTTTTTTTTTTACCTAAATAACAGATAATAGGTGGCAAAAACGAATGGCAGCCATTACCATGCCCATAAGGGTTGTCACCTGGAATGGCACATCATGTTATATAGAGTTACATTCTTCCCTTCCACCCTCTTGCATTCTGCTCTGCCATTGTGTCAGTCTTTACTGTAGTTCAGGTATTCTGTTCTTCTCGAAAGATGAGAATTAGCAATGTGGTTGGTTGCTATGTACAGTAAGGCCCATTTTCTGTCAGATAGTTTTGATAAATGAGGCTTATATCAGTAATGCCATTCCGGTGCGGTAGAATAGCGCACGCCGTTTTTGCGCATTAGCTGATAAGTCGGCTTGGCTTCTGAAGTGCCGGCTCTATAGTATATGTCCTATCTGACAAATAACAGGTACTTAGGTGATTCTCTGCAGTGCAGAGCGGACGGTTCACTATCCTTTGGAGATTCCTGGAAAGAGCAGATAACACTTGAGGACGGACGCGGCCGCTGAGAGTTAATCGGTCAGCGCCTCACGTAAACAGCCAGGAGCGCTTCATCCGATAATTGTCCCGCAGCCGTCACGATATCAGAAAATCCTCCGCATTATTCCCTCGTAGAGAACGTTTATTCTGCAGATACATCCATTTATATTACTAATGTGTTGGCGGGGGAGGGGGGATTTATTTTCAGACCCATGGAAATAATTGTAAAGTGGGCACGGAAGGGGAAAAAGGGATGGAAAGTTTTCACGGACAATTATGGAAAAGTAAAATTGGCTGGTCGGATGTCGCCCAACATTAAAGGACAATTCTCGTAATGTGTCATACTGGTCTGTATACAGATGCCGGGTGCCAACCACTGATGGCAGCCATTGCCGTGCCCATGGAAGTGGTCACCCCAGACCTTTAGGGTTCCTTCACACTTATCTATAAAAATACTCACCAAATAAAATAAGCGCAATACGGATACATTCGTTTTTCTTCTGTATTTTATGAGTTGTCCGTTTTCCATCTGTAAATGTTCCATTTTTTGTTAAAGGATAAACTATTTTTTTGGGCTGTTTTTGTAACTTTGCTGAAGTACGAAAAATCTGAACTATACAGAAAAGGAATGTGCGCTCTTATCTATCTATCTATCTATCTATCTATCTATCTATCTATCTATCTATCTATCTATCTATCTATCTATCTATCTATCTATCTATCTATCTCATATCTATCTATCTATCTATCTATCTATCTATCTATCTATCTATCTATCTATCTATCTATCTATCTATCTATCTATCTATCTATCTATCTATCTATCTATCTATCTATCTATCTATCTATCTCATATCTATCTCATATCTATCTATCTCATATCTATCTATCTCATATCTATCTATCTCATATCTATCTATCTCATATCTATCTATCTATCTATCTATCTATCTATCTATCTATCTATCTATCTATCTATCTATCTATCTATCTATCTATCTATCTATCTATCTATCTATCTCATATCTATCTCATATCTATCTATCTCATATCTATCTATCTCATATCTATCTATCTATCTATCTATCTATCTATCTATCTATCTATCTATCTATCTATCTATCTATCTATCTATCTATCTATCTCATATCTATCTCATATCTATCTATCTCATATCTATCTATCTCATATCTATCTATCTCATATCTATCTATCTATCTATCTATCTATCTATCTATCTATCTATCTATCTATCTATCTATCTATCTATCTATCTATCTATCTATCTATCTATCTATCTATCTAATCTATCTAATCTATCTATCTTCTCCTATTATCCAGTAGTCTTGGAGCTGATCCATTATAGGAATGACAATATTCCCTGACCGGTGCAGATACGAGGCATGAGGACTCTTTCATCTGTTTTGGATTACTTGCAGATACTCCAATCAGATTGCACAATAGATATTTCTGGCGGAGATAGAAGTCTTCTTCCCTTTTTATTGTGGGACTATATTAAATCAGGGTGAAATGAATTAGGTTCTTGTCTAACATCGATCAATGGAAATATAATGTCATATAAAGTAATGGAATGCATAAGTATTGACACCCTGTTAATATCAGACGTCTAAGGATTTGTTCACATCTGCGTCAGGGCTCCCTTCCGACGGAGCTTTCAGTCGGAACGGAGCCCTGACTGACACAAATGGAAACCACAGGTTTCCATTTGCATCACCACTGACCTCAATGGTGACTGATCCGGTGCCAATGATTTCCGTTTGTCACCGTTGTGTAAGGGTTCCGCCGTTTTGACGGAATGAACAGCGCAGTCGACTACGGTATTGATTCTGTCAAAACTACGGAACCCTTACACAACTGAGACAAACGGAAACCATTGGCACCGGATCCGTCACCATTGAAATCAATGGTGATGGAAATGGAAACCTATGGTGAACGATGCCTAAAGCCAAGTTCAGAGTTGGCGGTAATTTGCGGCACAACGCCGTATTGCGTTGCGGAAAACGGGGATATCAACGCATGTTGTTTCCACAAATTAAGCCATATTCCTAGAACTTGAAATCTGCCCCGTAGTGTGTATTGTGTGTTAAAAACAAAAGCCCAAGATTGGTGGGGGAAGGGGCGTGAATACGTATGCAAACCGTATACGATTCTGAATACAATGGCTAAATATTTAGCATTTGTATAACTATATTTCAAGGTTGACGCAGATAGTGTACGCTCTACGCTGCCAATCAGATCTGAGCTTTGCTCATGGCGGTGATCAGACGCACATTAATCGAATAAATCCAGGATATTGCGGCTTGTCTGAGGTCCCATTGTGTTTTTACTTGCCGTCACTTCCCATCTGTGATTGAAGGGGTTAATCGAGACGTACAGATCCAGGGAAGGGGGTTTAAGCTAAACCCTAAAGCTAATCAGGACATCTCCATGGCTACCTGAGACGGGAGCTCCTTCATGTTCCCTTTAATTGCCAGTAATGTGTTTTGCCTAATCCTTCGTCTTCCAGAGACCTGAAAAATCCAGCAACGTATGTGAGAGCGCCAAAACGCGTCAGACGCTAATATTTACACAATGGGATAAATCGCATCGCAAAAATATAACATTTTGGAAGGCCATAAATGGGGTTCCCCACAAAAGATTTTCTGTGGGATATTGACTAGATATGGCCATTAAAGTCAGATTGGAATTGTCAGAATGGGGGTCCCGAGACCCCATTCCCAGCAGAGATGTGGCCGGGCATATATGGTCACTTTCCATTGGTCTGGTTTCGACAATCCCTTTTAGTTAGAAGGATCCCCAGAAAATGGGAAAATGATCAGCTGGGATCCCCAGGAAGCAGGCAACAAGTGTTCAATTTCCCTGCATCGCCACCACAGGTGAAATGGAGTATTACACAGTTCTCATTGATCGGTCCTCCAAAGAGAGAGACGCTCCGGATGCCCTAATAGGGTATTATAGGATTTCTCTAAAGCAGGCTACCCCTTTAGATTGAGAGGACGGCCACTTCCCTGGGAACTGGGACCAGTCACCCAAATTAATGGAATTAGTGGGAGTCCCAACGCCTGAACCTCAATCTGAGAGTTTGTTTTTGCTCATCTAGTCAATATGCCATGAAAGTCCATTGTGGGAAAAGCTCTTTGGACACCCCGTATTCATATGCCCTAACAGAGAACATAGTTACTAAAGAGGGGGTCAATTGGGACCCCCTTTTAGAACAGGCAGCCAATGAAAAGATCAGCTCCCGCTCTGAAGGATTTAATTCAATGGGTAGCATGCGATGCTTATTGTGAACAGGAATGTTTTAATTCACTGACAACAAGCAGAGATATTGAAATGGTTAGATATTGAAACACAAAGTATATTTGAAAGTTGCAGAACTTTTAATCCTCATATCTCTATATATTTCTATATCTGACACAGGTGCATGGCTCATTACAAGAAAGAGTTCTGAAACACTGTAACGAGCTGTGCAACTGTAAGTTTTCAACCTCAGTGTAATCAATGGCTGCTACCATTCACTGGCAGCAAGTAGAGATCTTGAACATGGTGAGAAATTAAAACACAAGGTACACTAGAAAGTTGTAGAACTTTTCATTATATAATTATTGATGCAGTTATACAGTGATTGATGAGCCAGAGTTACATTATGCTTTATACACTAGTTACATCCAGAGCTGCATTCAGAACTCTGCTGGTTGGAATGCGTCTATGTTCTATCATGTAACCTACCGCTGAGCTCTACCTACTATATCTAATGGTCCTGTGCTCTGCATTCTGATTATGGAGAACCAGCAGAAATTTGAATGCAGCTTTGGGGGTGACCAGAGTATAAATATAATTTCTTATTTTTATGCCATGTATAGCAAGTACTGGCGTAAATGTACCAGAATTAGGGTTGGGTACTAGAATGTAACACTAATAGGGTAAATAATATGGGTTACTACTCCTATAAATAACTGGCAGGGCCTGTATGTAATACTCTACATGGTTCCCGCAGCTGCCGGTTGAATATATTATTCCAGGTGGTACACCTATAAATAACAGGCACGGGCGGTAAATATGCCTTTAAGGATTTTTCACGTAATTTAGAAAGTAGGTTACGAAGGGGGAACAAGCCATTAGAAAGACGCAGAATTATTTCCTAGAAGTTCTTTTGTCTTTGGTGATCCTGGGGGAGCCGGGTGCCCCGTGTACCGTGACCCCTTATATACTGGAAGTCCTGGACCACGAAGGGACCTCCCCGTGGGCCGTCAGTAATCTTGACCCATTTTCTTTACAGCAACACAAATCTATGTGGCGCATACAGCGGCGGGCGTCTGCAGAGAAGATCTCTTCCTGAATGTTCCTTACAACAGAATAATCCAGAAAATCTGATAATCCGGCACCTATCAGGTCTCCTGGATTCTGTATTAAAGGAATATTCCTGTATATATCTGGATCTGTGCAGCTTGTGGTCACCGGTCTCACACACGACCGGATCTCCACATCTTCTCCTCCTATTTGTGGCGGATGCCTGGGAGTTCTGACTCCACGTGCTATACATTTATAAGATATCCTGTGGATGCGCCTTAAGGCCCTGTACACACAGAGGTTTTTTGCAGGCAGAAAAATCTGCAAGGAATTTTGAAGCCGATTTTGACCAGTCTGCAAACTGTTGCCGCGATTTTCGCAATGCTTTTTCTGCCACCCATTGATTTCAATGAGAGGTGAGAGGCGGGACTGCGGCAAGAAAGAGCATGCAGCTTTTTTTTACCGTGAGCTGCTAAAAACCGGCGCGAGATCAGTGGGAGGTGGTTTCGGACATTTTTTTACGCTGATTCTGACACGATTTCCTCGTCAAAATCAGCTTAAAGAAACTCAGTGTGAACTGGGCCTAACTGCCATGGATGTTACGAGGAGCTCTGTGGCATGGATATTACGGGGAGCTCTGTGGCACGGATATTATGGGGAGCTCTGTGGCAAGGATGTTATGGGGAGCTCTGTGGCAAGGATGTTATGGGGAGCTCTGTGGCAAGGATGTTATGGGGAGCTCTGTGGCAAGGATGTTATGGGGAGCTCTGTGGTAAGGATGTTATGGGGAGCTCTGTGGCACGGATATTATGGGGAGCTCTGTGGCAAGGATGTTATGGGGAGCTCTGTGGCAAGGATGTTATGGGGAGCTCTGTGGCAAGGATGTTATGGGGAGCTCTGTGGCACGTATATTATGGGGAGCTCTGTGGCATGGATGTTACGAGGAGCTCTGTGGCATGGATATTACAGGGTGCTCTGTGGCACGGATATTATGGGGAGCTCTGTGGCACGGATATTATGGGGGAGCTCTGTGGCACGGATATTATGGGGAGCTCTGTGGCATGGATGTTATGGGGGAGCTCTGTGGCACGGATATTATTGGGAGCTCTGTGGCACGGATATTATGGGGAGCTCTGTGGCAAGGATGTTATGGGGAGCTCTGTGGCAAGGATGTTATGGGGAGCTCTGTGGCATGGATATTACAGGGTGCTCTGTGGCACGGATATTATTGGGGAGCTCTGTGGCACGCATATTATGTTGGAGCTCTGTGGCCCAGATATTATTAGGGAGCGCTGTGGCACGGATATTATGGGGAGCTCTGTGGCAAGGATGTTATGGGGAGCTCTGTGGCAAGGATGTTATGGGGAGCTCTGTGGCATGGATATTACAGGGTGCTCTGTGGCACGGATATTATTGGGGAGCTCTGTGGCACGGATATTATGGTGGAGCTCTGTGGCCCAGATATTATTAGGGAGCGCTGTGGCACGGATATTATGGGGAGTTCTGTGTCTCTGTCCAAAGTGGAGAACCCCTTTAGGTGGACTGATGCGATGCATGTCGTGTGTGGACTGGAATGGGACACGATGGCATATTGCAACATCAGCCTAAGGGAAACCTGCTAAAAATATTCGTCATCTTTTCGTTGCTGTTTTTACTCGACTCAACAGGAGAGCGAAAGTTTCGATATTTTATTCAGTCCTAATGTTTAATGCAACATAAAATCTGTTTAGTCAAAGAAGTAGAGGCCGAACACAAGTCCTCTCCGAGCCATAAAAAATCCTAGTTCTTCATTAAAAGATCGTTAAGAGGCATGAAATTCAGGAGCAATTAGGAAAAGTCTGCGGGAGAAGTCGGTGACTCTAACGCTAACTAGAGATCTTACTACACCGCCAACTGTCTCTGTGGCTTTATAGCCAGTCTATGTGACTACTATGGGGCCCCTGGTTGGAAGGGGATCTGGCTCTGCTTCCCCTGCTTGCCATAACACTCTCATAGTGACTACCTGCAGTCTCCACTAGGGGGACTTCACTGCATACAGATTTATACAGTTCCCATTGAGTTCAGTACTAGCTGTATGCATCCGTATGCATTGAGCTCCCCCTAGTGGTGGCTGCAGGCATCCAGAATTATACAATTTGTCAAGTCAGAAAAACAGAGCTCCCCGTCTAGTTATAGTACAAAATTAACAGGCAATGTATGTTTGGCAGAGTGTGGTCCATTGGGAATTTTACTTTGGTGGTGCTATAATTTCTGTGTACATTTCTGTCATGTTATCACCAGTTTTCAAGAACTCTGCTTGTTGTCATTCAATGGGAACCCTGATTGTTTACTTTCCAAAGGATGTAAATCTATCCTGGTCATGTGGTGCCCTCACATTTGTACTGCTCGTTACAGTGATGTCCAGCTAAAAAAATGGTGGTTCCCATTCACTGAAAGCAAGCAGCGCTCTTTGAAAAAGTGAGGAATTAATTCACAAAGTTGATTATAAAATTGCAGATCTTTTCTGTATACAATCAATAAGATTTATTTGTTAACATCAGGGGTTGTGTGCTGTGTATTATCCCATTTTGATAAAAGGGTCCCTTGATGATAAACTGATCAAAGGGAGTTCCAGCAATCAGCTATAATCTCCACGGGAAACTGGCAGCAAGTGTTCAATTTCTCTGCAGCGCCACCACAGGGGAAATGTAGTATTACGCTGTTCTTATTTTAAACATTGGCTATTTGTGTACTGCATGGACAAGCCGGGTCCTCCAGAGAAAGAGATACTCTTTACAGTTGCTCTCTGTTCTGGCTAGTTGATGAGGGTCCTAACCGGGGACCCCCTCTAAGAATTCACTAATAGGGTATTGGAAAATGGGTTCTCTAAACCAGATATCCCCTTTAAGTTGGCTAAACAGGGCTTGACTGCTTATCCTGATGTTGCTCTTAGGCTGGGTTCACACGTGGCGGAATTTCACTTAAATTCCGCTGCGGACACTCCGCAGCGTTAATCCGCAGCGGTGCCGTTTGTCCATTGACTTACACTTTAATTTAGCAGTGTTCGTTTAGACGAGGCGTAAAATTCCGCTGCGGAGCATAGGCTGCGGAGCGGAATTTGGTGTCCGCAGCATGCTCTGTCTGTTGCGGAGCAGTGGCGGACTCATGGCGGAATTTCTCCATTGACTTCAATGGAGATTCTAATTTCCGCAATGAAGTCCGCAGCTGTCATGCACATGTTATCTGTGCTGCGGATCCGTCTTGCTTTTTTAACTTGACATTTCTTCATTCTGGCTGGACCTATGTATTTCTAGGTCTACAGCCAGACTGAGGAAGTCAATGGGGCTCCCGTAATGACGGGAGCGTTGCTAGGCGACGTCAGTAAATAGTCACTGTCCAGGGTGCTGAAAGAGTTAAGCGATCGGCAGTAACTGTTTCTGCACCCGGGACAGTGACTACCGATCACAATATACATGTATCTGTAAAAAAAAATGAAGTTCATACTTACCGAGAACTCCCTGCTTCTGTCTCCAGTCCAGCCTCCCAGGATGACGTTTCAGTCTAAGTGACGGCTGCAGCCAATCACAGGCTAATAACAGGCTGCAGCGGTCACATGGACTGCCGCGTCATCCAGGGAAATCGGGCTGGATGCCGAAGGAGGGACGCGTCACCAAGACAACGGCCGGTAAGTATGAATTTCTTTGACTTTCACAAGGGAAAGTGCTGTCCCTTCTCTCTATCCTGCACTGAATAGGGAGAAGGGAAGTACTTTTACCGCAGTACGCAGCAGCTAGTCCGCATCAATTTACTGCACATTTTGTGCAGATCCGCAGCAGAACCTGCAACGCAGATTCTGTGCGGCATTGATGCGGACAGTTGCGGAGGAAATCCGCCACGTGTGGTCATGCCCTTACACCTATGGGGGTCAATGTATTTCTATGGACTGTGATGTCATCGTGTTACTGAATCTGCCCCTAGACATGAAGAGGCACAAACCAAATACCATGGTGAATAAAAACCCCATTATAATACAGGAATAATGAATCATTAGCATGTCATGGATAAATATGTTTACACGTATATGTCGCAGCACCGCGAAGAGGCGCAGGGAATTGTGCCAGGGACCGTAACCGCAGAGACTTCTTAGTAGATAGAATCTCATCAACTTCAACAAAATTACTCAGAAATACAAACAATAACCATGTAAAATAAACAGCGTAATGAGAAAATAATGATCATACATTTCCCCAGTGATGTGACGGAGCCGCCAAATACTGAACACTAACCATTCACCGAGAGATAGCTCAGCATGAAACCTCAGAAACGAATGTGTTTACATAGAAAAACAAACTGTTCAGTTCCATAATTCTGTCCATAGGGGGCAGTATTATAGTAGTTATATTCTTGTACATAGGAGGCAGTATTATAGTAGTTATATTCTTGTATATAGGGTCAGTATTATAGTAGTTATATTCTTGTATATAGGAGCAGTATTATAGTAGTTATATTCTTGTATATAGGGGCAGTATTATAGTAGTTATATTCTTGTATATAGGGGCAGTATTATAGTAGTTATATTCTTGTATATAGGGGGCAGTATTATAGTAGTTATATTCTTGTATATAGGAGGCAGTATTATAGTAGTTATATTCTTGTATATAGGAGGCAGTATTATAGTAGTTATATTCTTGTATATAGGGGGCAGTATTATAGTAGTTATATTCTTGTATATAGGAGCAGTATTATAGTAGTTATATTCTTGTATATAGGGGCAGTATTATAGTAGTTATATTCTTGTACATAGGGGACAGTATTATAGTAGTTATATTCTTGTATATTGGGGGCAGTATTATAGTAGTTATATTCTTGTATATAGGAGCAGTATTATAGTAGTTATATTCTTGTATATAGGGGCAGTATTATAGTAGTTATATTCTTGTACATAGGGGCAGTATTATAGTAGTTATATTCTTGTATATAGGGGCAGTATTATAGTAGTTATATTCTTGTATATAGGAGGCAGTATTATAGTGGTTATATTCTTGTATATAGGGGCAGTATTATAGTAGTTATATTCTTGTATATAGGAGGCAGTATTATAGTGGTTATATTCTTGTATATAGGGGCAGTATTATAGTAGTTATATTCTTGTATATAGGGGCAGTATTATAGTAGTTATATTCTTGTATATAGGAGCAGTATTATAGTAGTTATATTCTTGTATATAGAGGCAGTATTATAGTAGTTATATTCTTGTATATAGGAGGCAGCATTAAGTGGTTATATTCTTGTATATAGGGGCAGTATTATAGTAGTTATATTCTTGTATATAGGAGGCAGTATTATAGTGGTTATATTCTTGTATATAGGGGCAGTATTATAGTAGTTATATTCTTGTATATAGGGGCAGTATTATAGTAGTTATATTCTTGTATATAGGAGCAGTATTATAGTAGTTATATTCTTGTACATAGGGGCAGTATTATAGTAGTTATATACTTGTTTATAGGAGCAGTATTATAGTAGTTATATTCTTGTATATAGGGGCAGTATTATAGTAGTTATATTCTTGTATATAGGGCCAGTATTACAGTAGTTATATTCTTTTATATAGGGGCAGTATTATAGTAGTTATATTCTTGTATATAGGGGGCAGTATTATAGTAGTTATATTCTTGTATATAGGAGCAGTATTATAGTAGTTATATTCTTGTATATAGGGGGCAGTATTATAGTAGTTATATTCTTGTATATAGAGGCAGTATTATAGTAGTTATATTCTTGTATATAGGCGGCAGTATTATAGTAGTTATATTCTTGTATATAGGAGCAGTATTATACTAGTTATATTCTTGTATATAGGGGCAGTATTATAGAAGTTATATTCTTGTATATAGGAAGCAGTATTATATTAGTTATATTCTTGTATATAGGGGCAGTATTACATTAGTTATATTCTTGTATATAGGGGCAGTATTATATTAGTTATATTCTTGTATATAGGGGCAGTATTATAGTAGTTATATTCTTGTATATAGGGGCAGTATTATAGTAGTTATATTCTTGTATATAGGGGGCAGTATTATAGTCGTTATATTCTTGTATATAGGAGCAGTATTATAGTAGTTATATTCTTGTATATAGGAGCAGTATTATAGTAGATATATTCTTGTATATAGGGGCAGTATTATAGTAGTTCTATTCTTGTATATAGGGGGCAGTATTATAGTAGTTATATTCTTGTATATAGGAGGGAGTATTATAGTAGTTATATTCTTGTATATAGGGGGTAGTATTATAGTATTTATATTCTTGTACATAGGGGGCAGTATTATAGTAGTTATATTCTTGTATATAGGGGGCAGTATTATAGTAGTTATATTCTTGTATATAGGGGGCAGTATTATAGTAGTTATATTCTTGTACATAGGGGGCAGTATTATAGTAGTTATATTCTTGTATATAGGGGGTAGTATTATAGTAGTTATATTCTTGTACATAGGGGGCAGTATTATAGTAGTTATATTCTTGTATATAGGGGGCAGTATTATAGTAGTTATATTCTTGTATATAGGGGGCAGTATTATAGTAGTTATATTCTTGTACATAGGGGGCAGTATTATAGAAGTCATATTCTTGTATATAGGGGGCAATATTATAGTAGTTATATTCTTGTATATAGGAGGCAGTATTATAGTAGGTATATTCTTGTATATAGGGGGCAGTATTATAGTAGTTATATTCTTGAATATAGGAGCAGTATTATAGTAGTTATATTCTAGTATATAGGAACAGTATTATAGTGGTTATATTCTTGTATATAGGGGCAGTATTATAGTGGTTATATTCTTGTATATAAGGGGCATTATTATAGTAGTTATATTCTTGTATATAGGAGGCAGTATTATAGTAGTTATATTCTTGTATATAGGGGCAGTATTATAGTAGTTATATTCTTGAATATAGGGGCAGTATTATAGTAGCTATATTCTTGTATATAGGAGCAGTTTTATAGTAGTTATATTCTTGTATACAGGGGCAGTATTATAGTAGTTATATTCTTGTATATAGGGGCAGTGTTATAGTAGTTATATTCTTGTATATAGGGGTAGTATTATAGTAGTTATATTCTTGTATATAGGGGGAAGTATTATAGTAGTTATATTCTTGTATATAGGGGGCAGTATTATAGTAGTTATATTCTTGTATATAGGGTCAGTATTATAGTAGTTATATTCTTGTATATAGGGGCAGTATTATAGTAGTTATATTCTTGTATATAGGAGCAGTATTATAATAGTTATAGTCTTGTATATAGGGGGCAGTATTATAGTAGTTATATTCTTGTATATTGGGGGCAGTATTATAGTAGTTATATTCTTGTATATAGGGGCAGTATTATAGTAGTTATATTCTTGTATATAGGGGGAGTATTATAGTCATTATATTCTTGTATATAGGAGGCAGTATTATAGTAGTTATATTCTTGTATATAGGAGCAGTATTATAGTAGTTATAGTCTTGTATATAGGGGGCAGTATTATAGTAGTTATATTCTTGTATATTAGGGTCAGTATTATAGTAGTTATATTCTTGTATATAGGGGCAGTATTATAGTAGTTATATTCTTGTATATAGGAGCAGTATTATAATAGTTATAGTCTTGTATATAGGGGGCAGTATTATAGTAGTTATATTCTTGTATATTGGGGGCAGTATTATAGTAGTTATATTCTTGTATATAGGGGCAGTATTATAGTAGTTATATTCTTGTATATAGGGGGAGTATTATAGTCATTATATTCTTGTATATAGGAGGCAGTATTATAGTAGTTATATTCTTGTATATAGGAGCAGTATTATAGTAGTTATAGTCTTGTATATAGGGGGCAGTATTATAGTAGTTATATTCTTGTATATTGGGGGCAGTATTATAGTAGTTATATTCTTGTATATAGGAGCAGTATTATAGTAGTTATATTCTTGTATATAGGGGGCAGTATTATAGTAGTTATATTCTTGTATATAGGGGCAGTATTATAGTAGTTTTATTCTTGTATATAGGGGCAGTATTAGGGCATGACCACACATGGCGGAATTCCTCCGCAACTGTCCGCATCAATGCCGCACCTAATCCGGGTTGCGGATTACGGCTGCGGATCTGCACAAAATGTGCAGAAAATTGATGCGGACTAGCTGCTGCGGACTGCGGGAAAAGTGCTTCCCTTCTCCCTATCAGTGCAGGATAGAGAGAAGGGACAGCACTTTCCCTAGTGAAAGTAAAAGAAATTCATACTTACCGCCCGTTGTCTTGATGACGCGTCCCTCCTTCGGCATCCAGCCCGACCTCCCTGGATGACGCGCCAGTCCATGTGACCGCTGCAGCCTGTGCTTGGCCTGTGATTGGCTGCAGCCGTCACTTACACTGAAACGTCATCCTGGGAGGCCGGACTGGAGACAGAAACAGGGAGTTCTCGGTAAGTATGAACTTATATGTTTTTTTACAGATACATGTATATTGAGATCGGTAGTCACTGTCCCGGGTGCAGAAACAGTTACTGCCGATCGCTTAACTCTTTCAGCACCCTGGACAGTGACTATTTACTGACGTCTCCTAGCAACGCTCCCGTCATTACGGGAGCCCCATTGACTTCCTCAGTCTGGCTGTAGACCTAGAAATACATAGGTCCAGCCAGAATGAAGAAATGTCATGTTAAAAAACCAATACGCTCCGCACCACACATAACATGTGCATGACAGCTGCGGACTTCATTGCGGAACTTAGAATCTCCATTGAAGTCAATGGAGAAATTCCGCCATGAGTCCGCAACCAGTCCGCCACTGCTCCGCAACATCCCTTGCATGCTGCGGACACCAAATTCCGCTCCGCAGCCTATGCTCCGCAGCGGAATTGTACGCATCGTGTAAACGAACACTGCTAAATTAAAGTGAAAGTCAATGGAGAAACGGCTCCGCTGCGGATTAACGCTGCGGAGTGTCCGCAGCGGAATTTAAGTGAAAATCCGCCATGTGTGAACCCGCCCTTATAGTAGTTATATTCTTGTATATAGGGGCAGTATTATAGTAGTTATATTCTTGTATATAGGGGGCAGTATTATAGTAGTTATATTCTTGTATTAAGGAGGCAGTTTTATAGTAGTTATATTCTTGTATATAGGGGGCATTATTATAGTAGTTATATTGTATATAGGGAACAGTATTATGGTAGTTATATTCTTGTACATAGGGGCAGTATTATAGTAGTTATATTCTTGTATATAGGGGCAGTTTTATAGTAGTTATATTCTTGTATATAGGGGCAGTATTATAGTAGTTATATTCTTATATATAGGGGGCAGTGTTATAGTAGTTATATTCTTGTATATAGGAGCAGTATTATAGTAGTTATAGTCTTGTATATAGGGGGCAGTATTATAGTAGTTATATTCTTGTATATTGGGGGCAGTATTATAGTAGTTATATTCTTGTATATAGGAGCAGTATTATAGTAGTTATATTCTTGTATATAGGGGGCAGTATTATAGTAGTTATATTCTTGTATATAGGGGCAGTATTATAGTAGTTTTATTCTTGTATATAGGGGCAGTATTATAGTAGTTATATTCTTGTATATAGGGGCAGTATTATAGTAGTTATATTCTTGTATATAGGGGGCAGTATTATAGTAGTTATATTCTTGTATATAGGGGGCAGTATTATAGTAGTTATATTCTTGTATTAAGGAGGCAGTTTTATAGTAGTTATATTCTTGTATATAGGGGGCATTATTATAGTAGTTATATTGTATATAGGGAACAGTATTATGGTAGTTATATTCTTGTACATAGGGGCAGTATTATAGTAGTTATATTCTTGTATATAGGGGCAGTATTATAGTAGTTATATTCTTGTATATAGGGGCAGTATTATAGTAGTTATATTCTTGTATATAGGGGCAGTATTATAGTAGTTATATTCTTATATATAGGGGGCAGTGTTATAGTAGTTATATTCTTGTATATAGGGGCAGTATTATAGTAGTTATATTCTTGTATTAAGGAGGCAGTATTATAGTAGTTATATTCTTGTATATAGGGGGCATTATTATAGTAATTATATTGTATATAGGGAACAGTATTATGGTAGTTATATTCTTGTACATAGGGGCAGTATTATAGTAGTTATATTCTTATATATAGGGGGCAGTGTTATAGTAGTTATATTCTTGTATATAGGGGCAGTATTATAGTAGTTATATTCTTGTATATAGGGTCAGTATTATAGTAGTTATATTCTTGTATATAGGGGCAGTATTATAGTAGTTATATTCTTGTATATAGGGGGCAGTATTATAGTAGTTATATTTTTGTACATAGGGGGCAGTATTATAGTAGTTATATTCTTGTTTATAGGGGCAGTATTATAGTAGTTATATTCTTGTATATGGGAACAGTATTATGGTAGTTATATTCTTGTACATAGGGGAGTATTATAGTAGTTATATTCTTATATATAGGGGGCAGTATTATAGTAGTTATATTCTTGTATATAGGAGGCAGTATTGTAGTAGTTATATTCTTGTTTATAGGGGCAGTATTATAGTATTTATATTCTTGTTTATAGGGGCAGTATTATAGCAGTTATATTCTTGTATATAGGAGGCAGTATTATAGTAGTTATATTCTTGAATATAGGGGCAGTATTATAGTAGCTATATTCTTGTATATAGGAGCAGTTTTATAGTAGTTATATTCTTGTATACAGGGGCAGTATTATAGTAGTTATATTCTTGTATATAGGGGCAGTATTATAGTAGTTATATTCTTGTATATAGGAGCAGTATTATAGTAGTTATATTCTTGTATATAGGGGGCAGTATTATAGTAGTTATATTCTTGTACATAGGGGCAGTATTATAGTAGTTATATTCTTGTATATAGGGGGCAGTATTATAGTAGTTATATTTTTGTATATAGGGGCAGTATTATAGTAGTTATATTCTTGTATATAGGGGGCAGTATTATAGTAGTTATATTCTTGTATATAGGGGGCAGTATTATAGTAGTTATATTCCTGTATATAGGGGGCAGTATTATGGTAGTTATATTCTTGTACATAGGGGCAGTATTATAGTAGTTATATTCTTGTATATAGGGGCAGTTTTATAGTAGTTATATTCCTGTATATAGGAGGCAGTATTATAGTAGTTATATTCTTGTATATAGGGGTCAGTATTATAGTAGTTATATTCTTGTACATAGGGGGCACTATTATAGAAGTCATATTCTTGTATATAGGGGGCAATATTATAGTAGTTATATTCTTGTATATATGGACAGTATTATAGTAGTTATATTCTTGTACATAGGGACCAGTATTATAGTAGTTATATTCCTGTATATAGGGGGCAGTATTACAGTAGTTTTATTCTTGTATATAGGGGCAGTATTATAGTAGTTATATTCTTGTATATAGGGGCAGTATTATAGTAGTTATATTCTTGTATATAGGGGCAGTATTATAGTAATTATATTCTTGTACATAGGGGGCAGTATTATAGTAGTTATATTCTTGTATATAGGGGGCAGTATTATAGTAGTTATATTCTTGTATATAGGAGAAGTATTATAGTAGTTATATTCTTGTATATAGGGGCAGTATTATAGTAGTTATATTCTTGTATATAGGGGGCAGTATTATAGTAGTTATATTCTTGTATATAGGGCCAGTATTATAGTAGTTATATTCTTGTATATAGAAGCAGTATTATAGTAGTTATATTCTTGTATATAGGGGACAGTATTATAGTAGTTATATTCTTGTATATAGGGAGCAGTATTATAGTAGTTATATTCTTGTATATAGGGGGCAGTATTATAGTAGTTATATTCTTGTATATAGGGGGCAGTATTATAGTAGTTATATTCTTGTATATAGGGGGCAGTATTATAGTAGTTATATTCTTGTATATAGGGGGCAGTATTATAGTAGTTATATTCTTGTCTATAGGGGGCAGTATTATAGTAGTTATATTCTTGTATATAGGGGGCAGTATTATAGTAGTTATATTCTTGTATATAGGGGCAGTATTATAGTATTTATATTCTTGTATATAGGGGCAGTATTATAGTATTTATATTCTTGTATATAGGAGTAGTATTATAGTAGTTATATTCTTGTATATAGGGGCAGTATTATATTAGTTATATTCTTGTATATAGGAGCAGTATTATAGTAGTTATATTCTTGTATATAGGGGCAGTATTATAGTAGTTATATTCTTGTATATAGGGGGCAGTATTATAGTAGTTATATTCTTGTATATAGGGCCAGTATTATAGTAGTTATATTCTTGTATATAGGGGGCAGTATTATAGTAGTTATATTCTTGTATATAGGGGCAGTATTATAGTAGTTATATTCTTGTATATAGGGCCAGTATTATAGTAGTTATATTCTTGTATATAGAAGCAGTATTATAGTAGTTATATTCTTGTATATAGGGGACAGTATTATAGTAGTTATATTCTTGTATATAGGGAGCAGTATTATAGTAGTTATATTCTTGTATATAGGGGGCAGTATTATAGTAGTTATATTCTTGTATATAGGGGGCAGTATTATAGTAGTTATATTCTTGTATATAGGGGGCAGTATTATAGTAGTTATATTCTTGTATATAGGGGGCAGTATTATAGTAGTTATATTCTTGTATATAGGGGGCAGTATTATAGTAGTTATATTCTTGTATATAGGGGGCAGTATTATAGTATTTATATTCTTGTATATAGGAGTAGTATTATAGTAGTTATATTCTTGTATATAGGGGCAGTATTATAGTAGTTATATTCTTGTATATAGGAGCAGTATTATAGTAGTTATATTCTTGTATATAGGAACAGTATTATAGTGGTTATATTCTTGTATATAGGGGCAGTATTATAGTGGTTATATTCTTGTATATAAGGGGCATTATTATAGTAGTTATATTCTTGTATATAGGAGGCAGTATTATAGTAGTTATATTCTTGTATATAGGGGCAGTATTATAGTAGTTATATTCTTGTACATAGGGGGCAGTATTATAGTAGTTATATTCTTGTATATAAGGGACAGTATTATAGTAGTTATATTCTTGAATATAGGGGCAGTATTATAGTAGCTATATTCTTGTATATAGGAGCAGTTTTATAGTAGTTATATTCTTGTATACAGGGGCAGTATTATAGTAGTTATATTCTTGTATATAGGGGCAGTGTTATAGTAGTTATATTCTTGTATATAGGGGTAGTATTATAGTAGTTATATTCTTGTATATAGGGGGAAGTATTATAGTAGTTATATTCTTGTATATAGGGGGCAGTATTATAGTAGTTATATTCTTGTATATAGGGTCAGTATTATAGTAGTTATATTCTTGTATATAGGGGCAGTATTATAGTAGTTATATTCTTGTATATAGGAGCAGTATTATAATAGTTATAGTCTTGTATATAGGGGGCAGTATTATAGTAGTTATATTCTTGTATATTGGGGGCAGTATTATAGTAGTTATATTCTTGTATATAGGAGCAGTATTATAGTAGTTATATTCTTGTATGTAGGGGCAGTATTATAGTAGTTATATTCTTGTATATAGGTGGCAGTATTATAGTATTTATATTCTTCTATATAGGGGCAGTATTATAGTAGTTATATTCTTGTATATAGGGGGAGTATTATAGTCATTATATTCTTGTATATAGGAGGCAGTATTATAGTAGTTATATTCTTGTATATAGGGGTAGTATTATAGTAGTTATATTCTTGTATATAGGGGGAAGTATTATAGTAGTTATATTCTTGTATATAGGGGGCAGTATTATAGTAGTTATATTCTTGTATATAGGAGCAGTATTATAGTAGTTATAGTCTTGTATATAGGGGGCAGTATTATAGTAGTTATATTCTTGTATATTGGGGGCAGTATTATAGTAGTTATATTCTTGTATATAGGAGCAGTATTATAGTAGTTATATTCTTGTATATAGGGGGCAGTATTATAGTAGTTATATTCTTGTATATAGGGGCAGTATTATAGTAGTTTTATTCTTGTATATAGGGGCAGTATTATAGTAGTTATATTCTTGTATATAGGGGCAGTATTATAGTAGTTATATTCTTGTATATAGGGGGCAGTATTATAGTAGTTATATTCTTGTATATAGGGGGCAGTATTATAGTAGTTATATTCTTGTATAAGGGCGGGTTCACACATAGCGGAATTTCACTTAAATTCCGCTGCGGACACTCCGCAGCGTTAATCCGCAGCGGAGCCGTTTCTCCATTGACTTTCACTTTAATTTAGCAGTGTTCGTTTACACGATGCGTACAATTCCGCTGCGGAGCATAGGCTGCGGAGCGGAATTTGGTGTCCGCAGCATGCTCTGTCTGTTGCGGAGCAGTGGCGGACTGGTTGCGGACTCATGGCGGAATTTCTCCATTGACTTCAATGGAGAGTCAAAATTCCGCAATGAAGTCCGCAGATCTTATGTGTGCTGCGGAGCGTATTGTTTTTACTACCATGACATTTCTTCATTCTGGCTGGACCTATGTATTTCTAGGTCTACAGCCAGACTGAGGAAGTCAATGGGGCTCCCGTAATGACGGGAGCGTTGCTAGGAGACGTCTGTAAATAGTCACTGTCCAGGGTGCTGAAAGAGTTAAGCGATCGGCAGTAACTGTTTCTGCACCCGGGACAGTGACTACCGATCCCAATATACATGTATCTGTAAAAAAACATATAAGTTCATACTTACCGAGAACTCCCTGTTTCTGTCTCCAGTCCGGCCTCCCAGGATGACGTTTCAGTGGAAGTGACGGCTGCAGCCAATCACAGGCCAAGCACAGGCTGCAGCGGTCACATGGACTGGCGCGTCATCCAGGGAGGTCGGGCTGGATGCCGAAGGAGGGACGCGTCACCAAGACAACGGCCGGTAAGTATGAATTTCTTTTACTTTCACTAGGGAAAGTGCTGTCCCTTCTCTCTATCCTGCACTGAATAGGGAGAAGGGAAGCACTTTTCCTGCAGTCCGCAGCGGCCAGTCCGCATCAATTTTCTGCACATTTTGTGCAGATCCGCTGCAGAATCTGCAACGCAGATTCTGTGCGGCATTGATGCGGACAGTTGCGGAGGAAATCCGCCATGTGTGGTCATGCCCTTAAGGAGGCAGTTTTATAGTAGTTATATTCTTGTATATAGGGGGCATTATTATAGTAGTTATATTGTATATAGGGAACAGTATTATGGTAGTTATATTCTTGTACATAGGGGCAGTATTATAGTAGTTATATTCTTGTATATAGGGGCAGTATTATAGTAGTTATATTCTTATATATAGGGGGCAGTGTTATAGTAGTTATATTCTTGTATATAGGGGCAGTATTATAGTAGTTATATTCTTGTATTAAGGAGGCAGTATTATAGTAGTTATATTCTTGTATATAGGGGGCATTATTATAGTAATTATATTGTATATAGGGAACAGTATTATGGTAGTTATATTCTTGTACATAGGGGCAGTATTATAGTAGTTATATTCTTATATATAGGGGGCAGTGTTATAGTAGTTATATTCTTGTATATAGGGGCAGTATTATAGTAGTTATATTCTTGTATATAGGGTCAGTATTATAGTAGTTATATTCTTGTATATAGGGGCAGTATTATAGTAGTTATATTCTTGTATATAGGGTCAGTATTATAGTGGTTATATTCTTGTATATTGGGGGCAGTATTATAGTAGTTATATTCTTGTATATAGGGGGCAGTATTATAGTAGTTATATTTTTGTACATAGGGGGCAGTATTATAGTAGTTATATTCTTGTTTATAGGGGCAGTATTATAGTAGTTATATTCTTGTATATGGGAACAGTATTATGGTAGTTATATTCTTGTACATAGGGGAGTATTATAGTAGTTATATTCTTATATATAGGGGGCAGTATTATAGTAGTTATATTCTTGTATATAGGAGGCAGTATTGTAGTAGTTATATTCTTGTTTATAGGGGCAGTATTATAGTATTTATATTCTTGTTTATAGGGGCAGTATTATAGCAGTTATATTCTTGTATATAGGAGGCAGTATTATAGTAGTTATATTCTTGTACATAGGGGCAGTATTATAGTAGTTATATTCTTGAATATAGGGGCAGTATTATAGTAGCTATATTCTTGTATATAGGAGCAGTTTTATAGTAGTTATATTCTTGTATACAGGGGCAGTATTATAGTAGTTATATTCTTGTATATAGGGGCAGTATTATAGTAGTTATATTCTTGTATATAGGAGCAGTATTATAGTAGTTATATTCTTGTATATAGGGGGCAGTATTATAGTAGTTATATTCTTGTACATAGGGGCAGTATTATAGTAGTTATATTCTTGTATATAGGGGGCAGTATTATAGTAGTTATATTTTTGTATATAGGGGGCAGTATTATAGTAGTTATATTCTTGTATATAGGGGGCAGTATTATAGTAGTTATATTCTTGTATATAGGGGGCAGTATTATAGTAGTTATATTCCTGTATATAGGGGGCAGTATTATGGTAGTTATATTCTTGTACATAGGGGCAGTATTATAGTAGTTATATTCTTGTATATAGGGGCAGTTTTATAGTAGTTATATTCCTGTATATAGGAGGCAGTATTATAGTAGTTATATTCTTGTATATAGGGGTCAGTATTATAGTAGTTATATTCTTGTACATAGGGGGCACTATTATAGAAGTCATATTCTTGTATATAGGAGGCAATATTATAGTAGTTATATTCTTGTATATATGGACAGTATTATAGTAGTTATATTCTTGTACATAGGGACCAGTATTATAGTAGTTATATTCCTGTATATAGGGGGCAGTATTACAGTAGTTTTATTCTTGTATATAGGGGCAGTATTATAGTAGTTATATTCTTGTATATAGGGGCAGTATTATAGTAGTTATATTCTTGTATATAGGGGCAATATTATAGTAATTATATTCTTGTACATAGGGGGCAGTATTATAGTAGTTATATTCTTGTATATAGGGGGCAGTATTATAGTAGTTATATTCTTGTATATAGGAGAAGTATTATAGTAGTTATATTCTTGTATATAGGGGCAGTATTATAGTAGTTATATTCTTGTATATAGGGGGCAGTATTATAGTAGTTATATTCTTGTATATAGGGCCAGTATTATAGTAGTTATATTCTTGTATATAGAAGCAGTATTATAGTAGTTATATTCTTGTATATAGGGGACAGTATTATAGTAGTTATATTCTTGTATATAGGGAGCAGTATTATAGTAGTTATATTCTTGTATATAGGGGGCAGTATTATAGTAGTTATATTCTTGTATATAGGGGGCAGTATTATAGTAGTTATATTCTTGTATATAGGGGGCAGTATTATAGTAGTTATATTCTTGTATATAGGGGGCAGTATTATAGTAGTTATATTCTTGTCTATAGGGGGCAGTATTATAGTAGTTATATTCTTGTATATAGGGGGCAGTATTATAGTAGTTATATTCTTGTATATAGGGGCAGTATTATAGTATTTATATTCTTGTATATAGGGGCAGTATTATAGTATTTATATTCTTGTATATAGGAGTAGTATTATAGTAGTTATATTCTTGTATATAGGGGCAGTATTATATTAGTTATATTCTTGTATATAGGAGCAGTATTATAGTAGTTATATTCTTGTATATAGGGGCAGTATTATAGTAGTTATATTCTTGTATATAGGGGGCAGTATTATAGTAGTTATATTCTTGTATATAGGGCCAGTATTATAGTAGTTATATTCTTGTATATAGGGGCAGTATTATAGTAGTTATATTCTTGTATATAGGGCCAGTATTATAGTAGTTATATTCTTGTATATAGAAGCAGTATTATAGTAGTTATATTCTTGTATATAGAAGCAGTATTATAGTAGTTATATTCTTGTATATAGGGGACAGTATTATAGTAGTTATATTCTTGTATATAGGGAGCAGTATTATAGTAGTTATATTCTTGTATATAGGGGGCAGTATTATAGTAGTTATATTCTTGTATATAGGGGGCAGTATTATAGTAGTTATATTCTTGTATATAGGGGGCAGTATTATAGTAGTTATATTCTTGTATATAGGGGGCAGTATTATAGTAGTTATATTCTTGTATATAGGGGGCAGTATTATAGTAGTTATATTCTTGTATATAGGGGGCAGTATTATAGTATTTATATTCTTGTATATAGGAGTAGTATTATAGTAGTTATATTCTTGTATATAGGGGCAGTATTATAGTAGTTATATTCTTGTATATAGGAGCAGTATTATAGTAGTTATATTCTTGTATATAGGGGGCAGTATTATAGTAGTTATATTCTTGTATATAGGGAGCAGTATTATAGTAGTTATATTCTTGTATATAGGGGGCAGTATTATAGTAGTTATATTCTTGTATATAGGGGGCAGTATTATAGTAGTTATATTCTTGTATATAGGGGGCAGTATTATAGTAGTTATATTCTTGTATATAGGGGCAGTATTATAGTAGTTATATTCTTGTATATAGGGGCAGTATTATAGTAGTTATATTCTTGTCTATAGGAGGCAGTATTATAGTAGTTATATTCTTGTATATAGGGGCAGTATTATAGTAGTTATATTCTTGTATATAGGGGCAGTATTATAGTAGTTATATTCTTGTATATAGGAGCAGTATTATAGTAGTTATATTCTTGTATATAGGGGGCAGTATTATAGTAGTTATATTCTTGTACAGCTTGTTTCAGCTCAGCAGGGGGCGATAATGATGATAGTAGAAATCTTATATAATAAAGAGAATTTGAAATCTTGACGTCGTTGTGGTGTTTCTATTTCTATTGGTTTATTGGAGATAGATTGCTGTATATATGGTAAATGAGATGTCGGAGTGCTCTTTGCATTGTATATTAGTCTACGTGGTGATTTCTGTTCTGCAGATAGAATGCTGTATATATGGTAAAGTTTTCCCTTGAGTGCTCTTTATATCTATAATAATCCTCATTCTCCTGCATTGTATATTAGCCATTTTAAGGTCTTCTTAAATACGAAAAAGCTACTGGAGTATATTAAAAAATAATAGTGTCCAATAGTGTATTGTAAAATAAAAAAAGTCACCAAAAGGTTCTGTGAATTGTATACTTGGCACTAGAATACTCACTGCATTGTAAACTGGTAATCAGGGTGCATCGTTGATTTAAGTCATTGACCTATTATTATTATTATTTTTCAGGACTGTCCCACGCGGTACAAGTGAAGATGCCTGACCACAAGAAATTAGTTATGCTGTTCCAGTCCACCTTGTTGCGATGCCACTACTCCACCACCTCGTCCCAACCAGTCCTGGTCCAGTGGAAATACAAATCTTTTTGCCAGGACCGTACAGATGAGGCTTTGGGCATCGGAAAAGCTCCCAGCAAAAGTAACATGGGGGGCAACCAGTATCTGGACTGTGCCGATGGCAGCAGGACGGTGCGACCTGTAGCCTCTAAACTAGGAGGCAGCGTGACCCTGGGAGACTTCTACAAGGGAAGGGACGTCACCATCGTTAACGGTAATATATTATAACGATTTTAAGGAGCCATGTCGTTTTTAGGTCCAATATTCGGTTCTGATTAATTTCTTAAAATATCTTTATATCGGTCAAAGCCTCTGTATTTCTCATACAGTTCTCCAAATCCTCTGCATAGACTTAGTTACATGATAAAATTCTGTCTTCCTGCAGCAACCACTGGGGGGAGCTCACTGCGGACTGTATTATTATTGAGTTCAGAGCAGACGTCCTATACAGTGAACTCATAAGCTCCCTCTAGTGGTGGCTGCAGGTAGAAAGAATTTTATCATGTAACTTAGGGGTGGGGAACATTTTTTCTGCCAAGGGACATTTGGATATTTATAAAATCATTTGCGGGCCATCCAAAATTATCAAGTTAAAAATGAGCCTGCTATATTTGGTCAAACATTTAAGTAACTCACCCCTAATATGATGGCTGGAACTGCTTCTCTTTGGTGCGGCGTGTGATGTTCGCCGGTATTGATGATGTTGCGTCGGTCAGTCTGGAGCAGTCGACTCTTCGCAATAGTAAGTTTTGATAAGAACTCGCAGCAGTAAGTTATTTCGACTTGCTTACTTAAAGGGGTTTTCCCATAAGGGACATTTATGACATATCCACAGGATATGTCATAAATGTCAGATAGATGCAGGTCCCACCTCTGGGAACCGCACCTATCTCTAGAACGGGGCCCCCTATTCCCAGTTCTACCTCTCTGTGTTCCGGCTGATTTCCGAACATGAAGAAGAAAACAGCGTAGCTCGCTCTGCTGTGCTGTTTCCGTAACTCCCAAAGTATTGAATGTCAGTTACGGAAGCAGCGAAGCATGCGAGTTACGCTGACGTGAGGTCAGGTGACCAGACTGGTCCACTCTCTGGCCGGCACGCACCGACGTCACTCAGATCGCCGCCATGCTTGGCTCCGCCCGCCATCCTCCTGCTCCTAAAAGTGAGTGAGTAGGGCAGATGGAGCCTCGTAGCAATTGGTGCGGAGGCAGCGCGGTCTTAGTGAGATCGAGACAGACAAAATGATCTCGCGGGCCGGATGTTTCCCACCCATGTCCCTCTACGTCTATGCAGGAGATTTGCAGCTCTGTATAAGAAAAATGGAGCTCTGACTGTTATAAATATATAATAAGAAATGAATCCGCACAGAACATTTTCATGATAATAAAAAGTGGAGATTCACTTTAAGGGTGTGTGGACTGTAGAAATAGCTCAAGACTTACCCCTTTATGGGGCAAAACAGGCACTGGGTTCTTCATGCTCTGAATGGGGGGCCCCCACTTTGATGCCTGATACAAGACGCTCTCTATTCCATGTATCCCCCCAGATATAACATATACCGTCGCACTATTGTAGAATCACCGACCTTCAGATACGTATTTGCAATATTTTTATTTCATGTTTTATTTGTATTGATTTTTTTTTGTAGTAACTTGTAACCACTTTTTGGTAAGTAATGTACCCGTCTCCGGCCCTGACCCTCGCTGTAACCCTGCCAGATAACAACCTGCTTGGCACACGCGGCAGAGCGGAATATTTAACACATTCTCATTCTGAACAGTTTCTCCTAAAATGAGTTTTATCTGTTTCTTAACCATTTCTCGCTGCAGAAATGTTTTCATTTTTTTATTTTAGTTTTTTCCTCCTCACCTTCTAAAAGCCACAATGTTTTTCCATTTATATCGCTGTATGAGGGCTTCATTTTTTCGAGGTTCATTTTTTCACAGCACCATTTATTGTATTTATTGTACCATATATATATGAATTTTGTTCTACGGGTTAATAGGATTACGGCGATACAAAATGTATATTGTTTTTTTTATGTTTTACTACTTTAACAAAAAAAAATAATAATATTTATTGGTAAAAATAAAATGTATTTTGCGTCGCCATATTCTGAGAGCCATAACTTTTTTATCTTTCCGTCGATTGAGCGATGCGGGGGCTTTGCGGGGCGAGCTGTAATTTTTATTGCATGCGATCTTTTTATCACTTATTATTTCATTTTTTTGGGGGAGATCAAGTGACTAAAAAACTGTGATTCTGGCATTTTTATATTTTTTTTTTTTACTGCGTTCACGGTGCGGGTAAATAACAATATTTTGTAATAGTTCAGACTTTTTACGGATGTGGTGATTCTCGTTATGTTCATTTTTTAGTTTTTTTACATTGTTTTTGGAGTAAAATGTTGTTTCTTTTTTTACTTTTAATATTTTTTTTTATTTAACTATATTTTAACATTTCTTTTAGTCCCCCTCGGGGACTTGAACCAGCGATCGTTAGATCACTTGTATGATATACTGCAATACTAATGTATTAAGCCCTTAATAGCAGCAGAAAGATGGCAAACCTGGGGGCCTTCATTAGGGTGGGGAGCGATGGGCAGTCCCCCTTTTTCGGACGGCTAAGATACCACGCTCGCTATTGACAGCGGCATCTAAGGGGTTAAACGTGCGGGTTTGTAGTTATCTACGATCCTGCGCGCTGCAGTGACATGTCGGTTGTAACACACAGCGGACACCCGCATCTCATGGAGCGGGCTGGGTGTCAACCAATAACTAGGCTTAGGCTTTGGCATATTTATTATTGTAGTATTAGATAGGTACAGATGTAGCAGAGCTGATGCAGTCATTATACTCTTTAGTCATGTTTTTTTGTACAGTGGGGTAACTCCGAATTGATATAATGTAACAGGTTAATAGGGAACTACTGGGTACACACCCTGATACCATGACAGACACATCGGACCAGCTCAGCACTGCTACATCCATAGTCCACCATTACAGTTCCCCCACATTTGGCATGTTATACATTGATGTGCAAGTAGAGGATGAATCACTGCACAACTAGTCCTAGGCTTTACTACATCGGTTACTGTAGTATTAGATTCCAATGTAGCAGAGCTGATTTAGTCCTTAAAGGTATGCAAATCTTGGGTGCCAATGTTTGGGGTTTTAATGTAATGTGTGTATTTTGTAATACAAAGCATTTTTCTAATATAGTTTTATTAACAATTCTGCATGCGTTTCTGTACTGCAGCTTCTATGTATCACTGTACATAGAAGCTGCAGAACGACATCATCAGCCCAATTCGTCAGTGGTCAACTTAGACTTTATCAGTGTTAGGCCCCTTTAGGGTACGTTCACACAAAGTGTTTTCAGCCGTTTTTCGGGCAGTAAACGTCACGAAAAACGGCTGAAAAATCGGAAGCAGAACGCCAACAAAGATCTGCCAATTGATTTCAAAGGGAAAAACGGCGTTCTGTCCCGACGGCCGTGTAAAAAAACAGACGCGAAAAATAAGTACATATCACTTCTTCAGCCGTTTTTGGAGCCATTTTTCATAGACTCTATAGAAAAACAGCTCCAAAAACGGCTGTTAAAAACGCCGCGAAATACGCGAGTGGCTTAAAAAACGTCTGAAAATCAGGCGCTGTTTTCCATTGAAAACAGATCTGTATTTTCAGACGTTTTTAATACCCTAAGGGTTACATGACGTGTCAGAGACACACAGGACCGGTCAGCCGATCCGTCAGTCCAGCTCACTGACAGATTTGTCTGACAATGTCGTTCTGCAGCTTCTATGTACAGTGATACATAGAAGCTGCAGAACACAAACGAAGCAACATTTTTAATAAAAGTATTCCAGTAAAAGTGTCAGGGAATACAAACATTACGAAAAAATGACATCATAGGTTTTCATAGTCTTAAAACATTTTTATGCTTTTTTTTAATAACAATTCTGGAGCATCTTTTCGTAGAACTCTACGTTGTGCCGTTCCTCTGTTATTCCTCCTAGAAATGTATTAATAAATTGACAACTGGGGGTTTCCAGTTGGGGGAGTGTCCCTACACAGACTGACTGAATGTCCAATCAATGCTGAAAGAGCGAGACTGTAGGGACACGCCCCTTTGACAAGGTGAATGTAAGGCTATGTTCACACGCAAACTCAAAAACGTCTGAAAATATGGAGCTGTTTTTTACGGCCGTTTTTGGAGCTGTTTTTCTATAGAGTCTATGAAAAACGGTTCCAAAATGGCTACAGAAGTAACATGCACTTCTTTTTCGCGGCTGTTTTTTTTACGCGCCCGTTTTTCAAAACGGCCGTGTGACACCGGCTCGTCGGAACAGAACGCCATTTTTCCCATTGAAATGGGCAGATGTTTGGAGGCGTTCTGCTTCCGATTTTTCGGCCGTTTTTTGTTAAGCATGTGAACATACCTGTAATGATGGGGGTAGGGAAACAGACAAGTGAGCCCTAATCTACCCGCCACTCAGTCCCTGCCTACTTGCAACGACCCGCCCTAGGCGACGGGGTACAACTGGGCGACGGTCCCTACACTCAATAGGTGCACGACAGACAAACAGACAAGGGTACAAAGAAGCCAGGGAAATGGGGAAGTTGCCCACGGGGACACCGTGAGCAACAAGAGAAGTAAACGAGCCGAGTCAAACCAGGAGATGAGCGAGGTGCAAAAACGCAGAGCAGAAGAATGGTCAGTAAAGCCAAGGTCAAATACAAGCAGAGGATCAGTAGTTCAAGAAGCTGCAGCAGGGCCAGGAAACCAACAGAGAAGAATCACAAGCAAAGGAGGAACAGGAAAGGCAGGTATAAATAGACAGAGGGCGGGAGCTAGCTCCGTCTGACCAGGCTGTGATAGGCTCTCCCACTCCTAAGCCTGCCAGCCTGAGTGGTGGAAGATGGAGTCAGTCTCACAGACATAGAAGCAGGTGCAGACTGATTACCTATGGGCGTCGACACAGAAGTTGTGCCTGGCAGATCCTTTACATTACCCTAACATGGCGGCAGCTTCCCCCGGTAAAATCAGCTATTCATTAAGGCCTTATTTACACGAGCGTGGTAAACGTCCGTGTGACGGCCGTTGAAACAGCGGGCGTCCCACGGACCTTTGTAATTCAATTTGGCCGTTCACACAGCCGTTGTTTTTCAATGGAGCGCGTGAAAGGTCCGTGAGAAAATAAGACATGTCCTATCTTTTCATGCATCACGCATCCCTCCATAGACTCTCATCTATGGGGGATGCGAAACATCGCGTCCCGCAGCGCAGTGCACGGGTGCACCTCGGACGTGAAAAACTGCAGTTTTTCCATGTCCGAGATGCGCCACGCTCGTGTAAATAAGGCCTAAGGGTGGCGGGAGCCGGACCCGCTCTGAAAGGCGATGTCTGTGATGAGTAGACCCCTTTAAGGATATCCTAAGGGTGTGTTCGCACGGCCTATTTTCGGCTGTTTTTCGGGCCGAAAAATCGGACGCAGAACGCCTCCAAACATCTGCCCATTGATTGCAATGGGAAAAACGGCGTTCTGTTCCGACGGGCCGTTTTTTTACGCGCCCGTTTTGAAAAACGGCCTCGCAAAAAAATGCCAGCGAAAAAGAAGGTCACTTCTTGAGCTGTTTTTCATAGACTCTATAGAAAAACAGCTCCAAAAACGTCCGTAAAAAACGCAACGAAAATCGCGAGTGGCTTAAAAAAACGTCTGAAAATCAGGAGTGGTTTTCCCTTGAGAACAGCGCCATATTTTCAGACGTTTTTGCTAAGCGTGTGATCATACCCTAGCTCCATGAGTTACGGGTGCAGAGCCGGGCACAGTGGTGGGATATTATGTCGCTCAGCGCAATGTCTGCAGGTCAGTTTATTGCCGCCATTACTCTTACGAGCTCATGATCGTTATTATTTGCATTTTTCGCTTCGCTGATTCGCTTTATTGTATTGGGATTGTTAATTAAAATATAAACGTTTTATAGGATGCGGCAGAATGAGGTGCGAATGCGCATTTCACGTCCTGCTATTATTATAGATAGGGTTGTGCAAGCCTCGTGTCAAAAAGCGAAATGCTGTTATAGTGGGTTTCTAATTTTCTGTAAATAAAGATTAATTAGTGTATAACGAAGAGTGGTACAATTTTCTAATATACTTTGTGTTTCAATTCTTCACCATTTTCAGGAACTCTGCTTGCTGACATTGAATAGGACCCTTCATTGCTTCATTTCTTTAGATAAAAATCAGTCCTGGTCATGTGTTGGTACAAGACAGAGCTCTGTGCACCTGTGTGTCCGTATCATAAGACATATTATTATGCACTGAAGTAAACAATGGATGACCGCAAGCAGAGATCTTGAAGACCGTGAGAAGGAGCTGTTGTTTAGGCCACATTTATTAAAGAACACCTATTCTGACATCTGTTTCAGTAAATAGGTGTATTCCCCTTGAAATGTCAATCCAGAAACTTATTTTCTTAGACGTCTGTGTTGTGCCATTCCTACATTATTCCTCCTGGAAATGAATATGTAAAGTAAATTGACAACTAGTTGCGGCTATTTCCTTACACTTTCAGAGCTGATACTAGCACACTGTCTGGGAGCATACACTATTGAAAAGAATAATGGTAAGGGCCAGTTGCAAATTGAAATAAACATTTCCAGGAGGAATAACAGAGGAACGGCACAATGCAAAATTCTAAGAAAAGATGCTGCGGAATTGTATTTTCATGGGGAATAGAAGTATTTATTATATATATATATAAAAAAAAACATTTCAGGATAATCGACAGCTCCTCTTTAAAGTAAACTAGGTGAAAATTGCACCAATTTTTGCGCAGATCTATACCAGCACATAGCAATCATAGATTTTATGTTTGAGTTCAAAATGTGCCTAATTTTTTAATAATAATACTAATAAATAATAAAAATAATAATAAAAAATAATAAATTTGTTGCAAACCACTTCACCTACCACCTTTACTTAGACTGGCATATAATACTTCAGCCTTAGCAAATGTGGGCCAATGTGTCAAAACTGTCTCACAGAACTGACCTTGCCTACCTGTGGCCACCACTAGGGGGAGCTTTGGAGCGTACTACATTAAACAAAAAAAATAAACACAGTGTGCAATAAGTTCTTAAGCTCCCCCTAGTGGTGACTGCAGGAAGCGAGATTTTTGGTGTCTGGTTGCTATAGGCTAGGGGCTCTCAATTTATGTCTCTGTTGAGACAATCCCCTGAAAACTAAATTCAGCCGCAGCTTAGGTATCTCTCATGTCCTAGACTCCAGTTGATAGCTTTTGCCTGTACTGACACATTGTAACAAACTGCAGCTGTGTGAGCAGCAGGAATAATCAGCTTCTGAATGTAAACGAGAATGTTTCCAACCGCTGATCGCAAGCAGATATCTTGAAATGGTGAAGTATAGTAGAAAAATGCAGAACTTTATATTATTTACTTAAAACCGGAGAACCCGTCTCCTAAATGTTTATCAGTGAACTCTCCCTTCCCTCTGTAACTCTGCTGGTCTTGTTGGTTCTAGATGCGGATCTTGAGTTTGGCACCGTGCAGTGGGGCGACAGCGGCCTCTATTACTGCCTTGTGGCCGTCTCCGATGATCTTGAAGGCAAAAATGAGGATCGTGTAGAAGTCCTTGTAATGGGTGAGTACTAAACCAAGGCTTATATACAGATGGGAGTAGGAATCCGTTATACAATTGTGACCGGAGGGGGTTCATTGAGGATATGTTTTCGGGACCCAGCAAATGTTACGGCTGAGGCCTCAAAGGGCACTGTGAAAGGCTGCAACTTATTTACATTTCTGGTGTAATAAAATCAAAGGTATTGTTCCCTGTTATCAGCCATTTAGGTTGAGGATGACTTCAATGGGATAACTTAAAAAAAATGATTTCATTTTTTGGTCCACAATTCTGTGCTGGTTAATTTCATAATATATCTTTATAGGGGTCGGAGCTCCATTTTTCTGATACACAGCTCCAAATCCCCTATTACCCTTCTCACAGCTATGGAGTTACATTCTGTCCGCCTGTAGTCACCACTAGGGGGAGCTCAGTGGGATCTGTAACACTCTGTATACGTGAGTGAGCTCCCCCTAGTGGTGGCTACAGGTAGGCAGAATATTAGCATTTAACTCTATGTCTATGCAGGGGATTTGGAGCTGTGTATCAGAAAAATGAAGCTGCGACTGGTATAAACATATATTATGAAATGAATCAGCACGGAACATTAGATTAAAAAAAATGTCTCTTTCCGTGACCCCCATAGACTGTATTGGTGGGCCTTGGCCACCTCTCTATTGAAGCATATGGAGGATATCAGGACTTGTTACACATTTGGTTATGCCATAAATAACTAAGATGGGAATACCCCTTTAAGTCTGTCTTCGGCCATCTCAGTAGAAGCTCGGTAGAAGAGTTGTCAGAAAAAACGACCCGAGTCATGTTTTAAGGGTCGGATATTGACTCTCAGGGTAGTCACCTATAGGTGGCACTAGAGAGAAGGTTTCTTCCTTCTGGAGGAGAGCTATTTTGCATACTTTTTTCCCAGGGAGCATTGCCCTTATGACCTCCTACCAGCTGGATCTCCTCAAGGAGAATCAGTATCTTCCAAGAGCTGCAACAAAAACTCATCCCTCTTGATGGTCCTGATTGCCCCATCTGCCATATTTCGGCGTAGCGCTCATTAAAAACTCCTCTGCATAGAACTAGGGACTGAATTCTTGAGAAAAAAAAAAGGGAGGGATGGACGTACAAGTGATACCTTATCAATATGTGTCACTACTTTTGCAATATAACGGGATGCATGGAGGTCAAGAGTAGTCACCTGCTTGTTGCAGTGCGTGTTGCTAGGCAACAACAAGCCCACACTTTCAAAAGCCATTCCTAATGACGTCCGTTGGATTCCCTGATGAATAATTGCATTAAGAACTGTCTTTTTTTTACTGGAGCTTCTTTTTATCAGTGACGGAGGAGGCGGAGCGCGGAGATATTGGGTTTTCTTTAGAAATGAATGTTAATTCGGTCTGCTTGGCTTGGAGGTATAATTTCTGCTTAAATGCAATGTTTAAAATGTGATTAATTTAGGAAGACATCATTACTGCAGCTGGGGACTGAGGGTCTATTCAATTATTAATATTTGCACCACTTGGGAATATACCGCAGCTGTGAATATTTCGTCTGTTCGATAATTCCGCCTTTTTGACGTATCCGGGATCCTCGGCTCGGTATCTAGATACAGAACTGCGACCGTAGCAACTTCTCCTCAAATGATTAACGTAGTCATTAACCCATCGCCCTCCCAGGTGACATAACGACGCGGTTTAATTGCAGAAAAATTCTGAGAGACGGATTTATTAGGCGGAAGATACAGGATATGGTCGGAGAGCAATCACCTGGATATTGATCCCCTGGCATTGGGCAGGATAGTTTATACGTAGCCATAAATTTTTTTGATTAAATAAGCACAGGAGTAAAAATTATATCATTCATACAGTGTGATACGGATGTGCTTGGGTTATTATGTATATAAAATTGTGCGAAAAGTATTTGCCCCCCTTCTAGATGTCCCCTACTAGTTTTTACAGAGAACCGTTAAAGTATATATATATATATAATATAGGGAACCGGAGTATAGAAATGACACTTTTGGATTATTACAGAAAAGTTATACCCATGAGGGTTATGACAATTTGTGTGACCCGGTGACAGAAAAGGAAGCTCCATAAGAGCTAATATGGCTGACATTGGGAGCTGCCAGTCAGCTACTTCCTGTCCCAGAAACCTGACGTCAGGACATTCCTGGAGCACCAAACAACCGGTTACATCCAGAGACAGCGAAACCCGAAAAGACGTAATACTTCTCACAGCTGAGAGTTTGTTACACTTGTATGAAGTCTAGGCAATCCCCTGTGAGCTAAACAGCTTGAACTGATGTGACGATTTCTCTAGATTGGATACAATCTTGTAGCTTTGATAAGTATTAGGTCTGTAAGGATTTCAAGCCCCAGATTTAAATAATTATCCCATTCACTGACAGCAAGCAGAGATCTTGGAAATGATGAGGAATTGAAACAAAGTATATTAAAAAAATTGCAGAACTTTTCATTATACAATGGTGAAGGTTTATTTGCCTACAACCGGAGATCTACAGCATTGTTTAGATGGATAACGGGGGGTCATGTGGCCCCTTCTCTGACCCCAGTGCTTGGCATCTGCCAGTACCGGGCTCCACATTGACCAGGCCTTACCCAGCGTTCACTAATCCTGCCCTTTGTTTTCTTCAGCTTCCTCTGTATGGAATTCTTATCACCCTCAATCTCCAGCCTTCTGTGGGATCCCACGTGACGCGCTTATTGAGTGGCGCACATTCCATCCTTCGCCTCGTGCGGATACGTCACACAAAGTTGATGCAAATCGCGAATCATAGGCAAACACGCGACGATCATCTGTTTTGAAGGATTACATACATTCCACTCCGGATACCAGCACTGAAAGGTCGGGGAGATGACAACGTTAGTGAATCATCACGGCTACGCAGCGTTGTACATTTGGACGCAAATTAATTAGACGGAAAAACAGATGCTACATGGTGACATTTACCCCTTCGCTGGATCAAATTAGGAAAAAAAAAAATTGGAAATCTGGAAAGAAAAGGCAGGGGAGAGGGGGAGATGTTCTGCAGGGAAGGTCATATCTAATAAAGGGGTGGTCTGGGTTAGAAAACCCATTTTAAACACCTTATTAGGGAATTATGAATTACTAGAGGGGGAGGGTTTCCCTTTCAAGAGTGAAGGGCGGCTACAAAGAACGTTTTTTGTTTTGGAGAACCCAACAAGTCTGACAATACTCAATACAGCCCAATATTTTCAATGAGAACTGTGTAATACTTTATTTCTCCTGTGGTGGCGCTGCAGCAGAATTGAACACTTGCTGCCGGTTTCATCACAGATCACATCTGATCGCTGGGAGTCGCAGCAGCCTGTGATCAGTCTATGGCTGGTGGACCCGTCTAACAAAGAGGGAGTATCCCCAGCGGAGGACCTCTTTAGGCTGGGGTCCCATGGTGACTTTTGGTCACGTGATGGTTACGGTCAAATCCCATCCCAAATTCCATCGTGTGACGGGAAGAATAGTGCAGCATGCAGCGCTACTCTTCCTGCAAAACGATGGACACCCGCAGGACCAGATTATAATCAATAAGGGTCCATCAGGCACCACTGTCGTTCGTCGTGTGATTAATCCGACACCACCATCATGGTTTTCTGTTAAAATGGAAACCATGACTGCGGTGTGAACAGAGCCTTATACATACAGGAGGCTCTCGGCTTGATCTCCTGTAAATAGATTGGATCATAAGTCTTATCTTCTAGTCTCCCGCAGTTTGGTCCTTGAGCAGAAGATATTCCTTCAAAAAGACCCTTGAGATTCAACGAGACTCTTGAAATTATCAACGCCGCCCTCCATTTATGAGAAGATTACTCCACTATCAATAGAATGGGGGATCCTAGGAAATGAAGAATATTCTGATTAAAAGGCTTTTCCTGTCATATATATACGGCGTATCCATAGGAGAATCCCACCACTGCGACCCCCACCGATCAGGAGAACAAGCTCGGAACCCCCATAGACTGAAATGACGAACGCCATGGACATGCGCGGCCATATCTACACTCAATCTCTGCCTGGATCCAGGGGACCCCCACCCACCAGACACTTGGTTTTTCCTATGGGTCACCCTGTTATTATGTAAAATGGCGCCATGTGGACGCCCGGAGAACACGGCTCTCAAGACTGGAAGACCATAGGCCACGGGCAGAAATCAATGGACCCATTGGACACCCATTGATTGTCATGATTTATTCACTTACATCAGGGGTCTCCAACCCGTGGCTCTGGCTGTTGGGAAACTACATCTCTCAGCGTGCCCTGACGCTATGTTGGGAGTTGTAGTTTCACAACCGCCGGAGAGTGGCATGTTGAAGACCAACGATTTGTATGGTGGTTCCAGTAGTAACGAGGAGCCATACAAAAAATAACTTTCCGTAGCTGTAAACCTCGGATTTAAACGCACGGCATGAAAATTCACACCGCGAAGGCGAAGAAGAGAATTATTGAGCTTAGAGATAGTCAAGATGGAGACGCTGGAGGTGCTCGTCCGCAGACAGGCTGTGGTTTTATGATAAGACCACTTATCTCCCCGGCCGGACGCTCAGCGTAGCGCGGTGTGTAGAGTTCTGCTCCGGGAGGCTCATTAATAACAATACGGCAGTCGGGCTGTCACCGGTTCACCTCGGTCTTCTCGTGTCAGCGAAGTAGTCTCACATTTAGCAGAACGTGGTAACTTCGCTTAAAGGGATATTCCAGGACGTCCCGAAGGTTGCAGCCGCATTGTAGACGAACGCTAATGATTCTCCCTGTTTGTATCATTTCTCTCTCCACTCCATACACTGCAGCAATCCTCCATCAGGGAGGGGCCTATTGTATCTAGATTACTGGTATATGAATAGAATTCCAGAATTACAGTAGATACTGACACACAGGCAGAGCTGTAGGAGAGGGAGCAGGCACAGCCTAAGGGCTCGTCCACACATAACGGATTTGCTGCGTATTTTCCGTCCGGAATGAACAAATGTCATCCACACGCTGCGGAAAGTCAGTCCAGGAATTCACCTGCGGTGCGTCATTTTGTTCCCGCAGTATGTCAATTATTGCTGCGGAAAGTGGACTGAATTCCTGCGCTAATCTGCACTATTTTCCGGAAATTTGTTTATGCGGAAATTCTGCAGCACATCCGTTGTGTGTGGACGAGCTCTTGCCGCTGCAGAGCTTTTTGGGTTTATATCTTCTTCAGAGCCTACGGAAGATTGAGCCACAACCTCTAGAGATTGGCGACTATTAGTAGTTGTCATCCACAGTGTTACCCATGAAGGGGACGAAGAATCAGAATAATAAAATACCTAACACAAGAGGGCGCCACCAGCAATGCGACGAGTGGTACCGGGCACAGTTGTTTGTACGGACGCTGCGGATGACCCTTCAATGCTCTGATCGGCGGGAGTCCCAGAGATCAGACCCCAACTGATCAAAAAAAGATGGCCTCGTCTAAGAAATGAACACCTTATTGTGTGTTCAAACTGAGCGGTTTTGGCCCGTTTTGGCTGTGCGTCCAAAAACCGTATAAAAAAAAACCGCATACTTTTTAACACGATTTTTTAACTCGTAGCATTTGTTGTTTTGGACGTGTGAATATACCTTGACTGCCCTAGACCACCAGGGATGCTTAAATTAACCCCTTACTATCCTAGAACCCGAGCGATGATTAAATTAACCCCTTACTAACCTAGACCCCGAGCGATGATTAAATTAACCCCTTACTAACCTAGACCCCGAGTGATGATTAAATTAACCCCTAACTGCCCTAGACCCCCAGCGATGATTAAATTAACCCCTTACTATCCTAGACCCCCAGCGATGATTAAATTAACCCCTTACTATCCTAGACCCCCAGCGATGATTAAATTAACCCCTTACTATCCTAGACCCCCAGCGATGATTAAATTAACCTCTTACTAACCTAGACCACCAGCGATGATTAAATTAACCCCTTACTAATCCAGACCCCAAGCGATGATTAAATTAACTACTTACTGCCCTCGACCACCAGCGATTATTAAATTAACCACTTACTGCCCTCGGCCACCAGGGATCCAAAAATTAACCCCTTACTGCTCTAGACAACCAGGAATACTAACATTAACCCCTTACTGCTCTACACCACTAGGAATGCCTGTATTAACCCATGCACTGCCCTAGACCACCAGTGATGTTTATATTAACCAGTTAGGACCCTAGATGCCATGGATATTTGATCATATAATAGTCTTTGTGTGAGATCACATCCCCTTTTTAAAAAGCCAATATTTTTGGGTGGAAAAGATGGCTACCCAACATGTGGTGTATATAAATCTATATACCAGGTCCGTAGATTAGCACTTAATGGTAAACTAGTTGTTTGAGTGCTTATTAATGTGACGCTGACGGCATTAACCCCCCGCGCACACAATCACACACAATCCTTTATCCTTACTAATCGTCGCTCTACATCACATCATTTACATCAGGAGAAAACCTTTTTATTATTTTTGTAGTTGCGAAAAATTGACAGAAAAAGCCCAGAAAAGTATTGGTTGCCGTGACAACGTCTTCACTGCACCTTCCACCTCGTAATATCTAAAACCCACATCACAATGTGAATAAAGGAGAAGGGGTAAAACACAAGCGAAAAACAAGAGCCATAATGTCTGTTTACACTGTCAGTGCGGCGCAAATACAGGACGGAGAAAAGAAAAACACATCATTTACATTCAACGAACAGAAAACGTCCAGTCACATCCATAGTGCAGCAAATATTCCTTAATGGTTTTATTTTTATTCTGAATGTGTCTCCCATCAAGAAGAAGCGCAGATTATATATTCTCCTGACCCGGGAATCCGTTTTCCCCTGAGCTCATTGTCGCCCCTTGCTGAGTGATGCATTTCATGTACAAGAACATAACTACTATAATACTGTCCCCTATATACAAGAATATAACTACTACAATACTGCCCCCTATATACAAGAATATAACTACTATAATACTGTCCCTATATACAAGAATATAACTACTATAATACTGCCTCCTATATACAAGAATATAACTACTATAATACTGCCCCTATATACAAGAATATAACTACTATAATACTGCCCCTATATACAAGAATATAACTACTATAATACTGCCCCCTATATACAAGAATATAACTTCTATAATACTGCCCCCTATATACAGGAATATAACTACTACAATACTGCCCCCTATATACAAGAATATAACTACTATAATACTGCTCCTATATACAAGAATATAACTACTATAATACTGCCTCCTATATACAAGAATATAACTACTATAATACTGCCCCTATATACAAGAATATAACTACTATAATACTGCCCCTATATACAAGAATATAACTACTGTAATACTGCCGCCTATATACAAGAATATAACTACTATAATACTGCTCCCTATATACAAGAATATAACTACTATAATACTGCTCCTATATACAAGAATATAACTACTATAATACTGCTCCTATATACAAGAATATAACTACTATAATACTGCCCCTATATACAAGAATATAACTACTATAATACTGCTCCTATATACAAGAATATAACTACTATAATACTGCTCCTATATACAAGAATATAACTACTATAATACTGCCTCCTATATACAAGAATATAACTACTATAATACTGCCCCTATATACAAGAATATAACTACTATAATACTGTCCCCTATATACAAGAATATAAATACTATAATACTGCCCCTATATACAAGAATATAACTACTGTAATACTGCCGCCTATATACAAGAATATAACTACTATAATACTGCTCCCTATATACAAGAATATAACTACTATAATACTGCTCCTATATACAAGAATATAACTACTATAATACTGCTCCTATATACAAGAATATAACTACTATAATACTGCCCCTATATACAAGAATATAACTACTATAATACTGCTCCTATATACAAGAATATAACTACTATAATACTGCTCCTATATACAAGAATATAACTACTATAATACTGCCTCCTATATACAAGAATATAACTACTATAATACTGCCCCTATATACAAGAATATAACTACTATAATACTGTCCCCTATATACAAGAATATAACTACTATAATACTGCCACCTATATACAAGAATATAACTACTATAATACTGCCCCCTATATACAAGAATATAACTACTATAATACTGCCTCCTATATACAAGAATATAACTACTATAATACTGTCCCCTATATACAAGAATATAAATACTATAATACTGCCCCTATATACAAGAATATAACTACTATAATAATGGAGGATGCGACAATTAAAAGCAATGAGGTGGTTGTTTGCTATGGATAACGCCTCTATTTTTTGTGTTTATTTTTATATATGAGGTTTCCTTTTGTTTAGCGGTGCATCTATTGCAGTGAACGTGTCTATTTAAGACGCTGCTAAAAATCTCTTCTCCCCTTTGACGTAATGACTCAGTCTTATTAAAATTCTATTCAGCCACATACTGAGACGGGGGACTGATGAGATGGCGGCCTGCGGTAATTTGCTCTCAGAAAGTCTGCTCTCTCAGCACGCAGCGCTGTACCGGGGAGAAGACGGTCGGACGTGTGACCTTTTGCCTCAGCAAACTACACAAAATGAAAAGACAACGAAAAGGTCACGGAGAACGTGCAGCGCTTTGTTTCGTTTTTTAAATATTGAACCCTTCTCCAGAATGCATTCATGTTCATTATTACACATGTTCTACAATCTTATATTATAAAAACATTAAAGCTTAAAGAAAAAATGAAAAACATCCCTTATTATTTCATATTTTTTTGTCAATTTAAGTTTTGATTTATTTGTTATTTTACAGAATATGATTATTCTGTTTTTTTGCAGCGCCCCTTAATGTATTCTATAGTTTGTGAGTCTTGGTTGCCTAGAAACCGCATTACTTCCTGTCTTAGTGACCACTATTCGAGCACATGGGGTCTAATTACAGCGTTTTCCAAGAGTGGAAAGACGGACGGGGATATGTGGCCTATACAGCCACATTACCTCCAAAAAAGTCATATCAATAGTGGCACCATGGGTCACACCAGGGATAAAAACTAAAAAGCCCTTGTGACCGAGCCAGCAACAATGCCCCCAAAACAGCGACAGCCACAACGCCCTTATAACAGTGACAGCCACAATGCCCTTATACCAGTGACAGCCACAATGCCCTTATACCAGTGACAGCTACAATGTCCTTATACCAGTGACAGCCGCAATGCCCTTATACCAGTGACAGCCGCAATGCCCTTATACCAGTGGCAGCCACAATGTCCTTATACCAGTGACAGCCACAATGCCCTTATACCAGTGACAGCCGCAATACCCTTATACCAGTGACATCCACAATGCCCTTATACCAGTGACAGCTACAATGCCCTTATACCAGTGACAGCTACAATGTCGTTATACCAGTGACAGCTACAATGTCCTTATACCAGTGACAGCTACAATGTCCTTATACCAGTGACAGCCGCAATGCCCTTATACCAGTGACAGCCACAATGCCCTTATACCAGTGACAGCTACAATGCCCTTATACCAGTGACAGCTACAATGTCGTTATACCAGTGACAGCTACATTGCCCTTATAACAGTGACAGCCGCAATGCCCTTATACCAGTGACAGCTACAACGCCCTTATAACAGTGACAGCTACAACGCCCTTATACCAGTGACAGCTACAATGTCCTTATACCAGTGACAGCTACAATGTCCTTATACCAGTGACAGCCGCAATGCCCTTATACCAGTGACAGCCACAATGCCCTTATACCAGTGACAGCTACAATGCCCTTATACCAGTGACAGCTACAATGTCGTTATACCAGTGACAGCTACATTGCCCTTATAACAGTGACAGCCGCAATGCCCTTATACCAGTGACAGCTACAACGCCCTTATAACAGTGACAGCTACAACGCCCTTATACCAGTGACAGCTACAACGCCCTTATACCAGTGACAGCTACAACGCCCTTATACCAGTGACAGCCACAATGCCCTTATACCAGTGACAGCTACAACGCCCTTATACCAGTGACGGCTACAACGCCCTTGTAACAGTGACAGCCACAATGCCCTTATACCAGTGACAGCTACAATGACCTTATACCAGTGACAGCTACAATGCCCTTATACCAGTGACAGCTGCAATGCCCTTATACCAGTGACAGCCGCAATGCCCTTATAACAGTGACAGCCACAATGCCCTTATACCAGTGACAGCCGCAATGCCCTTATACCAGTGACAGCTACAATGCCCTTATACCAGTGACAGCTACAATGCCCTTATACCAGTGACAGCTACAATGTCGTTATACCAGTGACAGCTACAACGCCCTTATACCAGTGACAGCTACAACGCCCTTATACCAGTGACAGCTACAACGCCCTTATACCAGTGACAGCCACAATGCCCTTATACCAGTGACGGCTACAACGCCCTTATACCAGTGACGGCTACAACGCCCTTGTAACAGTGACAGCCACAATGCCCTTATACCAGTGACAGCTACAATGCCCTTATACCAGTGACAGCTACAATGCCCTTATACCAGTGACAGCTGCAATGCCCTTATACCAGTGACAGCCGCAATGCCCTTATAACAGTGACAGCCACAATGCCCTTATACCAGTGACAGCCGCAATGCCCTTATACCAGTGACAGCTACAATGCCCTTATAACAGTCACAGCCGCAATGCCCTTATACCAGTGACAGCCACAATGCCCTTATACCAGTGACAGCTACAATGCCCTTATACCAGAGACAGCTACAATGCCCTTATACCAGTGACAGCTGCAATGCACTTATAACAGTGACAGCCGCAATGCCCTTATACCAGTGACCGCTACGATGCCCTTATACCCGTGACAGCCGCAATGCCATTATACCAGTGACAGCTACAACGCCCTTATAACAGTGACAGCCACAATGCCCTTATAACAGTGACAGCCACAAATCCCCCAAAACAGCGACAGTGCCTCATAACAGTGACTGTCACAGTGCTTCAAAACATTGTCGTATTGGTCTTGGCCACAATTCCCCCATAACAGGGACAGCCATGATACCTCTTTACAGTGACAGCCACATTGCCCCTATAATGGTCTAAGCCACAGTGGCCACAGAAACAGCCAATGCACCACCATTACACAGTGCCCGTTGTTGTGACAGTCATAATGCCCCCATAACAGTCATTGCCTAATTGTCCCCATATCAGTGCTAGCCAGACTGCCCTTGTATTAGACAGCCACTGTGCCCCCATAGTCTCAGCAAGTCATTAGCACTCTTTCCTTCTCCACTCTACTGTTTTTTTTTAGATCGGTGAGGAAAGGGAGCCCCTCTCTTATGATCCCACGATTCCTAACATCCTAAAGTTTTCTGCAGGGTGGTGGCTGTCAATCACAAATGTCCCCTTCCCCCGCAGGTGATCGTATGGGTACAGCGTTGTAAATGGATGCCACTGGTAGTTAAATACTAGCTCTCAGCAGTGCAGGACGGGAAAGAGTTAATAAGCTTCAACATTTTAGGTTTTATAGTGGTATTCTTCCACATGTAGCGTTCCAGGGTTCCCATAACTGGGGCCCTATTAAGTGGTTCCCTGGAGAGGAGACAATACTTTACCATATATGCCAATGAGTATATGTCTTGTTATTGCGCCCATTAGTTTACCCTTCATAGAACAGGCTTGAGACAGGTAACCTTGGACCCTAAAAATTACCCCAATACATGAACGTCTTTGGTTTGTTTCCAAACTCAAAAAAAGGAGCATTGTACTGCACATCTTCTAGACCTCATGGGCTTGACCTGTACTGAGCAGAATATGTCGGCTGTCAGAACAGTATTATCCATCAAACGTGATGAGCGTGGAGAATTTATTATCTTGTTGGGCACTCACGGGACTAGGCGAAACTAAGGTTTCCAGGGCTATACGATATTGTTTCCGGCCTTACGTTGGTTAGTGTCTTATGTGGTACCTTCCACTGATGCCCCCACTTATAGTGGACCATCAATAAACTAGTAAATGTAGCTAACTCCTGTGTAGCCGCCTTTCATAGGTTTGGACATCAAGGGTTCAAGCTCAAGGTATCTGGACCCTCAGGAGCAGTGGTGCCGCCTTCCATAATGACCGCACAGGTGGTACACCTCTAAGGCTGGTCCTGATGGTTGCACTGATGAAGACCAACAAGCCTGATGGAGCTGTATGCTGTTGGAATACATACCTCAGTCAGGGGCGAGTAGAGGAGAGTAGGCCCCTAAGCAAGAGCAAATGGGTCCCCTACTGTTGGTGGGTCATCTCATCATGCTATCCTCCTTGTCGATCCTCCTACTCCTCTCTAGCAGAATATTAAGGACTTGTGGCCTTTGGGCTGCTTTCCCCTTCCCTTTTTAGCCAATATGGTAGTCCCTGTGTATAGGGAGAAACATGGGGCAATCTGATTTGGGCCTCCTTCCTTCATGGACCCCATGGCAGCGCCCTTGGCATCTTCTGTAATATTTTCGCCTTGTGCTATTCATTAGTGGTTCTGAATGCAAACTTATACACACCGACAAAAAGGAATTATTTGCTTGACCCCACCATTGATACCAAATTGAGGATTGGTCAATTTGTTTTTGGTCTTGTGATGGAATTCTGTTTTAAGAAGGTGGCACAGTACTTTAGTCATTCAATGAAAAGATGTGTGGCTACTTGGATCCCAAGACACCATAAACTTACTGGTCCGCATATCCTATAATAACTCTCCAAGTTATAAAGCGATAAATCCCAAGAAAACTGGAGGACAACATTTGTAGGAGCTGGGATGGAGGCCATATGGCAAATCCACCTCAAAAGGGACTTTGTGACATCATTCAGAAGATCACTGTAATGCTTGGTATTAGACTATAAGCCCACAAGCCTACCTGGGTGCCGGTGATGGGGACAGTAACGCAGAGTAGCACAGCGTAGCGGGAACAGACCTCAGTGGCATCATGCAGACTGGTGGGAGAAGGAGTTGCACTTTACCGCAGGAGACTATTGGCAGTAGGCAGGGACAATGAATGACTGAGAACGTTATTCAGGGTGCTGGCTAACCTGGGGTGTAGAGTCTAAGGAGTCCCCCGTTTTTTACCCTTCACTTTTCTCAGGTCGCATTCCCCAGGACAGTCCCTCATAGTCAGTCTGGCTGCAGATGGTGGGTATGAAACGTCTGGTGGTCAAACAGATCTGGGTCAGTAACAGGAATACAACGTCAGGTCTAGTAATTGGCATCAGAAGACCAGGTCAAGTTCAGGCCAGAAGTTGGTACACGGTTGACTCAGATCAAGCGGATTCAAAACGGAAGCCGGGTCAAACACAGGAAAATCAAAGGGAACAAACACCAGGAAGCTCACCAACAGGGCTGGTAACCGAGCGAGAAATTCCAGGAGCAGTTCTCCTTTAAAGGACACCTTCTGATGATGTCACATTTCCCGATCCACATTACAAGCAGAGGAGAGCTGTGGCGTCTCGTTTCATGATGACACCATAGCTCTGGACAGGTAAACAGAAGGAATACAGCGATGGCGTGTGTCAGCCCATTGCTGACGAGCATATTGGTGGACACCACGAGTCTAGCCTTCCACCGATTTCCAAAAACTAGAGTGCCCAAACCACTATGGCTCCACTGAGAGATGTCCTTCATTGAAAATCTCTGACACAATATTCTATGCAATGGACCTTTTAAATAAAAAGATGTAAATCTGTGAGCAGACGTAAGGACGTGCCGGGGCCCCATAGAGCATTACAATATCTTCTTTCTGGAAGCCGGTGGTAGTCCGAACCCATAGATCTCCTGACATCTATGACGTGTTAGAAGATCATTAAACTAAAGGAACGGTCTACTTAAGGGCTTTGGAGCATAATAAGTTTACCTGCCCTGATACAGTGGGCCCTATAGGCTCGACCACTGCTTGGAGGACTTCATAGCACATGTACAAAGTGCATCATTCCACCCGTAACACCAAGGAAGAAATTGGGGCTTGGGACTTCCTGACAAAGTCTTAGTTAGATTACCACTGACCCATAGTCTAGGGGAGAAAGGGTCCTAGAGGTGATTAGCACCATACCCTGGGTTCTTTACATAAGTACTTAATTCAGTCTTTAACTGGTTTCACGTCCATGTTGGACCCAACCCAACTTTCCAGCCCTATAATATTTCAGCCCAGATATGAGCCATAATATTTATGGAAAGATTGATGTCTTCATAACTATTCTCACCTCCTGACAAGGCGAAAGAGAAATATCCAAACAATGACGTCATCAAATTGAATAAGCAATTGAGTGGGTTGAATTTCGTCTTTGAGGACGCTTACATAAAGCATGACTTAATTACAGAGAGCGGTCCATCCAGATAAATGGCTTCTGATTAGTGACCGTTCTCTTCGTCTTGATGTTCCAACGTATTCATTCCTTTCAATTGATTTTGTAGGGGAAGTTAATGCCTATAATGTCTACAGTTCTTGCAGTCTCTTCTCCGAGACAGCTCCTCGTATATAGAGGTGTGCTAATCTCCATGGATATTTCAATTCATTCTGCTGTGATTGATGGAATTCATTTGGTGAGGCCTCTGCATATGTATAGGGGGAGGGGGGTTTGTCAAGCATAATGGATGGCTACTCATTGGATTTTAAGTGGCTCAGATCCAGTTGAATGCACTTTTAATATAAGTCTCAGTGTAAAGTTCTGAGCTTGAGCCAGCAGCCTTTGTGTTCCTCGGCCACTAGCTAGTGTCAGACTTGGAAACCCCACCAGATAAATTGGTGGATCTGGACTTCAGTTTTACGGAAATAGTGCACGTTCAGTTTTATTTTTGCATCAGTGTTGCTGTAACGGGGTTGTCTGATTTTAATCACCCCTTTTTAATTGTCCTTTTAGGGCGATTAGAGTTACGAGAGGGTGGTCTCCTGTTCGGGAGCAGAGCAGAGAGCTTCAATAATGAATGGTTCTTTAAGACCTATTTCAATGAGAACTACGTCACCTAACCGGCCTCTTGCCCCAATAATAGCTTTTCACTTTCACTCATGAGGGTCCCGTTCAAACAATAATGTGTTCTCTTTACCCAAGCTCAGTGCTTGGGGTTTGGTGGAAAAATAGCCGTATGGTAGTGGTAGGCTAAATGTGTACATAGTGTAGATTGTGTTGGCCCGTATTGTACCTTCTGTAAGTTCCCAATTTTATGGGTTTTGTATCACAGATTCATACAGAATCTATGAGAAAAGAAATTGTGCCATGCTCCATCACTTTGCCGCTAGGGGAAAATTTGGTGCGTCCTGGAGGCACCATATGGCAGCACATGGAGTGCCTACAGCTTCGTAAAATGGAACCATAGGGACTCTGTGTGCCGCCTCACCTTATGCAGAAAGTCCTACAAGTAACAATAGGCATAAACCAAATAAAAACTCACCTGACTCATATTTGTCATATGTTAGGTCATGTGGGGTTGTTGCCCAAAGACTTGAGTCTGTTGCCCAATCCCGTTCAAAGCTGCCAAATTGGCCGATCATCATCTAATGTCCATCGGAAGTCCAAGTCTTGCTTCGTGAGTTGTCCAGTGTGTTCAAGGTTTGCATCTTATATAATTCCACCGATATTGCCTTGAGGTTCTCGGCTAATTTTATTTTTTTTGTCCGCCAGAGGTCTCCAACCTGTGGCTCTACTGCGGTCATTTCCAGCTGGAGAGCCACAGATAGGAGACCACTGGTGTAAAGCCTCTGAGTTCTTGCGTGAGTTCTTTTGTCATGTGCTGACCTGCCACCTACTTTGGCATTGCCATATTCAGATGTAGTAGCGTTGTGCTTGTCAGATGTAGCAGTGCAGAGTCATTTACTCAACTCATTGTCACATCATGGTGTGTTGTCTATGGTTTTACGTAGGACTGCAAGTCAACGTACCAGATGATCTTACTTAGAGAGTTATCATGACCCATTACAGAGTAAGAGAGGTGAGGGATGGATTTTGGAGAGGAGCAGCAGGAGCCGGCAGACTCTACTACAGATATCTGATAGGATGGCCAGGCGGCCCTCCATTGAGAATTGCACATGTGTGGAGGGGAGTAAAGGGAAATGGGGAGTATGTATTATAAATAATTAGCCTAGGGTTTGGTGGGCAAGGAGCCCATTCAACGGTTATCATGAACTTCATCGACCCCGGGTGGTGGGTACATTCTGATACCCATTAGCTTGTCCCAACCCTGGACCCTTTGCCAGCCGCAGGGAAACCGTTTCAGGGTGGAGCTTTAACATAGTGGGTGGAGTAAGGCATATATCATAAGTTATCTCATAAATATAAGCAGAGTAGACATATAATACATTATGACCTCTTAAAATTACGCATGACCATTACAGTCGTCCATCATTACCATTGTCTTCTATGGGGAGCGTTCAGGGCTACAATATCCTGACCCAAGCATCCATAGCAATTATATAGGCACTCAGAGATTCAATGCATAGGTCACATCCCCTAGCGATAATGCGTCCTATATCCAATCAAAAAGCTTTATATTATGCTAATGTAAAAATGTGCAGAATTGATGGAAGTAATTAGACCGGGCAGATATCACATTGATATTCCTCTTTGCTCCGTTCATGCGTGGGAAAACAAAGTTGTAATGTGGCGCTACTCCTGATTTTTATGGTATAAATATTTATGGTTCATTATTTCTCCGCTCTAATCTCTCGTATTCCCACAGTGCATCTTTACACGTCTTTATGTATATCCGTCTCCCCCCCCTCCCAGACTTATCTGCCGGCTACATATAATTTACTTTTCGTTAATTAAATTTTCGGAATTGACTTTGATTGGAAATCTGTATCTTCAGAGGATCAAGTCACTGGGGCACAGGTGGTTATATTTTATTTTCAAAAAAATCCATAAAAACTGGGCCTATTGTATGAAGAGAATGGGGGTTATCTTCCTATGCTCAGATTATGGCACCACGATACGCTCCATCTAACAAGCCCCACTAAGGGGGCAAGAAAATAATTTGTCTGTCTAGAAATCAAGAGGAACAGATAGGTAATATGAGCAAGTTAGATACCATATGGTGTTTAGATATCCTGGTAATTGTATATGTATCATGATTTGTTTTTTAGTGTCCGTTCCTGTTGCCCGGTGGATTTTTGGGCCTCATTCCTTAGGCTTCATTCACACGTCAAATCGGCCGTGTCAATTCGGATGTTTTTCACGGCCGATTTGCACCCGTGTGGGTTCTGTTGTCACGGATCGCTCATAGACTTGAGTCTGTTGAGGGATACAGGAAAACGGGCATGTCCTATTTTTTCCCCGGGAACTAAACGGCTATGTGAATAGCCCCATAGACATGCATTGATTTTAATGCAGCCATGTGACAGGCGTTAAAAAAACGTCCGTCACATGGCCAATTATACCTGTAGTCTGAGTAGGGCCCTAGTGTTTAATGACTTTGTGTCCATGGTATTTTTGAACCCCAGTCCCTTTTATCTTGAGACTTAGTGCTCACGTCCCTGGTGTCTAGTGGTTTAGTTCCCCAATCCCCAGTGTTTAGTGTCCCAGTCTGTCCAGTTGGTCTTGATATTTAGTGACTGACTTCCCAATTTATAGGGTCTAGCCATTATTTACCTACCTACTGAGAAAGCAGAGACAAGCCCTAGAATAAGGGAAAGAGCGGCTGTCACCTGAAAAAGCTTCCTTCTATGGCGGTGGTAGGAGTAGAGTAAGAATGCTTTTTTGGGTCACAGTTGGGAGCCATTGTTATCCTATAGAGAGAAAGCATGAGGAGCTCAACAATAATAATGTTATAGTTCTTGGGCTCTTGGGATTGCCAAAAAGAATGTGGTCAGATCGATATGAACGATGTTATGAACATTTTATGGGTTAATTTTTAAGACAGAAAGGAGCAGATAAAAGTGGAATGTTCCCTTGGAGACAATCCTGTTTAAGGGGTTAGTGCCCAATTGTAGGTGTCTAGTCATTATTTACCTACCTTGGAAGCAAATCTAGAGCTCCACACAGGAATGAGGAAAAGGAGCGGCTGTCACCTGAATAAGCTTCCTTCTCTGTTTTTTGCACGAGTGGTGGGATTTTTCTCTTCGAACACATTGTGCGGTCATTGGACTTTAGGATCTTATACAGAGGCATGCGGAGTGGGATAAAAAAAAAATTCCCGAGCCGATGGGCTTTCCAAAAAGGATATGGTCTGACAGATATGAATGATAGGCAGGTTATGGGGCTTGTATGGGCTGATGGCCAATAGAGGCAAGCTTAAAAGAAGATATGGGTACATGTGATCTCCTTGTAGATTAATAACTTATTTTTTTAGCATAGGGAGGCCCGGGGAAAAATGTACCCTCCTGGGGAACCCCTACAACTATCTCATATCTATTGCAAAAGGGACAGATTTTGCTGTTGCTATGTTCTGGGGAACCTCTAACCACGGAACCCCGGTTGGGAAATAATGTGTAGACTTGGCCCTTGTTATTTTTCTCCTGAACAGAGGTCTTCAGAGCCCCAACCATGACTAGATCTTCTGAAATGCTGGTGAAATTCAGTCATCTTCGTTTCTCCTTGGGTGGGAATCTTGCTTGGGGCAGACGTTACATTCTGACTGGTTGTCTTTTTTAATTTCCTTAAGATCTGTGGATTTAATATTCTCCAAACGACATTCCTTGTGTTTTCTGCCTAGATTTCTAAATGCTAAAAGCAGATGCACTGGGGGAATAGTGAGTGGGCAGGTTAATCCTACAGAAAAGCGCTCCTCAGCTCTATCCTAATAGTAATAATATTCTGTTGTTGAACATAAACCCCATTGTGTCTCATTTGTAGGACAAAGCGGGAGACACCAAATTATTCAGACCGCTGACAAATCCTTCTCATAATGCCGGTTGGATTTGGAGCAGGTGCAGCCACTAATGGCCACTCATGGGAGATGGGACATGTTAACATTTGCAAACGACACTGCAAAAATCTATTGAAGTTTTTACTTTCAAACCACAGCCGCTACAAACCCAGCACGAACTTGAAGGGGGTATTAACTTTTTGACACCTTTATTCAGTGGTCACTCTCCCCGATGTGTCCTTCATGGGCCGTAAGAGTCATTTGCTGATGTTCTGGGTGCTACAGAAACACAGCTGTTTTTTTGTAGTGGCCCCTTGTCCCGGCTAATAAAGGGGGGTCCCGAACCCTAATAGAGTGGTTGTCTGAAGTTTAAAACTTTTCACAACTTTCCTGTGCTTATACTATATTTAAAAAAGGGAAGAATATGCAAATACATTGTACGGTGTCATCCACAGCTAGATTAACAAGATAGCCGGGTTCTGAGCTCAAATATGCCAGCATCCCCTCCCTATTCAGTGTCTGTTCATATCTACTAAAAAGTGCAGTCTATACCAACCAATCTACAGTAATCTACAAACTGTTTCTGAATGTATTTTAGCAGTGAACATTGCAGGTTATGTCTGTTAACTGGTTCTAGTAACAAGCAGAATAGTGAATGCAGCTCTGGAGTATTATACAGGCTGTAACTTAGGATCAGTACAGGATAAGTAATGTAATGTATGTACACAGTGACTCCACCAGCAGAATAGTGAGTGCAGCTCTGGAGTATAATACAGGATGTAACTCAGGATCAGTACAGGATAAGTAATATAATGTATGTACACAGTGACTCCACCAGCAGAATAGTGAGTGCAGCTCTGGAGTATAATACAGGATGTAACTCAGGATCTGTACAGGATAAGTAATGTAATGTATGTACACAGTGACTCCACCAGCAGAATAGTTAGTGCAGCTCTGGAGTATAATACAGGATGTAACTCAGGATCAGTACAGGATAAGTAATGTCATGTATGTACACAGTGACTCCACCAGCAGAATAGTGAATGCAGCTCTGGAGTATAATACAGGATGTAACTCAGGATCAATATAGGATAAGTAATGTAATGTATGTACACAGTGATTCCACCAGCAGAATAGTGAGTGCAGCTCTGGAGTATAATACAGGATGTAATCAGGATCAGTATAGAATAAGTAATGTAATGTATATACACAGTGATTCCACCAGCAGAATAGTTAGTGCAGCTCTGGAGTATAATACAAGATGTAACTCAGGATCAGTACAGGATAAGTAATGTAATGTATGTACAGAGTGACTCCACCAGCAGAATAGTGAGTGCCGCTCTGGAGTATAATACAGGATGTAACTCAGGATCAGTACAGGATAAGTAATGTAATGTATGTACACAGTGACTCCATCAGCAGAATAGTGAGTGCAGCTCTGGAGTATAATACAGGATGTAACTCAGGATCAGTACAGGATAAGTAATGTATGTACACAGTGACTCCACCAGCAGAATAGTGAGTGCAGCTCTGGAGTATAATACAGGATATAACTCAGGATCAGTACAGGATAAGTAATGTAATGTATGTACACAGTGACTCCACCAGCAGAATAGTGAGTGCTGCTCTGGAGTATAATACAGATGTAACTCAGGGTCAGTACAGGATAAGTAATGTAATGTATGTACACAGTGACTCCACCAGCAGAATAGTGAGTGCAGCTCTGGAGTATAATACAGGATGTAACCCAGGATCAGTACAGGATAAGTAATGTAATGTATGTACGCAGTGACTCCACCAGCAGAATAGTGAGTGCAGCTCTGGAGTATAATACAGGATGTAACTCAGGATCAGTACAGGATAAGTAATGTAATGTATGTACACAGTGACTCCACCAGCAGAATAGTGAATGCAGCTCTGGAGTATAATACAGGATGTAACTCAGGATCAGTATAGGATAAGTAATGTAATGTATGTACACAGTGATTCCACCAGCAGAATAGTGAGTGCAGCTCTGGAGTATAATACAGGATGTAATCAGGATCAGTATAGAATAAGTAATGTAATGTATGTACACAGTGATTCCACCAGCAGAATAGTTAGTGCAGCTCTGGAGTATAATACAGGATGTAACTCAGGATCAGTACAGGATAAGTAATGTAATGTATGTACACAGTGACTCCATCAGCAGAATAGTGAGTGCAGCTCTGGAGTATAATACAGGATGTAACTCAGGATCAGTACAGGATAAGTAATGTATGTACACAGTGACTCCACCAGCAGAATAGTGAGTGCAGCTCTGGAGTATAATACAGGATATAACTCAGGATCAGTACAGGATAAGTAATGTAATGTATGTACACAGTGACTCCACCAGCAGAATAGTGAGTGCTGCTCTGGAGTATAATACAGATGTAACTCAGGGTCAGTACAGGATAAGTAATGTAATGTATGTACACAGTGACTCCACCAGCAGAATAGTGAGTGCAGCTCTGGAGTATAATACAGGATGTAACCCAGGATCAGTACAGGATAAGTAATGTAATGTATGTACACAGTGACTCCACCAGCAGAATAGTGAGTGCAGCTCTGGAGTATAATACAAGATGTAACTCAGGATCAGTACAGGATAAGTAATGTAATGTATGTACGCAGTGACTCCACCAGCAGAATAGTGAGTGCAGCTCTGGAGTATAATACAGGATGTAACTCAGGATCAGTACAGGATAAGTAATGTAATGTATGTACACAGTGACACCACCAGCAGAATAGTGAGTGCTGCTCTGGAGTATGATGCAGGCTGTAACTTGGTATCTGTACAATTAATGTTATGTATGTACGCAGTGACTCCATGATCGTGGCAGCCAATCGAGGCCCGCCACGAGACGTTTTATCTATACTGACTACACGCCATGTGAAGTTAATTTGCAGGCCTGATCACGTAACATAAACGAAAGAAATCAGTGGCGTGTAAATGGCGCATAATTAATAATATACTTACCTCATTGATTTTGTGCCATTTTCCACCAATATCGCTGGTCCCTATTCATCTATTTTAAACGTAATAACGTGGTGCTGTAGTTGCTGCCATTAGACGTGAAGTCATAGACAAAATGAACGGCCGCAATTATGTGAGAATTACCAGGACGATACGTCATTACGTACCGGGAAGGCATCAGCGGTGCAGGAAGATGCTGATCTCTGTATAAATGTAATTAAAGGGTAACGCTATATAATATGTTTTTGTAACCATTGCTATTTTCTTTGCTGTTTATTAGTTGCCGTATCCGTTGTTTCTTTTTATATTGTTTTGTTTCTTTTTATTTTATATTATTTTATATTCTATTTTGTTCTTTTATTTTGCTCTAATATTTTGCTTTTTTATTATATTCTCCCAACATAACCCAGGACTACCTTTCATTTTGGAGTAGAGATCTCATTTAATTTGCCCCTAGAGAGTGCAATATATTATGTCGTTTGGATGTTCAGGTTAATTCTCTAATCACGACATGTAACCCGAAGACAGAAAGATGTAAAAAACAAGACATGAATTGCGGTCAAATAGGTTTATTGCAGTCAATGGAAATTGCGTCTGGATCCTTCTAGTACGCTAACAGGAAATCATTACGGATCACACGACGTGCGGTCATCTCTAAAGCATCACCTAATGAAATGTTTCTTATTACGTCTCATTAACTCTTCTTGTGTATTTGGAGTTGTGCACTTTCTATGTATTGAGAGAGATAGATAGATAGATAGATAGATAGATAGATAGATAGATAGATAGATAGATAGATAGATAGATAGATAGATAGATAGATAGATAGATAGATAGATAGATAGATAGATAGATATGAGATAAGATAGATAGATAGATAGATAGATAGATAGATAGATAGATAGATAGATAGATAGATAGATAGATAGATAGATAGATAGATAGATAGATAGATAGATAGATATGAGATAGATAGATAGATAGATAGATAGATAGATAGATAGATAGATAGATAGATAGATAGATAGATAGATAGATATGAGATAGATAGATGATAGATAGATAGATAGATATGAGATAGATGATAGATAGATAGATAGATGATAGATAGATAGATAGATGATAGATAGATAGATAGATAGATAGATAGATAGATAGATAGATAGATAGATAGATAGATAGATAGATAGATAGATAGATAGATAGATAGATATGAGATAGATAGATGATAGATAGATAGATAGATAGATAGATAGATAGATAGATAGATAGATAGATTGAGAGATAGATATGAGATAGATAGATAGATAGATAGATAGATAGATAGATAGATAGATAGATAGATAGATAGATAGATAGATAGATAGATAGATAGATAGATAGATAGATAGATAGATAGATAGATAGATAGATATGAGAGATAGATATAAGATAGATAGATAGATATGAGAGATAGATATGAGAGAGATAGATATGAGATAGATAGATAGATAGATAGATAGATAGATAGATAGATAGATAGATAGATAGATAGATAGATAGATAGATAGATAGATAGATAGATAGATAGATAGATAGATAGATAGATAGATAGATAGATAGATAGATATGAGATAAGATAGATAGATAGATAGATAGATAGATAGATAGATAGATAGATAGATAGATAGATAGATAGATAGATAGATAGATAGATAGATAGATAGATAGATAGATAGATAGATAGATATGAGATAGATAGATAGATAGATAGATAGATATGAGATAGATAGATATGAGAGATAGATAGATAGATAGATAGATATGAGATAAGATAGATAGATAGATAGATAGATAGATAGATAGATAGATAGATAGATAGATAGATAGATAGATAGATAGATAGATAGATAGATAGATAGATAGATATGAGATAAGATAGATAGATAGATAGATAGATAGATAGATAGATAGATAGATAGATAGATAGATAGATAGATAGATAGATAGATAGATAGATAGATAGATAGATAGATAGATAGATAGATAGATAGATAGATAGATAGATAGATAGATAGATAGATAGATATGAGAGATAGATATGAGATAGATAGATAGATAGATAGATAGATAGATAGATAGATAGATAGATAGATAGATAGATAGATAGATAGATAGATAAGATAGATAGATATGAGATAAGATAGATAGATATGAGAGAGATAGATATGAGAGATAGATATGAGATAGATAGATAGATAGATAGATAGATAGATAGATAGATAGATAGATAGATAGATAGATAGATAGATAGATAGATAGATAGATAGATAGATATGAGATAGATAGATAGATAGATATGAGATAGATAGATATGAGAGATAGATAGATAGATAGATATGAGATAGATAGATATGAGAGATAGATAGATAGATAGGTACGGAAGACCCTAAGAAATGCCTCAAATAAGAAGCACCAAGACCCAAACAACACCGGTCTGAAGGAGGCCTACAGCAACATACAGAGGCAATACAAGACCATCCTCCGAAAGAAAAAACAAAGGCACATCTCCACCAAACTTACCCAACTCCAAGACGCCCTCCATGACAACTCGTTCTGGGAATTATGGAAACACATGGGCAAAAATTGCAAGAAAAACAACCTTCATATTCAAAATGGCAACATCTGGCTCCAATATTTCAAGGACCTCTACAAAGATATCCCGAAAGAAGAACAAAGCCAAGAACAAAAACAAATAATATCAAAACTGAAGGCGATGGAGGAAACACTTAAAGATTCTCAAAACCCCCTGGATACACCAATAACACTGCTAGAAGTAACAGAGAGAACCTCAGACATAAGGTGTAAAAAATCCAGCGGCCTAGACAGAATCTCACCGGAAATGATAAAACACAGCCCGCCAGAAACACAGCCCGTCAGAAATACAGGCCGCAATAGTCAAACTATTTAATATAGTGCTGAGTGCCGGCTACTTCCCGCAAATCTGGAACCAAGGCCTTATAACACCAATCCACAAGAGTGGGGACAGGTACGACCCGGCCAACTACCGAGGGATATGTGTCAGCAGCAACCTGGGGAAACTGTTCAGCAGCATCCTGAATAAGAGAATCCTCAGCTTCCTCACCCAGCACAATGTCCTCCACCAAAGCCAAGCTGGGTTCATGCCAAACCACCGCACCACTGACCACATCTACACCCTGCGCAGCCTCATCAAGAGCCACGTCCACAATACAAAGCATGGGAAGATTTACGCCTGTTTTGTGGACTTTAAGAAGGCCTTTGACTCAGTGTGGCACCCGGGCCTATTCCTGAAACTGCTGGAGAGCGGAATAGGAGGTAAAACCTATGACGTCATCAGAAGCTCCTACACAGAGAACAGATGCAGCGTGAAGGTGAACGGGAGAAGAACGGCTGATTTCCAGCAGAGCCGAGGAGTCAGACAGGGCTGCAGCCTCAGTCCAACGCTCTTCAACATCTACATCAATGAACTGGCCACAGCTCTGGAATCCTCCTCAGCACCAGGTCTCGCCCTCCATGACACCCAGGTGAAATTCCTGCTGTATGCAGATGACCTTCTGTTACTATCACCAACCGAGAAAGGTCTCCAAGATAACCTGCAAATCCTAGAAAAATTCAGCTCCACGTGGGCACTACCCATCAATGCCAAGAAAACCAACATCATGGTGTTCCAGAAGAGAAACTCAAAATCCCCCAGGCACCCGACCTTCACACTAAATAATGCCACAATCACAGCGACCGACAGGTACACCTACCTGGGCCTAGAAATCAACCAATCAGGAAGCTTTAAACAAGCCATAGAGATACTGAAAGACAAGGCGTGCAAAACCTTCTATGCCATCAGAAGAAAACTCTATCATCTCAAACCACCAGTGACGGTCTGGCTGAAAATCTTTGACTCCATCATCTCCCCAATCCTCCTGTATGCCAGTGAAGTCTGGGGTCCGGACACATACCCAGACTGGTCAAGGTGGGATTCCAGCCCAACAGAAATCTTCCACCTAGAATTCTGCAAACACCTTCTCCAAGTCCATCGGAGCACCACAAATAGTGCCTGTCGGGCAGAACTGGGCAGATTCCCACTACACCTCACAATCCAGAAGAGGGCGCTATCATTCTGGGCCCATCTACACAGCAGCAGGCAAAGTTCCTATCACCATAAAGCCCTGTTACACCAAGGGGTCCCAGGTAAACCAGGCCCCGCAGAACATCTCACCCTGACCCGGCCTCAAGAAAATGTCACTCAGCGCGGCCTCACAAAAGCCGAAATCAAGAAGACAATAAACGAGAACCAAGAGGAATATATCAGTGACTGGAGGAACGACATAAAGACATCCCAGAAACTGACAATATACCGGAGTCTACAGCGGGAATATAAACTGGCGCCATATCTGGAGAAACTGCCAAACCCCAGAGACAGACAGATCCTGAGCCGCTACAGACTGAGCGCCCACAACCTGCTCATCGAATCCGGGCGCCACAGACAGAACTACAAGCCCAGGGAGAGCCGACTGTGCCAACAGTGCGACCAGGAGGCCGTGGAGGATGAGGCCCACTTCCTGCTACACTGCTCCAAATACTCAGCAGTGAGGGACACTCACTTCAGGAAACTCTCTGATCTCTTACCGGACTTCAGCTCCATGGAAGAGGAAGAGAAACTCTACATCCTGCTGGGTGAAGAGGAAACCACAGTGGGCACAGCGGCACAATATGTCACTGCATGCCATAAACTGAGAGAGACATGATATGCCATGGACTCGTATAACCCCGACCCTAGATGTGTCCCTATCCCCAAGCCCTCAGTCCCTATCCCTCATTCCCTTACTTCTTACTTGCTTTGGCAATGCTAATATGTATTTGGTCCTGCCAATAAAGCTTCTTTGAATTGAATTGAATTGATAGATAGATAGATAGATAGATAGATAGATAGATAGATAGATAGATAGATAGATAGATAGATAGATAGATAGATAGATAGATAGATAGATAGATAGATAGATAGATAGATAGATAGATAGATATGAGATAGATAGATATGAGATAGATATGAGATAAGATAGATAGATAGATATGAGATAAGATAGATAGATAGATATGAGATAAGATAGATAGATAGATATGAGATAAGATAGATAGATAGATAGATATGAGATAGATAGATATGAGATAGATAGATATGAGATAGATAGATAGATAGATATTAGATAGATAGATAGATAGATAGATAGATAGATAGATAGATAGATAGATAGATAGATAGATAGATAGATAGATAGATAGATAGATAGATAGATTAATAGATAGATAGATATGAGATAGATAGATAATAGATAGATAGATAGATAGATAGATAGATAGATAGATAGATAGATAGATAGATAGATAGATAGATAGATAGGTAGATATTAGATAGATAGATAGATAGATAGATAGATAGATAGATAGATAGATAGATAGATAGATAGATAGATAGATAGATAGATAGATAGATAGTAATTGCCCCCTAAACCTAATGATCTCTGCTTGCTGTGTGTGAATGGGAACATTCTTTTTTACATTCAGTGATTGAAATCCTGTTCACACTGAGGAGTGTTTGTTACAATGTCTCAGTGTAGGCAGTACCCTCTAAGTTAACACAGCAGCATAAATCCTTCTTCCGCCCTAACCTCCAGGCAAAAAGCTCTCACCTATACTGATACATTGTAACAAACTGCAGCTGTCTTAGAGTGAGATTAGGTTAAGACTTGTCAGCGCAAAATGCACAATGTACTTATTTTTGGTGCCTAATAAATGAAATGTTGAATCTTTCCGTGTCAGTGTGTGACATTTCATCCCTTCTACAATGTAAGACAGGTCTGACCTTTCGTTATCTGGCTGAGTGTATTTTGCAGTGGAAAATATTACATGGACGTCTTTACAACATCCACAAACAGTTGGCTGAAAAAACTGACATCTAAATGTTTTACCAATATTGCGCACGTGCTTGACGACCCCCAATGTCTACCCAAGTCATCCTCCATAACTGTTAATCGTATTTCCAACATTTTCCCCCTTGTCTTGCATGTTTAATCCTGATTTTGATGTCCTTCGTTGCGGTTTTTACGGTTTGATGTGTTTTTCAGCGCGTTTTCATGCTGTGGGTTTCGGTGCGATTTTACACAGCACTAGGCAGATATAATTCGCAAGCGGAACGCAAGATAAATTGACATGTTGCGAACAAAAAAACACACCGCAAGTCAATTTCCATCACGAAAACGACCACAGGGCGTGCATGAGATTTCCTGGAATCTCATTGACTACGCTGGTACTGTATTAGGCAAAACCGCACGTAGCACGCATGGTGTGCATTGAGCCTTTTACTTACCCAGAATTCTGTGTTTCTTTGTCCAGACCAGCCTTCTACTATGATGTTTCATTCCGTGTGATCGCTATAGCCAATCACAGGCTGCAGCGGTCACATGGGATGAAGCATCATCCCAGTCCTGCAGCTTGTCAAGGCGTCAGAACGTTGGAGGGACGCGTCGCCATGGTAAGTATCCTTCTTTATGCTTTTTTTTCAATGCAGGATTTCCAGAGCGGATGTTCCGCTCCCCTTCATGTTGTTTCATTGAAATACTGAGTGATAAGCTGCAGCTGCATCTCCCTCCTCTCCCCTCCTCTCTGTTTTTGCTCAGGGTTCCGTGGTGCTGTCCGTCGTTTTGTCAGCAAGAATAGTTCTCAAATCTGATGGCATTGGTGACAAATAAGCCCCTGACGCAAGTGTAAACACAGCTCAGATAAATTGTCTGTACCAGACATGAGTCGTCATGAAAAAAATGCCATCATTTTTGTATTTTTTGCCTGATTTGCAAATCTTGCCAACCGCGCATCAGACTTACCAAACCGTGCAAAGCCTCATTCTCTCCGTTACCGTCTCATACGGCTTAACACAATATTGTCCATCTGTGGCCTGACAAATAGATGCATGTGTCAGCTAAGAAACTAGCGTCTGCACAGCAGAAATCTACCACAAGTGACTGATGGGCACTGTAGTTCTATATACAAGGGCCAAGTATTGATTGAGGATTTTTAGCCTGGCTGCGGAATGATGGGTTCATCTCACATGGCACTTGGGCATTGGTCTCGGCATGTGTGCAGTGGTATCCAACATGTGGCTCTACAGCTGTTGTGAAATTATAACTCCCAGCATACCCTGACAGCCAAAGACTATCATGGCATTCACAACAGTCCAAGAGCCACGAGCTGGATTTCACTTCTATATATTCCGCTAATAGATGTTTATACTTGAAAACCCTGTTAGGGAGTTCTAAATTAATAGAGGGATTCAAGACCCTTTACTGTTCGCCATAGAGGAAAGAGGCTAAAAGAGTGTCTCACTTGGAGGACCCAACATCTTCGTGCATTACTCAGACAGCCCATTTATTTTAATGAGAAATGTGTCATTCTTCATTTCTCCTGAGGTGGCACTGCAGGGAAATTGAACACTTGCTGCTGGGTTTCCCTCCAGATTACAGCTGATCGCAGATCCCAGCAGTTGGACAACCAGTGATCAGCCTTGAGGGACCCCTCAAACAAAATGGGATTGTCCAAATCAGACAAAACTTTTAAAGGGATTTGTCCAGGTGACTGGATACCTTTTAAAGGGAGTTGTCTTATCACAAGAACCTCTGTCCATAGGTCCAATTAGAGCCCTTCCCAGCTTGAGTCTCCCTTTAATGAGTCAGAAGAAAGCTGCTATCTAAGGGAAGACCCGGCCTCTCCATGCATTAGTTGGCTAAGTGTTTTAATGGCCAGCATGTATTACTACATTTTCCCTGCAGGGGTGCTGTTAGAGAAGTTGGACCTGCAGCGATCAGCTGATCCCCGGGCTGAATTCTATTTTTAAAGGAGTTGTCTACACGAGACAAACCCTTTAAAGAGCATTTCCCACAGAATCGCCAAAAAAATCACCATGCCATATAGGTCCTTGAGCTGGGTGACATCCCCCAAGAGGCCATAATGATGGTTGTCAACAAACTTTCTAAGGGCCTGTTCACATCACCATTCGCTTTCCGTTCAGGGGTTTCCGTCGGAGGTTTCTGTCCTGGAACCCCCTAACGGAAAGTCAAACGGAAACCACAGCTTCCGTTTGCATCACCATTGATATCAATGGTGACGGAAACACTGCTAATGTTTTCCGTTCGTCACCATTTCCGTTTTAATGATGGAATCAATAGCGCAGTCGACTGAAGAGGACACCTACTTATATTTACCGTGGATTTCTTGAAGTTAGGGGAAAAGGCTCTTTAAGTGTCTTCTCACTGTAATATAATCATCTGGAGATGAATATTTCAGAATGACTCAATTAAACAAATATTACATTTTGCATGAGTAAAGCTGACGGCGATCGTTTTACTTCAAGTGAGTCCCGACTGTCTGTTTTAGCGGTAAAGGACGATAAGTAATCACGTCAGATCAGGCAGATTTAGATTGCTTTGACAGTCGGCGCACCGGTTCATATTCTTAATCCGACTTTGCATTCCTGGAGCAGATTATTCCGAGCGTATTGAGTGCATTGCTAATCTTCCTGAGCCACTTCCTTTCCGGACATCATAACAAGGGGATTGTGCACCTTTTGTAGGCCACCAACTCAGTGCAATCCCAATTTGACTGTTTTGGCCGAGCAACAATTATCAGTAGATCAGAGCCCCTCACATACACAGTGTAGGTTTATCCATGTCCTGGGATCGGTGATGTCATGTAATGCAAGTTTTTCATCAAATCTTGCAAGTGGCGAAGAATGCTCTGGAGGTCCAACCCTGGGGCTTATCCTCTACATAGGTCTCCAGACACCCCTAGCTTCCAGGTCCTTGGGCACTACCTGCTGAAAACCTCTCTCCACCTGTTTCAAAGTATCCCAATCTCTGCCGCGAGACTTTTTCATATCTTGTCTCATTCCGTAAATGCAACAAAGAGCATTCCCAAACGTGGCATCGGCACAACATTAGAACCAAATGTATATTAGTAAGTGTCCTTATTTTATGCAGCTATAGCACTGAAATACAATTTTTTGGGGCTGGATAATTACCCTTCCCATTGCTAGTAAGAGATAAGGTGTCAGGATGTGGACCCGGAGACTCCTGTGTCCCAGGCAGTAGCTCTTCCTATTGAGCTGTTGATGGTGCTGCTGGACAGCTCCAGTGCTGAATCTAGTGTTTAGCTTCTCTGCATTGTTGCCTCTTAAAATTCCTTGTCTTGATTGCCTAATTAGTTTCACTCTTTTTGCTCCAATATAGGCCAGACTATTGTCCACTTGCACATCCTCCTTGCCAGACTATTGAGATACCTTTCTCTAGTCTAGTTCCTTGCTGTTTCTCTACAACCTGTTGCCACTCATCTGTGTACCGAACTTGGATTGTTTCCTGACCACGTCTCTGCCTCGCGCTACAACCTGTTTCTGATTATGTACTGAACCTGGATTGTTATTTGACTACTCTTTCTGTTAGCACCCTCCTGCCGGATCTTTTCAGCCACTAGATGCCGAATCTGCTATGGATCTTGACATAAGGCTTGTATGACCCTTTAAGCCAGTTCTTACCCTTTCATTTGAGGATCTGTGGAATAAAAGAGTCATTCATGGGGAAGGATATCGGGTCAACCTTAGCCTGGGCCACCCTCTGTCCAGGCTCCTTAGTAGTGGCTGCTATTATGGCATGTATGCCCTTGTTGCCTGAATTAATTATGTCATAGTATTAAATATTCCGGTGATAAAGATCATTTAAGGTATCGTTACCCTGTATTATATCATAGACCATGTTGGATTAAAGTCAAAGTATAAGAAAATATTGAAAACTATTTTTGATCAATCACATGATACTTAGTAATCTCAGTAATATAACCTATAAACTGTTTAGGTAGTGAAATGCCTAATATCTCTGGTGGTCTTGGATGGTGAAGGAGATTAACATTGATATACAAGAAGGTCTGGACTGGTTATCATTTGATATCTTCTATCCCTGGAGAATGGTTTAATGGCTAACCCTTAATATTATATAATTACAGTATGTGGTTTTATTCTCACAGCCATAGAGTAAGAGGATGAAATTCTGTCTTTCTGCAGCCGCCTCTTAAGGGAGCTCACTGCATAGGGATTTATACAGCTCACGTTGAACTTAAAGGGGTTTTCCAGTTTTCTCTAAAAATTGATGGTCTATCCTCAGGATAGGCCATCAATAGCTGATCGGTCGGGGTCCGACCCCCGGGACCCTCGCCGATGACTTGTTTTGAAGGGGGTGCAGCGCTTGTACGAGAGCTGCCTCCCCGTCATTTCTACTTGCTCACTGTGTATCATCGACACGGAAGTAGCGGCGATTCACAGATATTGCAGCCTTCTTATCTCATCCACTCTAACTGGGAGAGAAGGCCGCAATAGCTGAAAATCCCGCTACTTCCGTGTCGATGAATTCACAGTGTGCAAGTAGAAATTAAAGAAAAGCAGCGCTCCTAAAAGTGCTGCACCTCCTTCAAAACAGCTGATCGGCGGGGTTCCCGGGAGTTAGACCCTGACCGATCAGCTATTGATGGCCTATCCTGAGGGTAGACCATCAATATTTAGTGGTTGGAAAACCCCTTTAATAATAACTTAATATGCAGAGAGGGGCACCTAGTGGTGGCAGAAAGAATTTTTGCTTTGGGGGAGTACGGGTTCTCATTGAGGAGACCCAGCTTATGTTTTGAAACTCTGTTACAGGCAATGCTTCATGGGAAAAAATTATGCAAATTAGCTCTCCCCCCAGAAGAAAGAAAACTATCTCATATTAGCCGAACCAGACACCCATGTGTAGACACTTGTTTCGGGGTCCTTGCCCTTCACCAGCTATGTTCACCCCTGCCAATCTGTAGTGTGTTGAACCTTTTGGAACTGGAGGAAAACCAGTTTGGGACACTCCAGTAGCTATGGGGCATCCGTCACGTCATGGACATTTTAACTCTAAATAAGATATTTTGCGTGAAGAAATTCTAGGACAACGGAAATTCTCACAACAATAATTCGCCTAAATTCTACCAAGGAAATCTTTGTGACGGGCGGTGGAAGCCCCTTACATAAGATGATAGGAAGTCCCTGCTGAGGCCCTTTGCTCATTTAGGTGGAGGCCGGTGGATGAACCTTGTCTTTAATCATTATAGACTCAGCCGCTTGTCACAGGAAACGCTCATCTCCCCACAAGATAACGATCTCGGCTTCTCGAAGGCCAATGTTTCGGGACCAATAATTCAAACACTTTCTCAGATCATCTCAGTAGAAATGACTACATGCGGCTTCATTGATTCTGCCAGCATTGCGGGGCCCGCTCACAATGGATTTTCTTTTTTGCCCGTCTTTGTCTCTCCTAAAAATATTCTCCGTCACGTCGTTGTTACCTCAGCATGAGTCACTAAGCTCCGCTCTGCCGCCACTTTCACTCATCCTGTTTAAAATGCTACCGTGTTGCCAAGGATTTTCCACCCTCCCGTTTAAGATTTTTTTTTTTTTCGAGCAGCGTGCGGCTTACAATGAACATTTTTTTTCCATTAAAGACCTCAGCTACTAGAGTTTCTATGGCAACATCCTTCTAGAGGTCTTGTTGCCTGCTAGGCCTTTGATCTTTTTGAGCTCCTGCCGCCTCGTCCGTCTAACATTTACAAACACGGCGTGGAGCAGAAGCAAAGGAGAGCATAAAAAGAGAAAAAACAAAACTTTACGGTTGGTAAAAAGGAAATAGATTAGAGGAGAATTACTCCGGACACACTCGGCCTATAAATCTTGTCTCCCTGCGCTGGCACGGTGTCCTACTTGTTGCTTTTTATTCTTTCGGCACAATTACGAGCGGCCGGCTCTTAATTACTGTGACTGCACTAATGGTTTGTCTTGCTCTTTGTAAGTACTCCCTGCCCTCCGCCGTGTTGGCATAGCAACCATTCATTGACTTGAAAGGCCCCTTTTGTAGCTTATTAAAATTTGGCATAATAGGAAAAACATTGTGTAGGTCGGAGTTTATATTCCATATATACCATGGCATATATTTGTTAAATTTGTAAACAATTTTGTAAATAAAAATAAATTAAAAATTTGTGACAATTTTTGGCATTTTTCACACATTTTTCCCTAGAAACTGCCATGTGTAAAACATCTAAGGCATCTAATCTCCCCTCGAATAATTGCATGTTTTTCTTTACACAGTGTCTCATATCTCAGAAAAGCAGTTTGTTCTCCAGAGCTGCACTTCCTAATGTGACGGGGGCAGGAAGTAACTACCGTACTCAATTTTCGAGTTGTGGTGCCAAATATTCTGGACACCCATCTGCGTACACAGACTCTTCCCTTACCATGTTACCCCCATAGTCGTGCCCATGTGCATTCTCCGCTTAGTCTACGTAGTTCACAAGGGGAAGGCATTTTTACACTAAGATAGGAACATCCCCATGATAGCCCACATGATCTCTTATACCAAGCAATGCAATTCTCCCAGGGTTTCCATTCATTTCAGGGTTATTCCCACCTAAGACATTAATGGCATATCCACGGGATACGGAACGGGTACATATCTCAAAAACGGGGGTCGCTCTTCCTCGGCTATTTTTTGCTCCCGCACGAATCAATATGATCGCCTCTACATTCATTCATTAATTGGAGTTCACCTGGTCACCATACCCCCCGTTCTGGAGACAGGTTGAGAGCAGGGACCCGCATCTATCTGACATTTATGGCATATACTGTGGCTATGCTATAAATGTTTTCGATGGGAATACCACTTTAAAGGGTCTACTTTTTTTTCTTCTTAGAAACAGCTCCACATCTGTCCATGGACTGGGTCTGGTAGCTTAATTCAGACCCGTTTGCTCGAATGGTAATAAGCTGTAATACCAGACACAACCTATGGACAAGAGTGGTGCTGTTTCTGGCAAAAAAACAACAACACTTAAGGCGGCACACAGAGTCCCCGTACTGCCAGAGGCGCTCCATGGTGCCTCCATACATGGAGATATTCTTCCATAGGGGGGTACCTCATTGATACAACATCTGATGAAACGCGCCATATGAAATTTTAGGAATATGGCGGTACAGTAGCGCCCCATAGATTTTTAGCGGTTCCCTATTACGGCTCTGTACAGCTCGGAGATCATATGGAGCCGTGATACGGCTGAGTACAAGAGACCTCGCTGTCCGTGGTGCCCCGTGCTGAGCTATCGCTGGCAGACCCTGCTGATGCCAATCAATAGGTTTAGGATGTGAGAGAGGAGACGATACGTGATCAGTGATTGATGACTGTTACTGATGAAGATCAGCGGCTGCAGCGGTCACATCTCTGCTTCATGTCAGTCAGTCGGTCATGCCTCATCTGATTTCAGCAACTAGTGAGATTGGCAGACATATCTATCAGAGGCAAATGCAGGATTTCTAAAGGGGGGTTTCCAAATGCATATTATTTTTTAAACTAAGGTATTTTCGCCACATTTGCTCTACCTTCTGCTTTTCACGCTACGAGTATTGGTCTGCACGTATCCACCAGCCGAGCGCTTTATATTACAATCGCTAATGTGCACAATTATTGGGCAAGTTGTATTTTTGAGGGTTAATTTTATTATTGAACAACTACAGAGCTGTCGGTCAATCCAAAATAATAAACCTCAAACCTGAATATTTAGGAAAGTAAAAGTGAGGTTTTGGCCTCTTAGGAGAATATCTGTGTTCGCAGAATTATTGGGCAGCTATTAGGGCTTCTCCACACGTAACGGAATTACTGCAGAAAATTTCTGCTGCAATTATGCAGAAACTAGCAGAAATTCCGCTGCGGAAAAAAACCCATTATTTCCTGCGTTTTTTACTGCAGAAAATGGTGCGTATTTTGCTGCAATTCTGGACACTTTCCGCAGCAGGAATTGACATGCAGGTCAATTTATGGTCAGAATTTTTACGCAGCGTGTGGATGAGATTTGTTAAATCTCCCCCACTTTGCTGCTACTGTATTCCGCTGCGTATTTTCCGTCCGCAATTCCAGACAGAAAATACGCAGCAATTCCGTTATGTGTAGACGAGCCCTTAGGCTGAATAGCGCAGTCGACTACGGTATTCATCCGATCAAAACGACGGAACCCTTGCACACGGAGACAAACTGAAACCATTGGCACCGGATCCGTCACCATTGAAATCAATGGTGATGGAAACGGAAACCTATGGCTTCAGTTTGTGTCAGTCAGGGCTCCGTTTCGACAGAAAGCTCAGACGGAACGTCGGAACGGAGCCCTGACTCAGATGTGAACGAAGCCTTACTTGTTTATTTTCATCTGTTAAAGTGAGAATAATAAACAACTCAAAATTTACAAATAAACATTTCTGTCATTTCAAAAAAAACAATCAGTCTCCAGCATAGCCACCCTTCTATTCAATAACCGTCACAAGCCGTCCATCCATGGAGTCCGTCAGTTTCTTAATCTGTTGACGATCAACTTTTTGTGCATGTCACGGGCACAGGGTATGTGGACCCACTAGGCCGCTCCGCCGTAGCGGGGAGGCAGCTGACCAGGTCACAGTCTAAGAAGAAGTAAATGGCAGACAGTATGCTTGGGTACCTGAAATAGTCCGGGCGGTGGCTGTGGCTTCATCACGGATGGAGGCAGGTGCGGCAAGTGGCGCCAGACGTGGCGGGCAGTATCCGATGACACTTGACGTGGCAGATGGCACTTGACGTGGCAGATGGCACTTGACGTGGCAGAAGGCACTTGACGTGGCAGATGGCACTTGACGTGGCAGATGGCACTTGACGTGGCAGAAGACACTTGACGTGGCAGAAGACACTTGACGTGGCAGATGGCACTTGACGTGGCAGATGGCACTTGACGTGGCAGAAGACACTTGACGTGGCAGATGGCACTTGACGTGGCAGATGGCACTTGACGTGGCAGAAGACACTTGAACGCGGGTAGGCACAGGAACAACACGGAATACAGGAACGGTAACAGGGCACGGGTAACAGCTGGAACGGGAGACACTACGGAACCATTTGTGAGACAGACTGGGAAAGACTAACAACGCTCAGGCAAAGATTAGAAGGCCAGGGGCCTTCTTATAGACCAGGAAATCGTGGCAGTTGATGGTGATGACGATTTCCTAATTGCGCGCGCTAGCCCTTTAAGGTCGGGCGCGAGCGTGCGCGCGCACCCTACGGGATCCAGCCGAACGGAGCGGAAGTGAGCGCTGGCATCTCCTAGGAGGGAGACGGAGGCCAGCGCTCACAGATCCATGGCTGCGGGCGTCGGGAGGTGAGTAAACCTGACGGCCCGCGGCCATAGGCGCTACAGTGCAGCAGCAACCAAAGCCCCCCAGTCACTGATCAGAGGGGTGGACTGTTTTCCTTCACCGGATATCTGCCGCTTAAGAAGGGCCCACAAGTTCTCAGTAGGGTTTAGGTCGGGTGAGGAAGGGGCCGTGTCATTATTCTCTCATCTTTAACCCTTTACTGGCTCGCCATGCAGTGGAGACTTCGATGCATGCGATGGAGCATTGTCCTGCATAAATATCATGGTTTTCTTGAGATGCGACTTTTTCCTGTTCCGCTGCTTGATGAAAGTGTCTGCTAAAAACTGGCAATAGGTTTGGGAGTTGATTTTTAGTCCATCATTAACACGAAAAGGTCCAACTAGCTCATCTATAATAATACCGGCCCATAGCTGTACCCCACCCCCACCGTGCTGGAATCTGAGCCGAAGTGGAGCTCTGTGCCCGTTATTGATCCAGCCACGGGCTCATCTATCTGGTCCACCAAGATAATGCCACACATAGTGCCCATGTAGCTAATGCCACACACTACCCCCTGTAGCTAATGCCACAGATGCAGATAGTTCCCCTGTAGATAATGCCACAGTGCCCCTTCAGATGTTGATAGTTCCACATACTGCCCCTTGTAGATAATGTCACAGATGTAAATAGTGCCACAGTGCCCCCTGTATATAGTGCCACAGTGCCCCTTCAGATATCAGAGATGTACATAGAGCCACACACTGCCGCCTGTAGATAGTGCCCCACACCACAATAAACACACTCCCTTGTACCCGTTCCCACGCCGTCCTCCAGCGCTGCAGGCCTGGTCTCTTCCACGATGATGTCATTGTTCCACCCGCATCACAAGAAAAGCGCACAATGGCAGGAAAGATAACTGATGGTTCCCTTGCCTCGCCAGCGCTGTCAATTGTATGTGATCAAGGGTGAAAGCGAAGCCTGGAGCTCCAATGATAATCCGGTCAAGTGGGAACCGATGCGTGTGCCCCTGTCTATATATATTTATAATAGTGAATCGTTCTTTGGAAAATCTGAATTGTTGTACTATATAAAACCGAATACAAAAATCGCAGCTCTTGCTTTCCTATGCTCCCAGGAGTCTCCCATCCTCCCTGTAGAGCAACGAGTATGTAAATATATTTCTTCCATTGACTTCAATGAGTGTTGTATACATTTGTATGTAGTGATCTCCGCCTAGTGACTGCTGCAGCCAGAATTTGAAAGCGGTATTACCATGTCGGACATTGTAAATGTCCGATAGATACATGTCCCACCTCTGAGACGCGCACCTATCTCTAGAACCGGGCCCCCTGACCCCCATCCTACCGTTTCACGCTGTCACTGGGCTCCCGCCACTGGGTTAGGAAACACCAGAGCATGTTTTCCTACACTGTTTCCAAAACTCTCATAGAAGGGAACGGTAGTTACGGAAACAGCATAGCTCAGCAAGCTCGGCCTTTTCTGTACTCGCCAGTTACGAGTAACCTCTATTCACTTCTATGGGAGTTACGAAAATAGCGTAGCTCAGCGAGCGCATTTGTTTCCGTTGTTCCTGGCCACCTTATAACTCAGTGCCTGGGAACATCGGGAGAAGGTGGGACGGGGATCAGGGGGCCCCCGTTCTAGAGATAGGTGCAGCTCCCATAGGTGAGACCCGCATCGGAGATTTATGGAAAATTCTGTGGATATGCCATAAATGTCTGAGCTGGGAATACCCCTTTAATCATTAAATTCTATGGCATACTGCTGCCACTGTTTATTAGGGGACACTATGCTGTGCGCTCTGAGCCAATCAAATTTCTTACTCTTATTCCCCCATCTGCCCCTCATGTTGTTTTACTTACAATCAATGTCATCCCAAACAAATTCAATGTTGCTGGGTCTGGGGAGGACGGTCCATGGTTCAGAGGACACCAGCAGCTTCTTTGTTTTCCAAGTTTGTCTTGGAGATTTCAGCTCTGAAGCCTGCAGAATTGTGTATAAGGTAGTTGGAAGGCTTTCTTTGGGTGAGACATGGTTACAGTATGCCCCATAGGTTTGGGCAACAGCATGTCATCAGTACAGATCACACAACTTGGCACCTGGAGTGTTCTCAGAAATATTGCGCTGTCTAAATGACACGACTTGTGCTTTGTGGTGTTCGGAGCATTGACGACGTTTTTCTGATACAAGTTTTCAATGAGACTGGTAAGGGCGGCTGGATGCTCGGTAGATGCCGCGCTCACTTCTCCAGGAGTCTCCAATCTACTTTTGACTTGGGATCTGTCTTCTGTGATCCCTAAGCAATTTCATTTTAATATAGGATGGAGCAAGAAGCTTGTCAGACTGGCACCACTGAGCAGAGCCCGCATTGTTTATGTGCATGCAGGAAATGAGTTGGGAATAGCAGAGCCAGTTTAGTGTGACGTGTCCTATAATCCTGGAACACTGCGTAACACAAATAATAACAAAAGTGACAAGAGAATTAATGGGTTTGTACCACCGCCATCCTTAGTAATACTAAAATAAGTTGTTTTCTGTGTATGAATCATTAAAGGAATTCTCCAGGTGAAATAAACAATTCTGTAACTTTCTAATATATTTTGTGCATTATTTTTTCGTTTGCAACATTTTTAAGATCTCTGCTTGCTGTCAGCGAATTGGAACATTCTTTTTTACATTCAGAGACTAAAACGTATACAGATCTAATATCTAATACTTAGATATAATGCTATAAGGCTGGGTTCACATGGTGCAGTTTTGTTACGTTTTAAGCATGCTTTTTTTGTTTTGGTAGATAAACACTTATGTCTCTCAATGGGAGTTCATCAACCAAAACGCGTGCTAAAAACGCACGAAAGAAACGCACAGTGTGAACCCAGCCTAATGTCTGTAGCACAAATCTGTCTCCTGTCCAGATAGTTTGTTACAATGTATCAGTGCAGGTAAAATGTATCAGTCTGGAGTCCAGGCAGTTTGGCGCACAAAGGATTATCTAGACTGGATACAATTGTGGCAGCTGTGAGAAATATTGAGTCGATTGCAACTATTTTTCAGAAACAGCGCCACACCTGTCCAGAGGTTGTTTTTGGTATTGCAGTTCAGCCCTATTAACTTCAATGGAGCTGATCGGCAATATCACTCATGACCAGGTGTGGTGCTGTTTTTGGAAGATAGCAGCCATGTTTTTCTCATCTTGGACAAACCCTTTAATCTTTATTCACATAAGACTGGATGACCCCTTTAACTCTACACTAATATATAATCTCGCTAACCACTATAAGTCGTTAGCTCTGCTACATCTCTCTTTTACAGTCGAGTTTGTCATGTGGCACATGTGGTATATGTGGTTTTACATAAGACATTATCTGCATTATCATTGCTTAGAGAGTAATCGAAATGCACAAATGGTGGAGAATCGAAACGTCAAGGGGAAATCTTCCTTAAAATATCCATGGTGGCCGTCCGCACATACAATCGCATTAGCGTCGCTTGACAAAAAAAGCGTATACGATGTGATGTCACTCTCATGACCTTATGAAGAGCTGTCACACGCAAAATCCAACAAGTTTGCTTTGGGTTGCATGTCACGATGGAACATATAGTCAGTCATTAGCTGTGATGTCGCACGCAACATGGCGATTTACGTCACTTCCACCAGTGTTCGGACAACAACACACATCTCCAATAGTATCCAAAGAAAGGTATTTATTCGTCAAACATCAAATCTAAAACGGCAACGTTTCGACCCATTGTGCATGTGGGGTCCTTCTCAAGCCCGGACTTGGGCTGCTTTATTTGCTTTTTTCTTGGATCGTGGCGATTTACTTGTCATGTGACCTACAGGTCCTTCTCAATGAATTAGAAGATCATCAAAAAGTAAATTTATTTCAGTAATTCAATTCTAAAAGTGTCTCTTATATATTCTATAGATTCATTACACACAGAGGGATCTATTGCCAGCATTGTTTTCTTTTAATGTTGATAATTATGGTAACCGTTAATGAAAACCCAAAATTTAGTGTCTCCGAAAAATGATTGGGTAAGGGCCCATGCACACGACCGTAAAAACACCGTAATTACGGGCACATTCGTTTCTATGGCCGACGGACACCTTCCCGTATATTTACGGGAAGGTGTCCGTGCCGTAGAAACTTGCCGATAAAAATAGGACATCTATTTTTTTATTTTACGGACCGTGCTTCCATACTTTATAATGGGTGCACAGCCCGTGCATGGAGCCCAAAATTGAAGATTGTGGACTCATGGTGTGACACTCTAATCAGCGACTCAACACAAAACACCTGCAAGGTTTCCTAAGCCTTTGACCCCTTCCTGCCGCAGCCCTTTTTCAGATTTTCATTTTCGTTTTTTCCTCCCCCGCCTTCCAAAAGCCATAACTTTTTTATTTTTCCGTCGATATAGTCCTAGGAGGGCTTGATTTTTGTGGGACGAGTTGTAGTTTTTCGTAGCACCATTTATTTTGCCGTATAATGTACTAGGAAACGGGAAAAAAATTATTTGTGGGGTAGAAAATGAAAAAAAAACAGCGATTGCTCCATTGTTTTTTGCCCGCCGTTTTTACGGAATTCACTGTGCAATTAAAACAACATGTTAACTTTTTTATTTTTCCGTCGGTTAAGCGGTATGAGGGCTTATTTTTTTGCGGGATAAGCTGTAGTTTTTAATGATACCATTTTGGGGTACATGCGACCGTTTGATCACTTTTTTATTCAATTTTTTGTGTGAGATTAGGTGACCAAAAAATAGACATTCTGGCGTTTACATTTTTATTTTTTTACAGCGTTCACCGTGCGGGTTAAATAATGATATATTGTGATAGTTCAGACTTTTACGAACGCGGCGATACCAATTATGTTTATGTATTTTTTTTTTTAATATGCTCTAGGGGGAAAATGGGGAAAAGGTTTTTTTTTGAACTTTTAATATTTTTTATTTTGTTTTTACACAAAAAAAAAAGCTTTATTTAACTCATTTTGACTTTTTTTTATTAGTCCTCCTAGGGAACTTCAACCAGCGATCGTTAGATCGCATACACCATATACTGCAATACTAATGTATTGCAGTATATCGTGATTCTGACAGGCCGGAGGCAGCGCTTAATAGGTGCACAAAGATGCCGGACCTGGGACTTCATAAGGCCCCCAGGCAGCCATAGCAACCATCACCCCCCCCGCGATTGCGGTGCGGGGGGCGCGATGAGCTGTTAGAGGGGGTCGCCCCCCTCTTTCTAACGATTTAAATGCTGTGGTCGCTATTGACCGCAGCATTTAACGAGTTAAACAAGCGCGATGCCGCTCGTTACTCTGAAGTGTCGGCTGTATCGAACAGCCTACACCCGCATCGTATGGATACGTCAAATGTCGGGAAGGGGTTAAATGGTCCAGCAGTCTGGTTCAGTAGCTACACAATCATGGGGAAGATGCTGACTTGACAGTTGTCCAGTAAGGCTGGGTTCACACGACCTATTTTCAGGCGTAATGGAGGAGTTTTACGCCTCGAAATACGTCTGAAAAAAAGCCTTGAATACGTCGGCAAACATCTGTCCATTCAGTTCAATGGGTTTGCCGACGTACTGTGCCGACGACCTGTCATTTTACGCGTCGCTGTCAAAAGACGGCGCGTAAAATAACAGCCTCGTCGAAGAAGTGCAGGACACTTATATACATTATATACAGGACACTTATATACATTATATACAGGACACTTATATACATTATATGCGGGACACTTATATACATTATATGCGGGACACTTATATACATTATATGCGGGACACTTATATACATTATATGCAGGACACTTATATACATTATATGCAGGACACTTATATACATTATATGCGGGACACTTATATACATTATATGCGGGACACTTATATACATTATATGCGGGACACTTATATACATTATATGCAGGACACTTATATACATTATATGCGGGACACTTATATACATTATATGCGGGACACTTATATACATTATATGCAGGACACTTCTATACATTATATGCGGGACACTTATATACATTATATGCAGGACACTTATATACATTATGTGCAGGACACTTATATACATTATATGCAGGACACTTATATACATTATATGCGGGACACTTATATACATTATATGCAGGACACTTATATACATTATATGCAGGACACTTATATACATTATATGCAGGACACTTATATACATTATATGCAGGACACTTATATACATTATATGCGGGACACTTATATACATTATATGCGGGACACTTATATACATTATATGCAGGACACTTCTATACATTATATGCGGGACACTTATATACATTATATGCAGGACACTTATATACATTATGTGCAGGACACTTATATACATTATATGCAGGACACTTATATACATTATATGCGGGACACTTATATACATTATATGCAGGACACTTATATACATTATATACAGGACACTTATATACATTATATGCAGGACACTTCTATACATTATATGCAGGACACTTATATACATTATATGCGGGACACTTATATACATTATATGCGGGACACTTATATACATTATATGCGGGACACTTATATACATCATATGCAGGACACTTATATACATTATATGCGGGACACTTATATACATTATATGCGGGACACTTCTATACATTATATGCGGGGCACTTATATACATTATATGCGGGACACATATACATTATATGCAGGACACTTATATACATTATATGCAGGACACTTATATGCATTATATGCGGGACACTTATATACATTATATGCAGGACACTTCTATACATTATATGCGGGACACTTATATACATTATATGCGGGACACTTATATACATTATATGCAGGACACTTCTATACATTATATGCGGGACACTTCTGTACATTATATGCGGGACACTTATATACATTATATGCGGGACACTTATATACATTATATGCAGGACACTTATATACATTATATGCGGGACACTTATATACATTATATGCGGGACACTTCTATACATTATATGCAGGACACTTATATACATTATATGCGGGACACTTATACACATTATATGCAGGACACTTATATACATTATATGCGGGACACTTATATACATTATATGCGGGACACTTATATACATTATATGCAGGACACTTATATACATTATATGCGGGACACTTATATACATTATATGCAGGACACTTATATACATTATATGCGGGACACTTCTATACATTATATGCGGGACACTTATATACATTATATGCAGGACACTTATATACATTATATGCGGGACACTTATATACATTATATGCAGGACACTTATATACATTATATGCAGGACACTTATATACATTATATGCGGGACACTTATATACATTATATGCAGGACACTTATATACATTATATGCAGGACACTTCTATACATTATATGCAGGACACTTATATACATTATATGCAGGACACTTATATACATTATATGCAGGACACTTATATACATTATATGCAGGACACTTATATACATTATATGCGGGACACTTATATACATTATATGCGGGACACTTATATACATTATATGCAGGACACTTATATACATTATATGCAGGACACTTATATACATTATATGCAGGACACTTATATACATTATATGCGGGACACTTATATACATTATATGCGGGACACTTATATACATTATATGCAGGACACTTATATACATTATATGCAGGACACTTATATACATTATATGCAGGACACTTATATACATTATATGCGGGACACTTATATACATTATATGCGGGACACTTATATACATTATATGCGGGACACTTATATACATTATATGCGGGACACTTATATACATTATATGCGGGACACTTATATACATTATATGCGGGACACTTATATACATTATATGCGGGACACTTATATACATTATATGCAGGACACTTATATACATTATATGCAGGACACTTATATACATTATATGCGGGACACTTATATACATTATATGCAGGACACTTATATACATTATATGCGGGACACTTATATACATTATATGCAGGACACTTATATACATTATATGCGGGACACTTATATACATTATATGCAGGACACATATACATTATATGCGGGGCACTTATATACATTATATGCAGGACACTTATATACATTATATGCGGGACACTTATATACATTATATGCAGGACACTTATATACATTATATGCAGGACACTTATATACATTATATGCGGGACACTTATATACATTATATGCGGGACACTTATATACATTATATGCAGGACACTTATACACATTATATGCGGGACACTTATATACATTATATGCGGGACACTTATATACATTATATGCGGGACACTTATATACATTATATGCGGGACACTTATATACATTATATGCAGGACACTTATATACATTATATGCGGGACACTTATATACATTATATGCGGGACACTTATATACATTATATGCGGGACACTTATATACATTATATGCAGGACACTTATATACATTATATGCGGGACACTTATATACATTATATGCGGGACACTTATATACATTATATGCGGGACACTTATATACATTATATGCGGGACACTTATATACATTATATGCAGGACACTTATATACATTATATGCAGGACACTTATATACATTATATGCGGGACACTTATATACATTATATGCGGGACACTTATATACATTATATGCGGGACACTTATATACATTATATGCGGGACACTTATATACATTATATGCAGGACACTTATATACATTATATGCGGGACACTTATATACATTATATGCAGGACACATATACATTATATGCGGGGCACTTATATACATTATATGCAGGACACTTATATACATTATATGCAGGACACTTATATACATTATATGCAGGACACTTATATACATTATATGCAGGACACTTCTATACATTATATGCGGGACACTTATATACATTATATGCGGGACACTTATATACATTATATGCGGGACACTTATATACATTATATGCGAGACACTTATATACATTATATGCGGGACACTTATATACATTATATGCGGGACACTTATATACATTATATGCGGGACACTTATATACATTATATGCGGGACACTTATATACATTATATGCGGGACACTTATATACATTATATGCGGGACACTTATATACATTATATGCGGGACACTTATATACATTATATGCAGGACACTTATATACATTATATGCGGGACACTAATATACATTATATGCGGGACACTTATATACATTATATGCGGGACACTTATATACATTATATGCGGGACACTTATATACATTATATGCAGGACACTTATATACATTATATGCGGGACACTTCTATACATTATATGCGGGACACTTATATACATTATATGCTGGACACTTATATACATTATATGCTGGACACTTCTATACATTATATGCAGGACACTTATATACATTATATGCAGGACACTTATATACATTATATGCAGGACACTTATATACATTATATGCTGGACACTTATATACATTATATGCTGGACACTTATATACATTATATGCGGGACACTTATATACATTATATGCGGGACACTTATATACATTATATGCGGGACACTTATATACATTATATGCTGGACACTTCTATACATTATATGCGGGACACTTATATACATTATATGCGGGACACTTATATACATTATATGCGGGACACTTATATACATTATATGCGGGACACTTATATACATTATATGCGGGACACTTATATACATTATATGCGGGACACTTATATACATTATATGCTGGACACTTATATACATTATATGCGGGACACTTATATACATTATATGCGGGACACTTATATACATTATATGCAGGACACTTCTATACATTATATGCGGGACACTTATATACATTATATGCAGGACACTTATATACATTATATGCGGGACACTTATATACATTATATGCGGGACACTTATATACATTATATGCGGGACACTTATATACATTATATGCAGGACACTTATATACATTATATGCGGGACACTTATATACATTATATACAGGACACTTATATACATCATATACAGGACACTTATATACATTATATGCAGGACACTTATATACATTATATACAGGACACTTATATACATTATATACAGGACACTTATATACATTATATGCAGGACACTTATATACATTATATGCGGGACACTTATATACATTATATGCGGGACACATATACATTATATGCGGGGCACTTATATACATTATATGCGGGACACTTATATACATTATATGCGGGACACTTATATACATTATATGCGGGACACTTATATACATTATATGCAGGACACTTATATACATTATATGCGGGACACTTATATACATTATATGCGGGACACTTATATACATTATATGCGGGACACTTATATACATTATATGCGGGACACATATACATTATATGCGGGGCACTTATATACATTATATGCGGGACACTTATATACATTATATGCGGGACACTTATATACATTATATGCAGGACACTTCTATACATTATATGCGGGACACTTATATACATTATATGCTGGACACTTATATACATTATATGCTGGACACTTCTATACATTATATGCAGGACACTTATATACATTATATGCAGGACACTTATATACATTATATGCAGGACACTTATATACATTATATGCTGGACACTTATATACATTATATGCTGGACACTTATATACATTATATGCGGGACACTTATATACATTATATGCGGGACACTTATATACATTATATGCGGGACACTTATATACATTATATGCTGGACACTTCTATACATTATATGCGGGACACTTATATACATTATATGCAGGACACTTATATACATTATATGCGGGACACTTATATACATTATATGCGGGACACTTATATACATTATATGCGGGACACTTATATACATTATATGCAGGACACTTATATACATTATATGCAGGACACTTATATACATTATATGCGGGACACTTATATACATTATATGCGGGACACTTATATACATTATATGCGGGACACTTATATACATTATATGCAGGACACTTATATACATTATATGCGGGACACTTATATACATTATATGCGGGACACTTATATACATTATATGCTGGACACTTATATACATTATATGCGGGACACTTATATACATTATATGCGGGACACTTATATACATTATATGCAGGACACTTCTATACATTATATGCGGGACACTTATATACATTATATGCAGGACACTTATATACATTATATGCGGGACACTTATATACATTATATGCGGGACACTTATATACATTATATGCGGGACACTTATATACATTATATGCAGGACACTTATATACATTATATGCGGGACACTTATATACATTATATACAGGACACTTATATACATTATATGCAGGACACTTATATACATTATATACAGGACACTTATATACATTATATACAGGACACTTATATACATTATATGCAGGGCACTTATATACATTATATGCAGGACACTTATATACATTATATGCAGGACACTTATATACATTATATGCAGGACACTTCTTGGGACGTAATTTGAGCCGTTTTTCATTGAATCCAATGAAGAACAGCTCCAAATTACGTCCGTAATGGACGCCCCGCAAAACGCGAGTACGAGCAATTACGTCTGAAATGCAGGAGCTGTTTTCTCCTGAAAACAGCTCCGTAATTTCAGCCGTAATTGACGCTATCGTGTGCACATACCCTGAGGGTATGTGCACACGACCTCTTTTCAGACGTAACGGAAGCGTATTACGCCTCGAATTACGCCTGAAAAGACGGCTCCAATACGTCGGCAAACATCTGCCCACTGCTTACAATGGGCTTTACTATGTTCTGTTCAGACGAGCTGTCATTTTACGCGTCGCTGTCAAAATACGGCGCGTAAAATGACGGCTCGTCAAAAGAAGTGCAGGACACTTCTTGGGACGTTTTTGGAGCCGTTTTCTCATAGACTGTATTGAAAACAGCTCCAAAAACGGCCGTAAAAAACGCAGCAAAAAACGCGAGTTGCTCAAAAAACTTCTGAAAATCAGGAGCTGTTTTTCCTTGAAAACAGCTCCGTATTTTCAGACGTATTTTGTTAATCGTGTGAACATAGCCTGACAGTCATTGACACCCTCCACAAGGAGAAGAAGCCACATAAGGACATTGCTAAAGAAGCGACTGTTCACAGAGATCTGTATCCAAGCAGATTAATTCAAAGTTGAAAGGAAGGAAAAAGTGTGGTAGAAAAAGGTGCACAAGCAACAGGGATAACCGCAGCCTGGAAAGGATTGTCAGGAAAAGGCCATTCAAGAATCTGGGGGAAATTCACAAGGACTGGACTGCGGCTGGAGTCAGTGATTCAAGAGCCGCCGCGCACAGACGTATCCAGTACGGGAGAAAACTGCCGCATTCCTGGTGTCAGCCACTCCTGACCCAGAGACAACGTCAGAAGCGTCTTACCCGGGCTAAGGAGAAAAAGGACGGGTCTGCTGCTCCGTGTCCACAGTCCTGTTTTCAGATGAAAGTCAATTTTGCATTTCATTTGGAAATCTCGGTCCCGGAGTCTGGAGGGAGAGTGGAGAGGCGTCAGTCCAAGTGTCCTGCGGTCCAGTGTGAAGTTTCCAGTCAGTGATGGTTTGGGGGCCGTGTCGTCTGCTGGTGTTGGTCCACTGTGTTATATCAAGTCCAGAGTCAGCGCAGCGTCTAGCAGGACATTTCCCAGCACTTCATGCTTCCCTCTGCTGACAGCTTTATGGAGATGATGATTTCATTTTCCAGCAGGACTCGGCACCTGCCCGCACTGCCAAAAGTGCCAATACCTGGTGTAATAACCACAGTATCTCTGTGCCTGATTGGCCAGCAAACTCACCCGACCTAAACCCCATAGACAATCTATAGGATATTGTCAAGAGGAAGATGAGACACCAGACCCAACAATGCATGAGCTGAAGGCCGATATCAAAGCAACCTGGGTATCCATAACACCTCAGCAGTGCCACAGACTGATCACCGCCATGCCAAGCCACATTGATAACACCTCAGCAGTGCCACAGACTGATCACCGCCATGCCAAGCCACATTGATAACACCTCAGCAGTGCCACAGGCTGATCGCCTCCATGCCACGCCGCATTGATAACTCCTCAGCAGTGCCACAGGCTGATCGCCCCATGCCACGCCACATTGATGCAGTAATTTACGCAGAGTCGGAGCCCCGACCAAGTATTGAGGGCAGATACTGGATAGACTTCTCAGTAGGACGACATTTCGGTATTAAAAATCATTTTTGAAATTGGGCTTATATAATATTCTAATTTCCTGAGACACAAAATTTTGGGTTTTCATTAACTGTTCCCATAATCATCAACATTAAAAGAAAAAATGCTGGAAATACAGGGTGGGCCATTTATATGGATACACCTAAATAAAATGGGAATGGTTGGTGATATTAACTTCCTGTTTGTGGCACATTAGTATATGGGAGGGGGGAAACTTTTCAAGCTGGGTGTTGACCATGGTGGCCATTTTGAAGTCGGCCATTTTGTATCCAACTTTAGTTTTTTCAATGGGAAGAGGGTCATGTGACACATCAAACTTATCGAGAATTTCACAAGAAAAACAATGGTGTGCTTGGTTTTAACGTTACTTTATTCTTTCATGAGTTATTTACAAGTTTCTGACCACTTATAAAATGTGTTGCCCATTGTGTTGGATTGTCAATGCAACCCTCTTCTCCCACTCATCACACACTGATAGCAACATCGCAGAAGAAATGCTAGCACAGGCTTCCAGTATCCGTAGTTTCAGTTGCTGCACATCTCGTATCTTCACAGCATAGACAATTGCCTACAGATGACCCCAAAGATAAAAGTCTAAGGGGGTCAGATCGGGAGACCTAGGGGGCCATTCAACTGGCCCACGACGACCAATCCACTTTCCAGGAAACTGTTCATCCAGGAATGCGACATGTCAATGGCTGTAAACAAAGAGAAGCTTGTAAATAACTCATGAAAGAATATAGTAACGTTAAAACCAAGCACACCATTGTTTTTCTTGTGATATTCTCGATTAGTTTGATGTGTCACATGACCCTCTTCCCATTGAAAAAACTAAAGTTGGATACAAAATGGCCGACTTCAAAATGGCCGCCATGGTCAACACCTAGCTTGAAAAGTTTCCCCCCTCCCATATACTAATGTGCCACAGACAGGAAGTTAATATCACCAACCATTCCCATTTTATTTAGGTGTATCCATATAAATGGCCCACCCTGTAGATCCCTCTGTGTAATGAATGTATAGAATATATGAGAGACACTTTTAGAACTGAATTTCTGAAATAAATGAACTTTTTGACGATCTTCTAATTCATTGAGGAGGACTTGTATGTGGCTCGGTTATATCTGTATCTAGACTGTGAGCCTTTATGGGGAACTACAAGCCCCAGCATGTTTACCAGATTCTGAGCAGATCCCCCGGCCCCTGTCTTCTGTATAGGATAAATCCACAGACTCGCTTTCACTTATAGATTCCATATCAGCCGCCGCTTTAGTGTAACAACCAATTTACGGCATCCAGGGATATGAGGCGCGGTAACTTCATCACTCGTCCTCAGGTTGGAGCGGATTTTATTACCGGTGACAGATTCTTCGCTGCTTTTCTAACTTGTATCACATCAGAATGCAGCAAATATCCGGAGATACAATGTAACCGCTGAAAAGCCTTTATTATTACATGTGCGGGTCAAGGTTTATCTGATTTTATATAAATAAAGCGTAATCATTAGATAATGACAAGTTCTGCACCTTTCCAATATAATTTGTGTTTCAATTCCTTAACATTTTCAAGATCTCTGATTGCTGTCAGGGAATCAAAACATTCTTGTTTATATCTATGTAATTAGACATCAGCACAGTGTAAGTGAATGGAGCGGGTGGGCACAGCTGGTGATGTCACTCACCAGCATCTGTCCGTCTTCCTCCCTTCTAAAGCTGGAAGAAGGGCCGACTCTCTGATAGTTTGCCACAATGTATCAGTCTGGAGTCCAGGCTTACTGAGGATTGTCTAGACTGGATACAATTGTAACAAACCCTCAGCTGAGAGCAGGACTAGATCTGTATGGGTTTTGAGGAATGGCCTCATTCACTGACAGTAAGCAGAGATCTTGAAAATTATAAAAAAATATGTAAACACAATGTATATTAGACAATTTCATCATTTTTTATTTTCACAATAATTGAGCTTTATTTACAGAAAATAAAAAAAACCTCTAATGGTATATTCAAACGGCGCAGTTGTGCCGCGTTTTTTGACGCAATTGGCCGTGGTTTCCGTACTAACTGGAAAACAACGGTAAATCACAGTAGAAACCAAATTACCAAAAAAAAAATTAAAAACGCGCTGTGTGAATACACCCTAAAGGGGTCTTCCTATCTCATAAATTGATGGTATATATATATATATATAAGTGAATGGGGTAGTGCTGGTGGCCAGAAGCTCCGCTATGCAGACGGGACGCAGCGCTGCGACTCCTTTCTCAGGATAGGCAGCCGGATTCCCACCGATCATAAAGTTATGTCATATGCCATCATATGCCTTTAATCGATAATAAAACTGTAGCAAACCCTCAGCTGTGGGAAGTAGGTGATGAGCTTTCAGCTTCTGGATGTAAACAAGTATGTTCCTATTTTCTGTCAGTAAGCAGAGATCTTGAAAATGGTGAGGAACTGAAACACAAAATCTATTCGAAAGTTGCGCGAACAATCATTTGTGGAGCGCCGCACCCGATGAACATCCCCTGGAGTTGTGCAAGTTGCGCCTGTTATCTTTAGTTGCTGTAATATGTAAAACTAAAGTCATGATACACTCACCACACCGTCACCACACCGCTAAAACAGCAGCAAAAAGAGAGCAAAGAAAAACACATAAAATATACCTGTCAGTATTGTGCCAAATGACAACCTCAACCCTGCTACACTGACAACTCAGCACTGCTACATCTAAACAATAAAGATGTAGGAAAATATAGAGGGCAACAGACCTTTGGTCTGTCCACCTCAACCTGTATCTTTTCTAATTTACTAGTATTTATAGGCAATATATTGTTAGAAATTAAAACAAAAACACCCATGTCCCAGTATTGACCACCAGGTGGCGATACTGTACAGTTTTACATCAAGCTGTACAAAAATGTTATGTGAGGCTCCCTTTAAAAACTGAATGGCACATATGATAATTCAGTAGGTGCCTCCTTTAGTTTATATTATATCTAAAATATGTCTCATATCTTTTTGGGGACCCTGCACCCCAACACCCTCCCACCCTGGCACACTTACGCCTGGTATTGTCCTTTTTTGTGTTACTCTGAGCCCATGGAAGGAAAATCCTTTGCATTTGTCTCCTGTTTAGAGTAATCGTCCTTATTCTGTCAAATTGGGAAAATCACCAACTCCATCCGCGTGCCCGTCCTTATCTGACCGTCAGAAAGCACGGAGCCAAATCCATGCGAGAGTCCCTGCACCGAAACATCCACCAACGCAGTGCGCTTTTCAAGTATGGCTGGAATCTGTCCTCCTTTTCATGTTCTCAGACTGTAAAGTTGTTCCAAGTTTCCTCTGCCTTAGTAAATCCCTTTTTGTGCCCCGTTGTTTGTCCATTTAGGAAGACGGGCGCGATGTCATCATTGGCAAACATACCGGCGTCCAGCATAACGACGAATATTGATATTGGAGTTAACGTTTTCACATATAGACATAATTACCACCTTCCTATTCTGATTCCACGGTACCACAGCAGATCCTGAACCAGCAGGGGGTGCCCGATATTTAACATGCAGATGATGAAAGAGAAACTCCAGCAGTCAATCATTCCCAGCACCCCTAATCTTGCCCGCATTATAACAGTTTTGGTCTATTTCCTCCATGTTATCGCTAACTTGCTTCTTAGAAGGGAAAATTGCATCTTCTGTCAGCAGGCAATAGATCTGATAACTATATGTCCCATGATGCATTGCCCAGGTATCTGATAAGGAGGGATGGGGAGGTCACATCTATCAGTAGGAATAGTTATATACAACTTTACAAATTGTGAGCAGGGTGCTGTAAAAACACAGAATGCAGGTGTAAGGCACAGGAGAGGCGACAGACTGCACCCTGTGCAGCAGCATGCAGCATGTCACAGACAGTGTGAAAACTCCAGTTTACTGCAGGAAGGGACAGATTATTGGTTGGTAATGACCTTACACCATCAGCAGGAGGAGATTCAGTGACAACAGCAGAACACACAGGCCAGAAGATTTGCAGTTGTCACCCAGTTCATTTTTGGGCCCAGGCACGTTGTGTTTGATATTTAATTATTCAGCAATGACATCAAACATCAACAACAGACATCTTGATTACTGGTGAGAAATTAGAGTTTCCCTTTAAAACACATGACTGTTCTGATATAATGGCCACTGCCCCATAATTGGAGCACCAGGGGTAGCAAATAGATGAAAGGTCATGCAGTCTAATAGTTACCTTTTGTAAAAAAAAATATATTATTTTTTCTTTAAAAATTCTAAAATAAAAAAGGAAGCAACTTTGAAAATAGTCGTGATGAGAAATCTCTTCTATCGTTTCCTGTCTACAGCTCCTATACAGAACCATGTGTCTCCATGACAATTAGCAAACCACTCGTCTGCTGACAGTTCATCACGAAGAAGAGGAGGCAGAGGAAACACTTGTAGAAAAACAAGTCTGCAGGATCAGACTACACAGGGTTTGTTTGTAGTCTGTAACCATGGAGACACTTAGGTCTGCATAGGAGCTGTATACATAAAATGGTTCAAAATTTGTAATTAAGACTATTTGCAAAGTTGCGTAATTTTTTTATTTCAGATGTATTAGGCCTTGTTCACACAGAGTTCTTTGGCGCGGTTTTTGATCAATGAGAGGCAGAGAAAGCGGTTTTCTCTGCGTTTTTTGCCCGCGGCGCTCAATTGCCACGACCGAAAAAAAACCTGCAAAGAACGCGGCAAGTTTCTGCCGGCCGGTCAAAATCTACCTCAAAATGACTGAAATTGTGAGGCAGATTTTTCCACCTGCAAAAACTCAGTGTGAACAGGGCCTTACAGCAATATACATTTTTTATTTTTTTTGCAAAATTGTACATACCCCTTAAGGGGTTAATAAATACCCTCAGCATTTAAGGCCGTACATTGTTCAGTAATGATGTCATCCGTGACTCACCTGCATTAATATCTCCACCGGACTCCCCAGGAACTATATATAGGAATTTCATTTCACAAGGCTCTCGGGCGAATCCGGCTCTTCAGAGCAATCCTGTAAGATTGGCGTCCAGGGCCATAAATCATATTTAGCCGTTTACTAATCCAGGAATGATTGTCCCAGCGCCATGCGAATAAAACTACATATTTTCTGCGCTTTTTCCCCCATTTACCATCCCGCCCCCCTGGCTTGGAGCACATTTTGGGCTCCAACATTAAACTCTGAACCGATATCTTTAACTATCACATTACATTTTTTTTTGCGCCTGGAAATGTCACCATCGGTATCGGTAGCTGCAACGTCCTAGTACAACATCTACCTTGTGGAAAGCTGAAACTGGATAATGTGCAAAATATACAAAAATCTGCCGAGAGGAATTCTGGGAAAGTGTCCAAATGACCAAAGTAGAGTAAAAACCTTATAGTCTAAGACTGTCATGATACCAGATTAGGAGATATAAAGATATTAAAAAAAAAAAAGTACAGTAGAATTCCTTTAGTGCAGAATATTAAATATTCTGGATTATCGGACGTCTTTGAAATGTACATATGGAGCTCTGCAGCCCCTTCTCGTGATGGGGGCGGTCCCAATTTTTTTTGTCCCCAAAAAAAACCCCGTAAATATTTGCTCAGTTTTCTGTTTTTGCTCCGGGAAGAAGTGCTGGATTAACAGATTTTCTGGATTATGAAATGGGGATTAAAGGAGAAATCTGTGTATGGAAAATATGGGTAGATACTGGATTACATATTTAAGGCGTAAATTCGTTGCTTTACATATATTGTACTTATTTCTCCAGTCATATCCAGACCTGCATTCAGAATTCTGCAACATTTTGAGCTCCCAGCATTCCCTGCTTGTTCGGTATCTGTACAGACTTTGCCCTGGTGCTTTGCATTATGGGAACCTTTATCTTTCCATAAGGCACTAAACAGGCAAAAACAAACTCTCCCGCTGTATTATTGAAGCTCGGCTAAGATGTTAAAGGCACACAGTTGAAGGTTTCCAATAACAACCAGCAGAATTCTGAGTTCAGCTCTGGAGTGTAATACAGGATCAGTGCAAGATAAATAATGCCATGTATTTACAAACGTTTAAGTGATGATCCAAGATGGACATACCCTTTAAGCTGGGAATAGAGGGAAACAATTGCCCTAAACTAGGGGGCACTATTGGTCCGAATGGATAACCCCTTTAAGAACCAGGATATTGTTCCTCTATACCTCTGCTGTATTACATAACTCAGTCCAAATGACTTATCACCTAGATTGCTAGTGTTGACATTCACGCAGCGTGTTATTTGTTGCCGGGGGGGGGGGGGTCTCTGTGTTCACCGATGGAATAAATGACATCATATAATGAATCTTTTAGTAGATGAGGCCTCGGTTTTATTCTCTGTGCCGCAGGCTATGCAGGAGATAACTGTATAGATTTAATTGCAGAGGATTCGGTAAAATGATCGTCTTTAATATTCACTCAGTGATTTCATTCTGTCTTTACTGGGGCCGGAATTTGCTGCAGGTTTATAGACTGATAAAACTACTTCACTGAAGAGATCAGTCAGACTGCCGCTCCTTCAACATGAGGTGGATATAATCTACAGATATAATCTTCAGTGCATCTCTATGGCACCCGCTCTCCTTTATTACATGCACCCGCTACTGTATGTTGTGTTTAGTAGATGGTTTCACTTGATTCTATTTTAGTATTATTTTACATTTTCTGTCCTGATCTCCCCCTTGCTCTGATCCTTCATCTCCTTTATTGATTACTTTTTTTCCCCTCTCCTGATCCTGTATATTTCTTCTCCCTCCTCAGATCTACTCAGATCCTGTCTATGAATTTTCCTCTTAAGATCCGATATATCCCTTCTTCCTCTTGGAACTCCGTGTATCCCTTCTCCTTGTGTCTCCCTTTTCCCTCCTCAGAGCATGTCTTCCCCCTTCTTCCTCCTCAGATCCTAGGTCTGCCTTTTTCCTACTAAGATCTTCTCTGTTCCGTCATCATCCTTAGATCTTTTTTCTCCTTCTTGGGATCCCAAGTTTCCCATCTCCATCTTCAGATCACATATTTTCCTTTTCATTCCTCATACTCTGTCTTTCCTTTCATCCTCCTTAATCCGGTGTTTTCCTTCTCCCTATTCGGATCATCTCTATTCCTTCACCATTTTTAAACTCTGTATCTCCCTTCTCCCTCCTGGGATCCCATGTAATCCTCCTCGTTCCTGGGATCCCATATATTCCTTCTTGTTCCTGGGATCTCATGAATTCCTTCTCGTTCCTGGGATCTCATGTATTCCTTCTCGTTCCTGGGATCCCATGTTTCCTTCTCCCTCCTGGGATCTCATGTATTCCTTCTCGTTCCTGGGATCTCATGTATTCCTTCTCCCTCCTGGGATCTCATGTATTCCTTCTCGTTCCTGGGATCTCATGTATTCCTTCACCCTCCTGGGATCCCATGTATTCCTTCACCCTCCTGGGATCCCATGTATTCCTTGTCCCCCCTGGGATTCCATGTATTCCTTCTCCCTCCTGGGATCCCATGTATTCCTTCTCCCTCCTGGGATTCCATGTATTCCTTCTCCCTCCTGGGATCCCATGTTTTCCTTCTCCCTCCTGGGATCTCATGTATTCCTTCTCTCTCCTGGGATTCCATGTTTTCCTTCTTCCTGGGATCCCATGTATTCCTTCTCTCTCCTGGGATCTCATGTTTTCCTTCTCCCTCCTGGAATCTCATGTATTCCTTCTCCCTCCTGGGATTCCATGTTTTCCTTCTTCCTGGGATCCCATGTATTCCTTCACCCTCCTGGGATCCCATGTATAACTTCTCCCTCCTGGGATCCCATGTATTACTTCTCCCTCCTTTCTCCCCTCTCCCTTTTCCTTCCTCAGATCCTAGGACTCTTTCCTACCTTATAATTTCCCATCCTTCTCTTTCTAAGGATCCCATGTATCCATTATTTTGTCCTCCGATCCCACCTACCGCTTCCTTCTCCTTAGATCATGTCTTTCCCTTTTTCCTCCTCAGATCCGTTTTCCCTACTAAGGTCCTCTGTTAAGGATCAGCGTCTGTATCCACGCCCATAGGTAATCAGCCTGCACCTGCTTCTATGTCTGTGATACTGACTCCATCTTCCACCACTCAGGATGGCAGGCTTAGGAGTGGGAGAGCCTATCACAGCCTGGCCAGACGGAGCTAGCTCCCGCCTTCTGTCTATTTATACCTGCCTTTCCTGTTCCTCCTTGCTTGTGATTCTTGTTTTGTTTCCTGGCCCTGCTGCAGCTTCTTTAACCATTTGACCCTGCTTCATATCGACCCTGGCTTACTGACTACTCTCCTGCTCTTCGTTTGGTACCTCGTACACTCCTGGTTTGACTCGGCTTGTTCACTACTCTCCTGCTCTGCGTTTGGTACCTCGTACACTCCTGGTTTGACTCGGCTCGTTCACCACTCTTGTTGCTCGCGGTGTTGCCGTGGGCAACTGCCCCATTTCCCTTAGCTTCTGTGTACCCTTGTCTGTTTGTCTGTCGAGCACTTATTGAGCGTAGGGACCGTCGCCCAGTTGTACCCCGTCGCCTAGGGCGGGTCGTTGCAAGTAGGCAGGGACTGAGTGGCGGGTAGATTAGGGCTCACTTGTCTGTTTCCTTACCCCGACATTACATAATCACAAGCCCATATACCTACTCTACCCTGGTCCCTCTCACTACTATGGACCCCCTTGAGACCCTGGTTCAGCAAATGCAGGGTCTCTCCCTACAGGTCCAGGCCCTGGCTCAGAGGGTCAACCAGCCTGATGCTACCATGGTAGTGCCCCTCACCTCACCTCTTGAACCCCACCTCAAGTTGCCTGACCGGTTCTCAGGGGACCGGAAAACTTTTCTCTCCTTTCGGGAGAGTTGTAGGCTCTATTTTCGTTTAAAGCCCCACTCCTCAGGTTCTGAGAGCCAGCGGGTGGGTATAATTATGTCCCGGCTCCAGGAAGGGCCCCAAGAATGGGCCTTCTCCTTGGCTCCTGACGCCCCTGAACTTTCCTCCGTTGATCTTTTCTTTTCTGCTCTCGGACTCATTTATGACGAGACTGACAGGACTGCCTTTGCCGAGAGTCAGCTGGTGACCTTACGTCAGGGTAAGAGACCTGTTGAGGAGTATTGCTCTGACTTTAGGAAGTGGTGCGTAGCGTCTCGGTGGAATGACCCTGCCTTAAGGTGCCAGTTTAGGTTGGGTCTGTCGAACGCCCTGAAAGACCTGCTAGTTAGCTATCCCTCTTCTGACTCCCTAGACCAGGTTATTGCTTTAGCGGTACGACTTGACCGACGTCTCAGGGAACGACAACGTGAACGTTTTTGTGTTTTCTCCTCTGACTCCCCCATGATGCCTCCCGAGGTTCCGTTGCTTCGTTCTTCCACGGAAGACTCGGAGGTACCTATGCAACTCGGGGCCTCCGTGTCCCCCCAACAACGTAGAGAGTTCCGCAGGAAAAATGGTCTCTGCTTCTATTGTGGGGATGACAAGCATCAAGTGAACACCTGTCCTAGGCGTAAGAATAAGCAGCCGGAAAACTTCTGCGCCTAAGTGATCATCGGGGAGGTCACTTGGCCGCACAGGTATTTCCCGTAAATATGTAATGTCGGGGTAAGGAAACAGACAAGTGAGCTCTAATCTACCCGCCACTCAGTCCCTGCCTACTTGCAACGACCCGCCCTAGGCGACGGGGTACAAGTGGGCGACGGTCCCTACGCTCAATAAGTGCTCGACAGACAAACAGACAAGGGTACACAGAAGCAAGGGAAAAGGGGCAGTTGCCCACGGCAACACCGCGAGCAATAAGAGTGGTGAACGAGCCGAGTCAAACCAGGAGTGTACGAGGTACCAAACGCAGAGCAGGAGAGTAGTCAGTAAGCCAGGGTCGATATGAAGCAGGGTCAAATGGATAAGAAGCTGCAGCAGGGCCAGGAAACAAAACAAGAATCACAAGCAAGGAGAAACAGGAAAGGCAGGTATAAATAGACAGAGGGCGGGAGCTAGCTCCGTCTGGCCAGGCTGTGATAGGCTCTCCCACTCCTAAGCCTGCCATCCTGAGTGGTGGAAGATGGAGTCAGTCTCACAGACATAGAAGCAGGTGCAGGCTGATTACCTATGGGCGTGGATACAGACGCTGTGCCTGGCAGATCCTTAACACCTCTCTATTTCTTCACCCTCCTTAGATTCTGTTTCTGACTTCTTCCTCTTTTGGATTCCATGTATCCCTTCTCCATCCTCATATCCCATATCTCCCTTTTCCTTCCTAAAATTTGATCAATCCCTGCACCCTCCTTTATCTTGTGTCTCCCTTTTCCTTACTCAGGGTCTAAATTTCTTCACCATCATTAGATCATGTATCTCCCTTCTCCTTCCTGAGATGTCATGTATTCCTTCATTCTTCTCAGATCCCGTGACTCCCTTCTCCCTTGACATTTATTACACATCCTTCTCCTTCCAAGGATCCCATGTGTCCTTTTTGGTCTTTATATCCCACCTACCCCTTCTCTTTCCTAAGATCATATATATCTTTTCTCAGACCCTCTGTCTCCATCTTCTATACTTAGATCCTCTCTAGTCCTTCATCCTCCTTGGATCCTGTTTCTCTCTTCTTTCTCTTGGGATCCCATATGTCCCTTCTCCCTCCTCAGATTCCATGTCTCCCTTTTCCCACCTCAAATCCTCTCTATGCCTTCTCCTTCCTTAATGCTATGTCCCATGTATCCATTGATGTTCTCATATCCTATTTACCCAGTCTCCCACCTCAGATTTCATCAATCCTTTCATTCTCCTTTGCCTACAATTAAATTTTTCCTCCTGAGATCCCATGACTCTCTTCTGCCTTGTAAGACCTCATGAATCCTTTGTTAGATCCCATGAATTCCCTCTCTCTCTCTTGAGAAGATCCCATATATCCCTTCTTCCTCCTCAGATCCCATGTCTCCTTCTTCACTCCTTAGTGTTGTCTCTGCAATCCCGTCTTTCCAAGGTTTCAATGTATACATTTTTGTGCTTTTGTCCCATCTACCCCTTCTCTTCCTCCTTGGATTTCATCAATCCCTACATTCTCCTTTACCCACTGTCTCATTTTTCCCTCCTCAGATCCCATCACTCTCTTCTGCCTTGTGAGACCTCATGAATCCTTTCTTATGCCATGTATCCCCTCTCTCTCCGTAGAAGATCCCATATATCCCTTCTTTATCCTCAGATCCCATGTCTCCCTTTTCACTCCTTTCTCATGTGTCTCGATTCTCAGATCTCATGCAATCTCGTCTTTCCAAGGATCCAATGTATCAATTATTATTATTTTTTTTAAATCTCTTTTTATTTGTTTAAATCAAAAAATACAGAGTTTTATCAATAAACAATAAAGACTCAAAAGACAAGAAATGACAATGAACATTTCAAAATCAGTACAGTATCACTGCAGGATAGTTTGACAATAGGAAAATTCGGATATTCATCAGCTTAATACATCATGCAAAATAGTATCGAAATTTCCAAAATGTTCACCAAAATAGTTAACTAAAAACGATATACAAATGTCCCTATCTTTTGTGAGGTATACGCAGAGGTTCAGATGAATAAGGTAAATCTACTTGGTAAGGAAGTGACAAATAAATTATGTGAAGCGATAAAGTATGACAATAAAAACGGGATCCGAATCCTAGCAGCCCAAACCAAAGCTCTGGTGGAAAAAAACAGGAGCTTTCTTTAATCTATATGTACCAGGGCACTTATTTTACTAGGTCTGAGCGAGTAAGTGTCCATGGTCTCCAGGAATTTTTCGTGTCTACCTAATTTCCAACTGGATAATTCCTCCATTCCTCCTGCACAACATATCGAGCTTGGCAACCCAGTCAGTGATGGAGAGGATCTGCTCAGATCCCCAATGTGAGGGAATGAGAATTTCCTCCGCAGTTAGAAGGTGGGTCAGCAAGTCATTTTTTGGGGGGTGAAACCGCCTGAAGGAAGCCAGAATAGGATCAGAGAAGGTGTCAGTCCAATCTGTTGACTGGTAATCAAATTACAGCAAGATTCCATTTCTGCCCAAAAAGTTTGTATACGGGGACAGAACTACCATAGATGAGAGATAGGACCTCTAAGTGTGTCGCTTCTCCATCATGTGTCCGACTCCGTCGGATAAATTTTGTGTAGGAACTCAGGAGTCCTATACCACCTGGTCACTGTCTTATAAGAGTTCTCTTGCACCCTTAGGCCTCATGCACACGACCGTAGCCATATGCACGGCCGTGATTTTCGGGTCGGACGGCTACGGAGTTCACCCGCGTGCATTAATTTCAATGAGCCTGGACCGCAGAACACGGCCGCTTCCTTCTCCTTAGATCATGTCTTTCCCTTTTTCCTCCTCAGATCCGTTTTCCCTACTAAGGTCCTCTGTTAAGGATCAGCGTCTGTATCCACGCCCATAGGTAATCAGCCTGCACCTGCTTCTATGTCTGTGATACTGACTCCATCTTCCACCACTCAGGATGGCAGGCTTAGGAGTGGGAGAGCCTATCACAGCCTGGCCAGACGGAGCTAGCTCCCGCCTTCTGTCTATTTATACCTGCCTTTCCTGTTCCTCCTTGCTTGTGATTCTTGTTTTGTTTCCTGGCCCTGCTGCAGCTTCTTTAACCATTTGACCCTGCTTCATATCGACCCTGGCTTACTGACTACTCTCCTGCTCTTCGTTTGGTACCTCGTACACTCCTGGTTTGACTCGGCTTGTTCACTACTCTCCTGCTCTGCGTTTGGTACCTCGTACACTCCTGGTTTGACTCGGCTCGTTCACCACTCTTGTTGCTCGCGGTGTTGCCGTGGGCAACTGCCCCATTTCCCTTAGCTTCTGTGTACCCTTGTCTGTTTGTCTGTCGAGCACTTATTGAGCGTAGGGACCGTCGCCCAGTTGTACCCCGTCGCCTAGGGCGGGTCGTTGCAAGTAGGCAGGGACTGAGTGGCGGGTAGATTAGGGCTCACTTGTCTGTTTCCTTACCCCGACATTACATAATCACAAGCCCATATACCTACTCTACCCTGGTCCCTCTCACTACTATGGACCCCCTTGAGACCCTGGTTCAGCAAATGCAGGGTCTCTCCCTACAGGTCCAGGCCCTGGCTCAGAGGGTCAACCAGCCTGATGCTACCATGGTAGTGCCCCTCACCTCACCTCTTGAACCCCACCTCAAGTTGCCTGACCGGTTCTCAGGGGACCGGAAAACTTTTCTCTCCTTTCGGGAGAGTTGTAGGCTCTATTTTCGTTTAAAGCCCCACTCCTCAGGTTCTGAGAGCCAGCGGGTGGGTATAATTATGTCCCGGCTCCAGGAAGGGCCCCAAGAATGGGCCTTCTCCTTGGCTCCTGACGCCCCTGAACTTTCCTCCGTTGATCTTTTCTTTTCTGCTCTCGGACTCATTTATGACGAGACTGACAGGACTGCCTTTGCCGAGAGTCAGCTGGTGACCTTACGTCAGGGTAAGAGACCTGTTGAGGAGTATTGCTCTGACTTTAGGAAGTGGTGCGTAGCGTCTCGGTGGAATGACCCTGCCTTAAGGTGCCAGTTTAGGTTGGGTCTGTCGAACGCCCTGAAAGACCTGCTAGTTAGCTATCCCTCTTCTGACTCCCTAGACCAGGTTATTGCTTTAGCGGTACGACTTGACCGACGTCTCAGGGAACGACAACGTGAACGTTTTTGTGTTTTCTCCTCTGACTCCCCCATGATGCCTCCCGAGGTTCCGTTGCTTCGTTCTTCCACGGAAGACTCGGAGGTACCTATGCAACTCGGGGCCTCCGTGTCCCCCCAACAACGTAGAGAGTTCCGCAGGAAAAATGGTCTCTGCTTCTATTGTGGGGATGACAAGCATCAAGTGAACACCTGTCCTAGGCGTAAGAATAAGCAGCCGGAAAACTTCTGCGCCTAAGTGATCATCGGGGAGGTCACTTGGCCGCACAGGTATTTCCCGTAAATATGTAATGTCGGGGTAAGGAAACAGACAAGTGAGCTCTAATCTACCCGCCACTCAGTCCCTGCCTACTTGCAACGACCCGCCCTAGGCGACGGGGTACAAGTGGGCGACGGTCCCTACGCTCAATAAGTGCTCGACAGACAAACAGACAAGGGTACACAGAAGCAAGGGAAAAGGGGCAGTTGCCCACGGCAACACCGCGAGCAATAAGAGTGGTGAACGAGCCGAGTCAAACCAGGAGTGTACGAGGTACCAAACGCAGAGCAGGAGAGTAGTCAGTAAGCCAGGGTCGATATGAAGCAGGGTCAAATGGATAAGAAGCTGCAGCAGGGCCAGGAAACAAAACAAGAATCACAAGCAAGGAGAAACAGGAAAGGCAGGTATAAATAGACAGAGGGCGGGAGCTAGCTCCGTCTGGCCAGGCTGTGATAGGCTCTCCCACTCCTAAGCCTGCCATCCTGAGTGGTGGAAGATGGAGTCAGTCTCACAGACATAGAAGCAGGTGCAGGCTGATTACCTATGGGCGTGGATACAGACGCTGTGCCTGGCAGATCCTTAACACCTCTCTATTTCTTCACCCTCCTTAGATTCTGTTTCTGACTTCTTCCTCTTTTGGATTCCATGTATCCCTTCTCCATCCTCATATCCCATATCTCCCTTTTCCTTCCTAAAATTTGATCAATCCCTGCACCCTCCTTTATCTTGTGTCTCCCTTTTCCTTACTCAGGGTCTAAATTTCTTCACCATCATTAGATCATGTATCTCCCTTCTCCTTCCTGAGATGTCATGTATTCCTTCATTCTTCTCAGATCCCGTGACTCCCTTCTCCCTTGACATTTATTACACATCCTTCTCCTTCCAAGGATCCCATGTGTCCTTTTTGGTCTTTATATCCCACCTACCCCTTCTCTTTCCTAAGATCATATATATCTTTTCTCAGACCCTCTGTCTCCATCTTCTATACTTAGATCCTCTCTAGTCCTTCATCCTCCTTGGATCCTGTTTCTCTCTTCTTTCTCTTGGGATCCCATATGTCCCTTCTCCCTCCTCAGATTCCATGTCTCCCTTTTCCCACCTCAAATCCTCTCTATGCCTTCTCCTTCCTTAATGCTATGTCCCATGTATCCATTGATGTTCTCATATCCTATTTACCCAGTCTCCCACCTCAGATTTCATCAATCCTTTCATTCTCCTTTGCCTACAATTAAATTTTTCCTCCTGAGATCCCATGACTCTCTTCTGCCTTGTAAGACCTCATGAATCCTTTGTTAGATCCCATGAATTCCCTCTCTCTCTCTTGAGAAGATCCCATATATCCCTTCTTCCTCCTCAGATCCCATGTCTCCTTCTTCACTCCTTAGTGTTGTCTCTGCAATCCCGTCTTTCCAAGGTTTCAATGTATACATTTTTGTGCTTTTGTCCCATCTACCCCTTCTCTTCCTCCTTGGATTTCATCAATCCCTACATTCTCCTTTACCCACTGTCTCATTTTTCCCTCCTCAGATCCCATCACTCTCTTCTGCCTTGTGAGACCTCATGAATCCTTTCTTATGCCATGTATCCCCTCTCTCTCCGTAGAAGATCCCATATATCCCTTCTTTATCCTCAGATCCCATGTCTCCCTTTTCACTCCTTTCTCATGTGTCTCGATTCTCAGATCTCATGCAATCTCGTCTTTCCAAGGATCCAATGTATCAATTATTATTATTTTTTTTAAATCTCTTTTTATTTGTTTAAATCAAAAAATACAGAGTTTTATCAATAAACAATAAAGACTCAAAAGACAAGAAATGACAATGAACATTTCAAAATCAGTACAGTATCACTGCAGGATAGTTTGACAATAGGAAAATTCGGATATTCATCAGCTTAATACATCATGCAAAATAGTATCGAAATTTCCAAAATGTTCACCAAAATAGTTAACTAAAAACGATATACAAATGTCCCTATCTTTTGTGAGGTATACGCAGAGGTTCAGATGAATAAGGTAAATCTACTTGGTAAGGAAGTGACAAATAAATTATGTGAAGCGATAAAGTATGACAATAAAAACGGGATCCGAATCCTAGCAGCCCAAACCAAAGCTCTGGTGGAAAAAAACAGGAGCTTTCTTTAATCTATATGTACCAGGGCACTTATTTTACTAGGTCTGAGCGAGTAAGTGTCCATGGTCTCCAGGAATTTTTCGTGTCTACCTAATTTCCAACTGGATAATTCCTCCATTCCTCCTGCACAACATATCGAGCTTGGCAACCCAGTCAGTGATGGAGAGGATCTGCTCAGATCCCCAATGTGAGGGAATGAGAATTTCCTCCGCAGTTAGAAGGTGGGTCAGCAAGTCATTTTTTGGGGGGTGAAACCGCCTGAAGGAAGCCAGAATAGGATCAGAGAAGGTGTCAGTCCAATCTGTTGACTGGTAATCAAATTACAGCAAGATTCCATTTCTGCCCAAAAAGTTTGTATACGGGGACAGAACTACCATAGATGAGAGATAGGACCTCTAAGTGTGTCGCTTCTCCATCATGTGTCCGACTCCGTCGGATAAATTTTGTGTAGGAACTCAGGAGTCCTATACCACCTGGTCACTGTCTTATAAGAGTTCTCTTGCACCCTTAGGCCTCATGCACACGACCGTAGCCATATGCACGGCCGTGATTTTCGGGTCGGACGGCTACGGAGTTCACCCGCGTGCATTAATTTCAATGAGCCTGGACCGCAGAACACGGCCGTAATAAGACATGGCCGTTCTTTCTGCGGTCCAGGCTCCTGGGCCATGCATGGACGGTCGTGAGCATGGGCCCATAGAAATGAATGGGGCCGCAATTCTCCTGTGGATTTTCGGGGGAATAGCGGCCGTGAAAGCACGTTCGTGTGCATGGGGCCTAACACAACTTGAGAAACCATGAGAGTTACTTAGAAGGCGGGGGATTTCATCTTTAGTAAAAGTCCTATCAAGTTCCTCTTCCCAGGCAAAAACAAAGTTTGACGTAGTTTGATCTCCGTTCCTGAGTAGCCCGGAATATAGTTTTGATAGTAACCCCTTTTACTGGGTTAGGGAGTAAGATATAGGTTACAAGCCAGGATTGTTCTTGGATGCTCACGAACTTTTGTCGAAACACAGAGCAAACCTTTTGAAAGTGAATAGTGTCCAGAAAGGAGGGACCAGGCAGACCCCGAGACGATAGTAAAACATTTAAGTCTAGTGAATCTGTGTCTTTGAACGCCTCAAAAATGTTTTGCTCAGTCAACTTTTCCCAAAACACTGGGGTAGGGCCCTTAAAATCTGTAAAATAAGGTAACAACTGTAACGGAGCTAGTGAGGAAATCGACCTAGATGGAGCCAGAGAGTTTAAATAATTGTGAAAAACTGAAATAATTCCTCTAATAGTTGGGCTAGGTTTGAGGGAGTGGTTAAGCTTAGTACTAGAACACCATAATTGCGCTAGTCCTGATTTGCCCAATAGGGCTCCTTCGGCATCTAGTTTAGGGGAATTACCAGTGTGTCTAAGTAATGTATCAATTTTTGTGCTCATATCCGAGCTCCCCCTTCTATCCTCCTCCGATTTCATCAATCCCTACCTTCTCCTTTAATCACTGTCTCATTCTTCCCTCCTCAGATCTCATGACTCTCTTCTTCCTTGTTAGACCTCCGGCTGTAACCCTCTTCAGATTCCTTGTGATCCTTCTCTCCTGAACTTTCTTCTTCCCCTGAGGGCTCCCTTCTCAGATCTCATGTGTTTCTACTCGGGTCCGGTGTACTCCTTCTTTCATCCTCCTCACACCCTGTGTGTTCCTCCTGGTTCTTCACATCCTTTGTTTCCCGTTTGCCCTTTCTAGTTTATTGTTCCGTTTCTCCTCCTACAACCCTATAACAGGCCTCATTTTTATGAACCAATTAACCATATAACATGAGATTAAAGATGTCTTTAGGGACTTGTGACTCAAACTCTTAATCTCAGATCTTTACTATAGGATTTTATGAGAATTTCCTTCTTTTTCATCTTGGGTTTTATGGAACCTAAACGGCTTTTCAGACAAATTGCATTACTAGACAAATGGCACTTATGGCTTCGCAATGGGATCTCTGTATAAAACACATCAAGAAAAAATGCTGTGGACAGTTGTGGAAACATAGAAACAAAGAAGGGAAGAACCAATGAAGAATAAGATGTACCGTAGTCCCACCTTGGAGGAGCACTCCGTGAAGTGAAGTTGTAGGGTTCAGAATCTCCTCGCTAAAGTACAGCAGCTGGCAATCCCATTCTAGGGTCATTTTATTCTGCATCACCAATGACTTCTGATGGTCCCACAGGGATTTTCCACCTTTTATGGCAACCCAATTAGATATGTCATAAGTGTCCCACATGGGTACAGGTCCAGCAGCTGGGATGCCAGGAGAGGATAGGTGCCGAGACTGGTATTGATAGACAACTGACCTTGCTTTTGTGGATGTTCCACCTTTAAAATTAATGGGGGTTATTGATACCTGTGGCTGCTCTGACTTAACTTTCATTGATTCTCGTGAAATGGTTACGGCCCATGGATGGTTTACTCGCCATTAAACCAGTTCCAGTACCTTCTCATACTTCTCATACTCTGCCTTGATGGGGTTCCCAGCTGTTGTACTTTAGCAGGGAATTTCTGAACCCTACAACTTCAACATCACTTCTGGGAGTGCTTCTCGAAAGTAAATCCCGGTATACCTTTGGAAATCTCTGTAGGACCAGTGGCGTAACTATAGGGGTCGCAGCGGTCGCAATTTCGACCGGGCCCCGAAGTCAAGGGGGCCCACGGCCCCCCACACCACATCAAAGAAAAGTTACTACAGTAACTAGGGCCTATGTAATAAACTCCATGGGCCCCCATTACTATAGTAACTGACAGTACTTACATTCCTTCAAAAGGTGCGAAGCGGAGGTCCTGACGTCACAGCGCTGTGCGCTGCGCACAACATCCCGACCCTGGATGGAGTCAGGACCTCCAGTGCGGCCGAAGAGGAGGGTAAGTTTTATACCACTGTCTGCTGGTGCAAATAGGTCGGGGTCCGACTACCGAGACCCCCGCCAATCAGCTGTTTTGAAGGGGATGCAGTGCTCATACGAACGCTACTTCCCCCTTTATTCCGATCACTTTCTCACACTGAATCACCGACACGGACGTGCCAGCGATTCACAGTGTAAGCAAGTAAGAGAAGTGAAGGGGAAGCAACACTCATACGAGCTATGCACCCCCTTCAAAACAGCTGATTGGTGGGGTCCTGGGAGTCAGACCATGACCCATCAGCTATTGATGGCCTATCCTGAGGACAGGCCATCAGTGTTTTTTGGGGCTGGACAAACCCTTTTAAGCCGACCATGTGTTAGGCTTAGATACAGGACCCCAGCTTATACTGAACAAGAATACTGTCTGCTGGACCCTGTATCTAAGTAATGGACGCTGTCAATCAGCCATGATACAAGGACGTAGAAAAAAAAAAAGGTTTATTGAAATAAAAAAAACACACATTCCTCATTAACCATGTTATTGATAATAAAAAAACGCCGTTATCGACGTAGTCCAACAACCGAACCTGTAAAAATGTCGGCGAGCTGGGCCCTGTAACTAATCCTATCATGTGTGATACTGTCTGCTGAGCCCTGTATCTAATCCAATCATGTCTGATACTGTCTGCTGAGCTGGTGTATCTAATCCTATCGTGTGATACTGTCTGCTGAGCCCTGTATCTAATCCTATCATGTGTGATACTGTCTGCTGAGCCCTATATCTAATCCTATCATGTGTGATACTGTCTGCTGAGCCACTGTATCTAATCCTATCATGTGTGATACTGTCTGCTGAGCCACTGTATCTAATCCTATCATGTGTGATACTGTCTGCTGAGCCACTATATCTAATCCTATCATGTGTGATACTGTCTGCTGAGCCACTGTATCTAATCCTATCATGTGTGATACTGTCTGCTGAGCCACTGTATCTAATCCTATCATGCGTGATACTGTCTGCTGAGCCACTGTATCTAATCCTATCATGTGTGATACTGTCTGCTGAGCCACTTTATCTAAGCCTATCATGTGTGATACTGTGTGCTGAACCACTGTATCTAATCCTATCCATAGCTATAGGGTCGTAGTGCTATAGATATGCAGTCTTCTATATACACATATACATACACACACACATTTTCTTGGGGGGGGGGGGGCACATATGTATTGAGGATATTCCCCCTGATGTTTTAAGTCCTTAGTGACGCCCCTGGCTGCTAGTGCTGCATTGTTGGATAACTTAGGCCGTCGGCCATGAGAAGTTTGGGGGGCCCAAGAGGAACCTTGGCATCGGGGCCCATGAGCCTTTAGCTCCGCCCCTGTGTTGGACGATCAGAGGTCATTGCTGACCCAGTATAAATGTACTCCAGAATTCTTCTATTACCTCTAATAGTCATAGTATTGACGTTTTTTTCCATACTTGGTCCATAAAGAGGAGCAGTAAAGGACATCAAGTGATTGAGGATGGTTTTCTGGTATGTGGTGGGGTCGGACCTGATCTTCAGAATGAATAGGAACTTTTGACTTAGATGGTTTGCGCGTTATATCATTGATGGTGCCAGTTTTGACCAGTTCAATCCCCAAGACGTCCTCCTTTATCATCTTCTTCTTACCTCTGCTCAGTCTTCTCCTTATTACCATAAGAATAAGTAAAGACCAGTCTTCTAGGGATGATTTTCCATCACTGATTCTAATTTCTGTCTTTTCTTTCCTCTTTCTCTTCCAGGCAAGACAGGGGTGCTTGCTGATCTGTTGCCCAGTTTTGAAGTGGAAATTATGCCAGGTACCCAGTGTCATCTTCTAAGTGTTTCTACAGATCTGTTATTCATCCATCTGTCTCTTCCATCTGTCTTCACTCTCCGCCAGGTCAGGTTTTCCTAATAGGACGATCTCTGTGTTATGCTGTTCATGTCTGAGGAAGCGATGAACTGTTACTGGGTGTATTCTATAGGATCCTATGGTTCTATAGGATTTGGGATCCAGTTAATATATTCAAGATTTGGGGTAGACAAAAACAACAGAGGGCCGCGCGTGAGAGCACTTGAGGGCCCCTTTGCTCTTAAGTCCAGAGGCATACACTGATATACATACAGACAGATATACATACATACATACATACATACATGCACTCATACATGCAGACAGACAGATACATACATACATATATACATACATACATACACTCAAACATACAAACAGATACATACAGAAACACATACATACATACATACATAGATACAGATACATCCATACACTCAAACATACAGATAGATACATACAGAAACACATACATACATACATACATACATGCACTCATACATGCAGACAGACAGATACATACAGAAACACATACATACATACATACATACATACATACATACAGATACATCCATACACTCAAACATACAAACAGATACATACAGAAACACATACATACATACATACATACATACATACAGATACATCCATACACTCAAACATACAGATAGATACATACAGAAACACATACATACATACATACATACATACATATAGATACATCCATACACTCATACATACATCCATACACTCATACATACAGACAGATACATACAGAAACACATCCATACACACATACATACAGACATATAAATACAGAAACACATACATACATACATACATACACTCATACATACATACAGACATATAAATACATAAACACATACATACATACATACATACATACCGTACATACTTTTATACACTCATACATACAGATAGATACATACATACATACATTTATACCTTCATACAGACACACAAACAAATACAGACGCATAGATATACATTCAGACAAATACAATACAAAGACCTGCATACAGACACATTTATACACACATACATAGAGACATGCATACATACATACATGCATACATACAGGCAGATATATACATACATACAAAGAGATATACTTATAGACATACATACTGATTTACGCATATACATACAGACATCATTCACACATGCATGCATAGATACAGGCAGGCACACAGACAGATATGTACATATCTACATGCACGTATTCATGTAAAGATACATATATACATAGCGACTCACAAATATACATACAGACACATTCATTCATTCATACAAGCAAACACAAATACATGCAGACACACATACAACCACACAGATATACATTTAGACATACATACAGATAATTATATACACAGTCACAGACATAAAATGACAGTATATACACACACACACACACACACACACACACACATATATATATATATATATATATATATATATATATAAATACAGGCAGTCTCATATATATGCATACATGCAAAAACAAAAAGATGCCTATACGCACATGCATGAATATACACAGTCACACAGACTAAAATATAGATACATTCATACTCACATACAGTAATACATACCCATCACATTCATACATACATACACGCACATAAATAATAGCAGAAAAGCATGTAGACACAAAAACATACATATAAGCGCACAGATATATATATATATATATATATATATATATATATATAGACGTACATATAGATGTCCAGATATACATACAGGTAATTACATACATACTCACAGACATACAGACACTCATATGTAAGCAAGCGCAATGCCTACAGACACATTTATACACGTATACACAAGACAGATATATGCATACATACATACATACATACATACATGTACAAATGCATACAGATTCTCCGACATACATAGACACATATATACATATATACAGATACAGAGAGACATACATAGAAACACACACAAAAATAGTCACAGTCATACACAAATACCTACGTACAGATGAAGACACACATACATAGACGTACAGACTAACAGACACATTCATGCAGACATGCATACAGTCGCATTCATACATGCATAGACTCACAGACATACATAGAGACACAGAGATATACATAGAGATACATTTACATACACACACACACACATATATATATATATATATATATATATACATACAGACAGACATAGAAACACACAAACATTCATAGATACACATGCATGCACACATACATGGAGATACAGACACACATATATACATACATACATACGTACACATACATACAAACACACATATAGAGACAAACATAGTTGCTTTTATACACTCATTTAGACATACATACAGTCATACTCATACACGCATAGACATGCTTACAGTCACATTCATACACACATACAGACGTGCATATAGTCACATTCATACACGCTTACATACAGACAAACATACAGTCACGTTCATACATGTATACAGATATACATACAGTTACAATCACATACACATACAGACATGCAAAGTCACATTCATACATGCACACAGACATGCTTTCTGTCACATTCATACACACATAAATACAGTTACGTTCATACACGCTAACATACATTCATACACGCATACATACAGTTACATTCATACACGCATACAGACATAAACACATTCACAATCATACACGCATACAGTCAAACATACAGTCACATTCATACATGCATACAGATATACATACAGTCACAATTATGCACACATACATAGAGTCACATTCATATACGCATACATAGACATACATACAGTCACATACGAATACAGACATACACTCACAATTATATACACATACATACAGACATACATATACTCACAATCATATATACGCATACATACAGACATACATACACTCACAATCATATACGTATACAGACAGACATACACTCACAATCATATACGCATACAGGCAAACATACAGATACAGACATACAATCACAATCATACACGCATACATACAGACATGCATACAGTTACATTCATATACGCATACATACATACAGTCACATACGCATACAGACATACATATACTCACAATCATATACGCATACATACAAACATGCATACATACAGACATACATAAACTCACAATCATATACGCATACAGACATTCATACACTCACAATCATATACGCATACAGACATTCATACAGTTACATTCATATACGCATACATACATACATACATACAGTCACATACGCATACAGACATACATATACTCACAATCATATACGCATACATACATTCATACACTCACAATCATATACGCGGACAGACATTCATACACTCACAATCATATACGCGGACAGACATACATACAATCACAATCATATACGCATACATACAAACATGCATACATACAGACATACATAAACTCACAATCATATACGCATACAGACATTCATACACTCACAATCATATACGCATACGGACATTCATACAAGCATAAACACACAAATAAAGGCAGACAGTAGACACAAAGACACATATCAGAGAAATGTCTTTCCTTAGGAGTGATGTGAAGAGTTCATACAGCGCTCTCCTCAGCACATCATCTGGCACATAATGCCTCATCCTTCAGTGAGAGATAAAAATATTGATTCACACGTCCAGTTGTAGATCTGAATGAAAATGAGGTACTTGGAAAACATATTGATATTGATCCAACTAGGGAGCCCACGTGCCAGTACCGGGTGACCATATTCATGCGGGTCCCTACTCCAATATTGATTACAACCAGGAACGCAACATGAAGCTCCGGAGCCCCAGTACAAATCTGTAACAGGGTCCCCACCTACCATGTGCCATTTATAATACTGGTGTCTTCGTACGTAGCAGGGGGGCCTTTTAACCCTGTCAGATACCAGCGCCGGGGTGCGACTGCTACCTCTGCACCCCCTATAGCTACACCCCTGATTATTACACCGTACTGCGACCACCGCCGCTGCTACTCAGCCAGCACAAGCGTGCAGACTGCGGCCACATATAGAGGTGCTATGTTGCTGCAGTGTTTAGTCTCCATTTGTTCTTCTTTGCCGCTTGCTCAACACGCCAGAACAGTCTACCAACATTATGTATGCCAGGACATAGCCAGTAACACATAGCGACCTCAGGTTGTTCCGACAAGACAACCGTTCCATGGATCCTGTCTTATTTGATGTATTATGTATTGGACAGGGCAGCACATTTATATTTTGGGCCGTTCTTGCTAATTTCACGCATAGGAACAGCATCGGAACAAAGTGCAAGCGTTATGTACAACCCGACCGTAGAACCTACGGAGAGGAAAATAAAAAAATGAAAAAAAAAATATGATCAGACTGTTTGACATCACATGTATAATAATGTTATGCCCCCCCCCCCCCCATAGACTTACATTAGGGGTGATATCACACTACGTTTGTAGCGTCAATGTATTTGTGTGATGATCGGCCCATTATGTCCCTCTGGGTCCCTCGCCTAAACTACGTACATAGAAAAGACTTGCGGTGCTACCCCTTTAAAGAAGTTGTCTCATCAAACACCCCGGCAAACAGCTGATTTTGTTGGGTGAAGCCTCAGCCGGCCAGACATATGCCCTGCAGCGCCCACTACAGGGCTAATTTAGTATTACATGGTGGAAAAACAAGCTGGTGGGGGACCTCATCCCACCTCTGGAACCTGGACCATCAGTTGATCCCCATCTTTAAGAGGCATTAAAGAACATTCTTCCAGCACTAAAGCAATCAAATGATCGCATCGTGTAAAAAATTATAAATAAAGTTTAATGAAATAAAACTTTTTTACATAAAAAGTGGTTTATTTTGCAAAAGTGTTAAAAAATGATAATACACATATATATGGTATCGCCGCGATCGTAACGGGCCGTATAATAAATTGAAAAAAAAAGCTAACAAAGTTATAAAAATAACCCCCAAAAAAGAGTTATTAAAAGTTAATCAATAATGTATTTGTACCCCAAAAAGGTGCTATTAAAAAATACAACTCGTTCCTCCTCACCCAGCTCCAACGACGCTTAAATGAAAAAAGTTACGGCTCTCAGAATATAGCGAAAAAGGGATTTTATTGTGCAAAAGTAGTAAAACATTAAAAAAAAATATGGGTCTGCACGACGGCTCCCCCAGTGGTCGTTATTATGACACTTCATGTACCACCATATGGGGCCATCCTGATAAAATTTCTAATGTACATAAAAAGTTGAGCAACTTTGCAAATGTTCTGCTTTACTTAATTTGTACAGATCTTGATTTATATCATGTCTACTCTAGTCCTATCCAAAGCTGCATTCTAAATTCTAAAACATGCTTTGATTTATCCCGTCTCCTCTGTCATACATGTGACATAACAGCGATCTCTGCTCCCGCAATGCATTGCACTCTGGTGAAAGGGAGTCTGCAGAATGCTAAACGCAGCTTCGTATGGGACTGGAGTATAATACAACTCTAGATCGGTGCAATAGAATTATACATTTACTCAACATTATATTTAGATGTAAATTGTGGTGGAAATGTTGCGTTTCGTGAACGTTCCCTTTCGGGCACCTGAATGAAATGTAAAACAAATATTAGACTTGATCTGTAAATGTTATTCCTCCGAAATCAAATTTATTCCATCAATTCCCTGTAAGAAATCCGGGATGAATAATGTATAGACGGGACTGGCGCAGAGTAATGTATCCTATGGATTGCTACTTCATCATTCATGCCCGGGAATGAAATATTCATGTAAAGAGCCGCTGTATACAGAGGAGAGGAAAGCGGCGACGGCAGACAAGGGGTTAACACCTCCGGTTGGCGATTTGCCTATAAAAATTTTAACAGAACGGGGAAATTTCTAATTTTTTTTTTCCTAAAAATGACATTTGCGTAAATGCTCTGCATGAAGAGAAGTGACGCAGCGCTCTCTCCGCTAGACCGGGGGGCACGACAAGGAAATTTCTGTGGCGCATTATAATTACATCACAAGTGGGGGCCCTGCGGATCTTGCTGTTACTGAGGGTCCTGTCGCTGTTCGTGGGGGGTCCTTTACATCTTGTTGGTCCTGGGGGAGACACTATTACAGGGGATCTTGTGGTTGTTACTGGGGGTCTTGTGGCTGTTACTGGGGGTCTTGTGGCTGTTGCTGTTATTGGGGGGGGGGGCTATGGATCTTGCTCTCACTGGGGGTCCTGTAGCTGTTGCTGTTTGTGGGGGGTCCTGCCGATCTTGCTGTTACTGGGAATCCAGTGGAGATGTCTGTTACAGGGGTCCTGTCACTGTTACTGAGTGTCCTGTGGCTGGTACTGGGGGTCCTGTCACTGGGGGTCTTGTTGCTGGAGGGCCCTGCAGATCTTGCTGTCACTGGGTGTCGTGGGGCTGTCACTGTTACTGTAGGATTCTGTGTCTCCCGCTGTTTCTGAGGGTCCTGCTGCTGACACTTTTACTTAAGCATTGTGGCATGGAAGGAGACGCGGCGGTCGAGCATGCGCTGCTTCTCCATTCAAAATGGCACTGATGGAAACAGCCAAGATCTGGGCTCACGGTCAGACCTCCACCAATTTACCATTTATCACCGGTCTAGTAAAATTTTTTTAGGTTGGAATACTCCTGTTATATATTAAAATGACCGTAATGCGTATTATATGCGTATATACTCGCTGCATATCTTTTCTTGTACTGACCCTGCTGATTGTTATTGGAAACAATCAGCAATCTTCTCCTCAAACAATCCCAAAACAGTAAATCTGAGCTCCTATAATGCAAAGGGAGAGTTACATTTGATCTGTGCAGACACTGAACAATCAGGGAATATTGGAAGATTACAGCTCTGAAGTATCAGAATTGTGACTGCAGCTTTGGAGAATAATACGGGCTGTAATTCAGGATCAGTACAGGATAAGCAATGTAATGTATGTACACAGTGACTCCACCAGCAGAATAGTGAGTGCAGCTCTGGAGTATAATACAGGATGTAACTCAGGATCAGTACAGGATAAGTAATGTAATGCATGTACACAGTGACTCCACCAGCAGGATAGTGAGTGCAGCTCTGGAGTATAATACAGGATGTAACTCAGGATCAGTACAGGATAAGTAATGTAATGTATGTACACAGTGACTCCACCAGCAGAATAGTGAATGCAGCTCTGGAGTATAATACAGGATGTAACTCAGGATCAGTACAGGATAAGTAATGTAAGGTATGTACACAGTGACTCCACCAGCAGAATAGTGACTGCAGCTCTGGAGTATAATACAGGATGTAACTCAGGATCAGTACAGGATAAGTAATGTAAAGTATGTACACAGTGACTCCACCAGCAGAATAGTGAGTGCAGCTCTGGAGTATAATACAGGATGTAACTCAGGATCAGTACAGGATAAGTAATGTAATGTATGTACACAGTGACTTCACCAGCAGAATAGTGAGTGCAGCTCTGGAGTATAATATAGGATATAACTCAGGATCAGTACAGGATAAGTAATGTATGTACACAGTGACTCCACCAGAAGAATAGTGAGTGCAGCTCTGGAGTATAATACAGGATGTAACTCAGGATCAGTACAGGATAAGTAATGTAAAGTATGTACACAGTGACTCCACCAGCAGAATAGTGAGTGCAGCTCTGGAGTATAATACAGGATGTAACTCAGGATCAGTACAGGATAAGTAATGTAATGTATGTACACAGTGACTTCACCAGCAGAATAGTGAGTGCAGCTCTGGAGTATAATATAGGATATAACTCAGGATCAGTACAGGATAAGTAATGTATGTACACAGTGACTCCACCAGAAGAATAGTGAGTGCAGCTCTGGAGTATAATACAGGATGTAACTCAGGATCAGTACAGGATAAGTAATGTAATGTATGTACACAGTGACTCCACCAGAAGAATAGTGAGTGCAGCTCTGGAGTATAATACAGGATGTAACTCAGGATCAGTACAGGATAAGTAATGTAATGTATGTACACAGTGACTCCACCAGCAGAATAGTGAGTGCAGCTCTGGAGTATAATACAGGATGTAACTCAGGATCAGTACAGGATAAGTAATGTAATGCATGTACACAGTGACTCCACCAGCAGGATAGTGAGTGCAGCTCTGGAGTATAATACAGGATGTAACTCAGGATCAGTACGGGATAAGTAATGTAATGTATGTACACAGTGACTCCACCAGCAGAATAGTGAATGCAGCTCTGGAGTATAATACAGGATGTAACTCAGGATCAGTACAGGATAAATAATGTAAGGTATGTACACAGTGACTCCACCAGCAGAATAGTGACTGCAGCTCTGGAGTATAATACAGGATGTAACTCAGGATCAGTACAGGATAAGTAATGTAAAGTATGTACACAGTGACTCCACCAGCAGAATAGTGAGTGCAGCTCTGGAGTATAATACAGGATGTAACTCAGGATCAGTACAGGATAAGTAATGTAATGTATGTACACAGTGACTTCACCAGCAGAATAGTGAGTGCAGCTCTGGAGTATAATATAGGATATAACTCAGGATCAGTACAGGATAAGTAATGTATGTACACAGTGACTCCACCAGAAGAATAGTGAGTGCAGCTCTGGAGTATAATACAGGATGTAACTCAGGATCAGTACAGGATAAGTAATGTAATGTATGTACACAGTGACTCCACCAGCAGAATAGTGAGTGCAGCTCTGGAGTATAATACAGGATATAACTCAGGATCAGTACAGGATAAGTAATGTAATGTATGTACTCAGTGACTCCACCAGCAGAATAGTGAGTGCAGCTCTGGAGTATAATACAGGATATAACTCAGGATCAGTACAGGATAAGTAATGTAATGTATGTACTCAGTGACTCCACCAGCAGAATAGTGAGTGCAGCTCTGGAGTATAATACAGGATGTAACTCAGGATCAGTACAGGATAAGTAATGTAATGTATGTACACAGTGACTCCACCAGCAGAATAGTGAGTGCAGCTCTGGAGTATAATACAGGATGTAACTCAGGATCAGTACAGGATAAGTAATGTAATGTATGTACACAGTGACTCCACCAGCAGAATAGTGAGTGCAGCTCTGGAGTATAATATAGGATGTAACTCAGGATCAGTACAGGATAAGTAATGTATGTACACAGTGACTCCACCAGCAGAATAGTGAGTGCAGCTCTGGAGTATAATACAGGATGTAACTCAGGATCAGTACAGGATAAGTAATGTAATGTATGTACACAGTGACTCCACCAGCAGAATAGTGAGTGCAGCTCTGGAGTATAATACAGGATATAACTCAGGATCAGTACAGGATAAGTAATATAATGTATGTACACAGTGACTCCACCAGCAGAATAGTGAGTGCAGCTCTGGAGTATAATACAGGATGTAACTCAGGATCAGTACAAGATATGTAATGTAATGTATATACACAGTGACTCCACCAGCAGGATAGTGAGTGCAGCTCTGGGGTATAATACAGGATGTTACTCAGGATCAGTACAAGATAAGTCATGTATGTACACAGTGACTCTACCAGCAGAATAGCGAGTACAGCTCTGGAGTATAATACAGGATGTTACTCAGGATCAGTACAAGATAAGTAATATAATGTATGTACACTACATATCCGCTCCTTTTAGTTTTGGCCTTTGGAGCTGTTACAGCGCAATAATGCTGCCGCTGGCCCACTCAGTAATGTCGGGTTTGCTTCCGCTAACCAGATGGCTGGGCCTAATTATATGGATTGTAACGTAGGGCAGGGAAAATTTGTGTAACATTAATGAACCTGAATCCCAGTCTAGTAGTCGAGGTAATAACAGCTTAAAAAATTACACAGCGCACCGCTGATTGTATTAATTAACTCTGCTGCTTACAAAAAGTTCTTATGTTTAACCCCTGAACATGCGGCATTCCACTGCCCCTGACATTGATGAGTGAAGCTTTATTTATTTATTTATTTATTTATTTATTTAGGCTATGAACATTTTGAGGGGCACTAAAATAATAATAAAAAAATCTATATGTGTCCTAGAAGGAATTGATTTTGCCCTCCCACCCAGTGCTAGATAATGTGAATCAATGTTTTTGGAAAAGGAGAGGTGCATCAACTGCTTTGTTTGTGGCTGGGAAGCAGCTTGCTGTAACAGAAACCATCCTCCATCCTCCACTGTATAATTCACCCCATCCCGATCGAGTGCCACTCTCCTGCTCACGGCCACCACCTGTCTGCTCAGCTGCAAGCTGCGATACAGGTCTTCTTGACAACCAGCCCGCTTTCATGATGTCACACAAGCGGAAGGTTTAAAGGAGAAGTGTCCTTGTCCTGTTCCTTTAGATTTTTTGTTCGACCTCCTGATATTGACCCATGGCCTGTCTTGTGGTTACGTCTTTGTCTTCCCCTCTGATTAGTCGCACTGTTCCTATCTACGCTTTTCCTACAGCGCATCAGGTGGCTACTCTGGGGACTGCGACCTTTTGCTGGAAGTTCTAGGATGAAGAACGAGGAGATTCCTTAGACCCCACACTCAGTGTAACCAGTACTAGACTGATTGTAGCACAGGGATCTAGACTGATTGTGGCACAGGGATCTAGACTGATTGTGGCACAGGGATCTAGACTGATTGTGGCACAGGGATCTAGACTGATTGTGGCACAGGGATCTAGACTGATTGTGGCACAGGGATCTAGACTGATTGTGGCACAGGGATCTAGACTGATTGTGGCACAGGGATCCACTTCTCTGGTGCAAACCATAAGGCTATGTTCACACACTTAACAAAAAACGTCTGAGAATACGGAGCTATTTTCAGAGAGCCTCTGATTTTCATGCGTTTTTGAAGCTGAAAATGAAGCTTCTTTTAATTCGGAGCTTCTTTTGAGGCGTTTTTTCATAGTGTTCAATGGAAAATCAGCTCCAAAAAACACCTCAAGAAGTGACATGCTACTTCTTTTTACGGAGCGCCTTTTTACGCTCCGTTTTTTAAAACAGCGGCGTAAAAAGACGCCCCGTATGAACTAAATGCTGTTTTTCCCATTGATTTGGCGTCGAGCTTCCGTTTTTCAGGCACTTATCGAGGCGCAAACGCCCCAAAATACGCCTGAAAACACTGCGTGTGAACATACCCTCACACGTTGGTTGCTCCACAATGGAGACCGAGCAAACTAAACCCCACCTCTTTGGTTAAGCCCCGCCCTCTTACTTTATCCTCACCCAAACATGGAAAGCAGGTCTTTAAAGAAACTAGCAAATTGATAAATAGGGAATGCTCATCAGCGGCAGGCAGTAGCTCATGGGATCACAAGCGGGATGACGGCTGTAACGGGAGCTCAGGAAAAAACAACTAATGTCTGCAGTAAAACCCATACAAGGGCACTGGGACGCATTCGGTGGCCATTTAAAATACTAAGACATTTACATTGTACTCAGCGTTGTCCGTCATCTCGTCCATACCTCTCTTTGATCCACCAGACTTAAGTTCTTCACCCCCATTTAGCATCCACTGTCTTTTGTGTTTTCAAAAGAGTCAAGCTGACTCTAATTTATGGTAACATTTCTCATCCGTTATTTAACATCCCATTTCCATACTCCCTATTAGGGGATTCTGAATTAATAGAGGGGGGTCCTCTGTTTAGGATCCTCATCTCTTGGTTAGAGTGGAGAGCGGTTACATAGAGCGTCTCTCTCTCTGGAGGACCCGTCCTGTATTATACACACACATTGATATGAATGGACACTGTGCAATGCTTCATTTCTCCTGTGGTGGCGCTGCAGGGAAATTCAACACTTACTGCCAGGTTTCTCCACAGATTACAGCTGATCACTGGAGGTCCGATCAGGAGGACACTTTGTGATCTGCTTATTGTCAAGGACACTCCTAACAAGTGGAGTTTGTCCAAAGTGAAGAACCCATTTAAATGGGTTTTCGGTAATGTAAAAATAAGAGTTCATTTGCTGAAAATGTATTAAAAAAACGTAATGTGGATTTTGACCTTATCGGTTCTGCGCCATTCTCATTCCCTGTTTCTCGTGATGTTCATGTGACGTTACATTTTGGGGATTTTGTTTTTTGGTGCAGTTACCCTTTAACTCATCATTTTTGTCATTTGCAGAATGGGCGTTTGTGTGCCTGGTCATAATCGGCACTTTCCTCTTCTTCGCCATGGTGGGTCTTTGTTGGTGCCAATGCTGCCCGCACAGTTGTTGCTGTTACGTTCGCTGCCCATGCTGCCCGGAAACCTGCTGCTGCCCAAGAGCCCGTGAGTATCACATGCATTACTACACATACCCAGTATATTACTGCCAACTTATCCCACCGATCTGCTCCTCCAATTATACTCCCATCCTCCTCATTAAAGGGAGGTAGAAAAAGGGGGATATGACTACGGCGCTGCTACTCAATAAAAATGCAGGAATTATTAATAGTGTTTATTAGTAAGAAGGCTACGCGTTTCAATGCCGCACCGGCATCTTCCTCAGGCCATATAAAATGCAGTCAGAACAAGGCAGCTTTAAATACACCACGCGGAAAAAAAAGCCGCCAATGTGATCGAGGTCAGAGGTCACCAATGACGTAATCGGTACACAGATCTAGAGTTTAACAGAAATAAAAATGTCTATAAACAACAAATGACATTAATACTTAGACAAACAACAATATTAACACATCGTAACATTTGCAGGATAGTTAATATTCCCAAAATTTACCATAACATATACAGAAAGGTTAGTAATGGCCGGAACATAAAATTTAGGTTTAAACACACTGCTCAGAGAAAGAAGAGGGGGCTCAGATGGACATATATAAATCCAATATTCACAAGATAATAACAAAAATAATAATTAGTAGTCATGTAAAGACAAATATATAAAATGAATAAATAAATAAAAACATGGGAGAAAGTAGCCCACAAATAAAAATGCCCGAAAATTTACGCCCGGTAGCTACAAAAAATCGAATGCTAAAATAAGAGCAGCTAGATGGTGAATATGCACGAAGATACAATATAAAATATGTAATGATTGATAAATGAGATCAAAAGAAGTAAAAAATGCATGAATGTACATTGTGTTATGTCAAAAACCTATTAGCATAATGAATAATCAATAGATATATTTAAATAAATTCAAATAGATATAATAGAAGCTAACATAGACAGAAAACATGTAAACATATATCTGCAATAATACAGAGAAAAACACAGAAACCCGGCGGTGAACCAACCAGGCACCCACGTAGCCGCTCGAGAATCAGAACCAAGGACAGCTCCCGAGAACTGAAGAAAGGTTGTAATGTGTACACAGACCATTATACTGCCGAAAAATCATGACGCCAATAGCAGCAAGAAGTAAAAAGACAATACATCAAAAATAATATGTATATATGTCTCTCTAGAAAAATAATCTAAACGCCGACAACAATTGTCTACAGTAATAAACCAAAAGAGTATATCAATGTAAATATGTGTAAGATCTAAACTGAATTAAAAATGAATTATTGATCAGGGGATGATTCAGAGAACAAGATGACAAGACCAACAGAAGTAAATATGTCATCAGAACATTATAATTCCTTAGAAAAATCCGAATGCCAATTATAGCAAAGAGATCAATGTCATCTTAGACAGAAGCCAAACTTATTAACAACGATCAGCCGAAAGATAACAATGTGAATATGTGAAAAAACCGAGAAACAAATTATTAGTCAAGGGATGTTTCAGAAATATCATTTAAACCATTCGGGTGCAGAGTCACTAATTTGAAAATCCAAAAGTTCTCTCTGTTTTCATTTCTGGAAACGATTTGGGACGTCACAGGATATTGGTTCTATAGGGGTGATATTAATTTTGTCAAATTGGCATTTATGAGAGGAGGCGCAGTGCCTTGAAACACTCTGCTTTAGAGAACCTTTAGTAACATTATGCCTGTGTTCATTGATTCTGCTCCGCAGACATTGGATAGTCCGTCCAATGTACTGTAAATGACAGGAGCATTCTAAGAGGTAAATGACGTCGTTACTGGCACAGTTGAGGAAAGTTCTAATGGGGAATATTTCATTAGTAATATTGGAACGAAAAGAGTGCTCTCTGTGTGAAATATTATCACAACATAAGCAACGTCCTTGTCCACATTTAAAAGATCCATTTAAATTAGGAAATTTTTTTGGGGGAATAAATGACTTGGTATTACGAACACGGCTTGGTGCTAATATATTTCTCAAATTTGATGACCGTCTGAAGGTTATGCCCGGTTTATCTGGTAGGAACTCTTTAAGAAATGGATCGTTTTTCAGGATGTGCCAGTGTTTGGACAAAATTGATCTTATGGAGTTATGACCACTATTGTAAGCTGTAACAAAATTGTTTGAGAATTTATTAGTATTCTTATTAGTATTTATTTTACCATTTTCATTTGTGCAATCAGCACATGCCGACACCATTTTTTCAGGGACAACACAGGACTTTTGAGTCAATAAAGCCGCTCTGGAACGGGCGCCCTTGATTAATTGTATTGGAAAATTCTTTTCCTTAAATCTACCCTCAAGAATATTGCATTCCTTATCAAAATTATGGTCAGAAGAACAATTCTTCCTTATTCTCCTAAACTGTCCAAACGGCACATTCCTAATCCACGGGGGGTAATGGGCACTTTTAAAATCAATATAACTATTCACATCGACTGTTTTAAAATGTGTTCTGGTGTTAAAATTATTAGTAGTTCTATCATAGTCAAAGGTGAGATCTAAAAAATCAATGCAAGTAGCAGAAAAAGTATAAGTAAAAGATATTCCATAATCATTTTTGTTGATCATTTCCATAAAACAAATCAACTCTTCTTCCCTCCCATTCCACACTATGAATAAATCATCAATAAAACGTTTATATAAAAGAATATTATTCCTATAATTATGATCGGTGAGGATATACTTCTCCTCAAATTCCCCCATGTAAAGGTTGGCGTATGACGGGGCAAACCTAGAACCCATAGCGCAGCCCTTTATTTGGTTATAAAAATTCTTGCCAAAACTAAAAACATTATGTTTGAGGATATATTCCACACAATTGGTTAAAAATTGGATTTGTGCTATTGGGAACATAGGATTAGAGGCTAAAAATGATTCCACCACTTCCAGTCCCTTATCATGAGGAATGTTACTATATAATGCAGTGACGTCTGCTGTTAAAAAACATATTTTAGTAAAAGAGGGATCGACTATTAGATCCTGTAAATCTTTAATCAACTGAGTAGAATCTCTCAGGTAGGATGGTAGTTGAAGCACAAAAGGTTGGAGATGTAAATCGATGTAGTGAGACAAATTGCTAGTAAGCGACCCAATCCCCGAAATGATGGGCCGGCCTGGAGGATTAGTCACACACTTAGGAAGATGATACATGAATGGTAAACTAGGACATGATACATTTAGAAAATTATTTTCTTTTTTGGTTAAAAGCCCATCATGAAAAGCCGTATCGATCAAATGTCTATACTCACATATATAAGTGGGAAGTGGGTTAACCATTAATTTTAAATAGAATGAACTGTCTGATAGTATCCTGGAGGTCTCATTTAAATAGTCACTTTTGTTCTGAATGATTCAGAACAAAAGTGACTATTTAAATAGATTTTTCTAAATGTATCATGTCCTAGTTTACCATTCATGTATCATCTTCCTAAGTGTGTGACTAATCCTCCAGGCCGGCCCATCATTTCGGGGATTGGGTCGCTTACTAGCAATTTGTCTCACTACATCGATTTACATCTCCATCCTTTTGTGCTTCAACTACCATCCTACCTGAGAGATTCTACTCAGTTGATTAAAGATTTACAGGATCTAATAGTCGATCCCTCTTTTACTAAAATATGTTTTTTAACAGCAGACGTCACTGCATTATATAGTAACATTCCTCATGATAAGGGACTGGAAGTGGTGGAATCATTTTTAGCCTCTAATCCTATGTTCCCAATAGCACAAATCCAATTTTTAACCAATTGTGTGGAATATATCCTCAAACATAATGTTTTTAGTTTTGGCAAGAATTTTTATAACCAAATAAAGGGCTGCGCTATGGGTTCTAGGTTTGCCCCGGCATACGCCAATCTTTACATGGGGGAATTTGAGGAGAAGTATATCCTCACCGATCATAATTATAGGAATAATATTCTTTTATATAAACGTTTTATTGATGATTTATTCATAGTGTGGAATGGGAGGGAAGAAGAATTGATTTGTTTTATGGAAATGATCAACAAAAATGATTATGGAATATCTTTTACTTATACTTTTTCTGCTACTTGCATTGATTTTTTAGATCTCACCATTGACTATGATAGAACTACTAATAATTTTAACACCAGAACACATTTTAAAACAGTCGATGTGAATAGTTATATTGATTTTAAAAGTGCCCATTACCCCCCGTGGATTAGGAATGTGCCGTTTGGACAGTTTAGGAGAATAAGGAAGAATTGTTCTTCTGACCATAATTTTGATAAGGAATGCAATATTCTTGAGGGTAGATTTAAGGAAAAGAATTTTCCAATACAATTAATCAAGGGCGCCCGTTCCAGAGCGGCTTTATTGACTCAAAAGTCCTGTGTTGCCCCTGAAAAAATGGTGTCGGCATGTGCTGATTGCACAAATGAAAATGGTAAAATAAATACTAATAAGAATACTAATAAATTCTCAAACAATTTTGTTACAGCTTACAATAGTGGTCATAATTCCATAAGATCAATTTTGTCCAAACACTGGCACATCCTGAAAAATGATCCATTTCTTAAAGAGTTCCTACCAGATAAACCGGGCATAACCTTCAGACGGTCATCAAATTTGAGAAATATATTAGCACCAAGCCGTGTTCGTAATACCAAGTCATTTATTCCCCAAAATTTTTTTCCTAATTTAAATGGATCTTTTAAATGTGGACAAGGACGTTGCTTATGTTGTGATAATATTTCACACAGAGAGCACTCTTTTCGTTCCAATATTACTAATGAAATATTCCCCATTAGAACTTTCCTCAACTGTGCCAGTAACGACGTCATTTACCTCTTAGAATGCTCCTGTCATTTACAGTACATTGGACGGACTATCCAATGTCTGCGGAGCAGAATCAATAAGCACAGGCATAATGTTACTAAAGGTTTTCTAAAGCACAGTGTTTCAAGGCACTGCGCCTCCTCTCATAAATGCCAATTTGACAAAATTAATATCACCCCTTATAGAACCAATATCCTGTGACGTCCCAAATCGTTTCCAGAAATGAAAACAGAGAGAACTTTTGGATTTTCAAATTAGTGACTCTGCACCCGAATGGTTTAAATGATATTTCTGAAACATCCCTTGACTAATAATTTGTTTCTCGGTTTTTTCACATATTCACATTGTTATCTTTCGGCTGATCGTTGTTAATAAGTTTGGCTTCTGTCTAAGATGACATTGATCTCTTTGCTATAATTGGCATTCGGATTTTTCTAAGGAATTATAATGTTCTGATGACATATTTACTTCTGTTGGTCCTGTCATCTTGTTCTCTGAATCATCCCCTGATCAATAATTCATTTTTCATTCAGTTTAGATCTTACACATATTTACATTGATATACTCTTTTGGTTTATTACTGTAGACAATTGTTTTGCGGGCGTTTAGATTATTTTTCTAGAGAGACATATATACATATTATTTTTGATGTATTGTCTTTTTACTTCTTGCTGCTATTGGCGTCATGATTTTTCGGCAGTATAATGGTCTGTGTACACATTACAACCTTTCTTCAGTTCTCGGGAGCTGTCCTTGGTTCTGATTCTCGAGCGGCTACGTGGGTGCCTGGTTGGTTCACCGCCGGGTTTCTGTGTTTTTCTCTGTATTATTGCAGATATAGGTTTACATGTTTTCTGTCTATGTTAGCTTCTATTATATCTATTTGAATTTATTTAAATATATCTATTGATTATTCATTATGCTGATAGGTTTTTGACATAACACAATGTACATTCATGCATTTTTTACTTCTTTTGATCTCATTTATCAATCATGACATATTTTATATTGTATCTTCGTGCATATTCACCATCTAGCTGCTCTTATTTTAGCATTCGATTTTTTGTAGCTACCGGGCGTAAATTTTCGGGCATTTTTATTTGTGGGCTACTTTCTCCCATGTTTTTATTTATTTATTCATTTTATATATTTGTCTTTACATGACTACTGATTATTATCTTGTGAATATTGGATTTATATATGTCCATCTGAGCCCCCTCTTCTTTCTCTGAGCAGTGTGTTTAAACCTAAATTTTATGTTCCGGCCATTACTAACCTTTCTGTATATGTTATGGTAAATTTTGGGAATATTAACTATCCTGCAAATGTTACGATGTGTTAATATTGTTGTTTGTTTAAGTATTAATGTCATTTGTTGTTTATAGACATTTTTATTTCTGTTAAACTCTAGATCTGTGTACCGATTACATCATTGGTGCCCTCTGACCTCGATCACATTGAACGCCATAAAAAAAACTAAACAATATTAGAATTGCTTTATTTTGATCATCCAGACTCCATACGCAATAGAAAGTGATCAAAAAGTCATTTGTAGACCAAAAATGGTACCAATAAAAACGTCAACAAGTCCCGCAAAAGACACAAAAATAAAAAGTTACGGCTCTCATAATATGTGACACAAAAACAAAAGATTTTTTTTAAGTGCTTTTATTGTGCAAAAGTACTAAAACATTAAAAAAAATAAAACAAATTGGTATTGCCGTAATTGTACTGACTCGCAGAATAACGTTAATATGATATTTGTACTGCTCGGTGGACGCTGTGAAAATAAAACCCCAAAAACAATGGCGGAATTGCTGTTTTTTTCCAAACTCCCCCCCCCCCCCCCAGTGCCACCAAAAAAACAAAAACCTAAATAATAAAAGCTATACAATACATTATTGCTATTAAAAAAAAAAAATTATGGCTTATGGAATGCGACATAGGAAAAATAAATAAATTGTCGCGTCCTGAAGGGGTTAAAAAAGCATGTGTTAAATTTTCAATACAAAAAAAATGTAACGTAAAAAAAATGTATTTCCATATTTTTTATGCCACCATATTTCTTCTTTCTCTCCTGCAGTATATGAAGCGGGGAAGGCTGCAAAGATTGGGTATCCTCCCGCCGTGCCCACTGCCTGCCCTCCATATTACATCTCCACCGTTCCTGTTGCACCAGTCCCAGCACCAATGCTAATGGAAAAACAGCACGTCCCACCCTTAGTCCAGAGCGACTCGTTAGGAGGGCAAAATGGTAAATCCAACAGAACTAATGTGTCCGGTGAACGAGCGCCCTTGAGAGTCAGATCCATGACATCATCATGGATCGGTGACATCACTGAACCTGGGAGGCGATTTTAGACAGAGGCTGGAATGGCATTCTACTGCTAGTGTCATACAGCTGATGAACATGGGTTAAAACTTCATTATTTTCTGCAGATCCTTTCACATTGGTCATTATTCTACTATGGAGAAAAGTGGCTGCCAGAACTACTATGCCGCTTATCTCAAGAAAATAATCAGGATCTTAAAAATCATACAACACCGTGTTCCCCCAAATAAAAGATGTCGGGTGACATTTGAAACATTAAATTGATGGCAGGATGTGTTGTTTAATACCCAATACCTGTTGCCTGCTGAAAAGTTAGATGTGGCACAGAGTATTTAAGGTGATGCATGTGTTGGTCTGACAAGAAAGTTAGTGATGATGTTAGTGAGGCCTAATTCACACGGACCTATATAATTCAATGTGGCCGTTCACACGGCTGTTGTTTCAACGGAGCGTGTGAAGGGTCCATGAGAAAATAGGACATGCACGGCTGCACGCCGTTTTTCACGTCCGAGATGCGCAACGCCAGTGTGAATCCGGCCTGAGGGCAGGACTGACCATGTCATGATGTCAGGAAGGGTCACATACTGAGCGTTACATAGTGGGAGGGCCCGATTCCTCCAGCAGCGCAGAGTATTTCAGGAGAGGAGTGTGCTGATCTTGTAGGGGGCAGTAACCTGTCCAATCGTGATAATGATAGCGAGGACAAGGCTTCATGTGACAGGGGCAGTTTCATGATGTCAGGAGGAGAAGGGAGACAAGTGGGAGGTCACAGACCAAAAATTATATAGTGGAGGAAACAGCAGTACAGAGTATTTTAGGAGGAGTGTGCTGATCTTGTGGGCGGCAGTGACCTGTCCACTTGTGATGATTTTGGACAGGACTGCATGTGACAGAGGCAGAGTTTCATAGGGGAAGAAGTGTCTTTCAGCAGCACAGAGCATTTCAGGAGAGGTGTGTATTGGCCTTGTGGGGGGGGGACAGTGACCTGTCAATTAATGTGATGATTTTAGTGAGGACAGGACTACATGAGGAAGAGTTACATAGTGGGAGGAGCTGGGTTTGGAGCAGCACAGAGTATTTGAGGAGTCAACATATTTCTGACCTTGAAATGTGCTCAGCGCAGATGCGGTCAGATACATTTCCCACGCTAATATAATATGTCCGTGTCTTCATCAGTGCGTAAAGGGTACCGCATCCAGGCGGACAAGGAGCGCGATTCCATGAAGGTGCTGTACTACGTGGAGAAGGAGCTGGCTCAGTTTGACCCGGCCCACAGGATGCGAGAACGATGTAAGTGCTCGGCCCCGTACAGAACGTCCTTTCTCTCGTAGCTAATTCCATCTCGAGTGTTTGCGGGTTTAATCCAAGATTTCTGAAACTGTTCAACGGAGTCATAGATCTGAACTCGGAGGCCGCCTACACAGTGAGTCACCGGCTCTCCGTCATTTCCAGCCTCGTGTTGTCCCAGCGCAGAAATAAATTCAGTTCAGCCGAGAGGAACGTAAACACAGACACATTAGTAGGGTCTCCGGATGAGCCACATTTATAGGGATATGGCCACGTCCCTGTGTCTAATTACTGACGCTGGGAACCCTGACGGAGCCCATTATAAGTTACTGGGATCGGCAAGATTCATTGGGATCCATTTGAATACGGAGCCGCCATTATGAACGGAAGCCATGACACTAGTGTGAACAGAGCCACCGCAAGTCAATCCAATGAATTAAAGGGTTGTCACAGAATATCTGTAGAATATGCCATCCATGTCTGATGGGCGGCGCTGGGAAACCTGAAGGCTCTGATTTTTTCGGGGGCCCATTATCGTTAATGGCCGATTATACAGCCAAAAAGATGAACAGAGCCGACCGATGATGAAGTTGTACATCGCTTTCTTAGCACTGCTCCATCCTCGTTCTAGCGATCGGCGGCGTTTACAGCGGTCAGATCCTAGCGATGCCACCAATGTCTATGTCTAAGTGAATATATAAATCCTGGACTCGTCCTTTTCTGTTGAGTCGTTAAAAATTATTTGTTAATATCTGCATGGAGGAAAGCCGGGTGACAACCAATGTGGTCGCCATTGCAGCCCCCACAGAGCTTTTTCAGACTCCTGAATGTCAAGTCTGTCTAGGCAGGAACATAAGGGAATATGACTGATGGGTGCACAGATAAGAGAAAGGGCCGCATAGTAAATATCAAAAAGGGCTCCCAGTTATGGTGCCAGGTTTTGCCACCCGGGACAGAAGGGCCTGGTGTTTGTTTACCCCTTTCCATGACCTTTGGGCCACTTATTTGGAGATGCATTGGTGGCCGTAGTTGTAGTCACCCAGTTTTCTCAGAAATATATGTAGAACTTATTTCAAACTTTTAACAAGAAGAGGGGGGGGGATGGACTCAGGGATTTTGTAAATTGGGCCAAATGCCCCTTTGTTTTTGTAAGGTTCCGGTTCATTGATTCTGTTCTCACCGTCTTCCTTCAGATAGTCACACAATCTCAGAGCTAAGCTCCCTGCACGAAGACAACGCTCACTATAACCGCTCCTATCGGCAAGTCCGCAGGAACCCATTACCTACCAGTTGCACCATTGACGGAGATAAGGAATACTGGTCAGGGGTGGTGGGGGCCACAGCCAGACCCTCGGCGTGCTCCAAATTCCGAGATGACAACTTCAGGAGTAGGTGAGTGATTCCCAGGCTATTATCTTTGTTATTGAATCAGGGAGGTACGTGATACTATGTATTAACCCTTGGAGCAAGTTATGTCTCTAAATCCTCTGCTTCCATTCCACAGCCATAAAGTTAAATGATAAAATGATGTCTTCCTGCAGCTACCACTAGGGGGAGCTCACTGCATACTTTCTTATTAGTTCAGTGGATGAGTCCTGTGAGCTCCCCCTAGTGGTGGCTGCAGGCAGACAGAATTTTATCATTACTTCTATGTCTGTGCAGGTATTTCACCAACAAAAACTTTTTTCCAATTCCAATATCTAATTAAGTTGACTGGATTCCTAAAACCTAACTTATTAGGATTTCTGTTAAAATAATGATCTCTTATTTATCGGCACCTTATTTTAAAACATTTAGATAGTGTAGCACATACCTGCCAAAAACAAAAATGAACTACTTATCCATTATAATTAAGAAAAAAAAAATTGTTTCTCTACTGCTGGTTGTCATTGGAAACAGTCTGCGAGCTTGTCGGCAAACACTCCCTAAATTGCTCAAAGAGATATTTCCATTACACAAAGTGACAGCATAACCCCTTATTAGTTTTCCCTGCAGATCCTCCTCCTCCCGCCTTTCTCTGCTGCTATTGGCTGTGTTGCTTGGCACCAAAGGGGCTAAGGGAATCTCAAAAGGTGGGTGTCCCAGAGATGAGACACCCGGCCTATCAGACGTATGACATATACTAAAGATATACCATAAATGTCAATGGTTGGGATACCACTTCAAGATAAGCCAGTGTGACCATGTTTACACTCAAGAGAACGTTAACCCCTTAATGACCGTATTAGAAAAAAAAAGTAATAATGCCCGCTAACGTGTCTGAAGGCCTAGCCCCAACATAAGTCCAATAACTAGTTTGTTATATATCAAGATAAATAGCAGACACAAATCTAAAAAAAAATTACGGTTTCTCTGTGTTAAACTTTGAAAATGTATTGTTTATTAAACCCAATAATTGTAAAAGAAATGTGTGTAAAAATTATCAAAAAAAATAAAGACCTATCTGTCACAAAAAAGACAAAACAATCACTTTAAAGGCATTGTCCAGTTTAGAAAACTCATTTTCATACCCCCTATTAGGGAATTCTGGGTTAATAGAGGGGGGTCCCCTGTTCAGGATCCTCATCGCTTGTCCAGAGTGAAGAGCGGCTACAAAGAGTGTCTCTCCTTCTGGAGGACCCGTCCTGACCTGTATTACACAGACAACACATTGATATGAATGGACACCGTGTAATGCTTCATTTCTCCTGTGGTGGCACTGCAGAGAAATTGAACACTTACTGCCAGGTTTCCTCACAGATTACAGCTGATCGCAGGGGGTCCTAGCAGGGGGACTCTTTGTGATCAGCTTATTGTCAAGGGACCCTTCTTACAAGAAGAGATTGTCCAAAGCAGAGATCTCCTTTAATAGCAAAAAAGTTATACCTATTTAAACAGCATGAGCAGAAAATCTCTAAAAGTCGCCTAGTCATTGAGGCCCAAAATACGTTCCGTATGAAGAGATTAACCCCTTCCCGCACCTTGACGTAACTGCACGTCAATGTGTGCAGTAAGTTCGCGCACCTTGACGTGCAGTTACGTCTGTTCTTTGACAGTTAACCGCCGCACGGCGCTTCACCGCAGCGGCGGTTAACTGTGCAGGGTGTCTGCCCTGCATTCCCCGTTGCTGATCAGCGGCCCATCGCCGCTGATTTCGGCAGTTAACCCCTTCGATGCGGCGGTCGATTCCGATCACCACATCGAAGGATTTTAGCGCCGATCGGCAGCCCCCACGTGAAATCATGGGGGCTGGCGATGGTACCCATGGCAACCGGACACCAGAAAATGGCTTCCGGGCTGCCATGTACAGAAGCCTATGAGGACCAGCCGGAGGGTGGTCGTCGTAGGCTTCCTGTCAGTGTGACAGTTACGTCACAATGACAGTTAGAACAGATTACACTACGTGTGTAGTGTAATGTATTCCAGCAGCGATCAGAGCTGCAAGTCTAAGTGTCCCCTAGTGGGACAAGTAAAAAAAGTAAAAAAAAGAATAAAAATGTTTTAAAAAAGTGTAAAAATAAAAGTTATAAGTGACATAAACAAGAACTGCTTTTTTTCCTATAATAAGTCTTTTATTATAGGAAAAAAATGAACACGTAAAAAAAAGTACACATATTGGGTATCACCGCGTTCGTAACGACCCCAACTATAAAACTATAATATTATTTTTCCCGCACGTTGAACACCGCAAAAAAAATAAATGAAAAACAATGCGAGAATCACTATTTTTTGGTCACCACCCCTCCCAAAATATACAATAAAAAGTGATCAAAAAGTTGCATGTACGCCAAAATAGTACCGATACAAACTACAACCTGTCCCGCAAAAAACAAGCCCTTACACAGCTTTTTTGACTGAAAAATAAAAAAGTTATGGCTCTCAGAATACGGTGACAGAAAATAAATTATTTTCTAAATAAGTTATTTTATTGCGCAAACGCTGCAAAACATAAAAAAAATATATACATCTGGTATCGCCATAATCGTACCGACCCGCAGAATAAAATATAATGGTCATTTATAGCCCAGGGTAAACGCAGTAAAAAATAAATAAAAATCATTGTCAGAATTGATGGTTTTTGGTCACCCGGCTTGCCGAAAAATTGAATAAAAAGTGATCAACAAAATGGCATGTACCCCAAAATATTACCAATGAAAATTACAGATTGTCCCGCAACAAATAAGCCCTCACACGGCTCCGGTGGTGAAAAAATAAAAAAAGTTCCGGCTAACAGATTATGGCGATGCAAAATGTACAGCATTCCAAAAGCGGATAAGATCGGGCGCCATTTATCAGTGCGGGCCACACATCTGCGGATTATTATTTATTTAACCCATTATTATACCGTCGTATTATGCCCCTGATGTACTCTGCCCAGCCTACATTTGCCCCCACATTATAAACTGAAATGCCAGCAAAACGCCAGAGCTACTACCAAGCAAAATCTGTGCTCCAAAAGCCAAATGCCGCTCCCTCCCTTCTGAGCCCTACAACGTGCCCAAACAGCCGTTTACGTCCACCGATATGGCATCGCCATACCCGGTTAATATTTTATAAGGTATTTGTGGCACAAACTGGGCACAACATATAGTGCACTAAAATGGCACATCAGTGGAAAATTAACATTTTCACTCTGCACCATCCGCTGCGCATTAAACCCTTCGCGCACCATGACTTAATAGCGTGGTGTGGGGGGTGATATATGGAGCGTCTCACGCGCTGAGCCCGTGCCATACGCTGCGGGTGTCAGCTGTGTATTACAGCTGATACCCGGGACTAACGGACAGAAACAGCGAACACGCTGATACGGGAGCCTGTAAAAATGACAATACATTAGTATTGCAGTGTATTCTACCAGTGATCTAACGATCGGTGGTTCAAGTCTCCCAGGGGGACTAATAAAATATGTAAAAACAAAAGTAAATAGTTATTATTAGAGGAAAAAATTAAATAAATATTTAAAGTCCAAAAAGAAACCCTTTTCACATTTTTTCACTAAAGTAATGTAAAAAAATACACAAAATTGGTATCGCTGCGTCCGTAAAAGTCCAAGCTATTACAATATACCATTATTGAACTCGCACGGTGAACGCCGTGAAAAATAAAGAATTTTAAACTGCAAAATCGCAGATTTTTGGTCACCTTGGCTCTACCAAAAAATTTAATAAAAAGTGCTCAAAAAGTCTTATGTACCAAAAAATGATACCAATAAAAACTACAGCTCGTCCCGCAAAAAATAAGCCCCCACACCGCTCTATTGATGGAAAAATAAAAAAGTTGTGGCTCTCGGAAAGCGGGGAGGAAAAACGAAAAAGAAAAAAGCAAAACATGGATCCGTTCGGAAAGGGTTAATTACTTTCTAATGAAAAACCATTTATGACCACATGTGGGGTATTGCCGTACTCGGGAGAAATTGCTTTACAAATGTTGGGTGGCTTTTTCTCCTTTATCCTTTGTGAAATTGAAAAAATTTAACATTTTAGTGGAAATAATGTTGATATCAATTTTCACGGCCTAATTCTAATAAATTCTGCAAAAGACGTGTGGGGCCTAAATGCTCACTATACCCCTAGATAGATTCCTTAAGTGGTGTCGTTTCCCAAATGGGGTTACTTTTGGGGGGCTTCCACTGTTTCGGTCTCTCAGGGGCTTTGCAAATTCGACATGACACCCAAAAACTATTCCAGCTAAATTTGAGCTCCAAAAGCCAAATAGCGCTCCTTCCCTTCTAAGCCCCGGTGTGGGTCCAAACAGCAGTTTATTACCACATATGGGGTATTTACATAATCAGGAGAACTTGTTTTACAAATGTTGGGGTGCTTTTTCTCCTTTATTCCTTGTAAAAATTAAAAATGTCTAAGTTCTTACAGAAAAAAAGTAGATTTTTACCTTTACATACTAATTCAAATAAATTTAGCAAAAAAACTGTGTGTTCAAAATGCTAACTATAACCATAGATAAATTCCTTGAGGGGTATAGTTTCCAAAATGGGGTCACTTTTGGGGGGTCTTTACTGTTTTGGTACCACAAGACCTATTCAAACCTGACATGGTGCCTGAAATATATTCTAGAAAAAGGAGGCCCCAAAATCCACTAGGTGCTCCTTTGCTTCTGAGGCCGGTGTTTCAGTCCATTACCGCACTAGGGCCACATGTGGGATATTTCTAAAAACTGCAGAATCTGGGCAACAAATATTGAGTTGCATTTCTTGGGTAAAACCTTCTGTGGTACAAAAAAAATGTATTAGAAATGAATTTTCGAAAAAGAAAAATGAAATTTGTCAATTTCCCCTCTACTTTGCTTTAATTCCTGTGACACGCCTAAAGGGTTAAAACACTTTCTGAATGCTGTTGTGAATACTTTGAGGGGTGCCGTTTTTAAAATGGGGTGATTTATGGGGATTTTCTAATATATAAGGCCCTCAAAGCCACTTCAGAACTGAACTGGTCCCTGAAAAAATAGGCTTTTGAAATTTTCTTGAAAATATGAGAAATTGCTGCTAAACTTAAGTCTTGTGACGTCCTAGAAAAATAAAAGCACGTTCAAAACACGATGCAAACATAAAGTAGACATATGGGAAATATAAACTAGTAAGTATTTTGTGTGGTATTACTATCTGTCTTACAAGCAAATACATTTAAATTTAGAAATATGCAAATTTATGCTAATTTTCTCTAAATGTTGGTGTTTTTTACAAACAAATATTGAATTTATCGACCAAATTTTTTCACTAACATAAAGTACAATATGTCACGAGAAAACATTCTCAGAATCACTTGGATAGGTAAAAGTAATCCAGAGTTATTACCACATAAAGGGACACAAGCCAGATTTGAAAAATCGGCTTCGTCCTGAAGGCCAAAACAGGCTCAGTCCTGAAGGGGTTAAAAATTCACATGCGGTATTGAGCCCTTAGACCAGAATTTGTATTCAGAAGCAGAGATATATTCATTGATTTCATTTATAGGGTTTAAAGATTGATGATCAAATTGAACATACTGTATGGGTGGGGGGGGGGGGGGGTCATGCTGTTTGCGGGCCCCAGTTGTCTATATAACAGGACACGGGAAAATGGATTGTATAAATGTTATAATAATTAATTATATAATGATTTTAAATACTGAGTTCTAATGTATTCTGCTGAATAGAAGAGTTGGTCAGTTCCCCGTTAAGGGGGGGGGGCAACAATCTATTAAAATTTTTATACACGGGAATCCATTCTGATTTTTGTTTCCTTCCACAGTCTCCAGAGACCAACATCAGAAGTCTTAGAGAGGAAAGCCTTTCCAATGGCAGTCCAAGCCGTCTCTACGGATGAATTAGCCGTATTCGCAGACTCCTATAAACAACGGCCCCGTAGGTCCGACAGCCGAGGTCCCGGAACAGGGCCCAGGTGTGAGAGGCCCGAATTGAGAGGAAGATCTCTATACCAGGACACCTCAACCGATGACTACTATGGAAAGAGAAACCACTGCAGGGAACTGTTTTCAGACAGCGAAAGAGGCTGGTCATTCAGCCCATCCAGGATACGAGCCCCAGAGGACAAGCATCTGCCCAAAAGGATATGCCGAATGGGGCAGAGTTACGACGATGCTTATCTTAGCAGTATTCTTGAAAGGAAATCAAGGGGTATTGAGGAAACCATCGTAACCCCGTCCAAACTGAGCTTGCGGCAAAATTCCAGTCGCAGCTATGGTCGGTCGCCAACATTCAAGACGGGAGACAGCAAAGATCAAAAAGTTGAGGAAGAAGACTCGCTTCCTCCGTACTGCGAGAGAGAGCTTGCCAGGGCTCTCCCGTTTCGCTCAAGAGAACACTCCTATCTCAGCGCCTCAGACAAGAGGAAGAAAAAGGACCAACCAAGTAAAACAGTGAGAAAAGCCTTCTTTTTTTACATGAATGGGTCACAGGCCAAATGGGGTTGGCGGGCTTTGTCAAAAATTTAAGAAAGTTGGGTAGAATGTGTGTGTGAGGACACTATTATACAATACCGTATATCGTGCCATTATGGAAATGTTGGTGGACCATTAACATGATAACGCATGCTGTGTATGGCAGCTCCTGTACAACAATACTGTTTGACCACATTTCGAAACAGGGACTTTTTGTCCTCTTTTTCGGGTATGTTAAAAAAAAAAATAACAAGAAAAACTTGGGCTGTTCGGACAATTCTCCATGCTATGGACAATGAGTGGTTAAATATGTCTTTTTTTTATATACATATATATATATATATATTCTGTATATTGGGCTCCAGATGTAACTTGTCTTGTGCAGGCATGGTCGAAATTGGGATACATGTTGAAAATCTTTGTAAAACAAATAAACAAATACAATGTGGGCGTTCGGGTGGTTCCGATCTTTTAGGTTGATTTTTTTTGTGGTTATTTTATTGCTGTTATGGAACTAGGAATGAAATGTTGTAGAAAACAAAAAAGTCAAAAAGTAAAGGCTGCGTTGTCTGGGCGAGAGCGGAAGCTGCTTCAAAAAGACTGAATTTTAAATTCACCCGACCAGAAATCTATTTTTTTTTGCAACAATAAAAAAAAATACAAAAACATTCTAAACTGACCACATGTACAGATATGAAACTGTTTGTGTTGCTGCTGCTAATTATTTTTGTTCCCAAATTAATTTACATGAATCTGTAAATGTGGCAGCTTTTTTTATTAAATGTATAAAACTTTTTGAAATGTATTAAATTGAAGAAAAAAAAAAAAGTAAAAATCAAAAACAGATGGGTGGTTTCCTTTCTTCTTCAATAACCATGTTCTCTCTTCTTATAATTATGTGGTTTTGAGGGAAACCTCTGAGCACAAGAAAAAAAAAAATTATATATAAATTTTTTCCCATCCATCCAATATAAGACACCCCACTCCATATGTCGCCATGTCCTTCCATCTCTGCATGTCATGGATCACGTGTTTGACATCTGTCTAAGAACTGCCCTGTGTTACCTGTTGGTTTTGTGGCATTGTCATTTGGGTGGCACGTGGCTAGGTGTATTGTTATAGTCTAGGATGTCCTATAAAGAAATTTTGTCAATTTAAAAAAAAAATTGGGCCATCAGCTGGGGGTACCGATTGTCTTGCCCCGAGAACAGGAAGAGGTTTATCATTTTGTTCTCCATTTTGTCATGTTCATATCTTACTGTTTATTATTTTTCACAGGGTGATTTTCCAAACAGGATGTCCCTCGTTGTCTGACACCGTGAAAGACTTAAGGAAGATTCTCTTTGGAGGAGGTACTGAGGCAGTCCTGGTTACAAGAGACAGAGCCATTAGCCACTGTGCTCCAAGGAACCCCTTCTTGACGTGGAAGATCTTTAAGTAGCCTATTTCCCATTGGCTAGTAGACCATATGCATTGGGCCTTAAGTTGGACGCAATGGTCTCCTGCTGGGTATACAACCCAACAAGTAATGGACCTCAAAAATTAAAAATGTGGAGTATAGCGGGACATCACAACATTAGATTGTGTTAGGACTAGCCTTAGTATAAAATTGATCTTACTCCTGTTCCTAAACGTAACTAACAGGGGTGGAAATTGCCTCCATTCTCCAACATTCCTTATGTCTCACACTCAAACAGTGTTATTTTTGTACCATCAAACCTCTCTGTGGCTCCCATTAACAGTGTCTGCAAAAAGGACGAGTGATGTCTTTGTGTAAAGTGGCCCGAATTCACAGACCAAAAATTTTAAATAAATAAATATATGCCGTATATTTACATTTTCAATTTCCACAAAACATAAAATATGTCCTGAAATGCCAGAGAAATTTCTAGAAAATTCTAAAAATATAAATTTTTTTATATTTTAAATTGCCCAAATAAAATACATTTAAATAAAATAAAAAAATCGAATTAGAGCCAGACATATTGAAAATATTCTCTAATAATTATATCCACTTTTAAAGCCTTATATTTTCGAGTGGAATTAATTAAAAAAGATTGTCTTTTTTTTTTTACAGATATTCAAATTTTTGGATTTCTCAAATATTATTTAAAAATCTTGTCTGCTTACTAATAGTCCTATCATCCTGTCTGTGAATTCGGTCAAGTGTCCCTTTTGTTTACATGGAAAGGTGCTACCTACGTACGTGGTTTTTTTTTGGTTTTTTTGCAGTTCATGTAAAAATTGTCACTGCTGCCATATATCTGTATTCGCTTCCCCCTCCTTTCTGTTTATGACATATCATATTTAAGTTTAATGCAAGAAACGCTTTTCGTTATAGAAGGAAAACTGTTTTGTATCTATTTTTGGGAACAGCTCACAAAATTCTTGGAGTTTTTGTAAGAATTTTGGGATCTTGCCAACCGAGAGCAAACTCCTAGAAGGGGTGAATGTACTGTGAATGTATTGTATTGCTTTTTGAGGTTTTTATTATTTAGTATTTAGTATTTTAGTTTTCGGCATCAGTATCTTTATGATAACAAAGCTAAAAATATAGATTTTCAAAACCTTGTTGCATTTAAGAAAAAAAATAATTATTTTGCCTTTGCTGTTTTTGTTAAAAGATGTAACTTGCATGGGTTCCCTGTCATATTTCTGCATCCAAACATAATTGACACATTTTACTTTTAGATTCATAGCTCACTTCATTACACAGCATAAAGATTCACTAGATTTAAACTATGGGCCGTTTTCCCATAAATGAATGTGAAAAAATTACCAAAAAGTTTGAAAACAAAATAATTTGTAGAATATCATGTTATTACATTTAGCGCCACATGGAGTCACTACAGCCCTGTAGTATCGAGCCTTAGGGACTCCATGTGCTGTCATATATTGCTCCATATGGCACCGTATTACGGAGATATTCTCCTCTATAATCAGTGCTTCTAGGTGAGACTAGCTCCGTAATACATTACCTAATGGAACATCCTCCAATTCCGTTTGCCTCTGTATGAAATCTGAGCCATATAGATCTACAGTAGTGCCCGTAGACTCTGTAATGGTTCTGTAAAACTCAGAGGTTGTACGGAGCCATAATACACATTTATGAGCCCTTAAAGGGGTTGTCCATTTTGGACAATCCCTACTTGTTAAAAGCATTCCTTGACATTAAGCTAATCTCAAAATGTCCCACGGCGATCAGCTGTAATCTATGGGGAAACCTGGTGTTAAGTGTTCAGTTTCCCTGCAGCACCACCACAGGGGAAATGAAGCATTACACCATGTCCATTTATATCAATGTATTGTCTGTGTAATACAATACAAGACAGGTCCACCAGACAGAGCGACGCTATTTCTTTCCGCTCTCTACTCCGGCCAAGAGATGAAGACCCTGAACAGAAGACCACCTAGGGTGTATGAATATGTTGAGAAAAAATTTAAATATTACATTTAGGTGCAAAAAAATTGTCATTCTTACTTTTAACAGTAAATTTTAAATTATATAAATTTTTCAATTAAAGAAAAAATATTATTAACTGTTAAAAATATTTAACTATGAAAAACACAATGGGCAGTTGTCTAAGATTTAGACAGAATAGACTTAGACCAGGCAGCCTGAAGATGAGCCAAGTGATGCACACTACGAAAAATTTGGCGCGTCTTGCCAGACCCTTTTCTCTTCCTGATTCCACCTCTTAGTTGGCATCATTTTCATTTGGCACATTTTTTTAATATGCGATTATGAGAATTTGCCCCATTGTGATTATCTAGATGAATTTTTTCATTTTCTATCAGCTGATGGCACATCTAATTTACGGTAATTAATTACGTTTTTAATAACGGCTTATTGCCCGACAGTCAAGTCATATTTATTTAGTAGAGTTTTTCTTGTTTGTTTTTTTTTTTAGAAAACATTATCAATTATTTCAAATTTGTTTAATTATTAAAAGTGTAAAAAGACGGATTTAACTAAATTAAATCATAAATTTAAGAAATGAATTTTCATTGTACTAACTACAGCATGTTGGATTTAATTTTTTTTCTAATTTACAATGAGCGCAACCTTATATGCAGAAGCTATAAATTGATTCTCAGCTACAACCGGCTATTTTTTTCAGCCACTTGCTCCAAAGACGGACAATATGTCTATATTAGATTCAAATTATTTTTGTATTGGTCAGTGGTGCTGACATTATCTTCAGCATTGCATGATGGGATATTCACATACATTGTTAATTGGGGTAAGTACTAGAAGGTCGGTCTTATTGTATATACATTGTCTTTCAATTTCTAGAAAGACTTGTGTTCTTAAGATGAATTGCTCATAACCGTTTCCGGGTGATAAACATATATTGTATAATTGTACCGTTTGCATTGTTCTCTGGAAAAGTACTGTGAACAGAATATTCCGCTGCCTTTGAAATGATTCGTTTTCTCTTATGATTTTGTTATTAAAAAGAAAAAAAAATTGTTATCTAAATATGGTTGTATCCTTATTCTCAGTCAGTGTCATAAAAGTGTTGCAGAATAATTGGGCTCTAATGTAATTTTTTTAAATAACAATACAAAGCGGAATTTAAAAATTAAAATTTTTGAATTTTTAAAAAAAATTATATTCTAGTATTTAATGAATTTTTTTTTTAGCATAAATCTCCCAGAATTGTCCATATAATTATTTCTGGGCATGTAATAAATGCATCATTTTTTTACTATTAGCACAATAGCATAGCCCTCATTAAAAAAAATAGTGGTTTGGCTTATTCTTAATGGACCTCCCATCATGCCCGAGATCGGAGCAAAGATTTTAACCCTGGAAGAAACTTTCTGTTGTCCTCATTGTTGCCCGCACTAAGGGATGTATTTTATATGAGCTGCTAAGAGGAGTGGGGAAAGAAAAGAGACAACAGGTCTGTGTAACTTGAGTCCCTTACAAAATTGTCTGTTACATTTGAAACCTATTTAGCTTCTGTCCTGACGGAACAAGTATTGTATCATTATCACATCAGTACAAGGGAGAGTTCACATGGCGTTTTTGGTCAGGCAAAAAAATCTGCCTCAAAATTCCTTCAGGAATTTTGAAACATATTTTTAATTGCCATCGTTTTTGGTTTTTTTTTCGCTTTTTTTTACTTTGCTGCGGCATAAACTGACGCAAAAAAAACAACTGCTCAGAATGAGCGCTGCAGGTTTTTTCTGCCTCTCATTGATTTCAATGGGAGTTCAGAGGCAGAAACTGCTAAAAAAAAGAGCATGGCACTTTTTTTTTCTGCGATCAGCCAAAAGCTGCCTGGGAAAAAAAGTCTCTGCCTCCCATTGAAATCAATGGGGGGCGATTTGGGGGGTTTCTTGGCACTGATTCCGACGCGGTGTTCACGTCAAAATCAGCGCCAAAAAATGTGGTGTGAACCACGTCTTATCTGCCTCCTATGTACAAGAACATAACTACTATAATACTGCCCCCTATATACAAGAATATAACTACTATAATACTGCCCCCTATATACAAGAATATAACTACTATAATACTGCCCCCTATATACAAGAATATAACTACTATAATACTGCTCCTATATACAAGAATATTACTACTATAATACTGCCCCTATATACAAGAATATAACTACTATAATACTGCCCCCTATATACAAGAATATAACTACTATAATACTGCACCTATATACAAGAATATAACTACTATAATACTGCCTCCTATATACAAGAATATAACTACTATAATACTGCCCTATATAAAAGAATATAACTACTATAATACTGGCCCCTATATACAAGAATATAACTACTATAATACTGCTCCTATATACAAGAATATTAACTACTATAATACTGCCCCCTATGTACAAGAATATAACTACTATAATACTGCTCCTATATACTAAAATATAACTACTATAATACTGCCCCCTATATACAAGAATATAACTACTATAATACTGCCCCCTATATACAAGAATATAACTACTATAATACTGCTCCTATATACAAGAATATAACTACTATAATACTGCCCCTATATACAAGAATATAACTACTATAATTATCTTTTTTATTTGAAAACTTGCAACAAAATATTACAATACCTTTGCAATACACTCATAACAGATAAAGAAAATAAACGTATGTCTCTTAATAACATCACAATCATTAGACAAACCATAATATATGAATATTGCGCCAGTATAGATTGTTTCAACTATTTTCCATGATATTATTCTAGACAGTATTACAGGAGAGTTCTTCTTTATTGGTGACCGGGCAGCATCGCAAACACCACAGATGGTACACGGTCACCACATTTATGACATATAGTGAACCTCTATGATATAAACGGAGTTCGGGGTAGAAGTCTCCATACAGCAACTGAGAGTTTCACTGTCCCACTAGATGTGGTGACTGCAGGGACACAGCAGGGACATTACTCTGTAGATAAGTCTCTTGTATAGAGATGACATTGGTTTTGTCGTCAGACAGACGCTGGAATATCGCCTGCCGCCTGCTCCTATTCTTCACACTGTTCACATTAATAGGAGGTGATTTTCAGCCTCATCTTGGTTACATGTCTTTCCTACTTTTTTTCCTTCTTCCACTGCTATGTCCTGTAACACCCCATCTTTTGGTGGACATTGCGGGGTCAGCGTCTTCATCCTGAGGTTCGTTGTCTGGGTTGTGTGAGGAGACTTGCTCCATCTCTGCTTCTTCTTCCTGTTCATCTTCCTCCAGCGCACAGTAACGTCCACCAGTTATCACCAGCACTGGAGACTCCGGTGATTTCTTTGCAGCAGTGATTTTTTTACTAGAAGAATCATCTGTTTTACTTCTCCTTTTAACCGTCTGAAATCCCTCCTCATCGATACTGGTCGCTGCGGCTGGATCAGCTGGTTTTTTACTGGTCGCTGCGGCTGGATCAGCTGTTTTTTTTCTGGTAGCTGCGGCTGGATCAGCTGGTTTTTTACTGGTCGCTGCGGCTGGATCAGCAGGTTCCTTACTGGTGTCGGGCAGATGTTTGGTGACAGAGTGACTGGATATTTTGCTTTTAGCATGACCTCTATTTTCAGTGGCTGGTGACACTTGTGCAGCATCCACAGATGGGACATTCGTCTCTGGAGCACGATCTCTGGTACTTTGGCTCACATCATCGTTGGGGCTTCCAGGTTCTGGGGTTGTATCTACACATATGGAGACATCCTCCTGCTCTTCCTCCATAGCTTCTTTAAAGGTCTCCTCTTTATTATGTTCTGCATGTGGACACTCCCGGAATGTATGTCCAGGTCCTAAGCACAGGTTACAGATAACAGGTCCTGTACACTCGTCCTTCACATGCCCAAACTGACCACATAGTGAGCACTTAATACGGGAACAGTTAAATGCCAGGTGTCTGCCCCCACATCTATGGCACAGTCGCGGTTGACCAGGGTAGTAACATATGCCTCTCTCCGAGCCCAGGTAGAAGGAGTGCGGCAGATGTCTGGTCACTCCATTCTCCTGAACCAGCTGGATCTTGACAGAATATCCTCCATTCCAGATCTCCTCCTCATCATAGATCTTTGTTGGCAGTCTCTTCACCTCACAATATCTGCTCAACCAGTGCTGCAAATCTGCCAGAGCCACCACCTCAGACTGGAACAGGACGGTGGCGGTGACTACCTGGGTTTTAGTCAGCTGGATGACATGTAGATGCTCCCACATCGCGTGCTCCTTTGTATCGTTATAAATACTCCAGAACAAGTCTAGACTATATTGCAGCTTGAAACTGATGTCATAATTCCTGCTGGAGGGAACGTGGATCAGAGCGAACACCTCAGAAGCTTTAAACTTCATAAACTCCTTCAACAAAACTTTCCCAATGTGGAGTCTGGAGGGGAGGTTTTCCTCTGGTCCTGAGTACCTGATTCTGACCGCGTTCCTCCTCTGAGGTGCGGGGTTAGTCGGTCTTGTGACGCTGGAGAACAGTCTCCTGTACTGAGGTCTGTCAGCAGGTGGGTCAGGACTGGACCTCTCCTCAGCTGATTGTACTGCAGATCCTCCTGTGTCTGCTCCTGATCACTGTGTAACCTGCACTCCATTCACTGACACCGCGGACGGCTGAACCTCCAGAACAGGGTCTGCAATGTCCGCCTCAGCCTGTGCCGCTAGTTCATCAGATATCAGACTGTCAATCACCGCGGTGAGCGAGGTCTCACTTATAATATCAGGACATGAGGCACTTTCTTGCTCACTCCCAGGAGTGCCACTCGCATTCACTTCATCAGTACTGCACATCAAGTCTACTGCAGTTAACCCCCTCGTCAGCTGGCACACATTTCTCTGCAGCTTTAGCAGCATTTGTGTTGGCTGATTGCACAGACCCCACACATGATGAGAGATGTGATCCTCCAGCCACTGCACAATCATATCTTCCAGGGTTTCCCTGCTCCACAATATTATAGTCAGTGTCTTTTTTTGCAATGATATTTTTTCTCTTCACAGTTTGGGCTCTGGTCTCCCTTTTGTTCTCAATTGCCCGGTTCTTTATTTTGGGTACTGTGCATGATTCTTTCTGCAATCTCTCCTTCAATATCACCAGCTCACGTGTGCAAACATCCAGACACTCACATTTCATCAGCTTTGCCTTTGGATCAGTCTCTTGGTTAATTTCAGTTCTCAATTTGCGAACTTGCATTTCCATTTTAAAGATATTTTTCTTTGTCATTTTTGTGCACAATTCACCAACATCATGAGATTCAGTTGACTCACCAGCCACCATTTCCAGATCATCACCTCCACCATCTCCATGCTGCAGGTCAAACTCCAGACTCTGGGCTTTCCCAGGATCATCAGCCCAGGACCCCTCCCCTCCACCTGGGTCAGAAGCCATGCATAGTCCTAACAGGGAGCTCACAAGCACACGTCTATCCTCTCCTATGGACAAGAATAGAACTACTATAATACTGCCCCCTATGTACAAGAATATAACTACTATAATACTGCTCCCTATATACAATAATAAAACTACTATAATACTGCTCCTATATACAAGAATATAACTACTATAATACTGCCCCCTATATACAAGAATATAACTACTATAATACTGCTCCCTATATACAAGAATATACACCGCAGAAGAAATGCCTCCCGATCTGACCCCCTTAGACTTTTATCTTTGGGGTCATCTGAAGGCAATTGTCTATGCTGTAAAGATACAAGATGTGCAGCAACTGAAACTACGGATACTGGAAGCCTGTGCTAGCATTTCTTCTGCGGTGTTGCTATCAGTGTGTGAAGAGTGGGAGAAGAGGGTTGCATTGACAATCCAACACAATGGGCAGCACTTTGAACACATTTTATAAGTGGTCAGAAACTTGTAAATAACTCATGAAAGAATATAGTAACGTTAAAACCAAGCACACCATTGTTTTTCTTGTGAAATTCTCGATAAGTCTGATGTGTCACATGACCCTCTTCCCATTGAAAAAACTAAAGTTGGATACAAAATGGCCGACTTCAAAATGGCCGCCATGGTCAACACCCAGCTTGAAAAGTTTCCCCCATCCCATATACTAATGTGCCACAGACAGGAAGTTAATATCACCAACCATTCCCATTTTTTTTAGGTGTATCCATATAAATGGCCCACCCTGTACACTACCGTTCAAAAGTTTAGGGTCACTTAGAAATGTCCTTATTTTTTAAAGAAAAGCACAGTTTTTTTCAATGAAGATAACATTAAATCAATCAGAAATACACTCTATACATTGTTAATGTGCTAAATGACTATTCTAGCTGCAAACGTCTGGTTTTTAATGCAATATCTACATAGGTGTATAGAGGCCCATTTCCAGCAACGATCACTCCAGTGTTCTAATGGTACATTGTGTTTGCTAACTGTGATAGAAGGCTAATGGATGATTAGAAAACACTTGAAAACCCTTGTGCAATTATGTTAGCACCGCTGTAAACAATTTTGCTGTTTAGAGGAGCTATAAAACTGACCTTCCTTTGAGCTAGTTGAGAATCTGGAGCATTACATTTGTGGGTTCGATTAAACTCTCAAAATGGCTAGAAAAAGAGAGCTTTCATGTGAAACTCGACAGTCTATTCTTGTTCTTATAAATGAAGATTTCCTACAACGGTGTGTACTACTCCCTTCAGAGGACAGCACAAACAGGCTCTCACAAGAGTAGAAAGAGAAGTGGGAGGCCCCGCTGCACAACTGAGCAACAAGACAAGTACATTAGAGTCTCTAGTTTGAGAAATAGACGCCTCACAGGTCCTCAACTGGCAGCTTCATTAAATAGTACCCGCAAAACGCCAGTGTCAATGTCTACAGTGAAGAGGCGACTCCGGGATGCTGGCCTTCAGGGCAGAGTGGCAAAGAAAAAGCCATATCTGAGACTGGCTAATAAAAGGAAAAGATTAATATGGGCAAAAGCACACAGACATTGGACAGAGGAAGATTGGAAAAAAGTGTTATGGACAGATGAATCGAAGTTTGAGGTGTTTGGATCACACAGAAGAACATTTGTGAGACGCAGAACAACTGAAAAGATGCTGGAAGAGTGCCGGACGCCATCTGTCAAGCATGGTGGAGGTCATGTGATGGTCTTGGGTTGCTTTGGTGCTGGTAAAGTGGGAGATTTGTACAAGGTAAAAGGGACTTTGAATAAGGAAGGCTATCACTCCATTTTGCAACGCCATGCCATACCCTGTGGACAGCGCTTGATTGGAGCCAATTTCATCCTACAACAGGACAATGACCCAAAGCACACCTCCAAATGATGCAAGAACTATTTAGGGAAGAAGCCGGCAGCTGGTATTCTATCTGTAATGGAGTGGCCAGCGCAGTCACCAGATCTCAACCCCATAGAGCTGTTGTGGGAGCTGCTTGACCGTATGGTACGCAAGAAGTGCCCATCAAGCCGATCCAACTTGTGGGAGGGGCTTCTGGAAGCATGGGGGGAAATTTCTCCCGATGACCTCAGCAAATTAACAGCTAGAATGCCAAAGGTCTGCAATTCTGGAATTGCTGCAAATGGAGCATTCCAAGACGAAAGCAAAGTTTAAAGGAGAAAATTATTATTTCAAATAAAAATGATTATTTCTAACCTTGTCAATGTCTTGACTATATTTTCTAGTCATTTTGCAACTCATTTGATAAATATAAGTCTGAGTTTTCATGGAAAACACAAAATTGTCTGGGTGAGCCCAAACTTTTGAACGGTAGTGTAACTACTATAATACTGCCCCTATATACAAGAATATAACTACCATAATACTGCCCCCTATATACAAGAATATAACTAATATAATACTGCCCCTATATACAAGAATATAACTACTGTAATACTGCCCCTATATACAAGAATATAACTACTATAATACTGCCCCTATATACAAGAATATAATTACTATAATACTGCACCCTATATACAAGAATATAACTACTATAAGGGCATGACCACACATGGCGGAATTCCTCCGCAACTGTCCGCATCAATGCCGCACAGAATCTGCGTTGCAGATTCTGCAGCGGATCTGCACAAAATGTGCAGAAAATTGATGCGGACTGGCCGCTGCGGACTGCAGGAAAAGTGCTTCTCTTCTCCCTATTCAGTGCAGGATAGAGAGAAGGGACAGCACTTTCCCTAGTGAAAGTCAAAGAAATTCATACTTACCGCCCGTTGTCTTGGTGACGCGTCCCTCTTTCGGCATCCGGCCCGACCTCCCTGGATGACGCTCCAGTCCATGTGACCGCTGCAGCCTGTGCTTGGCCTGTGATTGGCTGCAGCCGTCACTTACACTGAAACGTCATCCTGGGAGGCCGGACTGGAGACAGACGCAGGGAGTTCTCGGTAAGTATGAACTTATATTTTTTTTTACAGATACTTGTATATTGAGATCGGTAGTCACTGTCCCGGGTGCAGAAACAGTTACTGCCGATCGCGTAACTCTTTCAGCACCCTGGACAGTGACTATTTACAGACGTCTCCTAGCAACGCTCCCGTCATTACGGGAGCCCCATTGACTTCCTCAGTCTGGCTGTAGACCTAGAAATACATAGGTCCAGCCAGAATGAAGAAATGTCATGGTAGTAAAAACAATACGCTCCGCAGCACACATAAGATCTGCGGACTTCATTGCGGAATTTTGACTCTCCATTGAAGTCAATGGAGAAATTCCGCCATGAGTCCGCAACCAGTCCGCCACTGCTCCGCAACAGACAGAGCATGCTGCGGACACCAAATTCCGCTCCGCAGCCTATGCTCCGCAGCGGAATTGTACGCATCGTGTAAACGAACACTGCTAAATTAAAGTGAAAGTCAATGGAGAAACGGCTCCGCTGCGGATTAACGCTGCGGAGTGTCCGCAGCGGAATTTAAGTGAAATTCCGCTATGTGTGAACCCGCCCTAATACTGCCCCCTATGTACAAGAATATAACTACTATAATACTGCCGCTATATATAAGAATATAACTACTATAATACTGCCCCCTATGTACACAAATATAACTACTATAATACTGCCCCTATATATAAGAATATAACTACTATAATACTGCCCCTATATATAAGAATATAACTACTATAATACTGCCCCCTATGTACAAGAATATAACTACTATAATACTGCCCCTATGTACAAGAATATAACTACTATAATACTGCCCCCTATATACAAGAATATAACTACTATAATACTGTTCCTATATACAAGAATATAACTACTATAATACTGCCCCTATATACAAGAATATAACTACTATAATACTGCCCCTATATACAAGAATATAACTACTATAATACTGCCCCTATATACAAGAATATAATTACTATAATACTGCACCCTATATACAAGAATATAACTACTATAATACTGCCCCTAAATATAAGAATATAACTACTATAATACTGCACCCTATATACAAGAATATAACTACTATAATACTGCCCCTATATACAAGAATATAACTACTATAATACTGCCCCTATATACAAGAATATAACTACTATAATACTGCCCCCTATGTACAAGAACATAACTACTATAATACTGCCCCCTATATACAAGAATATAACTACTAAAATACTGTTCATATATACAAGAATATAACTACTATAACACTGCCCCTATATACAAGAATATAACTACTAAAATACTGTTCATATATACAAGAATATAACTACTATAACACTGCCCCTATATACAAGAATATAATTACTATAATACTGCACCCTATATACAAGAATATAACTACTATAATACTGCCCCTAAATATAAGAATATAACTACTATAATACTGCTCCTATATACAAGAATATATCTACTATAATACTGCTCCTATATACAAGAATATAACTACTATAATACTGCCCCTATATACAAGAATATAATTACTATAATACTGCACCCTATATACAAGAATATAACTACTATAATACTGCCCCTAAATATAAGAATATAACTACTATAATACTGCACCCTATATACAAGAATATAACTACTATAATACTGCCCCTATATACAAGAATATAACTACTATAATACTGCCCCTATATACAAGAATATAACTACTATAATACTGCACCCTATATACAAGAATATAACTACTATAATACGGCTCCTATATACAAGAATATAACTACTATAATACTGCTCATATATACAGGAATATAACTACTATAATACTGCCTCTATATACAAGAATATAACTAGTATAATACTGCCCTTATATACAAGAATATATCTACTATAATACTGCCCTTATATACAAGAATATAACGACTATAATACTACCCCCTATATACAAGAATATAACTACTATAATACTGCTCCTATATACAAGAATATAACTACTATAATACTGCTCCTATATACAAGAATATAACTACTATAATACTACCCCCTATATACAAGAATATAACTACTATAATACTCCACCTATATACAAGAATATAACTACTATAATACTGCCCTTATATACAAGAATATATCTACTATAATACTTTCCCTATATACAAGAATATAGCTACTATAATACTGCCCTCTATATACAAGAATATAACTAGTATAATACTGCTCCTATATACAAGAATATAACTACTATAATACTGCCCCTATATACAAGAATATAACTACTATAATACTGCTCCTATATACAAGAATATAACTACTATAATACTCCACCTATATACAAGAATATAACTACTATAATACTGCCCTTATATACAAGAATATATCTACTATAATACTGCCCTTATATACAAGAATATAACGACTATAATACTACCCCCTATATACAAGAATATAACTACTATAATACTGCTCCTATATACAAGAATATAACTACTATAATACTGCTCCTATATACAAGAATATAACTACTATAATACTACCCCCTATATACAAGAATATAACTACTATAATACTCCACCTATATACAAGAATATAACTACTATAATACTGCCCTTATATACAAGAATATATCTACTATAATACTTTCCCTATATACAAGAATATAGCTACTATAATACTGCCCTCTATATACAAGAATATAACTACTATAATACTGCTCCTATATACAAGAATATAACTACTATAATACTGCTCCTATATACAAGAATATAACTACTATAATACTACCCCCTATATACAAGAATATAACTACTATAATACTCCACCTATATACAAGAATATAACTACTATAATACTGCCCTTATATACAAGAATATATCTACTATAATACTTTCCCTATATACAAGAATATAGCTACTATAATACTGCCCTCTATATACAAGAATATAACTAGTATAATACTGCTCCTATATACAAGAATATAACTACTATAATACTGCCCCTATATACAAGAATATAACTACTATAATACTGCTCCTATATACAAGAATATAACTACTATAATACTCCACCTATATACAAGAATATAACTACTATAATACTGCCCTTATATACAAGAATATATCTACTATAATACTTTCCCTATATACAAGAATATAGCTACTATAATACTGCCCTCTATATACAAGAATATAACTAGTATAATACTGCTCCTATATACAAGAATATAACTACTATAATACTGCCCCTATATACAAGAATATAACTACTATAATACTGCTCCTATATCCAAGTATATAACTACTATAATACTGCCCACTATATACAAGAATATAACTACTATAATACTGCCCTTATATACAAGAATATAACTACTATAATACTGCCCCCTATATACAAGAATATTACTACTATAATACTGCCCCTATATACAAGAATATAACTACTATAATACTGGTCCCTATATACAAGAATATAACTACTATAATACTGCCCCTATGTACAAGAACATAACTACTATAATACTGCCCCCCTATATACAAGAATATAACTACTAAAATACTGTTCATATATACAAGAATATAACTACTATAACACTGCCCCTATATACAAGACTATAACTACTATAATACTGCTCCTATATACAAGAATATAACTACTATAATACTGCTCCTATATACAAGAATATAACTACTATAATACTGCCCCTATATACAAGAATATAATTACTATAATACTGCACCCTATATACAAGAATATAACTACTATAATACTGCCCCTAAATATAAGAATATAACTACTATAATACTGCACCCTATATACAAGAATATAACTACTATAATACTGCCCCTATATACAAGAATATAACTACTATAATACTGCACCCTATATACAAGAATATAACTACTATAATACTGCCCCTATATACAAGAATATAACTACTATAATACTGCCCCCTATGTACAAGAACATAACTACTATAATACTGCCCCCTATATACAAGAATATAACTACTAAAATACTGTTCATATATACAAGAATATAACTACTATAACACTGCCCCTATATACAAGACTATAACTACTATAATACTGCTCCTATATACAAGAATATAACTACTATAATACTGCTCCTATATACAAGAATATAACTACTATAATACTGCTCCTATATACAAGAATATAACTACTATAATACTGCTCCGTATATACAAGAATATAACTACTATAATACTGCCCCTATATACAAGAATATAACTACTATAATACTGCTCCTATATACAAGAATATAACTACTATAATACTGCTCCTATATACAAGAATATAACTACTATAATACTGCCCCTATATACAAGAATATAACTCCTATAATACTGCCCCCTATATACAAGAATATAACTACTATAATACTGCCCCCTATATACAAGAATATAACTACTATAATACTGCCCCAATATACAAGAATATAACTACTATAAGGGCATGACCACACATGGCGGAATTCCTCCGCAACTGTCCGCATCAATGCCGCACCTAATCCGGGTTGCGGATTACGGCTGCGGATCTGCACAAAATGTGCAGAAAATTGATGCGGACTGGCCGCTGCGGACTGCAGGAAAAGTGCTTCCCTTCTCCCTATTCAGTGCAGGATAGAGAGAAGGGACAGCACTTTCCCTAGTGAAAGTCAAAGAAATTCATACTTACCGCCCGTTGTCTTGGTGACGCGTCCCTCTTTCGGCATCCAGCCCGACCTCCCTGGATGACGCTCCAGTCCATGTGACCGCTGCAGCCTGTGCTTGGCCTGTGATTGGCTGCAGCCGTCACTTACACTGAAACGTCATCCTGGGAGGCCGGACTGGAGACAGACGCAGGGAGTTCTCGGTAAGTATGAACTTATATTTTTTTACAGGTTGCTGTATATTGAGATCGGTAGTCACTGTCCCGGGTGCAGAAACAGTTACTGCCGATCGCGTAACTCTTTCAGCACCCTGGACAGTGACTATTTACAGACGTCTCCTAGCAACGCTCCCGTCATTACGGGAGCCCCATTGACTTCCTCAGTCTGGCTGTAGACCTAGAAATACATAGGTCCAGCCAGAATGAAGAAATGTCATGGTAGTAAAAACAATACGCTCCGCAGCACACATAAGATCTGCGGACTTCATTGCGGAATTTTGACTCTCCATTGAAGTCAATGGAGAAATTCCGCCATGAGTCCGCAACCAGTCCGCCACTGCTCCGCAACAGACAGATCATGCTGCGGACACCAAATTCCGCTCCGCAGCCTATGCTCCGCAGCGGAATTGTACGCATCGTGTAAACGAACACTGCTAAATTAAAGTGAAAGTCAATGGAGAAACGGCTCCGCTGCGGATTAACGCTGCGGAGTGTCCGCAGCGGAATTTAAGTGAAATTCCGCCATGTGTGAACCCGCCCTTATACGGCCCCAATATACAAGAATATAACTACTATAATACTGCCCCTATATACAAGAATATAACTACTATAATACTGCCCTTATATACAAGAATATATCTACTATAATACTGCCCCTATATACAAGAATATAACGACTATAATACTACCCCCTATATACAAGAATATAACTACTATAATACTGCTCCTATATACAAGAATATAACTACTATAATACTGCTCCTATATACAAGAATATAACTACTATAATACTACCCCCTATATACAAGAATATAACTACTATAATACTCCACCTATATACAAGAATATAACTACTATAATACTGCCCTTATATACAAGAATATATCTACTATAATACTTTCCCTATATACAAGAATATAGCTACTATAATACTGCCCTCTATATACAAGAATATAACTACTATAATACTGCCCCTATATACAAGAATATAACTACTATAATACTGCTCCTATATACAAGAATATAACTACTATAATACTGCCTCCTATATACAAGAATATAACTACTATAATACTGCTCCTATATCCAAGTATATAACTACTATAATACTGCCCACTATATACAAGAATATAACTACTATAATACTGCCCTTATATACAAGAATATAACTACTATAATACTGCCCCCTATATACAAGAATATTACTACTATAATACTGCCCCTATATACAAGAATATAACTACTATAATACTGCCCCCTATATACAAGAATATAACTACTATAATACTGCCCCCTATATACAAGAATATATCTACTATAATACTGCCCCTATATACAATATAACTACTATAATACTGCCCCTATATACAAGAATGTAACTACTATAATACTGCCCCTATATACAAGAATATAACTACTATAATACTGCATCCATGTACCAGGATGTGACTCTAAGGCTGTGTTCACACGAGCATGTTCGGTCCATAAAGGACGGAACGTATTTCGGCCGCTAATCCCGGACCGAACACAGTGCAGGGAGCCGGGCTCCTAGCATCATAGTGATGTACGATGCTAGGAGTCCCTGTCTCTCTGTGGAACTACTGTCCCGTACTGAATACATGATTACAGTACAGGACAGTTGTCCTGCAGCGAGGCAGGGACTCCTAGTGTCGTACATAACTATGATGCTAGGAGCCCGGCTCCCTGCAGAGTGTTCGGTCCGGGATTAGCGTCCGAAATACGTTCCGTCCATTACGGACGTAATGTGCTCGTGTGAATCCAGCCTAACAGGTAGGAGGATTTCATGTGATAATACAGATAGAAATTCAGCTTTGAACCATAGACATTAGAAGTACATAATACATTTGTAGTTTGTTCTATATGTAGATCACGTCTGTTGCTGCTGCGTCTCTTCTTCATGCTGGTGTTTATAATGGACATTGTGTCTGTGTTTTGCTTTGTTTTTGTGCATTGAAATGTAAATAAAGATGAGCAGTCATTTCTATACAATCATCTCCATATAATCATCTGCGCGCTGCATGATCTGTAATCGGAAGAATCATAGTTTATAGTTGGAGGAAACAAAAGCCCTTTATTTGTAAAGATTGGTAATTCACCAGATGCATTCAGCGCTGACAACAATGAATGGAACGGACAGATAATCCACAGGTGCAGAAATCTCAGAAAAAAGATAAGTATAAACATAGTCATATGATTGTCCACAGCCCCAAGTATGATTTTCTTCCTTGTTGTCATCACAAATTGAAATGTTACTGTATATGTGTAGGATAGATAGATAGATAGATAGATAGATAGATAGATAGATAGATAGATAGATATGAGATAGATAGATAGATAGATAGATAGATAGATAGATAGATAGATAGATATGAGATAGATAGATAGATAGATTGTATTTACGGACCCATTCAGTTCTATTGACTACGGACACCTTCCCGTATATTTACGGGAAGGTGTCCAGGCTGTAGAAAGCCGCCACATAAGATAGGACATGTTCTATCTTTTGGGACCGTGCTCCCATACTTTGTATGGGAGCACGGGCCGAAAATGCGGGTGGCTGTCCAAGGCGTACGTGCCCGCAATCACGGACAGTGATTATGGGCACGGCCATGTGCATGAGGCCTTAAAGGGTAAATAAACGTTCAACAAACTTCTGACATGACATAGTGACAAGTCAGAAGTTTTGATGGCTGGAGGTCTAAACACTGAGACCCCACCGATCCCTAAAACGAAGCGGCGAAAGCTCTTGTGTGAGCGCTGAGCCGCTTTGTTTCTGTTCGGCATTTCTCGGAAAGCCAATGTAGCGGTGTACGGGCTCTTAGACTTTCTATTGAGTCCATACGACAAAAGCTGAACAGAAAACAAGCGGCACAGTGCTCACACGAGCGCTTCTGCCGCTTCGTTTTAGCGAACGCTGGGGGTCTCAGTGTTTAGACCTCCAGCGATCAAAACTTCTGACATTTCACTGTCATGTCAGAAGTTTGTTGAACTTTTAGTTACTCTTTAAAGTAAGATTAGATTAAGATACGTCAGAGATTAATTATAGATCATCCATCAGTACATTGGACCGGTTATCAAATCCCCTGCCCTGTAGTAATAATAATGGGATGACTCTGCTTATTCTGTCCTAGTCTATGCAGCAAAGCTGACATGTGAGCTGCAGTAAACAGGAAGTGTCAACTTATTGTGACTACCTGAGTAGCAAGTATGAGGACGGCAATATTTCAAAATAATACAAAAAAACACCATTATATGGGCTTTCAGCAGTGCATTAGAGTTGTCATAAACCCGTTGCCCTCTAATGATAATGAGATGGCTCTGCTCACAATCTCAGTCTGCACAGTAAAGCTGACAAGTGAGCTACAGAAAATAGGAAAAGTGATGGGGTATAGTCCCACAGACCATGGAGTCACAGGGGAGCTGACTATAAAGCCTTATTTGTGTATACAGTGTATAGTGTTACTACCTGCCTTATCTAAGACTCAAGCAGTACTCTATAGCTGTAATAAAATCCCCCGCCCTCTAATGATCGTAAGATGACTCTGCTTATCCTCTACCAGTCTATAGAGCGAAGTTGACAAGTGACCTACAGAAAACAGGAATTGCAATAACAGCTTATTGTGACTACTCTAGTGGCCAGTGTGAGAACCGCAATATTTAAAGATAAAACAAAAACACAATTAATAATAAAAGAAAATGTATAATAAAAACCTGATTAAAGTAATATGTCAATTTATGATGATACATTTTCTTTAAGTTAATTCAAATCAACATCCCCATTAATAGCTACATCCTACCTGGCTCCAATTCTAGCAGTTATTAGCTTCAAATGTGTGAACATTGATGTGAATGGTGATTGAAACCCTCACATATCAGCGCAGAAATCAGTTGACATATTATCAGAATCTCTCAGTAGTGCAGCCTCAGGCTTTGGGCCTTTAAAATGTCTGCGGTCACATACTTGGAAATATATATCCTAGGTCACATAAACGCGTCCCCTGTGATGTTATTACAGTTTTGGGGGATATATAGGAATTGATTCTCCTGTGACTTGTCATTATATCTCCAGGCTTCTCACTGACGCACCCGTCTGGTGAATGACAGGAGGATATTTCAGCTATAATAACACATTATTAGTGTCTTGCGGGGAAATTCCAGCAAAATGAAAGGATCTGAGATTTCAACTAAACTGAATGAAATGGCTATGACGAAGCCACTGGAATAATCAATGGACTGTAAGTCTTTTTCAGGAGGTAAGTGACCCTAAATCAGGGAGCTCACACTCTCTATTGACCCGTGATTAATAAACCAACATCAGGACCCGATGTGACCTTAAAGGCCATCTCCACTGAAGTGACAAGTAACATAAAATGTCATTACAATTTCATATTGTAAGTCGGTGTTGTTTTGTCTTTTTGGAGCTTAACCTTGTGTATTTTGCAGGCTGTGATAGCTCCGGTTGCCTAGCAACCACATGACTATCTCTCTGGGTGACCACCAATTGAGTACATGGACGTTTTGTCTGCTATACAATAACCTGCCTCTCCATGCTGCACAGGCTTGTACGATCCTTCTCATTTGGCAACTGGAACTGAAAGCAAGAGAAGATTGCACAAAAAAATGGCACTCAGCTTTGATTGACAGCTGCTCTCCGATGGCAACGGATGGAATCCAAGAGAACGATGGCGGAGTTGTTTATTTATGCTCTCTAACATTTTTTAAATAATATATATATATATATATAATATACTATTTTATATGCACCGTAAAACAATGAACTCATCCCGCAAAAAAACAAAGCCTCAAGCAGCGATGTAGTCATAATAATAATAATTAAAAAAATTCAGTCTGACAGAATGTGGAAAGGCAAAAACTTTACATTTCTTGCGGTTCTTAAATGGCCATGGTCTTTAAGGGTTTAATTTGTAGTGAAAGGAACACTGATACACTGTGTTAGGCCTTATGTCCGTGCGGAGCATGACACGGATACAAGAAAACACCAAAGAGAATGACTGTGTCATGCTCCGCCCCCTCAGGCGCAGCACTAGGCATAACCCAGTGTATCATCTTTGCTCAGAGTGTTCCTTTAATAAGATATTCGAGACAAAGCAGGTCACATGGGGCTGTATATTTGTTTATTACGCAAAAACTGATACTCTCAATTGTACCCCTTAAGAGGCCCTTGAAGTGGGACAACCTCCTGACTTCTATGATTCTTCAGGCTTGCAGGATAGCATCATATGCGCCCCCCCCCCTTCTCTCTCCCAAATGGCAGAGAAGAGTTAGCATTAATGATCAACTTTTTGAAGTTCTACTTAACCCTTTAAAGAAGTGGTATAAAACTTGTGGCTCTCAATCTGTTGCAAAACTACAACTCCCAGCATGCCCATCAAATGTGTTTCTTTTGGGACCTTTCAAAAATGCCCTGAGTAAAGGAAGTTGTCATAATGACCCATTCCCTTTATCAAATAACTGCTGGACATAGGATCATCGCATATTCAGGGCGCACTGGGGGTGCCTAGTACAAGTAACACCCCTCTAAAGCATTCAAGAGAAGTTAAATGATAAAATTATTTCTGCCACCACTAGGGGGAGCTCACTACATATGGATTTATTATATAGTGGTCAATGGGAGCTGTATGGATCCTTATGCAGAGCTCCCCCTAGTGGTGGCTGCCGGCATCCAGAATTTTATCATGTACTGGAGGGAAGCAGAAAATTTGGGGCTTTGTATAATAAAAAACAAGTCTCTGACCCCTATATAAAAAAAAATTGGACCTATTGAGGAGCAAATAAAATTAAACTATAGGTACTCTTCCATTTACCATCCAGGGATATCTGTTGAACCTTAATCCCTGTACTACCTGTAAATTTGTAGGGATGAGGGCATTTTGCCACCTCGACCACCTGCACGAAGCGCTCGGAAACCCCTTGATACTATTGACACAGGAGGAAAGGCTGGTCATACTACAAACTTTTTTTTATTTTTATGAATGGGAATATGTACACAGTACCCAAGCAGGGCACTATCGGGTAACAAGGGCTCCTTGGTGTATACATCACAGCGTTACCATGGAGACCTTTATTGACTGCGCATCACTTAACAAAAGGGCATGTGAAGCGTGATGTCTCGAGCCTTGCCGGCTCCCAGCGGGAATACAACACCACGGCAGACATCCGGCATTCTCTCCTAATGAGCTGTAAACCCTGGAAAACGAAAAGCACAACATTTACAAAAAAAAAAAAGACACAATGTATCAACTTTTTGGAAATGTCAATAACAATTGGTGTTAATATATTTTTAAATATTTATATGATTTGAACAAATATGTGGCCCCATGTGAGCGGGTTTTGCTACAAAATGTAGTCGGATTAATGCAGCGTCGGTTTTACGAGAGCCCAAAAAAATTGGGAATGTGATGAACTAACAAAAGAAAACATTACTCAGTGATGGCGGGCCCGCTGCCCGCACGTGACCACCGAAGCCAATCACTGGCCTTAGCGGTGATCATGTACAAAGATCGGCGGGATCACGGGAGCAGCGGCACTGGAGCGGCAGGGGATAAACCAGGTGTCATGTTTTTTGGTATTTTATCACATTACCTGCCTTTGGCCAAATGTTTTTAGCTCTCGGAAAAACCCCTTTAAGGACACTTAGTTTTTCCTGTTTTTTATTTTCCCTGTAGCCGTATAAAGGCTGTTTTGTTTTTTTTGCAGAATGTTTTATATTTAAATGGCTCCGTTTTGGGGTACAAATATTGTTTTGTATAATTTTTAGTTTTTTGTGTCGCCGTATTCTAAGAGCCATAACATTTTGTTACGTAGGACGAGCTATATTTTTTACAGTTAGGTGTACAACATTTTGATCACTTTTTCTTGTTTTTGGGGGAGGCAGGAAGAAAAAAAACAAAAACAGCAATTCTGGCACTTTTTTTTTTTTTTGCGACGCTCACCGTGTGGGCTAAACAACATGATCATTTTATATTACGCTACGTATGTGACCATATCAGTTATGTTTTGTTTTTCGATTTTTTTTTTATAAAAAAAAATTTTGGGGAGATTTTTCTTTTTCTTTAAACCTTATTAAACTTTTTTTTCTTACTTTTTCTTCAGTCCCCCTATGGGACTTCAACATTCGATCTCCCGATTCTGTAATACATTGCAATATTTCAGTATCATTTTTCAAAATTTCATTATCATATTCACAATTAAGGTAATGCAGGGTCTAATAATTTATCGTACTTGGTAGACCTGGGGGCTATTGTTAGGCCCCCGCTGGCCATAGTAACCCATCACCGCCAGTTAGGAGCAACGTCACGCTCACCGCGACGTTATATTAGGTCACAGGATGGAAAGGGGTTAAAATGAATCTACAGTTATTGCCGTAAAAAATGTAAAGGGTCCATGCCCCTCAGAATGGTGAATTAAATGAATACTTATACGCTGGGTTATGCCTAGCACAGGACATGAGGGGGCGGTGTATATTGCAGGGGTTATAAAAAAACAAAAACATGTTCCGCCCCCTCAGGTCTTACACTAAGCAGAACAGTTTTGCCCAGAGCGCTGCTTAACCCCTTAGTGACCACTAATACGCCTTTTCACGTGATTCACTACTGGGCTTTAGGCTAGGCTGACGCCTTTTCACGTCAGCCTAGTCTAAGTCCTGCACGGGTCTCCCGTGCAGGCAGGAGCCGGGGCTCTGCTGTCTGATGACAGCTGAGCTCCTGCTCCAACGCCCGCGATCGAAGTTTACTTCGATCGCGGCCGTTTAACCCGTTAAATGCCGCCGTCAATAGCGACCGCGGCATTTAACTTTGTTTACAGAGGGAGTGCGCTCCCTCTGTCACCCATCGGCGGCCCGCGAATGAAATCGCGGGTCTCCGATGGGGTGTCATGGCAGCCGGGGGACTGATAAAAGCCCCCTGGTCTGCCCTGGACATATGCCTGTTAGGACGCGCCGGAGGCACGTCCTAACAGATTGCCTGTCAGATTTACACTGACAGGCAATAATGCTCTGGTATACGAAGTATACCAGAGCATTATAGCAGCGATCGGAACATCGCACAGTAAAGTCCCCTAGTGGGACTAATAAAATAAGTCATCAAAGTGAAATAAAGATTATTAATAAAAAGTACAGTAAAAAAATAAATAAAACCATTTTTTTCCATAAAAAGTGGTTTTATTTAGTATAAGTGTAAAAAAAAAAAAAAAGTACACATATGTGGTATCGCCGCGACCGTAATGACTCCATTAATAAAGTTAATATGTAATTTAAACCGCAAAGTGAACACCGTAAAAAAAAAACGCCAAAAACTATGGCGAAATTGCAATTTTTTTCCATTGCCCCCCAAAAAAGTCATAATAAAAATGAATCAATAAGTCCCATGTACCCCAAAACAGTACCATTCAAAACTACGTCTTGTCCCGCAGAAAACAAGCCCAAAAAATCACTACATTGATGGAAAAATAAAAAAATTACGGCTCTTGGAAAGCGACGATGCAAAAACAAATAATTTTAGTTCAAAAGTGTTTTTATTGTGCAAAAGTCGTAAAACATAAAAAAACCTCCACATATGTGGTATCGCCGTAATCGTACCGACCCATAGAATAAAGGTCACATGTTAATTACGTCGCACAGTGAACGGCGTCAATTTAAAAACGCATAGAACAATGGCGGAATTTCAGTTTTTTTTTATAATCCCCCCCAAAAAGGTTAATAAAAGTTAATATAAAAATTATATGTACCCAAAAATGGTGCCATTAAAAAGCACAACTAATCCCGCAAAAAACAAGTCCTCATACAGCTATGTAGACAAAAAAATAAAAACGTTATAGCTCTTTGAATGCGACTATAGAAAAACGAATAAAATAGCTTGGTCATTAAGGCCTAAAATGGGCTGGTCACTAAGGGGTTAAAATCAGGATGACTTAGGTCTTTCTTGGTTTCTCTTTCTCTGTTGCCGTACATCAAACACTGCATTAACCGAATAGGAAGAGCCACATAAAAGAGGAGGGGGAGGAGTGTGCAGGGGCTATGCATTTGTATAAAGTCGGAGTGACTCCACGACAAGATCAGAGTTCTAAAGGTGGTAAACATGGAAGGTGGTAAACATGGAAGCCGACAGCAGCACACATTGATGCCTAAAGGACGTACATAGCAAGCCATCATTTGGCAATCCCTAATACTATAGTAGGCTGTATTGGAGACCTCGCCTCATAGCATAATTCTTAACAATGCCCCCTAATGGTGCGGGTTCACCCAAAAACACTACTTTATATCGCTTGCAACGTGTTGGTTCATGGAGATAATTCCCACAAAAGTCTCCAAAAACCCCATTGCCTTGGCTACAAATGCACTTGGCTTTGACCGGTGCAGATTTCTAGGTTGAGGTCCATAAAGACCTCGATGTTCATGAGTGTCGGAAGGTTTGAAGTTACACGTGGCCAAGGATCGCCTCATACAACCTTCAGGACGGGTTGACATATTGCGTAAATACTGCGGATTATCCAGATAGTGACATGCGGTGCGGAATTTTACTCCGTTGCATGTCAATTGCATTTGCGTAAACGCTGCTTATTTGTTGCGGGTTTAACCCATTGACTTCAATGAAGATGTAAAACCTGCGACAAATAGCAGTTGTTGCGTTTTTTTGTGGCGGAATCCCTGCTCAGAAAAAAATAAATCTTATACTTACCCTGAAGTCTGTGTTCCTTCCTCCAGGCTGGCCTCCTGGGATGACGTTTAAGCCCATGTGACTGCTGCAGCCATTTACAGGCTACTACTGGGATGAGACGTAATCCCAGGAGGCCAGTCTGCTAGCAGGACGGCTAAATGCGGCAGTTTTCCGCAGCGGACATTCCTCGCAGCAGAGTTTGGTGCGGTTTTTCGCCCGGAATTCCCTGCGGCCACCTGGTCGGATGCACTGTAACTTTACGCAGCGTAACTTTATCCGCCCCGTGTGAACTCAGCCTTAGGCTATGTTCACACGGGGTCTTTTGCCGAGTTTTTTGACGCGGAAACCGCGTCGCAAAACTCGGCAGAAACGGCCCGAGAACGCCTCCCATTGATTTCAATGGGAGGCGTCGGCGTCTTTTTCCCGCGAGCAGTAAAACTGCCTCGCGGGAAAAAGAAGCGACATGCCCTATCTTCGGGCGCTTCCGCCTCCGACCTCCCATTGACTTCAATGGGAGGCAGGAGAAAGCGTGTTTTATGCCCGCGGCGCTCAATGGCCGCGGGCGAAAAACGGCGCGATAATTGCTATTCACACGGAGTATTTTGGGGGAGGAATATCTGCCTCAAAATTCCGTTTGGAGCTTTGAGGCAGATATTCCTCCCCCAAAATACTCCGTGTGAACATAGCCTTAGTCTATATGGGAAAGCAGCAGGGAAATCCTCGGTAGGTGAGCTATAAATGAACTCATATTCACACAGAGTTTTTTGACAAGTTTTTTGGGGCAGAAACCGCGCCAAAAAACTCCTCAAAAACCGCCCGAAAATGCCTCCCATTGATTTCAATGGGAGGCAGACGAGTTTTTTTACCACGAGTAAAAAAAACTCGTCGTGGTAAAAAGAAGCAACATGACCCATCTTGAGGCGGTTTCCGCCTCCAAAACCCCATTTCAATGAGTCAGAAAGAGGAAAAAAAAACCTCGACGAGTGTTTTGACGAGTTTTTGTCAAACCACTGTGCAAAAACCTACTGGAGCAGTTTTTGCAGGAGGAATTTTCCTCCTGCAAAAAACTTTGTGTTTACTGTATGAGATGTATTATGCTTTTTAATTGGATAGTTAGTTTTTTTGCACTTGGCACTTTGCGATCCTTAAAGGGATAGGCTCTACAATATGGATTATGAATTATATATATTTATCAGTGTTTAGTATTAATTGGATGTAATTATTGGATTGCACTATGTACCCTGTGTTGTGCACACTATTGAATTGCTTGAGAAAGGCCCAAGATGGGCGAATAAAGAATCCCTTTTTCACTTGATAATCACATGGAGCGGTATATCAAAACCTACATATGTACCCAACAGAAGGATAAAGCTTGCAACAGATATATAAAATGATAGGAGACCATGTATCTGGGATGCCAAAAGGTTTCTCTGACCATCTGTGTAGATACAATAGTGAAGTGCCATAAGGTCAAATGGTCCCTAGAAACACCCAAATGAACATGCAACCAGTCTGTGATGCCAAATCATTAGTATACGCTAACCCATAAAAAGAAAAGAGAAAGCCCAAGCGGGAAAAAACCAACAAAAAAAAATAAAATAAATCTATATATGTGCTCTGAGCTATGCACAAGTCAAAGAATGAATGTCAGAGACCTATGGATATGATGGAAACCAACTTTATACTGTGGGCCATGATGGGAAAGTCCTTGGAAGGATGTAGAACAAAACATGACGCGCGTTTCGCCTATGGCTCTGTCCGGAGGCTAATGGTGGCTAAAAGACCAGGATATATAAAGGGAAGAAATTCTGAACCGATGCTGCTACACCTGAGCCACGGGCAACAGTAGAGCGGCTCCGCCATGATGGAACCGCCTATATCCCCCGAGTGCCGCAACCATTGTTATGACGTGATGCCAAAACATCCATAGGACGTCATACATCAGTGGTAATGGGAACGCTCATGCTAAGCGGCACCAAGGGATGCGGCGGGACCAGCGAATGCGCGGTCCGCTACAGCTATCATAGCACAGGGGAGGCTGCACAAGAAGGCAGGGAAAAGGGGGCGGGATTAATTTTAATGGGCTGGAGTGGATATAAGTAGCTCAAAATGACATGAAGCTTCCCCTTTAAGACAAAGTTTTTCTCCTTTTTTTTATAGAACATTTTGCATTGTGTCTTTTTCCCACCAATTTTCATATGTTCTCGACTCTCGTGTAACAGAACAGATCTTTCTATTACAGCATTTACTTTCATAAACTATATTTGAAGCGTCTTTTAGGATGATCACAGCTGCTCTGGTAATCCCAAAGTAGGTGCGGGGAGCAGGCCACATTAGAAATTGATTATCTAACTTGTTGGACGCCATCTGTAATTCCCCCAGTAATGAGTGAGGAGCCTCGTGTAGAAGTCTGGATCGTGCACCATATGCACATTATTAATGCACAGACGGCCGGTGTGAGCGCAGATACTGAAGAGATAACAATGTGTGGAGGATGTGTCCCCAATTAGTGCCGCAAATCCTCAGTGCCCTACAACCCAATGTAATAATAGCAGAAAATAAAATTTCATTGGCCAAACATCAACGCTGGCGCTTAGACCTACCAATAAGATATAATCATTGAACCCAGGTTTTTTTTATATGGGGCCCTAGAAGTGTCGATATTTAAGCTTATGCCACTTGGTAAATTTACCTTCTTGAAATAAGAAAAAACATTCAGATTTTTTTTTTAAATATATGGAAATACAATGAAAATAAGAAACCAAAGAGGGCATAGAACAGCGATGGAAAAAATAATATACATTTTTGTAAGTATTTTCATATTGACTTGGTGGCTCCAAACCGTACACAAGCTCTTTGAGGAGAAAGGACGGCCAAGTGCTCACTTGTATTTTGGAACTTCACCCAAGTAATAGTCAGATCTTACATGGAGGCTGTGAACAGGGTTGGACTGGCCCACCAGAGTATCCTCCAGTTGGCCCAGCTTCTTCCACAAAAATGTGCCCCCAAAGCTCCAGCAGAAGACAACCCCATGTGGATTTGGAGACAATCACTCTTCACTAGGGTCTACTTCTTATGGAAAAATTTACAGCAAAAATAAAATTAAAAGTGGACGAGCGCATGTTTTACATAGCTGGAGGATGCCCCCTCCAAATTATCTTCTCTGGTAGGCGCAAGGAACCCAAACCCAACTTTAGCTGTGAGGACCACCATTCTTATCAACTCATTAACCCTGGATATCTATTGAGCTAAAAGGATGAAGACTGGTGGCATCTTCTCCATCTTGCTCCTCTTCACCTCAAGGACTCCCCAATAAATATTTATCAACAGTCACAACTATCTTTGGAGAATGCAAATTTGTAATTTGGAAAGACTTCTGGAAAAAATAAGTAAAATACAGTAAAACCTCTTTGAGACGATCATCCAAAATTGTAGTGAAAAATGGTCGTCAAGAGGGGCTGTCTTCTCAACGAGGAGGCCAATATACAATGGATATAAGGGAACTGAGAAAATGTCACAGAAAAATCTGGTATAGATCAGGGGTGGTCTTCTCAAAGAGGTGGTCTTCTGCAGACGTTTGCTTCTTAAAGAAAAAAATCCTTTAATAAATGCATGTCGAGATGTTTGGAGATCATGGCCAATTTTTAGTGTCTAGGGCCCACTTGCACGGAGGCAGTATATATTTTAGTAAGACTCATTTTGTCAATTAACTAGGAATAGTGAGATACCTGATGCCTCGTGCAGTGATATCCCTGGATTCTGTATCCCTCAATGTATTTTTCATAGTCCTGAAATTTGGGCCCATGATGCTTGTCAACGGGCTACACAATCAATCTGCTCCTAGCCTGGGCAGTTTTCTTCACGAATGTACATGGCAAGTCGTGTGTCCTTCCAGTAGACATTCCTGGACAAGTCCAATCAGGGGTGTAGCTATAGTATATGTGGACATGGCAGTCGCACATGGGACTTGATGCTTGAAGGGGCCCAAAGGTTCCTGTCACATAAGAGGACATCAGTATTATAAATGGCACATGGCAGATGACGGCTCCACTACAAATTTTTCATTGGGACCCAGGAGCTTCAAATTAAGCCTCTGAAGCCAATAGAACTTATCCCAGTCAACATTTTCCGTGGTAGATGGATGGAACAGCAGATAGGTTAAAAAAACTATGATACCACCTGATTTTTTTTTGTGCTTTCATTGTCTGAAAGTGTGAACTAGAGTACGCCTAGTCTTTCGAGTGATATCATCAATAATTTTGGTCAGATGGGTTCAGCTTCATGTGCTGGTCCATGACACAACACTGGCCCCCTTGATGTGTCCTACTCAACCCTTGTAGAAGACAAGAGCAGAATCAACCTTTGGCCTGTTCTCCACCAACCTTGTTGGCTAACATTGTGGTAAATGTAGACAACAGGAGTCATGCCAAGAGCCATACCACCTACGAAATGGGGCATGGAACCAAACTTTGCTTGTCTTCCACCCCCATAGCACCTACCTCCTCTATATTACATACACCCAGACATATATACTGTAGATATCTATAGAATGTGAACTAAGATATAGCCGGCTATCGATCAGGACAGCAGCTATTTTAGGTCTATTCTAATGTTCTAAGGCAGATCTCCCCTCCCAACATTTAAATACCAATTCGCGGCATGACCCACAAAACCTCCCAGAAATGCCCATTTTGTGGCACATTTACATAAGCCCTGTACCCTGTGAAACCCTTTTTACAATCTTTCAGAAAATGGTACGGTGGGGAGGCATGTTCTAGGGTCTTATGGTGGATTCATTTTCTTCTGTTTGCCGGCCTTTAGATTGAACATTTAGAAATATTTTCCATTTGTAACGTAACAGGATCTTCCGTCTCCTACCCTGCTGATCGCTCCCTGTATGACTAATATGCAGACTTTATCTGTCATTAAATTGGACATAATTTGCAAAGCCATGGAGGACTTGTCTCGAGTGTGAAGGTTTAAGTTGCTATCCATCAAAGTAACTGTAAGACCCGGGGCACCGTATTACAGCAGGGTGACAGGTGGTAGACAGATTGTCCTAGTGTGCCCAACAGAAAAAAATATTAAAGGGCTCTGTCCTGGAAATGACAATATTTCTACTTATGTATTTTTACTGTCATAGCGCTATATATTCTGTGGATTTATAATACTATACAATGTCCAGATATATAGTGCCCAGCGAGTGCCACACAGCACCCATCTACGGCATTCAATGCACACATACTATACACAGAATGCAGGGTTAGTGCCATTCATTGCCCAGATACATAGTGCCTACGACATTGCTCAGAGTGCCATTCTATGCAGTATTAGTGTCATGCAATGCCCATATAAAACAAAACACACACAGTGTCATGCTTTCCTTACATAGTGACAATCAGTGCAAAGAAAGTGCCATAACTTGCACACGAGGAGCTAAGCTGTGTCATTGTATTGCCAAATGATGCCCACAAAGAAACAAAAAGTGCCCACATAGATCCATACTGTGCTCATTAGTAGGGCAAAATAAATATGGCCAAAGGGTGTCATACATTACTCAGATAAAAAGGCTATCCAGTACCCATTTAGTGCCTACTGTTTCGATCACAGGGTATGTGGACCCACTAGGCCGCTCCGCTGTAGCGGAGAGGCAGCTGGCCTAGTCACAGTCTATCCAAAAGTCTATAGCAGTTTGTAACACACGGGTATCTGAACTAGTCATGACAGTGGCTTCAGCACGGATGGAGGTAGGTAAAGCAGGTTGCGCTGGACGTGACGGACAGTACTAGACGTGGCAGACGACACTGGACGTGGCAGAAGACACTGGACGTGGCAAACGACAGCAGGTGCAGTAGGGCACGACTCCAACACTAGGAGGCTCAGAAACGAGAACACAGCACGGGATACGGGTAACAGGGCACGGGTAACAACTGGAACGGGAAACACTAAGGGACCATTTGCAAGACAGACTTGGGATACATTAACAACGCTCAGGCAAGGATCAGAAGGGCAGGACCCCTCTTATAGTCCAGGAAATCATGTGTAGTTGATGATGATTTTTCACAGCGGACCGGAGCGGAAGTGAGCGTTGGCGTCTACTAGGAAGGAGATGCGAGCCAGCGCTCACTGATCCATGGCTGCGGGCGTCAACAGGTGAGTAAACCCGACGGCCTGCGGCCATGGGCGCTACACCTACAGTGCCCACAGGACCTCTGTAATAGATGAGCCCACACTTAACCCTTCCTTGTTTCAACACAGAAGACTTATGCTGCCCTATGCTGGCAGAAGCCAATTAAACTAGTAATGTCAATGGTATTAATAGTTTTATGCTATTAGAAATCATTAGTGATCACCAGCTCTACATTACGAGGAACTTACCAAACAACTCCTCAATTATAAACTTCCTGGACTCCTGTAAATATATCCTGGAAAAAGTATTAGGGTCAAGTGTTCACACATGTGTTTTCACGTTTAGATAGAAAAAAAAAATAAAAATATTTGATTCTGTCAAGAACTGTGTTTGCTATTTTTTTCATTCCATTTTTCCTCAGCTTAGATTTCACCTTTGCTCAGCGTTGACCTTGTTCAGTATTTTCAGCAATTCACCTTGGATGAAAATTACCAAAAGGAGTGGGGGAAGGGAAGTGAAATTCTGTGAGCACAATTCTAGCTTACAAAAGTTATACTGTGAAGGAATATAACCATTATTATATGAATCCCTATTAAAAAAGAATATAACTACTATAATACTGCCCCTATGTACAAGAATATAACTACTATAATACTGCCTCCTATATACAAGAATATAACTACTATAATACTGCCCCCTATATACAAGAATATAACTACTATAATACTGCCCCCTATATACAAGTATATAACTACTATAATACTGCTTCCTATATACAAGAATATAACTACTATAATACTGTCATATATACAAGAATATAACTACTATAATACTGTGCCCTATATACAAGAATAGAACGACTATAATACTGCCCCTATATACAAGAATATAACTACTATAATACTGCACCCTATATACAAGAATATAACGACTATAATACTGCCCCTATATACAAGAATATAACTACTATAATACTGCCCCTATATACAAGAATATAACTACTATAATACTGCCACCTATATACAAGAATATAACTACTATAATACTGCCCCTATATACAAGAATATAACTACTATAATACTGCCCCTATATACAAGAATATAACTACTATAATACTGCCCTCTATATACAAGAATATAAATACTATAATACTGCCCCCTATATACAAGAATATAACTACTATAATACTGCTTCTATATACAAGAATATGATTACTATAATACTGCTCCTATATACAAGAATATAACTACTATAATACTGCCCTATAAACAAGAATATAACTACTATAATACTGCTCCTATATACAAGAATATAACTACTATAATACTGCCTCCTATGTACAAGAATATAACGACTATAATACTGCCCCTATATACAAGAATATAACTACTATAATACTGCTCCTATATACAAGAATATAACTACTATAATACTGTCCCCTATATACAAGAATATAACTACTATAATACTGCTCCTATATACAAGAATATAACTACCATAATACTGCTCCTATATACACGAATATAACTACTATAATACTGCCCCTATGTACAAGAATATAGTTACTATAATACTGCCCCTATATACAAGAATATAACTACTATAACACTGCTCCTATATACAAGAATATAACTACTATAATACTGCCCTCTATATACAGGATTATAACTACTATAATACTGCTCCTATATACAAGAATATAACTACTATAATACTGCCCCTATATACAAGAATATAACTACTATAATACTACCTCCTATGTACAAGAATATAACCACTATAATACTGCTCCTATATACAAGAATATAACTACTATAATACTGCCCCTATATACAAGAATATAACTACTATAATACTGCCCCTATATACAAGAATATAACTACTATAATACTGCCCCTATGTACAAGAATATAACTACTATAATACTGCCCCCTATGTATAAGAATATAACTACTATAATACTGCCCTATAAACAAGAATATAACTACTATAATACTGCCCTATAAACAAGAATATAACTACTATAATACTGCCCCCTATATACAAGAATATAACTACTATAATACTGCTCCCTATATACAAGAATATAACTACTATAATACTGCTCCTATATACAAGAATATAACTACTACAATACTGCCCCCTATATACAAGAATATAACTACTATAATACTGCCCCTACGTACAAGAATATAACTACTATAATACTGCCCCTATATACAAGAATATAACTACTATAATACTGTCCCTATATACAAGAATATAACTACTATAATACTGCTCCTATATACAAGAATATAACTACTATAATACTGCCCCTATATACAAGAATATAACTACTATAATACTGCCCCCTATATACAAGAATATAACCACTATAATACTGCTCCTATATACAAGAATATAACTACTATAATACTGCTCCTATATACAAGAATATAACTACTATAATACTGCTCCTATATACAAGAATATAACTACTATAATACTGCCCCTATATACAAGAATATAACTACTATAATACTGCTCCTATATACAAGAATATAACTACTATAATACTGCTCCTATATACAAGAATATAACTACTATAATACTGCTCCTATATACAAGAATATAACTACAATAATACTGCCCCTATATACAAGAATATAACTACTATAATTATCTTTTTTATTTGAAAACTTGCAACAAATTATTACAATACCTTTGCAATACACTCATAACAGATAAAGAAAATAAACATTTGTCTCTTAATAACATCACAATCATTAAACAAGCCATAATATATGAATATTGCTCCAGTATAGATTGTTTCAACTATTTTTCATGATATTATTCTAGACAGTATTACAGGAGAGTTCTTCTTTATTGATAACCGGGCAGCATCGCGCACACCACAGAGGGTACACGGTCACCACAATGATGGCATATAGTGAACCTCTATGATATAAACGGAGTTTGGGGTAGAAGTCTCCATACAGCAGCTGAGAGTTTCACTGTCCCACTAGATGTGGTGACTGCAGGGACACTGCAGGGACATTACTCTGTAGATTTGTCTCTTGTATAAAGATGACATTGGTTTTGTCGCCAGACAGACGCTGGAATATCGCCTGCCGCCTGCTCCTATTCTTCACACTGTTCACATTAATAGGAGGCGATTTTCAGCCTCATCCTGGTTACATGTCTTTCCTACTTTTTTTCCTTCTTCCACTGCTATGTCCTGTAACACCCCATCTTTTGGTGTACATTGGGGGGTCAGCATCTTCATCCTGAGGTTCGTCATCTGGGTTGTGTGAGCAGACTTGCTCCATCTCTGCTTCTTCTTCCTGGTCATCTTCTCCCAGCGCACAGTAACGTCCCCCAGTTATCGCCAGCACTGGAGACTCCGGTGATTTCTTTGCAGCAGTGATTTTTTTCCTAGAAGAATTATCTGTTTTACTTATCCTTTTAACCGTCTGAAATCCCTCCTCATCGATACTGGTCGCTGCGGCTGGATCAGCTGGTTCCTTACTGGTCACTGCGGCTGGATCAGCTGGTTTTTTACTGGTCGCTGCGGCTGGCCCAGCTGGTTTTTTACTGGTCGCTGCGGCTGGATCAGCTGGTTCCTTACTGGTCACTGCGGCTGGATCAGCTGGTTCCTTACTGGTGTTGGGCAGATGTTTAGATGTTTTGGTGACAGAGTGACTGGATATTTTGCTTTTAGCATGACCTCTATTTTCAGTGGCTGGTGACACTTGTGCAGCATCCACAGGTGGTACATTCGTCTCTGGAGCAGGGTCTCTGGTACTTCGGCTCACATCATCACTGGGACCTCCAGGTTCTGGGGTTGTATCTACACATATGGAGACATCCTCATGGTCTTCCTCCATGGCTTCTTTAAAGGTCTCCTCCTTATTATGCTCTGCATGTGGACACTCCCGGAATGTATGTCCAGGTCCTAAGCACAGGTTACAGATGACAGGTCCTGTACAATCGTCCTTCACGTGCCCAAACTGACCACATAGTGAGCACTTAATACGGGAACAGTTGAATGCCAGGTGTCTGCCCCCACATCTATGGCACAGTCGTGGTTGACCAGGGTAGTAACATACGCCTCTCTCCGAGCCCAGGTAGAAGTAGTGCGGCAGCTGTCTGGTCACTCCATTCTCCTGAAACAGCTGGATCTTGGCAGAATATCCTCCATTCCAGAGCTCCTCCTCATCATAGATCTTTGTTGGCAGTCTCTTCACCTCACAATATCTGCTCAACCAGTGCTGCAAATCTGCCAGAGCCACCACCTCAGACTGGAACAGGACGGTGGCGGTGACTACCTGGGGTTTAGTCAGCTGGATGACATGTAGATGCTCCCACATCGCGTGCTCCTTTGTATCGTTATAAATACTCCAGAACAAATCTAGACTATATTGCAGCTTGAAACTAATGTCATAATTCCTGCTGGAGGGAACGTGGATCAGAGCGAACACCTCAGAAGCTTTAAACTTCATAAACTCCTTCAACAAAACTTTCCCAATGTGAAGTCTGGAGGGGAGGTTTTCCTCTGGTCCTGAGTACCTGATTCTGACCGCGTTCCTCCTCTGAGGTGTGGGGTTAGTCGGTCTTGTGACGCTGGAGAACAGTCTCCTGTACTGAGGTCTGTCAGCAGGTGGGTCAGGACTGGACCTCTCCTCAGCTGATTGTACTGCAGATCCTCCTGTGTCTGCTCCTGATCGCTGTGTAACCTGCACTCCATTCATTGACACTGCGGACGGCTGAACCTCCAGAACAGGGTCTGCAATGTCCGCCTCAGCCTGTGCCGCTGGTTCATCAGATATCAGACTGTCAATCACCGCGCTGAGCGAGGTCTCACTTATAATATCAGGACATGAGGCACTTTCTTGCTCACTCCCAGGAGTGCCACTCGCATTCACTTCATCAGTACTGCACATCAAGTCTACTGCAGTTAACCCCCTCGTCAGCTGGCACACATTTCTCTGCAGCTTTAGCAGCATTTGTGTTGGCTGATTGCACAGACCCCACACATGATGAGAGATGTGATCCTCCAGCCACTGCACACTCATATCTTCCAGGGTTTCCCTGCTCCACAATATTATAGTCAGTGTCTTTTTTTGCAATGATATTTTTTCTCTTCACAGTTTGAGCTCTGGTCTCCCTTTTGTTCTCTATTGCCCGGTTCTTTATTTTGGGACTGTGCATGATTCTTTCTGCAATCTCTCCTTCAATATCACCAGCTCACGTGTGCAAACATCCAGACACTCACATTTCATCAGCTTTGCCTTTGGATCAGTCTCTTGGTTAATTTCAGTTCTCAACTTGCGAACTTGCATTTCCATTTTAAAGATATTTTTCTTTGTCATTTTTGTGCACAATTCACCAACATCATGAGATTCAGTTGACTCACCAGCCACCATTTCCAGATCTTCACCTCCACCATCTCCATGCTGCAGGTCAAACTCCAGACTCTAGGCTTTCCCAGGATCATCAGCCCAGGACCCCTCCCCTCCACCTGGGTCAGAAGCCATGCATAGTCCTAACAGGGAGCTCACAAGCACACATCTATCCTCTTCTATGGACAAGAATATAGCTACTATAATACTGCCCCCTATATACAAGAATATAACTACTATATTACTGCCCCTATATACAAGAATATAACTACTATAATACTGCTCCTATATACAAGAATATAACTACTATAATGCTGCCCCCTATATACAAGAATATAACTACTATAATACTGCCTCTATATACAAGAATATAACTATTATAATACTGTTCCTATATACAAGAATATAACTACTATAATACTGCCTCTATATACAAGAATATAACTACTATAATACTGCCTCCTATATACAAGAATATAACTACTATAATACTGCCCCTATATACAAGAATATAACTACTCTAATACTGCCCCTATATACAAGAATATAACTACTATAATACTGCCCCTATATACAAGAATATAACTACTATAATACTGCCCCTATATACAAGAATATAACTACTATAATACTGCCCCTATATACAAGAATATAACTACTATAATACTGCCCCTATATACAAGAATATAACTACTATAATACAGCCCCCTATATACAAGTATATAACTACTATAATACTGCCCCTATATACAAGAATATAACTACTATAATACTGCCCCCTATATACAAGAATATAACGACTATAATACTGCCTCCTATATACAAGGCTATAACTACTATAATACTGCCCCTATATACAAGAATATAACTACTATAATACTGACCCTATATACAAGAATATAACTACTATAATACTGCCCCCTGTATACAAGAATATAACTACTATAATACGGAAGGCTTAAACGCAATGCATCCTGTACCTCTTCTCCCTACTGATCTTTCTAGCTAACATTTATGGGTTGTTGGTCCACGTCAGTAAACGTTCTAGATTCTGAATTACCAGATGATCCGTGTTATGCCTCTGAGTGGCAATATGGACCTCCGAGTCCAGAAAAGCTTCCTCTAGCCAATATACTCTGTAAATTGTTAGGCTATGTTCACACGCTTAACAAAAAAACGTCTGTAAATACAGAGCTGTTTTTAAGGGAAAACAGTCGCTGATTTTCAGCCTTTTTTTTAACCCCTTTAGGACACAGCCTGTTTTGGCCTTGTGGACACAGCCTATTTTTTAAAATCTGACATGTGTCACTTTATGTGGTAATAACTCCGGAATGCTTTTACCTATCCAAGCGATTCTGAGATTGTTTTCTCGTGACATATTGTACTTTATGTTAGTGAAAAAATTTGGTCGATAAATTCAATATTTATTTGTGAAAAACTTCAAATTTTAGCAAAAATTTGCAAAAATTTGCATTTTTCTAAATTTAAATGTATTTGCTTGTGAAACAGATAGTAATACCACACAAAATAGTTACTAGTTAACATCCCCTATATGTCTACTTTATGTTTGCATCATTTTTTTTCACGTACTTTTATTTTTCTAGGACGTTACAAGGCTTAGAACTTTAGCAGCAATTTCTCATATTTTCAATAAAATTTCAAAAGGCTATTTTTTCAGGGACCAGTTCAGTTCTGAAGTGGCTTTGAGGGCCTTATATATTAGAAAGTCCCCATAAATCACCCCATTTTGAAAACTGCACCCCTCAAGGTATTCAAAACCACATTCAGAAAATATTTTAACCCTTTAGGCGTTTCACAGGAATTAAGGCAAAGTAGAGGTGAAATTTACAAATTTCATTTTTTTTGCCGAAATTCATTTGTAATAAAAAAAAATCTGTAACACAGAAGGTTTTACCAGGGAAACGCAACTCAATATTTATTGCCCATATTCTGCAGATTTTAGAAATATCCAACATGTGGCCCTAGTGTCCTAATGGACTGAAACACAGGCCTCAGAAGCAAAGGAGCAGCTAGTGGATTTCGGGGCCTCCTTTTTTTAGGAATATATTTTAGGCACCATGTCAGGTTTGAGGCGGTCTTGTGGTACCTAAACAGCCGAAACCCCTCCAAAGTGACCCCATTTTGGAAACTACACCCCTCAAGGCATTTTTCTAGGGGTATAGATAGCATATTGACCCCACAGTTTTTTTGCAGAATTTAGTGGAATTAGTCTGTGAAGATGAAAATCACCTATTTTTCTGTGGAAACATAGAATTTTTTCATTTTTACAAGGAATAAAGGAGAAAAAGCACCCCAAAATTTGTAAAGCAATTTCTCCCGATTACGGCAATACCCCATATGTGGTCGTAAACTGATGTTTGGACCCACAGCAGGGCTCAGGAGGGAAGGAGCGCCTTTTGGATTTTGGAGCGCAGATTTTGCTGGATTGGTTTTCAGTGCCATGTCGGGTTTGCAACGCCCCGGAGGGACCAAAACAGTGTAAACCCCCCAAAAGTGACCCCATTTTGGAATCTACACCCCTCAAGGAATTTTTCTAGGGGTATAGTGAGATTTTGGCCCCTCAGGATCTTTTTTAGAGCTAAGGTGACCAAAAAACAGCGATTTTGGCGCTTTAAATTCTTTATTTATTACAGCGTTCACCGTGCGCAATAAATTACGTTTTAATTTATTCTGCCGGTCGGTACGATTATGGCGATACCATATGTGTATAGATTTTTTTACGTTTTGCAGCGTTTGCACAATAAAATTAAGTTTCTATAAAATAATTTATTTTCTGGGACACGCTATTTTGAGCCGTAACGTTTTTATTTTTTCGTCAAAAAAGCTGTGGGAGGTCTTGTTTTTTGCGGGACGGGTTGTAGTTTTTATTGGTACCATTTTGGGGTAAATGCGACTTTTTGATCACTTTTTATTCTATATCTTGGGAGGGGTGGTGACTAAAAAATAGCGATGCTGACAGTTTTCCGTTTATTTTGTTTGCGGCGTTCACCGTGCGGAAAAATTAACATTATAGTTTCATAGATTGGGTCGTTACGAACGCGGCGATACCAAATATGTGTACTTTTTTTTTAACGTTTTCATTTTTTCCCTATAATAAATGACTTATTATAGGAAAACAAAACCTTTTATTTTTACACTTTTATAAAAAAAATTTATTAACTTTTTTTTACTTTTTACACTTTATATTTTTGTTTATTAACTTTTCTTTTACTTTTTACACTTTCTTTTTTTGACCTGCAGCTCTGATCGCTGCTAGAATACATTACACTACCTAGGTAGTGTAATGTATTCCAACTGTCAGTGTGACATCACAGTCACTCTGACAGTTGGTCTACGAGGATCAACAGAGGCTGATCCTCATAGGCTGACATACATGGCAGACCTGGGGGCCGTTGTCTGGCCCCCGGGTGCCATCACAAGCATCAGAAGCCCCCACGATTCCATGGGGGCTGCTGATGCGCTACAAACCCGCTACATGCGGAGATCGCAATCGAGCCCCGCATGTAACGGGTTAATTGCCGAAATCAGCGGCGATGAGCCGCTGATCGGCAACACTGGAGAGTGTCAGCTGTCGGGGACAGCTGATCTCCAAGTTCCCGATGCACACTGTCGCCGACAGTGTGCATCGGGAACGGCACAGTGACTTTCTGTCACTCTGACAGGAAGCCTATCAGGACCAGCCGAAGGTTGGTCCTGATGGGCTTCTGTCCATGGCAGACCCGGAAGCCATTGTTTGGCTTCCGTTTGCCATACTAACTATCGGCAGACCCCGCGATTTCAGACGGGGGTCTGCCGATATGTTAGAAACCCCTAAAATTCGGCGATTGCACCCGATCGCCGAATTTAAGGGGTTAATGCGCCGAAATCAGCGGCAAAGGACCGCTGGCCGGCAAGAGGGGAGTGTCAGCTGTCGGCGACAGCTGACCTCCTGGTTCCCGGTGCACACTGTCGCCGACAGTGTGCACCGGGATTAACTCAGTAACTGTACGTCCTCGTGCGGGAAGTAACTTCCCGCAACGACGTACAGTTACGTCCTGGTGCGGGTAGGGGTTAAGCAACTTGCGTTTTTGGAGATGTTTTTCTATTGAGTCAATGAAAAATGACTCCAAAAACGGCTCAAGAAGTGACTTGCACTTGTTTTTACGAGCACATGACACAACCCCGTCTATCAGAGTCTCCTATTATAATGCACTGCACACGGTTTCCTGGTGCGCAAGCGCAGATGAAAGTAATAAATGAAGGGGAAATAATAAAATAAAACGGGGAAGAACTTCTAAACACAATATTTTAGTTAGTCCCATATATCCACTTTTTAAAAAACATTATATATAAAGTGGCCAACCTCTTTATAAGCCAGCATTAGTAATGTCATCCACCTATACCCCTCAAAACCGTCTGCCTGCGCCACGAACCCCAAAAGTTTAAAATGTTGACGAATACAAGACTTTTTGGAAACTTGGACTAATCATAGGGGCTAAAAAACTGGAGTATAGAAAGAAGGACATTTATTAGGCATTCAAATGTTCCCACCTAGAGGAGAGGGATCACAATCATGGCAGCCTGTCTTGGTGACTGAGAGCACAAAGGTCTTCTTAGAAGTCGTCTAGTGTGAGGTCGAAGGTCTACTGGCCTCCAATCATTCAGGAAAGTCCACCTCGGAATGGATATGTTGGGCAACCCAAGAGACTGCAGAAAGTCCTGAAGTACAGTCAAGCCTCGTAACATCATAAGTTCCCACACAGATGGCGTACGCTGCAGTGAATGGAACGGCTCCCGTTCGCATTCTCTATGGGGATGTATGTGTAAAGGATCTGCCAGGCACAACTTCTGTGTATACGCCCATAGGTAATCAGTCTGCACCTGAGTCTATGTCTGTGAGACTGACTCCATCTTCCACCACTCAGGATGGCAGGCTTAGGAGTGGGAGAGCCTATCGCAGCCTGGCCAGACGGAGCTAGCTCCCGCCCTCTGTCTATTTATACCTGCCTTTCCTGTTCCTCCTTTGCTTGTGATTCTTCTCGTGTGGTTTCCTGGCCCAGCTACAGCTTCTACTATTTGATCCTGCTCCATACTGACCCTGGCTTTCTGACTACTCTCCTGCTCTGCGTTTGGTACCTCGTTCACTCCTGGTTTGACTCGGCTCGTTCACCACTCTTGTTGCTCACGGTGTTGCCGTGGGCAACTGCCCCATTTCCCTTAGCTTGTGTACCCTTGTCTGTTTGTCTCGTGCACTTACTGAGCGTAGGGACCGCCGCCCAGTTGTACCCCGTCGCCTAGGGCGGGTCGTTGCAAGTAGGCAGGGACAGAGTGGCGGGTAAATTAGGGCTCACTTGTCCGTTTCCCTACCCCTATCATTACATAATGTGCCGTATTCCATCTCTGCGTCGTTAATCGACACATACAGAGATGAAAAAAAAAAATGGCAGCCCCCATAGAGAAGTAAAAGAAAGAAAAAAGTAAAACACAAATAAATAACATTTATTTTAATAACATACTAAAAGCAAAAACATATAAAAAAAAATTTTTTCGTGACACCTTCCCTTTAAGGAACATCTTAATATTAATTCCTGCCGTCTGTCTCACTTAATTTGGATGAAGGAAATGAAGCTCCTCACATCACTTAACAGCCGCTCATCATATAGAAGAATTATTGTCTCCGTTTTACGACAGGGATTATTATGTGTCTTTCTCTATAATATTACGAGCTCCACCTCTATGGCTCTGTTCACACAGATTTTTTTGCAGGCGGAAAAAAAATGTCTCCGAATTCCTTCAGGAATTTCGAGGCAAATTTTGAACTCCCCGTACCTATTTTTCTGTGTTTTTTCGGCCACAGCCATTGAAGCGAATGCAAGGACCGCAGGGAAAAAACGACTCAGAAACGAGCGCTGGTTTTTTCTGATTCTCATTGATTCAATGGGAGGTCAAAGGCGGAAACTGCAGCAAGAAAGGACATGGCGCTTTTTGTTCCCGCAAGTGGCCAAGAGCCATTCGGGAGAAAAAGTGCCTAGGCCTCCCATTGAATGGGGGGGGGGGGGGGTTCTGAAGATTTTTGGCAGTGATTCCGACGCAGTTTCCGAGTCAAAATCAGTGCCAAAAAACTCTGTGTGAACTGACCCTATGAGCTCCAACATGTGAAGTTTTTTTCACAGGGTTTAGTCGTTAACCCCTTCACCAGGGGCGTAGCTATAGGCTCATGGGCCTGGGTGCAAGAATTCAGCTTGGGCCCCCCTACCCCTCCCAACAACACCATCACCAGACTCCTGCGCGCTCCTATGCCCAGACGCCTTGCCAAACAGCCCCCATAGTATAATGCCCCCACACAGTATAATGCTCCCATAGCTGCCCCACACATTATAATGCCCCATAACTGCCCATACATTATAATGCCCCCCATATCAGCCCCTACAGTATAATGCCCCCCATACAGTATAATGCCCCCATATCAGCTCCCCATACAGTATAATTCCCCCATATCAGCCCCTACAGTATACTGCCCCACATAGCTGCGCCTATACAGTATAATAATGCCCCCATATCTGCTCTCCATACAGTATAATAATGCCCCCATATCAGCTCTCCATACAGTATAATTCCCCCATATCAGCTCTCCATACAGTATAATTCCCCCATATCAGCTCTCCATACAGTATAATGCCCCCATATCAGCTCCACATACAGTATAATGCCGCCCATATCAGCCCCCCCCGCCATATCAGCCCCCCCCATACAGTATAATGCCGCCCATATCAGCCCCCCATGCAGTATAATTCCCCCCTATCTTATCAGCCCCCATGCCATATCAGCCACCCATGCAGTATAATGCCCCCCCGCCATATCAGCCCCCCCCCCCATACAGTATAATGCCCCCATATGTGCATAATAGAAAAATAGCATAATTACTTACCTATCCCCGTTCCGACGCCGGGTGGAGGATCTTTCGCTTCCTCCGGTGCGCGCTATGAGTGACTCGGAGCAGGCAGGCCCGATTATGTCGCTACATCCCGCCTGCCTGCGTTGAGCCGCTCAGGGCACAGTGAACGCTGGAGCAAGGAGACGTCAGCTCCTTGCTCCAGCATTGAATGGAACCGGGATCTCGCTGAGTGACTCGCATCCCCCCGGAGGTCTTCACATGAATCCCCAGGGGGACGCGACCCACAGTGTGTAATGTATTGTGTTGTATTGTGCAGTTTGCGGTGGAGAGAGGAGGGGGGCTGTAATTTAACGGGCCCCCCCTCTCCACCGCAAAACACAGACAGCACAATACAACACAATACATTACAACACAACACAATACAATACAGTCTCTGCAGCTCACCTAGAGTTCTCCGCACCGGCTCTTCCACTGCACTGACTGGAAGACGTGTCACGTGACGTCACGGTCACATGGTACACTAAGTATACCATGTGACCGTAACCAGGAAGAGCCGGCTTCACGGCACAGAAAATTTATTTAACCAGCATGCTGTATGGCAACGGGGGCCCCCCCAGGCTTAAGGGCCCGATCGCAACTGCGACCCCTATAGCTACGCCACTGCCCTTCCCGCCGTAGCCATTTTTCGGATTTTCACTTTTCGTTTTTTCCTCCCCACCTTCCAAAAGCCGTAACTTTTTTATTCTTCCATCAATATTGCCGTATGAGGGCTTGTTTTTAGCGGGACGAGTTGTAGATTTTCAGAGCACCATTTACTGTAAAATAATATATGTGGGGTGGAATAGGGAAAAAAACGATTCCTCAATCTTTTGGGTGGTTTTGTTTTGACGCCGTTCACCGTGCGGCCTGTTACCTTTATTCTACCAGTCAATACGATGACGGCGATACCCAATTTATATCCTTATTTTATTATGTCTTACAAAGAAACTGATTGTTTAAAATAAAATTTGTGTTTTGTCACTTTTATATTTTTCCGTCGATTTGGCGGTATGAGGGCTTATATTTTGCGGAGCGAGTTGTAGTTTATATTGGTACCATTTTGGGGTACATGAGACTTTTTGATCACTTTTTATTTACATTTTTGTGGGAGATGAAGTGACTACAAAACAGCAATTCTGACGGTTTTATTTTTTACGGCGTTCAGACTAAATAACGATATATCGTAACAGTTCAGAGTTTTACGGATGTGTCGATACCAGTTGTCTTAATTTTTATTTTATTTTTACATTGTACTTATGGGAAAACGTTTTTTTTTTTTTTACTTATTAAAAAAACACGTAATTTTACTGTTTTTTTACTTGTCCCTCTAGGGGCTTTGAACCAGTGATCGCTGGATGGCTTGCACGATATACTGCGATACTAATGTAACAGTATATTGTGATGCTGACAGTCTCCTATGAAGCTCTCCTGGAGGCGGGGCTTTATAAGAGTACAAAGATGGCGGACCCATAAGTCAACAAAAGGCACCCCCTGATCGCGCCACCGAGGGGGTGGGGCGTTGGAACGTTACAGAGTCGCCCTTGTTTTTAGTCAATTGAATACAGCCGACACGTACGTTCTATGAAGCGGGCTCAGCCCATGACACGGCTTCATACTCCCTCACCCAACATGCGCTGTATATATACGGCAGATGTTGGGAAGGGGTTAAGGGTACTTATGCCCAGCGCCACCTTTTAATGGCGCTGTGTCGAAAGCTCGGCACGGATGACAGGCTGTCTAAAGACAATTGGGCTCCAATGCTAACGGCTGGGATCAGAGTTACATCTGATCCTGGCCATTTAACCCCTTAGATGCTGCCGTTTCAGAGGGAGCGGGCTCCCTCTGTCAACCCATCGGTACCCCCACGACATGATCACGGGGCCACAATGGTTTCTATGCCAGCATTGTGCCTAGACAGGAGCCACAGGTCTGTCTTGAGTGTATGCCAGAGGCCTAATACACTCTCATACATCAAGGCCAAAAGTAGGCTGGTCACTAAAGGGTTAAAAAGAAAGGTTTGTTTTTTCCCTTCACTCTCGCTCACTATACGAGCGATCTCCAACCTGTGGCTCGCTGGTTGCTGAAAAATGACATCTCTCAGGGCATGCTGGGAGTTGTAGTTTATAAAGTGCGGTCATTCGGCGAGCACGTGAACGATTAATATCGCGTTATGCTGGTAATTTGGGTCATACAGAAGAAAATTTGAGAATTTATATTCCCTGGCCATTTATTTTCTAGAAAGAATTGCTGTCTAAATGCCTCATCACAAGTTCCAGCTGCTGTCACTTCCCCATGCTTTACACTGCAGCTCTGCTTGTTCAGATTGGCTGCTGTGTATAAACACAAGCTCAACAGGAATTCATTGCATGCGGAAGGAATAATTATAAACTACAAGAAACTAAACCACCGGTGAGAAGATGATCAGGCGATCGGCGCACAAAGGGGAGGAGCCTAAATAATTCCTGGAGATCGGTTTGAAATATTACAAGGAAATTAAGGAAAACTGCGATTCTGAAGACTTCTAGAACAATGGACGGGCACTTCTTGCCCTCCCCCTATGATTGGTGTGTAGGGGGGGGGGGGGGGTCATTACTCTATTCAGTGGATCAGTCTTTTGTTTTGTGTGGGACAAGTGAAATAAGTAGGACGGGGGATGGGCACAGGAGACGTCTCTGATCCGGATCCATAGTCACGTCTGGAGTTGTGGCGGCAACAAAACCCGCGGACATCAATATGAATGAAACGCGCGCAGGGTCAGGGCTCATGTGCTTTTGGGGGGGGGGGTCCATGACAAACGGGGTAAACATGATCTACACTTATCAGGGGCAGGGAAGACCTGGGCACAGGGACTGTCACCCAAGGACCTACATCCACCTGGAGCCGACCCCGTAAATATCTGTATGTAGCACTGGGCCTAGAATAAGGGATAGACATGGGTGTGTGCTGCGATGTTCTGCAGAGAGTGGTGTCTAGATAGGGGGCATGGGGTGCCAGATGCAATGTTCTGCAGAGAGTGGTGTCTGAATAGAGAGGAATGGGTGTAGCTGCAATGTTCTGCAGAGTGGTGTCTAAATAGGGGGCATGGGGTGTGAGCTGCAATGTTCTGCAGAGAGTGATGTCTAGATAGGGGGCATGGGGTGCAGCTGCAATGTTCTGCAGAGAGTGATGTCTAGATAGGGGGCATGGGGTGTGAGCTGCAATGTTCTGCAGAGAGTGATGTCTAGATAGGGGGCATGGGGTGCAGCTGCAATGTTCTGCAGAGAGTGATGTCTAGATAGGGGGCATGGGGTGTCAGCTGCAATGTTCTGCAGAGAGTGATGTCTAGATAGGGGGCATGGGGTGTGAGCTGCAATGTTCTGCAGAGAGTAGTGTCTAGTGTCAAAGCTGCAATATTCTGCAGACAGTAATGTCTGGTCAGGGAGGCACAATGTGTCAGCTGCAATGTTCTGCAGAGAGTTGTGCCTGAATAGGGAAGCCTAGGGTGTCAGCTGCAATGTTCTGCAGAGATTACCGTCTGGTGAGGGAGTCATCATGAACTCTTAGGGTATGTTCCCACGGCCTAATTACGGACGTAAATCGGGCGTTTTTGCCCCGAATTACGCCCGAAAATAGCGCCTCAATAGCGCTGACAAACATCTGCCCATTGAAAGCAATGGGCAGACGTTTGTCTGTTCACACGAGGCGTATATTTACGCGCCGCTGTCAAATGACGGCGCGTAAATAGACGCCCGCGTAGAAGAAGTGACCTGTCACTTCTTTGGCCGTAATTGGAGCCGCTATTCATTGACTCCAATGAAAAGCAGCGCTAATTACGGCCGTAATGGACGCGGCGTTCAAGCGCCTGCACATGCCGGTACGGCTGAAATTACGAGGATGTTTTCAGGCTGAAACATCCCCGTAATTTCAGCCGTTACGGACCCCCCCTTAGGGTATGTTCACACGGCGGGGGTCCGTAACGGCTGAAATTACGGGGATGTTTCAGCCTGAAAACATCCCCGTAAATTCAGCCGTACCGGCATGTGCAGGCGCTTGAACGCCGCGTCAATTACGGCCGTAATTAGCGCTGCTATTCATTGGAGTCAATGAATAGCGGCTCCAAATACGGCCAAAGAAGTGACAGGTCACTTCTTCTACGCGGGCGTCTATTTACGCGCTGTCATTTGACAGCGGCGCGTAAATATACGCCTCGTGTGAACAGACGAACGTCTGCCCATTGCTTTCAATGGGCAGATGTTTGTCAGCGCTATTTTCAGACGTAATTCGGGGCAAAAACGCCCGAATTACGTCCGTAAATAGGCCGTGTGAACATACCCTTAGCTGCAATGTTCTACAGAGAGTGGCGTCTGGTCAGGGAAAATGGGGTGTCAGATGCAATGCTCTGCAGAGATTGGTGTCTGAATAGGGCGATTGGGGTGCAATGCTCTGCAGGTTCCTGTGTCCGGAGGTCACGAGGCGCAGTCTGTGCAGAACATTGCCGCTCTCTCTTCAGGAAGAGATGGAGTCAGGTGCAATGCTCTGCACACAGCAGAGCTCCATGTAGAACAGGTTGGAGAAGGTTGCCGGGAGGGGGCGGGGCTGCTGCCAGGGAGGGGCACCGTGTCACCCTTTGCCAGTAGCTGGGGGGGAGGGGAAACAGGTTTCTGGCTGGCAGTGAAGTTCTACTCTCGGGTGTCCCAGGGTCACTGATGGGGGTTGCGGGCGTCTGCAGGATCCTGATGGAGTTATAATCCCGGGCAGGAGGCGATACCTGACGCCGCTGACTTCTGAGGAGGACTACAAGTAGCAGGAAGCCCGCGGAGCTGCTCCGGCCATGACTTTGCGGCTGCTGCTGTGCTGGTGCCTGTACACAGGTCAGTGTGGGGGCTCCCGGGGGTCGCTGCCGGGGGGGATTGTGGGTACAGCGATCTGTGAGAGCACTGCGCATGCGCGGATACACCTAGGACAGGTGTCAGGTAGACGGGGGCTTCTCCTGAGACACCTGTACCTGCAGGGAATTCTGGGGGATCAGGTGCATTCACCCTATACAGAGCAGCAAATAATGAAGGTGTATTTATTTTTCCCCATAATTGCGACATTTAAAAAAAACAAAACACAAAAACAACAACATTGCAAACGCATGTAAAAACCGCGGTTGGAGTTTTTCAATAGCGGTGTAAAGTTCCGCACCGAAATCCGCGTGAAAATCTGTTGCGTGAAACCATCATTTGTGATAAATATTGTACAGGTGTTCAGCCTTTTGGATATAAACAATAGTGTTCCTATTCACTGACGGCAAGCAGAGATATTGAAACACTATGGGAGGAATTTATCCAAGGCTTTATGGCGTAGAAAAGTAAGAAAATATTGCGTACCTTTCCCCACTTTTTAAAAATGGCAAAAAAAGTTGTCGGGGTTTAGCGGGTTAACCCGATTTACCAGAAATTGGCGTAAATTATGGCGCAAATCCGTCTTCGTGTCTGGCGCACGGACAAAGATGCCAAATTTATTATGAGTGCACCTCTTAACCCCTTCCTGTACGTGTAGTGTCAGAAGGGAAAGCATAGAGCAAGCTAGGTTAACCCCTTAGATACCGTGGTACCTAAGCCGGTAGAAAAAGGGGGCGGCTCCCTCTGACAGCTCATCGCTTCCCGCTCCAAAAAAAGTTATGGCTTTCGGAAGGTGGGAAAAACGAAAATGAAAAATGACTGCGGTGGGAAGGGGTTAATAAACGACACTTCAGTTTTAGACGCCGGTCGGTCTTCGTAAAATTCCCCCTCAAGGTTGTGGACGTTTTTCTCATATGATGAGTCCGCGCTGTCTGAGTCGTGTCAGAGCATGCTGGACCTTGTAGTGCTACAGCCGCCAGGTGCCGGATTATGTTGAGGGCTCGGATACACTGGGTCATGTGAGGGGCGCGCTCGTGGGCGGGGGACGCGGCTCTTACACAGGAACACGTTGTATTCTTCTGAATTCCCCATGAAAGGAGCTTTCATTCACCGTGTCCACGTTACATCACGGAACGGGCGGCGCTACGTCCCTGTCCTGCGCTGCGCAGGCAGGTGAAAGGAGAGAATTCATCGACTCCGGAAAGAAAACATAATGGATTGCTGCATAATTGGACAGATCTGCCGTTCAGGACGCTGGGAAAGCTGGGTGATAACCTCTGGAAGCTGTAACGGTCGCCGTATTTATTGTCAGATAGAACCGAGGAACGGTTATGTGGGCTTTACGAACGTAATAAAGCAGACATTCAGGACTCTGGGAAAGTTGGGTGACATCCACGTCACAAAGTCATTGGAAGGAATTCAATGAGAGAAAATCTTGGACATAACTGCGACATGGGAAATGTGTTGCTGTATAATTCGGGAAAATGGCCATTCAGGGCTCTGGTAAAGCTGGGTGATCACCTCTGGGAGCTGTAATGATGATAATATTGTCACCCAGCTTTCCCATCAGTGCGCTTAAATCCTGATTCTAGCAGTGGGTACTGGCGGCCATCTTTAGGCCTGTGCCATCGACGTGCAGCTCCTCCCCCTCCACAGAATACAAGTGACTCCCGTCTTCTCTGTGGCAGCCGGGGGGGTCGAGAGTCGTCACCCGCATACTGTGCAACCTGTTCCTAGGCAACATCCTGAACATATCTAGTCAGCGATTGGTCAAATTCTGTGGGGGTTCCCTAATGAATAGTTACAATGGGAAGCTTCTTTATCCTTACTGGGGTTCCCCTTTACGTTGTCCTACACGTGTATTATTTCCGCTGCTCGGAGGAATCCTAGCGCCCTGTCACCCTAATGACGGATCTTCTGTAATGAGTCTCGGTGAATCGTGTCCGTGCCCTTAGGAATGGTAATGGCGGCACGTGAACTTCACGTCTCCAATTCTAACGAGCGGCGTCTTATCAGACAGGAAGTGACATTTAATGACCCCGGTATTTAGCAGGTGATTGATCGCGTCTTAACGGTCCATGGTTAATCGCAGCACGTGAATAAGACGCACACCGGGAGCCATGACAGTGGGCTGCCCATGGCAACCAATCAGGAGCTTGCTTTCATCTCCTATCATTTTCTTGTAAAATGGTTGCTAGGGCAACCATACTTTCTATACCACCTAGAAACATAACATTTTGTGCGCCCCCCCCCCCCCTCGTGCAGATAAAAGTATATAACGCAGCGGACCAGGGAAAAATTGCGTTCCAAAAAATGCATCTCTTGAAAATCAATAAGGGAGCGAGATGGTCTCCTTTTTATAACCTAGGTGCGCCAAAAACGCATCCGATAATCCAGAAAGTCTGACAATCCGGCACAGAAACGGTAATATAATGTATAATTTCACAAGCGGAAGATGTAGAGGAACGATCAGGAAATTAATTTCAAATCCGTTTGATAATCCGGAAACCATCCGATAATCCAGAATATAGAAACACACTTGTTAACATTGGCGCTTCACTACCCGCCATCTGCCGTACAATATACCAGCCGGTTACGTCTGAAATTACGGAGCTGTTTTCAGGCGAAAACGGCTCCTGAATTTTAGACGTTTTTGCAAGTACTCGCGTTTTTCGCGGCGTCTTTTACGGACGTAATTGGAGCTGTTTTTCAATGGAGTCAATGAAAAATGGCTCCAAAAACGTCCCAAGAAGCGACATGCACATCTTTGACGCGGGCGTCTTTTTACGCACCGTCTTTTGACAGCGACGCGTAAAATTACACCTCGTGGGAACAGAACATCGTAAGACCCATTGCAAGCAACGGGCAGATGTTGGCAGACGTAATGGAGCCGTTTTTTCAGGCGTAAAACGCCCGAATTACGCCTGAAAACACTGCGTGTGAACATACCCCATGGCCTGAAAAACATCTGAAAATAGCCCATGTGAAAATACCCTCGGAGACGTAGAGGTGATTTTGGATAATTCTTGGCACCGTGTTTTTTATGGATCCGTTGGCTGGATCTCCTCATGACTCCGCGATGATGGCTGCACGGGCACGTTAGTTGTCACATGATACGATTTGCAGTTGCCAAGCCTGCGGAGCTGCACCACACATCGGCCATCTTCGTTTGGCTTCACCCCATATCTGGGGGTTAATGGCTGCTTCTGGGAAAGCGGAGTGATAACCAATATGGCCGCCGTTACAGCCGTCACAGTGGTTGCTAAGCAGTTTCGCAACGGAAAAGCTGATTATATATGAAGTAATAGCCACAAAATCCCCTCTCCTCGTCTAGATAAACTTGTCATTCAGCGCTCTAGGAAAGCTGTGTAGAGCGTGCTGTGGGAGATGAAATGGCAGCCATATTGGTTGTATTAGAATGGCGGTCAGTCAGTTTATATACATATATTATAAACTTCGGCCTCCGTATTGACGTTGGCTTCGTGTCCGGTGTTTATCAGTCAGACTTATCGTTATCCGGTAAAGTAAAGTTACTTATCGATATTTACCTGAGATAAGCGGCTAAGGAATGATTTGCCTTTTCTTTCCGACGATGAAAAAAGTTCAGGTGACTGTATAAACACGGAGCCGTGGGCGGGTGATTGACAGGAGTGTATATTAGATATAGCAGAGTTGAATTTGTCATTTTTAACATTTTGGGGAGTAGAATAAATACGAAATGAGGGGCTGCAACACCCGGGACCTGATGGGTGCCAGATTATTGGACGTTTATATAAATAAGGGAGATTAAAAATTGTCCTTGTTGCCTATAGTAACCAATCCTAGAGCAGTTTTCATTTTTCAAGCGAAAGATAACAAATGAAAGCTGCGCTGTGATTGGTTGCTATGGGCACCAAGGACAGTTTTGCTTTCAGTTTTTCATGACTCTCCTGTTGCCATCACTTATTCCTATTAACCGTCGTGTGTTCGGTTTTCTTTGCTTGTCGTCTTGTTCTGATTTTAGAACTTTTTCAGATAAACCCCCCCCCCCCCCCCTGTTCTGTATGGTAAATACGCTGCAATTTATAAAATGTATAGATTATTTCATCCCGGATTAATAATTATCACTACATATAAAATTATTTTAAACCAGCATAAAAAGGACTTTTATAGGTGCCAGATTATCAGACTTTCTAAATTACAGGAAAATCAGAGATTTTGGTCTCAAATTTTTGACGTTTTGTGCTGGAATATTGATACTGGATGAAAGGATCTCTCTGTACTTCCCTTATCCTGCACTGATCCTGAGTTACATCCTGTATTATACTCCAGAGCTGCACTCACTATTCTGCTAGTGGAGTCACTGTGTACATATATTACATTACTTATCCTGTACTGATCCTGAGTTACATCCTGTATTAGGGTATGTTCACACGGCGGGGGTCCGTAACGGCTGAAATTACGGGGATGTTTCAGCCTGAAAACATCCCCGTAATTTCAGCCGTACCGGCATGTGCAGGCGCTTGAACGCCGCGTCAATTACGGCCGTAATTAGCGCTGCTATTCATTGGAGTCAATGAATAGCGGCTCCAATTACGGCCAAAGAAGTGACAGGTCACTTCTTTGACGCGGGCGTCTATTTGCGCGCCGTCATTTGACAACGGCGCGTAAATATACGCCTCGTGTGAACAGACAAACGTCTGCCCATTGCTTTCAATGGGCAGATGTTTGTCAGCGCTATTGAGGCGCTATTTTCAGACGTAATTCGGGGCAAAAACGCCCGAATTACGTCCGTAAATAGGCCGTGTGAACATACCCAAATACTCCAGAGCTGCACTCACTATTCTGCTGGTGGAGTCACTGTGTACATACATTACATTACTTATCCTATACTGATCCTGAGTTACATCCTGTATTATACTCCAGAGCTGCACTCACTATTCTGCTGGTGGAGTCTCTGTGTACATACATTACATAACTTATCCTGTACTGATCCTGAGTTACATCCTGTATTATACTCCAGAGCTGCACTCACTATTCTGCTGGTGGAGTCTCTGTACATACATTACATTACTTATCCTGTACTGATCCTGAGTTACATCCTGTATTATGCTTCAGAGCAGCACTCACTATTCTGCTGGTGGAGTCACTGTATACATACATTACATTACTTATCCTGTACTGATCCTGAGTTACATCCTGTATTATACTCCAGAGCTGCACTCACTATTCTGCTGGTGGAGTCACTGTGTACATACATTACATTACTTATCCTGTACTGATCCTGAGTTACATCCTGTATTATACTCCGGAGCTGCACTCACTATTATGCTGGTGGAGTCACTGTGTACATACATTACATTACTTATCCTGTACTGATCCTGAGTTACATCCTGTATTATACTCCAGAGCTGCACTCACTATTCTGCTGGTGGAGTCACTGTATACATACATTACATTACTTATCCTGTACTGATCCTGAGTTACATCCTGTATTATACTCCAGAGCTGTACTCACTATTCTGCTGGTGGAGTCACTGTATACATACATTACATTACTTATCCTGTACTGATCCTGAGTTACATCCTGTATTATACTCCAGAGCTGCACTCACTATTCTGCTGGTGGAGTCACTGTGTATATACATTACATTACTTATCCTGTACTGATCCTGAGTTACATCCTGTATTATATTCCAGAGCTGCACTCACTATTCTGCTGGTGGAGTCACTGTGTACATACATTACATTACTTATCCTGTACTGATCCTGAGTTACAAAACATAAACTGAAAAACAAATACATAACTAATTCCATATAACCAAAAAGTCACAACCAAATTCTTATAAACAAATTTTCTTATATACATCTCTGTATATGAGAAGAGAAAACTATACCAGACCCGGCCACATACACCCCACTCTTATATACTTACATCTACACTTCATCCGAAGCTAAACAATAACTAGAATATATACAAACATCATATAAACGTAATCAAAAGTACCAACAGAAAATCCCCCGACCCGCGTCAACCAAGGGCCTAAAGAAACAACATAATAATGACAATAATAATCAAACAACATAATAATAACAAATAAAATAATAATAATAAACAAAACAATGTAATCTAAAATATAATAATACTAATCCCCATTTTTTTTATAATATATATATATATATATATATATATATATATATTTATTTTATTTTTTTAATAATACTAATCCAATTATTATTATTTTTTTTAAACACACTATACACATCCTGACTTTCCCTAACCTTACCCATCTTACCTAAACTCCACCACCCCAGCCAGCATCTCGCCTCATGTCCTCTCACTTCCGCATAGTCCAGATGCTGGCCCCCACCACCACACCCAGCCCCCCGCCCCATGTCCGCATAGTCCGGGGCTGGGTCAGGCACCCCCCTCCCAACCTATCTATTAACCCCCTTAAGTCTATCCCTATTCTAACAACACTTTTGCAATATAATACAATACACGTCACCAACTTGTCCAAGTACCAAACCATATACAAAATACATCGTACCCGAAAGCACCAAGTTCGGTCGCTTGTAAACCTTTTTCCTGCCATTTCAATCCTAAACAAAACAAAAATCTTCCTGTGCTTACCTAGCCCATCACCAGAGAGAGAGAAGGGAAAGCACCCCCCAGCACCCCCCCAGAGGCCAAGGTACCACGTCCACCGCTGCACCCTCCCTATCGCTTGCCCTATCTCCTTACCCTATTACTAGCCCTTTTCTTGACCCTATTGAAAGCTGACCCTATGCTGACTCACCTTTCCCTTATTCCGAGCCCTATCGCTATATATATTTTTTTTTTGGTGCCTCAGCGGAGCGCAGACCCCCACCTCCAGTTGAGCACTGGTGACGACCCCCCCTCCCTCATGAAGGCAGACACATTAAGGCACCCAAAAGGAAAAGCCCCTCCAAAGACGAGAGGCTTTGGATGCTCCCAATCTGCCAACCTCCAAAGAATGCACCTTCACCAGGTCACCCATGATATTGCTAATAACCTCATCCACTAGGAGGATTTTCTTCTGGGTAGAAACTAGACATCGTGCATTCCACATAAAGTGCCTGACCACTATACTGACTAGAAACAAGGTGCCATGGTCCCTACCACCGAGGTCTCCGAACACTCCATAGGCCCACCCAGCATAGGAGAGGCTGTTAGGGCTGGCCAACCAATGGAGGCTCCCACCCTCTTGTATACTTCTGTATTGAAAGGGCAATGAAGCAGGAAATGCTCCATGCTTTCCAGCACTCCGCCGCACTCCTCCCGGGGGCAAACCCTATCATCAGAGTTTCTGCACTTTAGATTGCCCCTCACATACAGTCTCCCATGGAAGCAACGCCAAGCCAGATACCAAAACTTCTGGGGAATCCTCGCTGAATTTAAAAGTTTTAATCCCACCCCGAGGTCACTACTTGGACAGTCTTTGAGCGCCAGGGGCTTCTGGAAGTGGGTCATCAGGACCCTCCTGTCAAGAAATTTTCTCGACATAGTCCTGATTACCCACACCTCCAGACCCCACCGGCGAACAATCTTCAGCGCCAGGGTGGCATAAGCCGGGAGATGTCCGTGAGGTGTACGCAGGTCTTTCACTTGCCCTCCTCTCCCATTCCTGGAAGAAAGTGCGAAACCACCCCCTGCAGGAGGATATCCACCAAGGAGCCCTCTCTTGCCAGAGGCTTGCCAGGTTGATCTTAACAAAGGTGTTCACTAGGAACACCACCTGGTTAACCATACCTAACCCGCCTAGTGTCCTTGGTAGGTAGGTAGGTAACCTCCCTCTTGATTAGGTTGAGCCTGTTCCCCCCCCATAACAGCTGGAAGAACAGGCTATAGACCCGAGTCCAGAGAGGTTCTGGCAAGATGCACACACTGCCCAGGTAAAGCAACATGGGCACCAGGTAGGCCTTGGCCAAGTGAACCCTTTCCCTCAGGGTTAAGGACCAACCCTTCCATTGGTCGACCTTCTGGGCAACTATATTCAGCCTATCCTCCCAGTTCTTCTTGGGGTAATCAACCCGGCCAAATTCGACTCCTAAGATCTTAGCAGACCCCTGAGGCTCTGGAAGGGTGTCCGGGAGATCAAAACCAGGATCTCCTCCTCCCAGCCAGAGACTTTTGCACTTATCCCGGTTGATCTTGGACCCAGATGCCAATGAGTAACGCTCCACTTCCAACATTGCCCACTCTGCCTCCCCTCTCGAGGAGACAAAAATGGAGACGTCGTCTGCGTACGCAACCACCCTCTGAGTGGCTTCCGGCCCCTCCAGGCCGGCCCGACTCCCGCCAATGGCCCACGATCGATCCTTTTAAGAAAAGGATCAATTGCGAACGCATATAGCAAAGGGCTCAAGGGACAACCCTGGCGGACACCAGACCCAACCTCAAAGGCGGTTCCAACCCAACCGTTCACCAGCGCAAAAGTCTCAGCCCCAGTGTATAAGGTCTGTAGCCAATTGACAAATTCCCCGGAAGGCCGTACCTCAGAAGGACCGACCAGAGGTACTCGTGGTCTACCCGGTCAAAAGCCTTGGCCTGGTCCAAGGACAGGATGTACCCCTCCCACCGACCAGAATTTCCCTGCTCCACTGCCTCTCTGACACTGAGGACAGCACTAAATGTGCTGCGGCCTGGAACAGAGCAATGCTGGACCGGCGAAAGGAGCCGGGATGCAAACTTCACCAGCCGATTAAACAGTACTTTCGCAAGAACCTTTCTGTCTGTATTGAGAAGCGCCATGGGACGCCAATTCTCAATACAGGTCGAGTCTTTACCCTTTGATAAAATTATCAAGGCCGACCTCCTCATTGACATTGGCAAAGTACCTGAGGAAAGGCACTCATTAAACACCTCAGTCAAGAGGGGAACTAGGGTTCCTTTAAAAGTCTTATAAAACTCAGATGTTAAGCCATCCGGCCCTGGCGATTTTTTTTGAGGGCAAGCCCGTCAATCGCCAGTCCCACTTCCTCTTCCTTGATCGAGTCTATCAAAACACCGAGAGAGGAGTCTACCCCTGGCTCAGGGATGGTTTCAGCCAGGAAAGCCAATATCTCGTCTTGGTTTGGATCTTGCTTCCCCAAGAGGTGTGAGTAGAAGGATCTGACGACCTCCAAGATCCCTGATTTGGATCTCTTCAAAGATCCTGTACTATCAATCAGTCCTGTCACAACCTTACGACTCACTGACATCTTACAGTTCCTAAAATAAATACCTATAACTGTATGTGAAGACAAATCAAATCTCCCAAAAGGGAAAAATAATGACACCAAGTACAGTAAGTAACTTGCAAAAAATATAAATTCTTTATTACAATATACATAAGAACATGTTGGCCATCAGGACCTAAAAACCACAGACAATTAAAATATACAATGTGGAGAACATGAGGCTACTAAGAATGGCCTATATTCAACATTCAATAATACCGGACAGGGTCACTATGACAGTCATGTTATAAATGTACAGTACAAGGATAACCGACACCACAAAATGTGTCTCCAAAAAGCATGCTGAAACAGAACAATGTAATGCAGACCCTGTAAAAAATAGTATTCACGAGAGACTTGTAGCTAACACTGAAATCTCCGTGTAAATAAAGTGGTATAGAGACCAGGGTATCACCAAAAATCAGAGTAGGTCCCAGGAGCCATACCAACCCGTGTATTGCATATCAAGCCAAAAATGAGCTCCACAGCAAGAGCCCCGACGCACGTTTCGCGGTAGCTTTTTCAAGGGGTACTGACTAGTAAGGTGACCGGCGTTGTATTTATACTCAGTGGTGGGAGAGGTTTATTCAGAGATAGCAAATAGCAGCACGATATTCTCAAATCCCCAATGCTGAACACCTGAAATGTACCAGGTGTTCTACATTGGTGAATCAGCATGTCTAAAGTTACCTGAATGCTGATCGGTAAGCAGCAAACACCACCATTGCAAATGTCCAGTGTACGTCTCAAGGAATGTAAACGCGCATGCGCGTGCGCATCAGACCGCAAGCGCCGCAGACAACAGATGTAATAGCTTATATATGACGTATCACACCATAGTGGCCATTTTAAGTATGGGCAAGGACAATACGAGATCAACTTATATGGCAAGAACCAGTATAGGGCATATGTATCACGATCCGATTTTTTTTATGTGAGAAACAGAATATAAATATACAATGGAACTCTAATGTCTCAAAATATAAACAATAATACATATATAGAAAAAATATACATAATTTGATAATACATCAAACCTAGTGTCATACTGTCATTTCATAAAACCATCAATACAAAAAAGACCATATATTGACTTATATATATATATATACAAAAATAAATATATATAACATATAGTAAACCGGGGAAACAATTTTATGAAAGAATATTATTTCATAAAAAATAATAATAAATAATTAATGATAGTGAGAAGTGAGTGAACACACGTGCACAGTGTGGTGATAAAATAAATAAAGTGAAACACACGTGACAAGACCGCAATTAAAATACAATTCTATTTATTAATATAAATAATACATACAATAATGTAACAGATGTACAATGTGATATTTTCTAATATGCTCAAAAAAATATAATGATAAGACATATGTGATTTTATTGTTAGCATGTATATAAATAACAAGCGTGTAAAAATATATATATATATATATTGAGAGTGAATATGTGTAAACATAAATGTGAGTAAATAAAAATATAAATATAAAAAAATATATATATACAACATAACAAGTGTGATGACAATTTATATAAGGATATATAAAGTGGATAATAAATAATGTATAATAAATATGTGTGCAGTGTGTGCACAAACACACGAATAAAAATAAGTACCCCATGAAAAAAGCTAAAAAATGATCAAAATTTAGAGTATGTTCAAAACGTATTGTTGAATAGAGTCCAACCAAAAACATTCTGAGATATAATATGTGATACTTGGTATTCTATTCAGCCCAATAAATACAGATCGTATGGCCCCTATAAAAAGACAAAAATGATGATATTAAAAATGCCACCAAATATGGATACAGCCAAAACGCAATAATGCTTAAACCGACAAGCCCACCAATTATTAACAGCACAGTCCAACCATACCAGTCAAATATATACAGGTTTAAAAAGTTAAAAGATAATGATGCTATAGGACCCAAAAAGAAAATATTGTTATAGGAAGGAAGCGAAGGACATTTTCTCATTGAGCCCCAGTAGTTCCTGTAGGGGTCGGGCGAGCGGTACCTCCCGAAATCCCTCTCAAGAACTAAAGATGTGTGCCTATCATACTGACACCTCCTGAGCAAAGCTTTCACCGCGGAGATCTCCTCCCCACTACCCCCGGTTGAGACCAGATGTTCGAGTTTCCTCCTCAGTTCCTGATGTAGGCGATACCTACTCATGGACCTGAGGCTCGAGAGCCTGCGGAAAAATCCTGCCACCCGGCCTTTAAACAACTCCCACCACTCAGACTTAGTACCACTGAGATCCAACAAAGGTACCTGGCTCTGAAGAAAATCCTCAAAGGCCTGTCTTATTTCCGCTTCTTCCAAGAGAGTAGAATTCAGCCTCCATATACCTCTTCCCATCTGGAGGGACTCTGCAATGTTCAAAGAAAAAATAATCATAGGCCTCATTCACACGGCAAGGTTTCCCGGCCGGGTGCCGGCCGTTCATAAATCGGCCGGCACCCGGCTGCATTAGGAATAATAGACCCCTAATGGGGCTATTCACACGACCGATTTTTTTGACGGCTGGGAAATCCGACCGTCAAAAAATAGGACATGCTCTATCTTCGCCCGGGTACCCGGCCGCCCGGCTCCCATAGAAGTCTATGGGGCCGGGTATTACACGGCCATCACCGGAATGTGTTCCGAGTGATGGCCGGGTTTCCCGGCGCTTGCGCTCTAACTCCTCCTCCTCACAGCGCAGAGTGCATGTGAGGAGGAGGAGTTGATGCCATTCGGACGAATGGCATCGCTGCACACTGTGTGGCAGGGCCGGGGTGTACAGCAGGTGGAAGGGAGCGCTGCGCTGGCTCCCTTCCCCTGCTTGTTAAAAGCACCCTGGCCCGGCGACACCTTCGATGGCGCCGCTAGCAGCTGCTGCTGCGGCTGCTACTACTGTAGCGACGCCATTATAGCAGAGCAGGGAGGTATCTCCCCGCTCTGCTATGTGCTAGCCGCACTTTAGCTCCTTGAAGGAGCGGAATCCCCGTGTGTTCGGGGATTCCACTCCTGCACAGAGCGCTTGATGTCTCTGTCCATATCTGGGCAGTGACATCAGGGGAAACTCCTGAAGCGGAATCCCCGAACACATGGGGATTCCCCTTCAGGAGTTGCCGCTGATGTCACTGTCCGGATCGGCCCGGCCCGGCACGGATGCAAAACTTAATGCAAACCGGCCGGGCAAAATGGCTGATTTTACCGGCCGACACCCGGGCTCGGGAACGACCCGGTCGTGTGAATCCCGCCATACAGTGATCGGAGAACTCCACCTCAACAACGGACACTGGTGAAGAGATGGCCTCCTCCTTCAAAAAAACCTGTCTATCCTAGACCTACAACTACCTCTACGATAGGTGAAACCCGAGTTGCCTTAGGTATGCCTGATGTGGATATCCACCAGGCGAGCATCGCTAACTATACTTTTTAATGCTACAATATCATAGGTCAGTTTTTTTTTTTAAATCTCCGGAACCTCCTCTATCTCGGGGCCTCACGACAGTATTGAAGTCCCCTCCAAAGATAACTTGTTGACCTGAAAAACAGAAAGGCTTAATCCTCATGAAGATACTTTTACGGTCCCATTTGCTCTGGGGTCCGTATATATTAATCTTAATTCCTGTACCCTCATGAGAACATCTAAGATCAAGCACCTCCCCATTTCTAACTCAATCATCCGTCGGCATGTTACCGGTGCGATGAAAAGGACCGCCACTCCGCTATAAGGCTCAGCCGCAAGAGACCAGTAGGAGGGCCCGCGTCGCCACTCCCTCCTAGATTTCACGACGTCTGTCAAAAGTGACAGCCTGGTCTCCTGCAAAAACAAAATGTCGGCTTCAACTCGGCCAAGAAAATCAAAGGCTGAAAATTTCGCCCTATCTGACTTAATGCTGGCAACGTTAATTGATGCCAGCGTCAACGGAGTGGGTGCCGCCATCATGGATGTTTGAGTTAGACGGTTTTCTTCCCACCCCCCTCTATCTGATGAGGACCCCCTTCTTTGCCTCGCTTTTTGCAAATTAAGGAGTCCATACTCCCCACCCTATTCCCATCTTCATCCCCAAGTTCCGGGTCAACCTCCTCTTCTGGGGACAACAGCCCCAGCAGCAGGGGAGGCTCAACAACTCTATGTAACTCTCTTAGTATGAGAGGCTGGAACATCCATGAGAGCATGGTATCTATCAGTAGAGCGCACCAGGGGGGTACAGGATTTACCTTCCTGGGCCAGGGCGGGGCCAGATGTACTTGACCCTTGAGTTTTGCCCGGTTTCCCTTTTGCTGTAGGTTGAGTCCTCTCCTCCTCCCCCACACTTTCATAGTGGGAGGACTGAGAGTCCCCAGCCCTCTGCTCCCTTTGGATCCTCCTCAACTCCTCGTTCAATTCGGCCTCCCCAGGGGCATCCGCTTCAGGGGGGGGGGCATCCAGATCCAAATCCGAGGTCGTCCCAGTTTCCTGGAGCGCCCTCCGCTCCCTCTCCTTCCTTCGCTTCTCCGCCCCTCTCTGGCAAAAAGGGGGACCCTTCTTTGCGTTCTTCCCTTGCCCCTGTGCCCCATCATCTCTGCCCGCACCCTCACCCACGGAGGCCTCCCTCCTTTCATCCTCTGCAGGTTTGGAACAAGCATTGACAACAGAGCGAGGACACCGACTGAACGGGTGACCAAAATCACAACACAGGTTTCAGCGAATCCGGTCACACAATGCGGCTAGATGACCGATCCCCCCACAATGAGCACACTTCTGCACCTTGCAGCCTGCACTCAAATGTGAGGGGTCGCCACATCGGTGACACAGCTTCGGCTGCCCTTGGTAGAAGGCAAGGATCCGATCTCTTCCCAGGAAAGCAGACGATGGTATGTGGGACACCGTCTGTCCCAGATGCCTTAGTTTTACCATGAACGTCCAGGCTCCTGACCAGATGCCAAACTCATCCAAGTTCTTCCGTGGCATCTCTACTACCAGGTCATGATATCAATACAAGAGAGTGACTCGTTACGGGTAAGAACGGTCACTCTCTTGGGACCACTTTGGCGAGAAATTGCTTGTGCAGCAAAGTCTCGCCAGCCAGGCTCGTCCTTCACCAGCTCGTATTTCCCCCAGAAGACCTCAAGGCCCCCTGGGTGAACAAAGCTGATGTCGAACTCGACAGAGCCATGAGGATGTATCAAGGCAAAGATGTCACTCGCCTTGAAGCCCATCCCCAGCAGCAGCTCCACCACCCTTTTTCTGGGAGGGCACGCATCATTGCCACGCCACCGGAGATGGACCACATTCCTCCTAGCTACAGCCTGCTCGGCTGTTGGGAGCGACCACTGATCTCCTCGTTGCTCTCGGAAGGCATTTAGACCATATCTGTCTATCCAGAAAGATCGGTCCTTCTGCACTCCCCCCCCCCTTTGGTTAGGGTTTGCTTTCCCTCTCTTAAAGCGTCCAAGAGACGTTGCAAGTTACCGTCCCCGGACTTTGAGGATGAAGATAGGTGGGCCCGCTGTCCCCCTGCTGCTACACCAGCATAAGACCTACCAGATGTCACAGCAAGAGGAGCGCCAGGCCCATTGCCCCTAGTTGATACCTCATCCCCACCACCACCACACCACCTCAAGACACAGCACTCAACACCCCAGTACCAGCAGACACTCCACCAACTTTATTTACGGACGCCTGCATACCCCCAGCAGTTTCCACATCCGCAACTTTTTTTATTTAACCTACCAGGTCCCCCTGCAGTCATCCTTCCGGCCAGGCCTAGTTCTATAGTATGCGTTTTTCCCATACATTTAGTGTGGGTAGACATTGCTTTAGTCGCCCCATCAGGCACCTTTGCAGGGACGCCACCAGATGTTATAAGCGGTGTCCCCGCAGTGCCCTCATTAACTTCCATCTGTTCTGTGTAAGGAACATTTTTTGGAGGAGAGGGGCCACCGTCATCTCCGGCGCAAGCAGCTCCCTTCTCGCCTACACCGCTTTTTAGCGATGTGGACGAAGGATCCACTGACGTCACTGGAGCCGCCTCCGGCGCCGGACCACTCCCCCCTCCCACAGAGGAGTGGCCAACAGAGCCGGAGCCTCCTCTGTGACCGCCCTTGTTCGGAACGTCTGCCAGCTTTACTGCGTCACCGACAGACATCTGGCTTTCAGACATCACATCCGGTTTTTGGTTTACCCGTTCTCCCGACCCCTGACTCGCGTCAGAGACCACTTTTCCGGGCTCGCCATCCACCGGACACGGAGACACACCCCCTGGCGTCACCAGGCCACCATCACCGCCCCCTTTGCAGGGGTTGGCGTCCGGCGCCATTTTGACCACCACGTGTTTTACTGCCGGACCCGTAACACACTTCCCGCTCCAGCCCCACTGCAAAGGCTGGAGCTGGGGGTCTTGCGGGACCTGTGCCCTGATCCTGACTTTCATCTGGCTCAGAGCACAGGAAGGACCTTGCTGTATACTCCAGTTTAAATGAGCCCTTTGCTGATTTTTTTTTTTTTTTTCCATTTTCCTTTTTTTTTTTTCTTTTCCTCCTCTGCGGGTAACTCCGCACCGAAACAGAATCCCTGGAAGGATACCGGCGACTCCACATTACGGATCTGTGTAAGTAATCCTGGAGGCCGCTCACTGTCAGTTTCAAAATTTCTCTCCACCCTCCTCCTCAGTGCCTCAGAATCTGTGTCTTCTCTGGACTTTACATTTTCACTCTCCATTTTCTCCCCCACATTTTCCTTTGCTGTGTCTTCCTCCATACATTCTATTTTTATAGGTGCTGCCATCTCGGCAAACCTCTCTTCGTTTTTTTAATTTTTCTCCAAACACCCCTCCGCCTGCCACAGTCTCATCACGTCTCTCTTCCACTTCTTTTATTTCCTCCAACAAAGATTTCACTTGTAAACGGTACTGGGAACTCTTACCTCCTGTGGCCTTTGCAGCCCTTCCTCTGGCGACCGCCAAGTCCGCTCGCTTCCTGAGGTCCCGATACTCCTCCAACCGCGTGGCCAGACGGGAGCTGAAGTACTCCACCGTCTCTCCGGTCCTCAGCTGTCCCCATTCCTCCACATGACTGCCATACTGATCCTGAGCTACATCCTGTATTATACCCCAGAGCTGCACTCACTATTCTGCTGGTGGAGTCACTGTGTACATACATTACATTACATATCTTGTACTGATCCTGAGATACATCCTGTATTATACTCCAGAGATGCACTCCCTATTCTGCTGGTGCAGTCACTGTGTACATACATTACATTACTGTAAAGGATCTGCCAGACACAGCTTCTGTGTCGACGTCCGTGGGTAATTCGTCTGCACCTGCTCCTAAGTCTGAGAGAGTGACACGATCTTCTACCAGTCAGGCTGGGAGGCTGAGGAGTGGGAGAGCCTATCACAGCCTGGCCAGACGGAGCTAGCTCCCGCCCTCTGTCTATTTATACCTGCATTTCCTGCTCCTCCTTTGCCTGTGATTCTTTTCTGTTTCCTGGCTCTGCTGCTCCTGCTATGATTATTGACCTTGCTTCATTTTTGACCCTGGCTTTACTGACTACTCTCCTACTCTGCGATTTGTACCCCGTGCACTCCTGGTTTGACTCGGCTCGTTCACTACTCTTGTTGCTCACCGTGTTGCCGTCGGCAACTGTCCCATTTCCCTTAGCTTCTGTGTACCCTTGTCTGTTGTGCACTTATTGAGCGTAGGCACCGTCGCCCAGTTGTACGCCGTCGCCTAGGACGGGCCGTTGCAAGTAGGCAGGGACTGAGTGGCGGGTAGATTAGGGCTCACCTGTCTGTCTCCCTACCCCGTCATTACAATTACTGATCCTGAGTTACATCCTGTATTATACTCCAGAGCTGCACTCACTATTCTGCTGGTGGAGTCACTGTGTACATACATTACATTACTGATCCTGAGTTACATCTTGTATTATACTCCAGAACTGCACTCACTATTCTGCTGGTGGAGTCACTGTGTACATACATTACATTACTTATCCTGTACTGATCCTGAGTAACATCCTGTATTATACTCCAGAGCTGCACTCCCTATTCTGCTGGTTGTTGCCGTTTCTAGTCAATACACTGTTGACATATGCCCGTAACATCAAGGTTGAGCTCCTATAATGCAATGCTCTATGCTGCACTGCATTCTGGGAAAAATCCTGTTTCCAGAATGCATACTGAACAAGCAGGGTTGGCTGGAGCTACAAGCTCAGAATGCTACTCTTTACCCCCCCCCCCCTTACTGCATATAAATGACTGCTGACTTGCATGGTGTCGGTCATGTGCTTCATAGTGCACAGAATCCATACAGCAAATAACCCCTTCCAGACATATTTACCCCATGTGCTACCCCTATTCACCCCCTCCTGGAGCGTAATAACATTGCAATATAAGTGCATTCAAAATTGGGTTCCTAAGAGTTGATCTTGAAGGAGCTCCCCATCTTAAAACGGACTGTGGTTCCCTTTTAAGCAGTGCCCCCTAATATTGGCAAATAGGGATCCTCATATTCCAGGGCTGCAGGAGCTCGGCCCAATATTAGAGTGACATTCCGCTTTAAATCCTTTTAGTGTAAACCGGATTTATTAAGGAATACCCAAGGCAAATCCTCCCACGTGTCACGGCCCGGCGATGAGTCAGATCGCCTCTCGGCATTTCACCGTAGCGTCATTTAATTGGAGGTGTTCAACACGAAATAGCAAAGCGTCAGCATTAGGCGCTCATGTCAAACTCGTACACCTTCGCCAAAGAGGAAAATATAACGAGCTGCATGTATTATATAGTGATAATAAGCTCAGGCCCGCAGGATCAAGCATGGCAGCACTTCTAATGTCAGGCCATTGGGGGTGCTGTTTTATAGGAATACATGGTTGAAATCTCACATCGGTCTGCATAGGAGCTGTGTACACAAAACAGTTGAATATTTTTAATCAAGACTATTAACAAAGTTGCTGCATTTTTCATTTTGGAGCAAGAAAAAATAATTGGTTGTGAAAGTGGACACGCCCTTTAAGGCAATTTTTTTTTATTCCCTGTGTAGGTATCATCCGGGTGAAGTTCCTCTTTTGTGATTCCTGGTACTGATTCTGTCTTTTATCTTCCAGGATGCCTGGCTCTACAGGTCACCGTCCAGGACACGGAGCGATACGCAATGTTATTCTCCACTATCATACTCAAGTGCGAGTACAGCACCTCCGCGCAGATCCAGGACGTAGCCGTCACCTGGCGCTACAAGTCTTTTTGTAAAGACCCCATCTTTGAGTACTACTCCGCATGTAAGTCCATTAAAAAAAATTAAAGGGATTTTCCATTAATCACTCTCTATTGGAATGAATGGAATTTACAGAAACACTTAATCAATAACCCAAGGGGTGGTCACCCAGCTTTCCTAGACTCCGGAATGTCTGCCTCGTCAAAATGCCTGAAAAGTTTTAAACGCCTTTTTCTTTTTCCTCAGCATATCAGGCGGGTTTGAGTCTGAAGCAGGATCCGTCCAACGACTGCAACGACAATCAGCGGGTAGTGCGCATAGTCATCCAGAAACGAGGGCAAAATGAACCAGTGCTGGGCACAGACTACAGGCAGAGGAAGATCACCATCCAGAACAGTAAGTACCACACCAGACATCACGTATATACTGGTACATAGGGGGCAGAATTATAGTTGGTTATATTCTTATATATAGGGGCAGTATTATAGTAGTTATATTCTTGTATATAGGAGGCAGTATTATAGTAGTTATATTCTTGTATATAGGGGGCAGTATTATAGTAGGTATATTCTTGTATATAGGAGCAGTATTATAGTAGTTATATTCTTGTATATAGGAGCAGTATTATAGTAGTTATAGTCTTGTATATAGGAGCAGTGTTATAGTAGTTATATTCTTGTATACAGGGGCAGTATTATAGTAGTTATATTCTTGTACATAGGGGGCAGTATTATAGTAGTTATATTCTTGTATATAGGGGGCAGTATTATAGTAGTTATATTCTTGTATATAGGGGGCAGTATTATAGTAGTTATATTCTTGTATATAGGAGCAGTATTATAGTAGTTATATTCTTGTATATAGGGAGCAGTATTATAGTAGTTATATTCTTGTATGTAGGAGCAGTATTATAGTAGTTATATTCTTGTATATAGCAGCAGTATTATAGTAGTTATATTCTTGTATATAGGAGGCAGTATTATAGTAGTTATATTCTTGTATATAGGCGGCAGTATTATAGTAGTTATATTCTTGTATATAGGCGGCAGTATTATAGTAGTTATATTCTTGTGTATATAGGGGGCAGTATTATAGTAGTTATATTCTTCTATATAGGGAGCAGTATTATAGTAGTTATATTGCAGTATTATAGTAGTTATATTCTTGTATATAGGAGGCAGTATTATAGTAGTTATATTCTTGTATATAGGGGGCAGTATTATAGTAGTTATATTCTTGTATATAGGGAGTAGTATTACAGTAGTTATATTCTTGTATATAGGGAGCAGTATTATAGTAGTTATATTTTTGTATATAGGAGACAGTATTATAGTAGTTATAGTCTTGTATATAGGAGCAGTATTATAGTAGTTATATTCTTGTATATAGGGCACAGTATTATAGTAGTTATATTCTTCGTATATAGGGCACAGTATTATAGCAGTTATATTCTTGTATATAGGAGGCAGTATTATAGTAGTTATCTTCTTGTATATAGAGGGCAGTATTATAGTAGTTATATTCTTGTATATAGGGGGCAGTATTATAGTAGTTATATTCTTGTATATAGGAGCAGTATTATAGTATTTATATTCTTGTATATAGGAGTAGTATTATAGTAGTTATATTCTTGTATATAGGAGCAGTATTATAGTAGTTATATTCTTGTATATAGGGGCAGTATTTATAGTAGTTATATTCTTGTATATAGGGGGCAGTATTATAGTAGTTATATTCTTGTATATAGGAGCATTATTATAGTAGTTATATTCTTGTATATAGGAGCAGTATTATAGTAGTTATATTCTTGTATATAGGAGGCAGTATTATAGTAGTTATATTCTTGTATATAGGGGGCAGTATTATAGTAGTTATATTCTTGTATATAGGGGCAGTATTATAATAGTTATATTCTTGTATATAGGAGCAGTTTTATAGTAGTTATATTCTTGTATATAGGAGCAGTATTATAGTAGTTATATTCTTGTATATAGGAGGCAGTATTATAGTAGTTATATTCTTGTATATAGGCGGCAGTATTATAGTAGTTATATTCTTGTATATAGGCGGCAGTATTATAGTAGTTATATTCTTGTGTATATAGGGGGCAGTATTATAGTAGTTATATTCTTCTATATAGGGAGCAGTATTATAGTAGTTATATTGCAGTATTATAGTAGTTATATTCTTGTATATAGGAGGCAGTATTATAGTAGTTATATTCTTGTATATAGGGGGCAGTATTATAGTAGTTATATTCTTGTATATAGGGAGTAGTATTACAGTAGTTATATTCTTGTATATAGGGAGCAGTATTATAGTAGTTATATTCTTGTATATAGGGGGCAGTATTATAGTAGTTATATTCTTGTATATAGGAGCAGTATTATAGTAGTTATATTCTTGTATATAGGGGCAGTATTTATTGTAGTTATATTCTTGTATATAGGGGGCAGTATTATAGTAGTTATATTCTTGTATATAGGAGCATTATTATAGTAGTTATATTCTTGTATATAGGAGCAGTATTATAGTAGTTATATTCTTGTATATAGGAGCAGTGTTATAGTAGTTATATTCTTGTATATATGGGCAGTATTATAGTAGTTATATTCTTGTATATAGGAGTAGTATTATAGTAGTTATATTCTTGTATATAGGAGCCGTATTATAGTAGTTATATTCTTGTATATAGGGGCAGTATTTATAGTAGTTATATTCTTGTATATAGGGGGAAGTATTATAGTAGTTATATTCTTGTATATAGGAGCATTATTATAGTAGTTATATTCTTGCATATAGGAGCAGTGTTATAGTAGTTATATTCTTGTATATAGGAGCAGTGTTATAGTAGTTATATTCTTGTATATAGGGGGCAGTATTATAGTAGTTATATTCTTGTATATAGGGGGCAGTATTATAGTAGTTATATTCTTGTATATAGGGGGCAGTATTATAGTAGTTATATTCTTGTACATAGGGAGCAGTATTATAGTAGTTATATTCTTGTATATAGGAGGCAGTACTATAGTAGTTATTTTCTTGTATATAGGGAGCAGTATTATAGTAGTTATATTCTTGTATATAGGGGGCAGTATTATAGTAGTTATATTCTTGTACATGGGTCAGTATTATAGTAGTTATATTCTTGTATATAGGGGCAGTATTATAGTAGTTATATTCTTGTACATAGGGGGCAGTATTATAGTAAGTTATATTCTTGTATATAGGAGCAGTATTATAGTAGTTATATTCTTGTATATAGGGGGCAGTATTATAGTAGTTATATTCTTGTATATATGGGGCAGTATTATAGTAGTTATATTCTTGTATATAGGAGCAGTATTATAGTAGTTATATTCTTGTATATAGGGGGCTGTATTATAGTAGTTATATTCTTGTATATAGGAGCAGTATTATAGTAGTTATATTCTTGTATATAGGAGCAGTATTATAGTAGTTATATTCTTGTATATAGGGAGCAGTATTATAGTAGTTATATTCTTGTATATAGGTGACAATATTATAGTAGTTATAGTCTTGTATATAGAGGGCAGTATTACAGTAGTTATATTCTTGTATATAGGAGACAGTATTATAGTAGTTATATTCTTGTATATAGGGGGCAGTATTATAATAGTTATATTCTTGTATATAGGGGGCAGTATTATAGTAGTTATATTCTTGTATATAGGGGCAGTATTATAGTAGTTATATTCTTGTATATAGGGGCAGTATTATAATAGTTATATTCTTGTATATAGGGGGCAGTATTATAGTAGTTATATTCTTGTATATAGGGGCAGTATTATAGTAGTTATATTCTTGTATATAGGGGCAGTATTATAATAGTTATATTCTTGTATATAGGGAGCAGTATTATAGTAGTTATATTCTTGTATATAGGAGCAGTATTATAGTAGTTATATTCTTGTATATAGGAGGCAGTAGTATAGTAGTTATATTCTTGTATATAGGGGGCAGTATTATAGTAGTTATATTCTTGTATATAGGGAGCAGTATTATAGTAGTTATATTGTATATAGGGGGCAGTATTATAGTAGTTATATTCTTGTATATAGGAGCAGTATTATAGTAGTTATATTCTTGTATATAGGAGCAGTATTATAGTAGTTATATTCTTGTATGTAGGAGCAGTATAATAGTAGTTATATTCTTGTATATAGGGAGCAGTATTATAGTAGTTATATTCTTGTATATAGGGAGTAGTATTACAGTAGTTATATTCTTGTATATAGGGGGCAGTATTGTAGTACATATATTCTCGTATATAGGGGGCAGTATTGTGAGGGTGCTGATGATGTAGCTCTGGTTGTTCGGTCTCCGGATTTCTCTTCTCATTGTACATTTATGACAGGTTCAGATTTCGCTGTCACACATAACCATGTTCTTCGCACTTTTAGATATTAAGAGTCGGAAGCAATTTCACAGGATTTCTTTCTTAGTGAGGTGCAGGCTGGTTAACTTCAGGACATTGTGTCCGCACTTCAGAGATTTAATGAGTTGGTGCTTGTCATGTGGTGAAGAATTTGCACGTTCTCCTCCGGCTGCTTCCTAATCCTTCTTATTCCAGGAACTCTAGTGTCTTTGAGATGCATAATAGAAAAGTTCATGTTCTGCAACTGTCTAATACACACTGCTTCCACACTTCACATTTTTCAAGTTCTCTGCTTGCAGTCAGTGAATAGGAACTAAGAGAAAAAAAGGTCTTAAGCAAAGACTTGTTATAGCTGAGGATTTGTTACAATTGTAATTGTCTAGTTAATCTGTGCCAAACAGGCTGCACTCCGGACTGATGCATTTTACCTGCACTAATACATTGTAGCAAACTGTCAGGACAGGAGACAGATGTGTGGCCCTGATGTATTTGGCTTACTGGTTATGTTGCAGCAATATCTTATTGTTGTATATAGGGGGCAGGCAGTGTGATCAGGATTAGGTCGGATTCTATTTTTGCTCCCGTTATGAATATACCGAACTCCTAACCATGAGTCCGATGTATTTTTTGATTGCTCCTATTAGCTAAGTGGCACAATATTTTTTTTGTGCTAATAGGAGAGCGATCCTGCCCCTACACTATGCTGCTCTTACATAAGGGGGCATAGTCAACAGACCTCCGACCTCTTTATTAGGACAGGCACCAATATTTGATCAGTGGGGATCCGACTATGAATAAAAGGGGCTTTGACAATCCAGCGAGCACCGTCTCCTATTCATTCTTCACCCAGGCACAGACAGTGCCACACTTACAGTAGTGGCTGTTTCTGGTACTGCAGCTCAGTACCATTCATGTGATTGACTAGGCACAGCGAGCACCGCATCCCCTTCATTCTTCACCCAGGCACAGTGCCCCACATACAGTTGTGGCTGTCTCTGGTACTGCAGCTCAGTGCCATTAAAATGAATGGGACCAGGCACAGCAAGCACCACAGCCCCTATATTAAATCTGCTTTTTATCCCCCCCCCCTGAACAAATATTACACTCCCGGAAAACCCCTTTTATGTCAGATCCATCCTCCTTGTCCGTGAAGTATCTGACTATACGGCTGCCTTTTGCTTATTTCCTCATATTTTATAAGATAATACATAGAATAATGAACGGCAGTAATTCTGTTCTGTAATAAATATTACCGCGTGTGCTGTGAAGATCTTGTCATGTCGTCGGGGATGGATGTGGCAGCCGTCTTCTCCCTCCGGATCTGCCATTTCTTATGAAGAATTATTAACATGACCACACTGTGTGACCTTTTACTATGGCAGCTCAGCCCAGGGCCCCTCGCCTTTACAGAATGATTCTGACCTTTTCATGGTGATCATCCAGAGCGCCTCAGATCCCCTACTGCAGAACCTCTTGGCTGAGGAAGCTGTCAATCATGCCTCTCTTAAAGGGCACCAGCCAGACGGTTTACTAATAATACACAACAGAAAATACAACATCCGAGGCTCTAGACCAGCCATCTACAACTCGTTGCTTTCCGGCTGCTGTAAAACTACAACTCCCAGCATGCAGGGGGTTGTAGATAGCAACAACTGGAGAACTGCAGGTTGGAGATCACTGCTCCGGACAATATTTATAATGAAGGAGAACATATAAAATTACAAATACAAATTATAGTATTAATTGCTACAAATTGTGTTACATTATAACCTTAGGAAAGGAATTTGATACCTGAGATAAAGCAATGCTGCCACCAAGTGGCTGAAGGTAGGATTGCAGCACCTTCTATATTCCTGGTGTATTCTTTATAAAAAAAAATTGTTTCGTTTTTTATTATAGTGCTATCAACGTCCTTGCTGTCATTTAATAGGATCTTCCAGTGAATTATAATGTCTCGTGGTGACTACACAGGTGCATGGCTTGTTACAGTGCAGTTATCGGTATTGTAACAAGACGTGTACCTGTGTGATCAGAACACAAGAAAAAAAAAACCTCAACGGATTTTACATATAACAAAGGTCCTCCACCCAAAAAACACCTAAAAAATCCTAAGGGTAGGAACACAACCGATTCTTTGCGGAAAATCCGCAGCGTATTACAGTAGCAGCAGTGTCGGTGAGATTTTAACAAATCTCGTCCCCACGCAGCGGAAAAATGCAGCCAAAAAAACGCAAATAAATTGACCTGCTCTGCGGTTTCTTCCGCCGCAGCATGTCCATTAATGCTGCAGAATCGCAGCTCTCCTGTTTTGGGTTTTCAGCATTGAATTCAATGGGGCGCTTAAACCCGCAACAAAGTGGTGTGTGTTGCGACATTTGCAGCGGAAACGCAGCAATTCTCCTGCAAATATCGCAAGTAGTCGTTTTTTTTTTATACTTGCCCAGGGTTCCCTGCTTCTTCTCCAGTCCGGCCTTCTGGGATGACGTTTCATCCCATGTGACCGCTGCAGCCAATCACAGGCTGCATCGGTCACATGACCTGCAACGTCATCCCAGGAGGCCGGACTACCCGCTGAGAAGAAGGAGGGGGTAAATATGGATTTTTTTATTTCTTTTCCGGCGCTGCTTTACTCAGCGGATAATCCACGGTGTGGTGCTTTATTTTGGACGGCATTCCCGCGTTGCTCAGGGCGGATACGCGGCGCAGCTCGATGAACATGCTACTCTAAGGGATGTTTAGAGGCAGATTTTTTTTTTTCTGCTTGACAAAAAATTCTGTGTGAACATTGAATAACACAGCAAGCAGAGATTTTGAAAACCGTGAGGAACTGATACAGGAAGTATGTTGGAAAATATTATTTTATTTCATAGTACAAAGAAAACCCTTTTATTCTCTGAAACACACGACCCCTTTAAGTCGGCCTCTTGGCCACCGAACTATGGTATACGTTAGGCCGATCTGCATATGACTCTACATCTGATGGTGACCACTGCCAGTCCAAAACTATACCTCCTATGACGGAGAACTCACGTTGGCTTTTAGTACAACCTTTTACTGTTGAAAATTAAAATCGAGAAAGTGAAATAGGGGGTGGGGTTCTCTTTTAGGATCCTCTTCTACTGACCAGAGTGGACAGCAGCTACAAAGAGCGTCTCTCACGCTGGAGGACCCGGCACATCTGTACATTACATGGTCCGCACACTAATTTCAATCAGATTTGTGTAATACTTCATTTCCCCAGTGGTGGCGCTGCAGGGAAATTGAACAATTGGGTGGGTTTGTCGCATACTATTTTACATTATACTCCATAATAAAACTGTATGCACTGAGCTCCCCCTAGTGGTAGCTGCTGGTAACTACAATTTGTATAATTTAACCCTTTTAATGACCGCCCATACGACTTTTCACGGCGATCATTAAGAGTGCTTGTGCCACAGTCTTGCCTTTTCATGGCGCTAAGATATTTGTTGCGGGATTTTACCTCCCCATTGAATTCAATGGGGAAAACCCGCAATAAATAAACAGCAATTACGCAAATACAATTGATATGCTGCGGAATAAAACTCCGCACCGCAGACCAGTTTCTGATCGCATAGTAAAGTCCCCTAGTGGGACTAAAAAAAAGATAAGAATTTGTTTCATAAAGTTTATAATAAATGAAAAATCCAATTTTTTTTCCCCTTACAAAATGCCTTATTGTAAAAAAAATAATTTGGTTTCAATTTTTGGTATCGCCACGTCCATAACGACACGAGCTATAAAACCATTACGATATTTAACCCGCATGATGAAAGCCATTAAAAAATAAAATAAAAACTAATGCCAGAATTGTTTTCTGTTCATCCTGCCTTCCCAAAAATTTGATAAAAAGCGATCAAAGTCACGTGTACCCTAAAGTGGTACAAATAAAATCTGCAAGACGTCCCGGAAAAAATAAGCCCTCGTACAGCTGCATCGGGAGAAAAAGAAAAAAGTTATGGCTCTGCGGATATGACGAAGAAAAATAAAAAAAATATTGAATACGCCAAAGAGAATGGTGAAATTTCATTTTTCTCTTTCTATTACCCCCCCCCCCGAAAAAAGTTAATAAAAGTTCATCAATGAATTATATGTACCCCAAAACAGCGCCATTATACGAGACCGATTCACTTCACGCTTTCACAATGGCGACGTCTTCCTCCACATTTGGCGGCAGGAACGCTGATAATCTGTCCCCGAGGCTTTATGAGCCGCAGACTCCCAGGATTGTTCATTTTCTCCTTTTTCGTTAACGCCTAATTGATCTCCTTCCTAACGAGGTCTTGTTTTGGTTCATTAGACGTCGCCATTAGCCCTGCGCTTCGTTTAACCCCGTCTGGGGAGGGATCCTCACTTACGCTTGTTAATAATCTGGGCCAATAAGCAATTAATGAAATAAAATCTATAAATCTTTCCCACTCCCGGAGTCATGGCAACAAGGCCGATTGGTCCTTAAATTACCGGCATTAACGACATCTCGGCAGTTGCGGGAAGCCGCATTGTTAATAATCAGATGGAGTGTGAGGCTGGGATCTCCCGTCGGGGTTTAAATATGTTTTTTTTTGTTGCGAATCACGTATAAACTGCGCCTCTTTGCCACGGTTCGTAGCAGAAAACGCATTTAAATTATGACGTGTGATCCCAGCCCTACGCAGGCAGATAATTGTGTCTCACAGGCGCCACCTGGTGGACGGGTAAATGCACCCTAAAAGAAAGAGAGTTCCTTTTTGGGTGCATACTCTCGTTGTGACAGCCCAAACCATGCCCACATTTGATGGTTATTTGCCGCACGGTTCTGCCGGCAATGCCACAGTGTTACTGGCATAATTGTGCGGCCGCCGCATGCGGGAGTGGTTTATCCTCATGCTGCCGCTCTAGTTTGGGAATGCACCTTAAAGAGAACCGGTCACTGGGTCATATAATTTGAACTGGTTTACTGACCTGAATAGCGCGGTCTCCCTGATTCCAGAACTGTGTTTTTGTTTTTTCTAGCCTCCCCCGTTCCAGAGATACGGCCACTGTTTTGTTGGCTGCCTTTATGCTAATTTACTGTAGTTAGCCAACAGGGCGTGAACTACCCTCAAGCTGCTTTGTGCTGATTGGCCAGCATCCAAGGCATGGGGACAGCGCTATTCAGTTCAGTCAACCAGTCCAACTTATACCACCTAGTGACAGGTTCCCTTTAAGGCTATGTTCACACGCTTCACAAAAAACGGCTGTAAAATACGGAGCTGTTTTCTATGCATCAAGGGTTTTTTGCTGCATTTTTACGGCCGTTTTTTGGAGCTGTTTTTCTATTGACCCAATGAAAAACGGCTCAAGAAGTGACATGCACTTCTTTTTACGAGGCTTTTTTTTCAAACGGCAGCGTAAAAAACCGCCCTGTCGGAACGCAGTGCTGTCTTTCCCATTGAAATCAATGGGCAGATGTTTGGAGTCGTTCAGCCTCCCATATTTTTAGCCATTTTTCAGGGCGTTTACGGCCCGAAAAACGGCGGAAAATAGGCCGTGTGAACATACCCTAAAGGTACACAGCGTATCGGTCTTGTTGCCCGCAGGCCATCCAATGTGATCGCTGCAGCCAATCACAGGTTGCAGCGGTCTCCTGGGATGAGACATTATCCCAGGGCTGCAGAAAGTCAGGACCTCAGAGGGACGCGTCGCCATGGTAAGTATAGCTTTTTTTTTTTTTCAGGATGTCCACAGCGGACATTCTAGGTGAAAAACCGCACCACAATTTGATGCGGTTTTTCAGCTGGAATTACCTGCGGGCAACAGGGCGAATACGCTGTGTACTCTTACGCAGTGTATCCACTCTGTGTATTCAGGATTTGAGGTTAAAACCGCATCCGAGAACCGTGTGTGTTTTTTACCAAAATTTGATTTTGTTTTTCCGTAAAAAATGGAACCGCATCAAATCGCAGTAAAGACGCGTGAAGTTTTCAGATGCGTTTTTTTTTCTATGTGGTTTTATCCGCACCTTTTAAAGAGGTTTTCCCATCAGAGACATTTATGACCTATCCACAGGCTATATCCTAAATGTCAGATAGATGCGGGTCCCACCTATCTCTAGAACGGGGCCCCCTAAACCCTGTTCTACCTCTCTGTGTTGTGGCTGAAGCGTGTGATTCCGGACCATGAATTCCACCATTTACAAGTTACACTTCTGAATGGTGGAAGTTCTTTTAGGCAAATTTGGTTTTTATACAGTGCAAGATTGTGCAGTCTCTATGCTGGCGATGGAGTGTGGACATGTGATTTCTAGAAGTTACAGGCCCAAAGCCTGAGGCTGCACTACCGAGAGCAGATACTGAAAGAGGAAATATGTAGGAAAATGATAGCAAATCACTACTGAGAGATTCTGATGACCACATTCCCCCGTATGATTTGTTGTCATGGAGACCTGGTATGGATCCAATGCACCAAATACGTCAATGTCCATATATATATATATATATATATATATATATATATATATACACATACATGTATATTACTGCCATTATTCCTGCCAGGTAGGATGTAGATCTTGGCATGGATGGTGACCTGGCTCTACACAAGGTCTCCACAGCACCTGACCGAAACCAGAGGGCGACATAATGTCATCAGAATCTCAGTAGTGCAGCCTTAAGCTTTGGGCCTGTAACTTTAAGCGATCATGTTTATATTGATATTTAGTATTAGGTAGGGCCGGGCGATTATGACCTATATCAAAATCACTATTAATTAAACATGTGACCTCAATTACGATCAATGAAGATTTTTAAGCCACACCCCTTTTGCATGCCACACCCCATATTTGCATGCTACACCATTGAATTATTCATTATTTCCTGAGCCTGCTGTGTACTACTGTATATAATATACCCCCTGACACTGCCCCCACACATAATGCCCCCGTAACTGCCCACCACACGGTGTAATGCTTCCCATAACTTCACTCTACACAGTGTATTGCCCCCATAACTGCCTTCTATGCAGTATTATGCCCCGATAGCTGCCCCCTTGCTGTATAATGCCCCGATAGCTGCCCCCACACAGCCCCAATATTGCCTGATAAAAATAAGAATAATATACATAGTTTCCTAACCCCGTACCATTGACGAATTGAGGAGATCCCTCTGGTCTGTGCGGCACGGCGTAGACAGGCGCGATGACGTCACTGCCTCGCGTCCGGCGATACTTAGTGAATAGTAGAGCAGGTCCCCTACCGTTGTATTCAACTCTATCTGTGTCCTGAAGATGCAGATACGGTTTAAACTGAGAAAAAATAATTGATAGAACCGAAATACGCAAGATGACGTCGCTTTAATTGCACAGAATTTTTTTATGAATTGCCCAGCCCTAGTATTCGTGTTCTGGGCTCTTTGCTCACGTATGTGCCCGGTATACAGTCCCGTAATCTGACCCGGATTCTCTGTTCTGTCCAGAAGCCGACCTGGTCATGAGTGAAGTCATGTGGTGGGATCACGGCGTCTATTACTGCTCTGTGGAGGCTCAAGGAGACACCTCCGGGGACCCCGATAAGGAAGTCAAGCTGATCGTCTTGCGTAAGTTGAACTCTGGTGTTTTTCGCTTCGCTTTTGTCTTAAAGTTTTTTTTATTTTGTTTTTTTTCAATCTAAATCCAACGTTCTGCGGGGTATAATTTCTTTTTATTTCTCTATTTTGGTCGGAGCTCCGGTTTTTCTAATATACAGCGCCAAATCCCCTGCATAGACAAAAATGCTAAAATTCTGTATCCCTGCAGCCACCACTAGAGGGAGCTCACTACATACTGTTTATACACTGAGCTCCATAGCAGGCAAACATAATCCTATCATATAACTGTGTGTGTGCAGGGGATTTGGAGCTGTGTATCAGAAAAATGGAGCTCCAACCGCTATAATAATATATTAAGAAATGAATCCACACACAATGTTAATGTTGATGTCTTTTACTTTTATTGCACTGGTAATGATTTACCTGATGACTTCTACTCCAGTCACATCCAGAGCTGCATTCTGTATTCTTCTTGATGGTACTATGATATCTGGAGCTCTGCTGTACGGCTTTGTTGGAGATTTCTTTTAGAAGGGAAAAAGCTGCTGCCAGACTCCTCCGGCAGCAGCTTATCTACCAACGCACAAAAGGATCGGGCATGGGAAAGAGAAGGGTAGGACATGTTGAATTTAAACATTCCCGACCCTTCTCTTCCCCAAGATCTGCCATCTGACATTCCCGGACACCACCATACATATTAGATGGTCGGCCGGACCTGCCAACATACATCTAATGTTAATGACCAGCTTTAGACCTCAGGCTTACATGGCAGCCAATCGAATTACAGGGCCGCTGATAGACATATAGAGAGGGAGCCGCCTCCTTCTGTAAAACCCCTTAGGTTATGTGGTCGCTATTGACCGGGGCATCTAAGGGTTTACAAATGGCTGGGATGGTCGTTTAAAGGGACATCAGCTGTATATTACTGCCAAATAGCGTTGTGCGGGAAGGGGTTAAATAAGGTTACTGCCGGTGTCTGTTTAGACATTTAGACTTTACCGAATACCAGCGCAAGTGCTATATGGGATGGGATGTGCGAACTCAGCAGAATCCTTAATGAAGATCTGGATTTGATTGGAGTATAGGAACGGATGTAATATATCAGTGCAAGAAGAGTGGAGCGGTGTCGGTGCGACACTGTTTATGTGATCTGTGCGGTGACCTTTTGAAATTTGTGGGTTTTTTTTTTTTTGTGGTTTTTTTCAATAAAAATGTCCATCAGGGTGTTTGGTGCAACTTTCAAAATACTTTTTATTAAAAATTATTTTTACTTTTTGAGATACAGCTGCTCTGTATCCTGCACTGAGACCTGAATCCGTCAGGTCCCCGGGACTGACGGGTTCAGTGACAGCGGGTCCTGCGTGTTTTGGATCCACCTGTTATCCATCCCGTCTAAGTTCTGAACTTTAGAAGTGATCGTTAACACGCTGACGCTGAACCCGTCAGTGCCACGGACCTGACGGATTCAGATCTTTGCGCACTATACAGCTGCTCTGTCTACAGGATACAAAGCAGCTATATCTCAAAAAGTACAAATAATTTTTAATAAAAAGTATTTTTAAAGTTGCACCAAACAGACTGATAGGTTTTTTGTTTTTTGTTTTAATAAAAATGTCTATTTCGAAGGTGTACAAAGCCTTGACGGGGTCATGTGGTCAGCGGACAGGAGTGCGATGATTGAATATGCGCCGTGTACTTGTCGCCGCAGGATTTACATGATGTATTTTTCCACAGATTGGCTCACCGTGCTGTTCATCGTCCTGGGGGGGTTATTACTACTCCTCTTCGTTGCTATATGTTGGTGTCAGTGTTGTCCTCACTGTTGCTGTTGCTATGTCCGATGCCCGTGTTGCCCAACTACATGCTGCTGCCCGGAAGAAGGTATCGTACCACGTTACTTTCACTGCCCTTATTAACCTCTTCTCTCCCAGAGCACATACATCGTGTTTAGATGTCATCATTTGCAGCTTTTTTAGTTTTTTTTGTTTTGGCGAACCTAAAATAAAAATATTAAGCAACTTCGCGATTTAGTCTAAATTTAAACTCTCCTACCGTTTTGTGTACGCAGGTCATATGCAGGCCTATGTGTCTCCATGGTTACAGACTACAAACAGACCCTGTATGTAGTCTGATGCTGCAGTTACTGTCTGTGTTACTCTTCTGTTTATCCTGTGAACTATTTGTGGTCAGAGTTACTCCCACAGTCCCCTATATAACCAGTAGATTTAATGGATCAGATATTTGTAGGAAAAGCTCCCATACGTCCCACAAGGCCCTTTAAGGGGGTTCTGCACTTGCTTTATTTCTCTGGTACTTTCCGTGCTCTTCCCATATCCTCACTTTCACTCTCCCTCTCTCGCAGCTATTGCTCGTCACCGATATATGAAGCAAGCTCAGGCCCTTGTCCCGTGGATGATGGAGAAACCGATGTACGCCGGAGCCGACCGCAACTCTGCGCACTCGTCTTATCAGCTCAACCCTTTACTTCAGAGAGGTGGGTGCAAACTTGTATATTTTAAAGGAGCACATCGATCAAAACGATCTAGTGCAGTCAATGAATTGTAGGACCCGAAAGAGAGAATCCAAATGTGTCATGCTCCTCCCCCTCAGGACTGGCACTAGGTATAACTCAGTGTATCAGCTCTTATGGAGTGTTCCTTTAATAATATAAAACTTAGTCATGCAGTTTATAATTTTTGTGGTAATGAATCTCAAAACTTTCTAGGACTTCTGCTGTACCTCCCATGGCCAGTAGAGGCACCATTTTGCTAACCTGTTCCAGCAGTAACTTGGATTGTCAAGTGCGATTTATTTATAATCTTAACTCGGGAAATACAGAAGAAAAGGGGGGGACGCAATGCAAAAATCAAAATGCAGCTAATCTACCATGTATTCAGAAGCTGAAAGCCTGTCCACCTGGCACAGCTGCATGGCTTGTTACAGTGTATGAGTGCTCTATTGTAAAGAGTCCTGCAGCTGTGTCCGCAGGACTGTGCCATCCTGGAGCGGGTGTGCAGCTATCTAATGACAACCTAGCACCCGCTCTAATGGCTGGGATAAAAGGAACCGTCAATCCCGACCATTTAACTCTGTGATCGCCATGATCAGGCCCCGTGGAACCCTTGTACAGCCCTAGGGATCTAGAAAGGACCCCAGGGCTGTCTGTGCACAGCCTGTTGTTAGACCACACTCAGGCCTAGTTCACGTACAGTTTTTTGACAGGCAGTAAAAATCTGACTCAAAATTCCTGAAGGCATTTTGAGGCAGATTTTGAATTGCCAGCGTTGCTTGACGCTTCTATTTTCTCGTTTTTTGGGTTTTTTTGCGGCGGTTTTTACCTGCGTTTTATATTTAAGGGGAACAGTGTCATGGCAAATAATTTTTTTTATATGTTAAAGATGTTAGTGCTTTAATAAAAACGTTTTTATTCATTTGTGTGTTTGTGTTTTACTTTTTCTTATTTTTACACTTTTTCTTCCCTATGGGGGCTGCCATTTTTTGTTCCATTTCTGTGTGTGTCGATTAACGACACACACAGACATGGAGTACGGCAGCCACAGTCCCATAGGGACTGTGAACGGCTCCCGTCCCATTCACGTCCGTGTACGGCGTCTGTGTGGGAACTGCGCATGCGCCGCTCCCACACAGTCCTATTCTAAATTGGCGCCGTCCGGCGCCATTTTCCTGTGGACCGGAAGTCGCGGCCGGACTGTAATATTACTACTTCCGGTCGCGGCTTCCGGACTTGTGCACATGGAACAGCGGCAGCAAAGGGAGCGGACGGGCCGGAGGGAGCCGCGGCGGCAGGAGCAGGTAAGACATTTCAATGTATGTTAGTGTTTGTGTGTGTTTACTACTGTATGTAAACCTACTACACTGTGGGTTACCTCAAAAAATGGCGACACACAGTGTAGGAGGTTAAACCTTTCAAACCCCTCGTTTATCCCGGCACTAGCCAGGATAAAGGAGGGGGGGATGCTGAGAGCTCACTAGAGCGAGGGCTTTTAACCCAATGTTGCAATGCTGCAATTTTGGGAACTAGCTCCATCTAGTGACCAAAAATGGGTAGTATTATAAATTAGAATTAATTTATAATATTTCCTGACTATTTCCTGACTCGTGAAAAAAATAAAAAAAATTTGAACCATGTTTAATCACCCACACACTAAATGTTTAATTTTTTTAAAAAAAACATGTTTTTCTGGCAACACCATGCCTTTTTAAGCTCTGCAGCTAATGCACAAACTGCGGTAAAAAACACTCCAAATGGGCGCTGCTGTTTTTTTTCTTCCTTCCCATTGATTTCAATGGGAGGTCAGAGGTGGAAACTGCTCAAAGAAAGAGCGGCCAAAAACCGCGTGGAAAAAAACCCGCCTCTGCCTCCCATTGAAAGCAATTGGGCTGTTTTTTTGGTGCTGATTCAGATACGGTTTCTGCATCAAAATCCGCACCGAAATACTCAGTGTTAATTGACCTTGTGTTGCCTTGGTAACAGCCTCCGCCATAGTGACCCGTGTGCTAGTGCAATACATTATATGTTTACAATGAAGATGTAAAATGGTAAAAAAAAACAACTAAAAAATAATAAAAATAAAATCTAGAAAAAAATGATACTGGCCGCGATTATTTCATATAACATCGTTACCTTAAACCAAATATCCGTCCTGAAAAAAAAAAAAAAGTTCTGAATTACAGACTTATGTGTAGGTAGCCCTCACCCAGCCACGATCGGGAATGAATTGAACAGTTACGGCTGCCGAAATGCGCAAAAATTTACTGCGTCATTTAGGTTCACACCGGCTTGGTTATTAATGGGTTAAGTAATAATTTTTTTTGTTTGTATTTGGTAGACTTCTCGCAGCAGAACAGCCTTCCAATGACCAGGCAGCCGAACTATCCGCCCGCCAACAACGAGGTGCTGAGTTTTCTGGAGAAAGAAATAAAAAACCTAAACCCGGCACAACCTCTATCAGGGGGCGGCCATCACAGCGGAGCCAGCCATCACCCCAGCATGTTGTCTTCCCTCAGTGAGATGGGGGTTGGGGTACGAGAATTAGAACGTAGGGTTATTCAGCTCCCGCCCATTGTGGAGCATGTGGTCAACTCCCACAGGAGCAGCAACTCCTCCCAGCATCGAAGGCACCATTCATGGGATCAACTAGAAAGTGATCGCGAGAGGAGGAGGAACCGGTCCCCGGACAACTCCTACTCTGCTGACAGCGACTGGCGAGACAGGCAGAGAACTGACCGGCCTCACGGACACAGGAGAGATCTTCAAAGCGATGGCCGACCAAGGAGAGATCTCTCTCCGCCTCGTAGACGCGATCGAACCGGCCCCGCCGATGACTATGATGACCGTCGCGGTCGATCCAACTACAGCTCCGACAGGCAAAGGTCCCCTGAGAGAGAGCAGAGATCCAGGAGGAGAGGAAGTCCCGAACGTTACTCTCGGAGAAGGAGGAGTCATTCTCCACCAAGCGAACGAAACTCTCTAAGTTCTGATGACGAAAGTCATCACCGAGACCGAAGAGAAAGATGCCCGAGGTCGTATGAGTGGCCCGAGGAGAAACCGCCCAGCTACAAATCTCTAGACGTCACTGTAGGGAAAAGCAAAAACCAGCGAAGTGCTGCGGCCCGACAGTCGTCGGTAAGATACTCCGGACTCAATACAGTGGAATTTAGTGTGAAAAGTCATGTCTGTGGGGGTCCGACTGCTCATAGGTGTTCTCCTGATTGAATAGGGGGGGGGGGTTATAGAAACCTTAATGGGACTTATGGGACCACCTCCTAGTGCCACAACCCCTTTAGTTCTAGTTATGTGATGTCCCAGCAGTCGGACCACCATGGTATATCCTGTTCATATCTGTGTTGGAAATGCCTTATCCTATTCCTGCACGTTTTTACTCGAACACAGCAGCGGGGGAGGAGTGTGCTGATCTTGTTGGGGGCAGTGACCTGTCATGTGGTGATAGTGTGGGTGGGACTGTATGTGACGGGCAGTGTCATGATGTGAGGAGGACAACAGAGCTACGTGGTAGGTCACTGTGTAGGGGGGGGTAACACGCTCTTTAGTAACATTGTACGTGTCAGGACACTGAGAAGAGATCCCTCATGGGCTGTAGAAGGAGAAAGCAGTACAGGGATGAAGCTGTGCTGATACATGAGAACTAATGAAGGCAGCAGCATCCTGGGGTCTCTGACGTCACGTCCAACATGTCTTACTGGGAGGGTCTGAAAGTGAATGGAGATTGCAGTCTGAAATTTTATGCAACTGTTTAGAGTCGCTAAAAAACAGATGATCGGCAGAGGTCCCGGGAATCAGACCCCGATCCATCAGTTATTGATGGCCTCTCCTATGGATAGGCCATCAATTTTTAGCGACTGGATAACCCCTTTAACTCCAAGTAACCACTGACCTATATAAAAATGATGAAATTCTTTCAGCCGCCACTAGGGGGAGCTCTCTGCATACGTTTTTATTATAGAGTTCAATGGATATCAATATAAATCCTTGTGCGGTGACCTCCCCGATTAAGGCAAACTGAATTGTATCCTGTAACTATGGCTGTATAATGGGAAGCAGTTCAGGTCCAGACTTCTGTATAAGAGCTCTATTTAGATTAAATACATTGAAACTATAGGTGCCGCTGTACGAACCATCCCAAGCCACCAGGAACATTAGGTGTTAACCAGGGTTACTAACAGTCCATCTAATGTCAGAGCAGTATTTTGCCATCTCCACCATGTTGACCAACAAGCTTGAAAACACCCCTTTAAAAATCCTGCCTTTGTCAATGTGGAGGAGGGGGATGCAGCTGCAGCTTCCTGCTCAGTATTATAGTGAAATAGCATGAAGTGGGGGCAGCATGGCAGACGTGATTGGCTCAGCTCAGCTGAATGAGGGTTGGATTTCATTTTTGAAATGATAGGTGCCCAATGAGATTAAAATAATTTGCATGTTTATGAATATTCATGAATATCTTTTTTTTTTTTTCTATTTTAGGACAGAGGCAGTTCCAGGAGTGGCAGGAGCATGGTCATTTAATAGAAAAGGTTCACTTCGTAAACAGAAACCTGGCACAGAGGTGGCATCATCGCCATGCAAATTCCAATGGCAATATGTAGTCTGGGCACCACACGTCGTATCATTACAGGGGACGTTCCTTATCTATAGGGACCCTTAACGATCATATGCAGATGCCACCTTTACCTCTCTGCCTGGCGATGATCGGCACAGGACAGCAGTCATTTCTAGGGTTACCCTGCGGATGGCAGAGGTGTCACTGGGCCAAGACAACATGGTGACCCCTCGAAATGGCTGATGCTGAATGTTACATCTTATCGGAGGACGTATGGACCATAGATCTTCCGACTTGATCGCCAGGATATGTCGTTTGCAATTTAAAGGGAACCCAACTCATTGGAAAAGTAATGTTACACTGTGCCTTCTACTACCCCCTTACTGTATGCCCTACTAGGCCATACGGATATCATAGAGGGGGATACCCCACTTGGAACCCCCCCAGAGTGTTAGAGCCCTTGGAAAGAGCGCCTGTTGCTCTGGCAGACTATATGTGGCCCTATATTACATAGTCGCCCGTTCACTTGAATGGCCGTCATGTATTGCTGCGTGCGTCCAGAGGACATATGTGGTCTCCAGCTATGGAAGGTGATCGCTGGGGGGTCTTTCTGATAGTACAGCCCCTCTTAAGTAGCGTACATGCTTACATTAGAGCCGGCCTTATATACCTATGCGGATACCAGCTGTGACCAAGACTCAATGATAGCGACTCAGGGACAAGAATGGGCACGTTGTACAGATGTAGCAGAGCTGATCTTAAGTTACATCATATGCTATACTCCAATCACATCCAGGGCTGCATTTAAAAATCGAATAGTTGCCTTAGCCGAGCTCCTATAATGCAGTGCATAACAGAGATGTCGATTTTTCTATACCGGACTAGAAGTGCCTGGTGGAAACACTACATCTCCCACTATGCCATACAGCAGAAGAGAAATCAGCAGTCATGTTTTGTCCTGCAGCCTGTCTGAGAGCTTATAGGAAACCAGCAGTATTATGAATGCAGCTCTGGATGTGACTGGAGTATACAGCCTAATCTAACTTAAGATCGTAAGGCAATGTATTTGCAAAATTATTTAACCCTTTCTGTAGATGTACATTACGAACCAAAATCAGATCTTTGCTCCGTCCGCTCAGCTGTGTACACATGTGGTCTTCGTCCGGGATATATATTTTTTAATTGTACTATTTTTATGACCCTATGATGCCGGATATTAATAGTGATTGTGCCTTTTACTGACCTATCTTACCTCTGATACTGAAGCCTATGTACAGACGATGTAGTGTAAATAAAAGCCTTTATACTGTATGTGCTGCGCCGTCTTGGGCTGTTTATGACTTCTCCTATTTTATGTACTACATGTAGCAGAGCTGAGTGTGTCGTCAGCTGATACTTAACTCTGCCCGTTCTGCCTGACCGCCCCTGACCACTTCCGATTTCTATGGCCAGCAGCCAGTTCTGATGACATCATCCCCAGTTGCAGTTTAACCCCTTCAGGACCGCGGGACTTTGCCACATTCCAAAGGCCATAACTTCCTTTTTTATTTTTTTGTCGATGGAGCTGATTGGCTTGTCTCATTAAAGGGGTTTTAGGATTTAAAAATTGATGGCCTATCCTTAGGCCATCAATATTAGAAGACTGGGGGTCCGACTCTCAGGCCTCCCCACCGATCAGCGGTTTGAACTGGCCACAGCTCTCATACTACCACAGAACCATAGGATTCCTTTCTGTTTTTACTTTCACAGCATCCAATACATTAAAAACACGGAGCTTTAATTCTTAACTTTAAAAGAAAAACTGGAGTTCCCTCCCAAAGAGGGTGACCGCTTATTTTGAAGCGTGAAAGGCTCTCCCAAGCTGACCAAAGCGCCCCAACGATGTCTTGCACCGTCCATGTAATGGGGGGGGGGGGGGGATTTTGCCATCTCCACCGTTGACAACAATAAGCTTAAAAATTGCCCTGTAAAAATCCTGCCTTTGACCATGCACCCCCGCTGATCAGCTGTTTTGAAAGGGCCACAGCGCTGTGGCCCCTTCAAAACCGCTGATCAGTGGGGGGTGTCAGGAGTCGGAACCTGATCGATCACATATTGATGGCTTATTCTGAGGATAGGCCATGAATTTTTTCGGACTGGAAATTCCTTTAACCTGTTTGCAAGGAAATTAAAGTGGAGAGTTTTTCAAAAAGGACAAAAACTTTCGAACGGAAGTTGGAAGAAAGTGACATTCCGGGTCTTTTGGCCTTAGAAGAATTGAATAAATCCGCTCCAAACCCAGAAGGTGAAGGACTCAAAACGACATCCCAAAACCAGAAAACACCCCCTCCCCTTCATAGGAGACTACACTAACGTTGACTTGTTCGTTGAGATGGTAACAGATAGACTGAGAGCTGGAGGAGCCTGGCCGTGGTATTCACAACCTTTCCACACAGGAGAGAATCGCACTCCAAAGCCTCCGCCGTGATCCCTCGTCATCAAGCAGTCTGACAAGGGAGGGAACATCGTGGTAATGGGTCGAGAGGGGAGAGGAAGGGGATAGAGAAGTGTCCCTACAAATCCTCGGGAATAAAGCTTGAGGTCCACAACTTCCTGCACGTCCAAGCAAGTAGTACAAAGAAAAACTGAAACTACTGCAGAAGGCCAGAGATGAAGACCTGATGGACCTCCATGAATACTGCTTTATGCTTCTGGAACGTCCACAGATGGCATCATTTTATGCCATCCCAAAAATTCATAAGGACCACCCCCAATTAAAAGGCCGACCTATAGTCTCTGCTATCAACAATATAACACAAAATACTGGTTTGGTATATTGATCAAGCACTGAGACCGTTTGTAAATTTGATACCCTCATACAGTACGTGAGGGATATAATGGATGTGCTTAACAAACATGAAGGTCTCACGCATGAGGAGGGAGCTTCCTTGCAAGCTTAGACGTAGAGACTCTGTATTCATCCATCCCTCATGGACCAGCCTGTTTTGCTGTACAACGTTTTTTACAGACCAGGGGCAACCAGTACGGGGCGTATAACAACCTCATACTAAAATTGTTAAGGTTTGTGTTAACACACAACTTTTTTTCTTATTGAAGAGCAGCGCAGAGGGACGAGCGGTCGTTACTCGGATCGCTCGTCCCCATACATTATTATCATGTCGGAGGCGCGTCTACCTGTTTACACATCAACATGTGTTGCCGACAATGATAATATTTAACTTTTTTAAAGTGATACGACCACCGATGATCGAGCGTTTGCTCGTTCATCTGCTGATCGCTGCCTCGTTCACACAGGGCAATTACCGGCAACTTGCATTCTATAAACACTTGCCTGCCCGATAATCGCAGTGTACAACCCCCTTTACACAAATCTGTACCTCGCTTGGTGGGAGGATCAAGTAGTCCTTAGGGAGGACACGAAACGCTTGACAGAATATATGGACCTATGGATAAGGTATATAGATGATGTCCTGATACTATGGACATTATCTATCCAGATTTACTGAGTTTGTTGCTTCACTTAACAAGAATGTACTAGGCCTTTGATTCACTAGTGAAATCTAGACTAGTATGATTGCATTTCCAGACCTTTAAATCACTAAACACAGGAATAGTCCGATCAGAACTAGTCCATGGAAAAGAAACGGTAATAAACAATTTGGTAGAATGGCGGAGCTGTCATACCAGCCCCACTGAAAAGGGGTATATCAACAGGCTGGTACATCAGGGAGAGAAGGAATTACAACACCCTGGATGGTTTCATAACCAAGTCTAAGGACCTGAAAGAGAGATTCACTACGTGGGATTTCCATATTTTGAGTAAACCATTTGCCATATAAGACGGTGATCGACTGCCAATGCTGACGAACAAATAAAGACCAAGGAACTCTAAATATGTAAGAGCAAAGAAAGGACGACTAGGCTGCATGCTGAACCAGATTATATGACACTTACACCTTGTAGGTTCTGGGGCAAGGGCCAGAGTGGTGCACGAGAAATCTATACTAAGCGTCTTGCATCCCTATACAAAGATACTTTATGCCTACGCAGCAAAGTCTGATTTTATGTTATAGCCTGTGTCCGTGCCTCTGCAAGATATGGGCTGAACAGGGGAAATTTAATGAGACGGGTGATTCATACATGATTCTAACATGTAGAGCACTGGAGTGAAGTGCGTCCAGTGGGTTGGAAGCATCTCCGGTTATCCATGCGCCAGAAAAGAAAATCTGCACCTGGGATTTCCACTGTAGTCTGCGCCATTTTCAGGCATTGGGCAGCGACAGACTACGCCCCTTATGCTAAACCACACCCACATTTTATAAAAACAGCGAGGATGCATGGGGAAATCGCAAATCTTTTCGCTAGTTGCAATTTTTTATGCATTTGCGGTTTTTCTACACCAGAACGATGGGGTATAGGAGTTGATATCTGCCCCTACATACACGATCTTCTGGAATGCACTTACTTCTGGAGGATCTAAGGTTAAAAGCTATATACATATCTATGCGGGTTGCGGGATCCTTTACAATAAAACAAGTCTGAGCTCAAGAGTGAGGAGCCGGTGATGAGGACAATACAGCTAACGACGCTAAAGCAGTGCTGATACGTTCCTATGGAAACCCAAAGGTAGAGCCCACCACGCCCACACAGCCGATCCTAGCCGATGCTTAGTGATGTCACTGTGATGCGCTGACTGCTCATTGGACCATAGTGGGGGCAGGAGGAGAGGGAGGAGTTACCCCTATACAGTGGCGGATTAAGTGGACCATGGGCCCTGGGATGTTGACACAACTTGGGCCCCCTCCTTCCCCCTCACACGCAATTCAACCCGCCCTACCTGCTGACACTGTACCCGTCAGTGCCACTGACCTGACGGATACAGGTTTTAGCGCTAGATACAGATGTTCGGTATTTAGGCTATAAAGCAGGTGTATCTCAAAAAGTAAAAATCTGTTTTAATAAAGAGTATTTAGAAAGTTGCACCAAACACACTGATACACTGTTTTATCAAATTTTTTTAATAACACCTCTCTTTAACCCCTTCCCTCTTTGGCCACTTTTGACCTTCCTGACAGAGCCTCATTTTTCAAATCTGACATGTTTCCCTTTATGTGGTAATAACTCCGGAATGCTTTTACCTATCCAAGCGATTCTGAGATTGTTTTCTCGTGACACATTGGAATTTAAGTTACTGGCAAAATTTCCTCGATATGTTCAGTATTTAATTGTGAAAAACACCAAAATTTTGCGAAAAATTAAAAAAATTAGCATTTTTCTCAATTTAAATGTATCTGCTTGTAAGACAGATAGTAATACCACACAAAATTGTTCCTAATTAACATCCCCCATATGTCTACTTTAGATTGACATAGTTTTTTGAACATCCTTTTATTTTTCTATGACCTCACAAGGCTTTGAACTTTACCAGCAATTTCTCACATTTTCAAGAAAATTTCAAAAGGCTATTTTTACAGGGGCCAGTTCAGTTGTGAAGTGGCTTTGAGGTTCTTATATATTAGAAACCCCCAAAAAGTCACCCCATTTTAAAAACTTCACCCCTCAAAGTATTCAAAACAGCATTTAGAAAATGTCTTAACCCTTTAGACATTTCACAGGAATTAAAGCAACGTAGAGGTGAAATTTACAAATTTCATATTTTTTTTCAGAAATAATTTTTAGTACAATTTTTTTTATAACACAGAAGGTTTTTACCAGAGAAATGCAACTCAGTATTTATTGCCCAGGTTCTGCAGTTTTAGGAAATATCCCACACGTGGCCGTAGCGTGCTACCGGACTGAAGCACCGGCCTCAGAAGCAAAGGAGCACCTAGTGGATTTTGGGGCCTTATTTTTATTAGAATATATTTTAGGCACCATGTCAGGTTTGAAGGGCTCTTGCGGTGCCAAAACAGTGGAAATCCCCCAAAAGTGATCCCATTTGGGAAACTACACACCTCAAGGAAATTTTCTAGGGGTGTAGTGAGCGTTTTGACCCCACAGGTTTTTTACAGAAATTATTGGAAGTAGGCCGAGAAAATTAAAATCTACATTTTTTCAAAGAAGATGTAGGTTTAGTGATTTTTTTTTTTCTCATTTCCACAAGGACTAAAGGAGAAAAAGCACCGCAAAATTTGTAAAGCCATTTCTCCCGAGTAAAACAATACCCCACATGTGGTAATAAACGGCTGTTTGGACACACGGCAGGGCTTAGAAGGGAAAGAGCGCTATTTGACTTTTGGAGCTCACATTTAGCAGGAATGGTTTGCGGAGGCCATGTCACATTTACAAAGCTCCTGACGGGACAAAACAGTGGAAACCTCCACAAGTGACCCCATTTTGGAAACTACACCCATTGAGGAAATTATCTAGGCGCTGACTGGCAGGGCAGAATGACATTCAGCGCCCTTCAACAATGGAAGCGGTGCGATTACGTCATCGCGCCTCTACCATCGTTGATTCGCAGGGCAGAATGAGTTGTCCCACCAATCAGCGCCTTTCAACAAGTTGGAAGGCACTGATTGACGGGACAGCTCATTCTGCCCTGCCAATCAGCATCATTGTAAGGCGCTGAATGGTCGGGCACGGAACGTACCCCGCCATTCAGCGCTTATGTAGATACACGCAGGTACAATTAGTGCAGGAAGGGGTGGCCGCGGTTGGTTTCAGTTGCGCCGCCGCCCCCTCAGAGAGGCAGCAGGGTGGATGGTGTGGCCCTATTCCCTCTCAGCCCGCCCCTCCTCCCCATTAGAAGCGCTAGCGCGCTGCAATGTGTTGTTTTTTTTAAAATGATGTGCAGTTCGCCCATATGATAATCCGCCACTGCTCCTATAAGAACCACAGCTTTAATTAAGCAAAGGTATTTTCCTGTTACCAACACCGCCAATACCACAATGCTCGGTTATGTCTCCGACACTTTGATAATTTCTCTGCTTAACTGACCCCTGAAGATTACAGCAGATGAAACGCGTTGGGTCAAAAAAATAATGAAGTAGAGAGGTAGTAAGTTTGGAGTGAGATAGTAACCAAGTCAATACGGATTGTGCAGTTACTAGGATCAGAATCAGTTCGGAAGGCAGGATAACCAGAAAACCGCAGAGCTGGCATTGCTTTTTATTTTATTTTCTACGGCGTCCACCATGCGGGTTAAATAATTTAAAAGTTGGGGTCGTTACGGACATGACGATACCAATTATGTGCAGCTTTTAAATTTTTTTTTAGTCTTTTCATAATGAAGCATTTTGTAGAAAGCAAAAGTGTTTTGTTTTTTACTTGGGATTTTTCATTTATTAACTTTTTTTAGTCCCACTATGGGACTTTACAGTGTGATCATTTGATCGCTTTTATAATTCACTGCAATGCTTCTGTACTATGTCCGTCAGTATATTAGCCTTTGGCAGGGCCTAATAGTCATTCACTAAAGGCAGACCTGGGGGCCTTTGTTAGGCTGCCATAAAAACCATCGGCGCCCCTCTAAAACCCCTTAGATGCCACGGTCACTGTTGACCATGGCATCTAATGGTTTAAACAGGCGAAATTGATTCTAATTTCGATCCCGCTTTCCAGAGTACGGATGTAGCCATCTTTATCTTGACTCTGATACTTTGCTGCAGCGTGATATCACACAATAAAAGACATTGAAAAGTCATTGAAAAAAGTCAAGATAAAGTTTCTTGCCACTGTATATTTAATGTGTAAAAAGTCAAGATAAAGACATCTGTAGGTGTCTTTAACCCCTTAATGATGCAGCCTAGTTTTGGCCTTAAGGCTCAGAGCCCATTTTTCAAATCTGACATATTTCACTTTATGTGGTAATAACGTCGGAATGCTTAAACCTATACAAGCGATTCTGAGATTGTTTTCTCGTGACACATTGGGCTTCATGTTCGTCGTAAAATTTGGTCGATATATTCAGTGTTTATTGGTGAAAAATTGCAAAATTTAGAGAAAATTTTGAAAAAATAGAATTTTGCAGAATTTAAATGCATCTGCTTGTAAAACAGACGGTTATAACACCCAAAATAGTTACTAGTTCACACTTCCCATATGTCTACTTTAGATCTGCATAGTTTTTTGAACATTATTTTATTTTTCTTGGACGTCACAAGGCTTAGAACATAAACAGCAATTTCTCATATTTTTAAGAAAATTTCAAAAGCCTTTTTTTTAAGGTACCTCTTGAGTTCTGAAGTGGCTTTGAGGGGCCTATGTATTAGAAACCCTGATAAAACACCCCATTTTAAAAACTAGACCCCTCAAAGTATTCAAAACAGCATTTAGAAAGTTTTTTAACCCTTCAGGCATTTAAAAGGAATTAAAGCAAAGTGGAGGTGAAATTTGCAAATTTCATTTTTCTTGCTGAATTTCAATTTTATTCAATTTTTTTTCTGTAACACGGAAGGTTTTACCAGAGAAATACTACTAAATATGTATTTTCCAGATTCTGCAGTTTTTAGAAATGTCCCACATGTGGCTCTAGTGCGCTCGTGGACTAAAACACAAGCCCTAGAAGCACCTAGTACATTTTGAGGCCCCTTTTTTATTAGAATATATTTTAGGCAGCATGCCAGGTTTGAAAAGGTGTTGAGGTGCCAAAACAGTAGGAATCCCCCCAATAGTGACCCCATTTTGGAAACTACACCCCTCAAGGAATTCATTTATGGGTAATGTGACCATTTAGACCCCATAGTTTCTTCACAGAACTTATCTGAATTGGGCTGGGAATTAAAAAAAATATATTTTTTCCAATAAAATGTCATTTGTGATCAAAATTTCTTATTTTCACAGGGAACAAAATATCCAATTTTGTTGCCCAATTTGTCCTTAGTGCGGCAATACCCCATTTGTGGCGATAAACTGTCGTTTGGGCCCATGGGAGGGCTCAGATGGAAAGGAGCGCTATTCTTTGGAGTCCAGATTTTGCTGCATTGGTTTTCAGGTGCAATGTCGCATTTGCATAGCCCCAGAGGTATCAAAGTAATGGAAACCAACCAGTAATGACCCCATTTTGGAAACTACACCCCTCAAGGAATTCATTTATGGGTGTTGTGACCATTTTGACCCCATAGTTTTTTTACAGAACTTATTTGAATTGGGCTGGGAATTAAAACAAAATTAATTTTTTCCAATAATATGTAGTTTTGGCTGAAAATTTCTTATTTTCACAAGAAACAAAATACCCCATTCTGTTGCGCAATTTGTCCTGAGTGCCGCAACACCCCATTTGTGGTGATAAACTGCGGTTTGGGCCCATGGGAGGGCCCAGAAGGAAACGACCACCATTTGGCCTACTGAGGATTTTCTGGTGCGAAGTCATGTATGCAGAAGCCCCTGAGGTACCAGTACAGTTGAAACCCGCAAGAAGTGACCCCGTTTTAAAAACTACACCCTTAAGGCATTCATCTAGAGGTGTAGTGAGCATTTTGACCGGAGACATACACCCCATAAACTGTAATGTGGGTTCTCCCGTGTATGGCAATACCCTACATGTGGCTGTTATCAGCTGCCTGGGCACACAGCAGGGCTCAGAGGGGAAAGACGAGGGGGGATAAGCTGTGCGGAGTGCATCAGGGTAAGTAAAATTGGGGTAAATTATAAACCAAGGGATGTATGATAAATTTTAAAACACTCTTTCATACAGAGCCTTAGTTTTTCGGGACACGTGTCACATTGATATATTGTGTCCTTCCTTATCCCCCTCTTATAGCAGACTTTGCAACTCTTTTGACTGTTTCCCTTCTTGCCAGTTTGGGGAACTTCTGCTGGAAAGTGTTGCCCTGGTACGATGCGTGTGGCCCCGCTTCCAGAAGTACTGGGTGCCCCCCCTTCTTGGTCCCTAAAGATTAGGTTCTTGATAACCACCTCTTGAAATTCCAGGAAAGTTCCCCTCTGGCCTGCACATCGACGTAGCACGTACACATTGTACAATGGCATCTGTATGATGTGCACGGCCAGCTGCTTATACCACACCGCATGGCGCTGTAGGGCTTCAGGACTTGATCTGACAAGTCCACCCCTCCCATGTACGTATTGTAGTCCAGGATGCAGTCTGGTTTGGGGGTCTCTGTACTGGTATCTCGTACTGGTACATGGGTACTGGTGTGCCATGTATTGTTGTCAATACAAGGATATCTCCCTGGTCTTGTACTTGACACACAATATGTTGCTGCTAGAATGTGCCCTGCTCCCACCCCTTCTGAGTGTTTGCCCTGCAGAGTCTTAGGGAGGCTCAGATTTCTTCTAGCAGTGCCGCATGACTGGAAGCGAGGCAGTTGAAAAGTGGGACGCTGGTATAAATATTATCCAGGTAGAGGTGGTAACCCTGGTCCAGCAGTGGGTGCACCAAATCCCACACAATTTTTTATGGTTGTCAGCAGATCGGCAGCCCTGCCATGCAACCTAGGCTGCAGACTGCTACTATAGCAACAGGAGACATAACAATGGCCTCCTGCTCTGCCATTAAGGAAGCCGATTAGGCGCCGCCCAGAGGCGAAGCCTAATCGGCTTGCTGTCAGTGAATGACTGACAGATCTAATACATTGCACTACATAGGTAGTGCAATGTATTAGAAAATAAATCTGACAGTTGGACCTTCAAGTGCCCTAGTGGGACTAAAGTAAAGGGTAAACAAAAGTTGTAAAAAATATAATAATAGTTTCAAGTAATAAAATAAAACACAATTGCCCTTTTTCGCTTAGCAAGTCCTTTATTATTGAAACAAATTAATAAACCATACGTATTTGGTATCACAGCGACCGTAACAGCCTAATCTATAAAAATATTATGTAATTTATTCCATGTGGTGAACGGCGTAAAAAAAACAAAACGTATAAAACAATGCCAGAATTGCTGTTTCCATTTCCATTGGCCTGGAGTTCCTGAATTAATGTTATCTACGGGATCCCATCTCTTGTTTTCATTATATTGCCATCCCCCCACTAATCCCAGTAATCCTACAATCATGACCCTATGTATCATCATTCCTAGATCTGATCTCCTTTTCCCTACGGTATTCACATAGATAGTACAAATGTACTTATCTGAATATACTGATTTGTAAGCTATGTTTCTATCCGTACATTGGTCTCTAACCACAGTGCAGAAATCTATTTCATATGTTGCAATCTCACCTCCAGTGGAATTAAAACATTTAACCCCTCCAAGCTAAGTCTTTAGGGAATCCTTTCCCCTGACCCTGTTTCCCAGGGATCCCATACCTTTGGTTGACACACCTTAGACCCCCATAGGATACCTAGAATAACTAATAACATTTTGCCCTGTCTTCTCCCAGGCTCTGGATGTTTTCTTCGCTGAAGTTTGAGACCAGTCACTTCTAACAAATGACCACCCTTTGTAATCAGTCTTTTATAGCCTAGGAGGATAGTGGCAATTCCCTAACTACCTTACAGTGTTATAATTATATCCAAGAGGTACGTTCGACTATCTGTACGGCCGAGGTGTGGTAAGCAGAACCTGATATGGTCCTTCCCAACTAGGATGATACCGGTGTTTTCTTTTTATAACTTTGATCAGGATCCAATTTCCTGGCTTCACAGGTTCAGGTTCAGGTACACCTGGAATACAATTAGCGATAGGAACTTCCTTGTTGGTTAACATTTTTGCCATATATTCAGCAAGTGTAAAATCAGACTCCTCATCCATCTTAGAGAATGGATTTAACTGTGGTATTACAAATGGTCTATCATACATCATTTCAAAAGGTGTCAAACCTGATACTGTAGGAGTCACATGCATATTTAGGACTACTAATGGTAAACAATATACCCAATTCTTCCCAGTCTCTTCGATTGTTTTCTGGAGTTTGCTTTTTAGTATCCCATTGTCACTGTATATTTTCTCAGGTATCCCAAACCTAGGTATTATCTCCTTTACCAATGCTTTAGCGACTGTGATAGCATCGGGGCTTGCTATGGGGAATACTTCTACCCATTTGGTAAATGCATCAATAATCACTAAGCAATATTTCTTCTCATTGAGTTTCGCATGAGAACCAAGGACAAAGGTAACTAACTTTAATAATATATGAAATCAGCATTAATATACTTGTCTTAAAGGAACAATGTCTTTCTTATTCACTACATAAGAACAAGATGGCTACTGCACAAAATGAATTAATTTAAACATTATTTTAATCACTTTCACATTTACCCAAGCCAAGCACTTAAAAGAGGGCTTATCCCCCTTATGGACTTTATTTTCTTAGCTTGCTCTACAGTCATACTTGTCCTGCATAATGTCAAAAAGGTCTATACAGTGGCAACAGGCTGGGCCAACTACTTGGCAAATGCCCCCATGGGCAGCATTCAAAACATCAAACACATAATCTGTAACAGTGTCCAATCTGTCGGCCACTTTCTCTATATTATGAGCATTCTTTACTGCTAAACCTACTAACATTGACAATAATACAAACTTGTCCTACCACGGTACATATTGGTCATAATTGTCGCACTGTCACTTACTGTCCTAATGGGAATTTTACCCCTGCAAATATAACAGGTTGTGGGCAGCATCTTCCCCAAACCTAAAGACACCCGGGTAACATAACCTCTGGGCTCTCATTGCTGCCATATACTTCTTACTTATGAGTGATAAAAACCAGTGACCTTCACCTCACAACTCCACATAAAACACCTCAAGTTGTTATTCACAATACCGTGAGACATTAGGGTCTCAACTAAGAAAATAATACTATCACCAATCTCATGCTATCACCCCTCAGGTTTGGGTCCCATCAGTTTATTGACAAATCCTGTACATCAAATCAAACAAAAACCTTTATATAAGAAAAACTTCTCTGTCCCTCTGGACAGGGCACATAGAAAATATGTATTTACTGGGTACATTTTATGTCACACTTGTTGTTACTCTTTTCAGTAGGATTTGTACCTTGATCTGAGCTGATTAACTGTAACAGCTCCTACTCACAGAAATATTCACAAATACTATATATTTTATCTGACAAGTGTCTCAAACCAAATTTTTACCTACTCTGAGATTCAAATTAACACCCGTATACATATACCTAATATATTAGGAAGCTAAAAACAACTTGTTTAATTCAATTAAATCCATACAAAATATGTTAGAATGGATATTGTGGATTTTGGAACTGTCCTCTCTTTGGTCTTACATTCCCCTGTGGATTATGTTTGGCGCATGTTAAAGAAAATTTTTAGAGTTGTTAGTTAAGCCATATGCCGTGAACACTTTAGATATGATTTCTACCATCCCCCCTGTTGAGACATGGCTTGTCCCATGGCTCAATATAACTGCATATCTGAATAAGTTGCTGGGTAGGATGTATTTGTTCTTACAAGATCCATCTACAAACAGTATGAGATCACTATTTGGTAGTGGAGTATCTTTAAGATCTGATCTTGGTAGCACTCTTTCTGCTATGGAGGATAGGCAATCATGTGGTTCACCATCCTCAGCAGTAGACATCAAGGTCGAAGGATTTAAAGTGGTACATCTTTTTATCATAAATAACACTAATGTACGGAAGCTCTTATAGCTTCTGCAGTGGCTACAACTGATTGAAAACGGGGAGGTAAAGCTCTAGCTACTGTCAATTTTTGATGAGTAGTAAGCTAGAGGTCTATCATTTCCTCCATACTCCTGTGTTAGCATTCAAATCATGTATCCATTTTTATAATCTACAGTTTGAATGAAGGGTTTTTGAATAATCAGGTAGTCCAAGCACTGAAGATCCTACCAGAACCTGTTTTATCTGAAAAAATGCCTCCTCAGCTTCAGGAGTCCATTTAATGGAATCCTGGGCTGCAAAGGGTTCCTCCTAAATCAAACACATCAATGGTCCCGTAATAGCAGCATAATTGGCTATCCAACTTCTTCGGAAGTTAGTCATACCCAAAAAGGACATCATCTGTCTTTTTGTTAGAGGTTTCGGTGCTTGGAGTACTGCCGACATTCTTCCTTCATCTAGATGTTTACCTTTTTGGGTAATATGGTGTATGGAATGCCTGTGTGATGCCGAGGCTAGTAAGTTTACGCCCTAGTACTTCTCCTGTGAAGTGGGTTCCTCTGTCACTCTCAATTACTTCAGGGACCCCATATCGGCATACTACTTCACTGAGTATTTTCCTAGCAGTGTTTTTAGCTGTGGCTTTAGATACTGGCCATACCTCCGGCCAGTTTGAAAACACATCAGTACATATTCATATACACCTACCTCGGGTAGCTGTATGTAGTCCACCTGCAGTCGCTGGAAGGGGTAATCAGGGCTAGGCATGTGCTTACTGGGTGTTTTTGTCATTTTACCAGGGTTCTGTCTGTCGCATGTCAGTCAACCCTCTACATGTTGAGCAGCTGCATTCTGAAATCCAGGGGCAAACCAGTGTTGTATTGGTTTGCCTGTTGAAGTCAGAAAGACTCTTGCTCGCCATATTGTCTCATAATCGTGTACGACTCCAAAGGTGTACCTTGAGTCTATATAGACGTTCACACTTTTACCTGTGCCAAACATATGCTTCTGCAAGTGCCATGAGTTCTGCCTCTTGGACAAAGCTGCTGGAGGGCAGTGACTTTTGCAGCACTGTCTTACCTTCCTGGACTAATGCATACCCGGTGGTGAAATGTCCTGTCTGCTCATTCCAGTGTCTGGATCAGTCTACAAAATACTGAACATCATAATTAGTCAAAGGTTCATCAGTGACACCTGGTAACCCTTGGGATTCAAGTTGCATTAAACTGGGAAAATCAGGCTTATCAAACAAGACATTGTCATTTACAAGTCCGTACATTAAGGTCTGGCATCCCCCCTTCCCCTCCCTTCTCTACAACCATAGGCATAGTGATGGTTGTGTGGTACTGGGTGGTCTTGGATAGCATTAAACCTATATGGGAAAATTACAACAATAATGACACTGTTTCCTGAGCACATATATCAGCAGAGATACAACACAAAAGCAAATTACCCACATATTGCAATAGACAAGTTGTGGAGTGTTTGGGGGGCCACTTATCCAACAGCTCTTTCATTACACGGATGACAATATCAGGGGAATTTGCTGCACCCTGGGGAAGCAACATCCAGGCATACTGTTTGCCTCTGTGTGTAAAGCAAAATATTAGTAAGAATCCGGAGACAGAAGGATAGAGAAAAACTGGATATTATAGGGAGACACAATGCGAGTTATCAGTTTATTACCAGATAACTTAGCAATCTATCATTTATGCAGACCATGCTTGTTAAATATTTCAAGAGAGACAGAGGTAGAGAGATAGAGAGAGAGAGAGTGTAGCATTTTACATTCCTTCTAACATGCTCATACACTGCATTCAGCTGCTGCCCCTGCCCTTTTCTTTTAGCACTATAAACTTCAGTGAGCCAAAATGATGTAAGGAAACAAAATTTCTGCTATATTTATAACTCTAAAACCTGATTGTACACAGGTAACTTTAATTATTTAAACTTTATTGATACGGTACATAAAAACAACAACAAAACAGTCTTTTTACACAACCTTATACTTCAGTTCATTAGCCATATTAACGAATTAAAGCCTATATAGCCAAGTATGCAAACAAAATTATTTGGAACACAGTTTAAAGTATACTCATCAGCCATCCTGCTATTCCCTTAAACCAATTAGCTTGATTTTAAGAAAGAAAAGGTATTATTCAACCAGGAATCTTTGTTAACCTCTTGTTCTAGCCACTTTTCTTTGAAATTAGCTATTTTTGTTAGACTAACTTTAACACATAGGTTGCCTGCAGGATCAATATAATGGTAACATTTTATTATTATTATTATTCGCTTTCTCTTTGTTTCTTCAACTCCAACAATTTTGTGCAAGTTCAAGGCTTTCTATAATCACCTAGACTTAACCCCTTCAGGACCAAGCTCATTTTGGCCTTCAGGACCAGACCCATTTTTTCAAATCTGACATATTTCACTTTATGTGGTATGAAATGTTAAATACTTTTGTGTCAAAAAAGACAAAAGTATAATAGGTATGATACCTTTATTGGCTAACCATAGAAGTTCTATATGCGGCTTTCAGAGCACAGAGGCCCCTTCTTCAGGCAGTTTACAAATGAATGACTTAGAAAAAAGCACAACATTTAGATGTTACACAAAGACAATTAGTACATGAGGTGATACATCATTAAGATAAGCCCGGGCAATAAAACTGAGGTTATAGGGGTGATGACTTAGGAGTTAAGGCATCTGGAGTCAGTCTGATGGGGGACGTGACGTGTGTCCATGTAGTGGCTCATAAATCCTGGTGTTAGATTGAGGCCTTGTGTCAATGACTGGAATTTTATCATCATCTTGAATTCCCAAATTTTTCTTTCTCTGTTGTTTTTAAAATGACCCTTCAGAATGAGTACCTTTAAATCTGCCAAACTGTGATCAGGTCCAGAGAAGTGTTTTCCCACGGGTGTATCCACCTCCTGTTTTATTGTATGTCTGTGAAGATTCATCCTGGTTTGTAGTTTTTGTATTGTTTCTCCAATGTAGATTCCTTTATTGATGCACCTTGTACACAGGATCATGTACACTACATTGGAGGATGTACAGGAGAATGTGCCAGTGATTTTATAGTCTTGCTGCGTGTTTGGTATCTGGATGGTGTTTGATGACCAGATGTTGGTACAGGTCTTGCATTTTCTACTGTTGCAAGGAAAAGTGCCAGTCTCTGATGGTGGTGAGAGGGACTTCTGACCAGGAGATTCCTTAGGTTTGGTGGCTGTTTGTAGGCAAGGAGTGGTAAATCTGGGAATATTTCCTTCAGTTTATTGTCTTTGTTAAATATGGGTTGGAGATCAGCAGCAATTTTCCTCAAGATGTTCATTTGGGGGTTGTATATGACCACTAGGGGAACCCTGCTGTTGTCTTCCTTCTTTTTGTACTCCAGAAGATTGCTCCTTGGAATTCTTGTTGCTCTGTAGATCTGATCATCTATAATCCTTGGATGGTATCCCTGTTGTAAGAATGTATTCCTCAGTGATAGCAGGTGTTGTTTTGTGTCTTCACAGTCTGAACAGATCCGTATGTACCGCAGAGCCTGGCTGTAGATTATGGATTTCTTTATGTGTCTCGGATGGAAGCTGTTCCATCTCAGATATGCTGGACGGCCTGTAGGTTTATGGTAGATTGTTGTTTGTATGGTATTGTCTCTCATGTATATGGTCATGTCCAGAAAATTTATTTGAGATGTAGAGTAGTTGAGAGTGAGTTTGATGGTAGGATGGAACTTGTTGAAGTTTTTGTGGAAAGAAAGCAGTTCATGTTCAGAGCCTGTCCAGATTATCAGCAGGTCATCAATGTACCGGAAATATGCTAGAGGTTTAGTTACATAGTAGTTACATAGTTACATAGTTAGTACGGCTGAAAAAAGACACATGTCCATCAAGTTCAACCAAGGGAAGGGAAAAGGGAAGGAAAAATTTCTACACATAGGAGCTAATATTTTTTTGTTCTAGGAAATTATCTAACCCTTTTTTAAAGCCATCTACTGTCCCTGCTGTGACCAGCTCCTGCGGTAGGCTATTCCATAAATTCACAGTTCTCACTGTAAAGAAGTCTTGTCGCCTCTGCAGCTTGAACCTTTTTTTCTCCAGACGGAGGGAGTGCCCCCTTGTTTTTTGAGGGGGTTTTACAAGGAACAGGATTTCACCATATTTTTTGTATGTGCCATTAATATATTTATATAAGTTAATCATGTCCCCCCTTAGTCTTCTTTTTTCAAGGCTAAATAGGTTTAATTCTTTCAATCTTTCCTCATAACTTAAATTCTCCATGCCCCTTATTAGCTTCGTTGCTCTTCTTTGTATTTTTTCCAACTCCAGGGCATCCTTTCTATGAACTGGAGCCCAGAACTGAACTGCATATTCTAGATGAGGCCTCACTAATGCTTTGTAAAGTGGCAATATTACATCCCTGTCCCGCGAGTCCATGCCTCTTTTAATACACGACAATATCCTGCTGGCCTTTGAAGCAGCTGATTGACACTGCATGCTGTTATTGAGTTTATGATTTACAAGTACACCCAGATCCTTCTCAACAAGTGAATCCGCCAGTGTAGCGCCCCCTAGGACATATGATGCATGCAGGTTGTTGGTACCAAGATGCATAACTTTACATTTATCTACATTAAACTTCATTTGCCAAGTGGACGCCCAAACACTTAGTTTGTTTAAATCTGCCTGTAATTCATGAACATCTTCCATAGTCTGAACTATATTACATAGCTTGGTGTCATCTGCAAAAATAGAAATAGTGCTATTAATCCCTTCCTCTATATCATTAATAAATAAGTTGAATAATAGTGGTCCCAGCACTGAACCCTGGGGTACACCACTTATAACCGGGGACCATTCAGAGAAGGAATCATTGACCACAACCCTCTGGATACGGTCCTTGAGCCAATTCTCAATCCAATTACAAACTATATTTTCTAAACCTATAGTCCTTAATTTACCCATTAGGCGTCTATGGGGGACAGTGTCAAATGCCTTTGCAAAGTCTAAAAACACTAAATCCACAGCGGCCCCTCTGTCTAGACTTCTGCTCACCTCTTCATAAAAACAGATTAGGTTAGTTTGACAACTTCTGTCCTTAGTAAAACCGTGCTGGCTGTCACTTATAATGCTATTTATTGTCACATAATCCTGTATATAGTCCCTCAATAGCCCCTCAAACATTTTCCCCACGATGGATGTTAAGCTTACTGGTCTATAATTACCCGGGGAAGACCTAGAGCCCTTTTTGAAAATAGGCACCACATTTGCCCTGCGCCAGTCCCTTGGCACTATACCAGTCACTAGAGATTCTCTGAATATTATGAAAAGGGGGACAGAAATAACTGAACTAAGCTCTTTAAGAATTCTAGGGTGTAACCCATCTGGTCCCGGAGCCTTGTGCACATTTATTTTATTTAATTTAGTTTGGACCATCTCTACATTCATCCAATTCAGTATATCAACTGATATATTAACAGCACTGGCACCGGCTACATCAGCTGCTCTTTCTTCTGTTGTATATACAGAGCTAAAGAACCCATTTAGTAACTCTGCCTTCTCTTGATCCCCTGTGATCAACTCCCCATTACCATTATCTAGGGGTCCTACATGTTCAGACCTTGGCTTTTTTGCATTTATATGCTTGAAGAATTTTTTAGGATTTGTTTTACTATCCTTGGCCACCTGCCTTTCATTTTGTATTTTTGCTAATTTTATTACATTTTTACAGATTTTATTAAGCTCTTTATATTTTACAAAGGCTACAGCTGTACCCTCAGATTTGTATTTTTTAAATGCCCTTTTTTTGTCATGTATTGCCCCTTTCACAGAAGGTGTAAGCCATGTGGGGTTTAATTTGAGTCGTTTATACTTATTACCTGTAGGAATAAATTTTGCACTATAATAACTCAAAGTAGATTTGAAAATCTCCCATTTATCATTTGTTCCATTATTTGACATTAGTTCTTCCCAGTCTATATCCTGAATTGCAGCCCTCATCCTGGGGAAATTGGCTTTCTTAAAATTAAATGTTTTTGCCCTCCCAGCCTGCGTTTGTTTTTTACAGTATAGGTAAAATGTAACTATATTATGATCACTGTTACCGAGGTTTTCACGAACATTGACATTCCCAACAAGATCTGCATTATTAGAAATGACCAGATCCAACAGAGCTTCACCTCTAGTCGGGTCTTCCACAAACTGGCCCATAAAATTTTCCTGCAACAGGTTGAGGAAATGTCTCCCCTTTGCAGTTGAAGCCGAACCATGACACCAATTAATATCCCGGAAATTAAAATCTCCCATTATCACTACAGTACCCGCCTGTGCAGCCCGCTCCATCTGTTTATATATCTGACCTTCCATCTCCTCAGTTATATTGGGGGGTCTATAGATTACACCAAAAGTAATTTTTTCAGTGTTTACCTCCCTTTCTAGTTCCACCCACAAGGTTTCAACCTCCTCACAGTCTTCACCCACTATTGTCTCTTTCACACTCGCCTTCATATCACTTCTCACATACAGACATACACCACCACCTTTCCTATTTGTCCTGTCTTTACGAAAAAGTGTAAAACCCTGTAGATTTACAGCCCAGTCATGTGAAGAGTCCAGCCATGTTTCAGCAACACCAACTATATCTATATTTTCTTCCAGTATCAAGGCCTCCAGCTCCCCCATTTTGCTTGCTAGACTTCTGGCATTTGTGAACATACACTTTAACTTGCCTGTCAGTTTTTCACTTTTATTATCAGAAATGTGATTTGACATTAATCGGTCCTTTTTATTTACACTGATGTTTTGCAACGAAAGGATCTCCTTATCTTGTTGTCTAGTCCTCTCCCCACATTCTGTTTCTCCCCCCACCAATATAGTCTGACCCCTCTCTAACCTGGCTACCCCTTTTTTTTCTACATTGACCTCCCTCCTCAGCCCTAGTTTAAATACTCCGCCACCCCAGCTAGAATTCTCTCCCCCAGCACAGCGGACCCCCTTCCATTTAGGTGCAAATCATCTGCAGAATACAGTTTGTACCCCAATGAAAAGTCAGCCCAGTGCTCTAGGAACCCAAATCCTTCTCCTCTACACCAAGACTTCAGCCATGCATTTAACTCCCTAAGCTCCCGCTGTCTTTCCTGTGATGCGCATGGCACAGGCAGTATTCCTGAGAATACAACCTTGGAGGTCCTTCCCTTCAGCTTGTAGCCTAGTTCTTTAAAATTATTCTTAAGGCTCCTCCACCTACCATTTATTCTGTCGTTGGTACCGACATGGACCACGACAGCTGGATCATCACCAGCCCCTCCCAGCAATTTGTCCACCCGTTCCACCACATGCCGAACCCTGGCACCAGGGAGACAGCAAACCATTCGGTTGAGGCGGTCTTGGCGACAAATTATTCTATCCGTCTTCCTGATTATAGAATCCCCTACAACTATCAATTGTCTTGGCTTGCCTGCATTACCATCCCGCCGACTACTAGCTGGGCTGTTCTCCCGGCTGTTAGGGAGATCAGTATCCACTAGGGCTGCCTTTTCTGAGACTGACACCCTCGCATCATCACCCAACCTGGCAATTTTGCTTGGAATGCCAGAAACCGGATCGGCCTTCCTTGTCTTTGACCCCTTTCTACTGCCCCTAACTACATTAACCCAGCTACTTACCTGATCCTGCTCACCCATGTCTTCACCCTCCAGTTCTAACCCACTAACTGCATGCTCTGTGAGCAGCAAGCTCCGCTCAAAATTGTCTATCCTCCTCAGTGTTGCATTCTGCTCCTCCAGATCTCTAATACGAGCTTCCAGGTGAACAACATGCTCACATCTGCCACAGAGATATTCACCCTGGAACTCCGGCTCCAGTCGTGTATACATATGACAAACTGTGCACTGAAGAAAACCTCCAATCTTGCTATCCATTATCCAAGTTACACCAAAACAGCGAACAATTGTCAAAGAAAAAGAAGAGTACTTACTGGGGTTTCAACTCCTCTTTTCAACTCCGGTTTTAGAACTCCACTTAGTTCACAAGCCACTTAAACCACCAAGCTCAGAAAGAGCAAGCTCAAAATGAGGTCTGCTGACTAATTTATACCACCTGTGTCCAGTTAACCCCTTCCCCCTCGTCAGCTGTTCAGCTGGAACGAATCTGCAAGGGAAAAAAAAAAAATTTACAAATTTTTTTTTTAAAATTGTGTGAGTTTTTGCTATCTTCTATTTGCTAGCAATCAAAACAGATTCACAAACACAGAAATACAGCAACACAATACAGAAGTACAGCAACACAATCCGGTTTTAGAACTCCACTTAGTTCACAAGCCACTTAAACCACCAAGCTCAGAAAGAGTTGCGCAGGTTGATAAAAACTCTTCCTCTAGTTTGGCCATGAACAGGTTAGCATATTGTGGTGACATTTTGCTACCCATAGCGCTTCCCATACATTGCAGATATATGTCTTTGTCAAATAAAAAATAATTGTGATGGAGTACGAACCTGATGAATTGTAGGGCTGGCTCTGTCGCTAGATTGTTCTTTTGAAGAAAGTGTTGGCATGCGGCTATGCCATCCTCATGGGGGATGTTAGAATATAAAGATTCCACATCCATAGTTGCCAATATTGTTCCCTCTGGTAGTGGACCTAGGGCTGAGAGTTTGCAGAGGACGTCTGTGGTGTCCTGAACATAACTGGGTGTGCACCTCACCAAGGGCTTTAGAAGATTTTCCACCCAGCAACTTTATGTGGTAATAACTCCGGAACGCTTTTACCTATCAAAGCGATTCTGAGATTGTTTTCTCGTGACACATTGGACTTTATGATAGTGGAAAAATGTGGTCGATAAATTCAATATTTACCAGTGAAAAACACCAAAATTTGGTGAAAAATTGCAAAAATTAGCATTTTTCTAAATGTAAATGTATCTGCTTGTAAGACAGGCAGTTATACCACACAAAATTGTTGCTAATTAACATCCCCCATATGTCTACTTTAGATTGGCATCGTTTTTTGAACGTCCTTTTATTTTTCTATGACGTCACAAGGCTTAGAACTTTAGCAGCAATTTCTCACATTTTCAAGAAAATTTCAAAAGGCTATTTTTACAGGGGCCAGTTCAGTTGTGAAGCGGCTTTTAGGGCCTTATATATTAGAAACCGCCAAAAAGTCACCCCATTTTAAAATCTTCACCCCTCAAAGTATTCAAAACAGCATTTAGAAAGTTTCTTAACCATTTAAACGTTTCACAGGAATTAAAGCAACGTAGAGGTGAAATTTTCAAATTTCATTTTTTTTTGCAGAAATTCATTTTTATTCTATTTTTTTTGTAACTCAGAAGTTTTTACCAGAGAAACACAACTCAATATTTATTGCCCAGATTCTGCAGTTTTTAGAAATATCCCACATGTGGCCCTAGTGTGGTAATGGACTGAACCACAGGCCTCAGAAGCAAAGGAGCACCTAGTGGATTTTGGGCCTCCTTTTTATTAGAAAATATTTTAGGCACCATGTCAGGTTTCAAGGGCTCTTTCGGTGCCAAAACAGTGGAAATCCACCAAAAGTGACCCCATTTTGGAAACTACACCCCTTGAGGAAATTATCTAGGGGTATAGTGAGCATTTTGACCCCGCAGGTTTTTTGCAGAAATTATTGGAAGTAGGCCGTGAAAATAAAAATCGTCATTCTTTCAAAGATTATGTAGGTTTAGCTAATTTTTTCTAATTTCCACGAGGACTAAAAGAGAAAAAGCACCACAACATTTGTAAAGCAATTTCTCCCGAGTAAAACAATACCCCGCATGTGGTTATAAACGGATTTTTAGACACACGGCGGAGCTTAGAAGGGAAAGAGTGCCATTTGGCTTTTGGAGCTCAAATTTAGCAGGAATGGTTTGCGGAGCCATGTCGCATTTGCAAAGCCCCTGAGGTACCAAAACAGTGAAAACGCCAAAAAAGTGACTCCATTGAGAAAACTACACCCCTTGAGTAATCCATCTAGGGGTGTAGTGAGCATTTTGCCCCCACAGGTGTTTCATAGATTTTATTAGAATTGGGCAGTGAAAATAAAAAAAATCCTTTTTCTTCAATAAGATGTAGCTTTAGCTCCAAATTTTTAATTTTCTCAACAAATAAAGGAAAAAAATAACCCCAACGCTTGTAAAGCAACTTCTCTGGAGTACGGCAATACCCCACACGTGGTCGTAAAATGCTGTTTGGGCACACGGCAGGGCTCAGAAGGGAAGGAGCGCCATTTGCTTTTGGTGTACAGATTTTGCTGCATTTGGTTTCTGGTCGCTATGTTGCATTTGCAAAGTTCCTGTGGGACCAAAACAGTGGATCCCCCCCAGAAGTGACCCCATTTTGGAAACAACACCCTCAAGGTATTCACCTAGGGGTGTAGTGAGCATGTTAACCCCACAGGTGTTTTGCAGAAATTCGTGTGCACACGATGTGGGAGAATGAAAATGGGAATTTTTCCTTAGATACGCCAATATGTGGTGCCTGGCTTGTGCCACCATAACAAGACAGCTCTCAATTATTATGCGGTGTTTCCCTGTTTTAGAATCACCCTACATGTGGCCCTAATCTTTTGCCTGGACATTCGACAGGGCTCAGGAGTGAAAGAGTACCATGTAAAATTGAGGCCTAATTTGGCGACTTATAAAGTATTGGTTCACAATTGCAGAGGCTTTGATGTGAAATAATAAAAGAAACCCTGAGAAGTGACCCCATTTTGGAAACTGCACCCCTCAAGGCATTTATTAAGAGGTGTAGTGAGCATTTTCACCCCACGTGTATTTTCCATAAATGATTGCGCTGCGGAAGGTACAAATTAAAATGTTTCCCTAGATATGCCAATTCAGTGTCAAATATGTCGTGACCAGCTTGTGCCACTTTTTTTTTTATATACAGCGTTCACCGTACGTTATAAACTACATGTTACCTTTATTCTGCGGATCAGTACGATTCCGGCGATACCAAATTTATAGAACTTTTTTATAACTTTTTGCACAATAAAATTACTTTTGGAAAGAGAATGTATTTTTTCTGTCGCCAAGTTGTGAGAGCCATAACTTTTACATTTTTTCATCGATGGAGCTGTGTGAGGGCTTGTTTTTTGCGAGACGAGGAATAGATTTTATCGGTACCATTTTTGGATATATGCGACTTTTTGATCACTTTTTATTTCAATTTTTGGAAGACAGTGACCAAAAAAAACAGTAATTATGGCAGTGTTTTTGAGGTTTTTTTTTATGGCGTTCACTGCACTGGATAAATAACATAATATTTTTATAGTTCAGGTCGTTACGGTCGCTGCGATACCAAATATGTATGGCTTTATTATTTTTTTCAATAATAAATGACTTGATAAGGGAAAAAGGGCGATTGTGTTTTGTGTTATTATTTGAAACTTTTATTGTATGTTTTCCAACTTTTATTTTTACTTTTTTTACACTTTTTTTTACACTTTTCTTTAGTCCCACTAGGGGACTTGAATGTCCAACTGTTTGTTTGATGTTCTAATACATTGCCCTACCTATGTAGTGCAATGTATTGGAACTGTCAGTTGTTCACTGACAGCAAGCCGATCAGGCTCCGCCTCTGGGCGGGGCCTAATCAGCTTACGTAATGGCAGACAGGAGTCCATTGTTAGGGCTCCTGTTGCCATGGTAGCAGTCGCCAGCCTTGCCATCGCATGGCAAGGCTGCCGATTTTCTACAAACCTCTAGGATGCAGCGAACACAATGGATCGCTGCATCGAAGGGGTTAATGCCAGGAATCGGAGCTAGCTCCGGTTCCTGGCGATAGATCGGGGTGTCCGCTGTAACATACAGCGGACACCCACTGCTGATGACGCCGGCTCAGCTTCTGAGCCGGAAGCTGAGCCGGCGCCATCTTGCCGATGGTACCGGAAGCCTCCTGGGCCCCGCCGACGACGGGGCATAGGAGGATTCCGTTACAGGCTGATCGGGAGGTAAGCATTAGCCCTCCGATCGGCTTTGCAGCCACCGGCAACCCAGCGATCACGTTGCTGGGGTGCCGGTGGCTATAAACTCCTCACATGCTGCGATCTCCATTGAACGCAGCATGTGAGGGGTTAATCGGTCGGATCGGAGGCTAGCTCCGGTCCTGGCCGATACCTTAGGGTGCCAGCTGTAACATACAGCTGTCACCCGGTGGTGATGTCGCTGGCTCAGCTCCTGAGCCAGCTTCATCTCCATGACATACAGTAACGTCAAAATGCGGTAAGACACCGATTTTAATGACGTTTATATACGTGATCCGGCGGGAAGGGGTTAATCACATTGGAGATATCTACACCCATCAGACATCAAACCTTCTTTTACTTGCTGTAACTCACTAACTGGATATATACCCCTGTTCTAGGCTTTGGCATTCTGCTTATCATAGTTAATAGATCATCATCATCATCATGTTAGGTGACATACAATACATTGATGAAGCATGTAGGGTTATAATATGTAGGGTTATAATTGCTGTAAGAGCATCACTATAATAGTAGAAAACGCTTATACCCCCAACAGAAAAGATGCAGAATTTACTTTTCTCAATTGTTAACTCGCTAACTCACTCCTGACCGCAATAATAGTCACAATGTGGACGTGCAAGAGTGCTGTCCAGATTCGCGGACGGGAGTTGTTACCCGCCACTTCACACACGGAGTTTATAATAAAGTGTCTCAACTTAGACCCACATTCTGGTGGATAAGTCTGTAAAACACAGAGAGACTATACCATATACTTCCGTTCATTAAAACAGCAAACATACAGTTAGCATAACAATTTTACACATATTTTACAATATTACACATATTCTGCAATTTATAATACAAACCATAGTCTTCCTATGGAGATTGGACATCAAATCAATAATTACAGCAGTTTATATAGCCATTATGACGTATGTACACCAGAAGATAGAGAGACTAAATATACAATAACACTGGCACATGTCTATATAATACAATGTGGTAAAGATAAAGGTTAATTTATTATATACAATGGAATTCCTGTGACTCCCTGTCTGGTAACTCACACAATAGAATCAGTATAACTTCTGTTCTCCTACAAGACATGTCATCATTCTCCATGTTAATACATTAGTAAACAGTTTCATTTATTAATTTTTTTTCTATCACACTCACACCAATATTTACAAGTATTATGTTGATCAGTCATATACTTAAAGAGGCTCTGTCACCAGATTATAAGTGCCCTATCTCCTACATAATCGGATCGGCGCTGTTCTAAACAATTTTAGATTTATGCTAATTAGTTTCTTAATAGACAACTGGCCGTGTTTTTACTTTTTTACCAACTGGGCATTGTGAAGAGAAGTGTATGACTCTGTGCAGTAAAAAAATCTGGGTTGGAACAATGAGAAGTGTATGACGCTGATTGGTCAGCGTCATACACTTCTCTTCACAACGCCCAGTTGGTAAAAAGTAAAAACATGCCCAGTTGTCTATTAAGAAACTAATTAGCATAAATCAAAAATTGTTTATAACTTGGTAAAAAATGATCGTTTTTCAAAATAAAAACCACTACATTACAGTGCCGATCAGATTATGTAGGAGATAGGGCACTTATAATCTGGTGACAGAGCCTCTTTAATGTTCCTGGGTGTTTTAAAAGTATTTTTTCTACTAATTTGTCCTGGTAACAATTTTACCTAGCACCATACCTACTTGGACTCCCTTATACACACAGGGTTTTATTTATTTAACCCTCATACATTCATTCTTCACGGTCAAGGAGTTTCATATATGTTTCAAATCATACATTGGTAGAAGCATAAACCTATACACATCATTACATAGCACAATTCAAACACTTACAAAGACAAACAGCTGTTCCCCTCATATCTCAATCATTCAATACTTTTAACCACAATATTGAACTTTATACAACAAATAATCCTAATGCTCTATAATCCTTAATCTATAAGAGATCCTCCAAATCTCCAAGTACTTTATCTTTTACATGCTGCACTGAGTTTTTTTTTTACCTGTAGCCTTCCCACACAGGCTATGGACTTCTAACCTCGAGAACCGTTATTCCCAGGTTTTTATATTAAGACCTGTGCTTAATATAACTAAAACCCAGTCTTAGTACCTAAAATCTAATTTAGGTTTTTATCACATAACCTTATAACATCTAAATATGAAAAATAATAAAAACATATATAAACAAAATTATATTACCTTTATTCAGATGAAAACTCGAATCCTCAATTCTTCTCTATACGTTTTTTTAGAATCCTTCACTCCACCCTGTCCATCCCATCAGACTGGCCTCTGTTTAACGGAAATTCAGCCAGAGGTCTTTAGATTTAGTGAGTTCATTGAATAACCCCCCCCCCCCTGTGCATGGTATGCAGTCCTCGGGTAGATGAGGGGTCAGGAGATGTTGGATTTCCGGCTCGAACGACCAAATGATAGAAGAATTTATGTTCTTATCAAAGAGATTCAAGGAGTCATCTGAATAGCGATGCGTGACTTTTATTCTTATCGATAAGGAGACAGTATGGCAAAATGTCTGCTGCTACCTTGAGTATCATGGCTTTTATACATGGGATAAACCTAGTTCAAACCAGTTCTTACACAGCTTTAGTATCTCTTTACTTGACCTCGAAACTTATGTAAATACTTCACTTCTCTCTCTAAAGGAATACAACTGCCCACCCCCTCACACTTGATAACATATTAAACACTTTGTCAGCAAAAAAAACTTTGCAGAGAAATTTGTATAGCTCAATACACACGTTAGTTTCTGATACATAAATTTAAAATAAAACTTTCCTAACACAAGAAGCAGTTTACGTCCACATATATGGCATCGCCATACCTGGGAGAACCCTTTTAACAATTTTTGGGGTGTGTGTCTCCAGTGGCATAAGCTGGGCATGACATAGTTGCCACTGAAATGGCATACCTGGGGAAAATTTTAATATTTTACTTTGCACCATCCGCAGTGCAATCATTTATGGAAAAGACCTGTGGGGTGAAGATGCTCACTTAATAAATGCCTTGAGGGGTGTAGTTTCCAAAATGGGGTCACATTATCAGGGGTTTCTTTTTTTATTTCACATCAGAGCCTCTACAATTGTGAACCAATACTTTGCAAGTCGTCAAATTAGGCCTCAATTCTTCGTGGTTCTCTGTCGCTCCTGAGCCTGGTCAAATGTCCAGGCAAAAGATTAGGGCCACATGTAGGGTGATTCTAAAACTGGGAAACACGGCATAATAATTAGAGAGCTGTCTTGTTATGGTGGTACAAGCTGGGCACCACATATTGGCATATCTATGGAAAAAATCCCATTTTCACTCTGCAACATCGAGTGCACACTAATTTCTGCAAAACACCTGATGGGTTAAAATGCTCACTACACCCCTAGGTGAATACCTTGAGGCGTGTAGTTTCCAAAATGTGGTCACTTCTGGGGGTTTCCACTGTTTTGGTCCCACAGGGGTTTTGCAAATGTAACATAGCGACCAGAAATCAATCCAGCAAAATCTGCACTCCAAAAGCCAAATGGCGCTCCTTTCCGTCTGAGCCCTGCCGTGTGCCCAAACAGCAGTTTATGACCACAAATGGGGTATTGCCATACTCGGAAGAAATTGCTTTACAAATGTTGGGGTGCTTTTCTCCTTTATTTTTTGAGAGAATGAAAAATTTTGAGCTATACCTACGTCTTATCAGAATTTTTATTTTTACTGGCCAATTCAAATATAATCTGTGAAACACCTGTGGGATCAAAATGCTCACTACACCCCTAGATTAATTCCTCAAGGAGTATAGTTTCCTAAATGGAGTCACTTTTTTGGCGTTTTCACTGTTTTGGTCCCTCAGGGGCTTTGCAAATGTGACGTGGCCTCCGCAAACCATTCCTGCTAAATTTGAGCACCAAAAGCCAAATGGCGCTCGTTCCCTTCTAAGCCCTGCCGTGTGTCCAAGCAGCTGTTCATGACCACATGTGGGGTATTGTTTCACTCGGGCGAAATGGCTTTACAAATCTTTTGGTGTTTTTTCTCCTTTAGTCCTTGTGAAAATGAAAAAAAATTAGCTAAATCTACATTTTCCTTGAAAGAATGTAGATTTTAATTTTCACGGCCTACTTCCAATAATTTCTGCAATAAACCTGTGTAGTCAAAATGCTCACTATACCCCTAGATAATTTCCTTGAGGTGTGTAGTTTTACAAATGGGGTCACTTTTGGGGGATTTCCACAGTTTTGGCACCTCAAGAGCCCTTCAGACCTGACATGGTGCCCAAAATATATTCTAATAAAAAGAAGGCCCAAAATCCACTAGGTGCTCTTTTGCTTCAGAGGCCGGTGCTTCAGTCCAATACCACACTAGGGCCACATGTGGGATATTTTCTAAATCTGCAGAATCTGGGCAATAAATATTGAGTTGTGTTTCTCTGGTAAAACTTTGTGTTACAAAAAAAAAAAAAATTGATTAAAAATGAATTTCTGCAAAAACAAATAATGACATTTGTAAATTTCACCTCTCTTTTGCTTTAATTCCTGTGAAACATCTAAAGGGTTAAGAAACATTATAAATGCTGTTTTGAATACTTTGAGGGGTGAAGTTTTTAAGATGGGGTGACTGTTTGGGGGGTTTCTAATATTAAAGGCCCTAAAAGCCACTTCACAACTGAACTGGTCCCTGAAAAAATTGCCTTTTGAAATTTTCTTGAAAATGTGAGAAATTGCTGCTAAAGTTCAAAGACTTGTAACGACCTAGAAAAATAAAAGGATGTTCAAAAAATGACGCCAAAAAGTAGACATATGGGGGATGTTAATTAGCAACAATTTTGTGTGGTATAACTGCCTTTCTTACAAGCAGCTACATTTAAACTTAGAAAAATGCAAATTTTTGCAATTTTTCACTAAATTTTGGTGTTTTTCACAATTAAATATTAAATGTACCGAGCAAATTTTGCCAGTAACATAAAGTCCAATGTGTCACGAGAAAACAATCTCAGTATCGCTTGGATAGGTAAAAGCATTCCGAAGTTATTACCACATAAAGAGAAACATGTCAGATTTGAAAAATGAGGCTCTGTTACGAAGGTCAAAAGTGGAGAGCACAGACATCACAAGCAGGGACAGAGGAACTCACATCATGAGACAAAGACGGCCACCAGTAGAGCCGCGAGACTAATCTTTTAGTCCCATTTATCCCTGGATGGCCACACAGAACAGAATCATGTAACTCATTGAGTAAACGAAATCTGAACTGAGGCGGTACAAAGAGTCTCCCAGCAGGAATGGTTTGGGGAGCGAGCTGCTGACATTCTTTCATTTCAGTAGCAAGATCAGATAATATTGCAGAAATCTTTATCCCTTTAGATAGAATAGGTTCAGGATGAATGTCGGAGACCTTGAGGAACAGAAACTTCGAGATAATGCGTCGGCCCTGACATTTTTATACCCGGGTCTGTAGGTTACAATAAAGTCAAATTTGGTAAAGAACAAGGCCCACCTAACCTGTCTGGCCTTGAGTCTTTTGGCTGATTCTAAAAAGGTCAGGTTTTTATGGTCAGTCAGTACAGTAATTTGATGTTTAGCCCCCTCTAGAAAGTGGCGCCATTCTTCAAACGCCCACTTAAAAGCAAGAAGCTCGCGACTACCTATATCATAGTTATTTTCAGTGGCAGAAAATTAGCGAGGAAAAAAAAGCACAGGGATGCAAATTAGTCAATACAGAAGATCCTTGGGACAACACAGCCCCCACACCTATTTCTGAGGCATCAACCTCAACAATAAAGGGGCTAGAATGGTCAGGTTGAACAAGTACAGGCCCTTTCATAAAACACTGTTTTAGGCCCCATGCACACAAACTTATTTTTGTGGCCCCATTCATTTCAATGGGCCCATGCACACGACCGTGGTTTCCACGGTGCGTGCATTGCCCGGGAGCCTTGACCGCAAAAACATAGGACATGTCTTATTACAGCCGCATTTTGCGGTCCAGGCTCGTTGAAGTTAATTCACACGGCAATGTGCACGGCCCGTGATGTGCAGGCGGCCGCGGCCTTCCAAGCTGCAAATCATGGCCCGTGCACACCATTACGGCCGTGTGCATGAGGCCTTAAGGTTTCAAAGGCGGAGACTGCACTAGGTTTACAATTTACAAGGTCAGAACCCACTTTCGTAAGATCCGTCAAAGGTTTGGCAATGGAGGAAAAATTATGAATAAATTTTCGCTAATAATTAGCAAAACCCAAGAATCTCTGCAGAGCTTTTAGTGAAATGTGTTGGACCCAATCAAGAATTGCCTGAACCTTAGCAGATTCCATATGAAAATCATGAATCATGAATATCCCCAGAAATTAACTTCAAAAAGACATTTTTCAAGTTTTGCGTAAAGACAATTTTCCCTCAGTACTTGAAGGTCAGACCTTAAATGTTGAACATGGGTGGACCAATCAGATGAAAACACACGAATATCGTCCAGATACATGACCACAAAACATCCAATGAAATTTCTGAACATATCATTAACCAGGATTTGAAAAACTGCTGGAGCATTACTTAAACCAAAAGGCATGACCACATACTCATAATGACCGTCTGGAGTATTAAACGCTGTCTTCCACTCATCCCCTCTGCGGATACGAATCAAATTGTAGGCCCCGCGTAAATCTAGTTTAGAGAACCACCTGGCCCCTGAGGTCTGATTAAGAAGGTCCGGGATGAGTGGAAGAGGATATTAATTCTTATCGGTAATTTTATTTAATTCACGGTAGTGGATACAGGGTCTTAAACCGCCATCTTTCTTTTCAACAAAGAAAAAACCTGCACCCACCGTAGAAGTAGATGGATGAATATTACCCTTATGGAGACTGTTTTTATTATAATCTTTCATGGCCTGTATTTCCGGAGCAGAAAGATTATAAATCCAACTCTTGGGCAGCTTAGCATTAGGGAGAAGTAAAATGGGACAGTCATACGGCCTATGAGGAGGGAGAGATTTACAACCGATTTCAGAAAAGACATCCTCAAAATCTTGAATACACTCAGGCAACGATGGAGCGTTGCAAGTGACATTAGTAGTGGACAAAGACATGCAACATTTAGGATTCCACTTAATCAAATCTGCTTTTACCCAATCAATAACCGGATTATCTGTCTGCAACCATGGAATACCCAATATTACCTCAGAAGGCAAATTTACTAGAAGAAAGAAAGTGATTGGTTTTGTATGCAGAGTACCCACCCCCAAAGCTACAGGCGGAGTGAAGAACTTGACCAACCCCTGTGAGAGAGGGGTATTATCAAAAGCAGAGACTTTGACTGGGGTACTCAACTGAACATACGGGATAGCCAATTTCTTTGCAACGTGAAAATCGAAGAAATTAGCCGCAGAACCATAATCTGCGAAGTCTGACCAGAAATACAAACATTATTAAACCATACATTAACCATGCAAAAGGATTTTTTTTGAAAATGTGGTAAAAACCTGACTGCCCAGATGGCATTCCCAGGGACTATCTAGGCTCCGAAGTTTTCCGGAGCTGGACGTTCTGGAACAGTTCTTGAATATGACCAGCGTCCTCGCAGTAGAAGCAAAGCCCCTTGTGTTTTCAAAAAAGTCTCCGTTCTTGAGAAGACGTAGTGGAGCCCAACTGCATGGGCTCTTGTGAATCAGATGAAGGGAGCTCAGTGCATGGAAGAGGGATGACCATTGCCAATCTCTCATTTTTGCGGTCTCGTAGTCATCAGTCCAGACGCACAACGAGGGTCATAGTATCCTCTAAGGACAAGAGTGGAGGGTAATTTATAAGGAGCTCCTTCAAGGTTTCTGAAAGACCTCGGCGTAATTGGCATCGGAGTGCAGCATTATTCTACTGTGAAGAGATGGACCATCGTCTAAACTCCGAACAATAATCTTTGACAGGACACAATCCCTGCTGGAGAGACAACAGATTGGCCTCAGCCACTGCAGTGATATCTGGTTCTCCATATATTAAACCCAAGGCCCCAAAGAAGACCTCCACAGAAGAAACTTCAAGGGGCATCAAGTTTCAACGAATAGGCCCAGGTTTGAGGATTGCCCTTCAAGAGTGAAATGATGATACCCACTCGCAGTTGCTCCATTCCAGGGGAGTATTTAGTCGAAAATATAAGTTACAACTCAATTTACAAAACGCTTACGTAAGTATAAGCTTTTTTATTAATTTGAAATAAAGAAAAGTTAATTTTTTTTCTCATTTGCGATTTTTCTGGTGGAATTGCAGCCGCACAAGTTACAACACATGGCTCTTTGTTGCGAGTTTTACCTCCCCATTCAATTCAACGGGGAAAACCTACAACAGAAGAGCAGCGATTCCAAAGCATAAATTTACATTATGCAGATGAAAAAGCCGCACCGCAGGTCAAATTATTAACGGTTTCTTGGTGGATTTAAAAAAAAAAAATCTGCATCCAAGTCTGCAACAAAAATACACGATGTGCAGATCCAGCCTTGTTGTTTTATCCTGGTTGTCATGATGATGTTCCACGTCTTATATTTCCTTGTTTTGCTACTGGTTTATCTTAGCTCCTTTCCCTTATTTCTTCTTACCAATATGTATTATGTATTGCCCAGGGGCCTCCACAAACCGTAATTTGTGCACACACTTTGGCGATATAGTGTATTTACATTGGAGGTGTGGTCTAAGCACTGAGGATGATGTCATCTGAGAGACTCCGCCCATTCAGTGCTAGCTGGGAGCTTCTAACATCAATCGGTGCGGACTGGCAGCAGGAAAACAAACGCCATGCCATGCTCAAGTGTCCCTCATTCCTCTAGTCGGGTACTGTCAAGGTGAGTGAACTCCACATGACGAGAATAATCCTATATTAACCCTGTAATGCTGTCATCCTCTAGCAGAACTAAATGTTTTATTGAAATTATTGCTAAAGTCTCATCTTTGCCTCAGCTGACAGCTGTGTCATAGCTCCTCGGAAGAGTTTTTCTTGTGGGGTTTTTGTTTTTTCAGAGTTTTATCCATGAAGGTTGTCACTTCATTAAAGGGGTTTTCCATGTTCTGGCAACTGATGACCTATCCACCGAATAGGTCATCAGTATATGATCAGTGCGGGTCCGACACCCAGATCAGCCGCTACGGTGGCCTGCGAGGACCGGATGTTATGGCACATTATGCTATGTAGGAAGCCGGAAGCAGTTGGCATTTACAAGCTGATGCAGTGACATTTTCCTAACATCAAAAATTTCTGAAATTAAATTGCCCGGGTTTGGGGGTATTTTTTAAACATTAGTAGACTATAGAATAGCAAAAAAGTTGGCCTATATATTACTGCACACAGGGGAACCCCAGGAAATAAAAATTTTGGATTAACTCCTAATGTAGAATACCGTACATGCACACTCTTCTAAGCGTGCAGGAACAGGTGCTGTGACCACGCAATTGCTGGGGGAGCCTGACCATGACTGACAGTGGAGCTCTCGCTGCAACGGCGAGGATTGGAGATTACTCTGAGCCTGGCCGTTTACTCCTTAAAGGGAATGTGTTGCCAGAAAAACATGTTTTTTTTTTAAAAATTAAACATTTAGTGTGTGGGTGATTAAACATTGTTCAAATTTTTTTTATTTTTTTGCACGAGTCCATGTAATATTATAAATTATTTCTAATTTATAATACTACCCATTTTTGGTCACTAGATGGAGCTGTTCCCAAAATTGCAGCATTGCAACATTGGGTTAAAAGCCCTCGCTCTAGTGAGCTCTCAGCATCCCCCCCTCCTTTATCCTGGCTAGTGCCGGGATAAACGAGGGGTTTGAAAGGTTTAACCTCCTACACTGTGTGTCGCCATTTTTTGAGGTAACCCACAGTGTAGTAGGTTTACATACAGTAGTAAACACACACAAACACTAACATACATTGAAATCTCTTACTTGCTCCTGCCGCCGCGGCTCCCTCCGGCCCGTCCGCTCCCTTTGCTGCCGCTGTTCCATGTGCACAAGTCCGGAAGCCGCGACCGGAAGTAGTAATATTACTGTCCGGCCGCGACTTCCGGTCCACAGGAAAATGGCGCCGGACGGCGCCAATTTCGAATAGGACTGTGTGGGAGCGGCGCATGCGCAGTTCCCACACAGACGCCGTACACGGCAGTCAATGGGACGGGAGCCGTTCGCAGTCCCTATGGGACTGTGGCTGCCGTATTCCATGTCTGTGTGTGTCGTTAATCGACACACACAGAAATGGAACAAAAAATGGCAGCCCCCATAGGGAAGAAAAAGTGTAAAAATAAGAAACAGTAAAACACAAACACACAAATGAAAATAAACGTTTTTATTAAAGCACTAACTTCTTTAACATATAAAAAAATTATTTGTGATGACACTGTTCCTTTAAATGCTGTGACCGCAACTTTAAAGTGGTTTGACAGAGGAAGGGGGTTCCCTCTGTCACCAATCGGCGGCCCTACGAAGTGAAGTGCCCTAGTGGAACTAGAAAATGGAATCATTGAAGTAAAATAAAATGATTTACTTAATAAAATATCGTTTTATTTCGTAAAAGTCTGAAAGAAAATACATATACATGGTACTTTTTGATCACTTTTTATTACATTTTTAGAGCTAAATTGACGAAAAAAAAAGCAATTTTGGCGTTTTGAGCAGTGTGAGGCTTATTTTTTACGGGACAAGCTGTAGTTTTTATCGCTATAATTTTTGGGTGAGTACAACTTTTTGATCACTTTTTATTACATTTTTTTGGAGAGCTAAGTTGACCAAAAAAACGTAATTTTGGCGTTTTCACCGACTGAGCGGTGTGAGGCTTATTTTTTACGGGACAAGCTGTAGTTTTTATTGGTATCATTTTTCGGTACGTACAACTTTTTGATCACTTTATATTACATTTTTTTTGAGAGCTAAGTTAACCAAAAAACAGAGATTTTGCCATTTTACAGGTTTAATTTTTTACGGTGTTCCCCTTGCGCATTAAATAACACTATATTGTAATAGTTCAGACTTTTACGAACGCAGTGATACCAAATTTGTTTACTTTTTTTATTTTTTTACATTACTTTAGGGGGAAAATGGTAAAAGGATTTTTTTTTGAACTTTTAATATTTTTTTATTTTTTTTCACTACTAAAAACGTTTTTTAACACACTTTATCAGCTCCCCTAGGGGACTTGAACCAGCGATCGTTAGATCGCTGGTACAATATACTGCAATACTAACGTATTGCAGTATATCGTCATTTTTATAGGCATCTGTTAGGCCTCATGCACTCGACCATAACCATGTACACGGCCATGATTTTCAGGTCGGCCGGCCGCGGAGTGTCACCCGTGAGCCATTATTTTCTATGAGTCTGTACCGCAGAACACAGCCGTAATAAGGCGTGCACGTTTTTTCTGCGGTCCAGGCTCCTGGGCCATGCACGGACCGTGGAAACCAGCATTTGAGGGGTTAAACAGCCAGGAACAGCGCGATCGCTGCTCCCGGCTGTTAGTCCCGGGTGTATGCTGTAAAATACAGCCGACACCTGCAGCATATGGAGCGCGCTCCAAACATCAACCCCCGCACCCGGACGTAATGACCCGTCTGGGTGCGCGAAGGGGTTAAATTCCTTATTATTTATGGTGTTCACCATGAGAGTTAAATAATAGTATATTGTAATAGTTTGGACTTTTACGGATGCAGCAATACCAATTATGTGTATTTTTTTTTAGTTTTTACATTATTTTAGAGAAAAAATGTGAATAGGGTTTTCCTTTGGACTTCAAATATTTCTTTAATTTTTTGACTAATAACTTAATTAACTATTTTCTTTTTACACATTTTATTAGTCCCCCTAGGGGACATGAACCAGCGATCAGATACACTGTAATACTAATGTATTGCAGTATATTGTCATTTTTACAGGCTCCCGTAACAGCGCGACCGCTGTTCCTGTCCATTAGTCCAGGGTGTCAGCTGTAATACACAGCTAACACCCACAACGTATGGCACGGGCTCAGCCCGTGAGCCCTCTCAATATTCCCCCCCCCCACACCACAACATGCTATTAAGTCCTGGCGCACAAAGGGGTCAATGCGCAACGGATGGTGCGGAGTGAAAATTTTAATTTTCCACTGATATGCCATTTTAGTGCACAATATGTTGTGCCCAGTTTGTGCCACTGAAGACAAATACCTCATAAAATATTAACCGGGTTCTCCCGGGTATGACGATGCCAGATCTGTGGACGTAAACTGCTGTTTGGGCACACTGTAGGGCTCAGAAGGAAGGGAGTGGCATTTGGCTTTTGGAGTGTAGATTTTGCTTGGTAATAGTTCTGTTTGGGATTTTACTTGCATTTCAGTTTATAATGTGGGGGCATCTGTGATCTGTGCGGAGTACATCAGGGTATATATAATCTGTGAGGAGTACATCAGGGTATATGTAAGATGTGAGGGGTACATCCGGGTATATGTAATCTGTGCGGAGTACATAAGGGTATATGTAATCTGTGAGGAGTACATCAGGGTATATGTAATCTGTGAGGAGTACATCAGGGTATATGTAAACTGTGAGGAGTACATCAGGGTATATGTAATCTGTGAGGGGTATATCAGGGTATATGTAAGCTGTGAGGAGTACATCAGGGTATATGTAATCTGTGAGGGGTATATCAGGGTATATGTAAACTGTGAGGAGTACATCAGGCTATATGTAATATGTGCGGAGTACATCAGGGTATATGTAATCTGTGAGGAGTACATCAGGGTATATGTAATCTGTGCGGAGTACATCAGGGTATATGTAATCTGTGAGGGGTATATCAGGGTATATGTAATCTGTGAGGAGTACATCAGGGTATATGTAATCTGTGCGGAGTACACCAGGGTATATGTAATCTGTGTGGAGTACATCAGGGTATATGTAATCTGTGCGTGGTACATAAGGGTGTATGTAAACTGTAAAAATATGTAATATGTGAGGAGTACATCAGGGTATATGTAAACTGTGAGGAGTACAACAGGGTATATGTAAACTGTGAGGAGTACATCAGGGTATATGTAATCTGTGCGGAGTACATCAGGGTATATGTAAACTGTGCGGAGTACATCAGGGTATATATAAACTGTGAGGAGTACATCAGGGTATATGTAATCTGTGAGGAGTACATCCGGGTATATGTAATTTGTGAGGAGTACATCAGGGTATATGTAATCTGTGCGGAGTACATCAGGGTATATGTAATCTGTGAGGAGTACATAAGGGTATATGTAATCTGTGCGGAGTACATCAGTGTATATGTAATATGTGTGTGGTACATCAGGGTATATGTAATCTGTGCGGAGTACATCAGGGTATATGTAATCTGTGAGGGGTATATCAGGGTATATGTAATCTGTGAGGAGTACATCAGGGTATATGTAATCTGTGCGGAGTACACCAGGGTATATGTAATCTGTGTGGAGTACATCAGGGTATATGTAATCTGTGCGTGGTACATCAGGGTGTATGTAAACTGTAAAAATATGTAATATGTGAGGAGTACATCAGGGTATATGTAAACTGTGAGGAGTACATCAGGGTATATGTAAGCTGTGCGGAGTACATCAGGGTATATGTAATATGTGAGGAGTACATCAGGGTATATGTAATATGTGAGGAGTACATCAGGGTATATGTAATCTGTGGGGAGTACATCAGGGTATATATAAACTGTGAGGAGTACATCAGGGTATATGTAATCTGTGAGGAGTACATCAGGGTATATGTAATCTGTGAGGAGTTCCTTCAGGGTATATGTAATCTGTGCGGAGTACATCAGTGTATCTGTAATCTGTGAGGAGTACATCAGGGTATATGGAATCTGTCAGGAGTACATCAGGGTATATGTAAGCTGTGAGGAGTACATCAGGGTATATGTAATCTGTGAGGGGTATATCAGGGTATATGTAAACTGTGAGGAGTACATCAGGGTATATGTAATATGTGCGGAGTACATCAGGGTATATGTAATCTGTGAGGAGTACATCAGGGTATATGTAATCTGTGCGGAGTACATCAGGGTATATGTAATATGTGAGGAGTACATCAGGGTATATGTAATATGTGAGGAGTACATCAGGGTATATGTAATCTATGCGGAGTACATCAGGGTATATGTAATCTGTGAGGAGTACATGAGGGTATATGTAATATGTGAGGAGTACATCAGGGTATATGTAATATGTGAGGAGTACATCAGGGTATATGTAATATGTGAGGAGTACATCAGGGTATATGTAATCTGTGGGGAGTACATCAGGGTATATATAAACTGTGAGGAGTACATCAGGGTATATGTAATCTGTGCAGAGTACATCAGGGTATATGTAATCTGTGAGGAGTACATCAGGGCATATGTAATCTGTGAGGAGTACATCAGGGTATATGTAATCTGTGAGGAGTACATCAGGGTATATGTAATCTGTGAGGAGTACATGAGGGAATATGTAATATGTGAGGAGTACATCAGGGTATATGTAATATGTGAGGAGTACATTAGGGCATATGTAATATGTGAGGAGTACATCAGGGTATATGTAATCTGTGAGGAGTACATCAGGGTATATGTAATATGTGAGGAGTACATCAGGGTATATGTAAGCTGTGAGGAGTACATCAGGGTATATGTAAGCTGTGAGGAGTACATCAGGGTATATGTAAGATGTGAGGAGTACATCAGGGTATATGTAATATGTGAGGAGTACATCAGGGTATATGTAAGCTGTGCGGAGTACATCAGGTTATATGTAAGCTGTGAGGGGTACATCAGGGTATATGTAATATGTGAGGAGTACATCAGGGTATATGTAATATGTGCGGAGTACATCAGGGTATATGTAAACTGTGCGAAGTACATCAGGGTGTATGTAAACTGTAAAAATATGTAATATGTGAGGAGTACATCAGGGTATATGTAAACTGTGAGGAGTACATCAGGGTATATGTAAGCTGTGTGGAGTACATCAGGGTATATGTAATATGTGAGGAGTACATCAGGGTGTATGTAATCTGTGTGGAGTACATCAGGGTATATGTAATATGTGAGGAGTACATCAGGGTATATGTAAGCTGTGCGGAGTACATCAGGGTATATGTAATCTGTGAGGAGTACATCAGGGTATATGTAATGTGTGAGGAGTACATCAGGGTATATGTAATATGTGAGGACTACATCAGGGTATATGTAATATGTGAGGAGTACATCAGGATATATGTAATATGTGAGGAGTACATCAGGGTATATGTAATATGTGAGGAGTACATCAGGATATATGTAAGCTGTGCGGAGTACATCAGGGTATATGTAATATGTGAGGAGTACATCAGGGTATATGTAAGCTGTGAGGGGTACATCAGGGTATATGTAATGTGTGAGGAGTACATCAGGATATATGTAATATGTGAGGAGTACATGAGGGTATATGTAATCTGTGAGGAGTACATCAGGGTATATGTAATATTTGAGGAGTACATCAGGGTATATGTAATATGTGAGGAGTACATCAGGATATATGTAATATGTGAGGAGTACATCAGGGTATATGTAATATGTGAGGAGTACATCAGGGTATATGTAAGCTGTGAGGAGTACATCAGGGTATATGTAATATGTGAGGAGTACATCAGGGTATATGTAATATGTGAGGAGTACATCAGGGTATATGTAATATGTGAGGAGTACATCAGGGTATATGTAATATGTGTGGAGTACATCAGGGTATATGTAATATGTGAGGAGTACATCAGGGTATATGTAATATGTGAGGAGTACATCAGGGTATATGTAATATGTGCGGAGTACATCAGAGTATATGTAATATGTGAGGAGCACATCAGGGTATATGTAATATGTGAGAAGTACATCAGGGTATATGTAATCTGTGAGGAGTACATCAGGGTATATGTAATCTGTGCGGAGTACATCAGGGTATATGTAATCTGTGAGGAGTACATCAGGGTATATGTAAGATGTGTGGAGTACATCAGGGTATATGTAATATGTGAGGAGTACATCAGGATATATGTAATATGTGAGGAGTACATCAGGGTATATGTAAGCTGTGAGGAGTACATCAGGGTATATGTAAACTGTGAGGGGTACATCAGGGTATATGTAATATGTGAGGAGTACATCAGGATATATGTAATATGTGAGGAGTACATCAGGGTATATGTAATATGTGAGGAGTACATCAGGGTATATGTAATATGTGAGGAGTACATCAGGGTATATGTAATATGTGAGGAGTACATCAGGGTATATGTAATCTGTGAGGAGTACATCAGGATATATGTAATATGTGAGGAGTACATTAGGGTATATGTAATCTGTGAGGAGTACATCAGGATATATGTAATATGTGAGGAGTACATCAGGGTATATGTAATATGTGAGGAGTACATCAGGGTATATGTAATATGTGAGGAGTACATCAGGGTATATGTAATATGTGAGGAGTACATCAGGGTATATGTAATATGTGAGGAGTACATCAGGGTATATGTAATATGTGAGGAGTACATCAGGGTATATGTAAGCTGTGTGGAGTACATCAGGGTATATGTAATATGTGAGGAATACATCAGGGTATATGTAATATGTGAGGAGTACATCAGGGTATATGTAATCTGTGAGGAGCACATCAGGGTATATGTAATATGTGAGGAGTACATCAGGGTATATGTAATATGTGAGGAGTACATCAGGGTATATGTAATATGTGAGGAGTACATCAGGGTATATGTAATATGTGCGGAGTACATCAGAGTATATGTAATATGTGAGGAGCACATCAGGGTATATGTAATATGTGAGGAGTACATCAGGGTATATGTAATCTGTGAGGAGTACATCAGGGTATATGTAATCTGTGCGGAGTACATCAGGGTATATGTAATATGTGCGGAGTACATCAGGGTATATGTAATCTGTGAGGAGCACATCAGGGTATATGTAATATGTGAGGAGTACATCAGGGTATATGTAATATGTGAGGAGTACATCAGGGTATATGTAAGCTGTGAGGAGTACATCAGGGTATATGTAATATGTGAGGAGTACATCAGGATATATGTAATATGTGAGGAGTACATCAGGATATATGTAATCTGTGAGGAGTACATCAGGGTATATGTAATATGTGAGGAATACATCAGGGTATATGTAATATGTGAGGAGTACATCAGGGTATATGTAAGCTGTGCGGAGTACATCAGGGTATATGTAATATGTGCGGAGTACATCAGGGTATATGTAATCTGTGAGGAGCACATCAGGGTATATGTAATATGTGAGGAGTACATCAGGGTATATGTAATATGTGAGGAGTACATCAGGGTATATGTAAGCTGTGAGGAGTACATCAGGGTATATGTAATATGTGAGGAGTACATCAGGATATATGTAATATGTGAGGAGTACATCAGGATATATGTAATCTGTGAGGAGTACATCAGGGTATATGTAATATGTGAGGAATACATCAGGGTATATGTAATATGTGAGGAGTACATCAGGGTATATGTAAGCTGTGCGGAGTACATCAGGGTATATGTAATATGTGTGGAGTACATCAGGGTATATGTAATCTGTGAGGAGTACATCAGGGTATATGTAATATGTGAGGAGTACATCAGGATATATGTAAGATGTGAGGAGTATATCAGGGTATATGTAATATGTGAGGAGTACATCAGGATATATGTAAGATGTGAGGAGTACATCAGGGTATATGTAATATGTGAGGAGTACATCAGGATATATGTAATATGTGAGGAGTACATCAGGATATATGTAATATGTGAGGAGTATATCAGGGTATATGTAATCTGTGCGGAGTACATGAGGGTATATGTAAGCTGTGAGGAGTACATCAGGGTATATGTAATATGTGAGGAGTACATCAGGATATATGTAAGATGTGAGGAGTACATCAGGGTATATGTAATATGTGAGGAGTACATCAGGGTATATGTAATATGTGAGGAGTACATCAGGGTATATGTAATATGTGCGGAGTACATCAGGGTATATGTAATATGTGTGGAATACATCAGGATATATGTAATATGTGAGGAGTACATCAGGGTATATGTAATCTGTGCGGAGTACATCAGGGTATATGTAATATGTGAGGAGTACATCAGGGTATATGTAATCTGTGAGGAGTACATCAGGGTATATGTAATATGTGAGGAGTACATCAGGATATATGTAATCTGTGAGGAGTACATCAGGATATATGTAATATGTGAGGAGTACATCAGGGTATATGTAATCTGTGCGGAGTACATCAGGGTATATGTAATATGTGAGGAATACATCAGGGTATATGTAATCTGTGTGGAGTACATCAGGGTATATGTAAGCTGTGCGGAGTACATCAGGGTATATGTAATATGTGAGGAGTACATCAGGGTATATGTAATATGTGAGGAGTACATCAGGGTATATGTAATATGTGAGGAGTACATCAGGATATATGTAAGATGTGAGGAGTACATCAGGGTATATGTAATATGTGAGGAGTACATCAGGGTATATGTAAGCTGTGCGTGGTACATCAGGGTATATGTAATATGTGAGGAGTACATCAGGGTATATGTAATATGTGCGGAGTACATCAGGGTATATGTAATATGTGAGGAGTACATCAGGGTATATGTAATATGTGAGGAGTACATCAGGGTATATGTAAGATGTGAGGAGTACATCAGGGTATATGTAATATGTGAGGAGTACATCAGGGTATATGTAAGCTGTGCGTGGTACATCAGGGTATATGTAATCTATGTGGAGTACATCAGGAAAGATGTGTGCCCGGTGTCGCACTGATAAATGTAGCCCAATCTTATCCGCTTTTGGAACACTGCACATTTTGCATCGCCATATTCTGGGAGCCAGAACTTCTTTATTATTTCTCCCCGGAGCTTTGTGAGGGCTTATTTGTTGTGGGACAATCTGTAGTTTTCATTGGTACCATTTTGGGGTACACGCAATTTTTTTTAATCACTTTCTATTCCATTTTTTGGCAAGCAAGGTGACCAAAAAGCAGCAATTCTGACAATGTTTCTTATTCTTTTTTTTTACGGCGTTTACCCTGGGCTATAAATGACAATTTTACTTTATTCTGCAGGTCGGCACGATTACGGCGATGCCAGATGTATATAGTTTTTTTAATGTCTTGCAGCGTTTGCGCAATAAAATCACTTTTTTTTTATAAAATATTTTTTTGTGTCACCGTATTCTGAGAGCCATAACTTTTTTATTTTTCAGTCAAAGAAGCTGCGTAAGGGCTTGTTTTTTGCAGGACGGATTGTAGTTTTTATTGGTACTATTTTGGGGTACATGTGACTTTTTGATTTTTTGGGAGGGGTGGTGACCAAAAAATAGTGATTCTGGCATAGTTTTTTACTTATTTTTTTTGCGGTGTTCGTCTTGCAGGAACAATAACATTATAGTTTTATAGTTGGGGTCGTTACGAACGCGGTGATACCAGATATGTGTACTTTTTTTAACGTATTCATCCTTTTCCTATAATAAAAGACTTATTACAGGAAAAAAAGCATTTTTTGTTTATGTCACTTATAACTTTTATTTTTACACTTTTTTAAAACATTTTTATGATCTTTTTTTTAAGCGTTTTCTCTTGTCCCACTAGGGGACATTTAGACTTGCAGCTCTGATCGCTGCTGGAATACATTATACTACCTACGTAATGTATTCTAACTGTCATTGTGACGTGACAGTCACTCTGACAGGAAGCCTACGAGAACCGGCTGGTCCTCCTAGGCTTCTGCACATGGCAGCCACCATCGCCAGCCCCAGTGATTTCATGTGCTGCTCTAAACTCCTGAAATGCGGCGATCGCAATTGACCGCCGTATCTAAGGGGTTAACTGCCGAAATAAGCGGTGATGGGCCGCTGATCGGCAACAGGGAAAGCAGGGCAGACACCCTGCACAGTTAAATGCCGCTGCGGTGTAGCGCCACGCGGCGGTTAACTGTCAAAGTACAGATGTAACTGCACGTCAAGGTGCGCGAAGTTACTGCTCACCTTGACGTGCAGTTACGTCAAGGTGTGGGAAGAGGTTAATAACAAGTTCTGAATTGTTTGTATAGTTATATGTAAACAATTTTTGCATTATATTCTCAGGACATGTGATCCTATGTTTGTATAAAAGAATGAATCAATATTTGCTGGCACACTCAGATCTCTTCTTCCTCTGCCGGACTGTGCCCGTAGGGTGCACGCTCATGCAAGTTCTTAAAGGGCCAGCGGGCGCATCACTAAAAATGTCCCTAGCCTATCCCTGCACACCCTGGTTCTTATAACTGACCTTGCCCCTTCCCCGAGTGCTTGAGCAAAGTTGGTAAAAAACCTAGTGTTATCCTGCGAATGTTCCGCATCTTGTATCCCGAGTCTGTTACCTGTTGGTATCCTGTATCCAGTAATCCAGCACCAGTGTGCTTCCAGTAATCCGGCACCAGGGTGCTTCCAGTAATCCGGCACCAGTGTGCTTCCAGTAATCCAGCACCAGTGTGCTTCCAGTAATCCGGCACCAGGGTGCTTCCAGTAATCCGGCACCAGTGTGCTTCCAGTAATCCGGCACCAGGGTGCTTCCAGTAATCCAGAACCAGCGTCTTTCTAGTAATCCGGCACCAAGGTGCTTCCAGCAACCCGGCACCAGCGTGCTTCCTGCTATTCGGCACCAGCGTGCTTCCTGCTATTCGGCACCAGAGTTCTTCCGGCAATCCGGCACCAGCGTGCTTCCGGCAATCCGGCACCAGCTGTTTACTACCACCAAGGTACCATCTGCCTGCACCTATCAGTCCCCCCACAGCGAAGACCAGGAGGCTGCTTAGACAATTCCTTTAGCGGTGGCCGTACGCCAATCTGGCAGAGTAGCCCAGTGGGTCCACAAACCTGGTGATCGTTACAGTGTGGATTATATGTAATGTAATATTCAGCAGGGCTCTGTATGACACACTTACTATTCAGGAGGTATCACCCTTACCCGGGCTCTGCAATCAATTTACTGCAGGGAATCAGGGTAAAGGTTAAACCTCCTGACTTGCCAGTGACTATATGCATGATTAAAACCTTGAAGCAAATAGGTAGGCTAGGGTGACATAAATTAAGTTAGTAAATAAAACACTCCACACATTAGAAACTTTTAACTTGGCTTGACTCGGGGTCGGCCACTGCTTTATTATAAATTAAATTAACAGAAAAGTAAAATCTGTATTGGTATAACAATGAAAACCCGAATGCCGGCCTATCAACTGAATGGGCATGTACAGATGTAGCCGTCTTTATCTTGACTTTTAAATACATGACTTTTTCAATTCCTTTTCAATGGCTTTTGTTATGTGATATCATGCTGCAGCAAGTTATCAGTGTCAAGATAAAGATGGCTACATCCGTAGGTAATACCGCATTATTTACACCGCCATAAGGTGGGAGTGTAACCCTATAAAGCCTGCTCAATGCCATCCTGTATTTCAGACAGGAAAATGTCCAAGTCAATATTGGTAAGATGAACACCATCCGTCAATAACAAGCACCGATTATGTCTAACCACGACACCCCCTTTGGACCTAACAAATCAGGACACCTTTGTTTTAAAGGAGCTTCCTACCCCGTTCCATAGCATTCACATCCCGAGCAAAGGGGCCACATTGGGAGTCTGTGTCTCCCAAGGGGCCACATAACGTCAGACTTAGCCATAAGGGAACCCTGACCAGCACGACAAACTAACTCAACAGCCTTGTAAAAGACACATAGGACACCACAGCCAAATCCCTGCTGATACCGTCATTGTGCGGGACTCTCTATTACCGCCTCCTACACAAACCAAAAATTAACCACATATATAGACACGTACATACTAGAACATATAAAGTACATACATAAAGACAGATATTTAGACATACAGGCAAATATACATACACACATCTGGAATATATACATACAGGTAAATATATAGACGTACAGACACATATACGCACACACACACACACACACACACCGTCCGATAAATACACAGACAGGAACATATACATGCATACATACAGGTAAATATACACACGTACACACACACACACACACACACACACACACACACACACACCCTGGCAAATACACAGACAGGAACATATACAAATACATAAGGCACATATATACAAGCACAAAGACACATCCACAAACAGACCCATATATACCCACAGAGGTACATATATACACAGTACAGATAATGTAGTAGATTTCACATGCAGTCCTATGTAATACCACAGATACAGATGTAGCCGTCTTTATCTTGACTTTTAACGCATTAAATACACAGTGACAAGATCCTTTACCTTGAGTTTTTTAATGACTTTTCAATGTCTTTTGTTGTGTGATATCACGCTGCCGAAAGTTATCAGAGTCAAGACAAAGATGGCTACATCTGTAACTCACAGTGATAACTCTCTAAGTACAGATAATGTAGTAGATGTTACCTGCAGTCCTATGTAATACCACATTATAACACAGTGATAACTCTCTGAGTACAGATAATATAGTAGATGTTGTCTGCAGTCCTATGTAACACCACAGATAACACAGTGATAACTCTCTGAGTACAGATAATGTAGTAGATGTTACCTGCAGTCCTATGTAATACCACATTATAACACAGTGATAACTCTCTGAGTACAGATAATATAGTAGATGTTGTCTGCAGTCCTATGTAACACCACAGATAACACAGTGATAACTCTCTGAGTACAGATAATGTAGTAGATGTTGTCTGCAGTCCTATTTAACACCACAGATAACACAGTGATAACTCTCTGAGTACAGATAATGTAGTAGTGTTACCTGCAGTCCTATGTAACACCACAGATAACACAGTAATAACTCTCTGAGTACAGATAATGTAGTAGATGTTACCTGCAGTCCCTATGTAACACCACAGATAACACAGTGATAACTCTCTGAGTACAGATAATGTAGTAGATGTTACCTGCAGTCCTATGTAACACCACAGATAACACAGTAATAACTCTCTGAGTACAGATAATGTAGTAGATGTTGTCTGCAGTCCTATGTAACACCACAGATAACACAGTGATAACTCTCTGAGTACAGATAATGTAGTAGTGTTACCTGCAGTCCTATGTAACACCACAGATAACACAGTAATAACTCTCTGAGTACAGATAATGTAGTAGATGTTACCTGCAGTCCCTATGTAACACCACAGATAACACAGTGATAACTCTCTGAGTACAGATAATGTAGTAGATGTTACCTGCAGTCCTATGTAACACCACAGATAACACAGTGATAACTCTCTGAGTACAGATAATGTAGTAGTGTTACCTGCAGTCCTATGTAACACCATAGATAACACAGTGATAACTCTCTGAGTACAGATAATGTAGTAGATGTTACCTGCAGTCCTATGTAACACCACAGATAACACAGTAATAACTCTCTGAGTACAGATAATGTAGTAGATGTTACCTGCAGTCCCTATGTAACACCACAAATAACACAGTGATAACTCTCTAAAAATATTATTTCCATTAATTAATTGCCATGAATTGGTTAAAGTTTTATAGATTATTATATATGAAAATGTGGTGTTTCCCTTAAGGGCTGCAGGGTATATAGGGGCAGCACGGTATATAAGGGACAGCAGGGTATATAGGGGCAGCAGGGTATATAAGGGGCAGCACGGTATATAAGGGGCAGCAGGGTATATAGGGGCATCAGGGTATATAAGGGGCAGAAGAGTATATAACGGGCAGCAGGGTATATAGGAGGCAGCAGGGTATATAAGGGGCATCATAGTATATAAGGGGCAGCAGAGTATATAAGGGGCAGCAGGGTATATGAGGCAGCAGAGTATATAGGTCCAGCAGGGTATATAGGGAAAGCAGGGTATGTAGGAGTCAGTAGAGTATATAGGAGGCAACAGGGTATATAGGGCACAGCAGGGTATATAGGGGCAGCAGGGTATATAGAGGACAGCAGGGTATATAGAGGACATCAGGGTATATAGGGGCAGCAGGGTATATAAGGGACAGAAGGGTATATAAGGGGTATCAGGGTATATAGGAGGCAGCAGGGTATATAAGGGGCATCATAGTATATAAGGGGCAGCAGAGTATATAAGGGGCAGCAGGGTATATGGGGGCAGCAGGGTATATGGGGCAGCAGAGTATATAGTTCCAGCAGGGTATATAGGGAAAGCAGGGTATGTAGGAGTCAGTAGAGTATATAGGAGGCAGCAGGGTATATAGGGCACAGCAGGGTATATAGGGGCAGCAGGGTATATAAGGACAGCAGGGTATATAGAGGACAGCAGGGTATATAGGGGCAGCAGGATATATAAGGGACAGAAGGGTATATAAGGGGTAGCAGGGTATATAGGAGGCAGCAGGGTATATAAGGGGCAACCATAGTATATAAGGGGCAGCAGAGTATATAAGGGGCAGCAGGCTATATGGGGCAGTAGGGTATATGGGGCAGCAGGGTATATAGGGGCAGCAGGGTATACAGGGTAAGCAGGGTATGTAGGAGTCAGTAGAGTATATAGGAGGCAGCAGGGTATATAGGGCACAGCAGGGTATATAGGGGTAGCAGGGTATATAAGGACAGCAGGATATATAGGGAGCAGAAGGGTATATATAGGGCAGCAGGGTATATAGGGGCAACAGGGTACAGCACAGATATCTTCATTTTATCTGTACTACTTTAATATTGAACACACACTTTTACAAAAAGTGATATAAACACATGCAGACACTTATACACACACACACACACACACACACACACACACACACACACACACACACACACACACACACACATACTGTAACATATACACATACAAACACAGAGACACGTACTGTATGCAGACACACACAGGGGCACGCAGAAACATACCATCTCTCCTTGCTGATAGGATCACAGACTTCTAGCAGGACGGGCTGTGGGCGGAGCTTCCTCCTCGGCTCTTGCTCCTTGGCTCTTATTTACTTTGTTTGTGTAACTAAGAACAGAGGACAGAGTAAAGACAGGGCCCAGTGGCACCCCCTACATGCTGGGAGGGTGCACGCCCTGTGCACTCGCACAGGTTGCACACCCCTAAGGCCGACCCTGCTTCTGCGCAATAATACAACATAAGACAGCAAAGGCCTGTAGCCAATTATTGAAAGTCTTCGCAACCATAGGATTAATCTGAACCCCCTTTCAAAACGACAATCCTTATTGACAGTCGCCAAATCCACAGACACCAAGGACCAAATATCAACTATTATTTAGTAAGTTTATCCCTGGTATACTCAGAAAGATGAGCACCAATAGGAGCTATGCCACAAATATAAGAGTCTCGGAAAGTAGGAAAGGAAGGCATTGACATGGAGGTGGAAGCCTCAACAAGAAATTTTGCCACAGGCTCCACAGGAGCCGGAGGAGAGCCTGCCAAGAGAGAACGTAGAGCAGCAAAGAAAACCCTATGAGAATAAAAACTAGTACACCATGCCCTACTCACCATGCCCTAAGTCAGACTCACTTGGTCCAGAAGACGACATGGGAACCACTGCTGAAGAAGGTGGAGGAGGGGCAAACACTGTCGCAATGGTAGGAGCAGGGGTGGGATCCAACCGGTTGTTAAATGTACCGCTGGTTCACAGAACCGGGGGGAAATGGGAAACCAGTCCCCTGCACTCAATTGCATCCGCGTCCTTAGGATGCGGATACAATTGAGTTGACTAGTGCTGCCATTGCGAGGCACATGATGCCTCGCCATTTGGCGCTTTAGCGATGATGCAGTCTGCACGATGATGTAATCGCGCTGCTGCGTCGTTCCACTGGAGGACGTCTGGCATCACTGGAGGATGCGGCGGGAACGGGACTGGTAAGCATATAATGTTTTTTTTCCTTTTTACTATGGGCAGTGTTGGGGGCCTTATCTATAGGACCATATTGGGGACACTAACTACAGGGGAAGACTATATAGGAGGCACTAACTACAGGGAAGGATGATATAGGGGGCACTAACTACAGGGGAGGACTATATAGGGGGCACTAATTACAGGTGAGGACTATATAGGGGCACTAACTACAGGGGAGGACTATACGGGGGCACTAACTACAGGGAATGCGTCAGCGGGCACTATCTGCAGGGAACGCTACAGGGGGCACTATGTGCAGGGAACGCTACAGGGGGCACTATCTACAGGGAACACTACAGGGAATGATAATAATAATAGCGCCACAGGGGGCCCTCCCTACAGGGGGCATTATCTACAGGGAATGCTACTATCTACAGAGAGCTCTATGGTGGGGAAACTATCTACAGAGGGCTCTATGGGGGGAAACTATCTACAGAGGGCTCTACGAGGAGAACTATCTACAGAGGGCTCTATGAGGGGCATTATCAACTGGGGGCTCTATGTGGGGCACTATCTACAGGGGGCATTGTGTGTGTGTGGTGCATTACTTTATAGTGTTTAACACAATTTTATTCATGGGCATTGTGTATGGTACTATTGGAATCAGGAACACAGAGTATGGTAGTATTATATTCAGGGGCACAGTGTATGGTACTATTATATTCAGGGGCACAGTGTATGGTACTATTATATTCAGGGGCACAGTGTATGGCACTATTATATTCAGGGACACAGTGTATGGTACTATTATATTCAGGGGCACAGTCTATGATACTATTATATTCAGGGGCACAGTGTATGGTATAGTTATATTCAGGAGCACAGTGTATGAAACTATTATATTCAGGAGAACAGTGCGTAGCACTATTATATTCAGGGGCACAGCGTATGGTACAATTATATTTGGGAGTATAGAGTATGGAACCATGAGAATTTTCTCTTCGTTTATAGGTGCGGAAATGTTAGAAAAGTGAGAAGCCGAAGGCATCTCAGCGGCAAACTCTGCAGAAATGGGTCCTGGCCAGGAGGCGTCATCATAGAGGTCTGGACCCGATGGCAAAGAAAAGAGAAAAAGAACAACTCCAATCTGGGAAGATGTCACAGGTGAGTCACTAAATGTAAATGTTTATTCTCTCTGTGACTGATCAGTACTGTACTCACTGTATGATCTGCAATGAGATGATGGGTGTATCGTTCTTTTTTGTGTAACAGCAACTCCCAGCATATTCTTACTATCGTTCTGGCTATACTGGGAGCTGTAGTTTTATGCCGTACAAACTTACCGTATTTTTCAGACTATAAGACGCAGTTTTTAGCAAGAATAAATCTTGCTAAAAAGTCCCTGCGTATTATAGTCAGCAGTCAAGGGACCCGGCAGCGCCAGGCCCCCTGACCGCTCCTTAATTAACCCCTTTCCGACCCCTGATGTGCCGGCACATCATGGAGCGAGGAGGGGATAATGTATGGAGCGGGCTCACGCGAGGAGCCTGCTCCATACACTGCAGATGTCAGCTGTGTTTTACAGCTGACATGCTGCTCTAACGGGCAGGAACAGCGATGGCGATGATCCAGGCTGATTAACTCTTTAAATGCCGCGGTCAATTACAGGATGTGGATCTGTCATAACTGTCAGATAGATGCATGTCCCACCTCTGGGACACACACCTATCTCTAGAACAGGGCCCCCTAAACCCTGTCTATTTTACCTGGCTCCGCTGTCTTCCGGCCACTTTCTGGTTACATGGTTGAGCTACAGAAAAAGCGTAACTCGCTGAGTTTCCTTGACTCCCATAGAACTGAATAGTAGTTGCGGAAACATCGTAGCATGCTACGCTGCTTCTGTAACTGCCTTTCACTACTATGGGAGTTACATAAACAGCATAGCTCAGCGAGTTACGCTGTTTCCGTAACTCATCCATGTATTGCAGTGTATTGTACCAGCGATCTAATGATCGCTGGTTCAAGTCCCCTAGGGGAACTAATAAAACCTATAAAAAAAAAAAAATTCGGTACATTTTCAGGAGTGTAAAAATATTTTAAAAGTTAAAAAAAACAACCCTTTTCCCATGTTTCCCCAAGCACAATGTAAAAATAAAAAAATAATAAAAAAATTGGTATCGCTGCGTCCGTAAAAGTCAGAATCTATTAGAATATAGCATTATTTGACAGTGAACGGCGTAAAAACAAAACAAAACATTTAAAACCCCAGAATTGTTGTCTTTTGGTTATTATAGCGCTAAAAAGAATGAAATAAAAAGTGATAAAAAAATCGTATGTAAAAAAAAATGGTGCTAATAAAAACTACAGCTCGTCCCACAAATATAAGCCCTCACACCGCTCAAACGATGGAAAATATAAGTTCTGGCTCTCAGAATGTGGTGAATCTGAACAAATATTTTTTTTTAACCAATAGTTTTTTTTCTTTGTAAAAGAAGTAAAAATTTTTATTTTTTCCTATTTTCTGTTGTCTAAAACCTGGGTGCGTCTTATAGTCAGGTGCGTCTTATTGTCCGAAAAATATGGTATATGGAAGGGGTTACACTGAATTTTCAAATGATCTCTGTACTAAGCTGTAATTGTGCTGTATATATACCGCATTCCAAATTATTATGCAAATGTTAGTTTTCGCAGATTTTCCTAAATAGTCGATGCAAATGACAGTCAGTATAATCTTCAAGCCATCAACCATTGGAGTATAATGTGAATTTTATTGAACAAATCTCCTAATGATAACAGATTTTTTTTTTAGAAGTAAAAAACTCAAAATGCTTCACATTATTATGCACAACAGAGATCAAAACATTTTAAAGGTTGTAAAGAGAACTAAAATGGTCATTTGTTGAATTTGCAGCATCAGGTCATATTTACAGAAATCAAAAGCTCTTTCAATCCAAAAAAACTTAACAGGCCAAGTTACATGTTAACATAGGACCCCTCCTTTGATATCACCTTCACAATTCTTGCATCCATTGAATTTGTGAGTATTTGGACAGTTTCTGCTTGAATATGTTTGCAGGATGTCAGAATAACCTCCCAGAGCTTCTGTTTTGATGTGAACTGCCTCCCACCCTTATAGATGTTTTGCTTGAGGATGCTCCAAAGGTTCTCAATAGGGTTGAGGTCAGGGGAACATGGGGGCCACACCATGAGTTTCTCTCATTTTATGCCCATAGCAGCCAATGACACAGAGGTATTCTTTGCAGTATGAGATGGTGCATTGTCATGCATAAAGATAATTTTGCTACGGAAGGCACGGTTCTTCTTTTTGTACCACGGAAGAAAGTGGTCAGTCATAAACTCTACGTACTTTGCAGAGGTCATTTTCACACCGTCAGGGACCCTAAAGGGGCCTACCAGCTCTCTCCCCATGATTCCAGCCCAAAACATCACTCCGACACCTCCTTGCTGTCGTCGCAGCCTTGTTGGGACAGGGTGGCCATTCACCAACCATCCACTACTCCATCCATCTGGACCATCTAGGGTTGCAAGGCACTCATCAGTAAACAACACGGTTTGAAAATTAGTCTTCATGTATTTCTGAGCCCACTGCAACCGTTTCTGCTTGTGAGCATTGTTTAGGCGTGGCCGAATAATAGCTTTATGCACACTTGCAAACCTCTGGAGGATCCTACACCTTGAGGTTCGCGGGACTCCAGAGGCACCAGCGGCTTCAAATACCTGTTTGCTGCTTTGCAATGGCATTTTAGCAGCTGCTCTCCTAATCCTATTAATTTGTCTGGCAGAAACCTTCCTCATTATGCCTTTATCTGAACGAACCCGTCTGTGCTCTGAATCAGCCACAAATCTTTTCACAGTACGATGATCACGCTTAAGTTTTCTTGAAATATCCAATGTTTTCATACCTTGTCCAAGGTATTGCACTATTTCACGCTTTTCGGCAGCAGAGAGATCCTTTTTCTTTCCCATATTGCTTGAAACCTGTGGCCTGCTTAATAATGTGGAACGTTCTTCTTAAGTAGTTTTCCTTTGATTGGGCACACCTGACAAACTAATTATCACAGGTTAAATATAAGGACTCAACAGGTTAAGTCACAAGTTAGGTGCCACTGGCAAGTGTCTGAGCACCTCCATTATATACTAATGATATAGCAAACTTCATTGCATCATAGGAAACTTAGAGAAGAAGAAGTCATTACGCTAACAATTATGGTAAAAAATTACAAATTTTATTCGGACATACAGCGCAAGATAATACATATATAAAATTCAAAGGGATCTGAAAAAAGAGACAGTGTGGTAGCTTCAAACAGATAAAGTTTTTAGGGTGTCCTACCCATCAAACAGTTCCCTGGCAATTTGTATATGCCTAACATTGACCAAAAGTCAAACATCACTACCCCCTGAGGAAGCTAGATTGGCGAAACGCGCGTCGGGGCGCTACCATTTCAGGCTGCAGTGTGGGGCCACCTCAATATTCATTCTTATGGGTAAGCCTACCATAATACTTCTTATATTTCAATCTGGCAGCTTTTGCCTGACTATGACACTCTTGTCTTGATCTATCCTTGATATTATGGCTTAATCTGCTATGCAATCCTTTAAATTTGGGCACTCTGGAACACACAGCTATATGCTGAACCTTGTGTTTCCCGTAACCATTGTACAATTTTATATATGTATTATCTTGTGTTGTATGTCCGAATAAAATTTGTAATTTTTTACCATAATTGTTAGCGTAATGACTTCTTTTTCTCTAAGTTTCCTAATTATCACAGGTGTCTGAGATTGATTACAATGATCCAAAGAGCCCTAAGACACAATACCATCCATAAGTTTAATTGAAAAACTAATAATTAAATGTTTATGACACTTAAATCCAATGTGCATAATAATTTGGAACACAGTGTAGGTACTAAGTGATAGGAAAACACCTGTTCCCTTAAGGTCGCTATGACAACCTGTCTAGCTTCTGGGCAGTTCTTCTTTTGCTTTGAGCCTATCTCTCTTCTCTATCTTTCTGCCAATCTACTGTGGGCTTGTATTTATACCTGTCCCTTCCCACCTGTCTTTGCTTGTGAATCTTCCTATTTTCTGGTTCCTGATCAAGATTCTGACTGCTCCTGCATTTCTGATTTCTGGACCTCGTGTATACTGACCTCGGCTTGTCTCTTGTTAACTCTCTGCCTACCGATTCTGTTTATCCGCTCCCGACTGGTTTTGACCGTGGCTTGTCTGTTTACCGCTACTCCGTTTCTGGACTTTCAGTTAACCTTCTGGCTGTCTGCTTTTCAGCTCGGGTTTGCCTGCACTGCACCTCTTTTCCAAAACTACACTCTGCAAAGACAACCTGGGTTCTAAGCAGCAAAGTCCATCTCACCTTGTGGTCAGCTCTGGCGAACACCTTAGAGTCGCCTTAGACTCTGTCGACCAGAGTAGTTACGGATTAAAGGTTGCGGTTGTACGTGCACACTCTCTCCCAGCAGATTTCACGATGTAACCCATGTAAGTTCTGGGGGAACAGATGCAAGGTTTGACTCAGCTGGTGCAAGGTCTGGCTGTAAAGGTTCAAGAGCAGGAAACTGCGCAGGTCCGAGCACTCGCTCCAGTGGCATAGTTTCTCTGGAGATCGTAAGTCTTTTGCTAATTTTTGGGACCGTTGTAGATTGTATTTTCGTCTGAGACCTATTTCCTCTGGAGTTGAGCAGCAGCGAGTGGGTATCGTTGTTTCGCTCTTGCAGGGTGATCCTCAAACCTGGGCCTTTTCATTGGGACCTGTTTAATCAGATCTCAGGAGCCAAGTGGTTCTCTAAACTAGATTTACGCGGGGCCTACAATTTGGTTCGTATCCGTAAAGGGGCTGAGTGGAAGACAGCATTTAATACTCCTGACAGTCATTATGAGTATTTGGTCATGCCTTTTGGTTTAAGTAATGCTCCTGCAGTTTTTCAAAACCTGGTTAATGACATTTTCAGAAATTTGTTTGGACGTTTTGTGGTGGTGTCTCTAGACAATATTCTTGTATTTTCTTCTGATTGGTCCTCTCATGTCCAACATTTAAGGTCCGTCCGTCAAGTACTGAGTGAAAATTGTCTTTATGCGAATTTTGAAAAATGGATTTTCGGAGTTCAGGAAATTCATTTCTTGAGGTATGTGCCGTCTCCTAATGATTTTCATATGGACTCCGCTAAGGTTCAAGCAATTCTTGATTGGGTTCAACCCACTTCATTAAAGGCCATGCAGAGGTTCACATCCTAATTTGAGGACGGGTTTAGGAATTACAGCTCTTTAATATGAAGCTGCCTCTTTTTAGGCACAAAGGAAATTATCTCAAAAACTATTTAATGGGCTTCATGGGCTATTCCCTCGTTAATCCATCATCAATTAAGCAAGTAATAGGTCTGGAATTGATTCCAGTTGTGGTATTTGCATTTGGAAGCTGTTGCTGTGAACCCACATCATGAGGTCAAAGGAGATCTCGATGCAAGTGAAACAGACCATCGTTAGGCAGAAAAAAATCCATCAGAGAGATGGCACAAATCTTAGGAGTGGCCAAATCAACAGTTTGGTACATTGTTGAAAAAAACGAGCGCACTGGTGATCTCGTGAACTCCAAAAGGCCTGGACGTCCACGGAAGACAACAGTGGTGGATGATCACAGAATCCTTTCCATGGTGAAGAAAAACCCCTTCACAACATCTACCCAAGCGAAGAACACTCTCCTGGAAGTAGGTGCATCAGTATCTAAGTCTACCATAAAAAGAAGACTTCATGAGAGCAAATACAGAGGGTTCACCACAAGGTACAACCATTAATCAGCCTCAAAAATAGAAAGGCCAGATTAGACTTTACCAAACAACATGTAAAGAAGCCGCCGAGTTCTGGAACAGCATGAAATTAAGATCAACCTGTACCAGAATGATGGGAGGAAGAAAGTATGGAGAAGACTTGGAAAGTCTCATGATCCAAAGCCACCACATCCTCTGTAAAACATGGTGGAGGCAGTGTGATGGCATGGTGCGGGCAGTGTGATGGCATTGTGCGGGCAGTGTGATGGCATGGTGCGGGCAGTGTGATGGCATTGTGCGGGCAGTGTGATGGCATGGTGGGGGCAGTGTGATGGCATGGTGGGGGCAGTCTGATGGCATGGTGGAGGCAATGTAATGGCATGGGCATGCATGGCTGCCAAAGGTACTGGGTCACTAGTGTTTAATGATGATGTGACTGAAGACAGAAGCAGCCGAATTAATTCTGAAGTGTTCAGGGATTTACTTTCTGCTCAGATTCAAGCAGATGCAGCAAGGTGGATTGGACGTCGCTTAACAGGACAGATGGACATTGACCCAAAACAAACTGCGAAAGCAACCCAGGAGTTTATAAGGCAAAGAAGTGGAATATTCCTCAATGGCCAAGTCAATCACCAGATCTCAACACGATCGAGCTGCATTTCACTTGCTTAAGACAAAACTTAAGGCAGAAAGACCCACAAACAAGCAACAAGTGAAGACAGTAACGGCAGAGCAAAGCATCACAAAGGAGGAAACCAGCGTGTGGTGATGTCCATGGGTTCCAGACTTCAGGCCGTCATTGCCTGCAAAGGATTCCCTACAAAGTATTTAAAAAACATTTTATTTCTGGTAATGTTAATTTGTCTACTTACTTTTGAGACCCTGAAATGAGGAGGCTGTATAGAAAAATGGCGGCAATTCCTAAATGTCTCACAGGATATTTTTGTTCAACCCCTTGAATTAAACCTGAAAGTCTACACTTCAATTGCAGCGGAAGCGTTGTCTATTCACTCTCAAGACACTTCAGTAAAGTTAATGTGTGAGTAAGTGATAGCACATGATGATCTAGCAAGATCACTATGTGATGAGTACATGAATGGAGAGAAGTGTATGATGCTGATTGGTCACTGATTGGTCAGCGTCATACACTTCTCTCCACAATGCCCACTTGGTCAAAAGCTAAAAAATGCCCAGTTGGACATTAAGAAAGTCATTAGCATAAATCTAAAATAGGTCAAAATTGTTCGTTTTTCAATATACTGCACATCTGATTATCCATCTCATACGATCTTATCCAAACACTGAGCTCTCCCTAAGGTCAGTAAAGAATAGCAGAACGATAAGAGTAAACTCAAGCATGGCACTCACCATTTTCTAAACATCTTCACTGCTATATGATTCATATCACTTGAGGCACCAGGATGAAGTCAGGGCCGTAGGTAAAGGTTTATGGGACCCGATATAAAAGTTCTTATTGGGCTCCCCCCGCAAACTTCTCATGGCCGATGGCCCGCACCATTCAGCTGCATCGCTGGGTCTCCTAAGTGACCCAACAATGCAGCACTAGCAGCCAGGGGCGTCACTAAGGTCTTAAAATGTCTGGGGAAATAGCCCCAATACATGTCCCCCCCAAGAAAATGTGTGTGTGCAGGGCCGGCCTTAGGTTGGATGGCGCCCTGTGCGGGATTCTCTATTGCTGCCCCCCCACAAAACCCAAAAATTAACCACATATATATATATATATATATATATATATATATAGAGACACGCACATACTGGAACATATATACTATACATACATAGAGGCACATATTTAGACATACAGGCAAGTATACATACATTATATATATATATATATATATATATATACAATGGAAAAGCAGCAGCACTCACAATGCAACTCCAAGATGGTCTCAGGTGCAAGCAGGTAATCCCGATCTAGGGGATATAGATCAATATTGAAGAAAGTCCCACAGCACTCCGTGTTAGTGAAAAAATGGTGGTTTATCAAGCAGGTCCTATAGCATGACGGAAACGTTGCAGCTTGTGCTGGCTTAATAAACCACCATTTTTTTCACTAACACGGAGTGCTGTGGGACTTTCTTCAATATATATATATATATATATATATATATATATATATATATATACACACACACACACACGAGGCATGTATACACACATAATGGGTCTTCTACAAATACATATAGGTAAATATATGGACATACAGGCCCAAATATACCCACGCAGGCACATGTATACACAGAACAGATAGTCACCTGCAGCCCTATGTAACACCAGAGATAACAGTGATAACTCTCTGAGTACATATAATGTAGTAGATGTTACCTGCAGTCCTATGTAACACCAGAGATAACAGTGATAACTCTCTGAGTACATATAATGTAGTAGATGTTACCTACAGCCCTATGTAACACCACAGATAACAGTGATAACTCTCTGAGTACAGATAATGTAGTAGATGTTATCTGCAGTCCTATGTAACACCACAGATAACACAGTGATAACTCTGAGTACAGATAATGTAGTAGTGATACCTGCAGTCCTATGTAACACCACAGATAACACAGTGATAACTCTGAGTACAGATAATGTAGTATATGCACACACAAAAATATATACACATACAGATACATATCCAGGCACTTAGACCCACAAATGCGCACACACACACACACACACACACACACACACACACACACACACACACACACACACACACACACACACACACACACACACACACACCTGCAGTCCTATGTAACACCACAGATAACACAGTGATAACTCTCTGAGTACAGATAATGTAGTAGATGTTACCTGCAGTCCTATGTAACACCACAGATAACACAGTGATAACTCTCTGAGTACAGATAATGTAGTAGATGTTACCTGCAGTCCTATGTAAGACCATAGATACACAGTGATAGCTGTTGGGGTCCAGATAAGGTAGTAGATGTTACCTGCAGTCCTATGTAACATCACAGATAACATACAGTGATAACTCTCTGATTACAGATAATGTATGTGTTACCTGCAGTCCTACATAACACCACAGATAACACACAGTGGCACATGCAATATTGTTGGAATGTACATCCGCCATACATACATGGATAGTGTTAAGAGGTTAAAGGGATAGTCCGGGTTTAAACTCTTTATGCGGCAGCAGGAGAGGAGGGCTTCAAATAAAAAAGCAGCCCATACTTATCATGGCCGGCTTCAGCACCTGGCGATCCCAGGCGAGTGCCGGGGCCCACTACCCTTGGGGGGCCCACTCGGCCGCCGGGTGCTGATGCTGCTGTCGTCACGGCATCACTGTCCATATATGGACAGTGATGTCAGGAGCAGAGCAGGAGAACCGGGGCAGAGTGCTAGTAGCGCTCTGCCCGGGACTATGGCTCTGGGGCTGCCTCGGAAAACACTGTCCATATATGGACAGTGATGTGAGGGGCTGCTCCTGAAGCGGAATCCCCACCCAGAGTGTCGGCAATGCTCTGGCAGGGGATTCCACTCCTAGGGGGAACCCCAAAGGTGCAACCAGGGCCGGCCTTAGGGTAGATGGCGCCCCGTGCGAAATTATCTTTCGGCGCCCCACACCATTATAAAAAATGCCCCATAAAAAAGCATAATTCCTCCCCAAAGTATAATGCCCTATATAGTGCCCCCACACAGTGTAATGCCCCTTTAGTGCCCCACACACAGTATAATAATAATATTTAATAATGTAATATATTATTACGCCTTCAAGGACACAGTATTTTGTGCTCTAATTGTGCCCACACAGTGTTATGCCCCCTAAGTGCCACACACATTATATTGCCCCCACACAGTATGATGTCCTCCACAGAGTATAATGCCCCCACAGCCCCCCTAGTAGAAAGTTCCCCCTGTAGATTGTGCCGTACAGCCTCCCTGTAGACAGTGCCATAATCCCCCACCTCCTCCTTGTAGACAGTGCCATACAGCCCCCATCTGCCCCTTGTAGTGCCATACAGCCCCCCAACTGCCCCTTGTAGTGTCATACAGCCCCACCTCCCTCTTGTACACAGTGCCCCCCACCGCCCCCTTGTAGAAAGTGACATATAGCCCCCACCTCCCCCTTGTAGACAGTGCCATACTGCCCCCCACCTCCACCTGACAGGATCCTTGCGTAGGCCGGCTTGATCCAGAGATGTCATCACGCCGACTGCGCAAGGATCCTGTCCCTGCGCCTCATAGGCTGCAGGCGCCTCTGTAGCCTGTTACAGAGTTTCCCAACCTTTTCGGACTTGAGCCACCCCTGGAAAAAAAAAAATCCTCAGGGTCCCCCTACCAAAAATTGTTTAGAGAAAGACAGAAAATAGCTAAAAATAAGCACTACATTCTTAGGGTATGTTCACACAGCATTTTTTGGAAGGCAGACAAAATCTGCTTTTGAATTGACAGCGTTATTTTATGGGGTTTTTTTAGCGTTTTTTTTAAAGCCGTTGAAGCGAATGCAAAAGACGCAGCAAAAAAAACTCCAAAAGAGCGCCAAAGCTATTTTCTTCCTACTATTAATTTCAATTGGAGGCCAGAGGTGGAAACCACTTGAAGACCATCAGCCCCCCCCCCACTCACAGTAAAATGACCATCAGCCCCCCACTCACGGTAAGGCTGGGTTCACACACACACTATTTACGGACATAATTCGGGCGTTTTAGCCCCGAATTACGTCCGAAAATGCGGCTCAGAAGCGTCGGCAAAGATCTGCCCATTCATTTGAATGGGTCTTACGATATTCTGTGCCGACGGTCATTTTTGCGCCCGCGTCAAAGAAAAGCCTGTCACTTCTTGAGACGTAATTGGAGCCGTTTTCCCTTGACTCCATAGAAAAACAGCTCCAATTACGTCCGTAACGGACGCAGCGAAAAGCGCCTGCACATGCCATTACGTCTGAAATTCCGGAGCCGTTTTCTCCTGAAAACAGATCCGTAATGGACGCTGCCGTGTGAACATACCCTAAAATGACCATCAGCCCGTCCACTCACAGTAAAACGACCATTAGCCCCCCACTCACAGTAAAACGACCATTGGCCCCCCACTCACAGTAAAACGACCATCAGCCCGTCCACTCACAGTAAAATGACCATCAGCCCCCACTCACAGTAAAACGACCATCAGCCCCCCACTCACAGTAAAACTACCATCAGCCCCCACTCACAGTAAAACTACCATCAGCCCCCACTCACAGTAAAACTACCATCAGCCCCCACTCACAGTAAAACTACCATCAGCCCCCACTCACAGTAAAACTACCATCAGCCCCCACTCACAGTAAAACGACCATCAGCCCCCCACTCACAGTAAAATGACCATCAGCCCCCCACTCACAGTAAAATGACCATCAGCCCCCCACTCACAGTAAAACTACCATCAGCCCCCCACTCACAGTAAAATGACCATCAGCCCGCCACTCACAGATGCCCCCTGTAGGTCATGCCACACAGCCCCTTTGTAGGTAGTAGGGATGTCACGATACCTGAATTTGGACTTCGATACCGATACTTCGTGTAGTATTGCAATTTCGATACCAAAACGATACTTTGCCAACAGTAATAAAAAAAAGTTCTTCCATTTTCTGATGTGAGGCGCGAGGTGTGATGCTGAATTTAACCTCCATTTGCCTCACATTAATAGTAATTAACCCCATCATGTTTCTCAGTCATAATGGGTTAATGTGTGAGGTACATGATGGGGTTAATTACTATTAATGTGAGGCACGTGAAGGTTAAATTCATCATCGCACCTCGGGCCTCACATTAAGAAGTGAAAGCAGTTTTTTTTTTAGTTTTTTTTACAGCGTACACATCATAAATGACGCAAAAAAATTGTTGTGCAGGTTATTACGGCCGCGCCAATACCGAATGTGTGTATATTTTATATATTGAGACTTATTTTAAGGTTTATTGTAAAAAAAAAGGCGTATGTGTCTTTTTTTAAATTGAACATTACTTTATGTTTTTACTTTATTTTTAAACTTTAATGTACTGGCATATATCAGAGATGTGCCAGTACATTAGCCGGTGTATGTATAGTACACAGGCAGTTGTTAGGACATACCTCAGTATGCCCTAACAACAGGAAATATGGTAAGACAGCCCTGGGGTCCTTCAATAGACCCTGGGCTGTCTGCCCATATATGGTATGGCCCTCAATCGCGTCACAGGAATTCCCTGTGACGCGATCCAAGGGGCATCCCCCTCCTCACTTTCCCCTGAATGCTGCAGTCAGTTTTGATCGCAGCATTCAGGAGAATAGCGGCGGAGATGAGCGGTTTCTCTGATCTCCGCCGTTATAGAGCGGGGCTGCGGCTGTGTAATAGTCATTGCCCCGCTCCTGACAGAAGTGCGTGCGCAGTCAGCATGAGGTAATGCGGCCGGCGCTGCACTAATGAGTGGCGGCGCAGACACCGAAGACAGAACATGGGGGTGTTTTACCACATTAGTGCAGCGCTGGCCGCATTGCATCATCCTCGCGGCGTGCTCTTGTCAGGACTCAGGAGCGGGGCAATGGCTGTATTACACAGCTGCAGCCCCGCTCTCATTCATCATGTATTACTATACTTACCGGTGTGGCTCGAACCATATGGGGATGCACAGTATCGAAGTTTCGATGCAGTGTGCATCCCTAGTAAGTAGTGCCACAAATCCCCCCCTTGCCGCACAGCCCCCTTGTAGGTAGTGCCACACACACCCTTGTAGGTAGCACTCCCTTCCTGTAGATAGCGCCACTGTAGCTCCCTGTGGCTGGGGATTCCGCTCCTTGACGGAGTGCTTGATGTCCATATATGAACAGTGACATCGGGCAACTAACTCCTGAAGCGGAATCCCTGTCCACAGCGTTGCCGACGCTGTGACCGGGGATTCCACTCCAGGAGAAGCCCCTGACGTCTCTGTCCATTTAGTCGGGGGTGCCATCTACAGGGGTTCTGCAAAAAAATCTCCTCCTCCTCCTCACATCCACTTTGCGCAATGAGGAGGAGGAGAGAAAGAACGTCCGTGGCAGTTGTCCAGAGGAGTGTCGCGGCCCCCCTGGAGGGTTCTCATGGGAACCTCATGCTGGGAACCACCAGCCTAGTAGATCGCAGAACAGGGAGATACCTCCCTGCTCCGCTATAGTGTGCAATAGTATCTGCGTCTTTAGCAGGGCCGTATTTACAACTCACGCTGCCCTAGGCACTAAGCCTGAATATACCCCCATTAAAGGCCTATTTAGTTTAGCCAATTATCATCATGATTCGCCAGTTTCTGACCAATTATAATGATATTTGGTCAGTGTTAACAAAGGGGAAGATCAATGATAAAAACTTTGCTTATCGTTAATGTGATGGTATAGAACAACCTATAATCAATGATATAAGTGTAATGTATGTACTACTTCAAGGTAGAAGGATAAACGAGTCTATATTTTGGGTATTATTGAAAGGTTATGGAATGTTATAATCTGCAGATGTTCTGCAGAGACTAGAAACTGCGAACTCTTTGTGTTTTGGGAATATCACCAGAAACTAGGGAGTCTGTTTACAGGATTTTTGGGTTCTGGGCGTACAGCCAAGACAGATATGGGTAAAATCACCAGATTTAAAACTAGACGTAAGGAATGAGAGCAATGGACATAGAGATATTAATAATGAGGGAAGAAACCACAAGAATGTAAACGCGTAAATGACTTATATGTGTCTGCACGTAGTTATGTGATATTTTTGCTATATAAACTCTGTAGTCTGTAAAATAAAGTTAGAAGTATTTTACATTGAGAAACGTCTCAGTGTATCTGTTACTTCTCCGAGCAGCTCGTCCTACCTATCGATTTGAACCTGCATGGAGATCAAGGCGTAACGTGACCCAAATTGCGGTCACAGAAATTGGCGCCCGAACAGGGATTTGACCAGACGAGTGGTACCCAGCCCGGGTACCTACCGGGACTAGAGTGGCGACTCTCCAGACTAAGGAACGGGCAGACCACAGCTGCAGCAAGGTAAGAAGCACTTAATTCTTACAACTTTGCTCTGCACCTTCCTGTCTGGTGGGCCACCCCTCCCGGTACTAATCCCAGGCAAAAAGGTCCACAAAAGAGGGATGTTTTAGTGTAAGATTCTGGTCAAGTCTATATGTAATCCTACCCTCAGGATAAAGTGCCTGATCTCCATGACAGTACTTGTGTGAATGTGCAAGGACGATTTTTTGTTTTGTGTCACAAATGAGTTTTTAGGAAAAAAATAAATAAAATCCGATAATCCGGCAAATTACCAGAAACATGTGTACATGCTTCAGGTGACTACGGGGATTATGATAGGCTAAATTTTAGCCCGGAAATCTAAAATTTTGTGCAATCCGATAATCCGGCAAAATACCGAGAACGTGTGTACACGATTGGAGTACTTGCGGGGATTATCATGCACTGATTTTCAGCTCAAAATTCCAGAATTTTCTGCAAGTCCGATAAACCGGCATGTCAAATGAACAGCTTGATTTTATGTTTGCCTTGTTATTTGGATTAGGAATATTTGTCATATTACTGTTATGGTGTGGAGGATATCTCCTTGAGTGGTGTTTAAAGTAAATAAGAAGGACTGTAAAAGGAAGTATGGAAACTAGAAACTGTCTAAAATAGATGAGAATAGGACTGTAAAAGTAAGTATGGAAACTAGAAACTGTCTAAAATAGATGAGAATAGAATTCATCTGTCAGTAGCTAAAATCTGTAACAAAATAATACAGAAGTATCAAGGGGATAAGTAACTGTCGCAAATAGGCAAGAAAGGAATTTGCCTATCAGGAAAACTACCCCTTGCATTACTTAGGGTGTGCCAAAAGGCCACCACTTACAGTCACAAGATGGGGAACTTGGTGTCCCTATTACGAGATGAGCACCCACAAGGACTGACAGCCAAACAGGTAGTGGCGGAAAGAGAGGGAAAGGATGTGACAAAAGGAACGAATCAGTTAATGAAGGCATGTGGAATGGGAAAAGCGGGAAGATTAGATCTGGAAAAATGGAATGAATGTTGTGACACAAAACGTGGATGGTTGAAAGATAAAAAGTTACAGGGGAAAGCAGAAGCATGGAGAAAAGTGTCAGAAGAAGTAGTACGAGGAGGTTTCAGGGAAACAGAATGTAAAGATAAGTTTTACTACACTTGTTATAATGAAGGTGGTAAACAAAGAAAGGAAAAAGCAAGTAGCCCACCGGGGTATGGGGTAGTCACGACGCAGGGACCAGGGGGATGGACGTGTAGAGTGTGTGGTCAGCAGAATCAAGCATGGAGGGATACTTGTTTTGCATGCGGGGCAGCAAGACCAGGAGGGCAAAATCCCCTAGGGATATATCCAGTGGTACCAAAAATGAGTAGCACAAACCCCTTTGCCCCCTCACCTCAACAAGTACCAGAACCATATAAACAAACAATAGGGTTGGCCCCTGTAGTGTTGGCAGCAATAACCCCAGTAACAGGAGGAGCCGAGGGCTCAACGGATGAAAGAATAGAAACTAGAGCATATAGAGAGAAAAGGGAAAAAGAGGAGGCAGAAGAGAAAGAGGAAAGGGAAAGACATCAGCGTAATATGGATCAGGCAGAAGCAGCAAGGAAGCTTCCTGAGTCAAAAGATACGACGCAAGCATTAGAAAACGTAGGAATAAGGTTACGAGTGTTGACAGACCTATTTGCGACTGAAGCTGACAAGAATTTCAATAAAGGTAGAGAACATAAATATAAGCCATGGAACCCTAGGGATGCGTTGACTTTAGTTCAGAAAGCCCCCGACCCGGAGACAGAGCCTGTCCCTTTTTGGAGATATATAGAACAAATTCAGAAAATGTATTCAGCAACATGGGAAGACTTAGTGCAGCTCATACATACCAAAATGGGAATCTATAGCTCTACAGTCATGGATGATTTGGATCCCCCGGTAGGAGGGAATTGGGCTCAGACAGAGCCATCGGGGCAGAACATGGTGGATCAATTGAAAGAATGGGCAGTGAAAAAGCAGGCAGAGCTAGAACTTAACCTGACAGACCTTACGCAAGATGGAATCGAAACAGTGGAGACATTTTATGCTAGACTTCAGACAAGCTGGAAAAATATGGGATACAGAAGAGATAACCAACTAGATACTAGACTACTGACAAACTGTTTTGTAGACGGGCTAAAACGACACATAAAAGACGCATTGTTAGTAGCTAGACCTGAGTACCGAAGTTTGGCCCCAGGAGACCTGTTAAAAATAGCACAAGGTATAGAGCAGGGTCAAAAAGCACAAGGGCAAAGAAAGAAACAAGTTGTTGGTGCTGGAGTATATCAGCCTCAGTACCAGCAACAGGAACAGACGCAAAGGCCATTACGGAAGGATATAACTTGTTATAATTGTCAGAAGCAAGGACACATAGCCAGGAACTGTAGAGGTCCAAAACGTCCACGACAGTTCCCGCAAGTGGAGGGCGCGCAGCCTACGGCACCTCCGCAGACACAACAAATGCAGCCATACCAGGCATAGGACAGTGGCAATCCCGAGGAAGGGGCAGTAACACAGATACAAGTAGTTTCCTTAGGCCCCGCCCCTACGGTCCCGTTAAAGATAAACGGAGGTCCCTCCATACCCTTCCTTATAGATACGGGAGCAGCCATGACTGTCATCAAAACCCAATTACTTCCTTCCGAGATGTTGTCCCCAGATTATCAAGAATGTGTGGGTGTGGGAGGAGTTGTGGTGAAAAATCAAATAAGTAAACCTGTCACACTCCAATTTGGACCACACAGCTCGCTCGTTACTAGGTTGGTCACTTGTGATACTACTCCCGCTTGCTTGCTTGGTGCTGACCTGTTACAAAAATTACAGGCCACCATCGAGTATTTGCCAGATGGGACGGTAAAGCTATGTGGCCAGCTGAATGAGGAGGAGTTGTGTTTGGTAGCGGCTTGTGACACCAATCCATGGAGTACCTCTACGCAAGCATATACAAGCTTACATGTTTCAATTGTTATGTTTTTTGTAAAATACGGAAAGCATTTACTCAGAGACCAATAAGATATGAAGAGAAAGTATTGTGATTACCACACCAGATACCTATGTGAATCAAGTGAAGATGAACAATCCGAAGTCTTGCTATCAGGAGATAGAAGTAGCGTGGGTATGTGGATTGGTAAAATCACAAAAGGAGGGATTGTGATGGTATAGAACAACCTATAATCAATGATATAAGTGTAATGTATGTACTACTTCAAGGTAGAAGGATAAACGAGTCTATATTTTGGGTATTATTGAAAGGTTATGGAATGTAATAATCTGCAGATGTTCTGAAGAGACTAGAAACTGCGAACTCTTTGTGTTTTGGGAATATCACCAGAAACTAGGGAGTCTGTTTACAGGATTTTTGGGTTCTGGGCGTACAGCCAAGACAGATATGGGTAAAATCACCAGATTTAAAACTAGACGTAGGGAATGAGAGCAATGGACATAGAGATATTAATAATGAGGAAAGAAACCACAAGAATGTAAACGCGTAAATGACTTATATGTGTCTGCACGTAGTTATGTGCGGCCATAAAGGGTGTATTAATTCATGGCCGCACAATTTTGCAGATAAAGGGACGGTTTATCCGCGTTAACGTGCGGCCATGAATTAATACACCCTTTATGGCCGCACGATTTTGCAAATTACAACAACTTACCTCCTATTCATTCTCTATGGGAGCGCCGGAAAAAGCAGAACACTGCACTGGGCTATCTCCGGCGCTCCCATAGAGAATGAATAGAGCGGCAGTGCGCACGCGAGTGTAACCGGAATACCCCTTAACGAGGTATTTGACAGCCGCTCCTACATAGTGCCCGCGCGGTTGTTGGCCGCGTTGCGACAGTGTGAGGGCCGCTCCGTGTGGCCGTACCCTAAAAAATCCTTTCTCCCCATACATAACGCTAAGTTCCCCTCCCCCATGATTCATAATAAGCTCCAACACCACAAAATAAACTATACAGAAGTCCCCCTCCTCACAAAATACATTTATAAAGAATCCCCCCACACTCCTATAGCATTTAGGGCAATGTCCCCTCACCCTCAAAATCGATCTGTAAAAAATACACTCAAAGTACCTCTAACCTAGTTTCCCCTCCCCCACAAAATCGATCTGTAAAAAATACACTCAAAGTACCTATAACCTAGTCTCCCCTCCCCCACAAAATCGATCTGTAAAAAATACACTCAAAGTACCTCTAACCTAGTCTCCCCTCCACCACAAAATCGATCTTTAAAAAAAAAAACATCCTGTTACACATCACATAAAGCCCCCTCTCTCCCCCTCCCTCACACAGCACATAAAGCCCCCTCTCTCCCCCTCCCTCACACTGCACATAAATAGATTAAGCTAAAGCTGCTGCTCTTCTTACCTGACTCTGGAGCTCCGTGGAGGAGTCTTCACTGGGGCAGCAGCACAGCAGGAAGGAGCTGCGTGAGGTGCTGAGTGTCTGTGATACTGCAGTACAGGCTGTGCTGATTGGTGGAGCAGACAGAAGCACCTGCTGCTCCTCCAATCAGCGCTCACTTCACGCAGCAGTGCAGAGGGAGGAACATTTCTCCTCTATTTTGCTCGTACCCACTGGCGCCCCCCTTACTGCATGGCGGCCGGCGCCCTGTGCGACCGCACGTGTCGCACATAGCTAAGGCCGGCCATGGGTGCAACTACCAAGGAGGGGGGCTGTGTGGAACTATTTCAATAAAATATTTTTTCTATGTCCTTGTATTTTTTTAAACTTTATTACTACCGCCTTATTAATAGCTGCTGGCTGATTGACAGCGTTCATTACTAAGGCAGGGCTTAATGTTATGCTGGTGTAATGGCCGCCGGCTGATTAACAGCGTCCATTACTAAGCCGGGGCTTAATGTTAGCCGGCGAACACTAACCCCTATTATTACCCCGGTACCCACCGGCACCAGGGGTACTGGGAAGAGCCGGGTACGAACCAGTACCCGACCATCTGTAGTGATGGGCGGGGACTGGGGCAGCCGCAGGCTTGTATTATTAGGCTGGGGAAGGTCAAAAACAGTGTCCCTTCCCCAGTGGCGGATTAAGTAGACCATGGGCCCTGGGCTGTTACCCAAACTTGGGCCCCCCTTCCTCACCGCCGCCCTGCCGTAACTATTTTTAACACTACCTTTTTGGGCAAGCATTAACAGTGTTACGATTTCCCTTGTCACAGCGCGGTGTCCCTACATACTGACAGTATCACACTGTGCAGGGACACAACCTCCTGACAAGGGGAATTGTCTATCAGTCCTGGACTGCAGAAAGACTTTTTGTGAAATACAAGGATTCCTATAATAAACATGTCAGGAGAGGTGACAGATTCTCTATAAATCTAGTGACTCACAGGTGACGACGTCTCAGATTCTAGTAGTTTTTTCCTCTTTTCTTCTCCATCCGGTCCAGCACTCATGACGACTTCTCCCGGCCATGACTCATTTCTGCAGAATTTGCCACTCAGACGTCTCCTCACTTTTCCAACATTTCCACACCTATAAACGAAAATAAAGTTATCATGGTGCCACATACTGTGCCCCTAAATATAATAGCACCAAACACTGCGCGCCTGAATATAATACCACACACTGTAAAACACCACATACACACAGCCCCCTGTACATAGTGCCACACACAGCCCCTGTAGATATTACACACCCCCATAGATATCGCCATACACAGCCCCCTCTATATATCACACATCCCCCCGTAGAGAGTGTTACACACAGCCCCATATAGATAGTGCCATACAGCCCCCTGTAGAGAGCGCCACACAGCCCTCCCCCTCTTGTAAATAGCACCAAAAAGCCCCCCTATAAAGAGCGCCACACACATACCACTGTGGATAGCACTACACAGCCCCCCCTTGTATATAGTGCCACACAGCGCTCCCCCTTGTATATAGTGCCACCCAGCGCTCCCCCTTGTATATAGTGCCACACAGCGCTCCCCCTTGTATATAGTGCCACACAGCGCTCCCCCTTGTATATAGTGCCACACAGCACTCCCCTTGTATATATCCCCCTTGTATATAGTGGCACACAGCGCTCCCCCTTGTATATAGTGCCACAAGGTTATGTACAAATTTAAAAACGTTATCATAATTTTATATATATATATATTAGTATGTGTGTAATTGATTTTATTAAAAAATATTTTCACTTTTTGAGATACAGCTGCTTTGTATCCTGTATCCGTCAGGTCAGCAGGACTGACAGGATCAGTGACACGCAGGATCCACCTCAAATCTATCACATCTAAGATTATAATTTAGCGCAAGGCCCGTTTCACTGATCCCGTCAGTCCTGCTGACCTGACGGATACAGGATACAAAGCAGCTGTATCTCAAAAAGTGAAAATATTTTTTAATAAAACGGAATTACAAAGTTGCCCCAAACACACATTTTTATAAAAAGAAAAAAAAAAAGACGTGATTTTTGCAACGTTTTTTTCCGTAGACAATGCAGGTTTCCTTTTTTATCGTTTTTATGCACACTTTTTTGCTATTTTAGAATTTTTATTCATAAAGTTTGAAAATAATAGTAAAAAAAATAAGCTTTTTTACGTTTCAGCTATTTTTTTTGGTAATAACATAGTTTTACCCTAAAATAGACCTTTTATTTGTAATCGTCATTGTTTACCGTAAATTTTAATATATTACATGTCTATATTAGGGTAATTGGGTCAGCGCTAGCGTTACAACAATGTTTGGCGGGAGGGGGAACGTTTTTTTTTGGGGTGGGTATTTTATGTGTATTTATTATTTAATTTTTTTTTGCACTTTACTTTATTATTTTTTATTACTGTGGTCTGTTCCTCAAAGGTCAAAAAAGACCTTTGGGGAACTTTATATATTTTTTTTCTTTCTTTTACACCATCTTTTCCCCTGTAACTGGAGCTGCACAGCAGCCCCAGTTACAGGGGAAATCAGCCCTCTCATAGTGACAATTGTCACTAATAGGGCTGTGCTGGGTCTAGTAAGACCCAGCAGCAGTATGTTAGTAACGGCACCCGGCGATCATGTGACCAGTCACATGATCACCGGGAGGAATAGAGACAGCGCCGCTGCTGCTGTCTCTATTCCTATACACAGCGTTCATTGAACGCTGTGTAAGAAGACATCGGAGAAGACAGAAGCAGCGAAAGCTGCTTCTGTCTTCTCCTCAGGGTCCCCGGCAGTCACTGACAGCCGGAGACCCGACATTCAGCTGCCGAATCGCGCGGGCAGCAAGTTAAAACCCGAGCCGTAGAAAGTCTATGGCTCGGGTTTTAAGGACCCGTCCCTGACCGCTGGCCGTAAAAATACAGCCAGCGGTCGGGAACCAGTTGGGCAGGAGGATAAGCCGACTAACCTCAGCGCCGGTGAACGCCCGCCCGGGTCTTCTCTTGCAGCTTTAGAGCAACAGAACAGCCGTCCGTCGCTGTTCTGTTACTCATGGCGGCGCCCGCACTTGTCAGGGAGGCGTGTCCTACCCCTTTCCCGGCCAATTCCCTGCTCCTCCCCTCCTCATCTTCGGAAATTAGCAGCGCTAGCGCGCTGAATAGTTTTGTACGATAATGTGCGGTTCGGGCTGCCATGGGCCCCCTGGGAGCCTCGGGCCCCGGGCGGCCGCCCGAATCGCCCATATGATAATCCGCCACTGCCCTTCCCACCCTGGTAATGCTGCCTTCTGCTGCTGTGTTGTATCCGGCTGGTTATGAAAATTGGGGGGGACCCCACATAGTTTTTTCCAATTATTATGATTATTATTTTTTTAAATGACGTGGGGTCCCCCCTATTTTTCATAACCAGCCAGATACAATAAAGCAGCAGCCTATCATTACCAGGGTGGTAAGGGCCACTGTGTTTGGCCTTTCCCAGCCTAATAATACCAGCCTGCGGTCGCCCCAGTGTCCGCCCATCACTACAGATGGTCGGGTACTGGATCATACACGGCTCTTCCAAGCACCCCTGGTGGCGGTCGGTACCAGGGTAATAATGGGGCTTAGTGTTCGCCGGCTAACATTAAGCCCCGGCTTAGTAATGGACGCTGTTAATCAGCCGGCGGCCATTACTAAGTCGGTAGTAATATAGTTTAAAAAAAACCCACACAACCCTCATTAACCATTTTAGTGATAATAAGAAAAGCCGTCTTCTAAGTAGTCCTCGAATCCGACGTAGTCCAACGACCGAACCTGTAAAAAAACACAAACACAAAAACAAAGATTAGTAACACATGTGGTAGGCTTAGATACAGGGTCCAACAGACAGTATCACATATGGGCCCTGTATCTAAGCTTACCATGTGGTTATGGTAAGATGCTTAGATACAGGGGCGTAGCTAAAGGCTCATGGGCCCCGATGCAAAAGTTCTTATTGGGCCCCCTCCCCCGCAAACTCCTCATGGCCGACGGTCCGCAGCTTTCAGCTGCATCGCTGGGTCTCCTAAGTGACCCAACAATGCAGCACTAGCAGCCAGGGGCGTCACTAAGGCTGGCTTCACACACCCTATTTACGGACGTAATTCGGGCGTTTTAGCATTGAATTACGTCCGAAAATGCGGCTCAATAGGCTCAAAAGGCGGCGCGTAAAAAAGACGCCCGCGTCAAAGAAGTGCCTGTCACTTCTTCAGACGTAAATGGAGCCGTTTTCCATTGACACCATAGAAAAACAGCTCCAATTACGTCCGTAATGGACGCAGCGAAAGACGCCTGCACATGCCTTTACGGCTGAAATTACGGTGCTGTTTTCTCCTGAATACAGCACCGTAATTTCAGCCGTAACGGACGCTGCTGTGTGAACATACCCTCAGGGCTTAAAATGTCAGGGGAAATAGCCCCAATACATATGTGTCCGCCCAAAAAAAAATGTGTGTATAGGAGATAGCATAGCATATCTATAGCACTACGACCCTATAAACTATGGATAGGATTAGATACAGTGGCTCAGCAGACAGTATCACACATGATAGGATTAGATACAGTGGCTGAGCAGACAGTATCACACATGATAGGATTAGATGCAGTGGCCCAGCAGACAGTATCACACATGATAGGATTAGATACAGTGGCTGAGCAGACAGTATCACACATGATAGGATTAGATGCAGTGGCCCAGCAGACAGTATCACACATGATAGGATTAGATACAGTGGCTCAGCAGACAGTACCACACATGATAGGATTAGATACAGTGGCTCAGAAGGCAGTATCACACATGATAAGATTAGATACAGTGGCTCAGCAGACAGTATCACACATGATAGGATTAGATACAGTGGCTGAGCAGACAGTATCACACATGATAGGATTAGATACAGTGGCTCAGCAGACAGTTTCACACATGATCGGATTAGATATAGGGCCCAGCAGACAGTATCACACATGATCGGATTAGATACAGTGGCTCGGAAGGCAGTATCACACATGATAGGATTAGATACAGCGGCTCAGCAGACAGTATCACACATTATAGGATTAGATATAGGGCCCAGCAGACAGTATCACACATGATAAGATTAGATACAGTGGCTCAGCACACAGTATTACACATGATAGGATTAGATACAGTGGCTGAGCAGACAGTATCACACATGATAGGATTAGACACAGTGGCTCAGCAGACAGTATCACACATGATAGGATTAGATACAGTGGCTCAGCAGACAGTATCACACATGATTGGATTAGATACAGTGGCTCAGCAGACAGTATCATACATGATAGGATTAGATATAGGGCCCAGCAGACAGTATCACACATGATAGGATTAGATACAGGGCTCAGCAGACTGTATCACACATGATTGGATTAGATACAGAGGCTCAGCAGACAGTATCGCACATTATAGGATTAGATACAGTGGCTCAGCAGACAGTATCACACATGATACGATTAGATACAGGGCCCAGCAGACAGTATCACACATGATTGGATTAGATACAGGGCTCAGCTCGCTGACATTGCGGCTCCAGTGCTGGACCCAGGAAAGGTAAGAATAATAATTTTGCTTCTTTATGTGTTACTGATTATTCTTGTGTGTTTGTGTTTTTTTTACAGGTTCGGTTGTTGGACTTCGGATTCGAGGACTTCAATGTTTTTTTTATTCTCAATAAAATGGTTAATGAGGGTTGTGTTTTTTTATTTCAATAAAATATTTTTTCTATGTGCTTGTATCTTTTTAAACTTTATTATCACCGCCTTAGTAATGGCCGCTGGCTGATTGACAACCTCCATTACTAAGGCGGGGCTTAATGTTAGCAGGTGCAGAGACCAACACTAACCCCCATTATTACCCCGGTACCCGCCGCCACCAGGGGTACTGGGAAGAGCCGGGTACGAACCAGTACCCGACCATCTGTAGTGACGGGCAGACACGAGGGCAGCCGCAGGCTGGTAGTATTAGGCTGGGGAAGGCCAAAAACAGTGGCCCTTCCCACCCTGGTAATGCTGCCTGCTGCTGCTGTGTTGTATCTGGCTGGTTATGAAAATTGGGGGGGTACCCGACATCGTTCTTTCCAATTATTATTTTTTTTTAAATGACGTGGGGTCCCCCCAATTTTTCATAACCAGCCAGATACAATAAAGCAGCAGCAGCCTAGCATTACCAGGGTGGGAAGGGCCACTGTATCTGGCCTTTCCCCTCCTGATACTACCAGCCTGCGGCCGCCCCGGTGGCCGACCATCAATACAGATGGTCAGGTACTGGATGGTACCCGGCTCTTCCCAGCAACCCTCGTGGCGGTGGGTACCGGGGTAATTAAGGGGGTTAGTGTTCACCTCTGCATCGGCTAACACTAAGCCCCGCCTTAGCAATGGATGCTGTCAATCAGCCGGCGGCCAATACTAAGGCAGTAGTAATATCGTTTAAAAAAAAACAAAGACATAGAAAAAATATTTTATTGAAATAAAAAAAAAACCCACACAACCCTCATTAACCATTTTATTGATAATTAAAAAAAAGGCGTCATCGAAGTAGTCCTGGAATCCGACGTAGTCCAACGACCGAACCTGTAAGAAAACACACAAAAAAAAACGATTAGTAACACATGTGTTAGGCTTAGATACAGGGCCCATGTGTGATACTGTCTGTGGGACCCTGTATCTAAGCCTACCACAAGGTTGGCTTAGATACAGGGTCCAGCAGACAGTAATCTTATACAGTATAAAATTACTGTGTGCTGGACCCTGTATCTAAACCTACAGTGTGGTAGGCTTATATACAGGGCCCATCAGACAGGATCACACATGGGCCATGTATCTAAGCCTACCATGTGATTTGCTTAGATACAGGGCCCAGCAGACAGGATCACGCATGGGCCATGTATCTAAGCCTACCATGTGATTGGCTTAGATACAGGGCCCAGCAGACAGGATCACACAATCTGTGATCCTGTCTAATGGGCCCCCTAAGCCTGCTACATCGTAGGCTTAGGGGTTGTGCAGTCCAAAAACATTGATGGCCTATCCGTCTCCCGGGACCCGCCAATCAGCTGTTTTGAAGGGGCAGTGTGACCGGAATGAAGTGACAGGAATGAAGGGGAGCAGCTCTCGTACGAGTGCTGCGGCCCCTTCAAAACAGCTGATTGCGGGTCCCGGGAGTCGGACCCCGCCAGTCAGGGCTAATCTTACCTTCCTCTTCAGCCGCGGCGGAAGTTCTGACCTCTCGATGTTGTGCACGGCACATAGCGCTGTGACGTCATGCGCTGCGCACAGCGCTTGACGTCAGGACCTCCGCTGCGATCCGGAACCAGGAAGGTAAGTACAGTCTGTTACTATAGTAACAGCGGCCCGCGGCCCGAGTTACTTTAGTAACTTTTTATTGATGTGGTGCGGGGGGCTGTGGACCCCCCTGGCTTCGGGGACGGGTCGCAATTGCAGTATAAGATTACGGTCTGCTGGGGCCCTGTATATAAGCCTACCTTGTGGTAGGCTTATATATAGGGCCCATCAGACAAAATCACACATGGACCATGTATCTAAGCCTACCATGGGATTGGCTTAGATACAGGGCCCAGCAGACAGCATCACAAATTCTGGGCTTTAAGGGGTTGTCCAGTACCTAAAAATTTATGGCCTATTCTCAGGATAGGCCATCAATAGCTAATAGGTCGGGGTCCGACTCCCGGGAGCCGGCCAATCAGCTGTTTTGAAGGAGGTGCAGCCGCTCGTACGAGTGCTGCTTCCCCTTTATTTCCTTTACTTGCTCACACTGTGAATCGCTGATATGGATTCACAGTGTGAGCAAGTGACCGGAATAAAGGGAAGCAGCTTTTGTTCGAGCGCTGTGGCCCCTTCAAAACAGCTGATTGGCGGGGGTCCCGGGAGTTGAACCCGACCCATCAGCTCCAGCAGACAGGGATATTAAACTTACCCTCCTCTTTAGCCGCAGCGGAGGTCCTGACTGTATCCAGGGTCAGGATGTTATGCGCTGCGCACATTGATGTGACGTCAGGACCTCCACTGCGCTCCGGAACCTGGCAGGTAAGTACTGTAAGTTACTATAGTAACAGGGGCCCGTGGGCCCAGTTACTATAGTAACTTTTTATTGATGTGGTGTCGGTGGCCGCGGGCCCCCTGGCTTCGGGGCCTGGTCGCAATTGCGACCGATGTGACCCCTATAGCTACGCCACTGGATGAATTGTCATATGACGTGAAACGGCTGTCGTGCCAAAGTTTGGAGTAGGAGTTCTACGTCTGCCCTTTCTGCCCATGACCTGCCTAGGTAGAGTCGTGTGTTAACCTTAGACCATACTATCCCCCCACCCCCATTTAGTAAAGACACATGACACCGAGGTTGGATGTGAAATGGCCACAGCAGCCGTTTATTAATATCACAGTTTTATAAAAACAATTTAAATCCGAAACATTCGGATAACTAGTTAGGAATCCACCAGAGAATTCCTCCTAATAATTCACATGACCCAACATGGGTCAGAATCATAAATAACAATTAAACGTTAACATTAACCCGAGCAGAGGAAGTCCTTGAAGCCCCTTCAGATGTTCCTTATTAAGAACACACCGAATTAGCCATCTGCAAACCACCAATTACCTCCAGCCGTAAACCAGCTCGGAAGCACCGTTCACCTCTGCAGATGGCTCCACCCACTAGAAGTCCACTTCAAGGGGATAACACCCGATGAAGCCCTCAAGTGATATACCGACCACTAGAAGTCCACTTCAAAGGGATAACACCCGATGAAGCCTTCAAGTGATATACCTTCTACCAGAAGACCACTTCAAAGGGATAACACCCGATGAAGTCTTCAACCATGTACCTTTTTTGGGGGACGCATACCCCCGATGCGACCCCCCCACCATTTTGTACTGACTGGCCTCAAGGACTCCCCCCGCCAGCTGCCATGACAACAGAACCTACTCCGGAAAAAAGAAAAACAAGTTAAATAAGCACACAAAATAACACACAACACTCATAGACGGACGTACATAAGACCTAAGGAGTAACAAACCAAGGGTGGGAGGGTGGGAGCTTGCTTACTCTATGTTACTCCTCCCGCTGCTTCCGGCTCAATGCCGAGAAACAGCGGGAAGCGCAGTAACAGCCCCCCCCCGTCCCCCTTAACTCCTCCCCGTCCCTCCTTCAGCTTCTTCCAACCCAACTTTCCCTCACCTCATTAACCCTTTCCCTACCAGGACGGTCATGCCGGCTTCCCTTAACCCTGCGGCTGCGTCCAGCCTCTTCTTGACCTGCCTAGGTAGAGTCGTGTGTTAACCTTAGACCATACTATCCCCCCACCCCCATTTAGTAAAGACACATGACACCGAGGTTGGATGTGAAATGGCCACAGCAGCCGTTTATTAATTTCACAGTTTTATAAAAACAATTTAAATCCGAAACATTCGGATAACTAGTTAGGAATCCACCAGAGAATTCCTCCTAATAATTCACATGACCCAACATGGGTCAGAATCATAAATAACAATTAAACGTTAACATTAACCCGAGCAGAGGAAGTCCTTGAAGCCCCTTCAGATGTTCCTTATTAAGAACACACCGAATTAGCCATCTGCAAACCACCAATTACCTCCAGCCGTAAACCAGCTCGGAAGCACCGTTCACCTCTGCAGATGGCTCCACCCACTAGAAGTCCACTTCAAGGGGATAACACCCGATGAAGCCCTCAAGTGATATACCGACCACTAGAAGTCCACTTCAAAGGGATAACACCCGATGAAGCCTTCAAGTGATATACCTTCTACCAGAAGACCACTTCAAAGGGATAACACCCGATGAAGTCTTCAACCATGTACCTTTTTTGGGGGACGCATACCCCCGATGCGACCCCCCCACCATTTTGTACTGACTGGCCTCAAGGACTCCCCCCGCCACCGCGAAACAGGCCTTGACCACCTTAAGCCTGTGAGTTCCTCCACACCACCACCGCCCTTTCTATGCCTTCTGCTATCGCCAAGCTCCAAAGATCAATGCCAACCTCGGTCAGATGAACCCCGTCACTTCTCCAGAAATTCCCCACTCCTGACTCCAAATCCCTATGCCTCACGCAAATGCCCCCGTTCTTTGCCACAAAACGAGACACCGCCCGGTTAACTTTTATGCGAGCCTTATTGACTCTCTCCACCGATCTAGCTAACCGCCAATGCTTTCTTGGGACTATGTCCGACCACACTACCACCAACTTGGGATAAGATACCCACAAACACAACATATCATGTTTGATATCCCGCACCAACTCACGAAAAGGGCGGACTCCTAAATCATTCCCACCCACGTGCAACACTAGAACCTCCGGAACCCTATCAAGCCGCACATATGTCTGGAATTCCGCCAACACCCTGTTCCAAGACATACCTCTAAAACCCAGCCAATGCACAACCGCATCCTGTCGCGGAATGCGCAACTGGCGACCATCCGGGCGGACGTCCGCCCTCAAAGCCCCCCAGTGCACGTACGAATGACCCATCAACCACACCAGACAAGGAGGCGAATCTGAAACGGAAAACACAGTTAGGCACCACCATATAACATTTTCAACCATAAACAACAAAATTACAACATATGGGGGCGGACATAGGACTTAAACCTTTTAGACTCCCAACGACCAATACGCCTTACCCCCTCGTCATCCAACCCCCAGCGCCCCGCTTCCGTTGCTGCGCCAATCCGGAAGGAATGAGATGAATATGAGCCTGCCGCAACCCCCACTGCCGTCAAACATTTTTTAAATACAGCTCCAAACTGAAACCTGGACAAAAACGACCCGTCCTCATGACGTAACAAAGGCAAATCTGGAGACCCCCTGTTTCCCGTAAAACCCCGCATGCACTCCACTGGACACATGACCGACCCCGGGAGAGCGAACAAAACTATCAGTTTACCCTTCCCTACTTGGTCAGTTTTAGATCTACGCAACCATACCTCCAGCCGATCTGCAGAAAGGCTCACCTCCCCAGATCTCAGCCCCCCTGCCTGTTTAGTACTTGGCGACACCAACTCACCTATTCTAAATGCTCCGAAGAACGCTAACGAAAAAGCCAACCGGAACAGATCCATTTCATCTGAAGAACGACATACCGATGCTAATGAACCCCCCAACGAGCCAAGCAAAGCAAACGACACCGGCCTTCTACTATCCGCCTCCACCCTACCTCTGCGCAACCCCTTCAAAGCCTGCGATACCAGAAATTCCTTCGATACATCCCGCAAGCCCCGCAACTTAAGCCCAAACGCCACAGCAGATATGAACCGGTTCACCTTCGCTACTGAAAACCCCGCCTCCCAGGCATCCCCTAACCAATACAAAAGTGCCACCAACCTGTCTCTATCCGTATTGACGTCACCCAACTCTCTTACCCACTCCTCCCACTGCCTCCAACAAGCAGCATAAGCACTCCACGTCGTGCGCGCCAAAGACCTTTGTAACAGCTGCTCTACGGGACCGATACCAGATCCCAAAGATGCTCCGGACAAGCCAAACCGAGACGTTCCGCTCCCGGGGCCAATTGCCGAAACCGGTCCCACTGCGAGCGAGAAAGAGCATCAGCGATACAATTCCGTACACCCGGGACATGCACCGCCACCACCCACGCGTTCAACGACAAACACACCAACACTAAATGTCGCAACAATTGAGCTACCGGAGGAGAAGACGCCGTGATGTTGTTAATGGCAAGCACCACCCCCATGTTGTCGCAGTAAAAACGGACCTTCTTATCCCTGAGCCTGTCCCCCCAAATGGTAGCCGCCACCACGATGGGAAACAGCTCGAGCAGGGCCAGATTCCGCGTGAGTCCACTGGACACCCAGCTAGCCGGCCATTGACCTGCGCACCACGGACCTCCCCCGTAAGCTCCAAAGCCACCCGCCCCAGCCGCATCCGTGAAAATATTCAAATCACTCGTATCCTGCGCTGGGGCCATCCATAGCGAGCGACCATTGTACTGGCCCAAGAAGTCATCCCAAACCTGAAGATCAGCTCGGTGCTCCTCCTTGAGCCGCACAAAATGATGCGGCGCACGCACTCCCGCCGTTGCCGCCGCCAACCTCCTACCAAACACCCTTCCCATCGGCATAATCCGGCAAGCGAAATTCAACTTCCCCAGCAGCGACTGAAGCTCCCTCAGCGACATTTTCTTCCTTCTACAAGCCCGTCGAACCTCCAGCCTCAAAGCACCCAACTTATCCGCCGGGAGACGACACTCCATTGCCACCGAGTCTATTTCGATTCCCAAAAAACAAATCGTCGCTACCGGGCCCTCCGTTTTTTCCGGCGCCAAAGGAATCCCAAAATCCCTCGCCACCTTCTGTAGAGCATGAAGCAGATTACCGCAAACCGGCGAACCCCCCGGGCCAACGCACAAAAAATCATCCAAGTAATGGATCAACGAGTCGACCCCGGATGCCCCCCTCGTTACCCACTCCACGAAGCTACTAAACGCCTCGAAGTATGCACAAGAAAGGGAACACCCCATCGGAAGGCACCGATCCACGTAAAAAGCCCCATTCCAAAAACAACCCAACAGCCGTTGGCTTTCTGGATGAACCGGCAACAACCTGAACGCCGCCTCGATGTCAGTTTTTGCTAGCAGCGCCCCAGGACCCGCAGCCCGCACTAACCCCACCGCCTTATCGAATGAGGTATAAACTACGGAACACAACTCGTGATCAATCCCGTCATTTACCGACGAACCTTTGGGATACGATAAATGTTGAATCAAACGAAACTTTCCGGGCTCGCGTTTAGGGACAATACCCAAAGGGGACACAACTAAATCTTTTACCGGCGACTCAACAAATGGCCCCGACATGCGACCCAACGAAACTTCTTTTAACAACTTTTCCGACACGACTTCCGCATGCAAGTAAGCCGATTTTAAATTCCTCCGCGTAACCGGCACCTCATAAGGAGGTGGAGGAATAACAAACCCAACACGAAACCCTTCATAAAGCAACTTAGCTGCCGCCCTATCCGGATACTCATTTAGATAAGGGGCCATCCTTTCCACCCTCACCGGCGACACCCCCTTGACCAGTCCCGTGCTGGTTCCCTGACCTCTTTTTTCGCAAGCATTTTGCCGCCCCGTGTGATGCACCATTACACTCGGAGCACACGTGCTTGAACTTGCACGTGGCCCCGAACTTGCACTGACCTTCATTAAATTGCCAGCAAAATCCCGCCTTTCCCCCGCCGCTTTGTCCACTCTGACTAGACTGGCCTCCCTGGCCACCGCTCCCGGGAAAGGGCTGCCTAACCGGAGCCGTAACCCGTAACCAGAGAGCAATATCCTTCTGGTCCCACCGAATCGCCGGCCGAACCGCCTTCCGCTGACGGAATTGCTCATCATATCGCAGCCACGCCTGACCCCCATACGCCCTATGAGCCTCCCCAATGGCATCAAAATAACAAAACAGCGCCGAACAATTTTCCGGCGCCTTTTCCCCTATCACACTAGCCAATATGGCGAACGCCTGCGACCAATTAACGAACGTCTGCGGGATCAGCCTATACCGCCGCCGTTCCTCCTCGTCCTTTTTACTCTCATCCCGCTTGCTCTTATCCAAATTAAATTTAGCCAGCGGCAAGAGAGAAAAAATTTCAACATATTCGTCTTTCCAGATCCGATCGCGCACCTCCTGCTTTAAATGCGCACCCAACGGACCCTCAAAACAAACATACACCTCCCCCCGAGCACGATCGTCCATACGCACTCGATCGCCGTCCTTCTGTGCCTCGGTCTGTACCGACACCGCGACCGCCTCTCTAACCGCCACCGCAGGACGCGCCTGTAACGATCCCACGTCCCTGGGGCCTTCCCAAACTATCGCAGGAGACACTTCCGTTACTACCGGCGCCGCGGCCCTATCCAGGCGCCCCACCAGCTCCCGTAAGCAACCCACTAAGTCTGCCAAACCCGCTCCGTCGCGTCCGCCCGCGCCACTACCAGCCCCCGATGCAATGCTAGCAGCCCCCCCGCCGACACCCGACATAAAAATCGCTGGATAAGACAATGATGGAGTTATACACTCACCGGGCTGCACAGGCGCTGTGTTCCCGTCAGCCGGACCATCCTGACCTCGACGATACACGTCCAGTTCACCTTCCTCCAGTTCTTCTCTCGCCGACGACTGTCCCTCCCAACGACCTCTTCGGAACGGGGATGAGGACGCGCTGACCAATGGGCCGGCATCCTGCCGCCCGACCGCCGGGACCCAGACTTCCGACCGGACCTGTTGCCTCGACGTCGCTGCAGCTCTAGGCGTCCGTCTAGACGATCCTGACGAAGCCTGCCCCCTGGCCGGAACATCACCATGCGGGGCGGCCGTACCTTGTTCTCCACGTCTTCCATCTGATGGGGGAGGGGTGACAGGGAGCCCGGCCTGCGACTCCCTGCTTACCGCCGGACCCCGTCGCGGCCTGGGATTCCTGCCAGGACGCAGGGCCTGGGAAGGGGCGGTCCTCCCAGCTGCCTGGCCTGCAGCGTCCGGGATCGGGCTCCCTCTGCGACGCCGTGTCCGCGGGACTACCTCCGGACTGAGGCGCTCTGGAGGTCGGGACCGCCGAGAGGGACGGGTCGACCCAGCCTGCATCGCCGTCACCCCTGGCACCGCTCTCTGCCTGCCCAGCGCAGGAGCGGTTGTTGCCGACTCCCCCCCCGCCGCCATAGCCATGCTCGTAAGGGGGCCGGGGGAGGGGAGCCTGTCCCTTTCAACAGACCCCGAACGCCGTGCCCGACGTGGCGAAACGGCGTCCGGGATCCTAGTTATTGCAGCCACGGTCTCCTCTAGCCATCCGGGACCGTGGTGCACAGCAGCGGCCCGCAGCCGCTCTAACATAGTGGCTTCTGCCATTTCTAAAAAACCGGGCAACGGGGAGCTTGCTTACTCTATGTTACTCCTCCCGCTGCTTCCGGCTCAATGCCGAGAAACAGCGGGAAGCGCAGTAACAGCCCCCCCCGTCCCCCTTAACTCCTCCCCGTCCCTCCTTCAGCTTCTTCCAACCCAACTTTCCCTCACCTCATTAACCCTTTCCCTACCAGGACGGTCATGCCGGCTTCCCTTAACCCTGCGGCTGCGTCCAGCCTCTTCTTGAGTTTCACTTTTATACAGTACATTTGGAGTGAAAATAAAGAAGTGAAGAGGTTTTGCGTTTGGTGAGTGCCGTGCTTGTGTCTTCTCTGAGCGCTCCTCTGTGATAAAGCTCTACACTTTTATGTATAATGTATCGGGAAATTTCCTGCCGCATGGATAACGATACGTCTGAAAACGAATGTGAATGGTGTACATGCCGACTGAATCTTCTGTGATCATAAATTAAGAACAGGGTCTCCTCCTTGTATATTACTCTCAGTTTTGCTGGGAACTATAAGCCATAACGGATTTCCACCTCTTCCTCTGCTGCATTTTTTTCGCATTTCCAGAGAGGAATCCGGATACAGCATGATTCTGGAAACATTAACCAACAAGATACTGAATTTGCTTGCTTTCTTGCAATATCTCTATCCTTTAAAATTAACCCCTTCCCGTCGTAAACAACTTTCAGATTTTAATTTTCATTTTTTCCTTCCCACCTTCCAAAAGCCATAACTTTTTTATTTTTCCGTCGATATAGTCCTATGAGAGCTTGATTTTTGCGGGATGAGTTGTAGTTTTTTGTAGTGCCATTTATTGTGCCATATAATTTACTAGAAGATGGGAAAGAAAATATTTGTGGGGTAAAATATGAAAAAAACAGCGATTCCTCCATGTTTTTTGCGCTTCTTTTTTACAGAATTCACTGTGCAATTAAAACCACATGTTAACTTTATTCTGTGGGTCAATACGATTACGGAGATACCAAATATATATAGTTTTTTCTTTATTTTACTACTTTTACAAGTAAAAAATCTAAAAAGTAAAAATCTACATGTAAAAAATTCAATTTATTTTGTGTCGCCAAATGCCGAGAGCCATAACTTTTTTATTTTTTCGTCGATTAAGTGACACGAGGGGTTATTGTTTGCGGGATAAGCTGTTGTTTTTAATTCTGCAATTTTGGGGTACATGTGACGTTTTGATCACTTTTTATTCCATTTTTTGTGGGAGATTAGGTGACCAAAAAATAGCAATACTGACGTTGACATTCTTGTTTTTTTTTTTTACGGCGTTCGCCGTGCAGGTTAAATAATGATATATTGTAATAGTTCAGACTTTTACGGACACGGCGATGCTAATTATGTTTATTTCTTTTTTTACTATGCTCTAGGGGGAAAAATGAGAAAAGGTTGTTTTTTTTAACTTTTAATGTTTTTATTTTTTTTTTACATAAAAAAATTACTTTATTTTACTCATTTTTACTTTTTTTTTTATTAGTCCCCATAGGGGACTTTAAGCAGCAATCGTTCGATCACTTGCACTTTATACTGCAATACTAATGTATTGCAGTATATCGTGATTCTGACAGGCCGAAGGCAGTGCTTAATAGGAGCGCAGAGATGGCGGACCTGGGGTCCTTCATTAGGCCCCCAGGCAACCATAGCAACCATACCCACCCTGCGATTGCATTGCGGGGGGTGCGATGAGCTGCTAGAGGGGGTCGCCCCCCGCTTTCTAACGGACGCTTGCCACGGACGCTATTGACCGCTGCATTTAACGATCATTACTGTGAAGTGTCGGCTGTAACACAGCCGACACCTGCATCGTAATGGAACGGGTTCATTCCGTGAGCCCGTTCCATACTTCCCCTACCCGGCTATGACGTATAAATACGTCATATGTCAGGAAGGGGTTAAAAAACAAACAAAAAAAAAGCAACATAAAAAAACAAGAAAAGAAAATACTGCTTTTATTTTACATTTTGGTTTTATTCTTTTTTCAATGCTTAATTTGTCATGTCTTTTTATGTCACAGCTGGCGGGGGTTTAGTTTATTACCTAAATGCCCTTAGGGATAGGCTGGCATGCAGGTTTTGTTGACCTCTGGTTTAGGTCATTGAGTTTTTGGATAATGTTATTTATAGATAAAGTAAGGCCTGATTCACACGAGCGTGTTAAATATCCGTGTGACGGCCGTGGAAACAGCGGCCGTTCCACGGACCCATGTATTTCAATGTGGCCGTTCACACAGCCGTTGTCTCAACGGACCGTGTGAAGGGTCCGTGGGAAAATAGTACATGTCCTATCTTTTCACGCATCCCTCCATAGACTCTCATTTATGGGGGATGCGTGACACCGTGTCCCGCAGCGCTGAGCACGGATGTACCTTGAACGTGAAGAACTACAGTTTTTCACGTCCGAGATGCGCAACGCAACGCTCGTGTGAATCAGGCCTTATTTTATATTAAAATTAATCTAATTATTTTCAAAATAAAGCTGTGTCCGACCCCCGGGTCAACCCCACATTATAATAAAATTTGGTCTTGGTAATATTATTTCTACTTCTACTCTGCACTTCGTTTAGGTGGTTACATATGCACACAGTCCATTTATACTGCACATCAAACATTTTAAAAAGAAAATATATATTCTAGAATCGCTGTTTTTTGGTCACTGTGCCTCCTAAAAAATTAAATAAAATGTGATCAAAACGTCGCATGCACTAAAAATGGTACCAATAAAAACATCAGCTCGTCCCACAAAAAAAGGCCCCGATATGGCTACGTGGATTGAAAAACAAAAAAAGTTATGGTTCTAGTAAAGCAGGGATGAAAAAACATCCTGATGTGCAGGCCGGAGGGAGGGGAACATTCCTTCAGCTTCCAGAAGTGGTTATCAGGGCCATAATATTTGGGAACCAGGTAGGAGAAGGCCATAGCATATCTGCTAGAAGCGAGGGCACCCGTATTATACCAGGGCAACACTTTTACAGCAAAGTTTCACAGTGTGAAAAAGTCCCAAAAATGTGAGTGTTACAAAAGGGGGATAAGAAAGGACACCGTTTATCAGTGCGACACTGGACTGTGCATAATGGATCGCTTCACAGCGTAACACACATCTATGGGTAGTTTTATTGTTTACCCCATTTTTATAACCTCTTATGCCCTGATGTACTCCGCACCGCTTACATATGCCCCCACATTATAAACGGAAATACCAGTAATACCCCAAACAAAACTACTACCAAGCAAAATCCGTGCTCTGATGGCGCTCCTTTCCTTCTAAGCCCTACAGTGTTCCCAAACAGCAGTTTACATCCACATATAAGGCATTACCATACCCGGGAGAATCCGTTTAACAATTTATGGGGTAAGATTCTCCAGTGGCACAAGCTGGGCACAATATATTCTGCAGTGAACTGGCATAGCAGTGGAAAATTTTTTTACTTTTTCACTTTGCATTTTCCGCTGCCTATTCATTTCTGAAAAACAGAAAGGCTCACTACACCCCTAGATAAATTAAAACCACAGAAAAGGCCATACTCACAGATTAGGTGGTGGGTAAAATACCCGTTCCAAACAGGACGCAACCAGGTCAGAGAATGCTGTTGATGGGAAGTGCCCAGGTGTGTTTAAATAATGATAGCCACTCCCACTAACCTTGAGGGGAGTGGTGTGTTGGGCATGGAAGTAAATGTGTAATAATAATTGTAGACACTGAAGCGCCTAGGGAGAGTGTCAGGGACTGCAAGGGGTTAAGAAAGGATGGAACGGTTTAAAATAATGCCCAGGATCAGGATTGGTCAACAAGGGGTAAGAGGGGCGTGGTTAAGAAGATATAAGGCAGAGGTTTGGAGCAGGAAGCCCTCTTACCTTCAAGCTGCAGTGGAAGAAACACCTTTGCTGCTGCTGTGGAGATTCAGAGCGTGGTCGTTAAGAAGATGGCAGAAGAACTGTTGCGGAAGGTGGCACAGCGGGTAGCGGCAGAGGGGCCTGCCTGGCTGGAATCCCTGTTGGAGGAAGGAGAGAGGCGAGGAGCTGAGCGGGGCATGGAACAGTCGGGAGCGGCTACCCGAGGTAGGCCGCAGCGCGTTACACGCCCTCCGGTTAGACTAAGCCCTAGCCCTGTTGCTATGAGGGGTGCTGTGACTGCTGCACAGTCATGCGGTGGTCCCAGCAGGTCCCCTAGGCCTATGTCGACGGGTGCTTCGTCGGTCGACATAGTGCCCCCCTCCCCCCCGTCCACTCGTCGCGCTGGCGTCCTTCCCCATGGCGGTAAGAGGGCGGCTGTTAAACCGGCACGGGCACGGTACAACCCGCCTCGAGCTGCTGATGCGGGCGCGGAGGCAGCGGCCGACTATCGTGACAGTGGGGTGAATATGGCGGACTCAGGCGACTGGTCCGACATGGTCGCTTACCATGCGGCATGTTCACAGGAGCTGGGACTTGCTTCTGGGGCCTGTGTGCAGCCGGGGTCGGCGCCATCTTTCCCCGTGCTGTTCTCTACGCAGCCAGAATTGGCGGCGGGGGGAACAGGGGCGGGACGTCCTGGCAGGCGCAGTGCAGCCAGGACACAAGATGGCGGCGCACGAAAAAAGAAGATGGCGGCGGGTGCGGGGAGGCGGACGGTGAGCAAGCAGCCCAGCCAGGGGGCGGGGGCTTCTGCGGTGCCTGTCGCTTCTCCACCCCGGTCCCCCCCGGGCCCCTGTCAGCACGGATCAGGGGCAGGGGGGGAGTGTGCTAGGAAAGATAGGAGTGAGGGTGTTTTGGATGCTATTTGCCCTTCTCCTGCCTTGTCATCTTTCTCTCCTGCAGGTCCAAGAAGGGAGCGTTCCAGGCGAGGGAGGAAACGCCGGGCTGGTGGACATCGCCGGCACGGCCATCATGGACGTCGCAGGTCAGGTGACGGGAAGAGGCGTGGTCGACGGTATTCCTCGTCTTCCAGCGATGGTTTCTCCTCCTCGTCTGCGACGACGTCCGCATCATCCGGATCATGGAGGAGGTCGTCGAGGAGATCCTCACGGCCGCAGAGACGCAGTCGACGCCGGGAGGTGCAGCGCTTGTCGGTGGATCAGGAGCAGCTGTCCAAGGTTGTACCTCCCGCCGGGCCGGTGGAGGAGGTGCAGGCCGTGGTTCCAGTGCCGCGGCAAGTGGCTGAAGGACCCTCTGGAGTCGGTGGGACCTCTGGGAGCGGTGAGTCGGCCTGCGGTGACGCATGGCTTAATAAACCTAATGCAGCGGGTGCGGATTTGATTTCTGTTTTAAAAGCCGTGGTGGCTGGGTTGAAAGTGAATGAGGGAACGTCGTGTCCCTCTGTGCCACCAGAGGGAGCTATGCCCCCGTCTGAGAAAGAGAATGCTTTAGCTAGTTTGACGTTTAGAGATTCATTGTTTTGTGGAGTCGCTCCTCTCGGGACTCATTTGTCAGCTGAGGTCAAGGACAAGATTTGGAGGAATGAATTTGTGGATATTTGGTCCTTGGTCTCGGTGGAGCAGATGACTGTCGACAAGGAGCGGGGCTTTGAGAGAGGTTCGGATAGGAAAGCAAAAGTAGCGAAAACATTTGGCAACTGGGTACAGTGTTACGCTACACTGGCTCATGTTATTTGCCAACGCTATCCTGGGAAAGGGGCCGAGTTGTTTGTCTATTTTGACACAATTTTCAGCGCCCACAGGCTGCACGGTGGTGCGGCCTGGTGGCGATATGATGAAGAATTTCGGCGACGTTTGGCTTTGTCGCCTGATATTAGTTGGGCGACGAAGGCAACGGACGTGTGGTTGCAGCTTATTTTAGCGCAAGGGAGTAGGCAACAACGCCCCTTTCCCAGTGCGGCCGCAGCACCGGGCCCCGCCCCTGGAGTTGCGGCCGCTAGGCCCACAGGTGCCTGTTGGCTCTACAATGAGGGCCACTGTCGTTTCTTTGCCACGTGCAAATTTCGACATGAATGCTCCATCTGTGGGGGCGCTCATTCGGCGCTCCGGTGTTTCCGGAGAGGTAAGCAGCCGGTCAAGGCACCTCCTTCCGGCGCAGTGGAGAACGCCGGTGAACGTGCTCGAGATGGGCCCATGGTTAGAGCGGTACCACAGGAGGCGGGAAGCAGAGGTGCTCACTAACGGGTTTTCGTTTGGTTTTGAGATTCCTTTTGAATATTCTGCGACATTGTCATTGGCTGACAATTTGAAGTCGATCAATGAGAATGTGGGCATTGCGCGGCTAAAATTAGCTAAAGAAGTGGAATTAGGAAGAATGGCAGGTCCATTCAGCGAGCCGCCGTATACGAATCTGCGAGTTTCCCCCCTTGGTTTAGTTCCAAAGAAGGAACGAGGAAAGTTTAGGCTGATTCATCACCTTTCTTTTCCTCGCGGTGGTTCTGTTAATGACGGTATTTCTAGGGTGGAGGCGGCGGTTTCGTATACGTCTTTTGATGTTGCAGTAAGGTTGGTACAGGCGGCTGGACAAGGGGCGTTGTTAGCCAAATCTGATATTGAAGCGGCCTTTCGTTTGCTGCCGGTTCATCCGGAGTGTTTTCACCTGCTGGGTTGTTGTTTAGACAAAGGGTTTTACGTGGATATGTGCCTTCCTATGGGTTGTTCAATATCATGCAGTTACTTTGAGATGTTTGCGTCATTTTTAGAGTGGGTAGTTCGTTTGGAGTCTGGTTGTGACTCGGTCATTCATTATCTGGATGATTTTCTTTTTGTGGGCCCGGGGGGCTCTGGGTTGTGCAGCACGTTGCTGAGAGTGTTTCGACAGGTGATGTCGCGTTTCGGGGTACCTATTTCCGAGGATAAGACGGAAGGTCCTGTAACGGTTTTGTCATTTTTGGGTATCGAAATAGATAGCGAGCGGATGATTTTTCGGTTGCCAGATGATAAATTGGCAAGGCTAGTGACGCAGGTTGACCAGGTCATGGGGTCGAAAAAAGTGACGTTAAAACAGTTACAGTCGTTAATGGGATTGCTGGTGTTTGCTTGTCGTATAATTCCAATGGGTCGTGTTTTTTCTAGGCGTTTGTCTTTAGCCACTAGAGGTATCTCGAAGCCAAATCATTTTATCAGGGTAACCTCTTGTATGAGGAAGGATTTGTTTGTCTGGCATTCTTTTTTGAGTTCGTTTAACGGGAGGTCGGTGTGTCAGGACGCTGAGTTGTCTAATGTAGATTTGGAATTATTTACGGATGCAGCCGGAAGTGATGGTTTTGGAGCAATTTTGGGCCGAAGTTGGTGTAGATCCCCTTGGCCCTTGCATTGGAGTGATTTGGGAGTCTTACGTAATTTAACGCTATTGGAATTGTTTCCTATTATAGTTGCAATAGAGTTATGGGGTAGCGTAATGGTGAATAAGAGGATTGTATTTTGGACAGACAACATGGCGGTGGTGCATGCGGTGAACGGGTTGTCGTCTAGTTCGTTGCCGGTATTAGCTTTATTAAGACGGTTGGTTTTGAAGTGTTTGCGTTTGAATGTGTGGTTTCGTGCAAAACATGTTCCGGGTGTCAGTAATGTGATGGCTGATGCTTTGTCTCGTTCACAGATGTCCCGGTTTCGGGAATTGCACCCGGCAGCTTTGGCAGAAGGGGTGTCCCCCCCCCTTCACTTATGGGCCCTGGTCGAGGACAACTTATGAGACTGTTGAGGGGTTCGGTGGTACCGGCGACTTGGAAGAGTCATTGCAGAGCGTGGGATCGGTGGTTGGAGATTGCGGGGAATGACTTCCCATCACAGGAGGGGTGTCACCTGGACGTCACGTTAGCAAGTTTGGTACAAATACGTCAGGAAGGGGGTAGTGCGGCCACGGCGAGCAAGTTTTTAGCAGGAGTGGCCTTTATGTTAAAATTGTGGGGATGCAGAGATGTTACAAAAGAATTTGTAGTTCGGCAGTCTTTAAAAGGGTGGAAAAAAGAGGCGTGTTCAAGGGACACGAGGCGGCCAGTATCTTTTTCACTTTTGGGTCGGCTTCTAGCCGTTTTATGTTTTGTGTGTCGGGATGAATATGAAGTGTCCTTGTTCGGCGCGGCGTTTTCGTTGGCTTTCTTTGCCGCTTTGCGGGTTAGTGAGCTGGTTCCGCACAGAGTAAGTGCGAGCGGTGGTCTTCTCGGATCGGATGTAGTAACGTTGGGAGATTCTCTCAGGGTCTGTGTGCGGAGGTCAAAGACTGATGTGGTAGGAAAGGGGGCTTGGCTGTCGATTGGGAGGATTGGGGGGCAGTATTGCCCGGTAAAATGGGTCCAGGAATTCGTGTTGGTCCGAGTGCCCGGGACGCAATTCTTGATCCATCAGGATGGATCCGCGATGTCGCGTTTTCAATTTGAGGCGATTTTTAAGGCCGGCTTGAAGTATCTAGGTTTGCCGCCGGGCGAGTTTGGTACACATTCATTTAGGATAGGTGCGGCAACTGAGGCGGATGCCTTGGGCTTGGATTCAGCGGCTATCATGAGTCTGGGTAGATGGCGCTCTAATAGCTATAAGTCATATGTGCGACCTGATCTGGTTTTAAAGATGGTGTAAGCTGGAAGTTTTCATAAGAAAGGTCGCCCCCTCCCCTTCCCCCCCCTGTTTTTCCTTCCTGTTATATGGAGTGTTATGTTAACCCTGCCTGTAATTTTCATTTGACCGGAATGTAGCTTAATTTTTTTGTTAGGGTTGCGGCGCCCCCAAGTGTGGATCTTGGGGCATTCGTATGTGCATTGGGCAGCGGTTCGAGCGGGTCGAAGGCCATTAGGTCCGAATTTGGGCCTCGCACAGGCCGACGTCCATTGGAGAGGTGTCCGGGGATTACGGTGGGTGCAGTTACTGCCAGAAGTAGTGGCAGTTACAAGGCACACGTACGGACCTGTTGTCCTAATCATCCATGCGGGTGGAAATGATATCGGCCAAGTGAAAATGGCTGAGTTATTGTCAATTATACGAACTGATTTGGCGCGTTTTCGGGATCTGTTCGCCCGTTGCGTGATAGTTTGGTCCGAAATAGTGGCGCGCACGGTGTGGCGAGGAGCGAGGAATATGGCAGCTTTGGAGAGAGTGCGCAGGTTAATTAATGTGCGGGTGTCGCGGTTCATTCGCTCTATAGGGGGGATCGGGTTGCGACACCAATCCCTGGAGGGGGATAATGCAGATCTGCTGGCACCGGATGGAGTGCATCTGAATGATATCGGGCTCGATATCTTTTTATTGGATCTCTTGGATGGTGCCGAGAGAGGGCTGGCGTTGCTTGGTGGGGGTGGTCGGGGGACTGAGTAGGTTTCTCAGTTCCCCCTTCTTGGCGGAAAGTACGGCAGATGAAGACGGAGGTAGCACCCTACATGCCTGATGGAGACAGGGAGCATCGGCATTTCAGGAGGAGAGGAAATAAATAAATATATATATGTCTTCATGCCGATGGTTGTAAATAATAATAAAGCTGTGGCCACTTCCACATTTGCATAAAGAAGGTGTTGGTGTGTTAATTCAAAGAAGGATGGTTAAGGTCCTGGGCAGGTAAAGTGGATAATGGGTCCTTGCAGTCTTGTAGACACTGAAGCGCCTAGGGAGAGTGTCAGGGACTGCAAGGGGTTAAGAAAGGATGGAACGGTTTAAAATAATGCCCAGGATCAGGATTGGTCAACAAGGGGTAAGAGGGGCGTGGTTAAGAAGATATAAGGCAGAGGTTTGGAGCAGGAAGCCCTCTTACCTTCAAGCTGCAGTGGAAGAAACACCCGCCCTCCCTCCCCTGGTGGTTTTGGTTTTGTTTTTTAAAAATTTTTCTACGGTTATATTCTTGTTCTGGCGTTTTTCTGGTTTTTTCGTAGATGTCACAGCTGGCGGAAAGTACGGCAGATGAAGACGGAGGTAGCACCCTACATGCCTGATGGAGACAGGGAGCATCGGCATTTCAGGAGGAGAGGAAATAAATAAATATATATATGTCTTCATGCCGATGGTTGTAAATAATAATAAAGCTGTGGCCACTTCCACATTTGCATAAAGAAGGTGTTGGTGTGTTAATTCAAAGAAGGATGGTTAAGGTCCTGGGCAGGTAAAGTGGATAATGGGTCCTTGCAGTCTAAATAAATAATAAAGTAATGTGTATAGTGCACATGTGAGGTATAGGGGACATGACTAAGTGTAGTGTGTAGAAATCAGGGCTGTGAGTGAAACAAAAAAAGTGAGTGTAGAGTGTAAAACATGGAGGCATAGTGTTTGGATAGTGAGGCACAGCATATATCGCCGTATAGCAGCCTATTTATAACGCCCATACTGTAAGAGAGCGGGCTGCCCTGCATGCAGTGCCAAACATCCGCACACCAGGCTATCCCAGCATCATAAGACCCGGGCGCGTCCTGAAAAAAAGTATGTACAATGTAAGTAACCATGAAAAAACATGGGGTATTAGTTGTTGTTTTGGCCAAAAAAACGCAAGCTCGCAATCCACGTCACGGATCCCCACACTTGCGAGTCCCTACCTAGAACTTGTGGGGATCCGTGACGTGGATTGCGAGCTTGCGTTTTTTTGGCCAAAACAACAACTAATACCCCATGTTTTTTCATGGTTACTTACATTGTACATACTTTTTTTCAGGACGCGCCCGGGTCTTATGATGCTGGGATAGCCTGGTGTGCGGATGTTTGGCACTGCATGCAGGGCAGCCCGCTCTCTTACAGTATGGGGGTTATAAATAGGCTGCTATTCGGCGATATATGCTGTGCCTCACTATCCAAACACTATGCCTCCATGTTTTACACTCTACACTCACTTTTTTTGTTTCACTCACAGCCCTGATTTCTACACACTACACTTAGTCATGTCCCCTATACCTCACATGTGCACTATACACATTACTTTATTATTTATTTATTATTATTACACATTTACTTCCATGCCCAACACACCACTCCCCTCAAGGTTAGTGGGAGTGGCTATCATTATTTAAACACACCTGGGCACTTCCCATCAACAGCATTCTCTGACCTGGTTGCGTCCTGTTTGGAACGGGTATTTTACCCACCACCTAATCTCTGAGTATGGCCTTTTCTGTGGTTTTAATTACATTCTATGTCCCATTTTTTTGTATATCTTAGATTTTGGAACGAAAAGTTCTAGGTAGGGACTCGCAAGTGTGGGGATCCGTGACGTGGATTGCGAGCTTGCGTTTTTTTGGCCAAAACAACAACTAATACCCCATGTTTTTTCATGGTTACTTACATTGTACATACTTTTTTTCAGGACGCGCCCGGGTCTTATGATGCTGGGATAGCCTGGTGTGCGGATGTTTGGCACTGCATGCAGGGCAGCCCGCTCTCTTACAGTATGGGGGTTATAAATAGGCTGCTATTCGGCGATATATGCTGTGCCTCACTATCCAAACACTATGCCTCCATGTTTTACACTCTACACTCACTTTTTTTGTTTCACTCACAGCCCTGATTTCTACACACTACACTTAGTCATGTCCCCTATACCTCACATGTGCACTATACACATTACTTTATTATTTATTTATTATTATTACACATTTACTTCCATGCCCAACACACCACTCCCCTCAAGGTTAGTGGGAGTGGCTATCATTATTTAAACACACCTGGGCACTTCCCATCAACAGCATTCTCTGACCTGGTTGCGTCCTGTTTGGAACGGGTATTTTACCCACCACCTAATCTGTGAGTATGGCCTTTTCTGTGGTTTTAATTACATTCTATGTCCCATTTTTTTGTATATCTTAGATTTTGGAACGAAAAGTTCTAGGTAGGGACTCGCAAGTGTGGGGATCCGTGACGTGGATTGCGAGCTTGCGTTTTTTTGGCCAAAACAACAACTAATACCCCATGTTTTTTCATGGTTACTTACATTGTACATACTTTTTTTCAGGACGCGCCCGGGTCTTATGATGCTGGGATAGCCTGGTGTGCGGATGTTTGGCACTGCATGCAGGGCAGCCCGCTCTCTTACAGTATGGGCGTTATAAATAGGCTGCTATTCGGCGATATATGCTGTGCCTCACTATCCAAACACTATGCCTCCATGTTTTACACTCTACACTCACTTTTTTTGTTTCACTCACAGCCCTGATTTCTACACACTACACTTAGTCATGTCCCCTATACCTCACATGTGCACTATACACATTACTTTATTATTTATTTATTATTATTACACATTTACTTCCATGCCCAACACACCACTCCCCTCAAGGTTAGTGGGAGTGGCTATCATTATTTAAACACACCTGGGCACTTCCCATCAACAGCATTCTCTGACCTGGTTGCGTCCTGTTTGGAACGGGTATTTTACCCACCACCTAATCTGTGAGTATGGCCTTTTCTGTGGTTTTAATTACATTCTATGTCCCATTTTTTTGTATATCTTAGATTTTGGAACGAAAAGTTCTAGGTAGGGACTCGCAAGTGTGGGGATCCGTGACGTGGATTGCGAGCTTGCGTTTTTTTGGCCAAAACAACAACTAATACCCCATGTTTTTTCATGGTTACTTACATTGTACATACTTTTTTTCAGGACGCGCCCGGGTCTTATGATGCTGGGATAGCCTGGTGTGCGGATGTTTGGCACTGCATGCAGGGCAGCCCGCTCTCTTACAGTATGGGCGTTATAAATAGGCTGCTATTCGGCGATATATGCTGTGCCTCACTATCCAAACACTATGCCTCCATGTTTTACACTCTACACTCACTTTTTTTGTTTCACTCACAGCCCTGATTTCTACACACTACACTTAGTCATGTCCCCTATACCTCACATGTGCACTATACACATTACTTTATTATTTATTTATTATTATTACACATTTACTTCCATGCCCAACACACCACTCCCCTCAAGGTTAGTGGGAGTGGCTATCATTATTTAAACACACCTGGGCACTTCCCATCAACAGCATTCTCTGACCTGGTTGCGTCCTGTTTGGAACGGGTATTTTACCCACCACCTAATCTGTGAGTATGGCCTTTTCTGTGGTTTTAATTACATTCTATGTCCCATTTTTTTGTATATCTTAGATTTTGGAACGAAAAGTTCTAGGTAGGGACTCGCAAGTGTGGGGATCCGTGACGTGGATTGCGAGCTTGCGTTTTTTTGGCCAAAACAACAACTAATACCCCATGTTTTTTCATGGTTACTTACATTGTACATACTTTTTTTCAGGACGCGCCCGGGTCTTATGATGCTGGGATAGCCTGGTGTGCGGATGTTTGGCACTGCATGCAGGGCAGCCCGCTCTCTTACAGTATGGGCGTTATAAATAGGCTGCTATTCGGCGATATATGCTGTGCCTCACTATCCAAACACTATGCCTCCATGTTTTACACTCTACACTCACTTTTTTTGTTTCACTCACAGCCCTGATTTCTACACACTACACTTAGTCATGTCCCCTATACCTCACATGTGCACTATACACATTACTTTATTATTTATTTATTATTATTACACATTTACTTCCATGCCCAACACACCACTCCCCTCAAGGTTAGTGGGAGTGGCTATCATTATTTAAACACACCTGGGCACTTCCCATCAACAGCATTCTCTGACCTGGTTGCGTCCTGTTTGGAACGGGTATTTTACCCACCACCTAATCTGTGAGTATGGCCTTTTCTGTGGTTTTAATTACATTCTATGTCCCATTTTTTTGTAACCCCTAGATAAATGCCTTTTAATGTGTAGTTTCCAAAATGGGGTCAATTCTCAGCGGTTAATTTTACTATTTGATATCAGAGCCTCTGCAATTGTGAACCAATACTGTGTATGTCTCTAAATTAGGCATCAAATGTGCATGGTGCTTTTTCACTCCTGAGTCCTGTCGTATGTCCAGGCAAAAGAAAGGGGCCACATTTAGGGGGTTTATTGAACTAGGAAACACTGTATAATAATTAGAGAGATGTTGTCACGGCCGTGGTCGCGGACCACCGTCGTTCCTTACCTTGAGACAGCCACGACCACAGACCGTTGGCATCCCGCCATTCTACTCCTTGCCTCAGCATTGTTGTAGTTTTCCCATGTTTGTATTGCAAATGGTCCCTTAGTGTTTTCCTACTCCTAGTGCTCCCTTGCCCTGCCTCCTATGTCCTGTATCCCGTGCTGTGTTTTAGTTCCTGAGCCTGTTTACTATCGGAGCCGTGCCTTCCCTCTCCTGCTTGAATACACCAGGTTTGGTGTCATCTGCCATCCCGGATACCATGCGCCAAGTCTGGCGCAACCTGCCACGCCTGCTGAAATAAACCATGCCTGGTATCATCAGTTCCTCCTTGTGCTTTCTGCCACGTCTGGCACAACCCGCCACATCTAGCCCCATCTGTGCCAGAGCCCTTGCCGCCGTCTGGACTATCCCAGGTATCCTTGTGGTACTCTTCTTCCATAGACTTTGCATAGGCTGTGAGTTGGTCAGCTGCTTCTCCGCTACGGTGGAGCGGCCTAGTGGGTCCACATACCCCTAGATCGCAACAGATGTCTTTTCATGGTGGGACAAGCTGGACACAGCATATTGGGCACTGAAATGTCATATCCATGGAAAAATTTTCATTTTTCACTCTGCAACGTCAACTGTACACTAATTTACACCTGTTAGGTCAACATGCTTACTAGAACCCCTAGATGAAGGTGTAAAATTTGTTTTGGTACATCAGGGGCTTTGCAAAAGCAACATGATGGCTGCAAACCATTCCAGCAAAATCGAAGCTCCAAAAGTCAATATGGTGCTCATTCCCTTCTGAGCCCTCCCATACGTCCAAGCAGCAGTTTATAACCACATATTGGGTATTGCCGTACTCAGGAGACATTGCTTTACAATTATTGGGGTGCTTTTTCTCCTTTATTCCATGTGAAAATGAACAATTTTGATCTAAAATTACGTCTTATGAGAATAAATTAAATTGTTTATTTATTTTCATGGCCCAATTCTAATCAAGACTGCATGCATGACCATTAAACCAATCTATATTTTAGCTAGAGGTAAAGTACCTTGAAATAAATTGACACAGGACAGCATAGTTCAGTTTTCTTTTAACATGGGTTGACACTGGGTCGGCCACAGCTTTTATTATTAATTTAAATAATAAATGTAAACATATAATAATAGTCACTTTAGGTAAAGACCGCCAACATGTCCGCCCATTATAGTCCTGTAAAAATATATACCAGATTCTCAAGTCAGCTTTAATATCCGACGTGATACGAACTAAATGATGAGGTGATGAAACCCCCGCCGTAGCCATAGAGAGGCGGCGGGAAAAAATTCTACCCATGGGCATGAACCTGCTAGCGAAAACCAACAATCCCGACAATGACTGAATCTGTCTCAATTGCATCTTTTTTGCTGACAAGGCTGAAGCTAGCAGGGATTGCATTTTTTTAATTTTTTCAACAGGCAAACGAAAAACCATAGACAACGAATCGATTTCTATACCTAAAAATGAGATAACTGTGGTGGGACCCTTGTTTTTTCCCACTGAAAGGGGGACCCCGAAATGGCTAGACAAAAAACTAAAAGAATCGAATAAAAATTGGCAACGAGGGGATGCGGGAGGACCTACGAAGAAAAAGTCGTCTAGATAGTGTGTGACAGCTGAAGAACCAGTTTGCTCCCGTAAAACCCATTGAAGGAAAGAACTAAAAACCTCTAAACAAAAACATGAAATAGAACAACCCATGGGCAAGCACATGTCGTAGTAGTATAAGCCTTCCAGCTGGCAACGCAACAAATGGAAACAATCCTTATGAACCGGCAAAAGTCGGAACGCTGACTCGATGTCAGATTTCGCCATAAGGGCCCTGCGCCCGGAATGACACACTAATTCAACCGCCCGGTCAAATGAAACATAAGAAACCGCGGCTATCTCCTTGCTAATACCGTCATTAACTGAGAGACCTTTAGGGTACGATAGATGATGTATTAGCCAATATTTTCCGACTTCTTTCTTAGGAACTACACCGAGCGGAGTAAGGCGAAGGTTAGGGAAATGTAACCCAGTAAAAGGGCCAGTCATGCGACCCATGCTGACCTCCTTCATAAGTTTCTCTTTTATAACAGATGAAAATTCTCTGGCTGACTTTAAATTCTTCGAAAACAATGGCGTGGGGCTATAAACGAAGGGTATGAAAAAACAAAAAATGAAACCAGTTCTAAGTAGGGCAGCTTCCTCCATCCTGGGGCACTGCTCTAGCCACTGCCATATCGCACTGACGTGTACCGGAGTCCTCGTCTCTACTAACGAGTGGTGCAAGAGCTGAAGGGGGAGCGCGACGCAAGCACCGCACAACGGATTGTCCACACCCTGCAGTTGAAACAGTCATGCTAAAATTTGCACGAGCCATAGAACTTGCAATGCCCTTTGTTGAAGAGCCAACAGGATCCAGACCGACGCATAACGGGGCCCCCAACCCCGGAAGAGGTGCCGGTAAAGAACGTGGAGGAGCACGCTGCATGCTAAAAGGGGCACTGCAACATCATAAGTCGCAACTATATATCGGTCGCCTTCGTATCCGAACCTATCTTGGGGCGCTGTGACATTCCCCTCCTAAACTCCTCCCCATAACGCCACCATGCCGCGCCCCCATGCGTCATGTATGTGCTGAAAATGGTGTCTAGGTACACAAATAACTGAAACAATTTCTCTGGAAATTTCTGTGAAACTACAAATCCTAGTATAGCGAACGTCTGTATCCAGTTATTAAACGTGGTAGGCAAAAATTGTCAAAAGAGGTTGAGTTGGGTAGGGTGGATGGCCACTTCGAGGAGCCCCCTTACCCAAACTTGAGGGTCTCCCCTCTCGGCTTGGTCCCCAATAAAGGTAGTGCTAAGTTTAGAATGATTCACCATCTATCATCTCCTCGTGGGGGCTCGGTCAATGACGGGATATCAAAAGAGGAGGTGGCGGAGTCATACACATCGTTTGATGTAGCAGTGGGCCTAGTTCGAAGCGCAGGTCCCGGAGCGTTATTGGCGAAATCCGACATAGAATCTGCCTTTCATTTGTGGCTGGTCCAGCCGGACTGTTTTCATTTATTAGGTTGTTGACTGGATGGGCTGTTTTATGTTGATATGTGTCTCCCGATGGGTTGTTCTATTTCTTGTTGTTATTTTGAGATGTTTACTTCGTTTTTAGAATGGGTCGTGCTTTTTGAGACGGGCGTGTCTTCCATTATACATTATTTGGACGATTTCCTTTTTGTAGGTCCACGTGCTTCTGGAGTTTGTGCTATGTTGTTAGGCGCGTTTAGGAAGATCATGTTGCGTTTTGGCGTTCCAGTGTCCGAGGAAAAGACAGAAGGTCCAGTTACGGTGTTGTCCTTCCTAGGTATCGAGATAGACACACGGGAAATTGTATTTAGGTTGCCGGACGTGAAACTTATGAGTCTGGAGTCGCAGGTTGATCAGATAACGAAGTAAAAAAATGTAACCCTTAGGCAGTTACAGTCTCTATTGGGTCTTTTAGTCTTTGCTTGTCGAATTATCCCTATGGGTAGGGTGTTCTCTCGTCATTTGTCCTTGGCTACGAGGGGCATCCAAAAACCTGATAATTTCATTAGGGTGTCTAAGAGCATGCGGGAAGATCTCATCATATAGCGCTCTTTCTTATATTCGTTTAATGGTCGTGCAGTTTGACAGGATAGTGAGGTTTCCAATGTAGATTTTCAATTGTTTACCGATGCTTCGGGTAACTGGGGGTTTTGAGCTGTTTTTGGTAAGCGTTGGTGCAGTGCACCCTGGCCAGCTGCGTAGCAGTCCCTCGCTTTGACTAAGAACATCACTATGCTGGAGCTTTTCCCTTTGTAGTTGCCCTGGAGTTATGGGGGGCTGAACGTATGTGAAGGTTTCACTCCTCTCTATAAAGGAATTTAACCGCCCACCCCCCTCACACTTGATATCATATTTAACACGTTAGACTCCATCACATCTAAATAAGCATACATTTAAAATAAAACTTTTCTAACGTTCCCCCGTGTTGTAAATTTATCAAGAAATGTTCTGCAACACATCTAGGACAGGTTCTTTCTTCAAGTTTTCACCAGTCCTTTCATACTTCAGAATCTTGATAATCATCATGGGGTGTTTCCAAGTCATCGTATATATCCTCACTTTCAATCTCTTGGTACATTGTTTTAGTAATTGAAGTGTCAATGAGTCTCTGAATTAATCCATGATGTGAAGGGATCACTGAAGCCAGAATTTTCTGCTAATTCCAGGGTTAATGCTGTCAATCCCTCAAGGGCCTTGGTAATACTGCCATCAGGAGCTGTGTTGTTTAGGAATAAAGGTACAACAATATCCCCCAATCATTTTATATACCCCGCCTTTCTCCGCCAACAACATATCTAGGGCCATTCGGTTCTGCCATGCCATTAATGAAGTTGGTCCTAGTTGTTCAGCTATTCCTATAATTGCATCTCGGGTATAATTTACAAACCTCTGATGGTTGTAATAAATATAATTGATCCAGTCAATGTTTTTATTTATAGTTACCCACCAAAAAATTGATTCCCACCCAGCCGCTATCTTGTTTATAGCTTTAAACTCATTTGGCTCTCTTCGGGGTACTCGAATGTCGACCAAGTAGATACTAGAATCAAAAGAGCCTTTTGGGGCTTCTCTTTTCTATCTCTTTAGTTTACTCCCTTTGGGCCATTCTCCTGTAGGAAATAGGTGAAAGGGCATGACGAGCTGAGCTAGAGCACATTCCCCTTGGGAACTGTGCACCAACCCGGCCCATAGCCTGCCATCTCCACATAACCAGCATACTTCCGCTCTTAAGACAGTCTGGTTTACCCATATGGATAAGTTGTTACTGATGCTAGAGACAGTAATTCTTTCTCCACAATAATTGTCCTGAAGTTGGCCATAGATATGGCCTTTCCCCGGAAGTGCAAAACAAGTATAGTTACTAGGATAAGCAATAACCTGTGGTGGAATGACTGGTTTCTGGATTGGCGGGAACAGGAGGGACAAAGTTTTACATTTTCCCTCTTTTGTGGTTGGTTTATATGTTTTATTGCATAATTTTATTATACATTGAAGTCCGTCCGGATCTTCCTCATTACGTAAGGGAAAGGGAACTGAACCTAGCTGTGGTCTAGCTGTAGCACAAGCTATACAATTCTCCTTTCTAAGACTTTTTTCAGTGTATCTAAGCTATTCTAGCCATTCCTTTTTTCTTCATACCCTGTTTCTAGGGCTAATTTATCTTCATAGGTAAGGTTTGAAAATGTAACTGTGGGTCCCATGTTTTCAATGATTGCACCCCCTGGTAATTCTATCTTATGAGTTGTCTCTTCTGTGGTATTTGTATGAACCTCTAGAAAGAAATGACCGATGGGTTCTGTTCCTGAGATGTCTGCACCTATTGAATATAATCCTCTATCAGTTGCTTGTGGATTCTGAAGGCTTATAAGTAATATGTTACAATTATTACGTTCAGTGCATGGAGAGTGTGCTTGTTTTCTTATTGATAACCGATTTTTTAGATTATTGTCTGGATGCTTGTTTAGAGTATATCCATAGTCGGGCTTAGCCGTGGTCCATACAGCCAAAGTCCATGAACTGCACATCCTAGCTTTAGATGTGTTTGTTTGTATAGCACAGATGTATTTATCTGACCTTGTTAACTTGGCTATTAAGATTACACGTTAACCATCCATTTTCCAGTTTCCAGTTCTGACCAGGTCACAAAAATCTACCTGGAATGTGTCTGTTTGTCCTTCACTAAAGTTAATGCTAACCACATTCCATTTCCATTGACCTGGATTTCCTGAATTAATGTTATATGCGGGATCCCATCTCTTGTTTTCATTATATTGGTATCCCCTTACCAATACCAGTAATCCTACAATCATGACCCTATGTATCATCATTCCTAGATCTGATCTCCTTGTCCAGGGAGGGGTATTTGGATTCTTCACCAGGTTTGAGACAAGTCTTCCGTTGTCGAAGACCTCCCTTTGTAGCTGGACTATTGACAGTTCAATCAGATATCTATTCTGACCCTGTCATTCTAACTAGTTTACAATGGGATAAGTGGATCCAGGAAGTACGCTCTGCTATTTTGACTGCAGTAGGAGTGGTAAGGAAGACTTGAAATGGACCTTCCCACCTAGGCTAGTGCCAATGTTTTCATTTGACTGCTCAAATCAGTATCCAGTTCCCTCGTTTGACAGTTTCTGATTCTGGAACAGGATTACCTGGAATAGAATTAGAATAGAAACTTCTTTGTTGGTTAACATTTTTACCATATAATCAGCTAGGGTATTATCTGCTTCTTCGTCAATCCTATAAAATGTTCTCAGAGTTGGAATTATAAAAGGTCTGCCATATATCTTTTCAAAATGTGTTAAACCTGATGCTGTAGGAGTCACATGCATATTTAGGACTACTAATGGTAAACAATATACACAATTCTTCCCAGTCTCTTCCATTGTTTTCTTGAGTTTGTTTTTAGGCTGGGTTCACACGTGGCGGAATTTCACTAAAATTCCGCTGCGGACACTCCGCAGCGTTAATCCGCAGCGGAGCCGTTTGTCCATTGACTTACACTTTAATTTAGCAGTGTTCGTTTAGACGAGGCGTAAAATTCCGCTGCGGAGCATAGGCTGCGGAGCGGAATTTGGTGTCCGCAGCATGCTCTGTCTGTTGCGGAGCAGTGGCGGACTCATGGCGGAATTTCTCCATTGACTTCAATGGAGATTCTAATTTCCGCAATGAAGTCCGCAGCTGTCATGCACATGTTATGTGTGCTGCGGATCCGTCTTGCTTTTTTAACTTGACATTTCTTCATTCTGGCTGGACCTATGTATTTCTAGGTCTACAGCCAGACTGAGGAAGTCAATGGGGCTCCCGTAATGACGGGAGCGTTGCTAGCAGACGTCAGTAAATAGTCACTGTCCAGGGTGCTGAAAGAGTTAAGCGATCGGCAGTAACTGTTTCTGCACCCTGGACAGTGACTACCGATCACAATATACAGCAACCTGTAAAAAAATATAAGTTCATACTTACCGAGAACTCCCTGCTTCTGTCTCCAGTCCGGCTTCCCAGGATGACGTTTCAGTCTAAGTGACGGCTGCAGCCAATCACAGGCCAATAACAGGCTGCAGCGGTCACATGGACTGCCGCGTCATCCAGGGAGGTCGGGCTGGATGCCGAAAGAGGGAAGCGTCACCAAGACAACGGCCGGTAAGTATGAAATTCGTTTACTTTCACTAGGGAAAGTGCTGTCCCTTCTCTCTATCCTGCACTGATAGGGAGAAGGGAAGCACTTTTCCCGCAGTCCGCAGCAGCTAGTCCGCATCAATTTACTGCACATTTTGTGCAGATCCGCAGTAGAATCTGCAACGCAGATTCTGTGCGGCATTGATGCGGACAGTTGCGGAGGAAATCCGCCACGTGTGGTCATGCCCTTAGTATCCCATTATGTCTTTCTCCTAATCCCTCTGATTGCGGATGGTACGCACAGTGATTCTTTAATTCTATATGTAAGTTCTGTGCTAGTAAGGATGTGACATAATTCATAAAGTGAGATCCATGATTAATTAAATGAAACAAGGTAGCATGAATTGCAGTCCCTTGTATAGACAGCAAAATGAAACAACACAAAAAACAAACACATACATAAATTACAAACATAAAAGACGTCACATACCCGGTCAGAGATCAGTTAGCCCACATATAAGAGCGTATAAATTATGCTCAGAGTGCAATGCATGTAATTACAGCCAAGTTTTAAACACAAAGTGTAGTCATGCAAAAATATTTGGTCTGAATTTAAGCACGTATGACTAATGCAGGGGTGGAAATAAATGTAATCCCATACAATGAAGGGAAAACAGGAGTGAATGATCCAGCTGATATATCTCACGTAAGCACAGACGTCTGATCAGCTGTGGCTGTGTAGTGAATGTTCATACGGCCCAGACGGTGATCAATCAACCAGCAGTTTAAACCTCTCCACATGCTATTGAAGTGATGAGTATATGCTGCAGTTTAAGGGTATGTTCACACGCTGAGAGGCATTTACGTGTGAAAAGACAGACTGTTTACAGCTGCCTCGTTTCACACGTAAATGCTCCTCCTCGTAATTTACGAGGCGTCTGTGACGCTCGTAAATCTTGAGCTGTGCTTCATTGAGTTCAATGAAGAACAGCTCAAATTACGTGGCAAAGAAATGCCCTGCACTTCTTTGCCGAGGCAGTCAATTTACGCGTCGTCGTTTGACAGCTGTCAAACGACGACGCGTAAATTACAGGTCGTCTGCACAATACGTCGGCAAACCCATTCAAATGAATGGGCAGATGTTTGCCGACGTATTGTAGCACTATTTTCAGGCGTAAAACGAGGCATAATACGCCTCGTTTACGCCTGAAAATAGGTCGATTCACTGAAAAATTGATAATAAATGTCGTTCCAATATTGTAAATATAGTTCACCGCCTGAAAGAACGATTAAAAAGTAAGTTTATTGATTGTATTTATAAAATTGTGGCTCAACCAGCCACTGATACCAGACCAGGCATAAGCAAGCGATTTGCGACAGGAGAAAATGGTTCAGAGTGAATGATGTATCTCACACCTAAATAACAATTCTCCTGCTAATAGTATAAATTCCGCTATATCCTTGCCAAAAATCACTATCTATATAGATCCTACGCGTTTCCTCATCACACTTAAGGTGATGTTTCCTCAGGGATTCATAGATATAAATTGTAGTTAAATTCTAAAGTGTTTCAATGGTTATAATGTTACAGCACTGGATAGCACTGTTCATGTGCTGATTGTTAGCCTCCAGGCGCCTGCACGGCTCTAATACACTGGCCAGTGTATTAGAGCCGTGCAGGCGCCTGGAGGCTAACAATCAGCACATGAACAGTGCTATCCAGTGCTGTAACATTATAACCATTGAAACACTTTAGAATTTAACTACAATTTATATCTATGAATCCCTGAGGAAACATCACCTTAAGTGTGATGAGGAAACGCGTAGGATCTATATAGATAGTGATTTTTGGCAAGGATATAGCGGAATTTATACTATTAGCAGGAGAATTGTTATTTAGGTGTGAGATACATCATTCACTCTGAACCATTTTCTCCTGTCGCAAATCGCTTGCTTATGCCTGGTCTGGTATCAGTGGCTGGTTGAGCCACAATTTTATAAATACAATCAATAAACTTACTTTTTAATCGTTCTTTCAGGCGGTGAACTGAAAATAGGTCGTGTGAACCCAGCCTTAACCTCTCCACATGCTATTCAACTACACTAACCAGTGCCCTTCTGTGGCTAAAGCTTGATGTCTGTTAGTGCCGATTTGGTTGATTGATGACCGTCTGGGCCGTACGAACATTCACTACACAGACACAGCTGATCAGACGTCTGTGCTTACGTGAGATATATCAGCTGGATGATTCACTCCTGTTTTCCCTTCATTGTATGGGATTACATTTATTTCCCCACCTGCATTAGTAATACGTGCTCAAATTCCGACCAAATATTTTTGCATGACTACACTTTGTGTTTAACCCCTTCCCTCTTTAGCCACTTTTGACCTTCCTGACAGAGCCTCATTTTTCAAATCTGACATGTTTCACTTTATGTGGTAATAACTTCGGAATGCTTTTACCTTTCCAAGCGATTCTGAGACTGTTTTCTCGTGACACATTGGACTTTATGTTACTGGCAAAATTTGCTCGATATGTTCAGTATTTAATTGTGAAAAACAGCAAAATTTAGCGAAAAAATGCAAAAATTTGCATCTTTCTCAACTTAAATGCATCTGCTTGTAAGACAGGCAGATATAACACACAAAATTGTTGCTAATTAACATCTCCCATATGTCTACATTAGATTGGCATAATTTTTTGAACATCCTTTTATTTTTCTAGGACGTTACAAGGCTTAGAACTATAGCAGCAATTTCTCACATTTTCAAGAAAATTTTCAAAAGGCTATTTTTACAGGGGTCAGTTCAGATGTGAAGTCGCTTTGAGGGCCTTATATATTAGAAACCCCCAAAAAGTCACCCCATTTTAAAAACTTCACCCCTCAAATTATTCAAAACAGCATTTAGAAAATTTCTTAACCCTTTAGACTTTTCACAGGAATTAAAGCAAAGTAGAGGTGAAATTTACAAATGTCATATTTTTTTGCAAAAATTAATTTTTAATCCAATTTTCTTTATAACACAGAAAGTTTTACCAGAGAAATGCAACTCAATATTTATTACCCAGGTTCTGGAGTTTTAGGAAATATCCCACATGTGGCTGTAGCGTGCTACTGGACTGAAGCACCGGCCTCAGAAGCAAAGGAGTACCTAGTGGATTTTGGGGCCTTATTTTTATTACAATATATTTTAGGCACCATGTCAGGTTTGAAGGGCTCTTGCGGTGCCAAAACAGTGGAAATCCCCCAAAAGTGACCCCATTTGGGAAACTACACACCTCAAGGAAATTATCTAGGGGTATAGTGAGCATTTTGACAACACAGGTTTTTTACAGAAATTATTGGAAGTAGGCCGTGAAAATTAAAATCAACATTTCTTCAAAGAAAATGTAGGTTTAGCGATTTTTTTTCTCATTTCCACAAGGACTAAAGGAGAAAAAGCACCGCAAAATTTGTAAAGCAATTTCTCCCGAGTAAAACAATACCTCACATGTGGTAATAAACGGTTGTTTGGAGACACGGCGTGGCTGAGAAGGGAAAGAGCGCCATTTGGCTTTTGGAGTTCACATTTAGCAGGAATGGTTTGCGGAGGCCATGTCACATTTACAAAGCCCCTGAGGGGACAAAACAGTGAAAACCCCAAACAAGTGACCCCATTTTGGAAACTATACCCCTTGAGGAAATTATCTAGGGGTATAGTGAGCATTTTGACCCCACAGGTTTTTTGCAGAAATTTTTGCAAGTAGGCTGTGAAAATGAAAATCTACATTTTTTCAAATAAAATGTAGGTTTAGCTAATTTTTTTTCATTTCCACAAGGACTAAAGGAGAAAAATCACCATAAAATTTGTAAAGAAATTTCTCCCGAGTAAAACAGTACCCCACATGTGGTAATAAACGGCTGTTTGGACACACGGCGAGGCTGAGAAGGGAAAGAGCGCCATTTGGCTTTTGGAACTCAAATTTAGCAGGAATGGTTTGCGGAGGCCATGTTACATTTACAAAGCCCCTGAGGGGACAAAACAGTGGAAACCCCCCACAAATGACCCCATTTTGGAAACAACACCCATTGAGGAAATTATCTAGGGGTATAGTGAGCGATTTGACACCACAGTTTTTTTGCAGAAATTATTGGAAGTAGGCCCTGAAAATAATAATCTACATTTTTTCAAAGAAAATGTAGGTTTAGCTAATTTTTTCTCATTTCCAGAAGGACTAAAGGAGAAAAAGCACCACAAAATTTGTAAAGCAATTTCTCCCGAGTAAAACAATACCCCACATGTGGTAATAAACGGCTGTTTGGACACACGGCAGGGCTTAGAAGGGAAAGAGCACTATTTGACTTTTTGAGATCACATTTAGCAGGAATGATTTGCGGAGGCCAGGTCACATTTGCAAAGCCCCTGAGGGCACAAAACAATGAAAACGCCCAAAAAGGGACTCCATTTAGGAAACTACACCTCTTGAAGAATGCATCTAGGGGTGTAGTGAGCATTTTGACCCCACAGATGTTTCATAGAATTTATTAGAATTAGGCAGTGAAAATAAAAACAGTCCTTTTTCTTCAATAAGACGTAGCTTTAGCGCAAATTTTTTCATTTTCTCAACAAATAAAGGAAAAAAAGAACCCAACATTTGTAAAGCTATTTCTCCCGAGTACGGCAATACCCCATATGTGGTCATAAACTGCTGTTTGGGCAAACGGCAGGGCTCAGAAGGGAAGGACCGCCATTTGGAGTGCAGATGTTGCTGGATTGGTTTCTGGGCACCTGTGGGCCCAAAACAGTGGAAACCCCCCAGAAGTGACCCCATTTTGTAAACTACACCCCTCAATGCATTTACCAAGGGGTGTAGTAAGCATTTTAACCCTGCAGGTGTTTTGTAGAAATTAGTGTGCGCTCAATGTTGCAGAGTGAAAATGGGATTTTTTTCCATAGATATGCCAATATGTGGTGCCCGGCTTGTGCCACCATAACAAGACAGCTCTCTAATTATTATGCGGTGTTTCCCGGTTTTAGAAACACCCTACATGTGGCCCTAATCTTTTGTCTGGACATATGACAGGGCTCAGAAGTGAAGAGTACCATGCGGAGTGGAGGCCTAATTTGGCGATTTACAAAGTATTGGTTCACAACTGCAGAGGCTCAGATGTGAAATAATAAAAAGAAACCCCTGATAAGTGACCCCATTATGGAACTGCACCCCTCAAGGCATTTATTAAGGGGTGTAGTGAGCATTTTCACCCCACAGGTCTTTTCCATAAATGAATGCGCTGCGGATGGTGCAAATTAAAAATTTATATTTTTCCCTAGATATGCCATTCAGTGGCAAATATGTCATGCCCAGCTTATGACGCTGGAGACACACACCACAAAAATTGTTAAAAGGGTTCTCACGGGTATGACGGTGCCATATATGTTGAAGGAAACTGCTGTTTGGGCACGCTGTAGGGTTCAGGGCCGAGGGAGCACCATTTGGCTTTTGGAGAGCGGATTTTGCTTGGTACTATATTTGTTTGAGTATTGCTGGTGTTTTATAATGTGGGGGTACATGTAAGCGGGGCGGAGTATATAAGGGGCATAGTCAGGTGGTATAAAAAAATAAAAATAATCCATAGATGTGTGTTACGCTGTGAAGCAATCCTTTCTGCACAGGCCGGTGTCGCACTGATAAATGGTGTCATTTCTTATCCCCCTTTTGGTCCACACTCCGCGCCTTTGTAGTTTGGGGAATTTTGCTGGGAAAGTATTATCCTGGTATAATACGGGCACCGTCGCTTCCATCGGATATGATTGGGCCCTCCCTTCCTGGTTCCCTAATTTTAGGTCCTTGATAAATCGCCTCTTGAAACAGAAGAAATGTTCTCCTCGGGCACAACTGCATATTTTTTTATTTCCTGACTTATTGGAGCCATAACTAATTTTATTTTTCATAGACGTAGCGGTATGAGGGCTGGTTTGTTGCGGGACGAGCTGTAGTTATTATTGGTACCATTTTGGGGTACATGTGACTTTTTGATCACCTTTTATCCTATTTTTTGGGATGCCAGGTAAACCAAAAAACGCAATTCTGGCACAGCTTTTTTTGGTTTTTTTTTATACAGAGTTCACCACGCATTATAAACTACATGTTACCTTTATTCTGCGGGTCAGTACGATTCCGGCGATACCTCATTTATAGAACTTTTTTATGTTTTACAACTTTTTGCACAATAAAATTACTTTTGTAAAAAGAATGTATTTTTTCTGTCGCCAAGTTGTGAGAACCATAACGTTTTAATTTTTTTGTCGACGGAGTTGTATGAGGGCTTGTTTTTTGCGGGACGAGCTATAGTTTTTATAGGTACCATTTTTGGATACGTGCGACTTTTTGATCACTTTTTATTGTAATATTTGTAGGGCAAAGTGACTAAAAAACAGAAACTCTGGTAACGTTTTTTACGGGTTTTTTTTACGCTGTTCACCGCGTGCAATAAATAATATAATATTTTGATACCTCCGGTCGTTACGGTCGTGGCGATACCAAATACATATGGTTTATTATTATTTTTCAATAATAAAGGACTTGATAAGAGTAAAAGGGGGATTGTGTGTTATTTGATTACTTGAAACTTTTATTGTTTTCAAACTTTTATTTTTTGCACTTTTTTTTACACTTTTTTTATACTTTTTTTACACTTTTTCTCAAGTCCCACTAGGGGACTTGAAGGTCCAACGGTCAGATTTTTTTTTTTCTAATACATTGCACTACCTATGTAGTGCAATGTATTAGATCTGTCAGTCATTCACTGACAGCAAGCCGTTTAGGCTTCGCCTCCCGGCGGGGCCTAAATCGGCTTCCGTAATGGCAGAGCAGGAGACCATTGTGTCTCCTGTTGCCATAACAGCAGTCGCCAGTCCCGATTGCCTGTCAGGGCTGGCGATCTGCTTGTAACCGCTACGATGCAGCAATCGCTTTCGATTGCTGCATCGAAGGGGTTAATGGCAGGGATCGGAGCTAGCTCCGGTTCCTGCCGTTACAGGTGGATGTCAGCTGTACAGTACAGCTGACTTCCACCGCTGATGACGCCGGATCAGCTCCTGACCCGGCGCCATCTTGCCGGCAGCTACGGAAGCCGATCAGGCTCCGCCGCCGGGCGGATCTTGACCGGCTTCGGTGCTAGGCAGACCGGGAGGCCAGTATTAGGCCTCCGGTTGCCATTGCAGCCACCGGAACCCCGGCAATTTCATTACTGGGGTTCCGATGAGCTGCAAACACCTTAAGTGCAGCGATCGCGTTTGAGCGCTGCACTTAAGGGGTTAATGGCGGGGATCGAAGCTAATTTCGGTCCCCGCCGTTACAGTCGGATGTCAGCTGTAAGATACAGCTGAGATCCGGTGATGATGGGACCGGCTCAGCTTCTGAGCCGGTGCCAAACGTTTGACGTACATGTACGGCAAGATGCGGGAAGTCAGTACTTTCCATGACGTACATGTACGTCAAATGTCGGGAAGGGGTTAATTAATCTTGCTAATAAATTTGATATTTTTTTCTATAATTGTGCTGTGCCTGTCTTTCCAGAGGTTATTTCTGATTTTTCCCCTCTTCTTTTCTTTTGTCTTCCCCTTTCTTTCTTATTATTTCTTTCTTCTCTTCTGGTTTTTCATTCTGCTAGGTATTATCTTCTTTACCAATGCTTTAACGACTGTGATAGCACCCGAGCTTGCTGTGGGGAATACTTCTACCCATTTAGTAAATGCATCAATAATCACTAAACAATATTTCTTCCCTTCACATTTGTTTAACTCAATGAAATCCATACAAATATGGTGGAATGGATATTGTGGACTTGGGAACTGTCCTCTCTTTGGTCTTCCATTCCCCTGTGGATTATATTTGGCGCATATCAGACAGGTTAAACAATTTTTTTTATAGTAATTAGTAAAGCCATATGCCGTGAACACTTTAGATATGATTTGTACCAACCCCCTCTTGAGACATGGCTTGTCCCATGGCTCAATATAGCTGCATATCTGAATAAGTTGCTGGGTAGGATGTATTTGTTCTCTGCGGATATGTATAGCCCATTTTGAATGGTGGTTCCTTTATTTGCCAATTTATTTTGTTCTAACTTAGGTGAAGACTGTTGCATGTCTTGTAGTATTTGGAGATCTATAATTTGTGGTGTCTCTTGTATGAGTAGATTATCTTGTCCTGTAGCTGCATGTTTTGCTGCTATGTCAGCTTTTTCATTTCTTTTTGGAATGGGGTCGTCTTTCCTTGTGTGTGCGGCACATTTACACATTGCCACCGCTTTCGGTAGCTGAACAGCCTCCAAGATTTGCAATATAATATAATGTCATGATTGACAAGTGTCTGGATGGTGAAAGATAAGAAATCTTGTTTTGTAATAAAATTACAGCTACTGCATGTGGTACTTGAAGAGTTAATGGATGGAATAACACTAATGTACGGAAGCTCTTATAGCTTCTGCGGCGGCTACAACTGATTGAACACGGGGAGGTAAAGCTCTAGCTACTGGGTCAAGTTTTGATGAGTAGTAAGCTAGAGGTCTATCATTTCCTCCATACTCCTGTGTTAGCACTGAAGTCATGTATCCATTTTTATAATCTACAGTTTGAATAAAGGATTTTGAATAATCAGGTCGTCCAAGCACTGAAGATCCTACAAAATCCTGTTTTATCTGGAAAAAAATGCCTCCTAACCTTCAGGAGTCAATTTAATGGAATCCTGGGCTGCAAGGGGTTCCTCCTAAATCAAACACATCAATGGTCCTGTAATAGCAGCATAATTGGCGATCCAACTTCTGCAGAAGTTGGTCATTCCCAAAAAGGTTTCGGTGCTTGGAGTATTGCTGACTTTCTTCCTTCATCTAGATGCTTACCTTCTTGGGATAAATGATATCCCAAGTATTGAACTGTATTTTGACAGAGTTGTAGTTTGCTTCTATTTACTTTGTGGCCTTGTTCACTTTAGAACCATAGCAAGGCTTTGGTATCTGCCTTGCAGTCTTCTTCTGTGGGTGATGCCACTAAAATGTCATCTACATCCAGAAGTATCTGACTACCATTTGGAGGTTAAAATCGGGCCAAATTTGCAGACATTGCTTGTGAAAATATGGTTGGAGATTCACAATACCCTTGAGGAATTCTGGTAAATGTGTATCTTTTAAAGCAAACCAAAATGGACTATCTAGATGTACAGGAATACTGAAAAACGCATTACTTATATCAATGACAGTGAAAAACGTACTTTCTGGTAGTAATTCATTTAGAAGAGTACGTGAGTCGGGTACAGTAGGAGCTCGGGGCATTACTATCTTGTTTACTGCTTGCAGGTCTAGGACCATTCTCCATCCTACAGAAGGAAAAGCCTTTTTCACAGGAAAGAAAGGAGTATTGCATGGAGAATCTGGACAGGGGACAATTATTTCTGAGGCCAATAGATCCTTTGTTATTGGTTCAATACCCTTTTCTGCTTCAGGTTTCAGGGGATATTATCTCTGATGTGGCCTAAAAGTAGATTTAGATTTAATCATAACAGGTTCTACTCCTTTCATTAGACCCACGTCCGCAGGTCCCTGGTACCACAAGGTCTCAGGGTATTCCCTGAGTTCTCTATCTTGCTCCTCGGTAAGAACCATTGTCTGTCAATTGATTTTGGATGTTTTGCGGAGATGTGCAGCTGGAACAGCCACCGTCAACCAATTCAATGTCCTGGAGTAAGCTTCCAATCTGGGGTTGAATCTGACACCATCAACAGGTTCCCCCAAAAAATGGCTCTCACTGCACCTCTCCATAAATTCTCCAACATCTTCCCACTTACCATATCTGTTTTTGGCTAGTGACACATGAGGAGTTGATCCTCTAAAGAGTTTTTGCATTTCTACAGACAAATGGGTACTCACTCCGCAATTAAATTTTTTATCCCAAAACATAATTTCAAGAAACATCTTTGTGAAAGGTTCCTTGAAGAACCTTTCTTCCTATTTTTTGCCTGGACCTTTAGAATACCTGTAATACATTGTACAATGAAATTCACCAGGGGTCTGAAACATTGCAGATGAACTTGCTCTTGTCTGGGCTTCCTTAAAGAGGCTCTGTCACCAGATTTTGCAACCCCTATCTGCTATTGCAGCAGATAGGCGCTGCAATGTAGATTACAGTAACGTTTTTATTTTTTAAAAACGAGCATTTTTGGCCAAGTTATGACCATTTTCGTATTTATGCAAATGAGGCTTGCAAAAGTACAACTGGGCGTGTTGAAAAGTAAAAGTACAACTGGGCGTGTATTATGTGCGTACATCTGGGCGTGTTTACTACTATTACTAGCTGGGCGTTCTGATGAGAAGTATCATCCACTTCTCTTCAGAACACCCAGCTTCTGGCAGTGCAGATCTGTGACGTCACTCACAGGTCCTGCATCGTGTCGGCACCAGAGGCTACAGTTGATTCTGCAGCAGCATCAGCATTTGCAGGTAAGTAGCTACATCGACTTACCTGCAAACGCCGATGCTGCTGCAGAATCATCTGTAGCCTCTGGTGCCGATGTGTCCTCGCTCGTCTGACACGATGCAGGACCTGGGGCAGGAAGTGACGTCACAGCGTGATCTCTCGAGAACACGGCTGTGTCTGCACTGCCAGAAGCTGGGCGTTGTGAAGAGAAGTGGATGATACTTCTATACACAACGCCCAGCTAGTAAAAGTAGTAAACACGCCCCGATGTACGCACATAATACACGCCCAGTTGTACTTTTACTTTTCAACACGCCCAGTTGTACTTTTGCAAGCCTCATTTGCATAAATACGAAAATGGTCATAACTTGGCCAAAAATGCTCGTTTTTAAAAAATAAAAACGTTACTGTAATCTACATTGCAGCGCCGATCTGCTGCAATAGCAGATAGGGGTTGCAAAATCTGGTGACAGAGCCTCTTTAACTAAGTCTGTTGTAACCGAGGCTGGTCCTTTTATAGCTAGATCTAATATATAGTAATATCGTGGCTCATTGAGACCTTCTACTACCATGGTTTCTGTCATTATCCTAGATTGTATTCCTTTCTTTGTTGGGACTACACCTATTTTTAATGCTTGCATCATAGCTCTTCCTAATAAATTACAGGGACAAACTCTGGAATGAACGATTTGACATTTGGCTTGTTGTCCTGTTTCCGGGTGGACTCCACTGGTGCTGATAGTGGTTCCTCGTGGGCATGTCCATTCTCTCCTTTTGCTACAATAAAAGAAGCAGTCATTACCAAGGAGGGGACATCATCAGGGTGTATTAGAGTTCTAGTAGCACCAGAGTCCACCAGGAAAGTCACTTTGTGGGGACCCACTTTCAAAGTCATTTCAGGCAATTGGGTGCTGTGGAGAGAAACAAATACTTCAGCCAAATCTACAAAATCCTTTATATTCCTAGCTTGCCTCATTAATGGTTGTATATCTTGTCTAGTTATTGGGGTGTGTTTTCATAATACTTTATCATAGTCCTTAGGATTTAGAAGTTGAGAATCACGTCTTAGTCATTGGGAATTTTTTTCGGTGCAATCCCTTGCAAAATGACCTTCTTTCCCACAGTTGTAACATTTGTTCCAACCGTCACTATTTCCTCCTGGGCCTCTAACTCTACCTCTACCTCTGCCTCTAACTCTACCTCTACCTCTGCCTCTAAAGTTTTGGTTTCCCCTTCCTTGATAAGAGACATAGACCTCATATCCCTGTCCAAGTGTAAAGGTGTTACTACTCTTTTTCTGGGTTTTTTTCTCCTTAAAATGTTTCTCTGCATGTCGGGCATAATCCAATACTTCAATAAGTCTGCCTGTCCTGTGTGTCACCATGTGTTTTGTCACAAAACTACTGATTTGGGACAAGGACCCTGTGAGGAAGGCATTCTTTAGCTGTTGCTTATACGGGGTGTTATCATTCATATTTGCAGGTGGAACTAACCCGCTGTGTGCATCAAATATTTCTTTCAATCTGTAGAAATACTGATCCACATCTTCATCATCTTTCTGTACATACCTGTTTATTTCTGTCCAATTTGGGACTCCAGTATATCTACCCCTTACTCTTCCCATTAAATAGTTTTGTTGTTCATTTAAGTCTGCTGTATTATATGCCAGTGGTGCCACAGGATTATCTCCCCTCCCTGTGTAATCTCCTGATATTACACACCAATCTGCCCCCATTATTTGTCTCATTGCTCTTTCCAATTCATTACCATTCAGTCTAAAACTTTCATACCGTCCTCTGACCAGTCTTTCAAAGTCTTGCACTTTGACTTTGGGGTGGGGGATACCTTCTGTGGCTTTTTTCACATCCTCAGCTGTCCAGGGTCTATATACATACATAGTGGGGGGCACCTGGACATTGTTTACCATTTGTCCTCCTTGAAGATTTGGCACTTAAACCATAGGAAGCATTTCTTCCTGGTTCCCCGGATCATTCAGTTTGTCTCTCGAAACCCCTAGAGACTCTGGTGGCACCACATACCACTCCTCACGTCTCTGGCCACTCCTCAAAGGTAACCTAGAATGTTTTTGTATTATCAAGGGTTGGGTCTCCAATGGTTCAGAGAGAGTAGGATGGAGCTTCTGGTATCATGGGTGTTGATTGGGGCGGTACACTCGTTATATATGGTGGGGTCTAGATAAAATCAAACAATTCTCATCTTCTTTATCACATAAGGGCAACATTCCTGTCTTTGTCTTTCCTGCGTCAGTGGCGAATAAATGCTTAGTAGAGGTAGCCTTTATGTTGAAGCTGTGGGGTGCTCGTGATGTCACCAAGGAGTTTGTAGTTCGCCAAATATTGAGGGGTTGGAAAAAGTTACATGTCTCGCGCGACACGCGGTGGCCCGTGTCTTTTGCATTGCTGGTGAGAATTGTGGGCTTCTTGGTAGTGGTCTGTAAGGATGAGTACAAACAGTGTTTATTTAAGATGGGTTTCATACTTGCATTTTTCTGTGCTTTTCGGATTAGTGAGTTGGTCGCCCCCAATGTTAATAAAAAGGGGGGTTTGTTGGCGGACGACGTGATCTTACTACAAGATGTGGTGCGGATCCGGGTTCGGAAATCAAAATCGGACCAGATGTGTAAAGGCGAATGGTTGTCAGTCGGCTGGGAAGGGGGGATACGGGCCCTGTATTGGTCGTCTGGGACTTTGGGTCCCGGCGGCCTTCCGGCCTGCAATATCTTATTCACGCCAATTGCCTCCCCCTGACCCGTTTACAGTTTACGGCGGTTTTTAAGGCTTGCCTGGAACAGCTGGGCTTGCCGGCTGCGGAGCTTGGGACTCAATAGTTTTGAATAGGTGCAGCTACAGAGGCCGATGCGCTGAGTTTGGGTGAAGGAGAGATCAGGCGTGTAGGTAGGTGGAAGTCGGATTGCTATAAATCGTACGTGCTGCCTGATTTACTGTGTTAATTAAATTAGTTGTATAATTTTCTTAATTTGTTTTTGTTTAGGTTGTTCAAGGCCACAAATATGGATAGTTGGACATTCATATACCCATTAGGCCTCCAGGCACACTGCACGGCGCCCCCTTGGCTCCAATGTGGGTCTCGCGCATTGCGACGTACATTGGAGAGGCATTAGGGGTTTACGGTGGGTACAGATGTTGCCCGACCTTTTGTCCATTAGCCGGGTGGTGAGGGGTCCGGTGGTACTTATTATCTATGCGGGGGGCCATGATTTGGGACAGATAAAGTTGGTCAAATTATTGTCGTTGATGAAAACTGATTTAGATCGCATGGGGGGTTTATTCACGAAGTGCGTGCTAGTATGGTCAGAGGTAGTTGCTCACACTTTCTGGAGGAATGCGAGGGATGTCACGGGCATAGAACAGGCTCGTCGCTTTTAGAATATTAGAATTTCTTGTTTTGTGCATTTTTTATCAGGAGTCGCGATCCGGCATCGTGAGCTGAAAGGGGATAACAGGGACCTGCTTTGTCCGGATGGTGTGCACTTTAATGGAATCGGCTTAGACATTTTCCTGTTAGGTCTTCTGGAGGGTGCTGAAAGGGGTTTGGCTACGTTGAGTGGGGGTGGTCGGTGAAGTGAGGAGGCGTCTCGCTTCCCCTCCGTGGCGGAGTGTTGGTCTAGAAGGCGGATTAGGACACCCTACGTGCTCGCTGCTGGACAGCAGATGGGGCGTATCAGGAAATAAAGAAAGAGACAAGAGTTGAGTAATATGCCTTCAGGCCAAGTGTTTACCAAATTGATTGTTTATGTTTAATAAAGCTGTGGCCATTCCCCAGAATTTACCATAAAGAAGTGTCCTGGGCTTTATTTTAGTTAATGTAAGTTTTAGAGAGTATGGGCTTAGGAAATATAAAAGTACGGACTTTGCATGCAGTCCTGCTGTGCTAGTAGCCAGGCTCACGGTGACACTAACTTCCTGTGCAGCCATGATGCGGGGCCTAGTGCGACCCAGCCCCGATGATACTGCGCGGCCGGGAGAGAAGGGAACATAGTCCCGGACCACAGCCTCCGTCCGGGGGCAGGCAGTCCCTTCCAGAGCCGGTTAGGAGTAGCTGATGCGGCCTGGGTCCTAAGGACGCGAAGCGCCAACTCACTTGTGTGGATGCCGGTGGCCGGAGGCTGGTGGCCTGGATTGCCGTGCCGACCGCCGGACCGGAAGTGACACATTTGCAGTAGGAGCTGGATGGCAGGTCTCGTCGAGCAGAACCTGCAGCCAGCCAGGACCCTCCTCGATCAGACGCTGACGAATGAAGTCCTCCATAGCCTCTTGCCGGTATGTAAGATTGCAGCCAAAGAGGCAGAAGCTTGGGAGTCTGCTAATTTTATGCAGAGGCATAGCTAGGGTCTCCAGCAAACAGGGCAAAAATTCAGTTTGGCGCCCCCCCAACTTCTTTGTCTACGTCTCCTTCCCCCTCACCATGTTTGTTTTCTCTACCAATCAATGACGTGTCATTTCGTTTCCACATTTGTACATTTTACAAGCAATGTCGTTCTATACACAACACCAGAACCAAGCTCATTACATATATACAGCACCAGAACAAAGCTCAGTACATAAATACAGCTCCAGAACCAAGCTCAGTACATAAATACAGCACCAGAACAAAGCACATTACATATATACAGCACGAGAATGTATCTCAGTACATAAATACAGCACCAGAATCAAGCTCAGTACATATATACAACACCAGCACAAATACAGCTCAATTTAGTGCAACCCCTGCCGTATAGTTTTCCAAAAATTGTTTCCAGCTCCCAGCATGGCCGAAACAATTGTAAGGATGTGCTGGGAGTTGCTGTTTCACAAAAAAAAAATCACATCATAATCATACCACCCATCATCTCGCTGCAGATCATGCAGTGACTAAGTAATGACAGGGATAGGGAAACAGACAAGTGAGCCCTAATCTACCCGCCACTCAGTCCCTGCCTACTTGCAACGACCCGCCCTAGGCGACGGGGTACAACTGGGCGACGGTCCCTACACTCAATAAGTGCATGACAGACAACAGACAAGGAAACACAGAACAAAGGGAAACGGGACAGTTGCCCACGGCAACACCGTGAGCAACAAGAGTAGTAAACGAGCCGAGTCAAACCAGGAGAGTACGAGGTGCCAAACGTAGAGCAGGAGAGTAGTGAACAAGCCGAGTCAAACCAGGAGTGTACGAGGTACCAAACGCAGAGCAGAAGAATAGTCAGTAAGCCAGGGTCAATACGAAGCAGGGACAAGTAGTTCAAGAAGCTGCAGCAGGGCCAGGAAACCAACAGAGAAGAATCACAAGCAAGGAGGAACAGGAAAGGCAGGTATAAATAGACAGAGGGCGGGAGCTAGCTCCGTCTGGCCAGGCTATGATAGGCTCTCCCACTCCTAAGCCTGCCATCCTGAGTGGTGGAAGATGGAGTCAGTCTCACAGACATAGAAGCAGGTGCAGACTGATTACCTATGGGAGTGGATACAGAAGCTGTGCCTGGCAGATCCTTAACAGTACCCCCCCTTTTATGAGGTGCCACCGGACCCTTTCTATATGGACCTGGTTTATTGGGGAAACGAAGGTGGAACCTCCTGACCAATACCCCAGCGTGAACATCCCGGGCGTGTACCCAAGTCCTCTCCTCAGGCCCGTATCCTCTCCAATGGACCAGGTACTGGAGGGAGCCTTGGACCATCTTGCTGTCCACAATCTTGGCCACCTCGAATTCTACCCCCTCAGGGGTGAGAACAGGGACAGGAGGTTTCCTCGAGGGAGCCAAGGACGGGGAGCAGCATTTAAGGAGGGAGGCATGAAACACGTCGTGTACTCGAAAAGATGGGGGCAACTCCAGTCGGAAGGAGACAGGATTGAGGACTTCAATGACCTTGTACGGCCCTATAAACCGGGGAGCAAACTTCTTGGACGGGACTTTAAGGCACAAGTTCTTTGACGATAGCCACACCAGATCCCCGACCATAAACAAGGGGTTAGCAGAATGTCTTCTATCTGCCTGAGTTTTTTGTATGCTCTGGGACGCCTCTAGGTTCTTCTGAACCTGTGCCCAGACTGTGCACAGTTCCCGATGAACGACCTCTACCTCGGGATTGTTGGAACTACCAGGTGAAATGGAGGAGAACCGTGGATTAAACCCAAAATTACAGAAAAAGGGGGAGACCCCTGACGAGTTACTGACCCGGTTATTAAGGGAAAATTCGGCGAGGGGAATGAATGAGACCCAATCATATTGACAGTCAAAGATAAAACACCTTAAATATTGTTCTAGAGACTGATTAGTCCTCTCGGTTTGGCCATTAGTTTCAGGATGGAAGGCAGAGGAGAAGGACAGATCAATCTCCAACTTTTTACAGAAGGCTCTCCAAAACAAAGAAACAAATTGTACCCCTCTGTCAGAAACAATATTGACAGGGAGCCCATGGAGACGCAGGATGTGTTTGACAAACAAGGTAGCTAACGTCTTAGCATTGGGTAGTTTTTTGAGGGGCACAAAGTGGCACATCTTACTGAAGCGGTCTACTACAACCCACACCACCGACTTGCCTTGAGATGGAGGCAAATCGGTGATAAAATCCATGGAGATATGGGTCCAAGGTCTCTGGGGAATGGGCAAAGAACGTAGTAAGCCCGCTGGTCGGGACCTGGGAGTCTTGGACCTAGCACAAACCTCACAAGCGGCGACGTAGGCCTTAACGTCTTTAGGCAACCCAGGTCACCAATAGTTTCTGGCAATGAGGTGCTTGGTACCCAGGATGCCTGGATGACCAGATAGTGCGTAGTCATAATTTTCCCTAAGTACCCTTAGCCGGAATTGCAGGGGAACAAACAGCTTGTTCTCAGGAAGGTTCCCGGGAGCTGAACCTTGATCAGCAGCAATTTCAGAAACTAAATCAGACTCAATAGAGGAAATGATTATACCTGGAGGCAAAATACAAGCAGGATCTTCCTCCGAAGGAGGGCTGGCCATGAAGCTACGCGACAGTGCATCAGCCTTAATATTTTTAGACCCAGCCCTATAGGTAACCAAAAAATTGAATCTGGTAAAAAATAACGCCCATCGAGCTTGTCTCGGGTTTAGCCTCCGGGCAGATTCTAGGAAAACCAGATTCTTGTGGTCGGTAAGGACCGTTACCTGGTGCCTAACCCCCTCCAGGAAGTGGCGCCACTCTTCAAATGCCCATTTAATGGCTAAGAGTTCGCGGTTGCCAATATCATAGTTACTCTCAGTGGGCGAAAACTTCCTGGAGAAGTAGGCATAGGGACGGAGATGGGTGAGGGACCTGGTACCCTGGGACAAGACAGCCCCCACTCCCACCTCGGACGCGTCAACCTCCACGATAAATGGCTCCATTTGGTTGGGCTGAACCAACACCGGGGCCGAGATAAAGCACTTCTTAAGGACCTCAAAAGCCTGGACAGCCTCAGGAGGCCAGCGGAGGAGATCAGCACCCTTGCGAGTGAGGTCCGTAAGAGGCTTAGCGATGACCGAGAAGTTAACAATAAATCTCCTGTAATAATTAGCGAACCCCAAGAAATACTGTACCGCCTTCAGGGAGGCAGGTTGGACCCATTCCGCCACAGCCTGGACCTTGGCGGGGTCCATGCGAAATTCATGAGGAGTGAGGATTTGACCGAAAAATGGTATCTCCTGCACCCCAAACACACATTTTTCGGTCTTCGCAAACAGTTTGTTTTCCCGAAGGACCTGGAGCACCTTCCTGACATGCTCAATGTGGGAGGACCAGTCCTTGGAAAACACAAGTATGTCATCAAGGTACACTACAAGAAATACCCCCAGGTAATCTCTTAAAATCTCATTTATGAAATTCTGGAAGACCGCGGGAGCATTACACAACCCAAAGATGACGAGGTATTCGAAATGACCTTCGGGCGTGTTAAACGCAGTCTTCCACTCATCCCCCTCTTTGATGCGGATAAGGTTATACGCCCCCCGTAGATCAAACTTAGAGAACCATTGGGCCCCCTGAACCTGATTAAAGAGATCAGGAATCAAAGGAAGGGGATACTGGTTCCTTACAGTGACCTTATTCAAGTTACGGTAGTCAATGCATGGCCTAAGACCACCATCCTTCTTCCCTACGAAGAAGAAGCCAGCACCTACCGGAGAAGTAGAGGGGCGAATGTAACCCTTGGCCAGGCATTCCTGGATATAGTCTCTCATGGCTTCACGTTCGGGACAAGAGAGATTAAATATCATACCCTTAGGGAGCTTAGCTCCTGGTACCAAATCGATAGCGCAATCGTATTCTCTATGAGGAGGTAACACTTCGGAGGCCTCCTTAGAGAAAACATCAGCGAAGTCCTGAACAAACTCAGGTAGTGTGTTCACCTCCTCAGGGTGGAGAAATAGAATTAACAGAAAAACATGACGTCAAGCATTCATTACCCCATTTGGTAAGATCCCCAGTATTCCAGTCAAACGTGGGATTATGCAACTGCAACCAGGGAAGGCCTAAAACCAAATCGGACGATAATCCCTGCATCAACAGTACAGAGCACTGCTCCAAATGCATGGAGCCAACGAGGAGTTCAAAAACATGGGTATGCTGTGTAAAATAACCATTAGCAAGAGGAGTGGAGTCGATACCCACTACCGGGACAGGTTTAGGCAAATCAATCAAAGGCATAGCTAGAGACATAGCAAATTCCACAGACATGATATTAGCAGACGACCCTGAATCCACGAAGGCACTGCCGGTAGCAGACCTACCACCAAAAGAGACCTGAAAGGGAAGCAAGATTTTTTTACGTTTCATATTTACGGGAAATACCTGTGCGCCCAAGTGACCTCCCCGATGATCACTTAGGCGCGGAAGTTTTCCGGCTGCTTATTCTTACGCCTAGGACAGGTGTTCACTTGATGCTTGTCATCCCCACAATAGAAGCAGAGACTATTCTTCCTGCGGAACTCTCTACGTTGTTGGGGGGACACGGGGGCCCCGAGTTGCATAGGTACCTCCGAGTCTTCCGTGGAAGAACGAAGCAACGGAACCTCGGGAGGCATCATGGGGGAGTCAGAGGAGAAAACACATAAACATTCACGTTGTCATTCCCTGAGACGTCGGTCAAGTCGTACCGTTGAAGCCATAACCTGGTCTAGGGAGTCAGAAGAGGGATAGCTAACTAGCAGGTCTTTCAGGGCGTTCGACAGACCCAACCTAAACTGGCACCTTAAGGCAGGGTCATTCCACCGAGAAGCTATGCACCACTTCCTAAAGTCAGAGCAATACTCCTCAACAGGTCTCTTACCCTGACGTAAGGTCACCAGCTGACTCTCGGCAAAGGCAGTCCTGTCAGTCTCGTCATAAATGAGTCCGAGAGCAGAAAAGAAAAGATTAACGGAGGAAAGTTCAGGGGCGTCAGGAGCCAAGGAGAAGGCCCTTCTTGGGGCCCTTCCTGGAGCTGGGACATAATTATACCCACCCGCTGGCTCTCAGAACCTGAGGAGTGGGACTTTAAACGAAAATAGAGCCTAAAACTCTCCCGAAAGGAGAGAAAAGTCTTCCGGTCCCCTGAGAACCGGTCAGGCAACTTGAGGTGGGGTTCAAGAGGTGAGGTGAGGGGTACTACCATGGTAGCATCAGGCTGGTTGACCCTCTGAGCCAGGGCCTGGACCTGTAGGGAGAGACCCTGCATTTGCTGAACCAGGGTCTCAAGGGGGTCCATAGTGGTGTGAGGGACCAGGGTAGAGTAGGTATATGGGCTTGTGATTAAGTAATGACAGGGATAGGGAAACAGACAAGTGAGCCCTAATCTACCCGCCACTCAGTCCCTGCCTACTTGCAACGACCCGCCCTAGGCGACGGGGTACAACTGGGCGACGGTCCCTACACTCAATAAGTGCACGACAGACAACAGACAAGGAAACGCAGAACAAAGGGAAACGGGGCAGTTGCCCACGGCAACACCGTGAGCAACAAGAGTAGTAAACGAGCCGAGTCAAACCAGGAGAGTACGAGGTGCCAAACGTAGAGCAGGAGAGTAGTGAACAAGCCGAGTCAAACCAGGAGTGTACGAGGTACCAAACGCAGAGCAGAAGAGTAGTCAGTAAGTCAGGGTCAATACGAAGCATGGACAAGTAGTTCAAGAAGCTGCAGCAGGGCCAGGAAACCAACAGAGAAGAATCACAAGCAAGGAGGAACAGGAAAGGCAGGTATAAATAGACAGAGGGCGGGAGCTAGCTCCGTCTGGCCAGGCTGTGATAGGTTCTCCCACTCCTAAGCCTGCCATCCTGAGTGGTGGAAGATGGAGTCAGTCTCACAGACATAGAAGCAGGTGCAGACTGATTACCTATGGGCGTGGATACAGAAGCTGTGCCTGGCAGATCCTTAACAGACTACAGTACTGATTAGAGGCAAAATAAACATTTACATTAAGTGATTCACCGATGACGTCTCACATTCTGGTTATTTTTCTCCATCCGGTCCAAGCCTCTATGATGACTTCTCCCAGTCACAACTTATTTCTGCAGTTTGCCACTCAGATGTCTTCAGCTTCTCACTTTTCAAACATTTCTACACCTATAAACAAAGATAAAATTCTCATTATACTACACACTATGCCCCTAAATATAATAGCGCCATACACTGCACCTCTAATTATAATAGCACCATACCACGTGTCCCACACACTCATCGTGCCCCCTGTAGATAGTGTCTGCCATAGAGCCCCCTGTAGATAGTGCCCTCCATAGAGCCCCCTGTAGATAGTGCCCCCTATATAGCCACCCCTGTAGATAGTGCCCACATATAGCCCCCTGTATATAGTGCCCCACATACAGCCCCTTGTATATAGTGCCCCACATACAACCCACTGTAGATAGTGCCCCACATGTAGCCCCCCCTGTATATAGTGTCCCACATATGGATCCCCCTATAGTGCTCTACATATAGCCCACACCTGTATATAGCCCCCTGTAGATATAGCCCACCCATGTATATAGTGCTCCACATATAGCCCACCCCTGAATATAGTGCTCCACAGATAGCCCACCCCTGTATATAGCCCCCTATCGATATAACCCACCCCTGTATATAGTGCTCCACATATATCCCACCCCTGTATATAGTGCTCCCCATATAGCTCATCCCAGTATATAGCCCCCCCTGTAGATAGAGACCCCCATAGATAAAGCCCCCCATAGATAAAGCCCCCCTGTAGATAAAGCCACCCCCTGTAGATAAAGCCATTCCCCGTAGATAAAGCCCCCCATAGATAAAGCCACACCATCATGATTGGTGAGGCCCTGGCGCCCCCCTCTAAGTTTCGCCTGGGGGAAAACATGACCCGCCTGCTCCCCCCTAGCTATGCCCCTGTCTTATGTAATAGGGGAAGAGGGGGGTAGGCTTACTGACCTGCCCCCTGGGTGTTATTGGACCAATGCCATACAGCTTATGTCTTAACCCATAATAGTGTGGGTTTAACTAAACTTCACCCCTCCGGGTAGGACCTTTGTGCGTCTGGCTGACAGAGGGAGAATCCTCCACTGGGGACACTGCTCTAGACTGACAGGGTACCCGTAAGACCAGAGAACTGATTGACTATCATTTCTGGTGGCCCACGCTGCCCAAAGACATCATGGACTTTGTTTCTTCCTGCTCAGTGTGTGCAGCTAACAAGATCGCTCACTCCAGACCTGCTGGTCTGCTCCAGCCGCTGCCTGTTCCCGATGCTCCCTGGCAGCATATAGCTATGGACTTTATTACTGACCTGCCTCCCTCTGCGGGATGCCGTACTGTCTGGGTGGTGGTGGTGGACCGCTTTCGAAAATGGCCCACTTCGTTCCACTGACCGGCCTTCCTTCTGCTCAACTGGCAAACCTTTTCATCCGTGGCATATTGTGTCTGATCGGGGGGTCCAGTTCACCTCTAGGTTCTGGAGAGCCCTCTGTAGACTCCTCAACATGAGATTGGACTTTTCCCTCTGCCTACCATCCTCAGTCCAATGGTCAAGTCGAGAGGATCAATCAGATCTTGGAGAACTACCTACGCCACTTCATCTCCAAGCAGCATGATGACTGGGTGCAGCTTCATCCGTGGGCTGAGTTCTCATATAACATTCACACTAGCGAGTCCACAAAAAAACCCCACCGTTCTTCATTGTCTAAGGCCAACACCCACGAATTCCTCTCCCCGTGCCCGTTATGTCCGAGGTACCAGCAGCTGATTCCGCTTTTAGAGACTTCCTGCAGATCTGGCAGCAGACTCGATCCTCCATCCTACTGTCAATGAACAGCATGAAACGTGGGGGGGGGGGAGGACAGAATAGAGGAGAATAGAACCTCCTCAATTTCTCCCTGGCACGAGGGTCTGGCGGTCCTCCAGGAATATAAGACTGAGGGTGCCATCATACAAATTTGCTCCCAGCTTCCTCGGACCCTTCGAGATCCTACAGCAGATCAACCCTGTAGTCTACAAGCTTCCGCTGCCTCCTACCCTCAAGATCCCCAACTCCTTCCATGTCTCCCTTCTGAAGCCAGTAGTTCTGAACCGCTATACCAAAACTCCTAGCCCTGAAGTTGCCTCCAGAGGTCCTTCAGACACCTTCAAGGTTAAGGAGATCTTGGATACCAAGAGACTAAGAGGAAGAACCTTTTATTTGGTGGCTTGGAGGGGGTTTGGTCCTGAAGAGAGGTCCTGGGAGCCAGAGGAGAACCTCAATGCTCCTAACCTTCTGAAGAATTTGCTCTCTCGCTCTGGTCCCAAGAGGAGGGGGTCTAAGAGGGGGGATACTGTCATGTCAATGGCCGCGGGCCGTCAGGCTCACTCACCTCCTGATGGCCGCAGACATGGGTCTGCGAGTACTGGCCCCAGTCTCCTGCTCAGGAGACGCCAGTGCTCACTTCCGCTTACCTCGGCCAGGTTCCATAGGGTGCGCGCGCACGCTTGTGCCTGCTCTTAAAGGGCCAGCGTTGTTGTCATACCCAAAGTTTGACTAAGCAAATGGTCTCCTAGTGTTTCCCAGTTCCCAGTGTTCCCCGTTCCTGTATCCCATGCTATCCTGGTCAAGTGCTGTTCTGAGCTGAAGTCGTGCTGTGCTGTATACCACACCTGTCCTGCTACACCACGCCTGTCCTGCTACACCATGCCTGATGTCTGCCTGCTGCCTAGTCCCAGCTGAGCCTGTCTTGCTACTGTCCGAGCTGCCACAGGTACACTACTGTATATGAACTAAAGACTGTAACCTGCGTCCTGTTGGCCAGCCGCCATACCGTCAAGGCGGTATGGTCCAGTGGGTCCACATACGCAACGTGATAATACCAGAGACAAACTCAGATCATTACTACTATACAAATATGAACATAACTTACTAAACTTCGTATGAAATACTATAGCCTAAACAATAAAACGAATGCTTTCATGGCCAAAAGAGTAAAAAATATACAGATGAAAAATAAAATTGCCCATCTGATCTCACCAACCACATCTAAGAAAATTCTTAATCCAAATGAAATAGCTGATAATTTCGGAGAGTATCATTATATAACTTAAAATCTGACCCTACAATTTCACAATCAACTACTGAAAATATAAAAAAATTAAAATCTTCCCACTTTATCCAACGATCAACTGAATAACCGAAACAAACCAATCACAAACTTAGAAATTCTTAGAGCTGTCACAACACTCAAAAGATCTAAAGCCCCAGGCCCAGATGGCTATACAAATGAATACTATACGACTTTCAAAGACATACTTTCCCCTCACATGGAAACCTTGCTTAATGAAGCAATGCATTTAGGATAATTTCCTAAAGAAATTCTTTTAGCTACAGTTACAACCATACCTAAACCTAATAAAGACCCGACTGTAATCACCAATTATAGACCCATCTCTCTGCTAAATGGAGACATTAAACTCTATGCAAAAATTCTATCACATAGATTGGAAACTGTACTGCCTGGTCTGATAAACCTGGACCAAGGCTTCATTAAAAACAGACAAGCCTCGGATGCTACAAGACGATTTATTGACATAATAGATTGGGTGGAGAGGAATAGAACGCCCTCTCTGCTCTTATCTTTAGATGCAGAGAAGGCGTTTGATAGAATAAACTGGACATATACTTTTCAGACTCTAGAAAGGTTTGGGTTTCATGGCCTGATCTTACAAGCAATCAAAGCACTATACTCTAACTCCTCAGCTGGGGTACTAACAAATGGAATATTATCAAAACCATTTGACATATCCAATGGCACAAGACAAGGATGCCCTCTTTCACCTTTAACCCCTTCAGGACTGAGCCTGTTTTGGCCTTCAGGACGAAGCCGATTTTTCAAATCTGACATGTGTCACTTTATGTGGTAATAACTCTGGATTGCTTTTACCTATCCAAGTGATTCTGAGAACGTTTTCTCGTGACATATTGTACTTTATGTTATGGAAAAAAATTTGGTCGATAAATTCAATATTTATTTGTAAAAAATACCAAGATTTAGAGAAAATTAGCAAAAATGTGCATTTTTCTAAATTTAAATGTATCTACTTGTAAAACAGATAGTAATACCACACAAAATAGTTACTAGTTTATATTTCCCATATGTCTACTTTATGTTTGCATCGTTTTTTGAACATTCTTTTATGTTTCTAGGACGTTACAAGGCTTAGAACTTTAACAGCAAGCCTATTTTTTCAGGAACCAGTTCAGTTCTGAAGCGGCTTTAAGAGCCTTATATATTAGAAAGTTCCCATAAATCACCCCATTTGGAAAACTGCACCCCTCCAAGTATTCAAAACAGCATTCAGAAAGTGTTTTAACCCTTTAGGCGTTTCACAGGAATTAAAGCAATGTAGAGGTGAAATTGACAAATTTAATTTTTATTTGCCCAAATTAATTTGTAATACATTTTTTTCTGTACCACAGAAGGTTTTACCCGAGAAATGCAACTCCATATTTATTGCCCAGATTCTGTAGTTTTTAGAAATATCCCACATGTGGTCCTAGTGCGGTAATGGACTGAAACACCGGCCTTCGAAGCAAAGGAGCACCTAGTGGATTTTGGGGACTCCTTTTTTTAGAATATATTTTATGCACCATGTCAGGTTTGAATAGGTCTTGTGGGGCCAAAACAGTAAAGACCCCCCAAAAGTGACCCCATTTTGGAAACTACACCCCTCAAGGAATTTATCTAGGGGTATAGTTAGCATTTTAAACCCACATTTTTTTTGCTAAATTTATTTGAATTAGTATGTGAAGATGAAAATCTACTTTTTTTGTGAAAAAACGTAGAAATGTTACATTTTTACAAGGAATAAAGTAGAAAAAATACCCCAATATTTGTAATGCAATTTCTTCCGATTATAGCAATACCCCATATGTGGTAATAAACTGCTGTTTGGACCCACAGCAAAGCTCAGAAGAGAAGGAGCACCATTTGGATTTTGGATTTCTGATTTTGCTGGAATAGTTTTCAGTGCCGTGTCGCATTTACAATGCACTGGAGGGATGAAAACAGTGGAAACCCCCCAAAAGTGACACCATTTTGCAAACTACACCCCTCAAGGAATTTTTCTAGGGGATAAAGTTAGCATTTTGACCCCACAGTTGTTTTGCTGAATTCATTGGAATTAGTCTGTAAAGGTAAAAATCTACTTTTTTTTCCTGTAAAAACTTAGATATTTTTAATTTTTGCAAGGAATAAAGTAGAAAAAGCACCCCAACATTTGTAAAACAATTTCTCCTGATTATGTAAATATGCCATATGTGGTAATAAAGTCCTGTTTGGACCCACATCGGGGCTTAGAAGGGAAGGAGTGCTATTTGCCTTTTGGAGCTCAAATTTAGCTGGAATAGTTTTTGGGTGTCATGTTGAATTTGCAAAGCCACCGAGGGACCAAAACAGTGGAAGCCCCCCAAAGTAACCCCATTTGGCAAACTACACCACTTAAGGAATCTTTCTAGGGGTATAGTGAGCATTTAGGCCCCACACGTCTTTTGCAGAATTTATTAGAATTAGGCCGGGAAAGTTAATATCAACATTATTTCCACTAAAAAGTTTAATTTTTTAAATTTCACAAAGGATAAAAGAGGAAAAAGCCACCCAACATTTGTAAAGCAATTTCTCCCGAGTACAGCAATACCCCACGTGTGGTCATAAATGGTTTTTCATTTGAAAGAAATTAAGCCTTTCCGAACTGATCCATGTTTTGCTTTTTCTTTTTCGTTTTTCCTCCCCGCTTTCCGAGAGCCACAACTTTTTTATTTTTCCGTCAATAGAGCGGTGTGAGGGCTTATTTTTTGCGGCACGAGCTGTAGTTTTTATTGGTACCATTTTTTGGTACATGCGACTTTTTTAGCACTTTTTATTAAATTTTTTGGTAGAGCCAAGGTGGCCAAAAAACAGTGATTTTGCTGTTTAAAATTCTTTATTTTTCACGCCGTTCACCGTGCGAGTTAAATAATGGTATATTGTAATAGTTTGGACTTTTACGGATGCAGCGATACCAATTTTGTGTATTTTTTTTATTTTTTACATTACTTTAGAGAGAAAATGTGAAAAGGTTTTTTTTTTTGGACTATAAATATTTATTTAATTTTTTTCCACTAATAACTATTTACTTTTGTTTTTACACATTTTATTAGTCCCCCTAGGGGACTTGAACCAGCAATCATTAGATCACTGGTAGAATACACTGCAAGCTCCTGTAACAGCATGATCTCTGTTTCTGTCCGTTAGTCCCGGGTATCAGCTGTAATACACAGCTGACACCCGCAGCGTATGGCACGGGCTCAGCGCGTGAGACGCTCCATATATCACCCCCCACACGACGACATGCTATTAAGTCATGGTGCGCGAAGGGATTAATGAGCAGCGGATGGTGCAGAGTGAAAATTAAAATTTTCCACTGATATGCCATTTTAGTGCACTATATGTTGTGCCCAGTTTGTGCCACTGAAGACAAATACCTCATAAAATATTACTGGGTTCTCCCGAGTATGGCGATGCCATATCTGTGGACGTAAACTGCTGTTTGGGCACGCTGTAGGGCTCAGAAGGGAGGGAGCGGCATTTGGTTTTAGGGAGTGCAGATCGCAATTGTACGCCACAATTAAGGGGTTAACTGCCGAAATCAGTGGCGATGGGCCGCTGATCGGCAGCGGGGAATGCACGGTGCGCGACGGTTAACTGTCAAAGCACTGACGTAACTGCACGTCGAGGTGCACGGAGTTACTGCACACATCGACGTGCAGTTACGTCAAGGTGCGGGAACGGGGTTAATATTTGTATTAGTAATAGAACCCTTTGCAGAACTTAAGATCACACACTCAAATACAAGGTGTACAAATTAATAATTCTACTTATAAAATTGGCTTATTTGCCGATGACATTATAATAGCCCTGAGAAATCCATTATCTTCTCTCCAAACTGTATCAGAAACAATCAAGATATTTAACTCCATCTCTTACTACAAAGTCAATGATAATAAATCATTACTTCTAGGTTTAAACATACAACCGCAAATGAAGGACATTATAACCCATTCCTTTCCATTTAAATGGCACTATCAATCTATCCCATATCTAGGTATAGAACTAACCTCGTCAATCAAGGCCTTGATTGATAAGAACTTTAAACCTCTAATTGTTCAACTTCAGAAAGATTTAGATCATATGAGTAAATCTGAACCATCCTGGTGTGGTAGAATTGCGTTATATAAAATGATGACCTTACCTATTATACTATATAAATTAAGAACAATTCCCATTCTTACCCCCCTCCATATAATAAACCAACTACATAAACAAATGTCTAACTTTATCTGGTCGGAAAAAAAAACAAGGATAGCTTTAAAAACGATGTCACAACATAAATCTGATGGAGGTTTTAGTGTTCCGAATCTGAAGTTATAGCACCATGCTGCCATACTAGACCAACTCAAAGAATGGTGGCTCCCCCATTCTGATAAGAAATGGGTAGACATAGAAAAAGCTTCCCTAGGAGTAGATAACTTAAAAAATATATTGTACTCAAAAGCCATTAAATATAGGCCAGAACACGGCTCCACATCTACAGTACGCGCTACTTTACAAATTTGGAACAATTTTACTAAATATGTATAAACATCTTGATATGCCACCAAAATAGAGAAAATCCCATTTCAAATCTTGAACGACTTTCTTCCAGATCTAGACATAAACAGCTGGATAAACGCAGGCTTAACATATATAGATGATCTATATGTGGAATATAATCTCTGTTGCTTCTCTGAATTATCATTCAGATACAAACTAGATAAAACTCAATTCTACAAATTTCTACAAATAAGAACTATTATGAGAGAAATTCTATATCCATTACTTTCCCTACCTATGCCGGCTTCTACGTACTTAAATAACCAATTAAAAACAATTAAAGGTATTCACACGTTTTATCAGATTGGTTCCCAATCACTCACCTTTGAAAATCAAACACATATATCTAAATGGCATAGAGCTCTGAACGGCCAATTTTCAAGAGACCAGTGGTTAAGCGCATTCTCCACCTCTCTTAAATCCTCTTCCTGTACTAATCATCAAGAATTATATTATAAAATATTCTATAGATGGTATCTCACTCCATATAAACTTTCTAGAATATATAGTAATGCATCCCCCTCTAACAACTATGGCCGCAGCACGTCGTTCTGACTTACCGTGGCCCTCTGACGGCCGTGGCCATGGACGTGTGAGTTCTCGGCGGCATCTCCCTCCAGAGAGATGCCGGCACTCACTTTCTGTTTCAGAGACTATCTCCCGCAGGGCGCGCGCGCCTGCGCGTGCACCTCCTTAAAGGGCCAGTGCACGCACAATTGCAGGAAATCTGCAATTAACCCAGAATGCTGATGGACTATAAAATGGGTTCTACCCTCTTGAACAGTGCCTGAGCGTTGTTGTGTACCTAAAGTTTGTCTTGCAAATGGTCTCACAGTGTTTTCCAGTTCCCAGTGTTACCCGTTCCTGCTGCCTGTACCCTGTATCCTGTACTACCGTGCCTCTGTGCCGTCAAGAGTTGGAGTCGAGTTGTGTCTTCCGCTGCATCCTTTGTGTCACACCAGCCAGGTGTCTGACTACTGCCGGAGCTTCATCTTTAGCCTGAATCAACACTACTGTCTACATTGCCTCAGGTACCCTCTCTGGACTATAGACTTTGTATTGTACCTGTTTGGCCAGCTGCTATCCCGCTACGCGGTACGGCCTAGTGGGTCCACACCCCCCGCTGTGACTGTACGCTCAGGCCATGGACCCCGCTGGTCAATTCAAGGGCCTCTCACCCTCCCAAGCCATGTAGGCAGGCCGTCTCGTTTCCATGGGGACGCAAGTATGTGCAGGGAATTTCTTAACCAGTGTCATATTCACTTCGATACAGCCATGACTAAGAGCACAGCCTAGTGCTTGAAACGCGTAGGCTAATCTATTGCCGCATCACCACCTTGTTTTTCCTCCTGATGTTCCATTCTAAGCTCTGACAGCTTGTATTCAATAAAGTGGAAACCAAGTTTTTTCCCATTTTTGATATCACTATCGCTGGATCTTCTCTGTTTTTTTCTCATATTCACTTCACCCTGCACGCCAGAGCATTTCCTTCAGACGGAACCAGGATCGCCTTCATTATTTCATTACTTGCCGGCAAGGCCCTGGCGTGTGCGAACCCAATCTGCTAACGACAGGGACCCGAGACTTCCAGGGGTTAGTGCGGTTATTCCATATGGCATTCGAGGAGCATGGACGAGTCTCGTCGGCAGCCACTGCTATGCTGAACCTTCGCCAGGAGGACGCCTCCGTGGGCGAATACACCATCCAGCTCCGGACCCTGGCAGGGGAGCTGTCCTGGAACAATGAGGCATTGGTCGCTTCCTTCTGGCATGGCCTATCGTCCGAGATCAAGGACAAACTTGCTGCTCGGGATCTACCATCTACCTTGGACAACATGATTCTACACCATGTTCCAAATTATTATGCACATTGGATTTAAGTGTCATAAACATTTAATTATTAGTTTTTCAATTAAACTCATGGATATTATTGTGTCTTAGGGCTCTTTGGATCATTGTAATCAATCTCAGACACCTGTGATAATTAGTTTGCCAGGTGTGCCCAATCAAAGGAAAACTACTTAAGAAAGACGTTCCACATTATTAAGCAGGCCACAGGTTTCAAGCAATATGGGAAAGAAAAAGGATCTCTCTGCTGCCGAAAAGCGTGAAATAGCGTGAATACCTTGGACAAGGTATGAAAACATTGGATATTTCAAGAAAACGTAAGCGTGATCATCGTACTGTGAAAAGATTTGCGGCTGATTCAGAGCACAGACGGGTTTGTTCAGATAAAGGCATAATGAGGAATGTTTCTGCCAGACAAATTAATAGGATTAGGAGAGCAGCTGCTAAAATGCCATTGCAAAGCAGCAAACAGGTATTTGAAGCCGCTGGTGCCTCTGGAGTCCCGCGAACCTCAAGGTGTAGGATCCTGCAGAGGTTTACAAGTATGCATAAAGCTATTATTCGGCCACCCCTAAACAATGCTCACAAGCAGAAACGGTTGCATTGGGCTCAGAAATACATGAAGACTAATTTTCAAACCGTGTTGTTTACTGATGAGTGCCGTGCAAACCTTGATGGTCCAGATGGATGGAGTAGTGGATGGTTGGTGAATGGCCACCATGTCCCAACAAGGCTGCGACGTCAGCAAGGAGGTGGCAGAGTCATGTTTTGGCCTGGAATCATGGGGAGAGAGCTGGTAGGCCCCTTTAGGGTCCCTGAAAATGACCTCTGCAAAGTACGTAGCGTTTATGACTGACCACTTTCTTCCGTGGTACAAAAAGAAGAACCGTGCCTTCCGTAGCAAAATTATCTTCATGCATGACAATGCACCATCTCATGCTGCAAAGAATACCTCTGTGTCATTGGCTGCTATGGGCATAAAATGAGAGAAACTCATGGTGTGGCCCCCATGTTCCCCTGACCTCAACCCTATTGAGAACCTTTGGAGCATCCTCAAGCAAAATATTTATGAGGGTGGGAGGCAGTTCACATCAAAACAGAAGCTCTGGGATGCTATTCTGACATCCTCCAAAGATATTCATGCAGAAACTGTCCAAATACTTACAAATTCAATGGATGCAAGAATTGTGAAGGTGATATCAAAGGAGGGGTCCTATGTTAACATGTAACTTGACCTGTTAAGTTTTTTTGGATTGAAAGAGCTTTTGATTTCTGTAAATATGACCTCCTGATGCTGCAAATTCAACAAATGACCATTTTAGTTCTCTTTACTACCTTTAAAATGTTTTGATCTCTGTTGTGCATAATAATTTGAAAACAGTGCATTTTGAGTTTTTTACTTCTAGAAAAAAATCTGTTATCATTAGGAGATTTGTTCAATAAAATTTGCATTATACTCCAACGGTTGATGGCTTGAAGATTATACTGACTGTCATTTGCATTGACTATTTAGGAAAATCAGCGAAAACTAACATTTGCATAATAATTTAGAACACAGTGTATTTGCTACTCGAGTGGACATAAGGCTCAGAGAGAGATCTCAAGATGTTCGACAAGAGAGACGTCTTCCTAGACTGGCGCCCACCTTCCAGCAACCCCTCTTGCCTTCTTCTACTGCTCCACCCAAGGTCCCGATGCAGATAGATCGGCTTAAACTGTCAGTTAAGGAGAAACAGCGCAGGCACTCCTCTGGACTCTGTCTATATTGCGGGCTTGCTGGCCATGTCGTGCGTCTGTGTCCCCAGAACCCCAAAAAACCCAACGCCTAGGATTGGTTGGAGAGACAACCCTGGGCGATACAGCATTTAATAGAGAACTCTCCTCCAAACTCTTCATTCCTGTGACCATCGTCGCTGGCGTGAGGCCCCATCTGGTCTCTGCCTACCTGGCCTCTGGCTCTGCTGCAAATTTCATCTGTCAAGACCTTGTGGATCTTCTTCATTTGCCCACTGTTCTGCTGGAAAAGCCGTTGATCGTTGCCTCGGTAGATGGATTGCCGCTGCGTGACCCAATTTTGTCTGTTACCAAGCCGTTGAGGCTTCAAGTGGGAGCCCTTCACTCTGAGCTCATCTCCCTGTTTGTCCTACCCAAGGCCGTCAACCCCATGCCGTCAACCCCATGTTTGCCTTGGCTCCGTCTACACACCCCTGTCCTGGATTGGAACTCCAGAGAGGTTCTCCAGTGGGGTCCCAAGTGTCTCAGCCGCTGTCTGGGGCATATCCATCCGCCTCAGTCTCCTCCGCATCAGTCATTGGCAGGGTTGCCTCCTTGTTGCTCTCTGTTCTCGTATGACTTCGACAAGAAGGAAGCAGAGACGTTGACACCACATCAAGCATATGATTGTCCTATCGACTTGGTTCCTCATTCGTCACCTCCTCGCCATAGAGTATGCCCTCCCTCCTTACCTGAAACCCAGTCTATGTCGGCCTACATTAAGGAGAATCCGGAGAGGGGCTTCATACATAAATCCTCATCCCCGGCCGGAGCCGGGTTTTTCTTTGTCAAGAAAAAAGATGGATCCCTCCGACCCTGCATTGACTACCGGGTTCTCAAGCAGATCACGGTGAAGAACAGATACCCATTGCCTTTGATTTCTAAACTGTTTGATCGCATACAGGGGGAAATTTATTTTTCTAAACTAGACCTGCCTACAATCTAATTTTGGATTCGTCAGGGTGAAGAGTGGAAGACTTCATTTAATACACGTGATGGGCACTACGATACCTGGTCATGCCCTTCGGCCTGTGTAATGCCCTTGCAGTGTTTCAAGAACTTGTCAATGACATTTTTTGTGATCTACTCTATGTCTGTGTTGTGGTGTATCTCGATGAAATTTAGATTTTTTTTCCCCAGATCCTGTAACTCATCAGAGACATGTCTGCCAGGTTTTGCTTCAATTAGGGGAGAATCATCTTTATGCCAAACTGGAGAAGTGCGTGTTTGAAAGAAAGTCTCTACCCTTTCTGGGCTATGTCATCTCTGATCAGGGCCTCAAAATGGACCCTGAGAACGTAAAGGCTGTCCTAGAATGGCCACGCCCCAAAGGCTTAAGGGACATACAACGCCTTCCTGGGATTCGCCAATTTATACCGGCTGTTCATTCCCAACTTCTCTTCATTGACAGATCCCATCTCTACCCTCACAAAAAAGGGCATGAATGCCCAGGTGTGGACTCCGGAAGCAGAAGCCGCGTTCAAAACCTTAAAAAAGGCCTTCACGTCAGCCTCTATTCTTCATCATCCTGATGTATCCCTACAGTTTTCGTTAGAGGTGGACCCTTCCTCTGTTGGTGCTGGCGCACTTTTGTTACAGAGAGGCTCGAAAGGCAAGACTGTGGTATGTGGCTACTACTCTAAGCTGTTTTCTCCCACAGAGCGCAACTACTCTATTGGTGATCGGGAGTTAATGGCCATCAAGCTGGCCCTGCAGGAGTGTAGACACCTACTAGAAGGCACAGCTCATCCTATCCTGGTCTTCACGGATCACAAGAACCTGACCTATCTTCAGACGGCTCAACGGCAGAATCCTCGTCAATGCAGGTGGTCGCTGTTCTTTGCCCGGTTCCAGTTCGAACTCCACTACCAACCTGCCAACAAGAATGTGAGGGCCGATGCCTTGTCTAGGTCGTTTGAGACAGATGACACTGTGGAGTCCCCACAGAATATTATTGATCCTTCCTGCATTGTCTCTGTTAACCCTCTGCAAGTTAGAGACACTCCTCCGGGAAGGACTTTTGTACGTCTGGCAGACAGAGGAAGAATCCTTCGCTGGGGTCACAATTCCAAGCTGGCAGGTCACACTGGTGCCCGTAACACCCGAGACCTAATTGCCCATCAGTTCTGGTGGCCCACGCTGCCCAAAGAGGTCATGGACTTTGTCTCCTCCTGTACGCTATGCGCAGAAAATAAAGTTGCCCACTCCAGACCAGCTGGTCTGCTCCAACCACTGCCTGTGCCCGATGCGCCCTGGCAACTTATTGCAATGGACTTTGTCACAGATCTGCCTCTCTCTGCTGGATGCAGTGTGGTCTGGGTGGTGCGGGATCGATTTTCCAAAATGGCTCATTTTGTTCCCCTGACTGGTCTGCCTTCTGCTGCTCGACTGGCCGATCTCTTTGTTCAACACATCTTCCGTCTGCACGGCTTGCCTCTGCACGTTGTCTCGGATTGAGGGGTCCAGTCCACCTTGAAGTTCTGGAGAGCACTCTGTGGTCTCCTCGGTGTACAGTTGGACTTCTCCTCGGCCTACCATCCCCAGTCCAATGGTCAAGTCGAGAGGGTTAACCAGATTATGGAGAACTATCTGCGGCACTTTGTCTCCAATCTGCATGATGACTGGCATAACTAGAGAAAAAAGAGTCCTTAAAGCCATATGTAAAGTACAAAAAACGAATTTTATTACATATAATTTACATATCGAACACTTAATAAAAAACATGGCGAGGTTTTCTAAAAAAGAAGAAATGGCACGTGGGTCACTGGCAAGTAAAATACAATATCAAGTCATATTATGTAACCATGGGGACATAAGTATGACAGTAAATAGCACAGAAGGATACAGGTATGTAGTGTGATGGTAACTAGTAGATAATTGTAACAGCAGCTGCCAGGTACTAATTTTTAAAACCTCACACTACTATAACTGTATCACTCCAAAAGGAGGGAGAGGGGGTTCAAGTCAGAAAACCCTTTCCTCAATTGTATGTATCCTACAGTTGAAACAGCCTCAAAAGAGGTCAAAAGGTTGCTCAAGAGGAAAAAGACATCAAAACTCAATATAATTTAAATGTACTATACACAAATCCCCAAGAGCCGAAAGGAGTACCATCAAGTGTCCCTGCAATACATAAGCAGGATGTACAGAGTGTGCAAAGCTATTCATCTTGGATCCCCAGATAAAGCCAGGAAAGAGTCCACTCACCCATGGTTAGAGCACTAAAGTTCGTGGTCCACGTGCAGGCAAAATCACCACCCCAACGCGCGTTTCGCTGTCTCAGCTTCCTGCATGATGACTGGGTGCAGGTGCTCCCGTGGGCTGAGTTCTCCTATAATAACCATACTAGTGAGTCCACCACCTCCAGTCCGTTCTTCATCGTCAACGGCCAACGTCCTCGAATACCTCTTCCTGTCTCTACTATGTCCAAGGTGCCTGCAGCTGACTCTACCTTCAGAGACTTTCTGCAGATATGGCAACAGACCCGATCTTCTATTCTGCTGGCGGTAGACCGCACGAAGAGAAAGGCAGACACTAGAAGATGAGAGCCTCCCCAGTTTCTTCCAGGTACGAAGATCTGGCTGTCTTCCAGGAATATCCGGCTGAGGGTGCCGTCTTGCAAATTTGCTCCCAGGTTCCTCGGACCCTTCGAGATTCTGCTGCAAATTAATCCTGTGTCTTACAAGCTTCGGCTGCCTCTTACCCTCAAGATCCGTAACTCCTTCCATGTCTCCCTGCTGAAGCCCGTGGTCCTGAACCGCTACTCCAGGACTCCTAGTTCCGCAGTGGCTCCTGGTGGCTCGTCAGGGACTTTCGAAGTGAGGGAGATCCTTGCCACCAAGAAAGTTGGAGGAAGGACATTTTATTTGGTGGATTGGAGGGGATTTGGTACAGAAGAGACGTCTTGGGAGCCAAAGGAGAACATCGATGCCCCTGTCCTCATGAGGAAGTTTCTCTACCGCTTTGGCCTCAAGAAGAGGGGGCATAAGATGGGGGATACTGTAACGTCTATGGCCGCGGCCCGTCGTTCTGACTTACTCTCTAACGGCCGTGGGCATGGACGTGTGAGTTCTCGGCGGCATCTCCCTCCAGAGAGACGCCGGCACTCACTTCCTTGTTCAGAGACTGACTCCCGCAGGAAATCTGCAATTAGCCCAGAATGCTGCTGGACTATAAAATGGGCTCTGCCCTTTTGATCATTGCCCGAGCGTTGTGGTGTACCTAAAGTTTGTCTTGCAAATGGTCTCCCAGTGTTTTCCAGTTCCCAGTGTTACCCGTTCCTGCTGCCTGTACCCTGTATCCCGTGCTACCGTGCCTCTGTGCGGTCCAGAGATGGAGTCGAGTTGTGTCTTCCTCTGCATCCTTTGTGTCACACCCGCCGGGTGTCTGTCTACTGCCGAAGCCTCATCTTTAGCCTGAATCACCGCTACTGTCTACATTGCCCCAGGTACCCTTTCTGGACAATAGACTTAGTAAAATACCTGTTTGGCCAGCTGCTGTCCTGCTACGTGGTACATCCTAGTGGGTCGACCCCCCCCCCCCCCCGCGCCGCGACACGTCTCAATGTTGGAGAAGTTGTAACCATTTGGGATCCATACTTCACATATTTTGGGAATGCCCTTTATTATTAACCTTTTGGCACTCAATTAGCGCACTACTAAATGAGATTACAACTCAAAATATCAACTTCACGCCGGGACTTGGGTTACTACGGCTTGGAATTGATGTTATTCCCAAACAATTCCAAATTGTACTATGTCCTATTTTAATATCTGCCACATCAGCTGTAGCGTTCAGATGGAAAACATGTAACGTCCCGACCATCACAGACATCATTAAAAAAGTCAATACAAACTATCAATATGAATATATTTATGCCTGTAGCATACAAAGACATGACCGGTTCTGTAAAGATCGGAGGTGTTGGAATAACTCTACATATGCCGTACCAGTCCATTTCTAGTGGGAGTTCATACATTGTCTGTTGTATATATCTTTTTTCTTTATGATGACCTGTATACGTTCTTCACAACATTTATTTTATTTATCTTTCTTTTATTATCCATATTATTTTGAATCCCATTTTCTCAAAATGTTAAAACTCATAGGAATTAACTATTTAATTATTATTTGAGACTTTAACTATTTACTTCTACCTGCGAGTAGAACTGTTCACATATATTTTCTGATGCCTCAACTGTTTAATAAAGACATAATGAAACAGATTAGTTAGGAGATAGGGAATTAATAAACTAGTGACACATTTTCTTTAATTTGTCCACATACTTTTGGCCATATAGTTTTTTGCATAAAGGTTTTATGCGCCTGTACACAATAGATGAGGCTGAAACATCTGAACTCAATAATTAGAAGCGGTGTCCACATATTGTGGCCATAGGGTATTTTCACACATACAAAAAGAAGTGGCTGAAAATTACAAGGCTGTTTTTAAGGAAAAACAGCCTCAGATTTCAAGGCGTTTTTGAAGCTAAAAATTAAGTTTTTTTTTTTTTTTACATTTGAAGCCTGGTTTGAGGAACATGCTACTATAGTGTAGACATAGGGGCGGTGTGGTGTAAGTAGTGAGGATGACGTCATCTGGGAGGCTCCGCCCATTCAGTGCGGGCTGGAAGCTGCTAACGTCTATCGGTGCCGACCGGGAGCTTCAGAATGTCGCTCCTGCTATGTGTGTCCTTTATCCTGCAGGTCGGGTACTGTCAGGGTGAGTGAACAACACGTGACCAGAATAACGCTGTATTAACCCTGTAATGCTGTCATCCTCTGCTTTATGTAGCAGAACTGAACTTTTAGGGTATGTTCACACGTAGTCAACAAAAACGTCTGAAAATCCAGAGCTGTTTTCAAGGGAAAACAGACCCTGCTTTTCAGACGTTTTTTTACCAACTCGCATTTTTCGCGGCGTTTTCACGCCGTTTTCGCGGCGTTTTTTACGTCCGTTTTTGGAGCTGTTTTCATTGGAGTCTATGAGAAAACAGCTCCAAAAACGTCCAAAGAAGTGTCCTGCACTTCTTTTTACGAGGCGTAATTTTACGCGTCGTCGTTTGACAGCTGTCAAACGACGACGCGTAAATAACAGGTCGTCTGCACAGTACGTCGGCAAACCCATTCAAATGAATGGGCAGATGTTTGCCGACGTATTGTAGCCCTATTTTCAGACGTAAAACGAGGCAAAATACGCCTCGTATACGTCTGAAATTTGGCCGTGTGAACATACCCTTATGCTAAGATCTAATTTTTGCCTCAGCTGTTATATAGCTTCTCTGCTATTTACTTGTGGGGTTTTTGTTTATCAGAGTTCGATCTATAAATCCCAATTAAAGGGGTTGTCCCTTCTTTAAATATCATTGTTATTGTATAAAGCATAAAAAGTGAATAATGTTTGGTATTGACCTGCTGATGCAGTGACATTTACCTACGTAGTGAGAGACAACCTGGTATTAAAAAAAAAAATGTTTTTTGCGCTATACAATAAAATTGCAAGGGCTCCGGGGGTATTTTTTAAACATTATCAGGCGGCATATTTTAACCCTTTCAGCACACAGCCTGTATTGGCCTTAAAGACGAAGCCAATTTTTTCTAATCTGATATGTGTCACTTTATGTGGTAATAACTTTGGAATACTTTTACCTATCCAAATGATTCTGAGATTTTTTTCTCATGACATATTGTACTTTATGTTAGTGAAACAATTTGGTCGATAAATTCAATATTTATTTGTGAAAAACACCAAAATTTTGAGAAAATTTTGAAACAATTAGCGCTTTTCTGAATTTAAATATGTCTACTTGTAAAACAGAGAGTAATACCACACAAAATAGTCACTATTTCACATATCCCATACATGTACTTTATGTTTGCATCGTGCTTTTGAACATCCCTTTATTTTTCTGCGACGTTACAAGGCTTAGAACTTTAGCAGCGATTTCTCACATATTCAAGAAAATTTCAAAAGGCTATTTTTTCCAGGACCAGTTCAGTTGTGCAGTGGCTCTGAGGATCAGATACAATACAAACACCTATAAATCACCGCATTTAAAAAAATTCACCCCTCAAAGTATTCAAAACAGCATTAAGAAAGTTTCTTAACCCTTTAGGCGTTTCACAAGAATTAAAAATGGAGGTGAATTTTTCAAATTTCATTTTTTTTTGCAGATATTCGTATTTAATCTTTTTTTTCTGAAACACATAGGATTTTACCAGAGAAACGCAAATCAATATTTATTGCCCAGATTCTGCAGCTTTTAGAAATATACCACACGTGGCCCTATTGTCCTAATGGACTGAAGCACAGGCGTCAGAAGCAAAGGAGCACCTAGAGGATCTTGGTTCCTTCTTTTTATTAGAAAATATTTTAGGTAACATGTCAGGTTTGAAGAGGTCTTGTGGGGCCAAAACAGTGGAAAAACACTCCCAAAAAGACACCATTTGGCAAACTACACCCCTCAAGGAATATATCAAGGGGTATAGTGATCATTTTGACCCCACAGTTTTTTTGCTGGATTTAGTGGAATGAGGCAGTGAAAATTAAAATCTACATTTTTTCCAATAAAACGTGGACATTTTCAATTTTTACAAGGCATAAAGGACAAAAAACACCCCAACATTTGAAAAACGATTTCTCCCGAGTAAAACAATACCCCATCTGTGCTAATAAACTGCTGTTTGGACACACGGCAGGGCTTAGAAGGGAAGGAGCATCATTTGGCTTTCGGAGCTCAAGTTTTGCTGGAATGGTTTTCGGGCATCATTTGCAAAGCCCCTGTGGAACCAAAACAGTGAAAAACCCCCAAAAGTGACCCCATTTTTGAAACTACACCCCTCAAGGAATTTGTCGAGGGGTATAGTAAGCATTTTTACCCCACCGGTTTTTTGCTGACTTTAGTGGAATTAGGCTATGAAAATGAAAAGCTAAATTTTTTTCTAATAAAATGTAGTTTTAGCTCAGATTTTTCAATTTTCACAATGAATAAAGGAGAAAAAGTACCCCAAAATTTGTAAAGCAACCTCTTCTGAGCTCAGGAATACCCCATATGTGGCAATAAATTGCTGTTTGGACCCACGGCAGGGCTTAGAAGGGAAGGAGCACCATTTGGCTTTTGTAGCTCAAATTTTGCTGGTATGGTTTGTGGTGCCATGTCACATTTGCAAAGCCCCTGCGGGACCAAATCAGTGGAAACCACCCAAAAGTGACCCCATTTAATAAACTCCACCCCTGAAGAAATTTATCGAGGGGTATAGAGAGCATGTTAACCCCACAGTTTTTTTGCCGAATTTAGTAGAATTAGGCCATGAAATTAAAAAGCTAAGTTTTTTCCGATAAAACGTGAACATTTTAAATATTTACAAGGAATAAAGCAAGAAAAGGCACCCCAACATTTGAAAAGCAATTTTTCCTGATTACGGCAATACCTCATAAGTGGACATAAACTGCTGTTTGGACACACTGCAAGCCTCAAAAGGGAAGGAGCACCATTTGGAATTCAAATTTAGCTGGAATGGTTTTCAGGTGCCATGTCACATTTCAAAAGCCCATGCGGGGCCAAAACGGTAGGAGCCCCCCAAAAGTGACCCAATTTAGGAAACTACACACCCTAAGGAATCTATCTAGTGGTATATTGAGCATTTAGACCCCACAGCTCTTTTGCAGAATTTATTGGAATTAGACCGTAAAAATTAATATAAACATTTTTTCCACTAAAAAGTTTTTTTTTTTTTTCATTTTTACAAGGAATAAAGGAGAAAAAGACCCACAACAGTTGTAAAGCAATCTCTCCTGAGTACGGCAATACCCAATATGTGGTCATAAACTGCTATTTGGACACACAGCAAGCAAAATTGTTTTTCTGACACCATGTTGAATTGAGCTAAGGCACGAGTACAATGGAAACCCCCAAAAATGTACCTCATTTTGAAAACTACAATTCTGAAAAAATTTATCTAGAGGTATTGTAAGCATTTTGACCCTGCAAGTGTTTTACAGAAATTAGTGCACAGTGAATGTTGCAGATCGAAAATTGCAATTTTTCCACGGATATGCCATTTCAGTGACCAATATGTTGTGCCCAGCTCGAGCCACTGGAGACACCCCATAAATTGTTAAGCGGGTTCTCCACAATATAGGAATACCCCATATGTGGTCATAAACTGCTGTTTGGGCACACTGTCAGGCTCAGAAGGACCGCCATTTGGCTTTTGGAGCGCAGATTTTGCTTGGTAGTAGTTTTGTTTTTGGTTTTACTGGTATTTCAGCTTATAATGTGGGGGCGTATGTAATCTATGCGGAGTACATCAGGGTATATGTAATCTGTGCGGTGTACATCAGGGTATATGTAAGGTGTGAGGAGTACATCAGGGTATATGTAAGCTGTGCCGAGTACATCAGGGTATATGTAATCTGTGCGGAGTACATCAGGGTATATGTAATCTGTGCGGAGTACATCAGGGTATATGTAATCTGTGAGGAGTACATCAGGATATATGTAATCTGTGCGGAGTACATCAGGATATATGTAATCTGTGCGGAGTACATCAGGGTATATGTAATATGTGAGGAGTACATCAGGGTATATGTAATCTGTGCGGAGTACATCAGGGTATATGTAATATGTGAGGAGTACATCAGGGTATATGTAATATGTGCGGAGTACATCAGGGTATATGTAATATGTGAGGAGTACATCAGGGTATATGTAATCTGTGCGGAGTACATAAGGGTATATGTAATCTGTGCGGAGTATATCAGGGTATATGTAAGCTGTGCGGAGTACATCAGGGTATATGTAATCTGTGCGGAGTATATCAGGGTATATGTAAGCTGTGCGGAGTACATCAGGGTATATGTAATCTGTGCGGTCTACATCAGGATATATGTAATATGTGAGGAGTACATCAGAGTATATGTAATATGTGAGGAGTACATCAGGGTATATGTAATATGTGAGGAGTACATCAGGGTATATGTAATATGTGAGGAGTACATCAGGGTATATGTAATATGTGAGGAGTACATCAGGGTATATGTAATCTGTGAGGAGTACATCACGGTATATGTAATATGTGAGGAGTACATCAGGGTATATGTAAACTGTGAGGAGTACATCAGGGTATATGTAATATGTGAGGAGTACATCAGGGTATATGTAATATGTGAGGAGTACATCAGGGTATATGTAATATGTGAGGAGTACATCAGGGTGTATATGTAATATGTCAGGAGTACATCAGGGTATATATAAGCTGTGAGGAGTACATCAGGGTATATGTAATATGTGAGGAGTACATCAGGGTATATGTAATATGTGAGGAGTACATCAGGGTATATGTAATCTGTGAGGAGTACATCAGGGTATATGTAATATGTGAGGAGTACATCAGGGTATATGTAATCTGTGAGGAGTACATCAGGGTATATGTAATCTGTGCGGAGTACATCAGGGTATATGTAATATGTGAGGAGTACATCAGGGTATATGTAATCTGTGCGGAGTACATCAGGGTATATGTAATATGTGAGGAGTACATCAGGGTATATGTAATATGTGCGGAGTACATCAGGGTATATGTAATATGTGAGGAGTACATCAGGGTATATGTAATCTGTGCGGAGTACATAAGGGTATATGTAATCTGTGCGGAGTATATCAGGGTATATGTAAGCTGTGCGGAGTACATCAGGGTATATGTAATCTGTGCGGAGTATATCAGGGTATATGTAAGCTGTGCGGAGTACATCAGGGTATATGTAATCTGTGCGGACTACATCAGGATATATGTAATATGTGAGGAGTACATCAGAGTATATGTAATATGTGAGGAGTACATCAGGGTATATGTAATATGTGAGGAGTACATCAGGGTATATGTAATATGTGAGGAGTACATCAGGGTATATGTAATATGTGAGGAGTACATCAGGGTATATGTAATCTGTGAGGAGTACATCACGGTATATGTAATATGTGAGGAGTACATCAGGGTATATGTAAACTGTGAGGAGTACATCAGGGTATATGTAATATGTGAGGAGTACATCAGGGTATATGTAATATGTGAGGAGTACATCAGGGTATATGTAATATGTGAGGAGTACATCAGGGTGTATATGTAATATGTCAGGAGTACATCAGGGTATATATAAGCTGTGAGGAGTACATCAGGGTATATGTAATATGTGAGGAGTACATCAGGGTATATGTAATATGTGAGGAGTACATCAGGGTATATGTAATCTGTGAGGAGTACATCAGGGTATATGTAATATGTGAGGAGTACATCAGGGTATATGTAATCTGTGAGGAGTACATCAGGGTATATGTAATATGTGAGGAGTACATCAGGGTATATGTAATCTGTGAGGAGTACATCAGGGTATATGTAATATGTGAGGAGTACATCAGGGTATATGTAATATGTGAGGAGTACATCAGGGTATATGTAATGTGTGCGGAGTACATCAGGGTATATGTAATCTGTGCGGAGTACATCAGGGTATATGTAATCTGTGAGGAGTACATCAGGGTATATGTAATATGTGAGGAGTACATCAGGGTATATGTAATCTGTGTGGAGTACATCAGGGTATATGTAATGTGTGCGGAGTACATCAGGGTATATGTAATCTGTGCGGAGTACATCAGGGTATATGTAATATTTGAGGAGTACATCAGGATATATGTAATATGTGTGGAGTACATCAGGGTATATGTAAGCTGTGCGGAGTACATCAGGGTATATGTAATATGTGCGGAGTACATCAGGGTATATGTAATCTGTGAGGAGTACATCAGGGTATATGTAATATGTGAGGAGTACATCAGGGTATATGTAATCTGTGAGGAGTACATCAGGGTATATGTAATATGTGAGGAGTACATCAGGGTATATGTAATCTGTGAGGAGTACATCAGGGTATATGTAATATGTGAGGAGTACATCAGAGTATATGCAATATGTGAGGAGCACATCAGGGTATATGTAAGCTGTGCGGAGTACATCAGGGTATATGTAAGCTGTGCGGAGTACATCAGGGTATATGTAATATGTGAGGAGTACATCAGGATACATATAATATGTTAGGAGTACATCAGGATACATGTAATATGTGAGGAGTACATCAGGGTATATGTAATCTGTGAGGAGTACATCAGGATATATGTAATATGTGAGGAGTACATCAGGATATATGTAATATGTGAGGAGTACATCAGGATATATGTAAGATGTGAGGAGTACATCAGGGTATATATAATATGTGAGGAGAACATCAGGGTATATGTAATCTGTGAGGAGTACATCAGGGTATATGTAATATGTGAGGAGTACATCAGGGTATATGTAATATGTGAGGAGTACATCAGGGTATATGTAATCTGTGAGGAGTACATCAGGATATATGTAATATGTGAGGAGTACATCAGGGTATATGTAATGTGTGCGGAGTACATCAGGATATATGTAATCTGTGCGGAGTACATCAGGGTATATGTAATATGTGAGGAGTACATCAGGGTATATGTAATATGTGAGGAGTACATCAGGGTATATGTAATCTGTGAGGAGTACATCAGGATATATGTAATATGTGAGGAGTACATCAGGGTATATGTAATCTGTGCGGAGTACATCAGGGTATATGTAATATGTGAGGAGTACATCAGGGTATATGTAATCTGTGCGGAGTACATCAGGGTATATGTAATATGTGAGGAGTACATCAGGGTATATGTAATATGTGAGGAGTACATCAGGGTATATGTAATATGTGAGGAGTACATCAGGGTATATGTAATCTGTGCGGAGTATATCAGGGTATATGTAAGCTGTGCGGAGTACATCAGGGTATATGTAATCTGTGCGGACTACATCAGGATATATGTAATATGTGAGGAGTACATCAGGGTATATGTAATATGTGAGGAGTACATCAGGGTACATGTAATATGTGAGGAGTACATCAGGGTATATGTAATATGTGAGGAGTACATCAGGGTATATGTAATATGTGAGGAGTACATCAGGGTATATGTAATATGTGAGGAGTACATCAGGGTATATGTAATATGTGAGGAATACATCAGGGTGTATATATAATATGTCAGGAGTACATCAGGGTATATATAAGCTGTGAGGAGTACATCAGGGTATATGTAATATGTGAGGAGTACATCAGGGTATATGTAATATGTGAGGAGTACATCAGGGTATATGTAATCTGTGAGGAGTACATCAGGGTATATGTAATATGTGAGGAGTATATCAGGGTATATGTAATATGTGAGGAGTACATCAGGGTATATGTAATATGTGAGGAGTACATCAGGGTATATGTAATCTGTGAGGAGTACATCAGGGTATATGTAATATGTGAGGAGTACATCAGGGTATATGTAATCTGTGTGGAGTACATCAGGGTATATGTAATGTGTGCGGAGTACATCAGGGTATATGTAATCTGTGCGGAGTACATCAGGGTATATGTAATATGTGAGGAGTACATCAGGATATATGTAATATGTGTGGAGTACATCAGGGTATATGTAAGCTGTGCGGAGTACATCAGGGTATATGTAATATGTGCGGAGTACATCAGGGTATATGTAATCTGTGAGGAGTACATCAGGGTATATGTAATATGTGAGGAGTACATCAGGGTATATGTAATCTGTGAGGAGTACATCAGGGTATATGTAATATGTGAGGAGTACATCAGGGTATATGTAATATGTGAGGAGTACATCAGAGTATATGTAATATGTGAGGAGCACATCAGGGTATATGTAAGCTGTGCGGAGTACATCAGGGTATATGTAAGCTGTGCGGAGTACATCAGGGTATATGTAATATGTGAGGAGTACATCAGGATACATATAATATGTTAGGAGTACATCAGGATACATGTAATATGTGAGGAGTACATCAGGGTATATGTAATCTGTGAGGAGTACATCAGGATATATGTAATATGTGAGGAGTACATCAGGGTATATATAATCTGTGCGGAGTACATCAGGATATATGTAAGATGTGAGGAGTACATCAGGGTATATATAATATGTGAGGAGAACATCAGGGTATATGTAATCTGTGAGGAGTACATCAGGGTATATGTAATATGTGAGGAGTACATCAGGGTATATGTAATATGTGAGGAATACATCAGGGTATATGTAATCTGTGAGGAGTACATCAGGGTATATGTAATATGTGAGGAGTACATCAGGGTATATGTAATGTGTGCGGAGTACATCAGGATATATGTAATCTGTGCGGAGTACATCAGGGTATATGTAATATGTGAAGAGTACATCAGGGTATATGTAATATGTGAGGAGTACATCAGGGTATATGTAATCTGTGAGGAGTACATCAGGATATATGTAATATGTGAGGAGTACATCAGGATATATGTAATATGTGTGGAGTACATCAGGGTATATGTAAGCTGGGCGGAGTACATCAGGATATATGTAATGTGTGCGGAGTACATCAGGATATATGTAATATGTGCGGAGTACATTAGGGTATATGTAATCTGTGAGGAGTACATCAGGGTATATGTAATATGTGAGGAGTACATCAGGGTATATGTAATATGTGAGGAGTACATCAGGGTATATGTAATATGTGAGGAGCACATCAGGGTATATGTAAACTGTGTGGAGTACATCAGGGTATATGTAAGCTGTGTTGAGTACATCAGGGCATATGTAATATGTGCGGAGTACATCAGAGTATATGTAATATGTGCGGAGTACATCAGGATATATGTAAACTGTGAGGGGTACATCAGGGTATATGTAATATGTGCGGAGTACATCAGGGTATATGTAAACTGGGCGGAGTACATCAGGGTATATGTAATCTGTGAGGGGTACATCAGGGTATATGTAATCTGTGAGGAGTACATCAGGGTATATGTAATCTGTGAGGAGTACATCAGGATATATGTAATATGTGAGGAGTACATCAGGATACATGTAATATGTGAGGAGTACATCAGGATACATGTAATATGTGAGGAGTACATCAGGGTATATGTAATCTGTGAGGAGTACATCACGATATATGTAATATGTGAGGAGTACATCAGGGTATATATAATCTGTGCGGAGTACATCAGGATATATGTAAGATGTGAGGAGTACATCAGGTTATATATAATATGTGAGGAGAACATCAGGGTATATGTAATCTGTGAGGAGTACTTCAGGGTATATGTAATATGTGAGGAGTACATCAGGGTATATGTAATATGTGAGGAGAACATCAGGGTATATGTAATCTGTGAGGAGAACATCAGGGTATATGTAATCTGTGAGGAGTACATCAGGGTATATGTAATCTGTGAGGAGTACATCAGGATATATGTAATATGTGAGGAGTACATCAGGGTATATGTAATATGTGCGGAGTACATCAGGGTATATGTAATATGTGAGGAGTACATCAGGGTATATGTAAACTGCGGAGTACATCAGGGTATATGTAATATGTGAGGAGTACATCAGGGTATATGTAATCTGTGCGGAGTACATCAGGGTATATGTAAACTGCGGAGTACATCAGGGTATATGTAATATGTGTGGAGTACATCAGGGTATATGTAATCTGTGAGGAGTACATCAGGGTATATGTAAACTGCGGAGTACATCAGGGTATATGTAATATGTGAGGAGTACATCAGGGTATATGTAATCTGTGCGGAGTACATCAGGGTATATGTAATCTGTGAGGAGTACATCAGGGTATATGTAATATGTGAGGAGTACATCAGGGTATATGTAAACTGTGCGGAGTACATCAGGGCATATGTAATCTGTGAGGAGAACATCAGGGTATATGTAATCTGTGCAGAGTACATCAGGGTATATGTAATATGTGTGGAGTACATCAGGGGATATGTAATATGTGAGGAGTACATCAGGGTATATGTAATATGTGAGGAGTACATCAGGGTATACGTAAGCTGTGCGGACTACATCAGGATATATGTAATATGTGAGGAGTACATCAGGGTATATGTAATCTGTGAGGAGTACATCACGATATATGTAATATGTGAGGAGTACATCAGGGTATATATAATCTGTGCGGAGTACATCAGGATATATGTAAGATGTGAGGAGTACATCAGGGTATATATAATATGTGAGGAGAACATCAGGGTATATGTAATCTGTGAGGAGTACTCCAGGGTATATGTAATATGTGAGGAGTACATCAGGGTATATGTAATATGTGAGGAGAACATCAGGGTATATGTAATCTGTGAGGAGAACATCAGGGTATATGTAATCTGTGAGGAGTACATCAGGGTATATGTAATCTGTGAGGAGTACATCAGGATATATGTAATATGTGAGGAGTACATCAGGGTATATGTAATATGTGCGGAGTACATCAGGGTATATGTAATATGTGAGGAGTACATCAGGGTATATGTAAACTGCGGAGTACATCAGGGTATATGTAATATGTGAGGAGTACATCAGGGTATATGTAATCTGTGCGGAGTACATCAGGGTATATGTAAACTGCGGAGTACATCAGGGTATATGTAATATGTGAGGAGAACATCAGGGTATATGTAATCTGTGAGGAGAACATCAGGGTATATGTAATCTGTGAGGAGTACATCAGGGTATATGTAATATGTGAGGAGTACATCAGGGTATATGTAATATGTGCGGAGTACATCAGGGTATATGTAATATGTGCGGAGTACATCAGGGTATATGTAATCTGTGAGGAGTACATCAGGGTATATGTAAACTGCGGAGTACATCAGGGTATATGTAATATGTGAGGAGTACATCAGGGTATATGTAATCTGTGCGGAGTACATCAGGGTATATGTAAACTGCGGAGTACATCAGGGTATATGTAATATGTGAGGAGTACATCAGGGTATATGTAATCTGTGAGGAGTACATCAGGGTATATGTAAACTGCGGAGTACATCAGGGTATATGTAATATGTGAGGAGTACATCAGGGTATATGTAATCTGTGCGGAGTACATCAGGGTATATGTAATCTGTGAGGAGTACATCAGGGTATATGTAATATGTGAGGAGTACATCAGGGTATATGTAAGCTGTGCGGAGTACATCAGGGCATATGTAATCTGTGAGGAGAACATCAGGGTATATGTAATCTGTGCAGAGTACATCAGGGTATATGTAATATGTGTGGAGTACATCAGGGGATATGTAATATGTGAGGAGTACATCAGGGTATATGTAATATGTGAGGAGTACATCAGGGTATATGTAAGCTGTGCGGACTACATCAGGATATATGTAATATGTGAGGAGTACATCAGGGTATATGTAATATGTGAGGAGTACATCAGGGTATATGTAAGCTGTGCGGAGTACATCAGGATATATGTAATATGTGAGGAGTACATCAGGGTATATGTAATATGTGAGGAGTACATCAGGGTATATGTAATATGTGAGGAGTACATCAGGGTATATGTAATATGTGAGGAGTACATCAGGGTATATATAATATGTGAGGAGAACATCAGGATATATGTAATGTGTGCGGAGTACATCAGGATATATGTAATATGTGCGGAGTACATCAGGGTATATGTAATATGTGAGGAGTACATCAGGGTATATGTAATCTGTGAGGAGTACATCAGGGTATATGTAATATGTGAGGAGTACATCAGGGTATATGTAATGTGTGCGGAGTACATCAGGATATATGTAATCTGTGCGGAGTACATCAGGATATATGTAATGTGTGCGGAGTACATCAGGATATATGTAATATGTGTGGAGTACATCAGGGTATATGTAATCTGTGAGGAGTACATCAGGGTATATGTAATATGTGAGGAGTACATCAGGGTATATGTAATATGTGAGGAGTACATCAGGGTATATGTAATCTGTGAGGAGTACATCAGGGTATATGTAATATGTGAGGAGTACATCAGGGTATATGTAATGTGTGCCGAGTACATCAGGATATATGTAATCTGTGCGGAGTACATCAGGGTATATGTAATATGTGAGGAGTACATCAGGGTATATGTAATATGTGAGGAGTACATCAGGGTATATGTAAGCTGTGCGGAGTACATCAGGATATATGTAAGATGTGAGGAGTACATCAGGGTATATGTAATATGTGAGGAGAACATCAGGGTATATGTAATCTGTGAGGAGAACATCAGGGTATATGTAATCTGTGAGGAGTACATCAGGGTATATGTAATATGTGAGGAGTACTTCAGGGTATATGTAATATGTGAGGAGTACATCAGGGTATATGTAATATGTGAGGAGAACATCAGGGTATATGTAATCTGTGAGGAGAACATCAGGGTATATGTAATCTGTGAGGAGTACATCAGGGTATATGTAATCTGTGAGGAGTACATCAGGATATATGTAATATGTGAGGAGTACATCAGGGTATATGTAATATGTGCGGAGTACATCAGGGTATATGTAATATGTGAGGAGTACATCAGGGTATATGTAAACTGCGGAGTACATCAGGGTATATGTAATATGTGAGGAGTACATCAGGGTATATGTAATCTGTGCGGAGTACATCAGGGTATATGTAAACTGCGGAGTACATCAGGGTATATGTAATATGTGAGGAGAACATCAGGGTATATGTAATCTGTGAGGAGAACATCAGGGTATATGTAATCTGTGAGGAGTACATCAGGGTATATGTAATCTGTGAGGAGTACATCAGGATATATGTAATATGTGAGGAGTACATCAGGGTATATGTAATATGTGCGGAGTACATCAGGGTATATGTAATCTGTGAGGAGTACATCAGGGTATATGTAAACTGCGGAGTACATCAGGGTATATGTAATATGTGAGGAGTACATCAGGGTATATGTAATCTGTGCAGAGTACATCAGGGTATATGTAAACTGCGGAGTACATCAGGGTATATGTAATCTGTGAGGAGAACATCAGGGTATATGTAATCTGTGAGGAGTACATCAGGGTATATGTAATCTGTGAGGAGTACATTAGGATATATGTAATATGTGAGGAGTACATCAGGGTATATGTAATATGTGCGGAGTACATCAGGGTATATGTAATCTGTGAGGAGTACATCAGGGTATATGTAAACTGCGGAGTACATCAGGGTATATGTAATATGTGAGGAGTACATCAGGGTATATGTAATCTGTGCAGAGTACATCAGGGTATATGTAAACTGCGGAGTACATCAGGGTATATGTAATATGTGAGGAGTACATCAGGGTATATGTAATCTGTGAGGAGTACATCAGGGTATATGTAAACTGCGGAGTACATCAGGGTATATGTAATATGTGAGGAGTACATCAGGGTATATGTAATCTGTGCGGAGTACATCAGGGTATATGTAATCTGTGAGGAGTACATCAGGGTATATGTAATATGTGAGGAGTACATCAGGGTATATGTAAGCTGTGCGGAGTACATCAGGGCATATGTAATCTGTGAGGAGAACATCAGGGTATATGTAATCTGTGCAGAGTACATCAGGGTATATGTAATATGTGTGGAGTACATCAGGGGATATGTAATATGTGAGGAGTACATCAGGGTATATGTAATATGTGCGGAGTACATCAGGGTATATGTAATCTGTGAGGAGTACATCAGGGTATATGTAATATGTGCGGAGTACATCAGGGTATATGTAATATGTAATATGTGAGGAGTACATCAGGGTATATGTAATCTGTGAGGAGTACATCAGGGTATATGTAAGCTGTGCGGAGTACATCAGGGTATATGTAATATGTGAGGAGTACATCAGGGTATATGTAATATGTGAGCAGTACATAAGGGGACATGTAATATGTGAGGAGTACATCAGGATATATGTAATATGTGAGGAGTACATCAGGGTATATGTAAGCTGTGAGGAGTACATCAGGGTATATGTAAGCTGTGAGGAGTACATCAGGATATATGTAATATGTGAGGAGTACATCAGGGTATATGTAATATGTGAGGAGTACATCAGGGAATATGTAATATGTGAGGAGTACATTAGGGCATATGTAATATGTGAGGAGTATATCAGGGTATATGTAATCTGTGCGGAGTACATCAGGATATATGTAATATGTGAGGAGTACATCAGGGTATATGTAATATGTGAGGAGTACATCAGGGTATATGTAATATGTGAGGAGTACATCAGGGTATATGTAATCTGTGCGGAGTACATCAGGGTATATGTAAGCTGTGAGGAGAACATCAGGGTATATGTAAGCTGTGAGGAGTACATCAGGGTATATGTAAGCTGTGAGGAGTACATCAGGGTATATGTAAGCTGTGAGGAGTACATCAGGGTATATGTAAGCTGGGCGGAGTACATCAGGGTATATGTAATATGTGAGGAGTACATCAGGGTATACGTAATATGTGAGGAGTACATCAGGGTATATGTAATATGTGAGGAGTACATCAGGGTATATGTAAACTGTGTGGAGAACATCAGGGTATATGTAATATGTGCGGAGTACATCAGGGTACATGTAATATGTGAGGAGTACATCAGGGTATATGTAAGCTGTGCGGAGTACATCAGGGTATATGTAATCTGTGCAGAGTACATCAGGGTATATGTAATATGTGTGGAGTACATCAGGGGATATGTAATATGTGAGGAGTACATCAGGGTATATGTAATATGTGCGGAGTACATCAGGGTATATGTAATATGTGAGGAGTACATCAGGGTATACGTAATATGTGAGGAGTACATCAGGGTATATGTAATATGTGAGGAGTACATCAGGGTATATGTAAACTGTGTGGAGAACATCAGGGTATATGTAATATGTGCGGAGTACATCAGGGTACATGTAATATGTGAGGAGTATATCAGGGTATATGTAATCTGTGAGGAGAACATCAGGGTATATGTAATCTGTGCAGAGTACATCAGGGTATATGTAATATGTGTGGAGTACATCAGGGGATATGTAATATGTGAGGAGTACATCAGGGTATATGTAATATGTGCGGAGTACATCAGGGTATATGTAATCTGTGAGGAGTACATCAGGATATATGTAATATGTGAGGAGTACATCAGGGTATATGTAATATGTGAGGAGTACATCAGGGTATATGTAATATGTGAGGAGTACATCAGGGTATATGTAATATGTGAGGAGTACATCAGGGTATATGTAATATGTGAGGAGTACATCAGGGTATATGTAATCTGTGAGGAGTACATCAGGGTACATGTAAGCTGTGCGGAGTACATCAGGATATATGTAATATGTGAGGAGTACATCAGGGTATATGTAATATGTGAGGAGTACATCAGGGTATATGTAATATGTGAGGAGTACATCAGGGTATATGTAATCTGTGAGGAGTACATCAGGGTATATGTAATATGTGAGGAGTACATCAGGGAATATGTAAGCTGGGCGGAGTACATCAGGATATATGTAATCTGTGAGGAGTACATCAGGATATATGTAATATGTGAGGAGTACATCAGTGTATATGTAATCTGTGCGGAGTACATCAGGGTATATGTAATATGTGAGGAGTACATCAGGGTATATGTAATATGTGAGGAGTACATCAGGGTATATGTAATCTGTGAGGAGTACATCAGGGTATATGTAATCTGTGAGGAGTACATCAGGGTATATGTAATATGTGAGGAGTACATCAGGGTATATGTAATATGTGAGGAGTATATCAGGGTATATGTAATATGTGAGGAGTACATCAGGATATATGTAATATGTGAGGAGTACATCAGGGTATATGTAATATGTGAGGAGTACATCAGGGTATATGTAACATGTGAGGAGTACATCAGGGTATATGTAATATGTGAGGAGTACATCAGGGTATATGTAATCTGTGAGGAGTACATCAGGGTATATGTAAACTGCGGAGTACATCAGGGTATATGTAATATGTGAGGAGTACATCAGGGTATATGTAATCTGTGCAGAGTACATCAGGGTATATGTAAGCTGTGCGGGTACATCAGGGTATATGTAATATGTGCGGAGTACATCAGGGTATATGTAATCTGTGAGGAGTACATCAGGGTATATGTAATATTTGCGGAGTACATCAGGGTATATGTAATATGTGAGGAGTACATCAGGGTATATGTAATCTGTGAGGAGTACATCAGGGTATATGTAAGCTGTGCGGAGTACATCAGGGTATATGTAATATGTGAGGAGTACATCAGGGTATATGTAATATGTGAGGAGTACATCAGGGTACATGTAATATGTGAGGAGTACATCAGGGTATATGTAATATGTGCGGAGTACATCAGGGTACATGTAATATGTGAGGAGTACATCAGGGTATATGTAATATGTGAGGAGTACATCAGGGCATATGTAATATGTGAGGAGTATATCAGGGTATATGTAATCTGTGCGGAGTACATCAGGGTATATGTAAGCTGTGAGGAGTACATCAGGGTATATGTAATATGTGAGGAGTACATCAGGGTATATTTAAACTGTGCAGAGTACCTCAGGGTCAGTGGCGGATTATCATATGGGCGTTTCGGGCGGCCGCCCGGGGCCCGAGGCTCCCAGGGGGCCCATGGCAGCCCGAAACGCACATTATCCCCTAAATCTATTCAGCGCGCTAGCGCTGCTAACGGCCGAAGATGGGGAGGAGCAGGGAATTCGCCGGGATCCAGGGGTAGGACACGCCTCCCTGACAGTGCGGGCCGCCGCCATTGAGTAACAGAACAGCGACGGACGGCTGTTCTGTTACTCCAAAGCAGCAAGAGAAGAGCCGGCGGGCGGTCACCGGCGCTGAGGTCAGCACAGGATTATCCTCCTGCCCAACTGGTTCCCGACCGCTGGCTGTATTTTTACGGCCAGCGGTCAGGGACGGGTGCTTAAAACCCGAGCCATAGACTTTCTACGGCTCGGGTTTTAACTTGCTGCCCGCGCGATCGGGCAGCTGAATGTCGGGTCTCCGGCTGTCAGTGACTGCCGGGGACCCTGAGGAGAAGACAGAAGCAGCTTTCGCTGCTTCTGTCTTCTCCGATGTCTTCTTACACAGCGTTCAATGAACGCTGTGTACAGGAATAGAGACAGCAGCAGCGGCGCTGTCTCTATTCCTCCCGGTGATCATGTGACAGGTCACATGATCGCCGGGTGCCGTTAGTGGCAGACTGTTGCTGGGTCTTACTAGACCCAGCACAGCCCTATTAGTGACAATCGTCACTGTGAGAGGGCTGATTTCCCTGCTGTGCAGCTCCAGTTACAGTGGAAAAACATGGTGTAAAACAAAGAGAAAGTAGATATAAAGTTCCCCAAAGGTCTTTTTTGACCTTTGAGGATCAGAACATAGTAATAAAAAAATAGTAAAGTGCAAAAAAAAATAATAATAATAAATACACATAAAATACCCACCCCAAAAAAAACGTTCCCCCCCGCCAATCATTGTTGTAACGCTAGCGCTGACCCAATTACCCTAATATAGACATGTAATATATTAAAATTTACGGTAGACAATGACGATCACAGATAAAAGGTCTATTTTAGGGTAAAACAATGTTATTACCAAAAAAAAATAGCTGAAACGTAAAAAAGCTTATTTTTTTACTATTATTTTCAAACTTTATGAATAAAAATTCTAAAATGGCAAAAAATGTGTGCATAAAAACGATAAAAAACGAAACCTGCATTGTCTACGGAAAAAATGTCGCAAAAATAACGTCGGTTTTATTTTTTTTTAATAAAAATGTGTGTTTGGTGCAACTTTGTAATTACGTTTTATTAAAAAATATTTTCACTTTTTGAGATACAGCTGCTTTGTATCCTGTATCCGTCAGGTCAGCAGGACTGACGGGATCAGTGAAACGGGCCCTGCGCTAAATTATAATCTTAGATGTGATAGATTTGAGGTGGATCCTGCGTGTCACTGATCCCGTCAGTCCTGCTGACCTGACGGATACAGGATACAAAGCAGCCGTATCTCAAAAAGTAAAAATATTTTTTAATAAAATCAATCAATCACACTGATACACAGACATACTATATATATATATATAATTATAATATAAAGTTTTTAAATGTGTACATAACCTTGTGGCACTATATACAAGGGGGAGCGCTGTGTGGCACTATATACAAGGGGGAGCTCTGTGTGGCACTATATACAAGGGGGAGCGCTGTGTGACACTATATACAAGGGGGAGCGCTGTGAGGCACTATATACAAGGGGGAGCGCTGTGAGGCACTATATACAAGGGTACAAGGGTGAGCGCTGTGAGGCACTATATACAAGGGGGAGCGCTGTGAGGCACTATATACAAGGGGGAGCGCTGTGAGGCACTATATACAAAGGGGAGCGCTGTGAGGCACTATATACAAGGGGGAGCGCTGTGAGGCAAGGGGGGGCTGTGTAGTGCTATCCACCGTGGTATGTGTGTGGCGCTCTTTATAGGGGGGGCTTTTTGGTGCTATTTACAAGAGGGGGAGGGCTGTGTGGCGCTCTCTACAGGGGGGCTGTATGGCACTATCTATAGGGGGCTGTGTGTAACGCTCTCTACGAGGGGGATGTGTGATATATAGAGGGGGCTGTGTATGGCGATATCTATGGGGGTGTGTAATATCTACAGGGGCTGTGTGTGGCACTATGTACAGGGGGCTGTGTGTATGGTGTTTTACAGTGTGTGGTATTATATTCAGGCGCGCAGTGTTTGGTGCTATTATATTTAGGGGCACAGTATGTGGCACCATGATAACTTTATTTTCGTTTATAGGTGTGGAAATGTTGGAAAAGTGAGGAGACGTCTAAGTGGCAAATTCTGCAGAAATGAGTCATGGCCGGGAGAAGTCGTCATGAGTGCTGGACCGGATGGAGAAGAAAAGAGGAAAAAAACTACTAGAATCTGAGACGTCGTCACCTGTGAGTCACTAGATTTATAGAGAATCTGTCACCTCTCCTGACATGTTTATTATAGGAAATCCTTGTATTTCACAAAAAGTCTTTCTGCAGTCCAGGACTGATAGACAATTCCCCTTGTCAGGAGGTTGTGTCCCTGCACAGTGTGATACTGTCAGTATGTAGGGACACCGCGCTGTGACAAGGGGAATCGTAACACTGTTAATGCTTGCCCAAAAAGGTAGTGTTAAAAATAGTTACGGTGAGGAAGGGGGGCCCAAGTTTGGGTAACAGCCCAGGGCCCATGGTCTACTTAATCCGCCACTGCTCAGGGTATATGTAATATGTGAGGAGTACATCAGGGTATATGTAATATGTGAGGAGTACATCAGGGTACATGTAATATGTGAGGAGTACATCAGGGTATATGTAATATGTGAGGAGTACATCAGGGTATATGTAATATGTGAGGAGTACATCAGGGTACATGTAATATGTGAGGAGTACATCAGGGTATATGTAATATGTGAGGAGTACATCAGGGTATATGTAAGCTGTGAGGAGTACATCAGGGTATATGTAAGCTGTGAGGAGTACATCAGGGTATATGTAAGCTGTGAGGAGTACATCAGGGTATATGTAATATGTGAGGAGTACATCAGGGTATATGTAAACTGTGCGGAGTACATCAGGGTATATGTAATATGTGAGGAGTACATCAGGGTACATGTAATATAAGAGGAGTACATCAGGGTATATGTAATATGTGAGGAGCACATCAGGGTATATGTAATATGTGCGGAGTACATCAGGATATATGTAATATGTGAGGAGTACATCAGGGTATATGTAAGCTGTGAGGAGTACATCAGGGTATATGTAAGCTGTGAGGAGTACATCGGGATATATGTAATATGTGAGGAGTACATCAGGGTATATGTAATATGTGAGGAGTACATCAGGGTATATGTAATCTGTGCGGAGTACATCAGGATATATGTAATATGTGAGGAGTACATCAGGATATATGTAATATGTGAGGAGTACATCAGGGTATATGTAAGCTGTGAGGAGTACATCAGGATATATGTAATATGTGAGGAGTACATCAGGGTATATGTAATATGTGAGGAGTACATCAGGGTATATGTAATCTGTGCGGAGTACATCAGGGTATATGTAAGCTGTGAGGAGAACATCAGGGTATATGTAAGCTGTGAGGAGTACATCAGGGTATATGTAAGCTGTGAGGAGTACATCAGGGTATATGTAAGCTGTGAGGAGTACATCAGGGTATATGTAAGCTGGGCGGAGTACATCAGGGTATATGTAATATGTGAGGAGTACATCAGGGTATACGTAATATGTGAGGAGTACATCAGGGTATATGTAATATGTGAGGAGTACATCAGGGTATATGTAAACTGTGTGGAGAACATCAGGGTATATGTAATATGTGCGGAGTACATCAGGGTACATGTAATATGTGAGGAGTACATCAGGGTATATGTAAGCTGTGCGGAGTACATCAGGGTATATGTAATATGTGAGGAGTACATCAGGGTATATGTAATATGTGAGGAGTACATCAGGGTACATGTAATATATGAGGAGTACATCAGGGTATATGTAATATGTGCGGAGTACATCAGGGTACATGTAATATGTGAGGAGTACATCAGGGTATATGTAATATGTGAGGAGTACATCAGGGCATATGTAATATGTGAGGAGTATATCAGGGTATATGGAATCTGTGCGGAGTACATCAGGGTATATGTAAGCTGTGAGGAGTACATCAGGGTATATGTAATATGTGAGGAGTACATCAGGGTATATGTAAACTGTGCGGAGTACATCAGGGTATATGTAATATGTGAGGAGTACATCAGGGTATATGTAATATGTGAGGAGTACATCAGGGTATATGTAATATGTGAGGAGTACATCAGGATATATGTAATATGTGAGGAGTACATCAGGGTATATGTAATATGTGAGGAGTACATCAGGGTGTAAAGGATCTGCCAGGCACTGCGGGGTTAACTCCCAGAACTAATCAGTCAGCACCTGAGAATACATCCCTGAGACTGACTCCTGCTTCCACCATTCAGGCTGGCAGGCTTAGGAGTGGGAGAGCCTATCGTAACCTGGCCAGACTCAGCTAGCTCCCGCCCTCGGTCTATTTAAGCCTGCACTTCCTGTCCCTCGGTGCTTGTTATTGCTTTGGTTTCCTTCCTTGTGGTTCCTGGCCCAGCTACAGCTCCTGCTATTTTTGATCCTGCTCCATACCGACCCTGGCTTACCGACTACTCTTCTGCTTTTCGTTTGGTACCTCGCACACTCCTGGCTTGACTCGGCTCGTTCACCACTCTGGTTGCTCACGGTGTTGCCGTGGGCAACGGCCCCTTTTCCTTGCTTGTGTTCCTTGTATGTTTGTCGTGTTTGTCGTGCACTTACTGAGCGCAGGGACCGCCGCCCAGTTGTACCCCGTCGCCTAGGGCGGGTCGTTGCAAGTAGGCAGGGACAGAGTGGCGGGTAGATTAGGGCTCACTTGTCCGTCTCCCTACCCCCTGCCGTTACATAATAACAAGCCCATACCTAGTCTACCCCTGGTCCCTGACACCACTATGGATCCCCGTGAGACCCTGGCTCAGCAAATGCAGGGTCTCTCCCTACAGGTCCAGGCCCTGGCTCAGAGGGTCAACCAGCCTGATGCTACCCTGGTAGTTCCCCGCACCGCACCTCTTGAACCCCACCTCAAGTTGCCCGACCGGTTCTCAGGGGACCGGAGGACTTTTCTCTCCTTTCGGGAGAGTTGTAGGCTTTACTTTCGTTTAAAGCCTCATTCCTCAGGTTCTGAGAGCCAGCGGGTGGGTATAATTATGTCCCGGCTCCAGGAAGGGCCCCAAGAGTGGGCCTTCTCCTTGGCTCCTGACGCCCCTGAACTTTCCTCTGTTGATTGTTTCTTTTCTGCTCTCGGACTTATTTATGACGAAACTGACAGGACTGCCTTTGCCGAGAGTCAGCTGGTGACCTTAAGTCAGGGTAAGAGACCTGTTGAGGAGTATTGCTCTGACTTTCGGAAGTGGTGCGTAGCTTCTCGGTGGAATGACCCTGCCTTAAGGTGCCAGTTTAGGTTGGGTCTGTCGAATGCCCTGAAAGACCTGCTAGTTAGCTATCCCTCTTGTGACTCCCTAGACCAGGTTATGGCTTTAGCGATACGACTTGACCGACGTCTCAGGGAACGACAACGTGAACGTTTATGTGTTTTCTCCTCCGACTCCCCCATGATGCCTCCCGAAGCTCCGTTGCTTCGTTCCTCCCCGAAAGATTCAGAGATACCTATGCAACTCGGGGCCTCCGTGTCCCCCCAACAACGTAGAGAATTCCGCAGGAAGAATGGTCTCTGCTTCTACTGTGGGGACGACAAGCATCAAGTGAACAACTGTCCTAAGCGTAAGGTTGCAGCCAGAGAACTTCCGCGTCTAAGTGATCATCGGGGAGGTCACTTGGGCGCACAGGTATTTCCCGTAAATATGAAACGTACTAAGATCTTGCTTCCCTTTCAGGTCTCTTTTGGTGGTAGGTCTGCTACCGGCAGTGCTTTCGTGGATTCAGGGTCCTCTACTAATATCATGTCTGTGGAATTTGCTATGTCCCTTGCTATGCCTCTTATTGATTTGCCTAAACCTGTCCCGGTAGTGGGTATCGACGCCACTCCTCTTGCTAATGGTTATTTTACACAGCATACCCCTGTTTTTGAACTCCTTGTTGGCTCCATGCATTTGGAGCAATGCTCTGTACTGTTGATGCAGGGATTATCGTACGATTTGGTGCTAGGTCTTCCCTGGTTGCAGTTGCATAATCCTACGTTTGACTGGAATACTGGGGAGCTAACCAAATGGGGTAATGAATGTTGTACGTCATGTTTTTCTGTTAATTCTATTTCTCCCCCTAAGGAGGCGAATACGCTACCCGAGTTTGTTCAGGACTTCGCTGATGTTTTCTCTAGGGAGGCCTCCGAAGTGTTACCTCCTCATAGAGAATACGATTGCGCTATCGAATTGGTACCAGGAGCTAAGCTTCCTAAGGGTAGGATATTTAATCTTTCTTGTCCCGAACGTGAAGCTATGAGAGTGTATATCCAGGAATCCCTGGCCAAGGGTTACATTCGTCCCTCTTCTTCTCCGGTAGGTGCTGGCTTCTTCTTCGTGGGGAAGAAGGATGGTGGTCTTAGGCCATGCATTGACTACCGTAGCCTGAATAAGGTCACGGTAAGGAACCAGTATCCCCTTCCTTTGATTCCTGATCTCTTTAATCAGGTTCAGGGGGCCCAATGGTTTTCTAAATTGGATCTACGGGGGGCGTATAACCTTATTCGCATCAAAGAGGGGGATGAGTGGAAGACTGCGTTTAACACGCCTGAAGGCCATTTCGAATACCTCGTCATGCCCTTTGGGTTGTGTAATGCCCCTGCGGTCTTCCAGAATTTCATAAATGAGATTTTGAGAAATTACCTGGGGATTTTTCTGGTAGTGTACCTTGATGACATACTGGTGTTTTCCAAGGACTGGTCCTCCCACGTGGAGCATGTCAGGAAGGTGCTCCAGGTCCTTCGGGAAAATAAACTGTTTGCCAAAACCGAAAAATGTGTGTTTGGGGTACAGGAGATTCCATTTTTGGGTCAAATCCTCACTCCTCATGAATTCCGCATGGACCCCGCCAAGGTTCAGGCTGTGGCGGAATGGGTCCAACCTGCCTCCCTGAAGGCGTTACAGTGTTTTTTGGGATTTGCTAATTATTACAGGAGATTTATTGCTAACTTCTCGGTCATCGCTAAGCCCCTTACGGACCTCACTCGCAAAGGTGCTGATCTCCTCCACTGGCCTCCTGAGGCTGTCCAGGCTTTTGAGGTCCATAAGAAGTGCTTTGTCTCGGCCCCGGTGCTGGTTCAGCCCAACCAAATGGAGCCATTTATCGTGGAAGTTGACGCATCTGAGGTGGGAGTGGGGGCTGTCTTGTCCCAGGGTACCAGGTCCCTCACCCATCTCCGCCCCTGTGCCTACTTCTCCAGGAAGTTTTCGCCAACTGAAAGTAACTATGATATTGGCAACCGCGAACTCTTAGCCATTAAATGGGCATTTGAAGAGTGGCGCCACTTCCTGGAGGGGGCTAGGCACCAGGTAACGGTCCTTACCGACCACAAGAATCTGGTGTTCCTAGAATCTGCCCGGAGGCTAAACCCGAGACAAGCTCGATGGGCGTTATTTTTTACCAGATTCAATTTTTTGGTTACCTATAGGGCTGGGTCTAAAAATATTAAGGCTGATGCACTGTCGCGTAGCTTCATGGCCAGCCCTCCTTCGGAGGAAGATCCTGCTTGTATTTTGCCTCCAGGTATAATCATTTCCTCGATCGATTCTGATTTAGTCTCTGAAATTGCTGCTGATCAAGGTGCAGCTCCCGGGAACCTTCCTGAGAACAAGCTGTTTGTTCCCCTGCAATTCCGGCTAAGGGTACTTAGGGAAAATCATGACTCCGCACTATCTGGCCATCCAGGCATCCTGGGTACCAAACACCTCATTACCAGAAATTATTGGTGGCCTGGGTTGCCTAAAGACGTTAAGGCCTACGTCGCCGCTTGTGAGGTTTGTGCTAGGTCCAAGACTCCCAGGTCCCGACCAGCGGGCTTACTGCGTTCGTTGCCCATTCCCCAGAGACCTTGGACACATATCTCCATGGATTTTATCACTGATTTGCCTCCATCCCAAGGCAAGTCGGTGGTGTGGGTGGTGGTGGACCGCTTCAGTAAGATGTGCCACTTTGTGCCCCTCAAGAAACTACCCAACGCCAAAACGTTGGCTACCTTGTTTGTCAAACACATCCTGCGTCTCCATGGGGTCCCTGTCAATATTGTTTCGGACAGAGGGGTACAATTTGTTTCATTGTTTTGGAGAGCCTTCTGTATGAAGTTGGGGATTGATCTGTCCTTCTCCTCTGCCTTCCATCCTGAAACCAATGGCCAAACGGAGAGGACTAATCAGTCCCTAGAACAATACTTAAGGTGTTTTGTCTCTGACTGTCAATTTGATTGGGTCTCTTTCATTCCCCTCGCCGAATTTTCCCTTAATAACCGGGTCAGTAACTCGTCTGGGGTCTCTCCTTTTTTTTGTAATTTTGGGTTTAATCCACGGTTCTCCTCCGTTTCACCTGGTAGTTCCAACAATCCTGAGGTAGAGGTCGTTCATCGGGAACTGTGCACAGTCTGGGCCCAGGTTCAGAAAAACCTAGAGGTGTCCCAGAGCGTACAAAAAACTCAGGCTGATAAAAAACGTTCTGCTAACCCCCTGTTTATGGTCGGGGATCTGGTGTGGTTGTCGTCTAGGAACTTGCGTCTCAAGGTTCCGTCCAAGAAGTTTGCTCCCCGGTTTATTGGGCCGTATAAGGTCATTGAGGTCCTCAATCCTGTCTCCTTCCGGCTGGAGTTACCCCCGTCTTTTCGGATACACGACGTGTTTCATGCCTCCCTCCTCAAACGCTGCTCCCCGTCCTTGGCTCCCTCGAGGAGACCTCCTGTTCCCATCCTCACCCCGGAGGGGGTGGAATTCGAGGTGGCCAGGATTGTGGACAGCAAGATGGTCCAAGGCTCCCTCCAGTACCTGGTCCATTGGAGAGGATACGGGCCCGAGGAGAGGACTTGGGTACCCGCCCGGGATGTTCACGCTGGGGTATTGGTCAGGAGGTTCCACCTGCGTTTCCCCAGTAAGCCAGGTCCACTTAGAAAGGGTCCGGTGGCCCCTCATAAAAGGGGGGGTACTGTAAAGGATCTGCCAGGCACTGCGGGGTTAACTCCCAGAACTAATCAGTCAGCACCTGAGAATACATCCCTGAGACTGACTCCTGCTTCCACCATTCAGGCTGGCAGGCTTAGGAGTGGGAGAGCCTATCGTAACCTGGCCAGACTCAGCTAGCTCCCGCCCTCGGTCTATTTAAGCCTGCACTTCCTGTCCCTCGGTGCTTGTTATTGCTTTGGTTTCCTTCCTTGTGGTTCCTGGCCCAGCTACAGCTCCTGCTATTTTTGATCCTGCTCCATACCGACCCTGGCTTACCGACTACTCTTCTGCTTTTCGTTTGGTACCTCGCACACTCCTGGCTTGACTCGGCTCGTTCACCACTCTGGTTGCTCACGGTGTTGCTTGTGTTCCTTGTATGTTTGTCGTGTTTGTCGTGCACTTACTGAGCGCAGGGACCGCCGCCCAGTTGTACCCCGTCGCCTAGGGCGGGTCGTTGCAAGTAGGCAGGGACAGAGTGGCGGGTAGATTAGGGCTCACTTGTCCGTCTCCCTACCCCCTGCCGTTACACAGGGTATATGTAATCTGTGAGGAGTACATCAGGGTATATGTAATATGTGAGGAGTACATCAGGGTATATGTAATCTGTGATGAGTACATCAGGGTATATGTAAACTGCGGAATACATCAGGGTATATGTAATATGTGAGGAGTACATCAGGGTATATGTAATCTGTGCGGAGTACATCAGGGTATATGTAATATGTGCGGGTACATCAGGGTATATGTAATATGTGCGGAGTACATCAGGGTATATGTAATCTGTGAGGAGTACATCAGGGTATATGTAATATGTGCGGAGTACATCAGGGTATACGTAATATGTGAGGAGTACATCAGGGTATATGTAATCTGTGAGGAGTACATCAGGGTATATGTAAGCTGTGCGGAGTACATCAGGGTATATGTAATATGTGAGGAGTACATCAGGGTATATGTAATATGTGAGGAGTACATCAGGGTACATGTAATATGTGAGGAGTACATCAGGGTATATGTAATATGTGCGGAGTACATCAGGGTACATGTAATATGTGAGGAGTACATCAGGGAATATGTAATATGTGAGGAGTACATTAGGGCATATGTAATATGTGAGGAGTATATCAGGGTATATGTAATCTGTGCGGAGTACATCAGGATATATGTAATATGTGAGGAGTACATCAGGGTATATGTAATATGTGAGGAGTACATCAGGGTATATGTAATATGTGAGGAGTACATCAGGGTATATGTAATATGTGAGGAGTACATCAGGGTATATGTAATCTGTGAGGAGTACATCAGGGTACATGTAAGCTGTGCGGAGTACATCAGGATATATGTAATATGTGAGGAGTACATCAGGGTATATGTAATATGTGAGGAGTACATCAGGGTATATGTAATATGTGAGGAGTACATCAGGGTATATGTAATCTGTGAGGAGTACATCAGGGTATATGTAATATGTGAGGAGTACATCAGGGAATATGTAAGCTGGGCGGAGTACATCAGGATATATGTAATCTGTGAGGAGTACATCAGGATATATGTAATATGTGAGGAGTACATCAGGGTATATGTAATCTGTGCGGAGTACATCAGGGTATATGTAATATGTGAGGAGTACATCAGGGTATATGTAATATGTGAGGAGTACATCAGGGTATATGTAATCTGTGAGGAGTACATCAGGGTATATGTAATCTGTGAGGAGTACATCAGGGTATATGTAATATGTGAGGAGTACATCAGGGTATATGTAATATGTGAGGAGTACATCAGGGTATATGTAATATGTGAGGAGTACGTCAGGGTATATGTAACATGTGAGGAGTACATCAGGGTATATGTAATATGTGAGGAGTACATCAGGGTATATGTAATATGTGAGGAGTACATCAGGGTATATGTAAACTGCGGAGTACATCAGGGTATATGTAATATGTGAGGAGTACATCAGGGTATATGTAATCTGTGCGGAGTACATCAGGGTATATGTAAGCTGTGCGGGTACATCAGGGTATATGTAATGTGTGCGGAGTACATCAGGGTATATGTAATCTGTGAGGAGTACATCAGGGTATATGTAATATGTGAGGAGTATATCAGGGTATATGTAATCTGTGCGGAGTACATCAGGGTATATGTAAGCTGTGAGGAGTACATCAGGGTATATGTAATATGTGAGGAGTACATCAGGGTATATTTAAACTGTGCGGAGTACATCAGGGTATATGTAATATGTGAGGAGTACATCAGGGTATATGTAATATGTGAGGAGTACATCAGGGTACATGTAATATGTGAGGAGTACATCAGGGTATATGTAATATGTGAGGAGTACATCAGGGTATATGTAATATGTGAGGAGTACATCAGGGTACATGTAATATGTGAGGAGTACATAAGGGTATATGTAATATGTGAGGAGTACATCAGGGTATATGTAAGCTGTGAGGAGTACATCAGGGTATATGTAAGCTGTGAGGAGTACATCAGGGTATATGTAAGCTGTGAGGAGTACATCAGGGTATATGTAATATGTGAGGAGTACATCAGGGTATATGTAAACTGTGCGGAGTACATCAGGGTATATGTAATATGTGAGGAGTACATCAGGGTATATGTAATATGTGAGGAGTACATCAGGGTACATGTAATATAAGAGGAGTACATCAGGGTATATGTAATATGTGAGGAGTACATCAGGGTATATGTAATATGTGAGGAGTACATCAGGGTACATGTAATATGTGAGGAGTACATCAGGGTATATGTAATATGTGAGGAGTATATCAGGGTATATGTAATCTGTGAGGAGTACATCAGGGTATATGTAATATGTGAGGAGTACATCAGGTTATATGTAATATGTGAGGAGCACATCAGGGTATATGTAATATGTGCGGAGTACATCAGGATATATGTAATATGTGAGGAGTACATCAGGATATATGTAATATGTGAGGAGTACATCAGGGTATATTTAAACTGTGCGGAGTACATCAGGGTACATGTAATATGTGAGGAGTACATCAGGGTATATGTAAACTGCGGAGTACATCAGGGTATATGTAATATGTGAGGAGTACATCAGGGTATATGTAATCTGTGCGGAGTACATCAGGGTATATGTAAGCTGTGCGGGTACATCAGGGTATATGTAATGTGTGCGGAGTACATCAGGGTATATGTAATCTGTGAGGAGTACATCAGGGTATATGTAATATGTGCGGAGTACATCAGGGTATATGTAATATGTGAGGAGTACATCAGGGTATATGTAATCTGTGAGGAGTATATCAGGGTATATGTAAGCTGTGCGGAGTACATCAGGGTATATGTAATATGTGAGGAGTACATCAGGGTATATGTAATATGTGAGGAGTACATCAGGGTACATGTAATATGTGAGGAGTACATCAGGGTATATGTAATATGTGAGGAGTACATCAGGGTACATGTAATATGTGAGGAGTACATCAGGGTATATGTAATATGTGAGGAGTACATCAGGGCATATGTAATATGTGAGGAGTATATCAGGGTATATGTAATCTGTGCGGAGTACATCAGGGTATATGTAAGCTGTGAGGAGTACATCAGGGTATATAATATGTGAGGAGTACATCAGGGTATATTTAAACTGTGCGGAGTACATCAGGGTATATGTAATATGTGAGGAGTACATCAGGGTATATGTAATATGTGAGGAGTACATCAGGGTACATGTAATATGTGAGGAGTACATCAGGGTATATGTAATATGTGAGGAGTACATCAGGGTATATGTAATATGTGAGGAGTACATCAGGGTACATGTAATATGTGAGGAGTACATCAGGGTATATGTAAGCTGTGTGGAGTATATCAGGGTATATGTAAGCTGTGAGGAGTACATCAGGGTATATGTAAGCTGTGAGGAGTACATCAGGGTATATGTAAGCTGTGAGGAGTACATCAGGGTATATGTAATATGTGAGGAGTACATCAGGGTATATGTAAACTGTGCGGAGTACATCAGGGTATATGTAATATGTGAGGAGTACATCAGGGTATATGTAATATGTGAGGAGTACATCAGGGTATATGTAAACTGTGCGGAGTACATCAGGGTATATGTAATATGTGAGGAGTACATCAGGGTATATGTAATATGTGAGGAGTACATCAGGGTACATGTAATATAAGAGGAGTACATCAGGGTATATGTAATATGTGAGGAGTACATCAGGGTATATGTAATATGTGAGGAGTACATCAGGGTACATGTAATATGTGAGGAGTACATCAGGGTACATGTAATATGTGAGGAGTACATCAGGGTATATGTAATATGTGAGGAGTATATCAGGGTATATGTAATCTGTGAGGAGTACATCAGGGTATATGTAATATGTGAGGAGTACATCAGGGTATATTTAAACTGTGCGGAGTACATCAGGGTATATGTAATATGTGAGGAGTACATCAGGGTACATGTAATATGTGAGGAGTACATCAGGGTATATGTAATATGTGAGGAGTACATCAGGGTATATGTAATATGTGAGGAGTACATCAGGGTACATGTAATATGTGAGGAGTACATCAGGGTATATGTAATATGTGAGGAGTACATCAGGGTATATGTAAGCTGTGAGGAGTACATCAGGGTATATGTAAGCTGTGAGGAGTACATCAGGGTATATGTAAGCTGTGAGGAGTACATCAGGGTATATGTAATATGTGAGGAGTACATCAGGGTATATGTAAACTGTGCGGAGTACATCAGGGTATATGTAATATGTGAGGAGTACATCAGGGTATATGTAATATGTGAGGAGTACATCAGGGTACATGTAATATGTGAGGAGTACATCAGGGTATATGTAATATGTGAGGAGTACATCAGGGTATATGTAATATGTGAGGAGTACATCAGGGTACATGTAATATGTGAGGAGTACATCAGGGTATATGTAATATGTGAGGAGTACATCAGGGTATATGTAAACTGTGTGGAGAACATCAGGGTATATGTAATATGTGCGGAGTACATCAGGGTACATGTAATATGTGAGGAGTACATCAGGGTATATGTAAGCTGTGCGGAGTACATCAGGGTATATGTAATATGTGAGGAGTACATCAGGGTATATGTAATATGTGAGGAGTACATCAGGGTACATGTAATATGTGAGGAGTACATCAGGGTATATGTAATATGTGCGGAGTACATCAGGGTACATGTAATATGTGAGGAGTACATCAGGGTATATGTAATATGTGAGGAGTACATCAGGGCATATGTAATATGTGAGGAGTATATCAGGGTATATGTAATCTGTGCGGAGTACATCAGGGTGTATGTAAGCTGTGAGGAGTACATCAGGGTATATGTAATATGTGAGGAGTACATCAGGGTATATGTAAACTGTGCGGAGTACATCAGGGTATATGTAATATGTGAGGAGTACATCAGGGTATATGTAATATGTGAGGAGTACATCAGGGTACATGTAATATGTGCGGAGTACATCAGGGTATATGTAATATGTGAGGAGTACATCAGGGTATATGTAATATGTGAGGAGTACATCAGGGTATATGTAATATGTGAGGAGTACATCAGGGTACATGTAATATGTGAGGAGTACATCAGGGTATATGTAATATGTGCGGAGTACATCAGGGTACATGTAATATGTGAGGAGTACATCAGGGTATATGTAATATGTGAGGAGTATATCAGGGTATATGTAATCTGTGAGGGGTACATCAGGGTATATGTAATATGTGAGGAGTACATCAGGGTATATGTAATATGTGAGGAGTACATCAGGGTATATGTAATATGTGAGGAGCACATCAGGGTATATGTAATATGTGCGGAGTACATCAGGATATATGTAATATGTGAGGAGTACATCAGGATATATGTAATATGTGAGGAGTACATCAGGGTATATGTAAGCTGTGAGGAGTACATCAGGATATATGTAATATGTGAGGAGTACATCAGGGTATATGTAATATGTGAGGAGTACATCAGGGTATATCTAATCTGTGCGGAGTACATCAGGGTATATGTAAGCTGTGAGGAGAACATCAGGGTATATGTAATATGTGAGGAGTACATCAGGGTATATGTAAGCTGTGAGGAGTACATCAGGGTATATGTAAGCTGTGAGGAGTACATCAGGGTATATGTAAGCTGGGCGGAGTACATCAGGGTATATGTAATATGTGAGGAGTACATCAGGGTATACGTAATATGTGAGGAGTACATCAGGGTATATGTAATATGTGAGGAGTACATCAGGGTATATGTAATATGTGAGGAGTACATCAGGGTATATGTAATATGTGAGGAGTACATCAGGATATATGTAATATGTGAGGAGTACATCAGGGTATATGTAATATGTGAGGAGTACATCAGGGTATATGTAATATGTGAGGAGTACATCAGGGTATATGTAATATGTGAGGAGTACATCAGGGTATATGTAATCTGTGAGGAGTACATGAGGGTATATGTAAACTGCGGAATACATCAGGGTATATGTAATATGTGAGGAGTACATCAGGGTATATGTAATCTGTGCGGAGTACATCAGGGTATATGTAAGCTGTGCGGGTACATCAGGGTATATGTAATATGTGCGGAGTACATCAGGGTATATGTAATCTGTGAGGAGTACATCAGGGTATATGTAATATGTGCGGAGTACATCAGGGTATATGTAATATGTGAGGAGTACATCAGGGTATATGTAATCTGTGAGGAGTACATCAGGGTATATGTAAGCTGTGAGGAGTACATCAGGGTATATGTAAGCTGTGAGGAGAACATCAGGGTATATGTAATATGTGAGGAGTACATCAGGGTATATGTAAGCTGTGAGGAGTACATCAGGGTATATGTAAGCTGTGAGGAGTACATCAGGGTATATGTAATATGTGAGGAGTACATCAGGGTATATGTAATATGTGAGGAGTACATCAGGGTATATGTAATATGTGAGGAGTACATCAGGGTATATGTAATCTGTGAGGAGTACATGAGGGTATATGTAAACTGCGGAATACATCAGGGTATATGTAATATGTGAGGAGTACATCAGGGTATATGTAATATGTGCAGAGTACATCAGGATATATGTAATATGTGAGGAGTACATCAGGGTATATGTAAACTGTGTGGATAACATCAGGGTATATGTAATATGTGAGGAATACATCAGGGTATATGTAAACTGTGTGGAGAACATCAGGGTATATGTAATATGTGAGGAGTACATCAGGGTATATGTAATATGTGCGGAGTACATCAGGGTATATGTAATCTGTGAGGAGTACATCAGGGTATATGTAAACTGTGTGGAGAACATCAGGGTATATGTAATATGTGAGGAGTACATCAGGATATATGTAATATGTGAGGAGAACATCAGGGTATATGTAATCTGTGCGGAGTACATCAGGGTATATGTAAACTGTGTGGAGAACATCAGGGTATATGTAATATGTGAGGAGTACATCAGGGTATATGTAATCTATGTGGAGTACATCAGGGTATATGTAATATGTGAGGAGTACATCAGGGTATATGTAATATGTGAGGAGTACATCAGGGTATATGTAATATGTGAGGAGTACATCAGGGTATATGTACGCTTTGAACCAATCCTTTATGCACAGGCCGGGTTTATTGGGTATTATACAAAATATCTGTGCTCCAGTATTGCCTTATATTTGACTTCTTCACTAGCCCTTTAAGCCGCACAAGGCCCTAAAGTTTCCTCATCTCCGCTGCACGGGGTCCACCTGTGGGGTCCAGCAAATGATGATGTGGGGTATTTAGTGAAATTCTACTGGGCCGTCATTTAGCATCATTGCGTTTTGAGAGTCATAACGTGTTATTTTTCCGTTGACGGAGCTGTGTGAGGGCGCGTTTTTTGTGGAATGAGCTGTAATTTTTATTGGTTCCATTTTGGGGTACATGCAATCTTTTTATCACTATTTATTCCAATTTTTGGGAGATGAGGAAACCAGAAAACAGCCATTCTAGCAGTTTATAATTTTTTTGTATTTTTTTTTTACAGTGTTCACCGTGCAGTATAAGCAACATGTTAACTTCATTCTGCGGGGCGATACGATTACAGCGACACCAAATTTATATCGTTTTTTTTACGTTTCACTGCGTTCCCACAATAAAAACACTCTTTTCTAAAAAAATCATGTTTTAGTGTCACCATTTTCTGACAGCCATAACTTTTTTATTTTTTAGTTGATATCGCTGCGGGACGGCTTGTTTTATGCGTGACAAACTGTAGTTTCTATTGGTACCATTTTGCGTTACTTGCAACTTTTTATTACATTTTTTTTGAGACAAGATGACCAAAAAATAAAATACTGTCATTGTTTTTTATTCTAAATTTTTACGGTGTTCACCGTGCGGTAAAAATAATGTGATATTATGTATAGTTTTTTTTCATATTTTCATTTTTTTTCTAATAATAAAGGAGTTGATCAGGGAAACAGGGCAAGTGTTGTTTTTATTAGTTAAAACTTTTATTTATTTACTTTTCTTTAACACTTTTTTTTACTTTTTTCACTTTTTTTTTTACACTGACCTGGGGACTTGAAGATCTGGTCTTCTGATCCCCGGCACGATGCACTGCACTACTTATGTAGTGCAGTGTATAGTAACTGTCATTCTTTATTTGACAGTTAGCATATTAGGTCCAGCCTGGGGTACCGTACCTGGGCTACCTGGGCTACCGTACCTGGCGGACGTCATTGACAGCCACATTGAAGGGGTTAAATGGCTGCGATCGGCGGTAACAGCCATTGCAGCGGGATGTCAGCTGTGTATGACAGCTGACAGCCGCTGAAGATAAAGCGCGCACAGCTCCTGTGCACGCTTTATCTACAGGGCGTGACTACACGCCCGTCTGCGGGAACGCACTTAGAATTTGGACGTACAGTCATGCCCAAAAGCGGTAAGGGGTTAAACCCCGCATGGCTTACACCTTCTGTAAAAAGGGCAATATATGACAAAAAAAGGGCATTTGAAAAATACAAATCTGAGGGTACAGCTGTAGCCTTTGTAAAATATAAAGAGCTTAATAAAATCTGTAAAAATGTAATAAAATCTGTAAAAAGGTAATAAAATCAGCAAAAATACAAAATGAAAGGCAGGTGGCCAAGGATAGTAAAACAAATCCCAAAAAATTCTACAAGCATATAAATGCAAAAAAGCCAAGGTCTGAAGATGTAGGACCCCTAGATAATGGTAATGGGGAGTTGATCACAGGGGATCAAGAGAAGGCAGAGTTACTAAATGGGTTCTTTAGCTCTATATATACAACAGAAGAAAGAGCAGCTGATGTAGCCGGTGCCAGTGCTGAGGAGCTGATGTATCCGGTGCCAGTGCTGAGGAGCTGATATAGCCGGTGCCAGTGCTGTTAATATATCAGTTGATATACTGAATTGGATGAATGTAGATATGGTGCAAGCTAAATTAAATAAAATAAACGTACACAAGGCCCCGGGATCAGATGGGTTACACCCTAGAATTCTTAAGGAGTAGAGATGAGCGAACCGGGACAACCGAACCCGGTTTCGGTCCGAACTTTGGGAAAAGTTCGGTTCTCAGCGAATCCGAACTTCACCGGGTTCGGCCGAACCCGTTTTGACCGAACCCGGCTACATTTTGGCGCCTGCCACATGTTAGATGTAAAATGGAGGATTTCACAAGATCACCTGACATCAGGCTACCCCATAATGCCTTGCAAACGGCTCTCCCAGCCAATCGGGAGGCAGCATAGGGGCGGGCTCAAGCCTGCAATAAAAGTCTATGCACGGATCTCAGCGGCCATTTTACAGACAGGAGCTGTAGGGATATCATCTCTGTGCAGTAAGGGAAAGCTTTAGGAATCTAAAAGGCAGGAATCCAGCAATCGAAGGGGCTCATCCACTACTCACTACTCAGCCAGTGTGTGAATGCGCTTTTATAAGGGGCTCATCCCCGTTGCATCCAACTTGCAATACAGGCAGCCTTTGTAGTACTACAACGCCCAGCATTCCCTGAGTCAGTGCACAGTGGCTGATAGAAATTCTCATTCATTGCCATTTGCCAAGCCAGTGTCAGTGTGTGAATACGCTTTTAGAAGGGGCTCATCGCCGGCTGTTAACATAATAAATAACAATCCAACTTGCAATACAGGCAGCCTTTGTAGTAGACGTAGTACTACAACGCCCAGCATTCCCTCAGTGCACAGCGGTGTGGCTGATAGAAATTCTCATTCATTGCCATTTGCCAAGCCAGTGTCAGTCTGAATACGCTTTTAGAAGGGGCTCATCCCCCGGGTTTTGATTCAACTTGCTGCACTCCAGCAGTGAAATGTCTGGGAAAAAGAAGGTTGTGAAAGGACGGGGTAGAGGAAAAAACACCCATGCCGTCTCCTCTTCAAGTCCAAATGTTGGATCTGTTGGTGCCAGACCCAGTACCAGCATTTGTGGCACAAGACATGTGCCCAGTTCCACTAGTAGCAGCAGCCATGTGCCTGCTGGTAGTAGTAGCAGTATCAGCAAGCCAGACTTGTCCATCTCCTCCGGTGGGCGGGTTACTTTAGACAATACGGCCATTGTGGACTGGTTGGCTGGCTCGCGGTCATCTCAGCAGGAAGACTCTGACGATCTGGCTTCAAGCCAGGTTTCGTTGGATTCCAGATCCTCTACAGTTCCTTGGCACAGTGACAGTAGTAATATAGGTATTTCTAGCGTTTCCATTCCATCATCTATGTCTTCGCTCCCCCTTCCTAGCGGGAAGCCATCTTTCCTGAGAGTCCTAAGAGACATCTCCTCGGGTGCGAAGGAAGATACTGAACAACATAGTGATGATGATGATTTGTTTTCCGCGAGTCAGCCAACGGAGTGTGTTGCGGCGGTGGTGGAGGTGGAAGCGGTGTCCGAGATGCATTGCTGCGGTAGTGGGGGTGTTGGTGGTGGTAGCCGTGGTGGCAGACGCAGTAATGAGGGGGGGGGCATGGAGCCCGCCATGATGTCACATCACATTCACAACACAGTGACAGAAGTGGCGGGGATGATGAGGAAGGCTATGATGATGATGTTGTTTTAGACAGGACGTGGGAACCAGGTGACGAGGTGATGATGGCGTCAGAGGAGGAGGGTAGTAGTGGCGGCACTGGCCGTGATAAACAGCCAAGCCGAGGTAGGGGCAGAAGTCAATCTGCCAAACGTTGCAGCGGTAGGGTCAGCTCAGGAGCCGGTGACGGTGACACTGATGCTGGTGTAGGCTCCCGAAAAAAGCCTGCAAGACAAGGGGCAAGCTCGGGTGGTGGTGGTGGTGGTGGTGGTGTTGGTGGTGGACGATGTGGTACTACCTCTTTATGGTACTCTGCCGTGTGGCAATTTTTCTGTACCTTCCCGGAGGACGAAAACATGGCACAGTGCCGTATCTGCAAGCAGAAAGTAAGGCGTAGGCAGGGCAGCAATGTAGGAACTACCGCTCTACGTAAACACATGGAGCGGCATCACAAGGCCATGTGGGACAATCGACATGCCCCACCATCATCATGTACATCTAATGAAGACCCCTCTGCCGCTGCTGCTGCTCCGAGTCCCTGTTATCTAAGTAGTAGCCAGGCCTTATCCACCATGTCGTTATCATCATCATCACTGTCATCTAGTGCTCCTCCTACGTCCCGTCAGTTATCCATTACGTAATCGTTGTCCAATACGCAACAATATATACCCAGTCATCCACTTGTCGTGCGGCTTAATTCACACCTGGCTAAGTTGTTGGTGGTGCAGTCGCTGCCGTACCACCTGGTCGACTCCGCCGGCTTCAAGCAATTGGTGGCGTGCGCTCAGCCTAGGTGGCGAATACCTAGCCGACATTACTTCTCCAAAACAGCTGTCCCTGCCTTGCACAAGCACGTGGAGGAAAAGGTGTGCCAGTCCTTGCAATTATCCGTGTGCAGCAGGGTACATGCCACCATCAACACGTGGAGCAGCAACTATGGGCAGGGACAGTTCATGTCTTTCACGGCCCACTGGGTCAATATTTTGCAGTCCGATGCACCACCGCAGCAATGCCAGGCATTACCACCTCCACGCTTGTATCTTTCTGGTTCAACTCCGGACACCAGGCGCCTACCATCCTCCTCCTCCTACTCCTCCTCCTCCTCCTTGCCTTCCTCCTTGGAGGTCTTCCCATCCCCGACAGGACACAGCGTATCTTCCACTCCTCCTCCCTCCTCTTTTCATAGGTGCAAGGTGAAGTGCCACAACGCTGCCTTACACCTGCTGAGCCTGGGCGAGAAAAGCCACACAGGGCAGGAACTGCTGCTGTGCATCAAGGAGGAAATCACACGCTGACTGTCTCCTCTGAAACTCACACTGGGCAATGTTGTCTCTGATAACGGGAAGAACGTTGTGGCTGCACTGCGTCTAGGTCACCTGACACACGCTCCTTGCATGGCACATGTGATCAATCTGGTCATAACACGCTTCTTAAAGTCATATGTTGGTTTGAAGGGTGTGCTGGCCATGTCCAGGAGGGTTTGCGTTCGCTTTAGACGTTCGTATGCATTTAAGCACGCCCTCTTGGACTTGCAGCGTCAAAACAATCTCCCAGAACACCGTCTGTACGAACAGCGGAAAGCCGTGAATGATTTCCTGATGCAGCAGACAGGCAGCGTTTGGAGCCAGTGTAATTTCGAGCTCAGGCACTGGCAGCTGATTAGAGACGCATGTCGCGTTTTGAGGCCCTTTGAAGAGGCCACACGATTTGTGAGCCGTGACGCTAGCGGAATGAACGATGTTATGCCGCTGATATTCATTATGGAGCAAACGCTCACAGCGATGATTCAGCAAAGGATGGAGGAAGGATCACATCTGGCTATGGATGTTGAGGAGGAGGAGGAGGATGAGGATGAGGAAACAGGACCTGAAGAGGAGCTGGATTTGGAGATGGAATCACAGGAAGGGATAGGGGACGAGGCAGCCGCACAACATGACAGTGATGGTGATGACGAGTCTGACGACGACCTTGATGATGGACAACCATGGCAGTATGGGGCGGAGATGGAACCAACCGGGCCCTCTGAAACGCTGGCCAGGATGGCGAGCTGTATGCTTCATTACTTGCACGCTGACTGTCGTATTGTTAGCATGAAGCAAAGAGATGAGTACTGGATAGCCACACTTTTAGACCCTCGGTATAAAGCCAGAATGGGGGAGTTTTTTGCGCCTTCCGAGAGGGAGGCAAAATTGGCTTATTATCGAGAGAAGCTATGCAGCCAGCTTGTCACGGCTTTCAAACGGCAAACACCTGCTGCAAGCATGTCTGACTGGGGGGCCACTCTCCGCTCCCCACTGTCTCATCGTTCCACCGCCTCTGACAGAGCTACCTCTGCAATAGGCGGCAGCAGCGGCAGCAGCAGCAGTAGCCAATTCCGTTTGGAAAATATGATGACAACATTTTTACATCCAATACCCCGACCTGACACACATCGTAGTAACCAAAAGGATGTTCACCATCACCAGGTCCAGCACCTAAACAACCAGGTTCACTGTGCCCTTTCTCCGTCAGAAATCCTGATCCCAGACCCCATGGACTTCTGGGTCAGCAGATTGGATCATTGTCAAGAACTGGCCCAGTTTGCCATGGGTGTACTGTCTTGTCCACCCTCCAGTGTAGCGTCAGAGAGGGTATTCAGCGCGGCAGGGGGCTTCGTCACCCCTAAGCAAACAAGATTGTCCGCCAACAGCTTGGAAAATCTCACGTTTCTGAAAATGAATCAAGCGTGGATCGGTGAGGATTTTAAAACCCCTGTGCCTGATGCCACTGATTAGATCTGAGATTGCTGCTGCTGCTGCCGCTGCCACCTGCTACTGCCGGCTGCTACTATGGGATTCTGTCCTGTCCACTCTTCTTTTAATGTGCCGCTGTTGGTGCTGCTACTACTTCTACCACCAATCCACCCCCAGTGCCGTCTGCTACAAGCAGGCCTGCCCCACCACAGGGCTTTGTCCTGTGACTGTCGTCCAGTCTCTTTTTTTAATGTGCTACTACTACTACTACCACCACCCTTGCTGTCTGTGTTGGCTACCTCTACTACCACCAATACACCTCCACTGCCGCCCGTCTGCTACAAGCAGGCCTGCCCCACCACAGGGCTTTGTCCTGTGACTGTCGTCCAGTCTCTTTTTTTAATGTGCTGCTACTACTACTACTACTACCAGTCTACCACCCTTGTTGTCTGTGTTGGCTACCTCTACTACCACCAATACACCTCCACTGCCGCCCGTCTTCTACAAGCAGGCCTGCCCCACCACAGGGCTTTGTCCTGTGACTGTCGTCCAGTCTCTTTTTTTTAATGTGCTGCTACTACTACTACTACCACCCTTGCTGTCTGTGTTGGCTACCTCTACTAACACCAATACACCTTCACTGCCGTCTGCTACAAGCAGGCCTGGAGGGCTTGTCAAAAGCCATTGCTTGTTGCTTTTACATCCATGTATGGATGAACCCCGGCAGGCATCTGCCAATAAAAAGGGTAAATTTTTGGAGGGCTTGTGAAAAGCCATTGCTTGTTGCTTTTACATTACATCCATGTATGGATGAACCCCGGCAGTCATCTGCCAATAAAAAGGGTACATTTTTGGAGGGCTTGTGAAAAGCCATTGCTTGTTGCTTTTACATCCATGTATGGAAGAACCCCGGCAGGCATCTGCCAATAAAAAGGGTAAATTTTTGGAGGGCTTGTGAAAAGCCATTGCTTGTTGCTTTTACCACCTTATATGTATGAACCCTGGCAGGCATCTGCCGCCAAAAATGGTTAATTTTTGTACCTTTTTTAACAATGCATTAAGCATACAACATGCACAAGTGCAGTGATTTCTGTTAGTTATCACCGTGTCCCATCCGTTTTCCTATAGCCATACATGTTGGCGTAACTTTGACACTAACTTTGCCTTAAAGACAGCTCAAAAGTACTTGGATACACTCATGGTTGACCTAAGAGTGTTATACAGGGCTTCTAGGGCTTTTAAACAGTGTTATACCCGATTTTTAGGGGCTTTCTTGTATTACAGGTTCGGTCAGAACTAGTTCGGTCCGAATCGAACTTTTTCATGAAATTCGGCGAACCTGCCGAACCGAACTTTTCATAAGTTCGCTCATCTCTATTAAGGAGCTTAGTTCAGTTATTTCTGTCCCCCTCTTCATAATATTCAGAGATTCTCTCGTGACTGGTATAGTGCCAAGGGACTGGCGCAAGGCAAATGTGGGGCCTATTTTCAAAAAGGGCTCTAGGTCTTCCCCGGGTAATTATAGACCAGTAAGCTTAACATCCATCATGGGGAAAATGTTTGAGGGGCTATTGAGGGACTATATACAGGATTATGTGACAATAAACAGTATTATAAGTGACGGCAGCACGGTTTTACTAAGGACAGAAGTTGTCAAACCAACCTGATCTGTTTTAATGAAGAGGTGAGTGAGCAGAAGCCTAGACAGAGGGGCCGCTGTGGATATAGTGTTTATATGGGGGTGAGGGGAAGCCTAGACAGAGGGGCCGCTGTGGATATAGTGTTTATATGAGAGGTGAGCAGAAGCCTAGACAGAGAGGCCGCTGTGGATATAGTGTTTTTGGACTTTGCAAAGGCATTTGACACTGTCCCTCATAGACATCTAATGGGTAAATTAAGGACTATAGGTTTAGAAAGTATAGTTTGTAATTGGATTGAGAATTGGCTCAAGGACGTATCCAGAGAGTTGTGGTAAATGATTCCTACTCTGAATGGTCCCCGGTTATAAGTGGTGACCCCAGGGTTCAGTGCTGGGACCACTATTATTCAACTTATTTATTAATGATATAGAGGATGGGATTAATAGCACGATTTCTATTTTTGCAGATGACACCAAGCTATGCAATATAGTTCAGTCTATGGAAGATGTTCGTGAATTGCAAGCGGATTTAAACACACTGAGTGTTTGGGCGTCAACTTGGCAAATTAAGTTTAATGTAGATAAATGTAAGGTTCTGCCTCTGGGTACCAACAACCTGCAGCATCATATGTCCTAGGGGGAGCTACACTAGGGGAGTCACTTGTTGAGAAGGATCTGGGTGTAATAATCTGAAGCATCATATGTCCTAGGAGGCGCTACACTGGGGGAGTCACTTGTTGAGAAGGATCTGGGTGTAATAATCTGCAGCATCATATGTCCTATTGGGAGCTACACTGGGGGAGTCACTTGTAGAGAAGGATCTGGGTGTAAAAATCTGCAGCATCATATGTCCTAGGGGGCGCTATACTGGGGGAGTCACTTGTTGAGAAGGATCTGGTTGTACTTGTAAATCATAAACTAATTAACAGCACAATGTCAATCAGCTGCTTGTAAGGCCAGCAGGATATTGTCGTGTATTATAGAGGCCTGGACTCGCGGGACAGGGATATAATATTACCACTTTACAAAGCATTAGTGAGGCCTCATCTAGAATATGCAGTTCAGTTCTGGGCTCCAGTTCATAGAAAGGAGGAAAAAATACAAAGAAGAGCAACGAAGCTAATAAGGGGCGCGGAGAATCTAAGTTATGAGGAAAGATTAAAATAATTAAACCTATTTAGCCTTGTAAATAGACGATTAAGGGGGGACATGATTAACTTATATAAATATATGAATGGCACATACAAAATATATGGTGAAATCCAGTTCCATGTAAAACCCCCTCAAAAAACAGGCGGGCACTCCCTCCGTCTGGAAAAAGAAAGGTTCAACCTGCAGAGGCGACAAGTCTTCTTTACTGTGAGAACTGTGAATCTATGGAATAGTCACCGCAGGAGCCGTCACAGCAGGGACAGGAGATGCTGCAAAAAAGGCAAAGATAATTTCCTAGAATTAAAAAGTATTAGCTCCTATGTGTAGAAATATTTTACTTCCCCTTTCCCGTCCCTTGGTTGAACTTGATGGACATGTGTCTTTTTTCAACCGTACAAACTATGTAACTATGTAACTATATGTAACTATGTAACCTTAGTAATAGCCAATAATATTTCACTAGTATTACAGATTTACGTGTTTGCTAATGATTCATATTAGCAATATTCATAACAATTGTAAATGTCAAGAACATAAGGAACACTTCAGATACTGTAACATCCGACCAGAACTCATTTTGTGTTGTTGGTGCTAAATAAATTTCCATCTCATGTCCCCAGAGATATACGACGTTGCCATATGTATGTAACCTACTGTAACGTCTATGGCCACGGCCCGTCGATCGGTCGTTAACCCCGACGGCCGTGGCCATGGACAGCTTACCTGCCTGCAGCGTCGTCCCCCAGTCAGGCGCCAGCACTCTCTTCCGGGTTCCGAGTGTCTCCGGCGGGTGCGCGCGCCCGCGCGTGCACGGCCTTAAAGGGCCAGTGCGCGCGTTTTGCAAAAAACTGCAATCTGGCCCAGGATGCCCTGGGCTATAAAAAGGGCTCTGCCCTCTTGCCCTTTGCCAGAGCGTTGTTAGTTTTCCCGTTCTTTGTCTTGCTTATGGTCTTCCAGTGTCTTCCAGCCTCCCAGTGTACCTTGCTCCTGTATTCCGTATCCCGTATCCTGTTTCCGTGCTACCTAGTGCTATTGCCGTGCTGTGCTACCTGCCGTGCTGTGCTACAGTCTACGCTACCCTGCTACGCCTCACCGAACGACTTCCCACCGCCTGGTTCTGGACGTGTCCGCCTCGCCACTGCCTACGATTGCCTCAGGTACTCTCGCTGAACCATTGAACTGTGTACCTTCCGGTTTGGCCAGCTGCCATCCCCGCTACGCGGTACGGCCCAGTGGGTCCACACCCCGCATCGTGACAGTATGCTCTGGCCATGGACCCCGCTGGCCAATTCAAGGGCTTGTCACCCTCCCAAGCCATGCAGGCGGATCTGCTGGATCTCCGAGCTAGGCAGGACCAGCTCCTCGTGGCCGTGGACTCTATGGCGCAGCAGCTAGGGACGCTAGTTGCCTCCATTCCTGCTTCTGTGCAAGTTCCTCAAGCCGACCCTCCTGTTGCTCCTCCTGGCAGTTCCTGTACGGACCCTCGGTTCTCGCTGCCATTGCCCTCTCGGTTCGATGGAGACGCCAGTGCTTGTCGGGGGTTCCTGAACCAATGCCACATTCATTTTACCCTGCACTCTCTGGCATTTCCGTCAGATGGAGCCAAGATCGCATTTATCATCTCCCTCCTGACCGGCAAGGCCCTGGCATGGGCTAACCCTATCTGGGAACGTCAGGGACCCGAGACCCGAGACTTCCAGGAGTTCGCACGAATTTTCCGAACCGTTTTTGAGGAACCAGGACGAGTCTCATCAGCCACTACCGCCATCTTCAACCTTCGCCAAGAGGACAACCCCGTGGGCGAGTATACTATTCAGTTCCGGACTCTGGCAGGAGAGCTATCCTGGAACAATGAGGCATTTGTGGCATCCTATTGGCATGGTCTGTCGCCCGAGATCAAGGACGAACTGGCTGCTCGAGACCTGCCTCCCGCGTTGGACGACTTGATTCTGCTTGCCACTCGGGTTGACATAAGGCTGAGGGAGAGATCCCATGAAGTTCGTCAGGAGCGCCGGCGTCCTAGATTGGCGCCCAACTTTCAGCAACCCCTCTTGCCTGCTTCTATCGCTTTGCCTGTGGTTCCGATGCAAGTTGACCGACTAAAATTATCGGTCCAGGAGAAACAGCGCAGGCGCACCTCTGGACTGTGCTTATATTTCGGCCTCGCTGGCCACGTCGTGCGTCTGTGTCCTCACAAGCCAAAAAAACCCAGCGCCTAGGCTTGGTTGGAGAGACAACCCTGGGCGTCAACACATTGAAGCAAGAACTCTCCTCCAAACTATTTATTCCTGTAACCATTATTGCAGAAGAGAGGTCTCATCAGGTCTCCGCATATCTGGACTCCGGCTCTGCAGCCAACTTCATCTGCCAGGATCTTGTGGATCTCCTACAGTTGCCCACTATCCCGCTTGAAAGGCCGTTGGTCGTTGCCTCGGTGGATGGACTGCCATTACCAGACCCAGTCGTGTCCATAACCAAGCCGTTGAAACTCCAAGTGGGAGCCCTTCATGCTGAGATCATCTCTCTGTTCGTCCTATCCAAGGCCGTCAACCCCGTGCTGCTGGGGTTGCCTTGGCTTCGTCTGCACGCCCCCGTCCTGGATTGGAACTCTGGAGAGGTTCTCCAGTGGGGCCCGAAGTGTCATGACCGCTGTCTGAGTCACATCCAGTCGCCACAGCCCGCTCCTCTTCAGTCGTTGGCAGGTTTGCCCCTCTGTTTCTCTATGTTCGGCGATGTCTTCAATAAAATGGAGGCCGAGACCTTGCCGCCACACCGGGCATATGACTGCCCAATCGACCTGGTTCCGGAATCATCTCCTCCTCGTGGTAGAGTGTATCCTCTCTCCTTGCCAGAGACCCAGTCCATGTCGGCTTACATCAAGGAGAACCTGGAGAGGGGTTTCATTCGTAAATCTTCATCCCCGGCCGGAGCAGGGTTCTTCTTTGTTAAAAAGAAAGATGGATCATTACGACCTTGTATCGACTACCGAGGTCTAAACCAGATCACGGTGAAGAACAGGTATCCTCTGCCTTTAATTTCTGAACTGTTTGATCGCATACGGGGGGCAAATTTTTTTTCTAAACTGGACCTGCGGGGGGCCTATAATCTGATCCGGATTCGTCGAGGTGACGAGTGGAAGACTGCCTTTAATACTCGTGATGGGCATTACGAATACTTAGTCATGCCCTTCGGCCTGTGTAACGCTCCTGCAGTATTCCAAGAATTTGTCAATTACATTTTTCGTGATCTCCTGTATGTTTGTGTTGTGGTGTATCTCGATGACATTCTGATTTTTTCCCCAGACCCAGTAACTCATCGAAGTCATGTCCGCCAGGTGTTGCTCCGTCTAAGAGAGAATCGACTTTACGCCAAATTGGAGAAGTGTGTGTTCGAGAAGAAGTCTCTATCCTTCCTGGGCTATATTATCTCAGATCAGGGTCTCAAGATGGATCCCCAGAAGGTAAAGGCCGTCCTGGAGTGGCCACGCCCCCAAGGCTTAAGGGCCATCCAATGCTTTCTAGGATTCGCCAACTTCTACCGACTCTTCATCCCCAACTTCTCATCTTTGACAGCACCTATCTCCACCCTCACTAAGAAAGGTATGAATGCCAAGTTGTGGACCCCGGAGGCTGAAGCCGCATTTGAATCCTTAAAGAAAGCCTTCACATCTGCCTCCATTCTGCACCATCCGGACGTGTCCTTACAGTTTTCGTTAGAGGTGGACGCCTCCTCGGTGGGTGCTGGTGCACTGTTGTTCCAGAAAAGACCGAAAGGCAAGGCCGTGGTATGCGGTTACTATTCCAAGCTGTTTTCTCCCGCAGAGCGTAACTACTCGATTGGGGACCGGGAGTTACTGGCCATCAAACTGGCTCTGCAGGAGTTGAGACACCTACTAGAAGGCGCGGTTCACCCTATCCTGATCTTCACGGATCACAAGAATTTGACCTGCATACAGACGGCCCAGCCGTTGAATCCTTGTCAAGCCAGGTGGTCGTTGTTCTTTGCTCGGTTCCGGTTCGAACTCCACTACCGTCCCGCCGACAAGAATGTGAGGGCCGATGCCTTGTCTAGATCTTTCGAAACCGAGGACGCCATGGAATCTCCACAGAATATCATTGACCCATCCTGTATCTTCTCTGTGAATCCAATGCAAGTCAGAGACATTCCTCCGGGTAGGACTTTTGTGCGTCTGGCTGACCGAGGAAGAATTCTTCGCTGGGGTCACAACTCTAAGCTGGCAGGTCACGCGGGTGCTCGTAAGACCCAAGATTTAATCACCCGTCAGTTCTGGTGGCCCACGCTGCCCAAAGATGTCATGGACTTTGTCTCCTCGTGCACAGTCTGTGCAGCAAATAAAGTTGCTCACTCCAGACCTGCGGGCTTGCTCCAACCACTGCCTGTGCACGTTGCCCCGTGCCAACATGTCGCTATGGACTTCGTCACGGATCTTCCTCCTTCTGCGAGTTGCAGTGTGATCTGGGTGGTGGTGGATCGATTTTCCAAGATGGCTCACTTCATCCCGTTGACCGCTCTGCCGTCTGCTACGCGGTTGGCTGACCTCTTCATACAGCACATCTTCCGTCTGCACGGATTGCCCCTGCATATTGTCTCAGACAGAGGTGTCCAGTTCACCTCGAAGTTTTGGAGAGCACTCTGCGGGCTCCTTGGTGTGAAATTGGACTTCTCTTCGGCCTATCATCCCCAGTCCAACGGGCAAGTCGAGAGAGTTAACCAGATTATGGAGAACTACCTACGTCACTTTGTGTCCAGGCGCCATGATGATTGGGTGCAGTTGCTCCCGTGGGCAGAGTTCTCCTATAACAACCACACCAGTGAGTCGACCACATCCAGTCAATTTTCATCGTCTACGGCCAACATCCTCGTATACCTCTTCCTGTTTCTACAATGTCCCAGGTGCCTGCAGCCGACTCCACCTTCAGGGACTTTATACAGATATGGCAACAGACCCGATCTTCTATCTTCTTGGCGGTGGACCGCATGAAGAGAAAGGCAGATACAAGAAGACGGGTTCCTCCGCAGTTCCTTCCAGGGACTAAAGTCTGGCTGTCTTCTAGGAATATCCGGCTGAAGGTGCCGTCATGCAAATTTGCCCCGAGGTTCCTTGGTCCCTTTGAAGTCCTGCTACAAATTAACCCGGTATCCTACAAGCTGCGGCTCCCCCCACTCTCAGGATCCCTAACTCCTTTCACGTCTCCCTGCTAAAACCGGTGGTCCTGAACCGCTACTCCTGGACTCCTAGTCCCACAGTGGTTCCTGGCGGCCCATCTGGGACTTTCGAGGTAAAGGAGATTCTGGCTACCAAGAAGGTGGGAGGAAGGACATTTTATTTGGTGGACTGGAGGGGGTTCGGCCCAGAAGAGAGGTCTTGGGAGCCAGAGGAGAACATCGATACCCCTGTCCTTGTGAGGAAGTTTCTCTCTCGCTCTGGTCCCAAGAAGAGGGGGCGTAAGAGGGGGGATACTGTAACGTCTATGGCCACGGCCCGTCGATCAGTCGTTAACCCCGACGGCCGTGGCCATGGACAGCTTACCTGCCTGCAGCATCGTCCCCCAGTCAGGCGCCGGCACTCTCTTCCGGGTTCCGAGTGTCTCCGGCGGGTGCGCGCCGCCCACGCGTGCACGGCCATAAAGGGCCAGTGCGCGCGTTTTGCAAAAAACTGCAATCTGGCCCAAGATGCCCTGGGCTATAAAAAGGGTTCTGCCCTCTTGCCCTTTGCCAGAGCGTTGTTAGTTTTCCCGTTGTTTGTCTTGCTTATGGTCTCCCAGTGTCTTCCAGCCTCCCAGTGTACCTTGCTCCTGTATTCCGTATCCCGTATCCTGTTTCCGTGCTACCTAGTGCTATTGCCGCGCTGTGCTACCTGCCGTGCTGTGCTACAGTCTACGCTACCCTGCTACGCCTCACCGAACGACTTCCCACCGCCTGGTTCTGGACGTGTCCGCCTCGCCACTGCCTACAATTGCCTCAGGTACTCTCGCTGAACCATTGAACTGTGTACCTTCCGGTTTGGCCAGCTGCCATCCCCGCTACGCGGTACGGCCCAGTGGGTCCACACCCCGCATCGTGACACCTACAATAATAATTGGAGTTTCAAACCATGTAAGAAACTTTTACTACTTTATTACTCATATTTGAAACACATAAACTACATAACATTAACAATGGCGGAAAAATCCAAAGTTGTACTATAACCTCAAATACCACCCATGTGCCATCAATGGAACCCAAGGGGTTATGTGGGGACCAAAAATAATTAGCAGTGTAGTCTCTGCAGTATGTGAGTACACTCGCTAATATACATTCTGGCCCCCGTCACACTCACTGAGATTTTTATAGATTTTTATAGCACTGGCAGGGACTGGAAGTCTAGTTGCACAGTCTTCTTTGATGACGATATGACTCTTCGTCATGTGACCGATCCAGCTGTGCTCTATGTAACGGCTGTCCTAACGCTCCTGCTTGTACATAGAGTACAGTGGGGCTGGTCACATGACGAAGAGTCGTATCGTCATCAAAGAAGACTGTGCAACTAGACTTCCGGTGCCCCGCCAGCACTATAAAAACTTTAAATATCTCAGAATTAGCGCGACAGGGACCGGAATGTATATTAGCGAGTGTATCACATACTGCAGTGAGTATACTGCTAATAATATTTGGTCCCCACATAACCCCTTTAATGTAATTTAATGCTATAAAGAGCTCCATAGAGCAAAACCGAAAGGAATGACCAATAGATTTAACCAGTGAAAAAATGCAGACAATGCAAGTCATGGTACATTACCCAGTCGTGCCGCACCCAAGGCGTGTTTTGCGTGTAGCTTTGTCACGTCTCTGTTTTAATTAGGTGATCTCTCTCTCTTAATTTTCCAGTCTGGACATGAGTCGTTCGCTGAGTTGGAGATCTCAGACTGTCGTCCGACAACTTCTGTGTTATGGGGCACTACTGCTGTGTCTCCTGCAGCCAGCTGGTAGTCAGGGTAAGAGGAGGGCACGGCGGGCACAGCTGGGGCAGCAGTAATAACAGTGCTATACGAAACATTGTTATATTATGTATTGCAGCTCCAGTAAATGGGAAGATGTACGTGCCACTGGGCTCAGGGGTCATCATTAAGTGCAGAGCTGAAAACTTGTTAGAGGTCAAGGAGATGACCTGGCAAAGGACACAGCGAGACCAGACCAAGAACTTTCTCACGTACACGCCTGGCACTGGACCCACATTTCTGACTCTTTTTGGACGTAGAACGAAATTCCTGAGAGATGGATCTATAGCGATACACGATGTCACCCTATCTGATGAGGGCGTCTACAAGCAAGTCATCACTACGTTCTCATCAATGGCAAAAGAGTATAAAATCTATCTCGAAGTGCAAGGTCGGTACATCATGCTCTTCTTTTCCAATATCAGTATCATTAAAGGGGTTGACCAGGATTAGGAAAAAAATTCTTCCAGAAATGGTATGGTATTACAGCTCATCGCCATTTAAGTCAATGGTGTTGAGCTGCAGTACTAGACACAGGCCATGGACAGGGGTGGTGCTGTTTCTGGACACAAGCAGACCGGATAGGTCATCAGTACATGTTCTGTGGGGGTCCAACACCAGGACTCCGCACAGATCAGCTGGTCCGGTTCCTCTGTGCACCAGACGTACATGCCGGAAGCAGATGGCTCCGGCTCCGGAATAGCGGCAGAGCTGCAGTATTCAAGTAAATAGTAGCGGATCTGCAGTTATGCAGCACGGCCGCTATGACATGTACGGAGTCAACTGCTTCCGGCTTCGTACATAGCATTATGTGCCATAACATCCTGTGCCCGAAGCGGCTGATCGGTGTCGGACCCGCACTGATGATATCCGATTGTCAGAAAGTGGAAAACCACTTTAAGGAGGTTTTAACCATAGTAGGAAAACGGCGTTAAAGGGGGTTTCCTGAGAGAGAATCTCAGGGGCTGATTTATTTCAGTTGGACATTCGTGTGTCTCGCGATCTGCTGCATGTCATGTCCTTTGCGTTCAAGACTGTGCATAAAGCATCTTCATTGTAGAACTAAGGCTTCAATGATCTACTCAGGACCAGTCAGGGATTTACCTAAGATTTACAGACATTTCAAAAAGTATGGTCAACCATGTAAAGTCAGAAAACATGATTTGTCTGCACTGTGTGAATACACTCTTGTGATTACAAAAATTGCGACAAAAAAGACTGATCTAACAATACACCCTTAGGGCTTATTCACGCGAACGTAGAATACGTCCATGTGACGGCCGTTATAACAACGGCCGTCACATGGACACAGTTGTTTCAACAGACCGTGTGAAGGTTCCGTTAAATAATAGAACATGTCCTATTTTCTTTCGGTTTCACGGGTCCCTCAAAAGACTCAAGTCTATGGGGATCGTAAAAAACGGGACTTCCGAGTATTCACTTGTTCGTGTGAATCTGGTCTTACAGAGGATCTTGCAGGAAACTGTCTTAACCCCTTCCCGTAATTCGAGAGCAGAAGTTGAAGTCCGGCCATGACTGACAGTCGGGCTCCTGCTGCAACAGAGAAACCTTATATCCTGGCCGTTTAACCACTTAAATGCTTTGGTTAATTGTGACCGCAGCATTTAAGTGGTTTGACAGAATGAAAAGGCTCCCTCTGTCACCCATCGACGACCCGCAAACGCAATCGAGGACTAAAAAAGTCAGGAAATAGAGTAAAATAAAGCTTACTAAAACAAAAATGTGCACAGTAAAAATAAAATAAATTTTTCCATAAAAGTAGTTTCATTTGGCAAAAGTGTAAAAAACAAACATATATATGGTATCGCTGCGATTGTAACGACCCAAACGATAAAGTCAATATGTTATTTAAAATGCATGGTGAACGCGTACAAGAAAACCGCCAGAAATAACGATGGAATTCCTTTTTTATTCCATCCCCCCCCCAAAAAAAATATAAAAGTTAATTTAAGCCACATATGGCTACATCGACGGAAAAATAAAAAAGTTACGGCTCTTGGAATGCGGCGATGGAAAAACAAATTATTTTTCAATAACCGATCAACACAATCACACAACTGACTACTTGCCCAGGGCAAGCAGAAGCCAATAAGCCTGAGGCAGTATGCAAGATGCCACATGAAGCCTCTAAGAAGCCAAAAATGTCATAACTGGTCCTACAGGTTGCTCTACTATTAGCACAGGAGTCGCCCATTACAGCAGATGCCAGAAGGAAGCCTAAACTTTCCAGAAATAAAATCAGGGTAAGATTAAAGTTTACCCATGAGCACCTAGGCAAACACCAGCACTCCGGGGAAAATGTGTTCTGGACAGACGGGGTAAAGATTGAGTAATTTAGCTACAGAACAAAAGACATTTTTGGCGTAAATAAAAAAAAAATGTCACCAGAAGAATCTTAGACCAGCACTGTAAAGCATGATGGACGAAATGTTCTAGTTTGGTGCCTGGGCCGCTCACCATTATCAAATCCACTACGAGTCTTCATTATACCGGAAGTTGCTTGAGGATGATGTGAGAGAATCTGTCAGAAGATTGACGCTCAGATTAAAGTGGACCTTACAATACGACAATGACCATAAACCTATTAGTAACTACCCCAATGAATGGCTTAAAAAAACAGAATTGGAAAGTTCTTGAATGGTCAAGTCAAAGCCAGCGCTAAATCCCATCGAGATGCTGTGGAGGGTGTGAAAAGCTCTGGAAACTCCTCAAATACCACACCGCAAAAAAAAATATCCATACAGAAGATATCAACAATAGAGCCAAACTTGTATGTTTCTTCAATTATTGCAAACTTGATTTTTAGTGTTTTTTGTTCTATTACATCACGTTTATCTTTATTTACTGTGTGACTGAAGACCAGATAGTGATATGTACACATATGACAGAAGATAGTAAAACTTAAAGGAATTGTCCACTCACGGACAACTGATAACCTATCCACAGGAGAGGTCATCAGTATGTGATCGGTGGGGGTCCGACACTCGGACCCTGCACCGATCAGCTAGTCCGACTACCTCCGGGCACCGGATGTCCATGCCAGAAGCAGATGGCTCCGGTCAGGAAATAGCGGCCGAGCTGAAGTACTGTTCAAGTGAATAGGAGCAGAGCCGCAGTTCTGCAGCACCCCCGCTATGCAGTGTATGGAGCCATCTGCTTCCAGCTCCGAATACTGCATACCCTTGATAATATCCGGCGCCCAGAGGCAGCCAGAGGAGCTGATGAGTGCGGGATCTGGATGTTGGACCCCCACTGATCATACACTGATGACCTACAGGGTGGGCCATTTATATGGATACTTTTCAAGCTGGGTGTTGACCATGGCGGCCATTTTGAAGTTGGCCATTTTGTATCCAACTTTAGTTTTTTCAATGGGAAGAGGGTCATGTGACACATCAAACTTATCGAGAATTTCACAAGAAAAACAATGGTGTGCTTGGTTTTAACGTTACTTTATTCTTTCATGAGTTATTTTCAAGTTTCTGACCACTTATAAAATGTGTTCAAAGTGCTGCCCATTGTGTTGGATTGTCAATGCAACCCTCTTCTCCCACTCTTCACACACTGATAGCAACACCGCAGAAGAAATGCTAGCACAGGCTTCCAGTATCCGTAGTTTCTGTTGCTGCACATCTCATATCTTCACAGCATAGACAATTGCCTTCAGATGACCCCAAAGATAAAAGTCTAAGGGGGTCAGTTCGGGAGGCATTTCTTCTGCGGTGTTGCTATCAGTGTGTGAAGAGTGGGAGAAGAGGGTTGCATTGACAATCCAACACAATGGGCAGCACTTTGAACACATTTTATAAGTGGTCAGAAACTTGTAAATAACTCATGAAAGAATAAAGTAACGTTAAAACCAAGCACAACATTGTTTTTCTTGTGAAATTCTCGATAAGTTTGATGTGTCACATGACCCTCTTCCCATTGAAAAAACTAAAGTTGGATACAAAATGGCCGACTTCAAAATGGCCACCATGGTCAACACCCAGCTTGAAAAGTTTCCCCCCTCCCATATACTAATGTGCCACAAACAGGAATTTAATATCACCAACCATTCCCATTTTATTTAGGTGTATCCATATAAATGGCCCACCCTGTATAACGTGGATAGGTCATCAGTTGTCCGTGCGTGGACAACCCGTTAAATATTTGACTCCCATAACACAACATGATCCTAGGTTTCAAATATTCTAAGGACCTAACATAAGCTTAATAGTTTTTATTGCTCCTAAAAAGCTGGTGTGCGTTACTCTGGTTTTAATGATCACCTTTGTCTCTAGTGTTTCCGGACATCCATGTCTTTTCTGCCCCGGATCCAGTTGTGGGTGGGTGTCTGGAGAAAACTGTAGCAACTTGCATTGCTGGAGCAGCCAAACCTCCAGCTGCAATCTCCTGGAGGACGGGAGATCTGCCCTTTGTAGTGGAAGAAAATGTAACAAGACATAAAAATGGCACCGTGACCATCAAGAGCGGGCTGAAAATGACCCCAGAGAGAAAAATAAATGGACATAAGATAACCTGCGTCATCCTACAAGATTATGGACTGTCTGACGTCCTGACCAAGAGGACAATCACATTACAGAACATTCACTGTAAGTAAGCACTGGGTAATAGGAAACGGCTACTACCTAATATTCTTATTAGTATAGTTACTATAATATAATATCTACATGAGCTAACAGAAATATCAAACACTCCGTATGGATATAGAGAAGTCACTTAAACAGTGTTCATTCTGCCTTCTATGTACAAGAATTTAACAAATATAATACTGCCCCTATATGCAAGAATATAACTACTATAATAATGCTCCTATATACAAGAATATAACTACTATAATACTGCCTCCTATATACAAGAATATAACTACTATAATACTGCTCCTATATACAAGAATATAATTACTATATTACTGCTCCTATATACAAGAATATAACTACTATAATACTGCCCCCTCTATACAAGAATATAACTACTATAATACTACACCTATACACAAGAATATAACTACTATAACACTGCCTCCCTATATACAAGAATATAACTACTATAATACTGCCCCCTATATACCAGAATATAACTACCATAATACTGCCCCTATATACAAGAATATAATTACTATAATACTGCCCTTATATACAAGAATATAACTACTATAATACTGCCTCCTATATACAAGAATATAACTACTATAATACTACCCCTATATACAAGAATATAATTACTATAATACTGCCCTTATATACAAGAATATAACTACTATAATACTGCCTCCTATATACAAGAATATAACTACTATAATACTGCCCCATATACAAGAATATAACTACTATAATAATGCTCCTATATACAAGAATATAACTACTATAATACTGCTCCTATATACAAGAATATAACTACTATAATACTGCCCCTATATACAAGAATATAACTACTATAATACTGCTTCTATATACAAGAATATAACTACTATAATACTGCTCCTATATACAAGAATATAACTACTATAATACTGCTTCTATATACAAGAATATAACTACTATAATACTACACCTATACACAAGAATATAACTACTATAATACTGCCTCCCTAAATACAAGAATATATCTACTATAATACTGCCCCCTATATACCAGAATATAACTACCATAATACTGCCCCTATATACAATAATATAATTACTATAATACTGCCTTTATATACAAGAATATAACTACTATAATACTGCCTCCTATATACAAGAATATAACTACTATAATACTACCCCTATATACAAGAATATAACTACTATAATACTGCCCCTATATACAAGAATATAACTACTATAATACTGCCCCTATATACAAGAATATAACTACTATAATACTGCCCCTATATACAAGAATATAACTACTATAATACTGCCTCCTATATACAAGAATATAACTACTATAATACTGCCCCATATACAAGAATATAACTACTATAATACTGCTGCTATATACAAGAATATAACTACTATAATACTGCTCCTATATACAAGAATATAACTACTATAATACTGCCCCCTAGATACAAGAATATAACTACTATAATACTGCTCCTATATACAAGAATATAACTACTATAATACTGCTCCTATATACAAGAATATAACTACTATAATACTGCCCCCTAGATACAAGAATATAACTACTATAATACTGCCCCTATATACAAGAATATAACTACTATATTACTGCTCCTATATACAAGAATATAACTACTATAATACTGCCCCCTCTATACAAGAATATAACTACTATAATACTGCCCCTATATACAAGAATATAACTACTATAATACTGCCCCCTATATACAAGAATATAACTACTATAATACTGCTCCTATGTACAAGAATATAACTACTATAATACTGCTCCTATGTACAAGAATATAACTACTATAATACTGCCCCCTATATACAAGAATATAACTACTATAATACTGCTCCTATATACAAGAATATAACTACTATAATACTGCCCCATATGTACAAGAATATAACTACTATAATACTGCTCCTATGTACAAGAATATAACTACTATAATACTGCCCCCTATATACAAGTATATAAGTACTATAATACTGCCCCATATACAAGACTATAACTACTATAATACTGCCCCCTATATACAAGAATATAACTACTATAATACTGCTCCTATGTACAAGAATATAACTACTATAATACTGCTTCCTATATACAAGAATATAACTACTATAATACTGCCCCTACATACAAGAATATAACTACTATAATACTGCTCCTACATACAAGAATATTACTACTATAATACTGCCCCCTATATACAAGAATATAACTACTATAATATTGCCCCTATATACAATAATAGAACTTTTTTTACTGGTTCGGTTGTTGGACTTCGGATTCGAGGACTTCAATGACGGCGTTTTTTTTATTCTCAATAAAATGGTTAATGAGGGTTGTGTTTTTTTATTTCAATAAAATATTTTTTCTATGTGCTTGTATCTTTTTAACTTTATTATCACCGCCTTAGTAATGGCCGCTGGCTGATTGACAATCTCCATTACTAAGGCGGGGCTTAATGTTAGCCGGTGCAGAGGCTACACTAACCCCCATTATTACCCCGGTACCCACCGCCACCAGGAGTACTGGGAAGAGCCGGGTACGAACCAGTACCTGACCATCTGTAGTGACGGGCAAGCACCGGGGTGGCCGCAGGCTGGTAGTATTAGGCTGGGGAAGGCCAAAAACAGTGGCCCTTCCCACCCTTGTAATGCTGCCTGCTGCTGCTGTGTTGTATCCGGCTGGTTATGAAAATTGGGGGGGACCCGACATCGTTCTTTCCAATAATTTTATATTTCAATTTTTTTTAAATGACGTGGGGTCCCCCCCATTTTTCATAACCAGCCAGATACAATAAAGCAGCAGCAGCCTAGCATCACCAGGGTAGGAAGGGACACTGTTTTTGGCCTTTCCCCTCCTGATAATACCAGCCTGCGGCCACCCCAGTGGCCGACCATCACTACAGATGGTCAGGTACTGGATCGTACCCGGCTCTTCCCAGCACCCCTGGTGGCGGTGGGTACCGGGGTAATAATGGGGGTTAGTGTTAGCCTCTGCATCGGCTAACACTAAGCCCCGCCTTAGCAATGGATGCTGTCAATCAGCCGGCGGCCATTACTAAGGCGGTAGTAATATAGTTTAAAAAAAACCACAAAGACATAGAAAAAATATTTTATTGAAATAAAAAAAAAAATCACACAGCCCTCATTAACCATTTCATTAATAAAAAAAAAGCTGTCATCGAAGTAGTCCTGGAATCCGACGTAGTCCAACGCCCGAACCTGTAAGAAAACACACAAAAAATGATTAGTAACACATGTGTTAGGGTATGTGCACACACACTAATTACGTCCGTAATTGACGGACGTATTTCGGCCGCAAGTACCGGACCGAACACAGTGCAGGGAGCCGGGCTCCTAGCATCATAGTTATGTACGATGCTAGGAGTCCCTGCCTCTCTGTGGAACTACTGTCCCGTACTGAAAACATGATTACAGTACGGGACAGTTGTCCTGCAGAGAGGCAGGGACTCCTAGCATCGTATATAACTATGATGATAGGAGCCCGGCTCCCTGCACTGTGTTCGGTCCGGGAAATGTGGCCGAAATACGTCCGTCAATTACGGACGTAATTAGTGTCTGTGCACATACCCTAAGGCTTAGATACAGGGCCCATGTGTGATACTGTCTGTGGGACCCTGTATCTAAGCCTACCACAAGGTAGGCTTAGATACAGGGTCCAGCAGACAGTAATCTTATACAGTATAAGATTACTGTGTGCTGGGGCCCTGTATCTAAACCTACAGTGTGGTAGGCTTAGATACAGGGCCCAGCAGACAGGATCACGCATGGGCCATGTATCTAAGCCTACCATGTGATTGGCTTAGATACAGGGCCCAGCAGACAGGATCACACAATATGTGATCCTGTCTCATGGGCCCCCTAAGCCTGCTACATCGTAGGCTTAGGGGTTGTGCAGTCCCTAAACATTGATGGCCTATCCACAGGATAGGCCATCAATAGCTGATGTGTCGCCCGGGACCCGCAAATCAGCTGTTTTGAAGGGGCCGCAGCACTCGTACGAGAGCTGCTTCCCCTTCATTTCACTACTCGCCCACACTGTGAATCGCCGACACCGATTCACAGTGTGACCGGAATGAAGTGACCGGAACGAAGGGGAGCAGCTCTCGTACGAGTGCTGCGGCCCCTTCAAAACAGCTGATTGGCGGGTCCCGGGAGTCGGACCCCACCAGTCAGGGCTAACCTTACCTTCCTCTTCGGCCGCGGCGGGAGTTCTGTCGTCTCGATGCTGTGCGCGGCGCATAGCGCTGTGACGTCATGCGCTGCGCACAGCGCTTGACGTCAGGACCTCCGCTGCGATCCAGAACCAGGAAGGTAAGTAAAGTATGTTACTATAGTAACAGGGGCCCGCGGCCCGAGTTACTATAGTAACTTTTTATTGATGTGGTGCGGGGGGCCGTGGGCCCCCCTGGCTTCGGGGCCCGGTCGCAATTGCGACCGCTGCGACCCCTATAGCTACGCCAGTGACAGCAGGACAGGCGTGGTACTCAGCACAGCACGAGTTCGGATCATCACGGCACTTGACCAGGATAGCACGGGATACAGGTTACAGGAACGGGAAACACTCGGAACTGGAAAACACTTAGGAGACCATTTGCTTAGACATACTAGGGTAACGACAACAACGCTCAGGCATTGCAGGAAGGGACTTGGCCCTTCTTATAGTCCAGGGTGCTCATGGGATAATTTTAGTAATATTTTATTAAGCTCTTTATATTTTACAAAGGCTACAGCTGTACCCTCAGATTTGTATTTTTTAAATGCCCTTTTTTTGTCATGTATTGCCCCTTTCACAGAAGGTGTAAGCCATGTGGGGTTTAATTTGAGTCGTTCATACTTGTTACCTACAGGAATAAATTTTGCACTATAATAACTCAAAGTAGATTTGAAAATCTCCCATTTATCATTTGTTCCATTATTTGACATTAGTTCTTCCCAGTCCATATCCTGAATTGCAGCCCTCATCCTGGGGAAATTGGCTTTCTTAAAATTAAATGTTTTTGCCCTCCCAGCCTGCGTTTGTTTTTTACAGTATAGGTAAAATGTAACTATATTGTGATCACTGTTACCGAGGTTTTCACGAACATTGACATTCCCAACAAGATCTGCATTATTAGAAATGACCAGATCCAACAGAGCTTCACCTCTAGTCGGGTCTTCCACAAACTGGCCCATAAAATTTTCCTGCAACAGGTTGAGGAAATGTCTCCCCTTTGCAGTTGAAGCCGAACCATGACACCAATTAATATCCCGGAAATTAAAATCTCCCATTATCACTACAGTACCCGCCTGTGCAGCCCGCTCCATCTGTTTATATAGCTGAACTTCCATCTCCTCAGTTATATTGGGGGGTCTATAGATTACACCAAAAGTAATTTTTTCAGTGTTTACCTCCCTTTCTAGTTCCACCCACAAGGTTTCAACCTCCTCACAGTCTTCACCCACTATTGTCTCTTTCACACTCGCCTTCATATCACTTCTCACATACAGACATACACCACCACCTTTCCTATTTGTCCTGTCTTTACGAAAAAGTGTAAAACCCTGTAGATTTACAGCCCAGTCATGTGAAGAGTCCAGCCATGTTTCAGCAACACCAACTATATCTATATTTTCTTCCAGTATCAAGGCCTCCAGCTCCCCCATTTTACTTGCTAGACTTCTGGCATTTGTGAACATACACTTTAACTTGCCTGTCAGTTTTTCACTTTTATTATCAGAAATGTGATTTGACATTAATCGGTCCTTTTTATTTACACTGATGTTTTGTAACGAAAGGATCTCCTTATCCTGTTGTCTAGTCCTCTCCCCACATTCTGTTTCTCCCCCCACCAATATAGTCTGACCCCTCTCTAACCTGGCTACCCCTTTTTTTTCTACATTGACCTCCCTCCTCAGCCCTAGTTTAAATACTCCGCCACCCCAGCTAGAATTCTCTCCCCCAGCACAGCGGACCCCCTTCCATTTAGGTGCAAATCATCTGCAGAATACAGTTTGTACCCCAATGAAAAGTCAGCCCAGTGCTCTAGGAACCCAAATCCTTCTCCTCTACACCAAGACTTCAGCCATGCATTTAACTCCCTAAGCTCCCGCTGTCTTTCCTGTGATGCGCATGGCACAGGCAGTATTCCTGAGAATACAACCTTGGAGGTCCTTCCCTTCAGCTTGTAGCCTAGTTCTTTAAAATTATTCTTAAGGCTCCTCCACCTACCATTTATTCTGTCGTTGGTACCGACATGGACCACGACAGCTGGATCATCACCAGCCCCTCCCAGCAATTTGTCCACCCGTTCCACCACATGCCGAACCCTGGCACCAGGGAGACAGCAAACCATTCGGTTGAGGTGGTCTTGGCGACAAATAATTCTATCCGTCTTCCTGATTATAGAATCCCCTACGACTATCAATTGTCTTGGCTTACCTGCATTACCATCCCGCCGACTACTAGCTGGGCTGTTCTCCCGGCTGTTAGGGAGATCAGTATCCACTAGGGCTGCCATTTCTGAGACTGACACCCTCGCATCATCACCCAACTTGGCAATTTTGCCTGGAATGTCAGAAACCGGATCGGCCTTCCTTGTCTTTGACCCCTTTCTACTGCCCCTAACTACATTAACCCAGCTACTTACCTGATCCTGCTCACCCATGTCTTCACCCTCCAGTTGTAACCCACTAACTGCATGCTCTGTGAGCAGCAAGCTCCGTTCAAAATTGTCTATCCTCCTCAGTGTTGCATTCTGCTCCTCCAGATCTCTAATACGAGCTTCCAGGTGAACAACATGCTCACATCTGCCACAGAGATATTCACCCTGGAACTCCGGCTCCAGTCGTGCATACATATGGCAAACTGTGCACTGAAGAAAACCTCCAATCTTGCTGTCCATTATCCCAGTTACAAAAAAACAGCGAACAGGTGTTAACCAAAAAGATAAAGAAGTAGAAGAGCACTTACTTGGGCTTTAACTCCTCTTGTGAACTCCGGTTTTTGGAACTCCACTTAATATACAAACCACTTGCAATTCTACTGTTCTACTGATTTATTTTCAACAGGTTTTCCAGTCTTTAAGAAATATGTGCAAATGGTTTGACTGCAGTCGGATTAGTCACTAATATAACTAAAATGTTCCTGTAAGTTGTTTATCTCCTGCTTGTGTGACCTCCTGTACACTGAACATGTAGTTATCTCCCCTCTCCCCCGTCCCTGTAGTACCAGACATCACACATCACATGCCTCTTATCTCCACTGCTCACTGCTCTCCTCCCTTCCTCTCTGTCTATGGAGGGATTGTGTTTCACATGCCAGGCAGTAGATCGTGCAGAGTACAGCAGCAGAACAGCAGAGCTGTGTCTCAGTGAGTGAGTGATTACAGCACTACCTTACACTTTGTAATAGAGGGGCATACAGGCTCCTATAATTACAGGCAATGTCTGTGAGAGGGGAGAGGAATCATGGAAACTGTAGTCCTTTACATGGTAATCCCGCCAAGAGCCTGCCCTAGCAAAATGAAAACAACAGTGCTGTACAGAGCCGGGCAACATAATGAACATGAAAAAACATTTCTTCTGAGCTATGGTGGCATCACCTGATGAGCATTTAGACACATATAGGTACATAAACTTGGGAAACCCCATTAACCCCTATCCGCACCAGGACGTAACTGTTACAGTTACTGAGTTAATCCCGGTGCACACTGTCGGCGACAGTGTGCACCGGGAACCAGGAGGTCAGCTGTCGCCGACAGCTGACACTCCCCTCTTGCCGGCCAGCGGTCCTTTGCCGCTGATTTCGGCGCATTAACCCCTTAAATTCGGCGATCGGGTGCAATCGCCGAATTTTAGGGGTTTCTAACATATCGGCAGACCCCCGTCCGAAATCGCGGGGTCTGCCGATAGTTAGTATGGCAAACGGAAACCAAACAATGGCTTCCGGGTCTGCCATGGACGGAAGCCCATCAGGACCAACCTTCGGCTGGTCCTGATAGGCTTCCTGTCAGAGTGACAGAAAGTCACTGTGCCGTTCCCGATGCACACTGTCGGCGACAGTGTGCATCGGGAACTTGGAGATCAGCTGTCCCCGACAGCTGACACTCTCCAGTGTTGCCGATCAGCGGCTCATCGCCGCTGATTTCGGCAATTAAACCATTACATGCGGGGCTCGATTGCAATCTCCGCATGTAGCGGGTTTGTAGCGCATCAGCAGCCCCCATGGAATCGTGGGGGCTTCTGATGCTTGTGATGGCACCCGGGGGCCAGACAACGGCCCCCAGGTCTGCCATGTATGTCAGCCTATGAGGATCAGCCTCTGCTGATCCTCGTAGACCAACTGTCAGAGTGACTGTGACGTCACACTGACAGTTGGAATACGTTACGCTACCTAGGTAGTGTAATGTATTCTAGCAGCGATCAGAGCTGCAGGTCAAAAAAAGAAAGTGTAAAAAGTAAAAGAAAAGTTAATAACCAAAAAAATAAAGTGTAAAAAGTAAAAAAAAGTTAATAAAAATGTTTTATAAAAGTGTAAAAATAAAAGGTTTTGTTTTCCTATAATAAGTCATTTATTATAGGGAAAAAATGAAAACGTTAAATAAAAGTACACATATTTGGTATCGCCGCGTTCGTAACGACCCAATCTATGAAACTATAATGTTAACTTTTCCGCACGGTGAACGCTGCAAACAAAATAAACGGAAAACTGTCAGCATCGCTATTTTTTGGTCACCACCCCTCCCAAGATATAGAATAAAAAGTGATCAAAAAGTCGCATTTACCCCAAAATGGTACTAATAAAAACTACAACCCGTCCCGCAAAAAACAAGACCTCCCACAGCTTTTTTGACGAAAAAATAAAAAAGTTACGCCTCAGAATAGCGTGTCTCAGAAAATTAATTATTTTATAGAAACTTAATTTTATTGTGCAAACGCTGCAAAACTTAAAAAAAACTATACACATATGGTATCGGCGTAATCGTACCGACCGGCAGAATAAATGAAAACATAATTTATTGCGCACGGTGAACGCTGTAATAAATAAAGAATTTAAAGCGCCAAAACTGTTTTTTGGTCACCCTAGCTCTAAAAAAGATCCTGAGGGGCCAAAATGCTCACTATACGACTAGAAAAATTCCTTGAGGGGTGTAGATTCCAAAATGGGGTCACTTTTGGCGGGTTTCCACTGTTTTGGTCGCTCCGGGGCGTTGCAAACCCGACATGGCACTGAAAACCAATCCAGCAAAATCTGCGCTCCAAAATCCAAAAGGCGCTCCCTCCCTTCTGATCCCTGCTGTGGGTCCAAACATCAGTTTACGACCACATATGTGGGATTGCCGTAATCGGGAGAAATTGCTTTACAAATTTTGGAAATGAAAAAATTCTATGTTTCCACAGAAAAATAGGTGATTTTCATCTTCACAGACTAATTCCACTAAATTCTGCAAAAAAACTGTGGGGTCAATATGCTAACTATACCCCTAGAAAAATGCCTTGAGGGGTGGAGTTTCCAAAATGGGGTCACTTTGGGGGGGTTTCGGCTGTTTAGGTACCACAAGACCTCCTCAAACCTGACATGGTGCCTACAATATATTCCTAAAAAAAGGAGGCCCCAAAATCCACCAGGTGCTCCTTTGCTTCTGAGGCCGGTGTTTCAGTCCATTAGAGCACTAGGGCCACATGTTGGATATTTCTAAAATCTGCAGAATCTGGGCAATAAATATTGAGTTGCGTTTCTCGGGTAAAACCTTCTGTGTTACAGATTTTTTTTTATTACAAATGAATTTCGGCAAAAAAAATGAAATTTGTAAATTTCACCTCTACTTTGCCTTAATTCCTGTGAAACGCCTAAAGGGTTAAAATATTTTCTGAATGTGGTTTTGAATACCTTGAGGGGTACAGTTTTCAAAATGGGGTGATTTATGGGGATTTTCTAATATATAAGGCCCTCAAAGCCACTTCAGAACTGAACTGGTCCCTGAAAAAATAGCCTTTTGAAATGTTATTGAAAATATGAGAAATTGCTGCTAAAGTTCTAAGCCTCGTAACGTCCTAGAAAAATAAAAGTACGTGAAAAAAAATTATGCAAATACATTTAAATTTAGAAAAATGCAAATTTTTGCAAATTTTTGCTAAAATTTGACGTTTTTCACAAATAAATATTGAATTTATCGACCAAATTTTTTCACTAACATAAAGTACAATATGTCACGAGAAAACAATCTCAGAATCGCTTGGATAGGTAAAAGCATTCCGGAGTTATTACCACATAAAGTGACACATGTCAGATTTGAAAAAATAGGCTGTGTCCACAAGGCCAAAACAGGCTGTGTCCTAAAGGGGTTAAATATTGAGCTACAGCTGAAGTCCAATGTATACATTGAGTTTCATTTAATCTTGGACTGCATCTGTCACTCAATAGTTAAAATCAATTAGTAGCACTACAAAGAGTCTCAGTGTTAGCCTTAGGGCTCATTCAGACGAGCGTGTATCTCGTCCGTGTGACGGCTGTTAAAACAACGACCCTCAAAAAGACACATATATTTCAATGGGGCCGTTCACACGACCTTTGTTTCAACAGAGCGTGTGAAGGGTCCGTAAAAAAATAGGACATGTCCTATTTTCTTGCGTTTTCACGCATCCCTCCATACACTCTAGTCTATGAGAGATCCTTGATAACGCGTCCCGCACGGGTGCATCTCGGACGTGCAAAAACTTCAGTTTTTTACGTCTGAGGTTGCACACACTTGTCTGATCGTAGCCTTAAGTAAGGTTCACACTGTGCGTTTTTGGTGCGTTTTCACATGCGTGTCTTTGTTTTTGGTACATAAACTCCCAAGTCTCTCATTAGGAGTTCATCAACCAAAACAAATACCGTAAACGCATGCTTTAATCTTATCTGTCTTAATGTCTTATTCTTGGTATTTAGTTCCACCACAGATGGTGTCAATTGAAGTTTTTAGAAATGCTGATGGATCACTCCGTATTTTGTGTGAGTCTGAGGCGAACCCACCAGCTGAGTACACTTGGAAGAGGTAAGCAGGAGAAAGAAGATACGCAGCTTTGACTATTTACTGATCTTCTGCAGATGAACTAGAATGTTGTTCGATTTTCTGCAGAAATTTGACCTCAAATAATCTTAAAGGGAATGTGTCGCAAATTAATCATTTTTTTAAATTACGTTACGCATTTTTTTTTTCTTACACAAGGTGGAAAGAATTAAAAATTAAATAATAATTTGACATGTTTTCCTATGTTGGCCACCAGAGGGAGCACTTCACAGAATTACAGCAAGGTGAATTAGGCAGAGCAGCCTGCCCTACAGCTGCTGTAAATGTAGGAGGGAATCTCACCACCTCCCTATTTTTGACTACAAGCCAGGAAAATGTGTCTTCAAATTGCTCAGCATTGTTCTGCTCCCATTTTGGGAGTGCTTTTACAATGGCAGCTGGCAGCTCTAGGACATACCAAATGGCTAAGAATGATGAAAGTCAAGACCCTGTAGTGAAGGACTTTTCAGTTGACAGGTTCACACGGCGTGTATTAGACACTTATTTTTGGCGCATTTTACTTGCCGAAAACTGCATTAAAAAACGATTGATTACGCTTTTCATTTCCATGAATGGTAAAGAGCGCTGTTAGTACATACAACGCACTTTTTCACACGTATGTTTTTAAAAAATACGTTGTGTAAATAAAGAAGTGTCGAGTCAATTCTTTTGCACGTAAAACACGCCAAATGTTCCTATAGTCAATGGGAGTCCTGATTATGCACCAAAAAACGTGCAAAAAGCGCACACAAAATGTGTAAAAAAACATGCGAATAAATCCCATTTACATCAATGGAAAATCGAGCCATTCGTTTTTTACGCATGCGTTTTTAAAAAACGTGTGGCGTTAAAAAGAAGCGTTGGATCAATTCTTTGGTGCATAAAATGTGCCAAATGTTCTCAGTCAGTTGGAGTCCTAACTACGTGCCCAAAAACTTGCAAAAAGCGCACACAAAATCCGCAAACCCCCCCCCCCCCAAAAAAAGAAAAGGAATTGTGCATGGCCCCATAGATATTAATGGGTCAGTGTGCTATCCGTTAAAAAACGGATAGCACACTGAAGCTTTTCACTGAAATGTGCTTGAGGCCTAACTTTATTTGTTTTGTAGGTTCCGCTGGACCTATTGGACTACGTCGTAGATTTAGTGGACTACTGCGATGATCTCCTTTATTTGTTTAAATAAACTGGTTAGCGAGGATTGTGTAAGGAAGTTTTAATTTCAACAAAAATATTTTCTTATGTCTCTGTGTTTTTTTAATACTTTATTAGCGCCTGGATAACGGCAGTTGTCTGTTTGACGATGTCCATTACTAAGGCGGAGCTTAGTGTTAGCCAGTAAAAAGGCTGCAACTAACCCCCCACTATTACACCAATACCCACCGCCACCAGGGATATCGGGAAGAGTCGGGCACAATTCAGTACCCGACCATCTGTAGTGATTGAAATAAAAACTCCCCCACAAAACCCTCGTTAACCATTTCATTAGAAAAAAACAAAACGTCGATCATCGCAGTAGTCCACCACAGCTACGATGTAATCCAATAGGTCCAGCGGAACCTGCAAACAAAAAAATAAAGTGGTGCTCGCCGCTGATTCTTCAAAAGAGCTGATAAGCGGCTATGAAGGATCAGCGGCACACGTGCATACTCCGCTGCACAAGAATAGAACAAAGCTCTGTTGCACGCACACTGCGCGCGCACCTCCCTGCTAAAACAAAGATTTAAAAAAAAAAAAAAATTCTTTCAAAGGTGTACAAAGCTTTTAACCCCTTAGAGAGGCAGACAATTTTCGTTCTTTCATTTTCTTTCATCCATTGGAGCATGCCATAAATGACGGATAAATTCTGGTCCCATCTCTGAACTATCGCCAGAACGGGACTTACTCGACCCCGTCTCACCTGGTTGGCCGCCAGTTTTCACAATATTCAGTATACGGTATTACAAAAGTGTTCGCTTAATTATGCGGGACATTACAATCACAGCAATACCAAATATTTACTGGATTTGTTTTTTAAAACTTTTGTACAATACAACCACTTTTTATTAAAATATATATATATATTTTATTTTTAATTTTTTTATTTTAATAAACTTTTTTTATTTTCTATTCACATGAAGGCAACCCCTGTCCATATGTAAGTAATAGGGTGTACAGTTTGTGGTGTGAACCTAATCTTGAACTGATTTTAGGCTACATCATGTCTCCTTCTCCATTCAGATCCAAAGCTAAAATCAGAGTTTTCCGCGATCTCGTAGTCATGTGACTTAACACCTTGTTGTGAACCCGTCTCCTGCTCTTCTCGTGTAACAGAAAACCAGCAGACGTTAGATTTAGCTGTAGATGTGAGCGCAGTATGAGACGTGATGTAACTCAAGATTAGAAATAAAAAGTATGTGAAAAAATAACACTCACTTCTTACGAGAAACTCAAAAATTGTGACTCGGATGTAAATAACAAGTGATGATTTATTACAGGGTAAGGCCTCATGCACACGACCGTAAAAACACCCGTTATTGCGGGTCGTTATTACGACCCGCAATAACGGGCTCATAGGCTTCTGTTAGCCACGGGTACCTTCCCGTTTGCTCACGGGAAGGTACCCGTGCCGTTAAAAAAGATAGAACATGCCCTATTTCATGCCGTAATAACGGCACGGGCATCCCATAGAAGTCTATGGGGCTCCCGTAATCATGGGTGGCTGCGTGTGTTCACCCGTGATTACGGGAGCGTTGCGAGGTGAGGCGAGGTCAGGGGACTACCCGGTCTGCAGGCCACAGCCCAGTGGCGTAACTACCGCCGGGACTACAATGAAAACTATGGCAGAGCGGGGAGGTATCTCCCCGCTCTGCCATAAACAAGACATGTATCCCCTATCCTGTAAAAAATAAAAATAAAAGACGTTCATACTTACCGACAACTCTCCAGTCCGGTCTCCCGCCCGTTGCCTTGGTGACGCGTCCCTCTCGACATCCGGGCCGACGTCCTGGATGACGTTTCAGGCCATGTGACCGCTGCAGCCAATCACAGGTCAATCACAGGCTGCAGCGGTCACATGGACTGCCGCGTCATCCAGGGATGTCGGGCTGGATGTGAAGAGAGGGACGCGTCACCAAGACAACGGCCGGTAAGTATGAATTTCTTTAACTTTTATTACAGAAAAGGCTGTCCCTTCTCTCTATCCTGCACTGATAGAGAGAAGGGGCTGCCGATTAGTGCAGTGCTATTTTGCTGCCAAAAACGTGCTCGTAAATACGGGTGGAATACGTGTGACACCGGACCCATATTTACGAGCACGGGTTCGTAAATACTGGTGCAAAACGGGTGGAATACGTGTGACACCGGACCCGTATTTACGCCAGTATTTCCGGGTGTGAAAAAATACGGTCGTGTGCATGAGACCTAATAAAGCAGGTTATTACATACGGGGCGTCAGCAGTCATTTATCCAGGAGACGATGAACCAGATTTGTACACGTGTGAGGTAAAAAACTATTTGGGAGTGAACATCGGAAACGTAAAGATCGTGGTAAGTTTATTGTCCATTTGTTATATGTACAGCTGGTATAAGTTATACATCTTCCTGTATATAGTGATATGGAGCATGCTGGTATAACCTGGGTATCTTCTGTATATAATTATATATGTACAGCTGGTATAAGTTATACATCTTCTTGTATATAGTGATATGGAGCATGCTGTTATAGCCTGGGTATCTTCTGTATATAATTATATATGTACAGCTGGTATAAGTTATACATCTTCTTGTATATAGTGATATGGAGCATGCTGGTATAACCTGGGCATCTTATGTATATAATTATATATGTACAGCTGGTATAAGTTATACATCTTCCTGTATATAGTGATATGGAGTATGCTGGTATAACCTGGGTATCTTCTGTGTATAATTATATATGTACAGCTGGTATAAGTTATACATCTTCTTGTATATAGTGATATGGAGCATGCTGGTATAACCTGGGTATCTTCTGTATATAATTATATATGTACAGCTGGTATAAGTTATATATCTTCTTGTATATAGTGATATGGAGCATGCTGGTATAACCTGGGTATCTTCTGTGTATAATTATATATGTACAGCTGGTATAAGTTATACATCTTCTTGTATATAGTGATATGGAGTATGCTGGTATAACCTGGGTATGTTCTGTATATAATTATATATGTACAGCTGGTATAAGTTATACATCTTCTTATATATAGTGATATGGAGTATGCTGGTATAATCTGGGTATGTTCTGTATATAATTATATATGTACAGCTGGTATAAGTTATACATCTTCTTATATATAGTGATATGGAGCATGCTGGTATAACCTGGGTATCTTCTGTATATAATTATATATGTACAGCTGGTATAAGTTATACATCTTCTTGTATATAGTGATATGGAGCATGCTGGTATAACCTGGGTATCTTCTGTATATAATTATATATGTGCAGCTGGTATAAGTTATACATCTTCCTGTATATAGTGATATGGAGCATGCTGGTATAACCTGGGTATCTTCTGTATATAATTATATATGTACAGCTGGTATAAGTTATACATCTTCTTGTATATAGTGATATGGAGCATGCTGGTATAACCTGGATATCTTTTGTATATAATTATATATGTACAGCTGGTATAAGTTATAAATTTTCTTGTATATAGTGATATGGAGCATGCTGGTATAACCTGGGTATCTTCTGTATATAATTATATATGTACAGCTGGTATAAGTTATACATCTTCTTGTATATAGTGATATGGAGCATGCTGGTATAACCTGGGTATCTTCTGTATATAATTATATATGTGCAGCTGGTATAAGTTATACATCTTCTTGTATATAGTGATATGGAGCATGCTGGTATAACCTGGGTATCTTCTGTATATAATTATATATGTACAGCTGGTATAAGTTATACATCTTGTATATAGTGATATGGAGCATGCTGGTATAATCTGGGTATCTTCTGTATATAATTATATATGTACAGCTGGTATAAGTTATACATCTTGTATATAGTGATATGGAGCATGCTGGTATAATCTGGGTATCTTCTGTATATAATTATATATGTACAGCTGGTATAAGTTATACATCTTCTTGTATATAGTGATATGGAGCATGCTGGTATAACCTGGGTATCTTCTGTATATAATTATATATGTGCAGCTGGTATAAGTTATACATCTTCTTGTATATAGTGATATGGAGCATGCTGGTATAACCTGGGTATGTTCTGTATATAATTATATATGTACAGCTGATATAAGTTATACATCTTCCTGTATATAGTGATATGGAGTATGCTGGTATAACCTGGGTATCTTCTGTATATAATTATATATGTACAGCTGGTATAAGTTATACATCTTCTTGTATATAGTGATATGGAGCATGCTGGTATAACCTGGGCATCTTCTGTATATAATTAAATATGTACAGCTGGTATAAGTTATACAACTTCTTGTATATAGTGATATGGAGCATGCTGGTATAACCTGGGTATGTTCTGTATATAATTATATATGTACAGCTGGTATAAGTTATACATCTTCTTGTATATAGTGATATGGAGCATGCTGGTATATCCTGGGTATCTTCTGTATATAATTATATATGTACAGCTGGTATAAGTTATACATCTTCTTGTATATAGTGATATGGAATATGCTGGTATAACCTGGGTACCTTCTGTATATAATTATATATGTACAGATCGTATAAGTTATACATCTTCTTGTATATAGTGATATGGAGCATGCTGGTATAACCTGGGTATCTTCTGTATATAATTATATATGTACAGCTGGTATAAGTTATACATCTTCTTGTATACAGTGATATGGAGCATGCTAGTATAACCTGGGTATCTTCTGTATATAATTATATATGTACAGCTGGTATAAGTTATACATCTTCTTGTATATAGTGATATGGAGCATGCTGGTATAACCTGGGTATCTTCTGTATATAATTATATATGTATAGCTGGTATAAGTTATACATCTTCTTGTATATAGTGATATGGAGCATGCTGGTATAACCTGGGTATCTTCTGTATATAATTATATATGTACAGCTGGTATAAGTTATACATCTTCTTATATATAGTGATATGGAGCATGCTGGTATAACCTGGGTATCTTCTGTATATAATTATATATGTACAGCTGGTATAAGTTATACAGCTTCCTGTATATAGTGATATGGAGCATGCTGGTATAACCTGGGTATCTTCTGTATATAATTATATATGTACAGATCGTATAAGTTATACATCTTCTTGTATATAGTGATATGGAGCATGCTGGTGTAACCTGGGTATCTTCTGTATATAATTATATATGTACAGCTGGTATAAGTTATACAGCTTCCTGTATATAGTGATATGGAGCATGCTGGTATAACCTGGGTATCTTCTGTATATAATTATATATGTACAGATCGTATAAGTTATACATCTTCTTGTATATAGTGATATGGAGCATGCTGGTATAACCTGGGTATCTTCTGTATATAATTATATATGTGCAGCTGGTATAAGTTATACCTCTTCTTGTATATAGTGATATGGAGCATGCTGGTATAACCTGGGTATCTTCTGTATATAATTATATATGTACAGCTGGTATAAGTTATACATCTTCTTGTATACAGTGATATGGAGCATGCTAGTATAACCTGGGTATCTTCTGTATATAATTATATATGTACAGCTGGTATAAGTTATACATCTTCTTGTATATAGTGATATGGAGCATGCTGGTATAACCTGGGTATCTTCTGTATATAATTATATATGTATAGCTGGTATAAGTTATACATCTTCTTGTATATAGTGATATGGAGCATGCTGGTATAACCTGGGTATCTTCTGTATATAATTATATATGTACAGCTGGTATAAGTTATACATCTTCTTGTATATAGTGATATGGAGCATGCTGGTATAACCTGGGTATCTTCTGTATATAATTATATATGTACAGCTGGTATAAGTTATACATCTTCCTGTATATAGTGATATGGAGCATGCCGGTATAACCTGGGTATCTTCTGTATATAATTATATATGTACAGCTGGTATAAGTTATACATCTTCTTGTATACAGTGATATGGAACATGCTGGTATAACCTGGGTATCTTCTGTATATAATTATATATGTACAGCTGGTATAAGTTATACATCTTCCTGTATATAGTGATATGGAGCATGCTGGTATAACCTGGGTATCTTCTGTATATAATTATATATGTACAGCTGGTAGAAGTTATACATCTTCTTGTATATAGTGATATGGAGCATGCTGGTATAACCTGGGTATCTTCTGTATATAATTATAGATGTACAGCTGGTATAAGTTATACATCTTCCTGTATATAGTGATATGGAGCATGCCGGTATAACCTGGGTATCTTCTGTATATAATTATATATGTACAGCTGGTATAAGTTATACATCTTGTATATAGTGATATGGAGCATGCTGGTATAATCTGGGTATCTTCTGTATATAATTATATATGTACAGCTGGTATAAGTTATACATCTTCTTGTATATAGTGATATGGAGCATGCTGGTATAACCTGGGTATCTTCTGTATATAATTATATATGTGCAGCTGGTATAAGTTATACATCTTCTTGTATATAGTGATATGGAGCATGCTGGTATAACCTGGGTATCTTCTGTATATAATTATATATGTACAGCTGATATAAGTTATACATCTTCCTGTATATAGTGATATGGAGTATGCTGGTATAACCTGGGTATCTTCTGTATATAATTATATATGTACAGCTGGTATAAGTTATACATCTTCTTGTATATAGTGATATGGAGCATGCTGGTATAACCTGGGTATCTTCTGTATATAATTATATATGTACAGCTGGTATAAGTTATACATCTTCTTGCATATAGTGATATGGAGCATGCTGGTATATCCTGGGTATCTTCTGTATATAATTATATATGTACAGCTGGTATAAGTTATACATCTTCTTGTATATAGTGATATGGAGCATGCTGGTATAACCTGGGCATCTTCTGTATATAATTATATATGTACAGCTGGTATAAGTTATACATCTCCCTGTATATAGTGATATGGAACATGCTGGTATAACCTGGGTATCTTCTGTATATAATTATATATGTACAGCTGGTATAAGTTATACATCTTCTTGTATATAGTGATATGGAGCATGCTGGTATAACCGGGGTATCTTCTGTATATAATTATATATGTACAGCTGGTATAAGTTATACATCTTCTTGTATATAGTGATATGGAGCATGCTGGTATAACCTGGGTATTTTCTGTATATAATTATATATGTACAGCTGATATAAGTTATACATCTTCTTGTATATAGTGATATGGAGCATGCTGGTATAACCTGGGTATCTTCTGTATATAATTATATATGTACAGCTGGTATAAGTTATACATCTTCTTGCATATAGTGATATGGAGCATGCTGGTATAACCTGGGTGTCTTCTGTATATAATTATATATGTACAGCTGGTATAAGTTATACATCTTCTTGTAGATAGTGATATGGAGCATGCTGGTATAACCTGGGTATCTTCTGTATATAATTATATATGTACAGCTGGTATAAGTTATACATCTTCTTGTATATAGTGATATGGAGCATGCTGGTATAACCTGGGTATCTTCTGTATATAATTATATATGTATAGCTGGTATAAGTTATACATCTTCTTGTATATAGTGATATGGAGCATGCTGGTATAACCTGGGTATCTTCTGTATATAATTATATATGTACAGCTGGTATAAGTTATACATCTTCTTGTATATAGTGATATGGAGCATGCTGGTATAACCTGGGTATCTTCTGTATATAATTATATATGTACAGCTGGTATAAGTTATACAGCTTCCTGTATATAGTGATATGGAGCATGCTGGTATAACCTGGGTATCTTCTGTATATAATTATATATGTACAGATCGTATAAGTTATACATCTTCTTGTATATAGTGATATGGAGCATGCTGGTATAACCTGGGTATCTTCTGTATATAATTATATATGTACAGATCGTATAAGTTATACATCTTCTTGTATATAGTGATATGGAGCATGCTGGTATAACCTGGGTATCTTCTGTATATAATTATATATGTGCAGCTGGTATAAGTTATACCTCTTCTTGTATATAGTGATATGGAGCATGCTGGTATAACCTGGGTATCTTCTGTATATAATTATATATGTACAGCTGGTATAAGTTATACATCTTCTTGTATACAGTGATATGGAGCATGCTAGTATAACCTGGGTATCTTCTGTATATAATTATATATGTACAGCTGGTATAAGTTATACATCTTCTTGTATATAGTGATATGGAGCATGCTGGTATAACCTGGGTATCTTCTGTATATAATTACATATGTATAGCTGGTATAAGTTATACATCTTCTTGTATATAGTGATATGGAGCATGCTGGTATAACCTGGGTATCTTCTGTATATAATTATATATGTACAGCTGGTATAAGTTATACATCTTCTTGTAGATAGTGATATGGAGCATGCTGGTATAACCTGGGTATCTTCTGTATATAATTATATATGTACAGCTGGTATAAGTTATACATCTTCCTGTATATAGTGATATGGAGCATGCCGGTATAACCTGGGTATCTTCTGTATATAATTATATATGTACAGCTGGTATAAGTTATACATCTTCCTGTATATAGTGATATGGAGCATGCTGGTATAACCTGGGTATCTTCTGTATATAATTATATATGTACAGCTGGTAGAAGTTATACATCTTCTTGTATATAGTGATATGGAGCATGCTGGTATAACCTGGGTATCTTCTGTATATAATTATAGATGTACAGCTGGTATAAGTTATACATCTTCCTGTATATAGTGATATGGAGCATGCCGGTATAACCTGGGTATCTTCTGTATATAATTATATATGTACAGCTGGTATAAGTTATACATCTTGTATATAGTGATATGGAGCATGCTGGTATAATCTGGGTATCTTCTGTATATAATTATATATGTACAGCTGGTATAAGTTATACATCTTCTTGTATATAGTGATATGGAACATGCTGGTATAACCTGGGTATCTTCTGTATATAATTATATATGTGCAGCTGGTATAAGTTATACATCTTCTTGTATATAGTGATATGGAGCATGCTGGTATAACCTGGGTATGTTCTGTATATAATTATATATGTACAGCTGATATAAGTTATACATCTTCCTGTATATAGTGATATGGAGTATGCTGGTATAACCTGGGTATCTTCTGTATATAATTATATATGTACAGCTGGTATAAGTTATACATCTTCTTGTATATAGTGATATGGAGCATGCTGGTATAACCTGGGTATCTTCTGTATATAATTATATATGTACAGCTGGTATAAGTTATACATCTTCTTGTATATAGTGATATGGAGCATGCTGGTATAACCTGGGTATCTTCTGTATATAATTATATATGTACAGCTGGTATAAGTTATACATCTTCTTGTATATAGTGATATGGAGCATGCTGGTATAACCTGGGCATCTTCTGTATATAATTATATATGTACAGCTGGTATAAGTTATACATCTCCCTGTATATAGTGATATGGAACATGCTGGTATAACCTGGGTATCTTCTGTATATAATTATATATGTACAGCTGGTATAAGTTATACATCTTCTTGTATATAGTGATATGGAGCATGCTGGTATAACCGGGGTATCTTCTGTATATAATTATATATGTACAGCTGGTATAAGTTATACATCTTCTTGTATATAGTGATATGGAGCATGCTGGTATAACCTGGGTATTTTCTGTATATAATTATATATGTACAGCTGATATAAGTTATACATCTTCTTGTATATAGTGATATGGAGCATGCTGGTATAACCTGGGTATCTTCTGTATATAATTATATATGTACAGCTGGTATAAGTTATACATCTTCTTGCATATAGTGATATGGAGCATGCTGGTATAACCTGGGTATCTTCTGTATATAATTATATATGTACAGCTGGTATAAGTTATACATCTTCTTGTAGATAGTGATATGGAGCATGCTGGTATAACCTGGGTATCTTCTGTATATAATTATATATGTACAGCTGGTATAAGTTATACATCTTCTTGTAGATAGTGATATGGAGCATGCTGGTATAACCTGGGTATCTTCTGTATATAATTATAAATGTACAGCTGGTATAAGTTATACATCTTCTTGTATATAGTGATATGGAATATGCTGGTATAACCTGGGTATCTTCTGTATATAATTATATATGTACAGATCGTATAAGTTATACATCTTCTTGTATATAGTGATATGGAGCATGCTGGTATAACCTGGGTATCTTCTGTATATAATTATATATGTACAGCTGGTATAAGTTATACATCTTCTTGTATACAGTGATATGGAGCATGCTAGTATAACCTGGGTATCTTCTGTATATAATTATATATGTACAGCTGGTATAAGTTATACATCTTCTTGTATATAGTGATATGGAGCATGCTGGTATAACCTGGGTATCTTCTGTATATACTTATATATGTATAGCTGGTATAAGTTATACATCTTCTTGTATATAGTGATATGGAGCATGCTGGTATAACCTGGGTATCTTCTGTATATAATTATATATGTACAGCTGGTATAAGTTATACAGCTTCCTGTATATAGTGATATGGAGCATGCTGGTATAACCTGGGTATCTTCTGTATATAATTATATATGTACAGATCGTATAAGTTATACATCTTCTTGTATATAGTGATATGGAGCATGCTGGTGTAACCTGGGTATCTTCTGTATATAATTATATATGTACAGCTGGTATAAGTTATACAGCTTCCTGTATATAGTGATATGGAGCATGCTGGTATAACCTGGGTATCTTCTGTATATAATTATATATGTACAGATCGTATAAGTTATACATCTTCTTGTATATAGTGATATGGAGCATGCTGGTATAACCTGGGTATCTTCTGTATATAATTATATATGTGCAGCTGGTATAAGTTATACCTCTTCTTGTATATAGTGATATGGAGCATGCTGGTATAACCTGGGTATCTTCTGTATATAATTATATATGTACAGCTGGTATAAGTTATACATCTTCTTGTATACAGTGATATGGAGCATGCTAGTATAACCTGGGTATCTTCTGTATATAATTATATATGTACAGCTGGTATAAGTTATACATCTTCTTGTATATAGTGATATGGAGCATGCTGGTATAACCTGGGTATCTTCTGTATATAATTATATATGTATAGCTGGTATAAGTTATACATCTTCTTGTATATAGTGATATGGAGCATGCTGGTATAACCTGGGTATCTTCTGTATATAATTATATATGTACAGCTGGTATAAGTTATACATCTTCTTGTATATAGTGATATGGAGCATGCTGGTATAACCTGGGTATCTTCTGTATATAATTATATATGTACAGCTGGTATAAGTTATACATCTTCCTGTATATAGTGATATGGAGCATGCCGGTATAACCTGGGTATCTTCTGTATATAATTATATATATATACAGCTGGTATAAGTTATACATCTTCTTGTATACAGTGATATGGAACATGCCGGTATAACCTGGGTATCTTCTGTATATAATTATATATGTACAGCTGGTATAAGTTATACATCTTCCTGTATATAGTGATATGGAGCATGCTGGTATAACCTGGGTATCTTCTGTATATAATTATATATGTACAGCTGGTAGAAGTTATACATCTTCTTGTATATAGTGATATGGAGCATGCTGGTATAACCTGGGTATCTTCTGTATATAATTATAGATGTACAGCTGGTATAAGTTATACATCTTCCTGTATATAGTGATATGGAGCATGCCGGTATAACCTGGGTATCTTCTGTATATAATTATATATGTACAGCTGGTATAAGTTATACATCTTGTATATAGTGATATGGAGCATGCTGGTATAACCTGGGTATCTTCTGTATATAATTATAGATGTACAGCTGGTATAAGTTATACATCTTCTTGTATATAGTGATATGGAGCATGCTGGTATAACCTGGGCATCTTCTGTATATAATTATATATGTACAGGTGGTATAAGTTATACATCTTCCTGTATATAGTGATATGGAGCATGCCGGTATAACCTGGGTATCTTCTCTATATAATTATATATGTACAGCTGATATAAGTTATACATCTTCTTGTATACAGTGATATGTAATGTCTATCAATCTATATTATAAAACGCTGCCCTTTACAGGATGCATGACCTTTTAACAAGCACAAGGTCATATCCCCCACAATAAACTCATATTAGAAAAACCTTAGTAGTAGAACATAGAAAATATAATGGAGGTAAAGCTTTGGGGTCATTATATAGAGATAGGCTCCATTAAAAATCCACCTGTTTTATCAACTGGTAGGGCGTAGAAATTCCCCATCTGTTGTGCTGCTGTAAGGGTCGTAATTGTTTACAGTGGATAAAAATCTGTCCTTGTCATGCGATGGGCACGCAGGGCACCGATAACTGTACTGTAACAAGCCATGCACCTGTGTGTCCATCACATAATCAGGACTGATTTTTATCCTACTGCACAGTGTCCACTAGGGGTCTCCCTTGTATTTAAAAAGAGGCAGCGAAAACCGACTGTAACCACATACCGGAAACTAAACACTTCACAGTATACAATCGCTAAAAATTAAGTACATAAAAAATAACACAAAGAAAAAACTCTCTTGGGCCGCACTTATGGCATAAAATATGCAATAAAAAGTGCTCCACAAACTGCATAACAAATATCACACAGACAGCTACAGTTTATGATAAAATTGAGAGCGCAAAAAAGCCCAAAAAACTACCCACCTAAAGCATGCTGGGATTCTGAAAAACAATATGGGGATTAAAAACGAAAAATCGGCCGCAAATAACTATAGCAAACATCTGACTGCTACATTTTTAACAATATAAAAACAGCTGAAAAAAATGGCCTTTAGGCGCCATGCACACGACTGTATTTTTCCCCTCCCGTAAATACGGGTCCGTTGTCATCCGTATTCCACTCGTATTTACGGACCCGTAAAAAAAGGGGGGCTGGAAATGATGTCACAATCATGTCGAAACCCCTTAAAAGGGTCACATGATCGCTCAGACACCATTTTCTCTGCTTCTCTTTATTCAAAAATTGAAATCCCCTGACGTTGCCTAGCAACTATGGATCCGGTTATATCGTCTTTGTTTTACTTTTCCTATCTTGGGTATAACATTTGCTCATCATGGCGGCAGCGGCTGCAGGACAAACCAAAAGGCTGAGAACAATGAAAATCCAGAGGGATACCCTGTGGGGGATGACTTTTTAATTGACAGGTAGCAGAGTTACATGATGGGGATTTTTTTTTTTCCAGTTGTGTAACTCTGCTACCGGTCAATGGAAAAATCATCCACCAGAGCCCCCTGTAGATCGCGCCACACACAGCCCCCCTATAGATAGCGCCAGATACAGCCCCCTGTACATAGCGCCAGATACAGCCCCCTGTAGATAGCTCCACACACAGCCCCCCTGTACATAGCGCCAGACATAGCCCCCCTGTAGATAGCTCCACACACAGCCCCCCTGTAGAAAGCTCCACACACAGCCCCCCTGTAGATAGTGCCACACACAGCCCCCCTGTAGATAGCTCCACACACAGCCCCCCTGTAGATAGTGCCAGACACAGCCCCCTGTAGATAGTGCCAGACACAGCCCCCTGTAGATAGTGCCAGACACAGCCCCCTGTAGATAGTGCCAGACACAGCCCCCCTGTAGATAGCGCCAGACACAGCCCCCCTGTAGATAGCTCCACACACACAGCCCCCCTGTAGATAGCTCCAGACACAGCCCCCCTGTAGATAGCTCCAGACATAGCACCCCTGTAGATAGCTCCAGACACAGCCCCCCTGTAGATAGCTCCAGACACAGCCCCCCTGTAGATAGCACCAGACACAGCCCCCCTGTATATAGCACCAGACACAGCTCCCCTTTAGATAGCTCCACACACAGCCCCCCTGTAGATAGCGTCAGATACAGCCCTGTAGATAGCGCCACACAAAGCCCCCTGTAGATAGCGCCACACACAGCCCCCCTGTACACAGCTCCACACACAGTCCCCCCTGTACATAGCGTCAGATACAGCCCCCTGTTGATAGTGCCACACACAGCCCCCCTGTAGATAGCGCCATACACAGGCCCCCTGTAGATAGCGCCAGATACGGCCCCTCTGTACATAGCGTCAGATACAGCCCCCTGTACATAGCGCCACACACAGCCCCCTGTAGATAGCGCCACACACAGCACCCCTGTAGATAGCTCCACACACAGTCCCCCTGTACATAGCTCCACACACAGCCCCCCTGTAGGTGCCACATTGCCGCCAGAGCGGAGAGCGGTACAGGTAGGCTTTATTCACACGACAGGATCCGAGTGTCGGCAGATAAAATCGGCCGTTTTGGGCCGTTTTTTTCCGGCCGTTTTGCATCCGTTCCGATTCTGTTCCGGGCTGTGTTGCCGATTTTAACCCGTTTTGCAACCATTTTTTTCCCGGTCCGTTTTAAAATTGGATTAATTTTATTTAAATTTGTTGCCACACACAGCCCTCTGTAGATAATGCCACAGCCCCCTGGTAGGTAATGCCAGCCAGCCCCCTGTGGGTAATGCCACCCAGCCCCCTGTAGGTAATGCCACCCAGCACCCTGCAGGTAATGCCACCCAGCCCCCTATTGGTAATGCCACACAGGCCGGGGATTGGGGATTCCGACTGCTACAGGGAGCAAAAAAAGACCCTCAAACTTCTCACATGCACTCTGCATTGTGAGGAAGAGGAGGAGGAGAGAGAGTGCGAGCGACAGAAGACACGGCCGTCACTCGGGACACATCCGGTGATGGCCGTGTATTACCCGGCCCCATAGACTTCTAAGCGGCCGAAAATAGGGCATGTCCCATTTTTTGATGACCAGGTTTCCCAGGCCGCCAAAAAATCGGTCGTGTGAATATCCCCATCACTCACCATCAGAAGAAGGCAGGAGTCTTGCAGCGGCGTTCTCACTGGTGTCGATGCCGGCCCGGGAGTGAACCAGTCAGATGACAGGTCAGGTGACAGGTCAGGTGACTGGACTGGTCCACTCACGGGCCGGCATCGATCTCAGTGAGAACACCGCCGCAAGACTCCTGCCTTCTTCTGATCGCTGCAGCAGTCAGCAGCGATCAGCTGTTCTGATGCCGCACCCAGCGGGACATTTACAGACCTCCCGGTGGGACAGCGGTGAGCAACCGGGATTGTCCCGCCGGATCCGGGACGGTTGGGAGGTATGCAAGTGTAGTATCCCATGGCACCCAATGTCGCTGCAACACAGCACCGGCAGAGGGCGCAGCCCAGGAAACCAGCAGCACCCATGCTGCCAGTATAAGCCGCCTTGGCTCTGGACCACGTCCCCCACAAATACAGCACCACCGCAACAAAAAAAATCACCACACAACAACACAAAAAAAATTAACGAACCGTCGACTTCCGGAGGTGGGACATCCTAGATTGGCCTATCTTCCTAAGGCTCCCACAGACCAGCGGCACAATCAACCGAATCTACAGCCCATCGTTGCTTAAAAACAACTTAAAGAGGGAGTATCAGCTGGCTGCCAGCCTAACCCAATCTGTGGGACCTATTTTTGGGCTATTTTTTTTTTGCTTCGGAAGCGGGTGTGGGATCCGCACGCTGGATCGTGCTGCTCTGGAGGCCATCTTGCGGCTTATCATCAGGACTGCTCTCTCTCCCAGCTGCACCTTCCTGAAGGTCTCTTTGCTGCTGCTGCTGCCAACTTTATCTGAAATGCCTGGGGAAAAATTGGAGAGTGCCAGCGATGCCTGGGATTATTCCGGCAGCCATCTTGAGCCCAGGACATGTGGAAAGTTGAGTTTGGGAGCGGAGACATCTAGAAGCCGGGACTGCCGCTATTACCTCCCCAGTGGCTTTTACTGACTGCCTGGACTACCCTGGCTGGACTGACACTATATGGACGCGGGTGACCACCAGAGTGATAGCGAACTATTTTGGACTTGACTGGATCTGGCTATTACAGAGGTGGGCAAACATCCTGAGGACCCTGACCGATGGAAAAGCGCTCTCCATCCAGCCAAAGCATGTTTTCTCCACGATGAGTATAAGCAGAGCCGGCTTTAGGATAGATGGCACCCCGTGCGAAATGATCTTTCAGCGCCCCACCCTCATCATTAAAAAAACAAATGCCCCATAAAAAAATTATAATCCCCTTCAGTGCCCCCATACAGTATAATAATAATAATATTTAATAATATAATATATTACAAGCCCTTCAAGGACACAGTATTTTGTCCTCTAATTGTGCCCACAGTATTATGCCCTCTGTAGTACCCCTACACAGTATAATGTCCGCTTAGTGGCCCTACACAGTATAGTGCCCCCTGTAGATTTTTCCATACAGCCTCACCCCTGTGGACAGTGCCATAATTCCCCACCTCATCCTTGTAGATCGTGCCATACAGCCCCCCACCTCCCCCTTGTAAACAGTGCCCCCAAACAAAAACAAAAATTGTACTCACCTAGGCCCCGTTCCCACGACGAACTGAGCTGCTCCTCGATGGGATCCTTGCGTAGGCCGGCGTGATTCTGTAGACTAGTACTGAGTTTCCCAACCTTTTCGGACTCGAGGCAGCACTGGAAAAACAAAATTTCCTCAGGGCCCCCCTAACAAAAATTACACTCGTAGGGTACGTTCACACAACGTTTTTTGTAAGGCAAAAAAAATCTGCCTCAAAATTCCTTCAGGAACTGACAGCGTTGTTTGACCTTATTTTTTTTGCGTTTTTTCTTAAGCCGTTGAAGCAAATGCAAAAGACGCAGGAAAGAAAGCTCCAAACGGGCGGCGCAGGTACTTTCTGCCTCCTATTAATTTCAATTGGAGGTCAGAGGTGGAAACCACTTGAAGACCATCAGCCCCCCACTCACAGTAAAATGACCATCAGCCCACAACTCACAGTAAAATGACCATCATCCTCCCACTCACAGTAAAATGACCATCAGCCCACCACTCACAGATTCCCCCTGTAGGTAGTGCCACACAGCCCCTTGTAGGTAGCGCCACACAGCCCCTTGTAGGTAACGCCACACAGCCCCTTGTTAGTAACGCCACACAGCCCCCTCGCAGGTACGCCACACAGCCCCCTCGTAGGTACGCCACACAGCCCCCTTGTAGGTAGTGCCTCACAGCCCCCTTGTAGGTAGCGCCACACAGCCCCCTTGTAGGTAGCGCCACACAGCCCCCTTGTAGGTAGCGCCTCACAGCCCCCTTGTAGGTAGCGCCTCACAGCCCCTTTGTAGGTAGCGCCACACAGCCCCCTTGTAGATAGCGTCACACAGCCTACTTGTAGAAAGCGCCACACAGCCCCCTTGTAGAAAGCGCACACAGCCCCCTTGTAGAGAGCACCACACAGCCCCCAGTAGAGAGCGCCACACAGCCCACTGTAGAGAGTGCCACACAGCCCCCTGGTAGGGAGTGCCACAGAGCCCCCTGGTAGGGAGTGCCACACAGCCCCCTGGTAGGGAGTGCCACACAGCCCCCTGGTAGGGAGTGCCACACAGCCCCCTGGTAGGGAGTGCCACACAGCCCCCTGGTAGGGAGTGCCACACAGCCCCCTGGTAGGGAGTGCCACACAGCCCCCTGGTTGGGGGTGCCACAAAGCCCCCTGGTAGGGAGTGCCACACAGCCCCTTGGTAGGGAGTGCCACACAGCCTCCTGGTAGGTAGTGCCCCACAGCCCCCTTGTAGATAGCACCACCCCCTCCCTGTAGATAACGCCACTGTAGCTCCCTGAAGGAGAGGAATCCCTGTGTGGCCGGGGATTTCACTCCTGGAGCACTCTGCTTGATTTCTCTGTCCATATATGGATAATGACATCAGGGGAAACTCCTGAAGCGGAATCCCGGTCCACAGTGTTGCCGACGCTGTGACCGGGGATTCCACTCCAGGAGAAGCTCCTGTCGTCTGTGTCCATTTATGGAGATTCCGCTCCTTCAGGGAGCTACAGTGGCGCTAGTAGATAGCAGAGCAGGGAGATACTTCCCTGCTCTGCTATAGTGCCGTCGCTACCGCTGTAGCAGCCGCAGCGACTGCTAGCGGCGCCACCGCCTTAACGCCCAGTGTCGCCGCTAGCAGCCGGTATGGCTGCTACAGCGGTAGTGACGGCACTGAGTGAAGAAGCGCCCGGGCGGAAAGGCGACTGCTGAGTCGTCGGGCCCGGGTGCTTCTGAAACAAGTAGGGGAAGGGAGCCAGCGGAGCGCCCTCTTCCACCTGCTGGAGTGATGTGCACTGTGCGAAGGCAGAGGTCGCACACCCCTAAGGCCGGCCCTGAGTATAAGGAAGCACTCCCATGACATTTTTTATTTCTTTGCCCGTTTGTAATGGGCATCTAGCACATGTAAATTATATGTATTTCCTCACCAAGTGTCTATCTTTCAATACATAGGCTCCGTTCGGCTCCCCTGTGCGGTCACGTGATCTATAAACTGACTCGCCAATTCACACAGTGTCTTATGTGTGGACCAGCAGCCAGTTTCTCTATGTAAGTCTATAAGACTATCTTCTGATCGCTGGTTCAAGTCCCCTAGGGGGACTAATAAAATAGTTAAAGGGAACCTGTCACCAGCATTTTAGCTATAAAGCCAGCAATACCTGGTGAAAGTGGGTGAAAAATCATTGTCATCTAAGCTATAAATATGTTCTAAGTAAGCTCTGTATCTTTAGTATTCTGTTTTTCAGTGGTCCCACGCCGTATGCAAATGAGCAGAAAAGAGTCAAATCTTCATCTGAAAAGAGTCAGATTTTCATTCCTCCAGCGTCTCAGAGTGGACTCCACCTCCTTCTTTTTGATTGACAGCTCCTTAGCCAATCAGGGCTGGACAGGTGGCGGTGGTGGGCGGGGTTAAGAAGCTGCGTCCCAGAGGGAAAAATAATTACCATAAAAGGCGGGAAGAGTTTAAACGACGATATTTACAGACAGAGGAGGACTTCAGGAAAGAAGAGAACAGGAATGAACTCTGGATAGCTGCGGCCATTGAGGGGTCAGGTGAGTTTAACAGGTAAGATGTTGATGACAGGATCCCTTTAAATACAAAAAAAAAATTAAAAGAAAAACAAACAAACTGTATCACTGCCTATATGAACGATTAAAATTCGATTTTTATTATAGAAAACCCTACTAAAATTGGGCTAGATAGCCAAATGTACTGTAAAGGCGTAAGCACGGTGGACCATACAGAAGGAGGAGCAATTGAGGGTGCTGTTGTTAGTACCACATACTGCTGAGCAGAGATTCCCCCTAACTGTATTATGATATAACACCTGGTCAATCCGTGCCACTGAAAACGTGTCCCTACGCGTTTCCGCACCACTAATGGTCAGGGTGCTTCATCAGGGGTCACACTGATGTGATTTCAACACATCTATATTTGATTAAATGGCCGGGAGACACCTATTGCGTGTCTCATAACATTCACCCGGCTCGTGCACGACACTAGTCAGCTGGTCGAACACGAGCCGAGTGAAATGCCGGGCATAAGTAGTACTGGCCACTCCCTCCCCGGAATGACGCGGCGGCCGGGCAGCCAATCCATGACGAGCCACGTACATGACGCGGCCTGAACAGGGCCGACCCCCGGACGCTCGCTGTCACTGCAGGGGGGAGTAACCAAACCAGCGTCCCTAGTAACCAGGGATCACAAGGCGGCCGTGTAGCACTAGCCTGAGACATGTAGCCAAGGAGAGGACCAATAGCAGGAAACACAGCGATCGTGGGCCCAAACATATGGCACACTTGATCGCCGTGTATGTCATCCTCACAATAGGAGACACAGCGATCATGGAACCAATGGATATGGTACACTCGGTCGCTGTGTATAACTCGAAGGGGGGGGGGGGTTGGAGATTGCAATTTGCTATGTATAATCAAAGGGACCACTCAAGGCGTCCCATATCGACACAGGTTACCACAGAGGGTCTCGAAAAGAGGGGAAGAGAGGGAAGTAAGTGTGATAAGATGACCAAGGGGCAATTGGCACAAGCCAGGGACAATTAACAAGGTGTAGTGGCATAATTCGCCCGATCAAGGGTCACAACACACGGTTCAGAGGAAGCAATTGAACGATATCTGTTCATTGAGACCCGCCGGTTTCATGGTATGCATGCGGAAAATCCATTGGGCCTCTTTTTGTAGGATCCTCTTGTCCCAATTGCCCCCCCTGGCAGATGGCCGTATGTGCTCGATCCCCTGAAATTTGATAACGTGGGTATCACCTCCATGCTTTTCCCATACGTGTCGAGCCATACGTGTCGCCTATGTGGTCCCTTATTCGTCTCCTAAATTCTCTAATTGTCTTGCCGACATATTGCAGTCCACAGACACAAGAGATCAGGTAGACGATGCCCTTCGTTTTGCAATTTATAAAGGATCTGTTTTCAAATGTCCGACCAGTCGCATGGCTGTTAAAATTCTTGCTACAGGATATGGATTCGCAAGCTTTGCAGGACCCACATCTAAATGTTCCCTTTATGTTGTGTGTAAGCCATGTTGTGGGACGAATGGATTGCATATGGCTATGAACCACACGATCCCTGATGTTCCTACCCCTCCTATAGGTGACCGAGGGTCTGTTGCCTACAAGATCACCTACATCTGGATCAGTCCTAAGGATCCCCCAGTAGGTCTGTAGGATCCTAATGACTTTGTGATTAGATGAAATTTGGTGAGCACTAATGAACAACGCTTTATTTTGACTGATCATCCACAATATGCCACCTTTTACAGCCTGCCCAAGGTACACAAAGGCACATCTCCTCTGAAGGGTCGCCCCATTGTTTCTGGGGTTGATAACCTGACACAGAATGCTAGTCTCTATATTGATCGGATCCTCAGTCCATTTGTATTGGCCCTTCCATCGTACGTTCGTGATACGATGGATGTACTTAGAAGGCTAGAGGGCATCAAATGTGACACTGGTGTATATTTAGCCTCACTTGATGTTGAGGCCCTCTACAGCTCTATACCCCATGCCACTGGGTTTAGAGCTGTGGAGGATTTCTTGAAGGAAAGGGGAATACATTTCCAGGCCCACAATGAGTTTGTGGTCAGCCTCCTTCGTTTTGTTCTCGAACATAATTTTTTTCTGTTCGATGGCAAATTCTTTCACCAGCTAAGGGGGGTAGCGATGGGGACCCCCTGTGCACCCTCCTATGCCAACCTATATCTGGGCTGGTGGGAGAAGATGATTGTCTTTGGGGAGGAGATGGATCGATGGACATCTATGATTATCCTCTGGCTAAGATTTATTGACGACATCATGATTTTGTGGTCTGGAACTAAGGAGGAGTTCAGCGAATTTGTGGGCATCCTTAACGTCAACGAAATCGGGCTCTTTTTTACATCTGTTATCCATGAGAGCAAAATGACCTTTTTGGATATCAATATTTGTAAAACAGAACAGGGATATATACAAACCAATATCTTCAGGAAGGAGACAGCAACCAACAGTCTCCTTCGATGGGAGAGTTGGCATCCCGCACCTTTGAGAAAGGGTATACCCAAGGGTCAATACCTGAGGGCACGCAGGAATTGCTCCACCATGACTGACTTCAAATTAGCTGCCTCTGACCTACAAAATAGATTTCGCCGGAGGGGTTATCCCCATGATGTCCTTGGATCGGCCTATCGTAATGCTTTTCATTGCAATAGGAGTGCACTCCTAAATCCCAAAAAGCGTACGATTGATGACCAAATGCGCATTATAGGCACGTACGACTCATCTAATCACGAAGTCATTAGGATCCTACAGACCTACTGGGGGATCCTTAGGACTGATCCAGATGTAGGTGATCTTGTAGGCAACAGACCCTCGGTCACCTATAGGAGGGTTAGGAACATCAGGGATCGTGTGGTTTATAGCCATATGCAATCCATTCGTCCCACAACATGGCTTACACACAACATAAAGGGAACATTTAGATGTGGGTCCTGCAAAGCTTGCGAATCCAAGAATTTTAACAGCCATGCGACTGGTCGGACATTTGAAAACAGATCCTTTATAAATTGCAAAACGAAGGCCATCGTCTACCTGATCTCTTGTGTCTGTGGACTGCAATATGTCGGCAAGACAATTAGAGAATTTAGGAGACGAATAAGGGACCACATAGGCGACATTCGTCGCAATATGGACACCTCGGTGGCTCGACACGTATGGGAAAAGCATGGAGGTGATACCCACGTTATCAAATTTCAAGGGATCGAGCACATACGGCCATCTGCCAGGGGGGGCAATTGGGACAAGAGGATCCTACAAAAAGAGGCCCAATGGATTTTCCGCATGCATACCATGAAACCGGCGGGTCTCAATGAACAGATATCGTTCAATTGCTTCCTCTGAACCGTGTGTTGTGACCCTTGATCGGGCGAATTATGCCGCTACACCTTGTTAATTGTCCCTGGCTTGTGCCAATTGCCCCTTGGTCATCTTAGCACACTTACTTCCCTCTCTTCCCCTCTTTTCGAGACCCTCTGTGGTAACCTGTGTCGATATGGGACGCCTTGAATGGTCCCTTTCATTATACATAGCAAATTGCAATCTCCAACCCCCCCCTCCCCTTCGAGTTATACACAGCGACCGAGTGTACCATATCCATTGGTTCCATGATCGCTGTGTCTCCTATTGTGAGGATGACATACACGGCGATCAAGTGTGCCATATGTTTGGGATCGCTGTGTTTCCTGCTGTTGGTCCTCTCCTTGGCTACATGTCTCAGGCCAGTGCTACACGGCCGCCTTGTGATCCCTGGTTACTAGGGACGCTGGTTTGGTTACTCCCCCCTGCAGTGACAGCGAGCGTCTGGGCGTCGGCCCTGTTCAGGCCGCGTCATGTGCGTGGCCCGTGACGGATTGGCTGCCCGGCCGCCGCGTCATCTCGGGAAGGGAGTGGCTAGTACTACTTATGCCTGGCATCTCACTCGGCTCGTGTTCGACCAGCTGACTAGTGTCGTGCACGAGCCGGGTGAATGTTATGAGACACGCAATAGGTGTCTCCCGGCCATTTAATCAAATATAGATGTGTTGAAATCACATCAGTGTGACCCCTGATGAAGCACCCTGACCATTAGTGGTGCGGAAACGCGTAGGGACACGGATTGACCAGGTGTTATATCATAATACAGTTAGGGGGAATCTCTGCTCAGCAGTATGTGGTACTAACAACAGCACCCTCAATTGCTCCTCCTTCTGTATGGTCCACCGTGCTTACGCCTTTACAGTACATTTGGCTATCTAGCCCAATTTTAGTAGGGGTTTCTATAATAAAAATCGAATTTTAATCGTTCATATAGGCAGTGATACAATTTAATCAATCAAGTGAACGGACATCTGTTATATATCGATGCAACAATTGTTGTGTAGTGTCAAACATAAAAAAAAAAAACCTCTTCCCAATATAAATAAATAAAATAGACATAATTAGTATTGCCGAGTTCTGAAAAATCGGAACTATTACAATATAACATTATTTTTACCTCCACGGTGAACACAGTAAAAAATAATAATAAACCGCTGAATTGCTGTTTTTTGTTCACCTCATCAAAAAGTCGTGTGTACCGCAGAATGGTACCAATAAAAACTACAGCTCGCCGCTCAAAACAATAACACCGCTCGATGGAAAAATCACGACACAAAACTTTTTTTTTAAACAAATAGATTTTTTCTTGTAAAAGTAGTAAAACCTAAAGAAAACAAATTTGGTATCACCGTAATCGTATTGACCCGCAGAATAAAGCTAATATGTCGCTGTTAACACACGAACGCTGTAAAAGCTAAACCGAGAAAAAAATGAAGGAATCGCTGTTTTTTCCCATTCCTATACATTATAAGGTACAATAAATGGTGCCATTAAAAATGACAGCTCGTCTTGCAAACAACAAGCCCTCATACGGCTTAACTGACGGAAAAATAAACAAAGTTATGGCTTTTGGAAGATCGAGAGGAAAAAGCGAAAATAAAAAATGTTTGCGGCGGGAAGGGGTTATATTTGTATAGTCTTCCTCAGAGGTTTGATAAAAGAAACTTATTTCACATCAAGCCCTTTGTCTAGTTGGCTCGGCCTCTAAGGCCTCATACACACCGTGATTTTCGGCTCAGACAGCCACGGAGTGTCACCCGCGCGCTGCCCGCAAATCGCGGGCCGCGCACATGGCCGCGTGCATTCACTTCAAAGAGCCTGGACCGCAAAAACGGCCGTAATAAGACATGTCCTATCTTTTTGCGGTCCAGGCTCCTGGGCAATGCACAGACCACGTGGAAACCACGGTCGTGTGCATGGGCCCATTGAAATGAATTTGCGGCCGTAAAGATACGTTCGTGTGCATGGGGCCTAACGCTTACACTATTGTCTGCTGATAATACTTATATTTGAGATATATTCACAGTGATCACTACTGTCTCGGTCTATAACAGGGACTGGTTCTCCTACTGTGTTATTGGCTCAGAGGAGATCACATTGGACGTGCGAAGTGCCTAACTAAGGGCTAGTTCACACTGCGGATTTTGGGTGGCGTGTCCCACCGCAAAATCCGCCGTGGAACAGTTCCTGCCGACAGCAGGAAGATTCCTCTCTCCCATTGACATAAAATGGGAGGTTGTCGGAATACACCTGAAGGTCGATCAGGACGCTTCTTTCTCCCGCTAGCTGAAATAATCCGCTAGCGGGAAGAAGAAGCAGAAGAAGAAGAAGCGTTCTACTCCCATTGAAATGAATGGGAGGCAGAATTTTGTGGCGGATTCCGCCTGCAAAATTCCTCCTTGTGAACATACCCTAATGGTCAGATGCAGCTTTATATTCTACTATTCTTATAAGTCTGATACAAAGGCAGATGAAGGCGTTTTTTGGATATTTTACTGCCGTTTAAGATTTTTAACTATTTCTATGTTGTTTTTTTGTAAAAATAAATCTAAAATTGTGTAATAAAAACAATTTAATTTGCTGATCTATTGAATGCTATACAAACTCCGACTCCTTGGATCACTATTGATTTGAATTCTATGCTATTTAAGGGGCTATATTTTTAGTTGACATAAGATTATTTTTTTTTAATAAATGGAAAGGGTGGAGACATATTGTATCAGATGTTCCTCAATTCCTCAATTCCTCATCTCTATTTGCTCTTTATTATAGGTAACATAAAACTGGATTTTACAAAATTTTCCCGCCACCATCATAGCGGCGCTGGACATCTTCCTCTATTGGTTGGATTGATAATCTGAGACGGAGATCGGGTCGACATCAATAACAATCCAATAAAAAAATGGCAGAAATATTTGGCTGTGTTGTCGCTGTTCATTCATGTTGTGGGAGGATGGGCGGTTTGTGTGTCTAATATGGCGTACGCGGTATGCAGTATAGCTATTCATAAATAATCTGTCACGCTTCATATTTTGAACAATGTTGGAGAAATATCAATGTTCCATTTAGGTTGATATAGGAACCATGTTGTACCTTATATATAGAATATTGGATGAAATATACAACCAAAAAACATAAGTATAATAGTGATCGCCCACCAAATACATATAATATGTGTCAAAGAAATCGTTTTGTTAGGGGGTTGATCGAGAAAGTCAGTTAGTATATATTTGCCTGAATCTAGACTAAATAACCAAACCGAAAAAAGATGCAATGCGCAATTGTGAGGTATCAAATATAAAATGTAATCTTTATTGAGAATACTAAAACAAAGCGTATAAAAAGGTCCACAGACACTAAAAAGAAGTCCAAGGAAAAAGCAGCACTTTAAGAATTTCTCCGGATGATATTTAATCAGTGGGGCTGTTTTATAACATTGGTCATCTGACATTATTTCCATCATCCTTATCGTTATTTCTTATTATCACATCTATATAGAGTGATTGATATATATATATATATATTTCGCTATATTCACACCTTATATTACAATTATTTCTCAATGTGTTCTTTTTTTGTTCAGCTTTTGGACCTTAGTTAGACTTATCTCACATTTTATGTTTACAACACAATTCTTTTTTTTTTTTTGGATGATGGTATTTTAGTCTTCTTGACTTAGGTCCTTATTCCGCAGTCCCTGATTTCAGCCCGAGGATATGCTTTAGTGTAAGGTTTTTATTTATTATGTAATATAATTCATATCTATATATATTTTAATAGAGAACCAAGAAGGGTGGATCCAGCGTTGCTGTGGATAAAAAGGAACTTGTTAGCCATGATTAAGGACGCAGGAAGCGTCTGAAACGCGTAGGCTTCCCCTACTTTCTCATACCTCTCCTCGCACTTCAGGACATCATCTTGATTGATCCTATTTTAAACAATATCATTAAACTTGGAACAAGTTCCTTTTTATCCACAGCAACGCTGGATCCACCCTTCTTGGTTCTCTATTGTCTACATATCGTGTGCCGACGCGAGGATCCGTGCGGTGATAAACGTGCAAATCTACGTTTAAAAGGTGAGCTGGAGGTTTCGTCTCCCCCTCTTTTTTCTATATATATATTTTACTTATTGAGTATAATGAGGTCTGTATCGACTGAAAATAACAGCACATTCTTATATTGTAACATTTGAGAATATCCGCGTGAGTGACGTCATTCCGGCTCACATAGACGCTTCTCTACCTTCCAGCTCCACTAGCGGTGGCATGTGGAATTTTGTTGATAGACATGCGTAGTAGCGAGATGAAGACGGAGTAATTGGAAGTCCACATGCCACAATGTATGTAACGATACAAGTTATTGGTCATTTTAATTATTTTTCATCCGCACCTGGGTAAAATGAAACACTTGCGCTATACCTGGATATCACCTGGGAGCTGTACATCTAAGTTTTGCACATGTATTACGTTTATTTTGTAATCTCTTTACCCCTTATAATGGGATATATTGTATCATGTTTCTTATAATGTCCTTTATGCATTTATACGCTTTTATATTGATTGTATTATTGGCAATTATGACTCCATGAGTACTTATATACTGGGGTTCATTTGTATGTTCACATGCTGGAGAAAGGTCCCGTTGAACTGAAATGTCGCACTTGTGGGTGAATAAAATTCCAGTTTTCTTGGATGTGCTGCCTTGCTGCTTTTTCTTGGATTCCATTTGTGGGACTCTGGATCAGGTCCCTTTGAGGCTTGCACTCACTATATTGCATATTGCTTTGGGTCTCCAATGCTGTGATATTCATCTTTTGACTTTACACTAAAAAGAAGGACGCACATCAACAAACTCATGCAGATAAGGTGAAAAACAGCATACGCATGGTTCAGAAAATAAGGTATATCATACAAATGCAGACGATAATGTACAAATGATTGTCTATAAGAACATGTTCAATAGTAATCTGCATCAAACAGACAGCAATGATCTGAAGAATAAATGACCATACCGACCCATAAAGTGCTAGAGCAATAGATACGCGTTTCGCCGTACTTGCCTTCGTCATACAATGATTGCCAGAAAAACATAAAATATGAGTAAATATTTATATATTAAAAAAGCATCATCATTTTTTTTCTTTGCTCAGCAATTAGTCTTTCATGACATCTATCCATCCCTACTGTTCCAGAAAAATGTCTGCAACTTTCTCATATAGTTTGTGTTTCAATTCTTTGCCATTTTCAAGATCACTGTTTACTGTCAATCTCAAGAAACATTGTTGTGTACATTCAGAGGCGGAAAACAGCACCTGACCTTGTCCGGCTTACACTGTCTAGGACATTGACTAGACTGAATACAAGAATGTTCTCATCACTGATAGTAAACAAATATCTTGAAAATAGTGATAATTTAAAATACAAGGTATATAAAAAATTAAATCACTTTCAATTTACACACTCAAAATACCAGAAAATCTCTTTGGACTTATTTGCATAAGACTGAAAACCCCTTTTAACCCCTTAAGGAAGTGCTGTAATTTGGGCCCTTAAGCTCTCCTGTGTAGTGTAGTACAGAGGATCTGTCAGCTCTCCTGTGTGGTGTAATATAGAGGGTCTATCGGCTCTCCTGTGTGGTCTAGTATAGAGGAGCTGTCAGCTCTCCTGTGTGGTGTAGTATAGAGGACCTGTCAGCTCTCCTGTGTGGTGTAGTATAGAGGAGCTGTCAGTTCTCCTGTGTGGTGTAGTATAGAGGAGCTGTCAGTTCTCCTGTGTGGTGTAGTATAGAGAATCTTTCATCTCTCCTGTGTGATGTAGTATAGCGGATCTGTAAGCAGTCCTGTGTGGTGTAGTATAGAGGATATGTCAGCTCTCCTGTGTGGTGTAGTATAGAGGATCTGTCAGCTCTCCTGTGTGGTATAGTAGAGAGGATCTGTCAGCTCTCCTGTGTGGTGTAGTATAGGGGAGCTGTCAGTTCTCCTGTGTGGTGTAGTATAGAGGATATGTCAGCTCTTCTGTGTGGTGTAGTATAGAGGAGCTGTCAGCTCTCCTGTGTGGTGTAGTATAGAGGAGCTATCAGCTCTCCTGTGTGGTCTAGTATAGAGGATCTGTCAGCACTCCTGTGTGGTGTAGTATAGAGGAGCTGTCAGTTCTCCTGTGTGGTGTGGTGTAGTAGAGAGGATCTGTCAGCTCTCCTGTGTGATGTAGTATAGAGGATCTGTCAGCACTCCTGTGTGGTGTAGTATAGAGGATCTGTCAGCACTCCTGTGTGGTGTAGTATAGAGGAGCAGTCAGCTCTTCTGTGTGGTGTAGTATAGTGGATCTGTGAGCTCTACTGTGTGATGTAGTATAGAGTATCTGGCAGCTCTCCTGTGTGGTGTAGTATATATGATGTCAGTTCTCCTGTGTGATGTAGTATAGAGGAGCTGCCAGCTCTCCTGTGTGGTGTAGTATAGAGGATCTGTCATCTCTCCTGTGTGATCTAGTATAGAGGAGCTGTCAGCTCTCCTGTGTGGTGTAGTATAGAGGATCTGTCAGTTCTCCTGTGTGGTGTAGTATAAAGGATCTGTCAGCTCTCCTATGTGGTGTAGTATAGAGGATATGTCAGTTCTCCTGTGTGGTGTAGTATAGAGGAGCTGTCGGCTCTCCTGTGTGGTGTAGTATAGAGGATCTGTCAGTTCTCCTGTGTGGTGTAGTATAGAGGAGCTGTCAGCTCTCCTGTGTGGTGTAGTATAGAGGATCTGTCAGTTCTCCTGTGTGCTGTAGTATAGAGGAGCTGTCAGTTCTCCCGTGTGGTGTAGTATAGAGGAGCTGTCAGCTCTCCTGTGTGGTGTAGTATAGAGGATCTGTCAGTTCTCCTGTGTGGTGTAGTATAGAGGATCTGTCAGCTCTCCTGTGTGGTGTAGTATAGAGGAGCTGTCAGTTCTCCTGTGTGGCGTAGTATAGAAGAGCTGTCAGTTCTCCTGTGTGGTGTAGTATAGAGGAGCTGTCAGTACTCCTGTGTGGTGTAGTATAGAGGATCTGTCAGCTCTCCTGTGTGGTGTAGTATAGAGGAGCTGTCAGTTCTCCTGTGCAGTGTAGTATAGAGGATCTGTCAACTCTCCTGTGTGATGTAGTATAGAGGATCTGTCAGTTCTCATATGTGGTGTAGAATAGAGGATCTGTCCGCTCTCCTGTGTGGTGTAGTATAGAGGATCTGTCAGTTCTCCTGTGTCTTGTAGTATAAAGGATCTGTCAGCTCTCCTTTGTGGTGTAGTATAGAGGATCTGTCAGCTCTGCTGTGTGGTGTAGTATAGAGGATCTGTCAGCTCTGCTGTGTGGTGTAGTATAGAGGAGCTGTGAGCTCTCCTGTGTGGTGTAGTATAGAGGATCTGTCAGCTCTGCTGTGTGGTGTAGTATAGAGGAGCTGTGAGCTCTCCTGTGTGGTGTAGTATAGAGGATCTGTCAGCTCTGCTGTGTGGTGTAGTATAGAGGAGCTGTGAGCTCTCCTGTGTGATGAAGTATAGAGGAGGCTGGGGTTAACCCCTGAAGCTATGGAGGAATCGCAGTTACTTAAAGTGACATATAGAAGACAAAAGACACTCCGTGTAACCCCGCTATTAAGGAGGGGCACCATATCTACTATTGCCATTCTTGTAAAGGACTTTGTAACGTTTAAGGAATTCTACCTCTCATGCTCTCATCACAGGGGAAATGAAGCATTACACAGTGTCCATTCATATCAATGAGGTGTCTGTGTAATGCAGAACAGGACAGGTCCTCAAGAGCAAGTGACGCTCTCTGGAACCGCTTTCCCCTTTGGATAGAGATGAGATTCTGAACAGCGGACCCCCTCTATTAACTCGGAATGCCCTAATAGGTTGTATGAAAATTGGCTTTTTAGACTGGACAAACCCTTTAACTGGTTGCCGACACAGGACGAGAATGCACGTCCTGAGCAGCAGGTACTTCGCGCGTTAGGACGAGCATTCTCGTCCTGTGTGACAGCCAGTATCCGCGCACGACCGGGAATGGGGAAACGTCTGTAATACACAGCCACAGCCCTGCTCTAATTTCGGAGAGAACATAAACCTCTTCTCTCCGCGATTAACCTCTTGAATGCCACGATCATAGCTGACCACGGCGTTCAGGGGAGGGGGGACTGCCCTTTGATCGCGTCACAGAAAATCCCAGTGACTCGATCAAAGCCCACAACTTGTATGGCCAGACGGCCCAAGGTCCATTGAAGAACCCCAGGGCTGTCTGAACGTATTCCCTGTTGTTAGGGCATACTGAGGTCTGCCCTAACAACTGCCTGTGTACATTCAGTACACAGGCTAATGTACTGGCATATAGATGTCTGCCAGTACATTACAGTTAAAAAATAAAAATAAAAATGAAAAACCCCTTTTAGGGGATTAAAAAAAAAAGTTAAATTAAAGTAAAAATTAAATTACTGTTAAAAAAACAAAAGTAAAAAAATACACAGAGACACACATTTTATTACAATAAATAAACGTTTTAAAATATAAGACCCAAAACATGAAATAATATAGACATATTTGGTATCGCCACGACAGTAACAACCTGTACAACAAATGTATAATATTATTTATGATGATCGGTGTATGGTGTAAAAAAAAAATATATTAGAAGTGCAGCGGAACTGCTTTTTTTCTGCATTTTCGCCAAAATAAAAATTTATATAAATTAAACGATAATGTATTTGTACCAAAAAAATGGTACCGACATAAAGTACAACTCATCCCGCAGAAAACAAAGTCTCATACAACTATGTCGTACAAAAAATAAAAAAGTTATGAGCATCGGGATGCAAAGAGGGAAATATAAAAAAATTGTTCTGTCCTCAAGGCCAAAATTGTCCGTGTCCTTAAGGGGTTATGGCATTAGTACAGCACTAAATTAACAAATTCTAAGAGCACATTATCCACTAGGTGTCTCCCTTGTATTTCCGCAAAAATAAAAAATGAGATAGCGCTACTATTACAACTACAAATGCTATCGTAGAACGGAAGAACCCAAATCAGCCGATAGTTTAATTTACTACTGGGGCATCATCTCCTGCTGCCCTCGGGGCTACAGAACACACAACTTCATACAATGATTGCCAAAAAGACAGTCTGCAAAGACATAAAATATGAATAAATAAATATATACTGTATATACAGTATATAGACAAAAAACAAACAAATCCAGCAGCACTGGTAAAATGTGGGTGCAAGCCCTGGGGAACAGACCAAGGTCCCAGCTATACTCTATTCAAAAAATAGGCAGCACTCCGTAGTATATGTGAAAAAAGTGGGTACTTTATTGCCCCATGTGCAACGTTTCAGCTCTGTCCTCTAGAGCTTTCTCAAGCAACTAACGTGATTTATTCAGAGTATATAACATGGTGCCAATTAGCAATACACAATAAGTACAATCAAGCATAATATATGCTAAAACAGTATACAAAAAATTGTAAAACAGTGCCTAAAATACAAACACATTGTGTCATAGTAAGTTGGATAATATAAAACATATGTCATAAAACTAGCATCAAATCTAAAATATCCAATTAAGTAAAAGTGTAAACATATGTGCAGTCCGTGTGAATGCGTTAAAACATTTAAAAGATAATCACCTACTGGGACCTCATAATCACGGCGCCGCCATAACAGAGATCAGGAAGCGCTATTGCGAATGCGTGAAAAATCCTGACAAGTTCAGGGTATCAAGCATATCCGGCGTACACACGCGCATGCGCAATGAAGCGAAGACGCGTATGCGGTCATCTTGGAAATGGAAAAGTAAGTAAATCAATCGAGGGCAACTATATTAAGTGTCTATAGAGACATAGACTGAATTAAGTTAATATATTAGGATGTCCCTAGTACTTAGAGAAGGAAAAATAGTGTTAAGTATGAATATGAACACCGGTATATCTATATAAACTGTCTGTATGAAGACACTTCTGTGACAACCCGAAGGAGTGGAATAGGGAAAACCCAACGGACCCATCTTAACTATAATAGAATATAAAAAGTGGAGTGGAAAGAGTGGTCAATGGACATTATAGGAATATCCATCACCACAAACCTAAAAGGTAGACACTGGCACCATAGACATATCGTATATCCATGTGCCTTAGTGTCCCCTTATAGCTCCTAAATTAGCACATTAGTACTCAAATGAATGAGTGAGGGGCACCATCCCGTCTTGTGTCATAAGATCAGAACAGTATAAAAAGGAATCACATGGTACCCAAACATTGAGAACAACAAAATTTCAAGTAAAAATGTATAAATCCGTGATATCTTGTATCTCCAGAGGTGATCTCCATGTAGATATGAGAGTCATCTAAAAGGAAGAAAACAAAATTTGTATTAGTATCTCAAAAATAATGAAACATGTATCTACACTAATCACCACAACACTAATGGGGCGCAGCGGAGACCAAAAAAAGGAAGGGGAAGGAGGGGAAAAGGAAGGGGGGCTGGTGTGGGGGGCAGGGGGATGGGGGGATGTATGTGGGTTATCTATACCAGTCCACTGGGTGAAAAGTCTACATTAAGACTGGTAGGTTTGAGGGTATTAAGCCTACCTATCCATTGAAACTCTCTTGTTTTAAAGGAACAGTGTCATGACCAACTTTTTTTTAATATGTTATGTGTTTTAGGGTGATAGATCAATAAATTTTATTAATGTATGTTGTTGTGTTGTACTTTTTCCGTTTTTACTTCATTTACTTCTCTATGGGGGCTGCCATTTTTTTTTCCATTACTGTGTGTGTCGATTAACGACACATACAGTGATGGAATACGGCACACACATCCCCATAGAGAATGCGAACGGGAGCCGTCCCATTCACTATAGCGTACGCGGTCTATGTGTGAGCGGCGCATGCGTCGCTCACACACAGACCAAAAGTCAGGTCTTTGCTAGAGCGAAATCCGGCGCCATGTTCATGTCGACCGGAAGCCGCGGCCGGACTGTGAGATGACGACTTCCGGCCGCGGCTTCCAGTCATGTGTTCAGTGCAGCGAGGCGAAGGCGCAAGAAGAACAGTCAGGAAGAAGTTTGACAGAGCGGAGGTCGCGTCAGGAGCAGGTAAGTTCTGTTCATGTGCGTTCCTGTGAGCAGCCTTTGGCATCATACCAGGGAAGCCTTTGGCATCATACCAGCGTAGGCCTGTGGCATCATACCAGCGGAGGCCTGTGGCAGCATTTACAGTGTGGCAGCGTTTACAGTGTGGCAGCGTTTACAGTGTGGCAGCGTTTACAGTGTGGCAGCATTTACAGTGTGGCAGCGTTTACAGTGTGGCAGCATTTACAGTGTGGCAGCATTTCTAGTGTGGCAGCATTTCTAGTGTGGCAGCATTTACAGTGTGGCAGCATTTACAGTGTGGCAGCATTTACAGTGTGGCAGCATTTCTAGTGTGGCAGCTTATACGTTGTGGCAGCATATACGTTGTGGCAGCTTATACGTTGTGGCAGCATATACGTTGTGGCAGCATATACGTTGTGGCAGCATATACGTTGTGGCAGCATATACGGTGTGGCAGCTTATACGTTGTGGCAGCTTATACGTTGTGGCAGCTTATACGTTGTGGCAGCATTTACGGTGTGGCATCATACCAGCGGAGGCCTGTGGCATCATACCAGCATTTACGGTGTGGCAGCATTTACGGTGTGGCATCATACCATTGGAGGCCTGTGGCTTTATACCAGCGGAGGCCTGTGGCATCATATCAGGGAGGCCTGTGGCATCATATCAGGGAGGCCTGTGGCATCATATCAGGGAGGCCTGTGGCATCATATCAGGGAGGCCTGTGGCATCATATCAGGGAGGCCTGTGGCAGCAAATGCAGTGTGGCAGCAAATGCAGTGTGGCAGCATTTACGGTGTGGCAGCATTTACAGTGTGGCAGCATTTACAGTGTGGCAGCATTTCTAGTGTGGCAGCATTTCTAGTGTGGCAGCATATACGTTGTGGCAGCGTTTACGGTGTGGCAGCTTATACGTTGTGGCAGCATATACGGTGTGGCAGCTTATACGTTGTGGCAGCTTATACGTTGTGGCAGCATATACGTTGTGGCAGCATATACGGTGTGGCATCATACCATTGGAGGCCTGTGGCATCATACCATTGGAGGCCTGTGTCATCATACCAGCGTAGGCCTGTGGCATCATACCAGCGTAGGCCTGTGGCATCATACCATTGGAGGCCTGTGTCATCATACCAGCGGAGGCCTGTGTCATCATACCAGCGGAGGCCTGTGTCATCATACCAGCGTAGGCCTGTGGCATCATACCAGCGGAGGCCTGTGGCAGCATTTACAGTGTGGCAGCGTTTACAGTGTGGCAGCATTTACAGTGTGGCAGCATTTACAGTGTGGCAGCATTTACAGTGTGGCAGCATTTCTAGTGTGGCAGCATTTACAGTGTGGCAGCATTTACAGTGTGGCAGCATTTCTAGTGTGGCAGCATATACGTTGTGGCAGCTTATACGTTGTGGCAGCATATACGTTGTGGCAGCATATACGTTGTGGCAGCATATACGTTGTGGCAGCCTATACGTTGTGGCAGCTTATACGTTGTGGCAGCTTATACGTTGTGGCAGCTTATACGTTGTGGCAGCATATACGGTGTGGCAGCTTATACGTTGTGGCAGCTTATACGTTGTGGCAGCTTATACGTTGTGGCAGCATTTACGGTGTGGCACCATACCAGCGGAGGCCTGTGGCATCATACCAGCGTAGGCCTGTGTCATCATACCAGCATTTACGGTGTGGCAGCATTTATGGTGTGGCAGCATTTACGGTGTGGCATCATACCATTGGAGGCCTGTGGCTTTATACCAGCGGAGGCCTGTGGCATCATATCAGGGAGGCCTGTGGCATCATATCAGGGAGGCCTGTGGCATCATATCAGGGAGGCCTGTGGCATCATATCAGGGAGGCCTGTGGCATCATATCAGGGAGGCCTGTGGCATCATATCAGGGAGGCCTGTGGCATCATATCAGGGTAGGCCTGTGTCATCATACCAGCATTTACGGTGTGGCAGCATTTACGGTGTGGCAGCATTTACGGTGTGGCATCATACCATTGGAGGCCTGTGGCTTTATACCAGCGGAGGCATGTGGCATCATATCAGGGAGGCCTGTGGCATCATATCAGGGAGGCCTGTGGCATCATATCAGGGAGGCCTGTGGCATCATATCATGGAGGCCTGTGGCATCATATCAGGGAGGCCTGTGGCATCATATCAGGGAGGCCTGTGGCATCATATCAGGGAGGCCTGTGGCATCATATCAGGGAGGCCTGTGGCATCATGTCAGGGAGGCCTGTGGCATCATGTCAGGGAGGCCTGTGGCATCATGTCAGGGAGGCCTGTGGCATCATGTCAGGGAGGCCTGTGGCATCATGTCAGGGAGGCCTGTGGCAGCATGTCAGGGAGGCCTGTGGCAGCATGTCAGGGAGGCCTGTGGCAGCATGTCAGGGAGGCCTGTGGCATCATATCAGGGAGGCCTGTGGCATCATATCAGTGATAGTGGGTGGCATCATATACAGGGATAGTGTGTGGCATCATATACAGGGATATTGTGTGGCATCATATACAGGGATATTGTGTGGCATGATATCAAATGAGCTTGTGTGCCATCATATACAGGGATAGTGTGTGGCATCATATACAGGGATATTGTGTGGCAGGCATCATATCAAATGAGCTTGTGTGGCATCATATACAGGGATATTGTGTGGCATCAGATCAAATGAGCTTGTGTGGCATCATATACAGGGATATTGTGTGGCATCATATCAAATGAGGTTGGGTGGCATCATATACAGGGATAGTGTGTGGCATATCAAATGAGGTTGGGTGGCATCATATACAGGGATAGTGTGTGGCATCATATACAGGGATAGTGTGTGGCATCATATACAGGGATATTGTGTGGCATGATATCAAATGAGCTTGTGTGCCATCATATACAGGGATAGTGTGTGGCATCATATACAGGGATATTGTGTGGCAGGCATCATATCAAATGAGCTTGTGTGGCATCATATACAGGGATATTGTGTGGCATCAGATCAAATGAGCTTGTGTGGCGTCATATACAGGGATATTGTGTGGCATCATATCAAATGAGGTTGGGTGGCATCATATACAGGGATAGTGGGTGGCATCATACCAAGTAAGGCTGTGTGGCATCATATCAAAGGAGGTTGTGTGGCAGCAAATGCAGGGAGGCATGTGGCAGCGTATACTGTTTTTTATTTGACGTCTTGGGAGAGATATGTATCAACTGTTTGTAATTGTCAGTTATGGCGCCCAAGAGAAGTCTGAAATCCATTGATGACAATCAACCAATACCAAAACGAATACCACCAACATTTACCCCAGAGGAGAAAGAAAAAAGAGCCCAGGAGGTAAGACTTTGTGCAGTTGATGTCTGTGAAATGCTTCACTGTGCTGTGGGATAGCACGCTGACTCTTGCATTTGTGGGGGGCCAAGCACACCACCATATACTTGTTTGAATATAAACCAAACCGGTACGAAAGTGTAATTTTTCTGGGACCTCTTTTGGTCCTCCATTCCATTCATAATATTGGTTCCAATATTTTTGTTGTCTTTTCACTCACCTTCACCATTGACGTAAGTGGAGCGCACACTGTTGAATATACCTATGTTTGGTGTCACATTTTTATAATGAAAAATGTAATTACTAGATGTACATGTCCACTCCGAAATCAATGATAAATAATGCAATATCCAGCTGTTGATTTCTGTACTGTCGTCACAATCGGCATAATGTTCACTTACATTCCATTTTATAGTGGCAATTTTTTTTTTTTTTTTAGAGAGCGATATTAGAGCAGGAACTACGAGCAAGGTGTCAAAAATATCAAGATCCAAATCGAATTCTTGTAGAACAGCCAATGAGAAAACGGGAAGAGCAAAGTGTGAGACAAAGTCCTTCAGCGTCCGTAAAACCGGTGGAATCGTGGTGTCAGTGTGGGAACTGCATGAATTTGCCGACTGAAGAGAAATGCGTCTGTTGCAAAGATATACGTAATGTGCTAAACCTAATGGAGGAAGATGAGCCGATGACGTGCATTACAGAGCATCCTACTTTTATGGCCACATGTCTGGACAAGGACCAACTTACCCTATGTGAAAGGTATAGATGTTTTGGTCCAACACGTCCAGCACCACTAAATAACAGGTAAGGAAATTATTTTGTGTTCCAGTCAAGATGGAATGATGCTATTGTGATCCTAACCTTATTCCTCAAATAAATATTATTATGTTTGCTTTCAGCAGCATGCATGTGTCTAATATGTGTCTGCCCAAAATCTTATGTGGTGTCGTGGAAATGCATCGCTCAAAATATATTAGACTGAAATTTATACGAGTCCCAACAGACTCTCAAGGCCAGACTCCATTAGTCAGAATCCTAATTAGGATATTTCACCGATATATATCGAGAGACGAGAAGAAAACACACAGACACGCTGAAATGTTCAAAATTCTCATCTGAAGGATTTATTACCAAACTCAAACTGTTAAACTGAAATTCAGAAGGGGTGTAGGCTTGAGGTAAACCAATCAGAGACAATGTAACAATATTTGTTATTCAGTAAAAAGCATACAATAAAATACATCATTATAATTCTCCACACATTATGTTTACAGGTTTCTTATCTCTCTTTTGGACAGAATGTCCTCGTGGAGATGGGGGGAGACCTTCCCTCACGCATACTTGCCATCCCCCCATCTCACTCCCATCTCACTCCCTGTCCATCTTCGCATGGGAACCAAGGTCAAAGATAAAACATACGAAATCAACATTACTTGTATTAAAGGAACAATGACTTTTCTATTCACTACAATAAAACCAAGATGGGAACTCCAGACAAGATGGCTGCTGCACGAAACTAAATCATTTACACATTATCATCACTTTCACATAATACATATCTTAGTAATTCGGCCTCCTGCTTGATAATTCACAATGTAATTTCAAACAGAGAATATAAGCAAATAAATCATCCTTCACAAACCTCCCTTTTTCTCATATTAAATTACAGAAATTATATATTATGATTATGAAACTCAAACAATATATCAATAGGGCCACAACTAATATGATGCCATCACCAATGTCCGGTTAGGGTATGGGGTCGCACCAGTGTATTGACAAGTCATGTACATCATCGTCCTCTTCTTCTCCTGTCTTCTGATTAGAACACTTGATACTGCTGATGGATTCACTCAGGTCTTTGGTCCTTACTTTGATCTTTGCTGATGTCATCAGGACTTGATTTGGTCTTTTTCATCTGTCAGACACCGTCTCTTTTAGTTTACGTCGCCGGGCTATACACAACACCTCATGCTGTGAGCCTGGTGTGAGATCCCACGTAGGCGGATTAGTGGGGTGTTATTGTGACCCCACAAACCCTCCGCTCATCTGTCTTCTTATCTTGTCTGGGCGGCTGCTTGGAATTGTGACACTGCCGTCAGTTCATGACAAACGCGTTGTACTGGCTCCGGCTGCGCCTGCCGCACCTCAGTAATGGAGTTCATCGTATCAAAAATCTTTTAGTTCATGTTTACTGGCACTTTCTGGGGAACCCCAACCCTTGTCAATTGTTACTAATCTGGTGATAACATCTACGTACTATAAAAGTTGTTCTAAGTACATACAATAACAATGTCAGGCCCTTAAACTAAATCAAACAAACAAACACCTTTTATATAAGAAAAACTTCTCTGTTCCAATGGACAGGGCACCTAGAAGATGTGTAATTATTGGGTACATTTCATATGCACTTGGTGTCACGCTTTCCAGCAGGATTTGTACGTTGATCTGAGCTGATTGCCTGGAACATTTCCAGCTCACCAAAATATACACAGATTCCACATGTTTATCTGACAAATGTCACAAACCAATTTTCCTTACTCTAATTTGTATTGCATGGGGAGGCCTCTCAAGGTCTGTTCTCTTCGTGGGAGGCGGGTATGATAAGGTTGGCACCGGTCTACCAGGACTGTTCTGTAGGCAAATCAAACAGCTCTAACAGAATTTAGCAGCAACAGCTGTAAAGCCTGGGACATACCAATTAGATCTTACCAAATCGATCCTTGCAGTCTTGGGGCATATGTGAGGTCATACACCATCAATGCAAAAGCCATCAAGAGTGCCTTGGGTCTTACCGGTTCACGTTCCCTTATCCGTCCACATTCTGTTAGAATCTGGTTCTCACGCCTTCCGCTCCCAGTTGGACTCGTCCTATGGAGAACAAGCTTTTTCATTGTATAGACATTAATTGATCTTAATCAAATAATTAATTTGAAGAAAAACATTAACAAATAACATCTTTACATCAAACGTTCACATTGAGCAATAACTAGAGATGATACATGCAAACTCATTTTTCTTCTTTATATATATATATACACACACACACACGAACACTGCACAGAATTTTCCTTTCACAATAACAACGACAAAAAACAAATAACTAAAAATATTTTCAAATGGGAATATTCCACTTCTGTACTTTTTATCTGACGCATGACTCTAATAGTCCAATGCTAAAGCTGGTCCAGAACTTTACATAAAACTTAACTTCAGTATTTAATATTCCCACAGCCCTTCTTAAATACAATTACTAAACAAACTAACTTTGGAATAACATCTGAAGAACTGCTGATATCGTATTGTACAAACATCAGGTCAATACTTGGGATAACACTATTCCCCTGTCACTTACACACAACGTCTGCAGTGGGGAAAATACAGGCCGGGCTTCAGGCCCCCCTGAGAACAGGTCTACACACATGAGCACATTGTCATACACTTCTACCTCGGGTAGTTGTATGTTCTGCAGTCGCTGGGACGGGTAATCTGGCTGGGATGCACTTTTCACAGGTACCTTTGCTGTTTTACCTATGTCATGCCGTGCGCACATCATGCCGGCTGCTACAAACCTAGTGGTGGCATTATTGTATCCAGGGACAAGCCAATTTACTGACACCTGGCTGCATATACCCTTGTTGTCAGTTCTGTTTTCTCTTGCTCTCTCAATTGGCTTACCCAATGATCCAATAAAGTTCCTACTACCAATGGGCCCATAATTGTGGGCGATGCCAAAAGCGTACCTAGAGTCAGTGTATATGTCGGCCGTCTTACCTTCTGCCAGGTTACAGCCTCAGCGAGCACCTCCAGCTCCGCTCCTTGAGATGAACAAGAAGGTGAGAGTGGTTTCTGGGTAATTTACCTGGTGCCTCGTATCCTGTTCTACACATGCTGTATATGATAAAGTATGTCTACATTACAAATTTACATTGGAAACCCATGTCACATATAGATAGAACATTTCAAAAGGGTGGAGTTTTATTGTTCCACATTTAGCTGATGATCCAGAACACTTGTACATCCCACCCACCAGGTCCTGTAAATACCTGATTAATACAAAAACAAACAAAATATGTTACTGAAATCTGGCATAAAAGAAACAATATTCAAACAATTTTTTTTTTTGTTTTGCCTTCTCCCCATCTAAATCTGTAAAGACTCATCTGTGAGTGACGTCACCTCACCTCCTGTGTAAATTGGCTGGAGGGGGATCTGGAACCATCTACACAGAAAAACCTCAAAATATAAGTTACTGTCATACACATTTAATCTGGGTTACTCCTTGAAACTCATACACATTTTGTAGATCTCCTAGAACCAAATTCATTAATTCAAAACAAAATAAAACACAAAACAAAACTATCTGATCAGTCCCTTCACCATTGGGAAATCTTCAACCCTTTCTCAGCCACTGGGATAGGGCAGTGCTTGGCATAGCTCCCTCTGGCTGTGAAGGGGTCATAAAATTGCCTGTAAAAAGGAGAACAGATCAGTCCCTTCAACATTCCCTCCTATTTGGACTCTGCGAAAGTAATGTAGCAGGGTTCAAAACTACATATCAACATAATGAGATTAGGCACTCTATCGGGGGAGCACTAGTTTAACCCCCTGTAATACACAACAGCCTGGAACAAAAAAGATTACTTTCTCCTGACAAAAATACATTTTATCTTTAAAATGACCTGCAACCATTTACCTGTAAAACATCTCACATTTTAAAAAAATAACATTTAGGCAGCACCATAGCACGTGCCTCATGTGTGAAAACAAAAAACAAGACAATTGTAATTAGTTATTCAATAACACAGAAAATAATATATCTGGTAATATTAATTACTGCAAACCAATAAGCTGTACATAAGAATAGGGAACAGAGGGGGCACATACATGTTCAAGACCCCGTGTCTCACAATATCTGTAGTTTAATACATTTGAATTAACATTAAAACATTCCAACAATAAATCTTATCACATTATAACACATTAATCTGCAGTGTAGCTTTTATCTTTCTACAAACAGATCCAGCCGGCTGTAATATTTTTCTCGCTTGGTGTAGTTACAGACGACTGCGCTGCGCGAAAATAAAACACGTAGAACTGATTTTAACCCCATACACAAAACACTAACATTTTTAGACATTACTGCTGTTAAAAATAGGAAACATACAATATAGTTCTGCTTTTATTGTGGCCATTAGTTTCAAACTTCAGACATGTTACATTACACACATCACACAGATGTCTCATCACATCACACATGTTACATTACACACATCACACAGATGTTTCATCACATCACACATGTTCACATTGCACTCCCCCCGTTCTGACCCACGTTAGTCACTGCAATGTACCTGGCTGCTCCATTTTCTTCACTCTTCCAATGAAAATTTACACCTGTATTTAAATTGTTCTTTCTCACATGCAAACATCCTTCTTACGGCTGCCAGCCTTTTCAACAATTTTTTACAGTGTGTTATTTTGCCTTCACATACTTTATAATTAAAGCCCCAGCTCCTTTTGCTCATTCTAATGTTGGCCGGGACCAGTGCCCCAAAGCATCTTTGTCCAACTTCCTCCTGACCCCATGGTCGGAGAGCAGTAGGGTGATTTCCGGTAAATCCCCCACCTCCAGGCAAACAGGCCACGTTTGCCGACAGATATCTCAGACCAGTCTATCTCCTAGACTGTCTTACCAATACGATATCACAAGTCGTTCCTCCAGACATTCTAGCAGTAGGATCCTCTGATCCCTCACTGGATTGAACATCAAGAACAGACAAAATGCTGCCAATCAACAATTACAAGAGCAAATTCTTCAACACAATCGACATTCATGAACCTCCATTGATTCAAGCAGGAGTTGGTCACTTCACTTATGCAGAACACTTGCTGCCGGGGTGTGTCTTTCAGTTCATAGAGCCCATGATGTAACATATATCCCAAACTATTTCCTCTAGCACTTTGCAATGGTTTCACATGCAAATTATATTTGGTAACATATATATATATTATCCTCCCCGCTCAGCCGTTCACTTTGTGGGTTGTAGTTTAGGGGGCTGTTATGTATGTTGGTGATAATTTCTTTACGGGCTATGGGTCTGATCCAATACCAATGTTCTTCACTGTAATTACTACTACGACACAGGTGGCACCTGGGATAAGTGTCAGGGTCATTCAATGAATACAGGATGTTATATTACAACGGTATTCAATCCAGCGGTCTGATGTTATACTACTACAGACTTAATTACTTGGATGTTATTTTACATCAAAGTGTATATGCCGGATTATCACATGTGCTAGAAATCAGTCTGTACTGATTCCCACCTTATGCCAGTCTGGCAATGCATACAACTGGTTTATGGACCCTTACACACAATATCACTGGCTGGCAATGCGTTAGGAAAATATAAATGATTTTCTAATACAGTATTCAAAGTTTTCCCTATTGCACTGGGTAATGGTATTGAGTGCAAATTCAATATAGACACAATTGCTTCTCCTTGCACTGGATTCTACATTATCAGGACTTAACCATTGAAGCCCCTGTGGTACTACATGATATTACTCATAACTATCCAACTTTCTATGGGTCTGAGCCAATACCAGTCAATACCTCCCAACTATAATCCCAGACAAACGGGTAACAGAACAACTATTAATCCTCAACAATTTTACACAACTAAATAACAAATAACGCTACAACAAAGCAGCAAGCAGAAGTTTTGTTTTTTCCTCACAGTCCAAAACAACTCTTTGCATTTCAAATACTTCACATGTGAGTTACGACTTCTCTCTGCCATGCGCTACGTCACTGCATTCCAAAGGCTTCTCACAATTTTTCCTGGTTAACTATGTATTTGCTGGCAAAAATTCTCTCATGTCTTTCATATCAACAGTTTAAGATCACGTACACACCTGCAATCCTTCATCACACAAAAAGCTTCAACATACCTTTTTGGATCCATCTTTCAACCCACTGACTAAGGAGTCTCGTCCATAGAAGTGACGTTCTGACAGCTGGATTCCAAGGCTTACGCAATACATGTGTGAATGGTGTAAGAATAAGCTCCTTACCTACCGCGGTTTTTGTAATTCACAGATGCAAAGCCAGACCTCTCCAGTGACAGCTTATCAGACGTGCAATCTTCCTGGGTTTTATCGGCACCATTACTGTCGTGGAAATGCATCGCTCAAAATATATTAGACTGAAATTTATACGAGTCCCAACAGACTCTCAAGGCCAGACTCCATTAGTCAGAATCCTAATTAGGATATTTCACCGATATATATCGAGAGACGAGAAGAAAACACACAGACACGCTGAAATGTTCAAAATTCTCATCTGAAGGATTTATTACCAAACTCAAACTGTTAAACTGAAATTCAGAAGGGGTGTAGGCTTGAGGTAAACCAATCAGAGACAATGTAACAATATTTGTTATTCAGTAAAAAGCATACAATAAAATACATCATTATAATTCTCCACACATTATGTTTACAGGTTTCTTATCTCTCTTTTGGACAGAATGTCCTCGTGGAGATGGGGGGAGACCTTCCCTCACGCATACTTGCCATCCCCCCATCTCACTCCCATCTCACTCCCTGTCCATCTTCGCATGGGAACCAAGGTCAAAGATAAAACATACGAAATCAACATTACTTGTATTAAAGGAACAATGACTTTTCTATTCACTACAATAAAACCAAGATGGGAACTCCAGACAAGATGGCTGCTGCACGAAACTAAATCATTTACACATTATCATCACTTTCACATAATACATATCTTAGTAATTCGGCCTCCTGCTTGATAATTCACAATGTAATTTCAAACAGAGAATATAAGCAAATAAATCATCCTTCACAGTGGTCCCTGTAACACTAGAAGTAAATTTTGATCTTGTTCCACGCAGCAATCAACCGATGTGTGTCGCTCCAGCGTTTGTGAGCTGTTATGTATTATTGTAAATAATATGACCATGTCAGGGGTGACAGTATAAGATTGTCGTCTGTATAGTGTGCAAATATGATTGCCTAACAATAGTTTTTTATCCTGTATAGGTCCTTACGGAAGGTCGCATACCGAATGTTCACCATGTGGGTTCACGGTTACCTTGGACGAAAAAACAGGCGTACTATTCCAGCATGTGCAGTTCAGAAAGTCAGAGCAATGTTTCCGGAAGAAAATCAAGTATATGTTGGTTTCAAGCTAGCCACTGACAATAATGCTTCGGAAATGGCAGATTTTTGAAATGTCTTTGATTACTTTACTATGTTATATTTTTCAATAAAAAATTAAGAAAATCAAAACTTTTGATGTTTATTTATTATAATATATTAACACAGGATAAGTATTGTACATAACAGAAAATAATATACAGGATATAAAGTGCTAGTGTTGATTCAGAGGAAGGCAAAAAAAACCAGGTTATTTTCGTTTTGTTCTTCATTTGTTGTGTGTGGGGGAAATTCCTTCCCGACTCCAAATATGGCAATCAGAATAAATCCCAGAATCATCATCCAATCTACACAGATAGTTTGCTTACAAATTCTTCCAGTGACAGTCAATATAAATAGTGGGAAATAGTTGTTCGCATTTTTGGAGAAGGGAAAACACAACATAGTTCAGTACATTAAAAACGGGATTTGTGAGCTATAACAGCTGCTGCTTTATCCGGACGTGGTTCTGTGGCTATGTTTGGTGGTAGGGTCAATGTCCGTGTTTGCCAACTATGTTCAATTTCTTGTTTTGACAATTTGATCACATTTACAAACATAGGAAAGAGGTGTGAGAAAGACATTGGTACGTACTCTTTTTTTGCATTCCATTTTTTGCTTAGTTTGGAGAAAACAACATTATACCTCATGCTACCAAGCAGATCCGACTTTGTGGTCTGTCGGTGGACTCTAGATTGTTCCCGTTTTGTATATGATTATGGGCCAAAACAGCAAGTTTTGTCCGTGCTTCCATTCCGTCTAAAGAAAAATGTATTCTTTTTGTTCGGTATTTTAGAATAAAGCTGTGGAATACCTCGATTTTTCCTGTATGACAGAAAGATGACAAGTGGGGCAAGTCTTTCAATAATTGTTTATCTTTTACGATCTTTTCAAGCTCCTCATAGGCTGCTGATGTTGTTGACATCCAATTGTGTTTGCGATCGTCATCAATGTCTAAACATCTGTGATCACATTGTGTGACAATGTCCCCCGGGAATTCATGTACATTACGAATATGTTGAAGTACAGAGAGCCATTTTTCCCGCAGCACATCCACATTACCGGAAGCAGTACTACAACAGTACCAAAAATGATTGGTTATTGACGTGATCCAATCACCAATTTGGGAACAGCTTCTTTTTTTACTCGCAGCCTTCAGTTTCTTCCGAATGGACTTTGCATAATGCCATATATCAAATTGATGTTCAATCTCTGGGTATTGTTCACGTATTTTTTTACGTATGGAGACATGACGGTCTGTTGCAAGAACATACACATTGAGCCCATCTTGAATAACACGGTTAAGACAGGTTTGAAAGGCCAAACTTTCCATAGCCACAGAAGATGTGGTTTGTGTAACCTGAACGATTTCAAAGTCAACAATCTTGTCGCTCTTATAATCCATCAATGTGTACACACAATATTTTGCATTATGCCCAGGGCTATCACATTGTCCGTCACCAAGGAGACACAATGGTGTTTGTTTGATTTCTTTATGAAGTTCCATTTTTTCTTGTTTCCAGTGAATGTCCACCACTGGAAATAAAAATTTTCTTTGGTGACGAAAGTAAGTTGAATGTGAAATAAATTGCATCCCAATAGATTTACAAATGTCGGACATCTTGGCATAGTTGCCACCATTAAATAAAATGGAAGCTGCAATCAGAACATTCCCAACCGGGATACGATTACACTTGGGTTGACTTTCCCAAAAATAATCATGTCCATTGGAACATTTGCCTTGTAGTGAAAGATAGGTACCTTGCTGGAATTTGACTGGGTTTTCTATTTTGTGGCCACAGAAACACGCGCACTGAGCAACCAGTACATCTAAAGCCGATTCAAAAACCAAAAATTTCCGCTCTTTTACTAGGTCTTCATCTGCTCGTTCTGAAAACAAATTGGTTGTCACGTTGTCAAATGACAGACTAGAATCTGGTGGTTCGTAGTCCAGATCTCTTGCATCATTTCTGCCAGTAGAAGAAACAAAGCTTTCCTCTGGATCCTCCAATATGACTTGGCTTGATGTTTGTCTTTGTAAGCGGGGGGTTGAAAACGTAGATGGGTAAAAATGATCCAACTTCATTGTTGATTGGTTTTCAAAAGAAAGTTCTTCCTCTGGAAACTGGCATCCTGTATCCAGTGTGCAGATGTGTGATTGAGTGGTTGCATCTCTTTTGCTTTGGAAAGGTGTGTTGGTGGCTCTCGTTGCCAATGTCCTCTGTCGGGTGTTTGTTGCTGCATTTCTTTCAAAAAATTTTCTGTTGACACCTATTTTGACATTTTTCACTACCATCACTTGGGACATTGACGTTGGTGGATCGTTTAGCATTGAGGTACCGGTAGAAACGTATGTAATGCTGTTGGTGGATGTAGTAGCCAAAGGTAATTGCATGCATTGTGTTGCACAAGAATAAGTGTGTTCATGTTCTGTCCGTTTCCGTTTAGATGGTGGAGACTCTGTTTCCTGATAAGGGAATATAGTGGGAATTGCACTTTCCTTCAGCCATCGTAACTTCTTTTCAGACTTATAAACATAACAGTCTTGTGCGAAGTGTTTCGAACATAGTCTAAATAAATCTTGTTTTTTTCCATCCAAAATTCTTTGTGAGAGTGCATCTAGATTGTCCAACGATTGTCTGGCCTGTTGGAGCCAAACTTTAATCTTGTCAATGTTGCCTGGAAAAACATGCAGGATCACTCCTTGAGAGTAAGTAGCTCGATTAGACCGACTGTCACAACCAGAGACAAAAAATGAAATTTAAAAATTATGGCATGAGAAAACATCATTACGGTAATAACGAGGGATTACATAAAGAGAGTTGAGACCCCTAATGAGGTATATTTGTGTACTACGATACTTACAATTCCAATTTAGATCTGTGAGTTTGTCTTTTCTAAGTGCAAGATTAAAAGTCGTGAGTTTGTAGAAAATAATAAAATCCACAGCGTGTTTTCGAAGACATAACATACGATTTGTGTAAGTTCTTCGGTCACTGCGTGTGAACTCACCCTTGGTTATCACACAAATGTGGCCTATGGTGGGTGGCAGATTATGTCATGTGGAGAAGTGAGTATTCAACATGTTACATTGTTTATAGGTAACTGTTTGGCACTGGTAATTGACTGTTGACCAAGGCACAAAATAGTAGTGTGTAGTTTTACACGATCATTGTAAAACCGTCAATGATCTCAGTGCCAGACAGTTTCACCATGTCAATGTTTGAGGAGAGCAGTTTTGTGTGACCAACCCAATTTTTTTTTTTTTTTTTATGTAATAGAGACAGGGAATGAAAGAGAATAACATTTATCAACCAATTTTTTTTTATTGATGAAGCCATAAGTGGTTTCCAAAGTAACACAGAAAAAGTGTTCCATCATAAACACAAATATAAAATTTACATGCAGAACAAAAAAAGTTTTTGTTCCATAGTCACAAAAAAATAGTTCAGGTAAAAAGTCAACATTGACGGATAGGGACAAACACATAAAAGTAGAAAATGGAAGACGAAACAGTAAAAGACATTTACATTGAAAACACACAGACGTCAACGACAATCACAAAGAAGTTAGCAGGTGAAAACACCTTGCTTCGTCACATCATCCAACTGGACCATCATCAGCAGGTGAAAACACCTTGCTTTTTCTCATCTCATCATCCGACCGGACCTTTAGCAGCAGGTGAAAACACCTTGCTTTGTCTCATCATCCGACCGGACCTTGAAATTGTATTACAGAACGTTTCTGCCAATCATGCGGCATGTCAAAGTTATATTTCCTAAAGAAGAATAAAATAAAAAATGTATCAATGGTTTGATCAACTTCAAGCGTTGAACTATGCGCAACATGGTCGCTTTGGAAGAATGACATCCCTGTCTGATCACTCTGCATAGTTTGGCTCATCTTGTGAACTTGTGTGTCATGTATGTTTATATGAACTCCCTTTGTTCGGGCTTACTTACTTTCTATATTTCGTTACTTATGCTGCTCAGAATGGCCTGTTCGTCTCCACGGTGGTAATCCGCTCTGGTTGCTGCTGCCGCCGCTGTCGTCGTCTGTATCTGATCGCGTTGCTTTCCCTCCTAATAAAATAATTACAATAATATATATAAAAGACCATAATTAGCAATTATTGTAACATTAGGGTAGTCCCCTTGCTGCCGCACCTGTTCAAAGTATCTATGCTCCTCGAATACACTCCTCACGGTCGTGTTTTGACTGGCGCGCTCCCTCTCCTCCTGGTAAACTGCTGTACAAAAAGTCACACACATGGTGGGATTAGATAAAGTGATGTACAAAAAGTGACACACACTATCCCTGTATATGATGCCACACAAGCTCATTTGATATGATGCCACACACTATCCCTGTATATGATGCCACCCAAGCTCATTTGATATGATGCCACACACTATCCCTGTATATGATGCCACACAAGCTCATTTGAGATGATGCCACACACTATCCCTGTATATGATGCCACCCAAGCTCATTTGATATGATGCCACACAAGCTCATTTGAGATGATGCCACACACTATCCCTGTATATGATGCCACACAAGCTCATTTGAGATGATGCCACACACTATCCCTATATATGATGCCACACAAGCTCATTTGAGATGATGACACCCACTATCCCTGTATATGATGCCACATAAGCTCATTTGATATGATGCCACACAAGCTCATTTGAGATGATGCCACACACTATCCCTGTATATGATGCCACACAAGCTCATTTGAGATGATGACACCCACTATCCCTGTATATGATGCCACACAAGCTCATTTGAGATGATGCCACCCACTATCCCTGTATATGATGCCACACAAGCTCATTTGAGATGATGCCACACAATATCCCTGTATATGATGCCACCCACTATCCCTGTATATGATGCCACACAAGCTCATTTGAGATGATGCCACCCACTATCCCTGTATATGATGCCACATAAGCTCATTTGATATGATGCCACACAAGCTCATTTGAGATGATGCCACACACTATCCCTGTATATGATGCCACCCAAGCTCATTTGAGATGATGCCACCCACTATCCCTGTATATGATGCCACATAAGCTCATTTGATATGATGCCACACAAGCTCATTTGAGATGATGCCACACACTATCCCTGTATATGATGCCACACAAGCTCATTTGAGATGATGCCACCCACTATCCCTGTATATGATGCCACACAAGCTCATTTGAGATGATGCCACACAATATCCCTGTATATGATGCCACCCACTATCCCTGTATATGATGCCACAGGCCTACGCTGGTATGATGACACAGGCCTCCGTTGGTATGATGCCACAGGCCTCCAATGGTATGATGCCACACCGTATATGCTGCCACACCGTATATGCTGCCACACCGTATACGCTGCCACAACGTATACGCTGCCACAACGTATATGCTGCCACACTGTAAATGCTGCCACACTGTAAATGCTGCTACACTGTAAATGCTGCCACACTGTAAATGCTGCCACACTGTAAATGCTGCCACAGGCCTCCCTTGGTATGATACCACAGGCCTACGCTGGTATGATGACACAGGCCTCCGTTGGTATGATGCCACAGGCCTCCAATGGTATGATGCCACACCGTATATGCTGCCACACCGTATACGCTGCCACACTGTAAATGCTGACACACTGTAAATGCTGCCACACTGTAAATGCTGCCACACTGTAAATGCTGCCACAGGCCTCCCTTGGTATGATGCCACAGGCCTACGCTGGTATGATGACACAGGCCTCCGTTGGTATGATGCCACTGGCCTCCAATGGTATGATGCTACACCGTATGTGCTGCCACACCGTATGTGCTGCCACACCGTATATGCTGCCACACCGTATATGCTGCCACACCGTATACGCTGCCACAACGTATACGCTGCCACAACGTATATGCTGCCACACTGTAAATGCTGCCACACTGTAAATGCTGCTACACTGTAAATGCTGCCACACTGTAAATGCTGCCACACTGTAAATGCTGCCACAGGCCTCCCTTGGTATGATACCACAGGCCTACGCTGGTATGATGACACAGGCCTCCGTTGGTATGATGCCACAGGCCTCCAATGGTATGATGCCACACCGTATATGCTGCCACACCGTATACGCTGCCACACTGTAAATGCTGACACACTGTAAATGCTGCCACACTGTAAATGCTGCCACACTGTAAATGCTGCCACAGGCCTCCCTTGGTATGATGCCACAGGCCTACGCTGGTATGATGACACAGGCCTCCGTTGGTATGATGCCACTGGCCTCCAATGGTATGATGCTACACCGTATGTGCTGCCACACCGTATGTGCTGCCACAACGTATACGCTGCCACAACGTATACGCTGCCACAACGTATATGCTGCCACAACGTATATGCTGCCACAACGTAAATGCTGCCACAGGCCTCCCTTGGTATGATGCCACAGGCCTACGCTGGTATGATGACACAGGCCTCCACTGGTATGATGACACAGGCCTCCAATGGTATGATGCCACACCGTATATGTTGCCACAACGTATAAGCTGCCACACCATATAAGCTGCCACAACGTATATGCTGCCACACCGTATAAGCTGCCACAACGTATATGCTGCCACAACGTATAAGCTGCCACAACGTATATGCTGCCACAACGTATATGCTGCCACAACGTATATGCTGCCACACCGTATATGCTGCCACAACGTATATGCTGCCACACCGTATATGCTGCCACACCGTATATGCTGCCACACTGTAAATGCTGCCACACTGTAAATGCTGCCACACTGTAAATGCTGGCCTCCGTTGGTATGATGCCACAGGCCTCCAATGGTATGATGCCACACCGTATACGCTGCCACACCGTATACGCTGCCACAACGTATACGCTGCCACAACGTATACGCTGCCACAACGTATATGCTGGCACAACGTATACGCTGCCACACTAGAAATGCTGCCACACTGTAAATGCTGCCACACTAGAAATGCTGCCACACTGTAAATGCTGCCACACTGTAAATGCTGCCACACCGTAAACGCTGCCACAACGTATATGCTGCCACACTAGAAATGCTGCCACACTAGAAATGCTGCCACACTGTAAATGCTGCCACACTGTAAATGCTGCCACACTGTAAATGCTGCCACACCGTAAATGCTGCCACACTGCATTTGCTGCCACACTGCATTTGCTGCCACAGGCCTCCATGATATGCTGCCACAGGCCTCCCTGATATGATGCCACAGGCCTCCCTGATATGATGCCACAGGCCTCCCTGATATGATGCCACAGGCCTCCCTGATATGATGCCACAGGCCTCCCTGATATGATGCCACAGGCCTCCCTGATATGATGCCACAGGCCTCCCTGATATGCCTCCATGATATGATGCCACAGGCCTCCCGTATATGATGCCACAGGCCTCCCGTATATGATGCCACAGGCCTCCCGTATATGCCGACACAGGCCTCCCGTATATGCCGACACAGGCCTCCCGTATATGCCGACACAGGCCTCCCGTATATGATGCCACACATGATGCCTATGTCAGCGTTACTTACCGCCTCACTGGTCCTCCTCGTCCGCCTCGCTGGTCCTCCTTGCTGGTCCTCCTCCGTCGCCTCGCTCGTCCTTCCACGTCCGACTCACTGGTACACCTCGTCCTTCCTTGTCCTCCTCGCTGGTCCTCCTCGCCCGACTCGCTGGTCCTCCTCCATCGCCTCGCTCGTCCTTCCACGTCCGACTCACTGGTACGCCTCGTCCTTCCTTGTCCGCCTCGCTGGTCCTCCTCGTCCTCGAAGTGTCTCCTCGCTGGTCCTGGTCCTCCTCGCTGGTCCTGGTCCGCCTCGCTGGTCCTGGTCCACCTCGCTGGTCCTGGTCCGCCTCGCTGGTCCTCCTCAAAGCGTCTCCTCGCAGGTATGCTCGCAGTACAACCTCCTTCCACTGTGTAGTCGCTTTGAAAATGGCGGCACACAGTGTAAGGAGGTTTGAAGACATTGAAACCCCTCCCTCTCCTGGCACTTGCCAGGATAAGGGAGGGGGGATTCTGTGAGCTCACTAGAGCGAGTCACTTTTCACAAAATTTGCAGCAGAAAAGCTATGTGGTTGCTTTACCACATGCAATGCTGCAATTTTGGGAATGGCTCCATCTAGTGACCAGAAATGGTAAATATTATAAATTAGAATCCAATTGAATCCAATTTAGAATATTTCCTGACTCGTGAAAAAAAAAAAAAAATGTGAACAATGTTTTATCACCCACACACTACTTGTTTCAATAAAAAAAAAATTTTTTTTTTGCTAACAACACATTCCCTTTAAGTAACTTGGCCCTGTTTCCACCACGTCTGAGGGGGGTGGGGAATATGATCTAAGATCCAAAACCTTAACTGTTGTTCAGTGTGACCCATGTCTGAAAAGTGTTTGGATACAGGAAGTTCCAAGCGTTTTTTTCTAATGGTGTACCTGTGTTGATTCAACCTAGTTTTTAGGCCAAGTGTGGTTTCACAAACATACAGAAGATGGCAGGGACATTGTAAATCATACACAACAAAAACAGTGTTGCATGTGAGAAAATGCCTAATCTGAAAAATTATTTTAGTATTGGGATGTACAAGAGTGGAGCCTTTCAACATGGGACTGCAATTAATGCAACTCAGACACAGAAAACAGCCTAATTTGGGTTTGGTCAGGTATGTCTGTCTATCAGATTTCAACGAACCCATGTCATCCTTCACCAGTCTGTCCCTCAAGCTTCTAGATCTACGATTAGAAAGTAAAGGATAATTTGTAAGTTCCGGAACATGTGTCAGACAATTACCTAACATAGGCCAGTGTCGTCTAATGACTTTCGATATGGCGCTGCTTTGGTCCGTGTACGTAGAGACAAAGGGAATGCGGTCTATTCTAGGTCTAGTGTCCCTAGGTCTAAGGAGTGTGTTCCTGTCCATCTGTCCAAGTTTAAGTCTATGTTTGTCTAATAACCTCATTGGGTATCCATGGGTACAGAATCGATCAATCATAATATTAAGAGTTTTTTCTGCGGTATCTGTGTCACTAACAATTCTTTTGACCCGCATTAACTGACTCGAAGGTAAGCTTTCTACCATCTTCCGCGGATGATTACTGCTGTATAGAAGTAGATTGTTGCAATCTGTAGGCTTTGTATATAATTCTGTAATAAAACCATCATCTTTGATTTTAACCAAAACTTCTAGAAATTGAATATCAGTTTCCGAGTGTAGCAACGTGAATTTGACCTTATCATCAAAAGAGTTTAGGCACGAGAAAAAATCTTGGAGAGTCTTAGAGTCACCCGACCAAATCACAAAGATATCATCACTATATTGCCACCACTTGATAACATGTTCAAAGTGGTGAGCTCTATAGATGAATGATTCCTCTAGCATGCGCATAAATATGTTGGCATAAGTGGGGGCAATGTTGGACCCCATCGCGGTACCTTGTAATTGGAGATAAAAATTACCGCCAAACAAAAAGTAATTACGCCTCAAAATTATATTGAGTAATTGTAGAAGAAATGTACAGCATTCTGGTGAAAAATCTGATAAATCAAGACAGTTTTTAACAGCTTGTAAACCCCTAGTGTGGTCTATGACTGTATATAAATTGATAACATCAAAGGATACCAATGTGATCTTTTTATCTGGTGGTAAAATAACACCCTCAAGTTTGTTAAGAAAATCTGACGTGTCCCTGATATATAAGGTAGCCTCAGTGGCATAAGATCTCAAAATGTTATCTAGAAATATAGCAATATGGCAAAAAATAGAGTCAGTCCCGGAAACAATGGATCGACCGGGAGGGTCAACCAGGGACTTATGTATTTTTGGAAGTGTGTATAGAACCGGAGTTCTAGTCTGTTCAATTGAAAGATACTCGGCCAGGTTATCATCTATAATCCCACCAGTTATAGTCTCATCCAGAATGCTTCTACTCTCCCTAGCAATCTCAAATTTTGGATCATGAGTAATGCGTTTATATACCACGGTATCATCTAACTGCCTCCTGATTTCTCTAAGATATGAAGAGGTGTCCATCACAACCACTGCCCCACCTTTATCAGCTGGTTTAATAGTGATACTAGTGTCTCTAGCTAATTCATCCAGTGCTTTAGACTCATCCAAAATCAGATTAGGATGTATACATTTTAGACCATTGACACACTCTGTCTTGATTGTTTCAATATCACCCTTTACAGCTGTAAATAAAAGCATCTATAATAGACATATTAACAGGAGGCATAAACTTAATCCCTTTGGTAAGACCTAATTTTCTAAGGTTTAATTCAAAACCAACACTATGTTCAGGCACAGATTTCCCAGAGAACCAACATTTTAACTTAATTGCTCTAAAAAAACGGAATAGATCAGTCTCAATCTGAAACCAAACGGTCAAAGAAGAAGGGCAAAACGAAAGCCCCTGGTTTAGAAGCAATTTTTGTCACAGAAGTGTCTTCATACAGACAGTTTATATAGATATACCAGTGTTCATATTCATTGTCCTCAGGTACTTAACACTACTTTTTCTTTCTCTAAGTACTAGGGGCATCCTAATATATTAACTTAATTCAGTCTATGTCACTATAGACAATTAATATAGTTGCCCTCGATTGATTTAATTACTATCCCACTTCCAAGATGGCCGCATCCGCGTCTTCACTTCATTGTGCATGCGCGTGTGTACGCAAGATATCCTTGATACCCTGAACTTGTCACAATTTTTCACGCATTCGCAATAGCGCTTCCTGATCACTGCTATGGCGGCGCCGTGATTATGAGGTCCCAGTAGGTGATTATCTTTTAAATGTTTTAACACATTCACACGGACTGCACATATGTTTACACTTTTGCTTAATTGGATATTTTAGATTTGATGCTAGTTTTATGACATGTGTTTTGCATTATCCAACTTACTATGACACTATGTGTTTGTATTTTAGGCATTGTTTTACATTGTACGTTTTGTAAATTTTTTGGTATACTGTTTTGGCATATATTATGCTTGATTATATTGTGTTTTGCTGATTGGCACCATGTTATATACTCTGAATAAATCACATGTTAGTTGCTTGAGAAAGGCTCTAGAGGACAGAGCTGAAACGTTGCACATGGGGCAATAAAGCACCCACTTTTTTCTCATATACTACGGAGTGCTGCCTATTGTTTTAATTTTATATATATATATATATATATATATATATATATATATATATATATATATATACACACACAAGAAAATGGCGGCAGCACACTGTGAACACTAATGCCACCTAAGCCACTAAATATAAATAAATATGCATTACTGCTAAATCTAATTACAATAGGGAGGTTCTTAGCACACATTTTTATGAAACTGAACTGGGACTAAACCCACATATTCTTGGGGATGGTAGGAACCAGCATTAAAATCACCCAGCGCAGAATGGGAGGAGGGCAATATCAAAAAATGGAGGCCAACAACACAAAAGTTTGAACAGCACATTCCAACAAAATGAAACAAAATATTATATATATATATATATATATATATATATATATATATATATATATATATATATATATATTTATATACTACCGTTCAAAAGTTCAGGGTCACTTAGAAATTTCCTTATTTTTGAAAGAAGAGCACAGTTTTTTTTCAATGAAGACAACATTAAATTAATCAGAAATACGCTCTATACATTGTTAATGTGCTAAATGACTATTCTAGCTGCAAATGTCTGGATTTTAATGCAATATCTACATAGGTGTATAGAGGCCCATTTCCAGCAACCATCACTCCAGTGTTCTAATGGTACATTGTGTTTGCTAACAGTGTTAGAAGGCTAATGGATGATTAGAAAACACTTGTAAACCCTTGTGCAATTATGTTAGCACCGCTGTAAACAGTTTTGCTGTTTAGAGGAGCTATAAAACTGACCTTCCTTTGAGCTAGTTGAGAATCTGGAGCATTACATTTGTGGGTTCGATTAAACTCTCAAAATGGCTAGAAAAAGAGAGCTTTCATGTGAAACTCGACAGTCTATTCTTGTTCTTAGAAATGAAGGCTATTCCATGCGAGAAATTGCCAGGAAACTGAAGATTTCCTACAACGGTGTGTACTACTCCCTTCAGAGGACAGCACACACAGGCTCTAACCAGAGTAGAAAGAGAAGTGGGAGGCCCCGCTGCACAACTGAGCAACAAGACAAGTACATTAGAGTCTCTAGTTTGAGAAATAGACGCCTCACAGGTCCTCAACTGGCAGCTTCATTAAATAGTACCCGCAAAACGCCAGTGTCAACGTCTACAGTGAAGAGGCGACTCCGGGATGCTGGCCTTCAGGGCAGAGTGGCAAAGAAAAAGCCATATCTGAGACTGGCTAATAAAAGGAAAAGATTAATATGGGCAAAAGCACACAGACATTGGACAGAGGAAGATTGGAAAAAAGTGTTATGGACAGACGAATCGAAGTTTGAGGTGTTTGGATCACACAGAAGAACATTTGTGAGACACAGAACAACTGAAAAGATGCTGGAAGAGTGCCTGACGCCATCTGTCAAGCATGGTGGAGGTCATGTGATGGTCTGGGGTTGCTTTGGTGCTGTTAAAGTGGGAGATTTGTACAAGGTAAAAGGGATTTTGAATAAGGAAGGCTATCACTCCATTTGGCAACGCCATGCCATACCCTGTGGACAGCGCTTGATTGGAGCCAATTTCATCCTACAACAGGACAATGACCCAAAGCACACCTCCAAATTATGCAAGAACTATTTAGGGAAGAAGCCGGCAGCTGGTATTCTATCTGTAATGGAGTGGCCAGCGCATTCACCAGATCTCAACCCCATAGAGCTGTTGTGGGAGCAGCTCAGTGGCGTAGCTATAGGGGTCGCAGCGGTCGCAACTGCAGGCCCCCCTCACCACAGTAGCACAGTAGTGCTACAATGATTACTCTGCATTGCTGGGTCCCTGCTGGGGTGCAAAAGAGACCCAGCAATGTATTTTGAAGCATTGGTGGCAGCTCGGCTGTGAAATAGTCATTGAACGGAGGGGGAACAGTCTTACCCGCCCACTGTGCTGTCCAGCCAATCAGCTCGCTTCTTGCTGTTTCCCTCTTCCTCGTGGCCTGTGCAGAGGTAAAGGAATGGCTACAGCAAGAAGATCGTGTGTGTGCCGGCTCCTCCCAGGAATCCTGACTCCTGCTGCTCTCTGACCCCACACCCGATGTATGTAAGTAGCTGCTAGTAATGCAGCTATTAACCCCTTCACTGTGTATGTCTGTCATGTTGAGCAGTCACACTTCAGGGCTGACTGTTTAGCATAACAGACAAAGTATATCCATCCATCTATCTCATATCTATCTATCTATCTATCTATCTATCTATCTATCTATCTATCTATCTATCTATCTATCTATCTATCTACAATACATCTATCTATCTATCTATCTATCTATCTATCTATCTATCTATCTATCTATCTATCTATCTATCTATCTATCTATCTACAATACATCTATCTATCTATCTATCTATCTATCTATCTATCTATCTATCTATCTATCTATCTATCTATCTATCTATCTATCTATCTATCTATCTATCTATCTATCTATCCATCCACTGGCGTAGCTATAGGGGTCGCATCGGTCGCAATTGCGACCGAGCCCCGAAGCTAGGGGGGCCCACAGCCCCCCGCACCACGTCAATAAAAAGTTACTATAGTAACTCGGGCCGCGGGCTCCTGTTACTATAGTAACAGACTATTCTTACCTTCCTGGTTCCGGATGGCAGCGGAGGTCCTGACGTCAAGCGCTGTGCGCAGCGCATGACGTCACAGCGCTATGCGCTGCTCACAACATCGAGAGGACAGAACTACTGCCGCGGCTGAAGAGGAAGGTAAGATTAGCCCTGACTGGCGAGGTCCGACTCCCGGGACCCGCCAATCAGCTGTTTTGAAGGGGCCGCAGCACTTGTACGAGAGCTGCTCCCCTTCATTCCGGTCACTTCATTCCGGTCACACTGTGAATCGGTGTTGGCGATTCACAGTGTGAGCGAGAAGTGAAATGAAGGGGAAGCAGCTCTCGTACGAGTGCTGCGGCCCCTTCAAAACAGCTGATTGGCGGGTCCCGGGAGACGGACCCCGACACATCAGCTATTGATGGCCTATCCTAAGGACAACCCCTAAGCCTACGATGTAGCAGGCTTAGAGGGCCCATGAGACAGGATCACAGATTGTGTGATCCTGTCTGCTGGGCCCTGTATCTAAGCCAATCACATGGTAGGCTTAGATACATGGCCCATGCGTGATCCTGTCTGCTGGGCCCTGTATATAAGCCTACCACACTGTAGGTTTAGATACAGGGCCCCAGCACACAGTAATCTTATACCGTATAAGATTACTGTCTGCTGGACCCTGTATCTAAGACTACCTTGAGATAGGCTCAGATACAGGGTCCCACAGACAGTATCACACATGGGCCCTGTATCTAAGCCTAACACATGTGTTACTAATCGTTTTTTTTGTGTGTTTTCTTACAGGTTCGGTCATTGGACTACGTCGGATTCCAGGACTACTTCGATGACGGCTTTTTTTTTTATTATCAATAAAATGGTTAATGAGGGCTGTGTGGGTTTTTTTTATTTCATTAAAATATTTTTTCTATGTATTTGTGTTTTTTTTTAAACTATATTACTACCGCCTTAGTAATGGCCGCCGGCTGATTGACAGCGTCCATTGCTAAGGCGGGGCTTAGTGTTAGCTGGTGCAGCGGCTAACACTAACCCCCTTTATTACCCCGGTACCCACCGCCACCAGGGGTGCTGGGAAGAGCCGGGTACCATCCAGTACTTGACCATCTGTAGTGATGGTTGGCCACTGGGGTGGCCGCAGGCTTGTACTATCAGGAGGGGAAAGGCCAAAAACAGTGGCCCTTCCCACCCTGGTAATGCTAGGCTGCTGATGCTTTATTGTATCTGGCTGGTTATGAAAAATGGGGGGGAATCCACGTCATTTAAAAAAAATAAAATAAAAAATAATTGGAAAGAACGATGTGGGGTCCCCCCCCAATTTTCATAACCAGCCAGATACAACACAGCAGGCAGCAGGCAGCATTACCAGGGTGGTAGGTGCCACTGTTTTTGGCCTTCCCCAGCCTAATACTACCAGCCTGCGGCCGCCCCGATACCTAACCGTCACTACAGATGGACAGGTACTGGTTCGTACCCGGCTCTTGCAAGTACCCCTGGTGGCGGTGGGTACCGGGGTAATAATGGGGGTTAGTGTTGGACTTCGCACCGGCTAACATTAAGCCCCGCCTTAGTAATGGAGGTTGTCAATCAGCCAGCGGCCATTACTAAGGCGGTGATAATAATTTTAATAAGTTTAAAAAGATACAAGCACATAGAAAAAATATTTTATTGAAATAAAAAAACACAACCCCCGTTAACCATTTTATTGAGAAAAAAAAGCGCCGTCATTGAAGTCCTCGTATCCGAAGTCCAACAACCGAACCTGTAAAAAAACACAAACACACAAAAATAATCAGTAACACATAAAGAAACACAATTATTATTCTTACCTTTCCTGGGTCCAGCGCTGGAGCCGCAATGTCAGCGAGCTGGACCCGATATCTAATCCGATCATGTGTGATACTGTCTGCTGAGCCACTGTATCTAATCCTATGATGTGTGATACTGTCTGCTGGGCCACTGTATCTAATCCTATCATGTGTGATACTGCCTTCTGAGCCACTGTATCTAATCCAATCATGTGTGATACTGTCTGCTGAGCCACTATATCTAATCTTATCATGTGTGATACTGTCTGCTGGGCCACTGTATCTAATCCTATCATGTGTGATACTGCCTTCTGAGCCACTGTATCTAATCCAATCATGTGTGATACTGTCTGCTGAGCCACTGTATCTAATCCTATCATGTGTGATACTGCCTTCTGAGCCACTGTATCTAATCCTATAATGTGGGATACTGTCTGCTGAGCCACTGTATCTAATCCTATGATGTGTGATACTGTCTGCTGAGCCACTGTATCTAATCCTATGATGTGTGATACTGTCTGCTGAGCCACTGTATCTAATCCTATCATGTGTGATACTGTCTGCTGAGCCACTGTATCTAATCCTATCATGTGTGATACTGTCTGCTGAGCCACTGTATCTAATCCTATCATGTGTGATACTGTCTGCTGAGCCACTGTATCTAATCCTATGATGTGTGATACTGTCTACTGAGCCACTGTATCTAATCCTATGATGTGTGATACTGTCTGCTGAGCCACTGTATCTAATCCTATCATGTGTGATACTGTCTGCTGAGCCACTGTATCTAATCCTATCATGTGTGATACTGTCTGCTGAGCCACTGTATCTAATCCTATCATGTGTGATACTGTCTGCTGAGCCACTGTATCTAATCCTATCATGTGTGATACTGTCTGCTCAGCCACGGTATCTAATCCTATCATGTGTGATACTGTCTGCTCAGCCAATGTATCTAATCCTATCCATAGTTTATAGGGTTGTAGTGCTATAGATATGCTATGCTGTCTCCTATACACACATACAATTTTTTGGGGGGGACAGATATGTATTGGGGCCCATGAGACTTTAGCTACGCCCCTGGAGCAGCTTGACCGTATGGTACGCAAGAAGTGCCCATCAAGCCAATCCAACTTGTGGGAGGGGCTTCTGGAAGCATGGGGTGAAATTTCTCCCGATTACCTCAGCAAATTAACAGCTAGAATGCCAAAGGTCTGCAATGCTGGAATTGCTGAAAATGGAGCATTCCAAGACCAAAGCAAAGCCTGAAGGAGAAAATTATTATTTCAAATAAAAATCATTATTTCTAACCTTGTCAATGTCTTGACTATATTTTCTAGTCATTTTGCAACTCATTTGATAAATATAAGTGTGAGTTTTCATGGAAAACACAAAATTATCTGGGTGACCCCAAACTTTTCAACGGTAGTGTATATATATACACACATAAGCAGCAAGAACAGAGAACAAGTAACAGCGCCAGGACGAGGACCACGACACCTGAACCTTTCTCAAGTTCATGGCTAAGCCGAAGCACTGCTCATTCTGTTCACTTTGTGATGAATAAAACATCATCTCTCCAAATTATGACATCCTGGCGCTGTTACTTGTTCTCTGTTCTTGCTGCTTGTTCTATACCAAGGAAATGATTCATTTTTCACTGGTAACGTGCACATGGCCTGATATTCAGCTTGCTTTGAGTGCTGTGTTTTTCCTTTATTTGCCTTGAACTTAATAAATATATATATAAAAGCATCGTAAAAATATTTTTCTTTGCTCAGCAATTAGTCTTTCATGACATCTAAACATCCCTACTGTTCCAGAAAAATTTCTGCAACTTTCTCATATAGTTTGTGTTTCGATTCTTTGCCATTTTCAAGATCACAAGAAACATTGTTGTGTACATTCAGAGGCGGAAAACAGCACCTGACCTTGTCCGGCTTACACTGTCTAGGACATTGGCTAGACTCAATACAAGAATGTTCTCATCACTGACAGTAAACAAATATCTTGAAAATAGTGAGGATTTAAAATACAAGGTATATAGAAAATTAAATCACTTTTCATTTACACACTTATAAAACCAGAAAATTTCTTTGGACTTATTTACAGAAGACTGAAAAAAAAAACAACCTTTTAACCCCTTAAGGACGTGCTCTAATTTGGGCCCTTAAGGACGCAGCATTTTTTTTTTTTTCCATCTCCACTTTCCTAAGCCACACATTTTTTATTTTATCATCGACGTAGTCATATACAGGCTTATTTGCCGCGGATGAGTTGTACCTTTTGATGGCACAATTTTGGGGTACATAAAATGTAGTGAGGAGATGTTATTATTTATATTTGGGGCATTCTGAAGAAACAACAATCAGCATATTAACTTTGGTTTGCGAGTAGTTAAGATTACGGCAATACTAAATTTATATAGTTTTTTTTTAGTGGTTTTACTACTTTATGCAATCAAAACACTCTTATGTAATTTTATTTTAGTTGTAACCCTTTTTTGCTATTGTGGATCTGTGTGGGGCTTGTTTTTTGAATGATGAGTTGTAGTTTTAATTGGTACCACTTTGATGACTTGTTATAGCTTTTTTGGGAGGTAAGATAACCAAAAACCTCCAATTCTAACTTTGTCATCTGTGAGCTCTTCTGCACGATGTAGTATAAAGGAGCTGTCAGCTCTGCTGTGTGGTGTAGTATAGAGGATCTGTCAGCTCTGCTGTGTGGTGTAGTATAGAGGATCTGTCAGCTCTGCTGTGTGGTGTAGTATAGAGGATCTGTCAACTCTCCTGTGTGGTGTAGTATAGAGGACCTGTCAGTTCTCCTGTGTAGTGTAATATAGAGGATATGTCAGCTCTCATGTTTGGTGTAGTAGAGAGGATCTGTCAGCTCTCCTGTGTGATGTAGTATAGAGGATCTGTCAGCTCTCATGTGTGGTGTAGAATAGAGGAGCTGTCAGCTCTCCTGTGTGGTCTAGTATAGAAGATCTGTCAGCTCCCCTGTGTGATGTAGTATAGAGGAGCTGTCAGCTCTCCTGTGTGGTCTAGTATAGAAGATCTGTCAGCTCTCCTGTGTGGTGTAGTATAGAGGATCTGGCAGCTCTCCTGTGTGGTGTAGTATAGAGGAGCTGTCAGTACTCCTGTGTGGTGTAGTATAGAGGAGCTGTCAGTTCTCCTGTGTGGTGTAGTATAGAAGGTCTGTCAGCTCTCCTGTGTGGTGTAGTAAAGAGGATCTGTCAGTTCTCCTGTATGGTGTAGTATAGAAGATCTGTCAGCTCTCCTGTGTGATGTAGTATAGAGGATCTGTCAGCTCTCCTGTGTGGTGTAGTATAGAGGATCTGTCAGCTCTCCTGTGTGGTGTAGTATAGAGGAGCTGTCAGCTCTCCTGTATGCTGTAGTATAAAGGATCTGTCAGTTCCTCTGTGTGGTGTGGTATAGAGGATCTGTCAGCTCACCTGTGTGGTGTAGTATAGGGGATCTGGCAGCTCTCCTGTGTGGTGTAGTATAGAGGAGCTGTCAGCTCTCCTGTGTGGTGTAGTATAGAGGATCTGTCAGCTCTCCTGTGTGGTGTAGTATAGAGGAGCTGTCAGCTCTTCTGTGTGGTGTAGTATAGAGGAGCTGTCAGCTCTCCTGTGTGGTGTAGTATAGAGGATCTGTCAGTTCTCCTGTGTGGTGTAGTATAGAGGAGCTGTCAGCTCTCCTGTTTGGTGTAGTATAGAGGAGCTGTCAGCTCTCCTGTGTGGTGTAGTATAGAGGATCTATCAGCGCTCCTGTGTGGTGTAGTATAGAGGAGCTGTCAGTTCTCCTGTGTGGTGTAGTATAGAGGATCAGTCAGTCCTCCTGTGTGGTGTAGTATAGGGGATCTGTCACCTCTCCTGTGTGGTGTAGTATAGGGGATATGACAGTTCTCCTGTGTGGTGTAGTATAGGGGATCTGTCAGCTCTCCTGTGTGGTTAAGTATAGAGTAGCTGTCAGTTCTCCTGTGCGGTGTAGTATAGAGGATCTGTCAGCTCTCCTGTGTGGTGTAGTATAGGGGATCTGTCAGATCTCCTGTGTGGTGTAGTATAGAGGTGCTGTCAGCTCTCCTGTGTGGTGTAGTTTAGGGGATCTGTCACCTCTCCCATGTGGTGTAGTATAGAGGATCTGTCGGCTCTCCTGTGTGGTGTAGTATAGAGGAGTTTTAAGCTCTCCTGAGTGGTGTAGTATAGAGGATCTGTCAGCTCTCCTGTGTGGTGTAGTATTGAGGATCTGTGAGCTCTCCTGTGTGGTTAAGTATAGAGGATCTGTCAGTTCTCCTGTGTGGTTTATTATAGAGGATCTGTCAGCTCTCCTGTGTGGTGTAGTATAGAGGATCTATCAGCGCTCCTGTGTGGTGTAGTATAGAGGAGATGTCAGTTCTCCTGTGTGGTGTAGTATAAAGGATCTGTCGGCTCTCCTGTGTGGTGGTGTAGTATAGAGGATCTATCAGCTCTCCTGTGTCATGTAGTATAGAGGATCTGTCAGCTCTCCTGTGTGGTGTAGTATAGAGGAGCTGTCAGCTCTCCTGTGTGGTGTAGTATAGAGGATATGTCAGCTCTCCTGTGTGGTGTAGTATAGAGGATCTGTCAGCTCTCCTGTGTGGTGTCGTATAGGGGATCTGTCAGCTCTCCTGTGTGGTGTAGTATAGAGGTTATGTCAGCTCTCCTGTGTGGTGTAGTATAGAGGATCTGGCAGCTCTCCTGTGTGGTGTAGTATAGAGGATCTGTCAGCTCTCCTGTGTGGTGTAGTATAGAGGAGCTGTCAGCTCTCCTGTGTTGTGTAGTATAGAGGATCTGTCAGCTCTCCTGTGTGGTGTAGTATAGAGGAGCTGTCAGCTCTCCTGTGTGGTGTAGTATAGAGGATCTGTCAGCTCTCCTGTGTGGTGTAGTATAGAGGATCTGTCAGCTCTCCTATGTGGTGTAGTTTAGAGGAGCTGTCAGCTCTCCTGTGTGGTGTAGTATAGAGGATCTGTCAGCTCTCCTGTGTGGTGTAGTATAGAGGAGCTGTCAGCTCTCCTGTGTGGTGTAGATTAGAGGAGCTGTCAGCTCTCCTGTGTGGTGTAGTATAGAGGAGCTGTCAGCTGTCATGTGTGATGTAGTAAAGAGGAGCTGTCAGCTGTCCTGTGTGGTGTAGTATAAAGGATCTATCAGTTCTCCTGTGTGGTGTAGTATAGATGAGCTGTCAGGTCTCCTGTGTGGTGTAGAATAGAGGATCTGTCAGTTCTCCTGTGTGGTGTAGTATATAGGAGCTGTCAGCTCTCCTGTGTGGTGTAGTAAAGAGGATCTGTCAGCTCTCCTGTGTGGTGTAGTATAGAGGAGCTGTCAGCTCTCCTGTGTGGTGTAGTATAGAGGATATGTCAGCTCTCCTGTGTGGTGTAGTATAGAGGATCTGTCAGCTCTCCTGTGTGGTGTCGTATAGGGGATCTGTCAGCTCTCCTGTGTGGTGTAGTCTAGAGGTTATGTCAGCTCTCCTGTGTGGTGTAGTATAGAGGATCTGGCAGCTCTCCTGTGTGGTGTAGTATAGAGGAGCTGTCAGCTCTCCTGTATGGTGTAGTATAGAGGAGCTGTCAGCTCTCCTGTGTGGTGTAGTATAGAGGAGCTGTCAGCTCTCCTGTGTGGTGTAGTATAGAGGAGCTGTCAGCTCTCCTGTATGGTGTAGTATAGAGGAGCTGTCAGCTCTCCTGTGTGGTGTAGTATAGAGGAGCTGTCAGCTCTCCTGTATGGTGTAGTATAGAGGAGCTGTCAGCTCTCCTGTGTGGTGTAGTATAGAGGAGCTGTCAATTCTCCTGTATGGTGTAGTATAGAGTAGCTGTCAGCTCTCCTGTGTGGTGTAGTATAGAGGAGCTGTCAGCTCTCCTGTGTGGTGTAGTATAGAGGATCTGTCAGCTCTCCTGTGTGGTGTAGTATAGAGGATCTGTCGGCTCTCCTGTGTGGTGTAGTATAGAGGATCTGTCAGCTCTCCTGTGTAGTATAGAGGAGCTGTCAGCTCTCCTGTGTGGTGTAGTATAGAGGAGCTGTAAGCTCTCCTGTGTGGTGTAATATAGAGGATCTGTCAGCTCTCCTGTGTGGTGTAGTATAGAGGAGCTGTCAGCTCTCCTGTGTGGTGTAGTATAGAGGAGCTGTCAGCTCTCCTGTATGGTGTAGTATAGAGGAGCTGTCAGCTCTCCTGTGTGGTGTAGTATAGAGGAGGTGTCAGCTCTCCTGTGTGGTGTAGTATAGAGGATCTGTCAGTTCTCCTGTGTGGTGTAGTATAGAGAAGCTGTCAGCTCTCCTGTATGGTGTAGTATAGAGGAGCGGTCAGTTCTCCTGTGCGGTGTAGTATAGAGGAGCTGTCAGCTCTCCTGTATGGTGTAGTATAGAGGAGCTGTCAGTTCTCCTGTGTGGTGTAGTATAGAGGATCTGTCAGTTCTCCTGTGTGGTGTAGTATAGAGGAGCTGTCAGCTCTCCTGTATGGTGTAGTATAGAGGAGCGGTCAGTTCTCCTGTGCGGTGTAGTATAGAGGAGCTGTCAGCTCTCCTGTATGGTGTAGTATAGAGGAGCTGTCAGTTCTCCTGCGTTGTGTAGCATAGAGGATGTCCGGGCTATCCCCTGAAGCAAGTATGAAATTGACATAACGTGTAGCAGACAGTAGACACTTAACCCCTGTATTAAGGAGAGACATTATATCCACCACTGTCCTTCTCTAAAGGACTTTGTAACGTTTAAAGATTTGTACCTCTCCTGCTTGAGAAGAACTGTTTTCTTGAATCTAATATGGCCGTGTCGCTATGCTGCCCTTGGCAGTAAAGATTGTTCTGTATTCAATGTTTCCATCATAGAACTTCCTCTGTTTTTCTTTCTATTTCATTTATCCAGATCAGATGCTTTAACTGTTCCAAAACCACAAGCCTCGAGTGTCTGTTCTATACAATATATTCGATGCCTTTGTATTTCCATCTACCCTTTTAGAAGGTCCATGTAATGCTGCACTCGAAAGAGCATTTATTGTTGGATTATAGCTGAGCCTTGGGGGTAATAGTGGTTGGACCCCTTATGAGCATGGCCAGCCTTAGCACCTAGCAAAACTAAAGAAATTCCCATTAACCCCCTGGTATTAAGACTTTGTTGGGTGCCACCCGAACTTTGCCACACTGAAAAAACAGTCAGCAGATCAGGCAGTCACAGCAACAGATCGACTAGTGATGTGACGACCTCCTCAACATATCAAATTTCCCTCCCTCCCCCATGCAAGATAATAATAATAATAATATTTATTCACATAGCGCCAATGTATCCCGCAGGGCTTTACAATTTTTTGGCTACATGTACAGACAAAACCAGACAGTGAGAGTCAAACGGTCTGTTAAAAACATTCCCAATAAAAGGAGAACAATGACCTTATACAGTTTTGTCATTTCCAGTGCAAAGCCGGAAAATGACAATGAACACAACAGCCATTATCTCTTCCCTTCTCCCAAAGAAATACTGATAGCAAGGGTCCGTACCATAGAGGATGCCCATGTGGCAGCTATAGGACCTCTTGTCCTTAGGGGTGTGGTGGTGTCAAGAATTTTCTAATGTCCTCTATGTGCACTGATGGGTAATGTGTGTGTGTGTGTGTATATATATATATATATATATATATATATATATGCACACAAAGAAACCTCCCCAGGTGACCACCTCGTTGTAAAGAGCCCCCCATACAGACTGAATTTTTCTATGACCTATTTTCCCCACCATTATAGTCTATGAAAGCTGCCCCTCTATAAGCCAACTATCTATCAATCCGACCAAAGATTACTTTCTTTTAGCACATTTTTTAATGGGAACCCCTTTAATAAGACCACAAATTGGACATATGTTCTGTAAATCATCTGTACACGGGTACACGGTACACCGCATCACCGAACCGGAGAGAGCAGGAGGAGGAGACATGCGTGGCACATCAGGGGAGAGAACCTTACAGCCACATCATTGGGCCAGAGGGAGCAGGAGGAGAAGTGTTTCCAGCACCACGGAGCTTCATAGGAAAGGAGTGGGGAGGAGGAGAGAGGCTGTCAGAGACGGGGAGGGTGCAGCGCTATACTGTACTAAACAGCCCGCGGGAATACTGGGCAAGAAAGCCTGTAACTAAGGTGTCAAGGTTAGCAGTGAGGGGGGATATAGACAAGGGGAGCAATGCTGGTGTACTGTACTGTATTAGAATGAGAGGGGTTGCCATGCTGGGGACTAGGAATGACAGTGGAGTCCTATTGGGGACCAGGAATGAAAGTGGAACCATGCTGGGGAACAAGATTTAGAGGGGTGCCGTGCTGGTGCCACCTGTAAGTGCTATTATTGTGAAGTGGAAGCGTCTAGGAGTAATAACAGCTCAGCCATAAAGCGGTAGACTACGTAACTCACAGAGCCGAGTGCTAAATGGTTGTAGCGGCACGTGGCCCCTGTAGGAGCTTCCAGCAATGGAGCAGTGAAGAACGGGGACTCAATGCTGAAGCAGGCGGCACTTCAAGGGGTGAGTACCTGCTAGTTTATTATGTTATGCCAGCCCCTGCATTTCTGCTGATTGTAAAATATCCCGGATAACCCCTTTAAAGCTCCTGCACCCCATTGCAAAATCTGTAACAGTGCCCCCCAACTGCTACATGTAATTTACAGAACTGGTCCCCTCATACCTTTCAGGCTCTGGTACCTCTGCACCCTCTGTAACTACATCCCTGCCCTTGCTTGTCCTACATGCTGAAACTCTATGTATCTTTAGTGCCGCCAGTAAATATGGCCAGCACTTGCCCACATACTAGGCTCAAGGGTCATAACTAGATTGTTCTCTGCCCTGTATCTAAATGCCCAGGCCAAAACACAGTGGCTTGTGGGCATTACTCCTCTCCCCAGTACCCAAGCTATCTGCTCCACCAGCACTCCCCTATGTCAGCCACAGGGGCTACCGTCACCCACAGGAGCGGCAGTCTTTTATTTTGCAAGCCTTTCTCTTTATTTTTTTAGTATTTTTAACCCCCTCCTGCACTAATTGTACCTGCGTCTTTAGAACACAGGTACAATTACATGCAATTACGCTGATTGGCAGGGCAGAATGAGTTGTCCCGCCAATCAGCACCTTTCAACTTGTTGAACCATGCTTTTTCTGAGGATATCCACAGGATATGTCATAAATGTCAGATAGATGTGGGTCCCACCTCTGGGACCCGCACCTATCTCTAGAACGGGGGCCCCCTAATATCCGTTCTACCTCTTTCTGCTCTCGCTGTCTCCCGGCCACTTAATTTTCATATCAGCTTCCTTGATTAGATGGTCTCACAACGACATCCACGGTATTTACGTAGGATCCTATAACCACAGTCTTTATGCTGATGACATTATATTGACTTCACTCAACCAGTTATCTCCTTGCCTCAGGTTATGTAACCAAATCTTATATGTTGCCTATTCATGTTCCATGGCCAATGCTAAATCGTATTGATCATCATGTACAATTGTCACGTTGGGTTCGTGGACTCACTGGGCCGTACCGCCTTGGCAAACAACGCTCAGGCAAGGATCAGAAGGGCGTTGGCCCACTTATAGTCCAGGAAATGATGTGAGTTGATGATAGTGATTGTTTACATGTCTGCACGCTGGCCCTTTATGAGCGGGCAGGAGCATGCGCGTGCACCCTACGGGACGCAGCAGACCGGAGCGGAAGTGAGTGCTGGCGTCTCTTAGGAAGGAGATGGGGACCAGCGCTCACAGATCCATGACTGCGGGCGTTGGCAGGTAAGTAAACCGGACGACCCGTGGCCATGGATGCTACAACAATTTCACTGGGCTGGAGAATCTGTTACCTACTTGGGACTCAAGGTCTCTTCTACACTAAGAGGTTAGATTGACCTAAACATGACATCTCTTCTCCATGACCTCCAAACCATAGCCAAGGACATTAAACCCATGCAAATCTCATGTATAGGCAATATCCACTTAGTAAGAATGCTATAGTTCCCTAAACTGTTATATATTGTCTTCACTATACCCCTCCATATACATTGGTCAACATGCTTGGAAAAAGGCACTATTTCAATTCATCCGAGCTGGTAAACGTCCTGGAATGAACAAGCCTTCACTGTATCGACCAGTCCCCTTATGTATGCCTAGTATACGTTATTACTATATGGCCTCGGCACTAGCCCAAACAAGGACTTTGTGGTTGGATGGAAATCCTCTGCTGTGAAGAGACATTGGGTCCCACTTTTGTCTCTCTGAAGGTTTGGCTGTGGAGTTAGTTTCTAAAACCTCGAACTTCCCTGCCACACACCTACACACAGTGTCTCACACTCTGAATACGCGGTATAAGGCTGTGCGAGTAAGTCCAACTTTGGTCTTTTTTACGCCTGAGGAAACTCCCTTGGCTTTGCTGTCCTCGTGGATTCCCGGTATTGACTGGTTTACAGCTGGTATCCAAAAAAAGGGTCAACTTTTTGCAAATAAAGATTAAAGATTTAGGCATTGTGCCTTTTCTTGCAACTGGACTTGGACTACCGCACCCAAGTCTCCTGGTCATATTTACCTCACTTCTGAAAAGTCTACATTGAGAGATCTTTCCACTGCTCTTACAGAGCCCTGTTGGTTCCCGTGGATGATGCAAAGCTTCCATACAGAGATAAATGGGAGACTAAACTAGGCCTTCCCTTGATGATAGTGGATTGGATAAATCCTCTTAGATTTCAGCATTCCTCCCCCACATCAGATCTACATTGTTGGAGGATGGGCTCTTCCGAATTCGGCTCTGTGTCTCATATGTGGTGGCACCGTAAGCTTATAGTACTTTTTTGGCAGCGAGTTTTTGCTCTGTGGTCAGACTTCATAGGATACCAGCTTTATCCAGAGCCGGCTATGGCTCTATTGAATATTAATATCACTCTAATTCCGGTAACACATAGATGTCCAGTTTCACATGTTCTAACGACCGCACGCTTAGGCGTAGCCTCCAAATAGAAGAGTATACACCGTGTTCAAAATTATTATGCACATTGGATTTAAGTGTCATAAACATTTAATTATTAGTTTTTCAATGAAACTCATGGATGGTTTTGTGTCTTAGGGCTCTTTGGATCATTGTAATCAATCTCAGACACCTGTGATAATTAGTTTGCCATGTGTGCCCAATCAAAGGAAAACTACTTAAAGGGAATGTGTCGCAAATTAAACCATTTTTTTTTAAGTGTAGTTACTTATTTCTATTATATTTTTTAAGTTTTTTGCTGTATTTTTTTTTTTCCCGTATGGTGGAAAGTATTAAAAATTAAATAATAATTTCACATGTTTTCCAATGTTGGCCACCAGGGGGAGCACTTCTCAGAGTTACAGCAAGGTGAATAAGGCAAAGCAACCTGACTCACAGCTGCTGTAAATGTGGGAGATAATCTCACCCCCCGCCCCTCCCACAAGCCAGGTAAAGGTGTCTTCAAATTGCTAAACAGTGTCCTGCAGCCATATTGGGTGTGATTCTGCAGCTGGAAGAAGTTATAGGACACACCAAAAGGCTAAGTGTATGTTCACACTCTTACTAAACAAAGGGAAAACAGCTCCTGATTTTCAGCCATTTTTTAATCAAACTCACGTTTTTTAACGGCTGTTTTTGGAGCTGTTTTTCTATAAAGTCAATGAAAAACGGCTCCAAAAAGTCCCAAGAAGTGATGTGCACTTCATTTTGGTCGGGCGTCTTTTTACGTGCCGTTTTTGGAAAACTACCACGTAAAAAAACGCCCTGTCGGAACAGAACACCGTATTTCCCATTGAAACCAATGGGCAGATGCTTGTAGGCGTTCTGCTTCCAATTTTTTTAAGCTGAAAACATTGTGTGTGAACATACCCTTAGGGTATGTGCACACGCTAACTGCATTTACGTCTGAAATCACGGAGCTGTTTTCAGGAGAAAACAGCTCTGTCATTTCAGACGTAATTGCTCGTACTCGCGTTTTGCGAGGCGTCAATTACGGCCGTAATTTGGAGCTGTTCGTCATTGAATTCAATGAAAAACGGCTCAAATGACTTCCCAAGAAGTGTCCTGCATATAATGTATATAAGTGTCCTGCACTTCTCTGCCGAGGCTGTTATTTTACGCGCCGTCTTTTGACAGCAACGCGTAAAATGACAGGTCGTCGGCACAGTACGTCGGCAAACCCATTCAAATGAATGGGCAGATGTTTGCCGACGTATTGGAGCCGTCTTTTCAGGGGTAAATCGAGGCGTAAAACGCCTAGTTTACGCCTGAAAATAGGTCGTGTGAACCCAGCCTAAGAATGAGGAAAGTGAAATGAATGACTTTTCAGTTGACCGGTTCACACGCCGTGTATTTGACATCTTTTTTTTTGCACATTTTACGTGCAAAAAAACACATAAAAAAACGCTTGATTACACTTGATTTTGCGTGTTTGGGGGATTTGTGTGTGTGGGGGGGGGGGGGGTGCTCGCCGCTGATTCTTCAAAACAGCTGATAAGCGGCTATGAAGTATCAGCGGCGCCCGTGCACACTCCGCTCTGCCACACACACACACGGGAAAAGTCTTAAAGGGGTCGTCCAGGAAAACATAGCGCCACACCTGTCCTCAGGTCGTGTGTGGTATTACAGCTCTGTCCTATTATTCACTTCAATGGAGGTGAACTGCAATACCAGACACAACCTGAGGACAGGTGTGGCGCTATGTCTCCAATCAGGACACCCCTTCTGTCCTGAGATGACCCGACGGGGGAGGCGGGTGTCAGAGCCACCCACCGCCATCACTGCAGACAGAACCACACAACTACGGCATGAGGGCAGGGCTTGTCCTGAGTGCACTGTCTCTTGTTATGGACAGATTTATAGTCACATGAACCCAGTCTGATGAATCGGTAACCTAGGTCCGATCACATGACAGAGGGGGATCACCAAAAACCCTGTGCACCCTCAGCCCGTCCATCCAGCCCTTTCCTGGTTATATCTGCATCTGGGAAAGCTGGGTGACCACCATTACCCCTCCTACTGGAGTGTGAGAGGTTCATTAGTCACCTCCGCAAACAGTCTCAGCACAACTAGAGAGATTTACCGTTCAGGGGTCTGGGAAAGCTGGGTGACCACCATTACCCCACCTACTGGAGTGTGAGAGGTTCATTAGTCACATCCTCAAATAGTCTCAGCACAACTAGAGATTTATCGTTCAGGGCTTTCCCAGTACATTTGCATCATGCGTCCTTCATACAAGGGGGGGGGGGGGCCGTCGGGGGTCTGTGAGATAGAGAGTGGGACATGCAGAGACACAGACCTTACCTGCAGTGCAGCTGGTCTTCATGATGGCGCCTGCTCTCTCCCTGCAAACAGCTGATCTGCTGTGTGACTCTGACCTGCGTCTGCACAGTACAGAGCCAGAGAGCAGAATCAATGGAACGGCTCCCGTTCATTCACTCCTGTAGCTGCCGTATTCCATCTCTGCATGTGTCGTTAATCGACACATACAGAGATGAAAAACAAAATGGCAGCCCCCATAGTGAAGTAAAAGATAGAAAAAAGAAAAAAGTAAAACACAAACACACAAATAAATAAAATGTATTTTAATAACATACTAAAAGCAATATTATATTTAAAAAAAAATTTCCGCGACACCCGTCCTTTAAGAAGGACGTTCCACATTATTAAGTAGGCCACAGGTTTCAAGCAATATGGGAAAGAAAAAGGATATCTCTGCTGCCGAAAAGCGTGCAATACCTTGGACAAGGTATGAAAACATTGGATATTTCAAGAAATCTTAAGCGTGATCATCGTACTGTGAAAAGATTTGTGGCTGATTCAGAGCACAGAGGGGTTTGTTCAGTTAAAGGCATAATGAGGAAGGTTTCTGCCAGACAAATTAATAGGATTAGGAGAGCAGCTGCTAAAATGCCATTGCAAAGCAGCAAACAGGTGGCGGAGTACAGTGTGTCAGGGTCTTCCACATAGCGGAGTCCCGGGCAGAGCGCTAGTATAGGCTCTGCTCCGGGACGCTGCGGAATTCCCTGACATATCTGCCCATATATGGACAGTGTGTCAGGGTCTTCCCCAGAGCGGAGTCCCAGGCAGCGCGCTAGTATCGGCTCTGCTCCGGGACTCTGTGGAATTCCCTGACATCGCTGCCCATATATGGACAGTGTGTCAGGGTCTTCCCCAGAGCGGAGTCCCGGGCAGAGCGCTATTATCGGCTCTGCTGCGGGACTCTGGGGAAGGCTCTGACATCGCTGTCCATACATCGACAATGATGTCAGGGGCTTCCCCAGAGCAGGAGTCCCAGTGATGTCAGGAGCACAGCTGGAGTCCCAGGAAGAGCCTACTAGCGCTCTGCCTGGGACTCCAGCTCTGGGCAAGCCCCTGATATCACTGGGGCAGCCTCTACAGAGGGCACTGGGGCAGCCTCTACAGAGGGCACTGTGGCAGCCTCTACAGAGGGCACTGTGGCAGCCTCTACAGAGGGCACTGTGGCAGCCTCTACAGAGGGCACTGTGGCAGCCTCTACAGAGGGCACTGTGGCAGCCTCGACAGAGGGCACTGTGGCAGCCTCTACAGAGGGCACTGTGGCGTTATCTACAAGTGGGTGTGTGACAGTATCTGAAGAGGACACTGGCATTATCTACAGAGGGCACTGTGGCCTTATCTACAGAGGGCACTGTGGCCTTATCTACAGAGGGCACTGTGGCAGCCTCTACAGAGGGCACTGTGGCAGCCTCTACAGAGGGCACTGTGGCAGCCTCTACAGAGGGCACTGTGGCCTTATCTACAGAGGGCACTGTGGCCTTATCTACAGAGGGCACTGTGGCCTTATCTAGGGGTGTGTTGCATTATCCACAGAGGGCACTGCGGCAGCATCCACAGAGGGCACTGCGGCAGCATCCACAGAGGGCACTGCGGCACTATCTAAAAAGGGGCTGCCCAATCTTGACATGTTTGCTAACTTAGCCGCCGGACTGCATTTAGCGACACTTAAACTAGAAAGCTGGATTGTTGAAATAAGCACGTGGAGAAATATCTCGAATTTTAAACCTAGTGCTATTATTATAGTAATGTAGTATTATTATTCTAGTAATATAGTGTTATAGTCGTTCAAATAACTAATTGATTAACAATAATTTTGTATTGTATCAAATTTGAAAGTAATGCGGCCCGTCAACTTCCCATTTTTTCTATATGCGGCCCACTTACCCGGCCGAGTTTGAGACCCCTGCTCTATACTTTACCACACAGGAGAGCACACATGTCCTCTATACTACACCACACAGGAGAGCTGACAGATCCTCTATACTACACCCCATAGGAGAACTGACAGCTCCTCTCTACTACACCACACAGGAGAGCTGACATGTCCTCTATTCTACACCATACAGGAGAACTGACATATTCTCTATACTACACCACACAGGAGAGCTGACAGCTCCTCTATACTACACCACACAGGAGAGCTGACAGCTCCTCTATACTACACCACACAGGAGAGCGGACAGATCCTCTATACTACACCACACAGGAGAGCTGACAGATCCTCTCATACTACACCACAGAAGAGAGCTGACAACTTCTCTATACCAAACCACACAGGAGAGCTGATAAATACTCTATACTACACCACACAGGAGAACTGACAGATCCTCTATTCTACACCACACAGGAGAGCTGACAGCTCCTCTATACTACACCACACAGGAGAGCTGACAGATCCTCTTTACTACACCACACAGGAGAGCTGACAGCTCCTATATACTACACCACACAGGAGAACTGACAGATCCTCTATTCTACACCACACAGGAGACCTGACAGCTCATCTATACTACACCACACAGGAGAACTGATAGATCCTTTATACTACACCACACAGGACAGCTGACAGCTCCTCTTTACTACATCACACATGACAGCTGACAGCTCCTCTATACTACACCACACAGGAGAGCTGACAGCTCCTCTAATCTACACCACACAGGAGAGCTGACAGCTCCTCTATACTACACCACACAGGAGAGCTGACAGATCCTCTATACTACACCACACAGGAGAGCTGACAGCTCCTCTAAACTACACCACATAGGAGAGCTGACAGATCCTCTATACTACACCACACAGGAGAGCTGACAGATCCTCTATACTACACCACACAGGAGAGCTGACAGCTCCTCTATACTACACCACACAGGAGAGCTGACAGATCCTCTATACTACACAACACAGGAGAGCTGACAGCTCCTCTATACTACACCACACAGGAGAGCTGACAGATCCTCTATACTACACAACACAGGAGAGCTGACAGCTCCTCTCATACTACACCACACAAGAGAGCTGACAGCTTCTCTATACCAAACCACATAGGAGAGCTGGCAGCTTCTCTAAACTACACCACACAGGAGAGCTGACAGATCCTCTATACTACATCACACCGGAAAAAAGACAGATCCTCTATACTACACCACAAAGGAGAATTGACAGATACTCTATACTACACCACACGGGAGAACTGACAGCTCCGCTATACTACACCACACAAGAGAGCTGAGAGATCCTCTATACTACACCACACCACACAGGAGAGCTGAGAGATCCTCTATACTACACTACACAGAAGAGCTGACAGACCCTCTATACTACACAACACAGGAGAGATACCAGATCCTCTATACTACACCACACAGGAGAGCTGACAGATCCTCTATACTACACCACACAGGAGAGCTGACAGATCCCCTATACTACACCACACAGGGGAACTGACAGCTCCTCTCATACTACACCACACAGGAGAGCTGACAGATCCTCTAAACTACACCACACAGGAGAGCTGACGGCTCCTCTAAACTACACCACACAGGAGAGCTGACACATTCTCTATACTACACCACACAGGAGAGCTGACAGATCCTCTATACTACACCACACTGGAGAGCTGACAGCTCCTCTATACTACACCACACAGGAGAGCTGACAGATCCTCTATACTATACCACACAGGAGAGCACACATGTCCTCTATACTACACCACACAGGAGAGATGACAGATCCTCTATACTACACCACATAGGAGTACTGACAGCCCCTCTCTACTACACCACACAGGAGAGCTGACATGTCCTCTATTCTACACCATACAGGAGAACTGGCAAATTCTCTATACTACACCACATAGGAGAGCTGACAGCTCCTCTATACTACACCACACAGGAGAGCTGACAGATCCTCTATACTACACAACACAGGAGAGCTGACAGCTCCTCTATACTACACCACACAGGAGAGCTGACAGATCCTCTATACTACACAACACAGGAGAGCTGACAGCTCCTCTCATACTACACCACACAAGAGAGCTGACAGGTTCTCTATACCAAACCACATAGGAGAGCTGACAGCTTCTCTAAACTACACCACACAGGAGAGCTGACAGATCCTCTATACTACATCACACCGGAAAAAAGACAGATCCTCTATACTACACCACAAAGGAGAATTGACAGATACTCTATACTACACCACACGGGAGAACTGACAGCTCCGCTATACTACACCACACAAGAGAGCTGAGAGATCCTCTATACTACACCACACCACACAGGAGAGCTGAGAGATCCTCTATACTACACTACACAGAAGAGCTGACAGACCCTCTATACTACACAACACAGGAGAGATACCAGATCCTCTATACTACACCACACAGGAGAGCTGACAGATCCTCTATACTACACCACACAGGAGAGCTGACAGATCCTCTATACTACACCACACAGGGGAACTGACAGCTCCTCTCATACTACACCACACAGGAGAGCTGACAGATCCTCTAAACTACACCACACAGGAGAGCTGACGGCTCCTCTAAACTACACCACACAGGAGAGCTGACACATTCTCTATACTACACCACACAGGAGAGCTGACAGATCCTCTATACTACACCACACTGGAGAGCTGACAGCTCCTCTATACTACACCACACAGGAGAGCTGACAGATCCTCTATACTATACCACACAGGAGAGCACACATGTCCTCTATACTACACCACACAGGAGAGATGACAGATCCTCTATACTACATCACATAGGAGTACTGACAGCTCCTCTCTACTACACCACACAGGAGAGCTGACATGTCCTCTATTCTACACCATACAGGAGAACTGGCAAATTCTCTATACTACACCACATAGGAGAGCTGACAGCTCCTCTATACTACACCACACAGGAGAGCTGACAGATCCTCTATACTACACCACACAGGAGAGCTGACACATTCTCTATACTACACCACACAGGAGAGCTGACACATTCTCTATATTACACCACACAGGAGAGCCGACAGATCCTCTATACTACACCACACTGGAGAGCTGACAGCTCCTCTATACTACACCACACAGGAGAGCTGACAGATCCTCTATACTAGACCACACAGGAGAGCACACATGTCCTCTATACTACACCACAAAGGAGAGCTGACAGATCCTTTATACTACACCACATAGGGGTACTGACAGCTCCTCTCTACTACACCATACAGGAGAACTGACATATTCTCTATACTACACCACACAGGAGAGCTGACAGCTCCTCTATACTACACCACACAGGAGAGCCGACAGATCCTCTATACTACACCACACAGGAGAGCTGACAGATCCTCTATACTACACCAAACAGGAGAGCTGACATCCTCTACACAACACAGGAGAGCGGACAGATCCTCTTTACTACACCACAAAGGAGAGCTGATAGATCCTCTATACTACACCACACAGGATAGCTGACAGATCCTCTATATTACACCACACAGGAGAGCTGACAGATCCCCTATACTGCACCACCAGGAGAGTGACAGATCCTGTTTACTACACCACACAGGGGAACAGACAGCTCCTCTAAACTACACCACACAGGAGAGCTGATACATCCTCTATACTACACCACACAGGAGAGCTGACAGATCCTCCATACTACACCACACAGGAGAGCTGACAGATCCTCTATACTACACCACACTGGAAAGCTCACAGGTCCTCTATACTACACCACACAGCAGAACTGACAGATCCTCCATACTACGCCACACGTGGGAACTATACTTCACCTCACAGGAGAGCTGACAGATCCTCTATACTACACCACACAGGAGAGCGGACAGATCCCCTATACTGCACCACCAGGAGAGTGACAGATCCTGTTTACTACACCACACAGGGGAACAGACTGCTCCTCTATACTACACCACACAGGAGAGCTGACACATCCTCTATACTACACCACACACAGGAGAGCTGACAGATCCTCCATACTACACCACACAGGAGAGCTGTCAGATCCTTTATACTACACCACACAGGAGAGCTGACAGATCCTCTATACTACACCACACAGCAGAACTGACAGATCCTCCATACTACACCACACGTGGGAACTATACTTCACCACACAGGAGAGTTGATAGCTCCTCTATACTACACCACACAGGAGAGCGGACACATCCTCTATACTACACCACACAGGAGAGCTCACAGGTACTCTATACTACACCACACGGGAGAGCTAACAGATCCTCTATACTACACCACACAGGACAGCTGACAGCTCTTCTATACTACACCACACAGCAGAGCTGACAGATCCTCTATACTACACCACACAGGAGAACCAACTGATCCTCTATAATACACCACACAGGAGAGCTGACAGATCCTCTCTATATTACACCACACAGGAGAGCTAACAGCTACTCTATACTACACCACACCACACAGGAGAGCTGACAGCTCCGTTATACTTCACCACACAGGAGAGCTGATAGCTCCTCTATACTACGCCACACAGGAAAGCTGATAGCTCCTCTATACTACACCACACAGGAGAGCTGACACATCCTCTATACTACACCACACAGGAGAGCAGACAGATCCTCTTTACTACACCACACAGGAGAGCTGACAGATCCTCTCATACTACACCACAGAAGAGAGCTGACAACTTCTCTATACCAAACCACACAGGAGAGCTGATAGATACTCTATACTACACCACACAGGAGAACTGACAGATCCTCTATTCTACACCACACAGGAGAGCTGACAGCTCCTCTATACTACACCACACAGGAGAGCTGACAGATCCTCTTTACTACACCACACAGGAGAGCTGACAGCTCCTATATACTACACCACACAGGAGAACTGACAGATCCTCTATTCTACACCACACAGGAGACCTGACAGCTCATCTATACTACACCACACAGGAGAACTGATAGATCCTTTATACTACACCACACAGGACAGCTGACAGCTCCTCTTTACTACATCACACATGACAGCTGACAGCTCCTCTTTACTACACCACAAAGGAGAGCTGACAGCTCCTCTATACTATATTAATGAGGGAGACTAAACATGGACCGCACATCCACTATATACTATGATCAATTGCGGCTAGGCAAAATTATTAAATATGAACGAGAGGTTCTTTGTAACATTTTGATCAAATTGTATGCAAACCCACTTCCCACTTCACGTCGACCTCTTAAAAGTGGGTCCCTACTCTATCGGTTGCAGCACCGCGTGGCGGTCACCGCCACTGCAGCACTGCTCCTGCAGAGGGAGCAACCCAGAGGCCCAGAAGCACCCATGCCATCAGGCCAAGCCAAGCCTCCTTGGCTCTGGGCCACGTCCCCCCACAAGTGCAGCACCAGAGCAACAGACAACACCCCACAGTAACACAACAAGTGAACAGATGGAATAGGCTCACCTTACCATGCGCCCCCAGTGGACAACTGAGAGTACAAGCAGGAGCAGAAACACTCCTCTATACTATACCACACAGAAGAGCTGACAGATCCTCTATATTACACCACACAGGAGAACTGAACTCTCCTCTAAACTACACCACACAGGAGAACTGACAGATCCTCTATACTACACCACACGGGAGATCTGACAGATCCTCTATACTACACCACACAGGAGAACTGACAGCTCCTCTATACTACACCACACAGGAGAGCTGACAGCTCCTCTATACTACACCACACAGGAGAGCTGACAGATCCTCTATACTATACCACACAGGAGAGCTGACAGATCCTCTATACTATAACACACAGGAGAGCTGACAGATCCTCTATACTACACCACACAGGAGAGCTGACACATCCTCTATACTACACCACACAGGACAGCTGACAGATCCTCCATACTACACCACACAGGAGAGCTGACAGATCCTTTATACTACACCACACAGGAGAGCTGACAGATCCTCTATACTACACCACACAGCAGAACTGACAGATCCTCCATACTACACCACACAGGAGAGTGACAGATCCTGTTTACTACACCACACAGGGGAACAGACAGCTCCTCTAAACTACACCACACAGGAGAGCTGACACATCCTCTATACTACACCACACAGGAGAGCTGACAGATCCTCCATACTACACCACACAGGAGAGCTGACAGATCCTCTATACTACACCACACTGGAAAGCTCACAGGTCCTCTATACTACACCACACAGCAGAACTGACAGATCCTCCATACTACGCCACACGTGGGAACTATACTTCACCACACAGGAGAGCTGATAGCTCCTCTATACTACACCACACAGGAGAGCTGACAGATCCCCTATACTGCACCACCAGGAGAGTGACAGATCCTGTTTACTACACCACACAGGGGAACAGACTGCTCCTCTATACTACACCACACAGGAGAGCTGACACATCCTCTATACTACACCACACAGGAGAGCTGACAGATCCTCCATACTACACCACACAGGAGAGCTGACAGATCCTTTATACTACACCACACAGGAGAGCTGACAGATCCTCTATACTACACCACACAGCAGAACTGACAGATCCTCCATACTACACCACACGTGGGAACTATACTTCACCACACAGGAGAGCTGATCGCTCCTCTATACTACACCACACAGGAGAGCGGACACATCCTCTATACTACACCACACAGGAGAGCTCACAGGTACTCTATACTACACCACACGGGAGAGCTAACAGATCCTCTATACTACACCACACAGGACAGCTGACAGCTCTTCTATACTACACCACACAGCAGAGCTGACAGATCCTCTATACTACACCACACAGGAGAACCAACTGATCCTCTATAATACACCACACAGGAGAGCTGACAGATCCTCTCTATATTACACCACACAGGAGAGCTAACAGCTACTCTATACTACACCACACCACACAGGAGAGCTGACAGCTCCGTTATACTTCACCACACAGGAGAGCTGATAGCTCCTCTATACTACGCCACACAGGAGAGCTGATAGCTCCTCTATACTACACCACACAGGAGAGCTGACACATCCTCTATACTACACCACACAGGAGAGCGGACAGATCCTCTTTACTACACCACACAGGAGAGCTGACAGATCCTCTCATACTACACCACAGAAGAGAGCTGACAACTTCTCTATACCAAACCACACAGGAGAGCTGATAGATACTCTATACTACACCACACAGGAGAACTGACAGATCCTCTATTCTACACCACACAGGAGAGCTGACAGCTCCTCTATACTACACCACACAGGAGAGCTGACAGATCCTCTTTACTACACCACACAGGAGAGCTGACAGCTCCTATATACTACACCACACAGGAGAACTGACAGATCCTCTATTCTACACCACACAGGAGACCTGAGAGCTCATCTATACTACACCACACAGGAGAACTGATAGATCCTTTATACTACACCACACAGGACAGCTGACAGCTCCTCTTTACTACATCACACATGACAGCTGACAGCTCCTCTTTACTACACCACAAAGGAGAGCTGACAGCTCCTCTATACTATATTAATGAGGGAGACTAAACATGGACCGCACATCCACTATATACTATGATCAATTGCGGCTAGGCAAAATTATTAAATATGAACGAGAGGTTCTTTGTAACATTTTGATCAAATTGTATGCAAACCCACTTCCCACTTCACGTCGACCTCTTAAAAGTGGGTCCCTACTCTATCGGTTGCAGCACCGCGTGGCGGTCACCGCCACTGCAGCACTGCTCCTGCAGAGGGAGCAACCCAGAGGCCCAGAAGCACCCATGCCATCAGGCCAAGCCAAGCCTCCTTGGCTCTGGGCCACGTCCCCCCACAAGTGCAGCACCAGAGCAACAGACAACACCCCACAGTAACACAACAAGTGAACAGATGGAATAGGCTCACCTTACCATGCGCCCCCAGTGGACAACTGAGAGTACAAGCAGGAGCAGAAACACTCCTCTATACTATACCACACAGAAGAGCTGACAGATCCTCTATATTACACCACACAGGAGAACTGAACTCTCCTCTAAACTACACCACACAGGAGAACTGACAGATCCTCTATACTACACCACACGGGAGATCTGACAGATCCTCTATACTACACCACACAGGAGAACTGACAGCTCCTCTATACTACACCACACAGGAGAGCTGACAGCTCCTCTATACTACACCACACAGGAGAGCTGACAGATCCTCTATACTATACCACACAGGAGAGCTGACAGATCCTCTATACTATACCACACAGGAGAGCTGACAGATCCTCTATACTACACCACACAGGAGAGCTGACACATCCTCTATACTACACCACACAGGAGAGCTGACAGATCCTCCATACTACACCACACAGGAGAGCTGACAGATCCTTTATACTACACCACACAGGAGAGCTGACAGATCCTCTATACTACACCACACAGCAGAACTGACAGATCCTTCATACTACACCACACGTGGGAACTATACTTCACCACACAGGAGAGCTGATAGCTCCTCTATACTACACCACACAGGAGAGCGGACATATCCTCTATACTACACCACACAGGAGAGCTCACAGGTACTCTATACTACACCACACGGGAGAGCTAACAGATCCTCTATACTACACCACACAGGACAGCTGACAGCTCTTCTATACTACACCACACAGCAGAGCTGACAGATCCTCTATACTACACCACACAGGAGAACCAACTGATCCTCTATAATACACCGCACAGGAGAGCTGACAGATCCTCTCTATATTACACCACACAGGAGAGCTAACAGCTACTCTATACTACACCACACCACACAGGAGAGCTGACAGCTCCGTTATACTTCACCACACAGGAGAGCTGATAGCTCCTCTATACTACGCCACACAGGAGAGCTGATAGCTCCTCTATACTACACCACACAGGAGAGCTGACACATCCTCTATACTACACCACACAGGAGAGCTGACAGACCCTCTATACTACACCACACAGGAGAACTGACAGATCCTCTATACTACACCACACAGGAGAGCTGACAGATTATCTTTACTACACCACACAGGAGAACTGATAGATGCTTTATACTACACCACACAGGACAGCTGACAGCTCCTCTTTACTACACCACACTGGACAGCTGACAGCTCCTCTATACTATATTAATGAGAGAGACTAAACATGGACCACACATCCACTATATACTATGATCAATTGCGGATAGGCAAAATTATTAAACATGAACGAGAGGTTCTTTGTAACATTTTGATCAAATTGTATGCAAGCCCACTTGCCACTTCACGGCGACCTCTTAAAGGGAATGTGTTGCCAGCAAAACATGTTTTTTTTTTTTTAAATTAAACATTTAGTGTGTAGGTGATTAAACATTGTTCAAACTTTTTTTATTTTTTTCACGAGTCAGGAAATATTATAAATTAGATTCTAATTTATAATATTTCCCATTGCTGGTCACTAGATGGAGCTATTCCCAAAATTGCAGCATTGCATGTGGTAAAGCAACCACATTGCTTTTTGCTGCAAAATTGGGAAAAAAGCACTCGCTCTAGTGAGCTCTGAGAATCAACCCCTCCTTTATCCTGGCTAGTGCCGGGAGAAACGAGGGGTTTGAACGGTCTAACCTCCTACACTGTGTATCGCCATTTTTTGAGCTAACACACAGTGTAGTAGGTTTACATACAGTAGTAAACACACACAAACACGAACATACATAGAAATCTCTTACCTGCTCCTGCCGCCGCGGCTCCCTCCGGCCCGTCCGCTCCGTCTGCTGCCGCTGGTCCAAGTGCACAAGTCCGGAAGCCGCGACCGGAAGTAGTAATCTTACTGCCCGGCCGCGACTTCCGGTCCACAGGAAAATGGTGCCGGACGGCGCGCATTTCAAATTGGACTGTGTGGGAGCGGCGCAGAAGTGGATGGGACGGGACCCGTTCGCAGTCCCTATGGGACTGTGGCTGCCGTATTCCATGTCTGTATGTGTCGTTAATCGACACATACAGAAATGGAAAAAAAAATGGCAGCCCCCATAGGGAAGAAAAAGTGTAAAAATAAGAAAAAGTAACACACAAACACACAAATTATTCCAAACGTTTTTAATAAAGCACTAACATCTTTAACATATTAAAAAAAAATTTGTGATGACACTGTTCCTTTGAAAGTGGGTCCCTACACTATCGGTTGCAGCACTGTGTGGAGGTCACCGCCACTGCAGCACTGCTCCTGCAGAGGGAGCAACCCAGAGGCCCAGAAGCACCCATGCCATCAGGCCAAGCCAAGCCTCCTTGGCTCTGGACCACGTCCCCCCACAAGTGCAGCACCACAGCAATAGACACCACCCCACAGTAGCACAACAAGTGAACAGATGGAATAAGCTCACCTTACCATGCGCCCCCAGTGGACAACTGAGAGTACAAGCAGGAGCAGAAACACTCCTCTATACTATACCACACAGAAGAGCTGACAGATCCTCTATACTACACCACACAGGAGAACTGACAGATCCTCTATACTACACCACACAGGAGACCTGACAGATCCTCTATACTACACCACACAGAAGAGCTGACAGATACTCTATACTACACCACACAGGAGAACTGACAGATCCTCTATACTACACCACACAGGAGAACTGACAGATCCTCTATACTACACCACACAGGAGACCTGACAGGTTCTCCATACTACACCATACAGGAGAACTGACAGATCCTCTATACTACACCACACAGGAGACCTGACAGCTCATCTATACTAGACCACACAGGAGAACTGACAGATTCTCTATACTACACCACACAGGAGAGCTCACAGATCCTTTATACTACACCACACAGAAGAGGTGGCAGATCCTCTTTACTACACCACACAGGAGAGCTGACAGATCCTCTATACAACACCACACAGGAGAGTTGACAGATTCTCTATACTACACCACACAGGAGAGCTGACAGATCCTTTATACTACACCACACAGAAGAGGTGGCAGATTGGCAGATCCTCTTTACTACACCACACAGGAGAGCTGACAGATCCTCCATACTACACCACACGTGGGAACTATACTTCACCACACAGGAGAGCTGATAGCTCCTCTATACTACACCACACAGGAGAGCGGACACATCCTCTATACTACACCACACAGGAGAGCTCACAGGTACTCTATACTACACCACACGGGAGAGCTGACAGATCCTCTCTATATTACACCACACAGGAGAGCTAACAGCTCCTCTATACTACACCACACCACACAGGAGAGCTGACAGCTCCGTTATACTTCACCACACAGGAGAGCTGATAGCTCCTCTATACTACACCACACAGGAGAGCTGACACATCCTCTATACTACACCACACAGGAGAGCTGACAGCTCCTCTATACTACACCACACAGGAGAACTGACAGATCCTCTATACTACACCACACAGGAGACTGGATAGATCCTCTATACTACACCACACAGGAGAACTGACAGCTCCTCTATACTACACCACACAGGAGACTGGATAGATCCTCTATACTACACCACACAGGAGAGCTGACAGCTCTTCTATACTACACCACACAGCAGAGCTGACAGATCCTCTATACTACACCACAGAGGAGAGCTGACAGCTCCTCTATACTACACCACACAGGAGAGCTGACAGCTCCTCTATACTACACCACACAGGAGGACTGACAGCTCCTCTATACTACACCACACAGGAGAGCTGAGAGATCCTCTATACTACACCACACAGGAGGACTGACAGCTCCTCTATACTACACCACACAGGAGAGCTGAGAGATCCTCTATACTACACCACACAGGTTGGCATGCAGCTGCTCAGCTCCCATGCCATGAAGCTCCTGGGCACAGTTTTTGTGTGCATGTTAATACCAGAGGAGGTCTGTACTCTGCAGTTATTGAGTCAGCAGAGCATTAGCGACTTTTATACACTATGCTTGTCACCACTCGGTGCCCCCGTTCTGTAACTTTACGTGGTCTGCAATTCGTGAGAGTACCATAGTGGGAGGAGCACTGTCCCCAGCTGCACAGAGTATTTCAGTGTACTGATGAGAGTGTTTGCAGGTGCGTTGTGTTATCATTACATTTACTTTTCTTTCAGTCTTTTATTGTTCTATTTATTATATCACGTGATCATCATCCTCATCATCTCAGTGGCCTGAAATTACTAGACTAAGAAGAAATTGAGGAGGAATAAATCGTAACGGAACAGAGACAGGTGCAGCACTTACATAGCAGAGTGGAAGACAGGAGTAGTGTTACCCATGGCAACCAATCACATTCTAGCTCTCTCTGGGGGTCAGATACAACACAGCAGCAGCAGGCTAGCATTACCAGGGTGGGAAGGGCCACTGTTTTTGGCTTTTCCCAACCTAATAATACCAGCCTGCGGCCGCCCCGGTGCCCGGACGTCACTACAGATGGTCGGGTGCTGGATTGTACCCGGTTCTAATGGGGGTTAGTGTTAGCCTCTGCACCGGCTAACATTAAGCCCCGTCTTAGTAATGGATGCTGTCAATCAGCCAGCGGCCATTACTAAGTTCGTAGTAATAAAGTTTAAAAGAAAATACAAAGACATAGATTAAATATTTTATTGAAATAAACCCCCCCCCCACACAAACCTCATTAACCATTTTATTGATAATAAAAAAAGTCGTCATCGAAGTAGTCCTGGAATCCGACATAGTCCAACGACCGAACCTGTAAGAAAACACAAACACAAAAAAAACTATTAGTAACACATGTGGTAGGCTTATATACAGGGCCCACATGTGATACTGTCTGTTAGACTCTGTAGCTAAGCCTACCACAAGGTAGGCTTAGATACAGGACCCCAGCAGACAGTAATTTTATACTGTATAATACTACGGTCTGCTGGGACCCTGTATCTAAGCCTAACATGTGTTGGCTTAGATGCAGGGTCCATTGAGGCACTAAATCAAATAGAGAAAGTGCCTGGGACTGTATGTGATAGGGGGATGGAAGGGGGGAAAAAGTGCGGGAAAAAATCAGGAGCAGGGATTGGTTGGACAAGGGGATAGAGGAGGGGTTAGGAGCAGATAAATAGTTGAGGTCAAGGGCAGTTCACTATCTTACCTGCTGGAGCTGCAAACGTCAGACGTCTGGTCCTGTGAGAGATCTTCCTCTGCGGTCCAGGGCGTTTTCCGGAGTACAGATGGCGGATGAGCTGATGAGGCAGGTGGCACAGCGGGTTGCCACGGAGGGTACAAGCTGGCTGGAGGTGTTCCTGGCAGGGGATCGCAGGCAAGAGGTGTTACCTGCGGCGGTCGGCGGTGTCAGCAGCGGTGGAGTCCCGTCGGCGTCGGCAGTTAGAGGTAGGCCGCGCCGGGTTTCTCGGCCTCCTCCCCGTTTGAGCCCCAGTCCACCTTCAGCCACCCAGAGGCGGGCCGGCACCGTTCGCTCGTCAGGAGCGGGACGGAGGCGCCGTCGCCTGCTCTCCCCTTCACCCGGTCCCGACGTCGTGCCACCCACTCCCCTGGCTGGGGGAGCTTCTGCAGTTCTCCCCATCCGGGCTGCAGGCAGTGCAAGGCCGCAAGCAGCCGCAGAAGCCGGGGCCGTGATTAGTGCACCGCTGGTTCTTCTTCCCGGCCCGACAGCTTTTTCCCTCTCACAGCAGGCCGTGGTTGAGAGGGGAGCTGGAGGGGGCGGTCTCAGGAGAGCAGAGACGCAGGCCTCAGGCACCAGCAGGTTAGGTGTGCATTTGCTGCCACCTGCTGGTGGTTCTGAAAATGACACAGAGCTGGGGAGAGAGCTGGTGAGTGGCCTGTTTTTACCAGGCACAGGCACTGTGAATGAGAGGAGTGCGCTGGGTGGATTGTCGTGCGGTAGCAGTGATCTGTTGCCGTGCAGGCAGTCTGCGGAGCAACGTGATTTGCCAGTTTCTCTTTCGGAGTTTTCTCTTCCAGGTGCGGTGTCGGCGAGACGCAGACGGCGAAGGAGACGGCATGGAAGAGGACATCGTCGTGGTGGTCACGGGCGTCCACGCCATCAGGTTGAGAGACGTCGCCGTTCCCGGAGTAGGAGTGTGTCTTCCAGTACAGCATCTTCTTCGCCGTCCCAGTCGTCGTCGGGAGCTAGTACACCCAGCCGCACGGGAAGGAGATACACGAGGAGTCATCGGCGGGAGCACAGGGATCGTCATTCGTCTTCGCTGGTTCCAGTTCCAGAAGTTGCCTCAGCCTGTCCACCTGGTGGGGATCTGTCTGTGGTTCCGGTATCTGGGAGAGTTGATGCACCCTCGGAAGTGACGAGGACGCCCTTCTCCGGTGAGTCTCCATGTGGGAACGCATGGCTACCTAAGGGTGATTTATCTGCTATTGATTTAGTTTCGGCATTAAAAAGCTTGTTGGATGGTTTGGTTACAAAAGGCGGAGCTTCGGTTCCGTTGGTTTTGCCAGGGGGGCTCAGCCTCCGCCTGAGCGGGCGGCCAGTATGTCTGGCTTGGCATTCCGTGATTCGCTGTTTTGTGGTGTTGCTCCTTTAGGTACTCACCTGTCTGCGGAGATCAAGGACAAGATATGGGCACATGACTTTGTGGATGTTTGGTCATTGGTGTCGGTCGATCATGTGACGATAGATAAGGAGCGTGTTTTCGAAAGAGGTTCGGAGAAAAAGGTGAAAGTCGCGAAAACTTTTGGCAATTGGCTCCAGGGTTTTTCTACCTTGGCTCATGTCATCTGTCAACGTTTTCCGGAAAAAGGGGCCGAGCTGTTTGTGTATGTAGACACTATATTCAGTGCCCACAAATTGCACGGAGGTGCAGCTTGGTGGAGATATGACGAGGAATTTCGCCGTCGGTTGGCGATAACGCCTGACATTGGTTGGGCGTCGAAGGCGACGGATGTGTGGTTATAACTAATTTTGGCTCAAAAGCAGGCTCGGCCCTTTCAGGCAGGAGTCGCAGTTTCGGGTTCAGCACCCGGGATTGCGGCGCAGCGCCCAACAGGAGCATGTTGGCTCTACAATGAGGGACATTGCAGGTTCTATTCTTCCTGCAAGTTTCGTCATGAGTGCTCCATCTGCGGGGGTGCCCATTCCGCGCTTCGCTGTTTCCGACGGGCAAAACAACCTTCCAAGGTGGGTCCTGCCGGTGCAGCGGAGAACTCCGGTGAGCGCTCTCGCGATGGAACCGTGGCTCGCCAGGTATCCCAAGAGACAGGAAGCAGGCTTGTTAGGTCGGGGCTTCAGTGAAGGTTTTTTCATTCCGCATGTTTTTTCTTCGGTTTTGATGTTGTCAGATAATTTAAAATTGGTGAAAGAAAACATGTGTTTGGCACGGGAAAAAGTGCTGAATGAGGTGTCTTTAGGCAGGATGGCGGGCCCCTTTGGGGAGCCACCTTATACGAATTTACGGGTTTCTCCTCTTGGCTTGGTCCCCAAAAAGGAACCGGGGAAGTTTAGGTTGATTCATCACCTTTCCTTCCCTCGTGGGGATTCGGTCAACGATGGGATTTCCAGAGATGAGGCTGCAGTGTCTTACACGTCTTTTGATGTGGCTGTGCGGTTGGTACGGGAGGCAGGCGTAGGTGCATTGCTTGCTAAATCGGACATAGAGTCAGCTTTTCGTTTGTTGCCTGTGGATCCTGCCTGTTTCCATTTGTTGGGATGTCGGTTAGATGAGCAGTTTTTGTAGACATGTGTTTGCCTATGGGTTGTGCCATCTCATGTTACTATTTTGAAGTTTTTGGTTCCTTTCTGGAATGGACGGTTCGTTTCAAGACAGGTATTTCTTCAGCCATTCATTATCTAGACGACTTTTTATTTGTAGGTCCAAGTGATTCAGGAATATGTGGTTATTTGCTGAAAACCTTTCGAGTTTTAATGTCCGAATTTGGTGTCCCAATAGCAGAAGAGAAGACGGTTGGTCCGGCTACGATTTTGTCGTTTCTGGGTATTGAAATTGATACGCAAGAGATGGTTTTCAAATTACCTGACGACAAGCTTGCGCGTCTGCTTTGTACCATTGACGAATTTGTTTTATCAAAAAAGGTTACCCTGAAGCATCTTCAGTCACTGTTAGGGTTGCTGGTTTTTGCTTGCAGGATCGTTCCCATGGGTCGCGTTTTCTCTAGACGCCTATCATTGGCGACTAGGGGTATTTCGCGCTCAAATCATTTCATTCGTGTCACTAGGCAAATGAAAGATGATTTGCGCGTGTGGCAGACTTTTTTGCGATCTTTTAATGGTAGGGCGATTTGTCAGTCGGAGGAGGTTTCCAGTTTTGAGTTACAGCTGTTTACAGATGCTGCTGGCAGTGTCGGTTGCGGTGCGGTTTTTGGAGCGGAGTGGTGTTTTGCACGTTGGCCTGTGGGCTGGAGTAGTATGGGTCTGACATTGAATTTGACACTTTTAGAACTCTTTCCCATTGTGGTTGCAGTGGAGTTGTGGGGTTCAAAGATGTTGAATAGTCGCATACGTTTTTGGACGGACAATATGGCAGTGGTGCAGGCTGTTAACAATTTGTCTTCTGGATCATTGCCGGTTTTGGCGTTACTTAGGCATTTAGTTCTACGTTGCATGCAATGTAACATTTGGTTTCGGGCTACACATGTGCCGGGTGTTGAGAATAAAATCGCAGATGCCTTATCTCGTTTGCAGATGGGGGTCTTTCGGGAGCTTCACCCGGGAGCACGGCTGGAAGGGGAGCGTTGCCCGAATCACTTATGGGCCCTGGTCGAGGGGAACTTGCCCGGCTAGTTCAAGGTTCTGTGGTACCAGGTACATGGCGGAGCCATAATAAGTTTTGGGCGGAGTGGTTGGAATTATCTGGCGGGGTTTTTCCTACAAATGATGAGCGGCATTATGAGGTTACGTTGGAGTATTTGTCTCGGATGCGTACTAATGGTTCTTCGGTGTACACGGTTTCAAAAGGTTTGACTGGTATTGCGTTTATGTTGAAGTTGTGGGGTTGTACTGATGTGACGAAAATGTTTGTTATTAGACAGGCATTGAAGGGGTGGAAGAAGGAGCATATTGTGAAGGATGCTAGGAGGCCTATTACATATGCTTTATTACTAAGGATGCTGATGGTTGTTCCGGCTGTTTGCTTTGATCCTTATGAGTCTGTTTTGCTGCGTACTGCTTTTTCTTTGGCCTTTTTCGCAGCATTGCAGGTGAGCGAATTGGTGTCACCGAGCGCAAAGCGGTTTGGGGGTCTTCTGTTTGCGGATGTTTTATTGGAGGAAAAAGTGGTCCGGGTATGTGTGAGACGGTCCAAGAATGATCAGATGGGCGTTGGTGTTTGGTTGTGTGTGAATTCATTGGGTGGTGAATTCTGTCCAGTTCGTTTGGTGCGTGAGTTTTTGTCTTTTCGAGCTGATGGGGTTCCTTTCTTGGTACATTCTAATTCTTTGCCGCTTACTCGATTTCAATTTGGAGCCGTTCTTAAGTCTTGTTTGGAGCATTTGGGCGTTGATCCTGCTGAGTTTGGGACTCATTCGTTTAGAATAGGGGCAGCCACGGAGGCTAATGCTTTAGGTATGGGGGAGGAAGATATTAAACGTCTGGGTAGGTGGAGTTCAACTTGTTATAGGTCCTATGTGCGTCCGGATCTGGTGTTGTTTTGATTTTCCTTGTCATTTCAGAACATCGGCCGGAAGTATGGATAGTTGGCCATTCTTTTATTTTCTGGGCAGCTCGTCGGGCTGAATATCGGCCTTTAGGCCTCAGTCTTGGGGTGTCATCGGCCAAGGTGCACTGGAAAGGTATCAGAGGGCTGAGGTGGGTTCAGCTGTTGCCGTTAATAGTTGAAGTTGGTCGGGAATGCCGTGGTCCAATTGTGCTCGTTATACATGTTGGGGGAAATGATTTGGGAAATGTGAAATTGTCGGAGTTGTTGTCCCTTATCAAGGCTGATTTAGGTCATTTCAAACAGCTTTTTTCTGATTGTGTGATTGTCTGGTCTGAGGTGATTGCACGAACTCATTGGCGAGGAGCTAGAAGTGCTGTGGCCATCGAGCGGTCAAGACGGGTGTTGAATGTTCGTATTTCCAGGTTTGTTCGTTCCATTGGGGGGGTAGCAATTCGTCATTTGATGTTGGAAGGTGACAATGGGGACTTATTGTTATCTGACGGCGTTCATTTAAATGACATTGGGATCGACATCATGCTGTCGGGTCTGCAAGATGGAGTGGAGGCTGGTTTGGCATTGTGTGGTGGGGGTGGTCGGAGTACCGCGTAGGTGTTCGCGGTATCCTCCTTGGCGGAGATAGGCTCTGAAGAGTAAAATCCGGAGAAGAACCTACATGCGCGCCGCTTCACAGTGGGCGGCATCACAGGAGATGTGAATAAATTAAGTGGTTACTTCAGGGCCATGTGATACAAAAATGTTTGGTTGTGTTAAATAAAGCTGTGGCCATTCCCACATTCTCCAAGAAACAGGTTTCGTTGCTTTATTGGTTTATTAAATGGGGTAATGATGCATCAGCGACACTTAATATGGGGATAACATTAGTACATGCAGTCTGTGTGATACTGTCTGTTAGACCCTGTATGTAAGCCTACCACAAGGCAGGCTTATATACAGGACTCCAGCAGACCGTGATGTTACACTTACCCTCCTCTTTGGCTCCAGTGCAGTGGATGTCCTGTCACCATCAAGCGTCGCAAGGTCATTCACGCTGCACAGCGCCGTGATGTCATGACGCGAGAAAGCGTCAGGACTTCCGCTACGCTCGGGATGGAAGATGGGTAACAGGGCCCGTGTATTTTATTACATAGGCCCCAGTTACTAAGGTAACTTTATAGATGCGGTGCGGGCGGCCACGGCCCAGTAGCAATTGCGACCGCTGCGACCTGAATGTGGCAGTCGCAGGGGATCCGGGAGGACCGGGCCAAAGTTCTGGAGCTTGGGCCCTGAAAACACGGTGCTAGCGAAGCCCCTGCTTTACACTGCAGCTCTGCGTGTTCTAGTTTGCTTGTCAGGCAGTCAGTACATGGAAAGGTGATTTTCATTGCAGCAAGTTATTATAAACCACCAGTGAGAAAAGAACATTAACCGGGAATGGCTGCACATAACCCAATTAAATAGTTTCCGCAGAATGACGCTCAAGTACAAAATCAGCAGTGATCACACATGCACGTCATCATGATCATGCGGTTTGAACTCCAATCCTAATGCACCTCGATCAGTGCTGATCACAGTAGGAAAGGGGACTCCCTTAATTCTGTCCTTGTCAGAGCAAGCACCGCAATCCTTTCCCTCCGCAGCCATTTTTGGATTTTCATTTTTTCTTCCCCATCGTCCAAAAGCCATAGCTTTATTTTTTTTTTCGGCAATATAGCCATATGAGGGTTTGCTATTTGGGGGACGCGTTGTAGTTTTTCACGGCACCTTTGAACCTTATGTTGATCATGAGAAGACCACTAGAGAATCACAAGCTGTGCACGCCTGTCCAATGGGATAAATGTGTTGATGTTAGCCACCCAATCAGGGGAAGGATTTGATGTACAACTTAAAGCGTAAATGTATAAAAGTGGAGGTGCCCTCCCCCTCCCCCTCTGTGAGCATTTCATTGAAACGTGCAAGATGGGTTAAGTGCTCCCGGCTGGTCGTGAATACATTTTATTTTCCTGAAGAAAAAAGTCTTTCGTGGAATTCTACAACCGTTCTGCCATAAAATGTCCTGGGAAATGGGAAAAAAATATTTGCTGTGGAATGGGAAAAACAGCGATTGTTTTTTGGATTTCATTTTTACGACCTTCACTGTGCGGTAAAAACTACATCTTAATTTTAATCTGCGGGTGAATACGATTGTGGCAATACCTAATTTATATATATTTTTTTATGTTTTAAAACTTTTACAATGAAAAAACAAAATTGTTAAAAATAAAATTTGTTGTGTCGCCAAATTCTGTGAGACATAACTTTTATTTTTACGTCGAGTGTAGTTTTCATTGCTACCTTTTTTGGGCACATGAGACTTTTTGATCACTTCTTAGGCTGGGTTCACACGTGGCGGAATTTCACTTAAATTCCGCTGTGGACACTCCACAGCGTTAATCCGCAGCGGAGCCGTTTCTCCATTGACTTACACTTTAATTTAGCAGTGTTCGTTTAGACGAGGCGTAAAATTCCGCTGCGGAGCATAGGCTGCGGAGCGGAATTTGGTGTCCGCAGCATGCTCTGTCTGTTGCGGAGCAGTGGCGGACTCATGGCGGAATTTCTCCATTGACTTCAATGGAGATTCTAATTTCCGCAATGAAGTCCGCAGCTGTCATGCACATGTTATGTGTGCTGCGGATCCGTCTTGCTTTTTTAACTTGACATTTCTTCATTCTGGCTGGACCTATGTATTTCTAGGTCTACAGCCAGACTGAGGAAGTCAATGGGGCTCCCGTAATGACGGGAGCGTTGCTAGGAGACGTCAGTAAATAGTCACTGTCCAGGGTGCTGAAAGAGTTAAGCGATCGGCAGTAACTGTTTCTGCACCCTGGACAGTGACTACCGATCACAATATACAGCAACCTGTAAAAAAATATAAGTTCATACTTACCGACAACTCCCTGCTTCTGTCTCCAGTCCGGCCTCCCAGGATGACGTTTCAGTCTAAGTGACGGCTGCAGCCAATCACAGGCTAATAACAGGCTGCAGCGGTCACATGGACTGCCGCGTCATCCAGGGAGGTCGGGCTGGATGCCGAAGGAGGGACGCGTCACCAAGACAACGGGCGGTAAGTATGAATTTCTTTGACTTTCACTAGGGAAAGTGCTGTCCCTTCTCTCTATCCTGCACTGATAGAGAGAAGGGAAGTACTTTTACCGCAGTCCGCAGCAGCTAGTCCGCATCAATTTACTGCACATTTTGGGCAGATCCGCAGCAGAATCTGCCACGCAGATTCTGTGCGGCATTGATGCGGACAGTTGCGGAGGAAATCCGCCACGTGTGGTCATGCCCTTATTCCTTTTTTTTGTGGGGAAAATAAACACGATTCTGGCGTTTTTTTTTTTTGTTTTTTTTACTGTGTGGCTTAAATAGTGTTAGGCTATGTTCACACGGGGTCTTTTGCCGAGTTTATTGACGCGGAAACCGCGTCGCAAAACTCGGCAGAAACGGCCCGAGAACGCCTCCCATTGATTTCAATGGGAGGCGTCGGCGTCTTTTTCCCGCGAGCAGTAAAACTGCCTCGCGGGAAAAAGAAGCGACATGCCCTATCTTCGGGCGCTTCCGCCTCCGACCTCCCATTGACTTCAATGGGAGGCAGGAGAAAGCGTGTTTTCTGCCCGCGGCGCTCAATGGCCGCGGGCGAAAAACGGCGCGATCATTGCTATTCACACGGAGTATTTTGGGGGAGGAATATCTGCCTCAAAATTCCGTTTGGAGCTTTGAGGCAGATATTCCTCCCCCAAAATACTCCGTGTGAACATAGCCTTAGATTGTAATTGCTCAGACTTTAACCGACGTGGCGATACCAGTCATGTAAAAAAAAATGACGGCTTTATCGATGGAAAAAGAAAACAGTTCTGACTGTTGGAAGGTGGGGAGGAAGAGATGAGAAAATGAAAATTGGCTGCAGAGGGAAGGGGTTAAAAGGGTTTTCCGAGGTCATAAATAAATACAGAAAACGACCGCAGACGTAATTATTTTTTATCTTAATTTTCTTATGCAGCTGTTTGGATCTGCTACAGGGAGGGGGAGGAGGGCGGAGGAGAGAAGAGTCCTGTACACTGCAGGGAGTGGAGAGAGGAGATAAATGTTTAGCGTGCACAATGTCACACAAGCATGAAAATTACAAGCTGATTTAGACCCACTGAGTGTTTGGGCGTCCACTTGGCAAATGAGGCTTAATGTAGATAAATGTAAAGTTATGCCTCTGGGTACCAACAACCTGCATGCATCATATGTCCTAGGGGGCGACACTTGTTGAGAAGGATCTGGGTGTAATAATCTGCAGCATCATATGTCCTAGGGGGAGCTACACTGGGGGCGACACTTGTTGAGAAGGATCTGGGTGTAATAATCTGCAGGCATCATATGTCCTAGGGGGAGCTACACTGGGGGAGTCACTTGTTGAGAAGGATCTGGGTGTAATAATCTGCAGCATCATATGGCCTAGGGGGCGCTACACTGGGGCGTCACTTGTTGAGAAGGATCTGGGTGTAATAATCTGCAGGCATCATATGTCCTAGGGGGCGCTACACTGGGGGAGTCACTTGTTGAGAAGGATCTGGGTGTAATAATCTGCAGCATCATATGTCCTAGGGGGCGCTACACTGGGGGAGTCACTTGTTGAGAAGGATCTGGGTGTAATAACCTGCAGCATCATATGTCCTAGGGGGCGGTACACTGGGGGAGTCACTTGTAGAGAAGGATCTGGGTGCAATAATCTGCAGCATCATATGTGCTAGGGGGCGCTACACTGGGGGAGTCACTTGTTAAGAAGGATCTGGGTGTAATAATCTGCAGCATCATATGTCCTAGGGGGAGCTACACTGGGGGAGTCACTTGTTGAGAAGGATCTGGGTGTAATAATCTGCAGCATCATATGTCCTAGGGGGAGCTACACTGGGGGAGTCACTTGTTGAGAAGGATCTGGGTGTAATAATCTGCAGCATCATATGTCCTAGGCGGCGCTACACTGGGGGAGTCACTTGTTAAGAAGGATCTGGGTGTAATAATCTGCAGCATCATATGTCCTAGGGGGAGCTACACTGGCGGATTCACTTGTTGAGAAGGATCTGGGTGTAATAACCTGCAGCATCATATGTCCTAGGCGGCGCTACACTGGGGGAGTCACTTGTAGAGAAGGATCTGTGTGTAATAATCTGCAGGATCATATGTCCTAGGGGGAGCTACACTGGGGGAGTCACTTGTTGAGGAGGATCTGGGTGTAATAATCTGCAGCATCATATGTCCTAGGGGGCGCTACACTGGGGGAGTCACTTGTTGAGAAGGATCTGGGTGTAATAATCTGCAGCATCATATGTCCTAGGGGGCGCTACACTGGGGGAGTCACTTGTTGAGAAGGATCTGGGTGTAATAATCTGCAGCATCATATGTCCTAGGGGGCGCTACACTGGGGGAGTCACTTGTTGAGAAAGATCTGGGTGTAATAATCTGCAGCATCATATGTCCTAGGGGGAGCTACACCGGGGGAGTCACTTGTTGAGAAGGATCTGGGTGTAATAATCTGCAGCATCATATGTCCTAGGGGGCGCTACACTGGGGGAGTCACTTGTTGAGAAGGATCTGGGTGTAATAATCTGCAGCATCATATGTCCTAGGGGGAGCTACACTGGGGGAGTCACTTGTTGAGAAGGATCTGGGTGTAATAATCTGCAGCATCATATGTCCTAGGTGGCGCAACACTGGGGGAGTCACTTGTTGAGAAGGATCTGGGTGTAATAACCTGCAGCATCATATGTCCTAGGGGGGGATACACTGGGGGAGTCACTTGTGGAGAAGGATCTGGGTGTAATAATCTGCAGGCATCATATGTCCTAGGGGGAGCTACACTGGGGGATTCACTTGTTGAGAAGGATCTGGGTGTAATAATCTGCAGCATCATATGTCCTAGGGGGCGCTACACTGGGGGAGTCACTTGTTGAGAAGGATCTGGGTGTAATAATCTGCAGCATCATATGTCCTAGGGAGCGCAACACTGGGGGAGTCACTTGTTGAGAAGGATCTGGGTGTAATAATCTGCAGCATCATATGTCCTAGGGAGCGCAACACTGGGGGAGTCACTTGTTGAGAAGGATCTGGGTGTAATAATCTGCAGCATCATATGTCCTAGGGGGAGCTACACTGGGGGAGTCACTTGTTGAGAAGGATCTGGGTGTTCTTGTAAATCATAAACTCAATAACAGCACAGTGTCAATCAGCTGCTTCAAAGGCCAGCAGGATATTGTCGTGTATTATAGAGGCCTGGACTCGCGGGACAGGGATGTAATATTACCACTTTACAAAGCATTAGTGAGGCCTCATCAAGAATATGCAGTGAGAATCGAAGTTATGAGGAAAGATTAAAATAATTAAACATTGTAGGCCTCCCACACGAGCATGTTTGGTCCGTGATATACAGTCCGTATATCGGGCGCATGTCCCGGACCCAACACAGTGCAGGGAGCCGGGCTCCTAGCATCATAGTTGTGTACGATGCTAGGAGTCGATGCCTCTCTGCAGGAAAACTGTTTTCAGTATGGGACAGTAGCTCCGCATGTAAGGGGGGTGATACTGCCTCTTTAAGTTGCACTGTCTTCTCTGTGTATCTTTCATGTTTGTTGGTACTTTCATTCTGTGTTCCCTCTTTTGTGGAGTGATGACTGCTCCTGTTTTGTCTGCACCTATTTTTTATCTAGTGTAAGCCTGTCGTGACAGAGAGACAGGAAGAGAGAGACAGAGAGATGCTGCCAACATACGGACCGTATATCACTGACCGTGAATCCGGCCGTGAGGCTTGAAAAAAGACGACTAAGGGGGGACATGATTAACTTATATAAATATATTAAAGGCACATACAAAAAATATGGTGAAAACCTGTTCCATATAAAACCCCCTCAAAAAACAAGGGGGCGCTCCCTCCATCTGGAGAAAAAAAAAAGGTTCAGTCTGCAGAGGCGACAAGTCTTCTTTACTGTAAGAGCGGTGAATCTGTGGAATAGCCGACCGCAGGAGCCGTCACAGCAGGGACAGGAGACGCTACAAAAAAGGTAAAGATAATTTCCTAGAACAAAAAAATATCAGCTCCTATGTGTAGAAATGTTTCCCTTCCCTTTCCCGTCCCTTGGTTAAACTTAATGGACATGTCTTTTTTCAACCGTACAAACGATGTAACTATGAGATAAGCACCAGGATCACGCTCATGTGAGGATTCATGGGAGAATGTCTTAAAGAGGCTCTGTCACCAGATTTTGCAACCCCTATCTGCTATTGCAGCAGATCGGCGCTGCAATGTAGATTACAGTAACGTTTTTATTTTTAAAAAACGAGCATTTTTGGCCAAATTATGACCATTTTCGTATTTATGCAAATGAGGCTTGCAAAAGTCCAACTGGGCGTGTATTATGTGCGTACATCGGGGCGTGTTTACTACTTTTACTAGCTGGGCGTTCTGACGAGAAGTATCATCCACTTCCCTTCAGAACGCCCAGCTTCTGGCAGTGCAGATCTGCGACGTCACTCACAGGTCCTGCATCGTGTCGGCTCCAGAGGCTTCAGTTGATTCTGCAGCAGCATCGGCGTTTGCAGGTAAGTTGCTACATCGACTTACCTGCAAACGCTGATGCTGCTGCAGAATCATCTGTAGCCTCTGGTGCCGATGTGTCCTCGCTCGTCTGACAAGATGCAGGACCTGTGAGTGACGTCACAGATCTGCACTGCCAGAAGCTGGGCGTTCTGAAGAGAAGTGGATGATACTTCTATACACAACGCCCAGCTAGTAAAAGTAGTAAACACGCCCCGATGTACGCACATAATACACGCCCACTTGGACTTTTACTGTAAACACACCCACTTGGACTTTTGCAAGCCTCATTTGCATAAATACGAAAATGGTCATAACTTGGCCAAAAATGCTCGTTTTTTAAAAATAAAAACGTTACTGTAATCTACATTGCAGCGCCGATCTGCTGCAATAGCAGATAGGGGTTGCAAAATCTGGTGACAGAGCCTCTTTAAAGAGAAGTTTTTGACAATATGTTTTTTTTTAACCAATTATAACCAGATACCGGTACATATTCTTTTTTTTCTAACCCGTTTATATTTTTTGATAGATTTTGAAGATTTTTTTAAATTTTATTTTCTTTACATGATTATGGGGGCAGCCATCTTTCCTGAGATATTATTAACAGCATTGAGAGTTATGCTTTACAGCAGCCACACCTTCGGAAACCGCTTGAACTGACCCATTGACTTATTATCACGGTACCGTTAAACTCAGAAAGATATTGCAGCCAGACTTAGAGCACGCTACTGCTGTAACGTAACCTCTATTTACCCTGAGTGATCCCTGTTAGAAGCTACAGTATGGCAGGATGACCACTGGGCAGCTGCTGACTGGCAGGACGAGTAGAATGGTACCTGAAAAGTAAAAGGTAAACCAGAAAGCACATAAAATATACACAAATAACGACTGTAAATCCGCTTACCGTAACACGGTCCGCGGTTTTGCAGACCCATTCAGTTCTATTGGCCGCAGACACCTTTCCGTATCGCTATGGATGGGTGTCCGTGCCGTAGAACAGTGTCCGGGAATTATGTAGCATGTCTGTTTTTTCGTGTCTTACGGGCCGTGCTCCCATACTTTGTATGGGAGCGCGGCCCGAAAATGCAGGCGGCTGTCAAGAGACAGCTGTGCCCGCAATCGATTACGGGCACGGTCGTGTGCATTGGGCTGAGGGTCAGTTCACACGTAGCATAAACACTGAGGATTTTCCGCTACGGATTTCGTTGTGGAAAATCGCCAGCATAATAGAGTAACAGCAGAGTGGAGGATATTTAAACAAATCTCCTCCACACGTTGCGTAAATGCTGAGCGAAAAAACGATCAGAAATTGACCTGCGGTGCGTTTATTTATTCCTTATGTCAATTCCATTTACGTAAACGCTGATTATTTGTTGCGAGATTTCCCCATTGAATTCAACGGGAGGGTAAAACCCGCAACTAATAGCAGGGCTGCAGAACGTCAGGATGTCGGAGCGACGCGTCGTCATGTTAAGTATCCATTTTTTTTTCTCTGCAGTTTTTCGCAGCGGACATTCTGGCTGGAAAACTGCACAATAATTTGGTACGCTTTTTCGTCCGGAATTCCCTACGGCACGCAGGGCAGATACGACGTGTGCTTTTACCCTAAAGGGTATCATCCATAAAGCAGAGGATTTACTACATCGAAATGAACAAGATCGTGTGCGTCAATCAATGAACAAACACACATGCTGCCCTTTACAACAAAATGGCGTAATGAATGTAAAGGTTGATGAAGGGGAAGGGCGTTTACCCTATTCAACCCTCAAATAGTCCGGAAACATTCAACCCTCAGGACAAGCGGAGTTATGACCCCAAAAGTGGCGGCCTCGCGCTGAAAAAATATATTCCTGCATATCCCCCGAAAAGCCCTACAATCAGGGGCTATTGATAGTTTATACAAGAACGTCGCCCTACACTTGCCCGATGCGTTTCCCCGTAAGCATGGTTCATCAGGGGAGAATTGGTGACCGTGGCATATACAACGTATAGAAAATGGAAGTATAAACGGTGTGATAAATGTAACCACCAAGCCAAACAGAAAAAGTCATCACTCATAACGAAGCCGTTACTTATCATCTTGTGAGTCATATTTGGATAGCAATAGACAGGTGCGAGCTCAGTTACTGATTCCGATAGTAGACTTATGGCGACCGAAATACATGCGGTGCAGAACACACGTTAATAACACATCGATGCCCTTATTGGTTTGGGTCTTTATGTTTGGTTGTATTTTTCCTTTATGGATTTAATGGTGGTCGAATATTTTAGTGGATTATTATTAAGATGAATGTCAGCCAAACACGCTGATTTCGGCGGGACTGGACAACGATCAAATGGGGGCCTCCCGACTCTTCCCCGAACAGCATGTTGAGGAGAGAAGGATCGGGCAGTTGGATTTCAATACGCCTGATCCTTTTGCTCTCAGGGTAGATAAGCTGCCACCAGAGGTAATTTAGCAGCGGCTTTCTTCCTCCTCTCTATTCAGAAGACAAGCCGAACTGAGCGTGCGTGTGTATGGAGGGATCAGTAGGAATAGTGGTCAGTTGACAGATATATAACATGCATGGCCGGCCTTACAGAGTCGTCTCAGCTACAGACAGCACCTTAGTCAGTGACTAATCTTACTACAGATGTATATGACGTATATCCCAGCAGTGAACTCACAAACTCTCATGAGCGTTCACTCGTCTCTGAAATCAATGACTGTGAAGATGGAGGCCCCAGATACTTATCGCCCCCATTCTGACTATGACACTTCTTCTTAATTTCTCACGTATGGCTGTGTTCGGTTTACAGATGTTAATCAGCAATTTCTCAGAACATCCATTCTGTGTCTATCGAACTTGATTTGAAGTTATAAATGCCTCTAAGAAACATATGGGTCTTAAAGGGTTGTGTCAAAATGATCATAGCGTTGAGTTTCCCTGCTGGGAAATGAAGCACCACAGGGGAAATGACAGTGTAAGCTAGAAAAAAATAAACCTATAACCCCTTAAATAAATATACGCGACACAATGCTTCCTTTATAAAGTGGTTGACTCAGGGGGTCGGCCACAGATTTTATTATTCAAATAACTTAGTAAATAAAATAGTCACGTTTTTTTTATGATATAAATTGACCTTAAGGCTGTGTTCACACAGAGTTTTTTTGCAGGGGAAAAATCGGCCCCAAAATTCCGTTTGGAATTTTGAAGCAGATTTTGCTCTGTCTGCACGCCCATTTTCCCTGCGTTTTTCGCCCGTGGCCATTGAGCGCCGTGGGCATAAAACCTAGCGAAATACACTTTCTCTGCCTCCCATTGATGTCAATGGGAGGTCAGAGGCATAAACGGCCGAAGATAGGGCATGTCCCTACTTTCTCCCGCGAGCCGATTTTACCGCTCGCGGGAAAAAACCGCCTCCCATTGAAATCAATGGGAGGCATTTTCGGCCGTGCTTTGGTGCGTTTTGCAGTTTCCGCGCCAAAAAAACTCATAAAAATACTCTGTGTGAACTCCCCCTTAACTGTATAACATACACATTACATAGGTCAATAGAAAACCAAACCCACATGCCAGCCTAAAACTGACGGCATGTGGGTGAGAACCAATACTATTCCCCGCCATAAGGTGAACGTGTACCTCCACCTACACGTCTCTCCAACCCCCAGCCAACAGAGACAGAGCCTGCCCTATGCGATCCTGCAACCCAGAAAGAAAAATATCCAACCCAATATCAGTAAGGTGGACACCGTCAGGGAGAAGTAAACAACAGTTGTCCCCTTCAAGCTGTCTGTGTCGTATACCCACCGCACCCCAAGAACGAACGAACCTAGACACCCTGGTATTCAATAATCTCCTGCCCCTCTCAATAGCGGCGGTATCCGTTGCCCCGTGCCAAACCACCCGTGGGATAATCTCAAACCAGACTGGCACTATTTCAGGAAAGAAAGAGGCGAAGCGTTCCAAGTCTGATTGCATCAGAGCAATCAGCTCGCCCAAGCAAACCGAATGCAAGTCATTGCCTCCGACATGTGTGACCAGAATGGTAGACACCAGATGGTGCCTACTGATTTCCACAACTTCGGGTAAGGTCTCCAACCATTGCAGGCCACAAATACCCCTCCAATAAACTTCTGCCTCCAGGAAGCCGAGCGAAAGCCCACCAGCTCGGATAGCAGCTCTGTGCTCAGCCCAGAAAACGTAAGAATGCCCCAATATCCAGACTGACGGTCGGGCACCTGGAAAAGAAAAATTCACTGTAAAAGCAAGCCAGGTCTAACGTAACCAGCAAAACATTCAGAACGTCAATGACCTATACGACAAACCTCAGAATCCGGAAGTCCTAACTCGCTTGCCATAGTCGCAGCCCCTATTCTAAATTAATGTGTACAAAAACAGGGATTTTGCTGATACCCTCACTTATTTATTATATTCAAAGTGAGTTAGAGGGAACCACAAAGGTGTATACCACCAATAATTGCTTATTAAATTATTTGGGAAAAAGGAAGAGAGGAAAAGAACTGTGGTTCTAGTAGGAAATAAAAATAATAAACTTTATTAATATATTTATGTTAAAATAATTCTATCTTTTTCAATGTAGGTCAAAAATAATTAGCAGTGCAGAAGACCCCTTGTCCTGCACTTAAAGAACAAAATTTGTCTTGTATATGTTTAATTGTAAGTTGCTACTATCATACAATATCAAATTGGACTTTATTGCTTACTAGAGCGAGTAAAGATCTGACTACACTGGTATGTTATGTGCACTACGTGTTTCAGCACTGGCTGTCAGTCTCTGAACATTGTATCTGCTGTTCTGTAAATGAATGTGTACCAAACTCTTTAGATGGGAAACCAGCATGTGCCAAAACCTTCTTAAATGCCGCAGAAAACTGAAAGCGCGTTAATGGTTTACGTCAATATGGACCAAGACTTGCAAACCGAGGGAACGAACGCTTAGATACGAAGAAACCAGGGCAAACGGGCATGTGACCCCCGGGACCGGACGCAAAGACACACAGCAGCCATGACAGAAAATATCAGTTTTGGACCGCCGAAGACGAAGGGATGTAGAGGAAACGACTACGTCTTCTAACGGTAAGACGCGCTCACGGGAAATAACTTGGAAACATGAAGAGCACTGAAAAAGGATAAAACAAAAGCAAACGAAAACAATAATACTTCGAACAGAGAAGAACACAGAGAATAGAGGGAAGATATCAATTTCTGAAGCATAGAAAAGGAAGCCGGACGACAAGATTCACACCGAACCGCCGATTTTTTTTCCATCCCTTTGACTCTTGAGAAATAAAAAAAGGACTTAGTAATGTCGGACCAACCCCTCAGTTTAGAGAATAAAGACACGCCCGCCATCCGACGCTGCGCAACTAGACCAGAAACACTGCGATCATGCAAACACGACAAGTATTCCAATGTAAGAATGCAACCTATCCCCCGCTACCTCCACCCACTCATTCCATGCATTACCATAAGCTGCCCAGGTGGACGGGGCTAGGGACGATCTCACATAAGGCACTAATTGGGATCCAGCAGCTTCCACATTGCATCCTGGCAGGGGATCCCCCTCGAGGTCTGCCTGCGAACAGAGGGAACGAAAATTGAAATGAGAGAGAGAAAATCATCAATGCAATTCGACACCCCAGGAATGTGGCGAGCCCGGAACTGGATATTGCATTGCAAGCAATGCAAGACCAGATGACGAAGCACCACCACCACCGGCTCTGAGGAAGAAGTGAGTTTATTAATAGCAAAAACCACAATCGAATTATCAGACCCCAAAAAAACTGAACTATTAGACATGCAGCCCCCCCCCCCCCAAATATCCACCGCCACCACTACAGGGAAAAGCTCAAGTAGGGTCAGATTAGCACACCAACCACTGGATCGCCATTCATCGGGCCAGGGGGCAGCACACCAAGCCGAGCCAAATATGGCACCAAAACCCAAAGCACCTGATGCATCAGTAAATAATTCCACGTCCCGATTAGAAACCAAGGGAGTACGCCAACAGGTATGACCATTATATTCCTCCAAAAAGGTATGCCAAATGCGTAACTCAGCCTTAATGGAAGAAGAAGTGAGAAGATCGCAAAACGACAGCGGTGGCTAAGGATAAGTGCCTGGAAAAAATCCTACCCATGGATGGGTTTAACCCTTCACGCAAAAACCAACAAATCCAAGTGCCAAATCCAAAAAATCCCTAATCTTACATTTTTTTGCCGCAGGCAAACGAAACACCATTTGCAATGAATCAATCTCAATACCTAAAAAACAGAGCAATGTACATGGGCCCTCAGTCTTATCCTCAGACAAAGGGACCCCAAAACAGCGGCAGATATTACGAAAATACAACAAAAGATTGTTACAATGCGGTGACGAAACAGGACCAAGAGACAAAAAAATCATCTAGATAATGGGTAACGGAAGCAGACCCAGTGACGTCACGCAACACCCATTAAAGGAGTGAACTGAAAACTTTTAAATAAAAACATGAAATAGAGCAACCCATAGGCAAACACATGTCGTGGTAAAACCCCCATCTAAATAGTAACCTAACAGGTGAAAACAATCCGCATGAACTGTTAACAGGCGAAAAGCGGATTCAACATCAGATTTTGCCAAAAGGGTGCCCTGCCCGACTGCCACGAGGTGGGGTGTGGACCCACTGGGCCGTACCGCGTAGCGGGATGGCAGCTAGCCAAACAGGTATGGTACAAAGTCTATAGTCCAGAAAAGGGTACCTGAGGCAATGTAGACAGCAGCAAGGCAGGCTCGGCTGGGACCAGGCGGCTGGTAGACGTCAGGCGTGGAGATGAAGCACAACACGACAACAGCTCAGCACGGCAGTAGACCAGGATGGTACAGATAGCACGGGAAACAGGATACAGGATACAGGTACGGGGAACACTGGGAAGCTGGAAGACACATAGGAGACCATTCGGAATACAGACTAAGGGAAACAACAACAACGCTCAGGCATAGAAGCAGGGGGCTGGACCCCTCTTATAGTCCAGGGTAGTCACGGGTCAAAGTTCATCAGAAGTTCCAATGCGCGTGCTGCCCCTTTAAGAGTGGGCACGAGCGTGCACGCGCACCCTACGGGATCCGGCTGAGGTGAGTGGACGCGAGCACTGGCGTCTCCTGAGGAGGAGGCTGGGGCCAGCGCTTGCCGACTCGTGGCTGGCTGCGGCTGTCAGGGGGAGGTTGGAGCTGACAGCCCGCAGCCACGGACATTACACCGGCCTTACAAACAAGTCAACCGCCATATCGATGGAGACATAAGAAACAGCCGCAAGGTCCTTGCTAATTCCATCATTAACAGAAGTCCCCTTAGGGTGTGAGAGGTGGTGAATAATGCGAAACTTGCCGAGCTCCTTCTTGGGACCACGCCCATAGGAGAAAGCCGCAAGTTAAAAAATGGGGGATCAAGAAACGGGCCAGCCATATGACCCAACTCAACCTCCTTCCCCACATTCTCATGTAGAACTAGGGGGAGCTCAAAAGCCGATTTCAAATTTTTGGAAAAAACAGGCTACGCACTACAGTATAAGTGTATGTGCACACGGAGTGTTTTCAGGCATATTTCCTTTGCGTTTACGCCTCAGAATACGCTTGAAAAAATCGGAAGCAGAACACCTACAAACATCTGCCCACTGATTTCAATGGGAAATAAGGCGTTCTGTTCCGATGGGGCGTTTTTTTTTATGCCTCATTTTCAAAGAATGGTGCGTAAAAAGATGCCCTGCGAAGAAGTGCATGTCACTTCTTGAGCTGTTTTTTGGAGCCGTTTTTCACTGACTCTATAGAAAAACAGCACCGAAAACGGCCGTAAAAAACGCAGCGAAAAACGCGAGTGGCTTAAAAAACAACTGAAAATCATGAGCTGTTTTCCCTTGAAAACAGCTCCGTATTTTCAGAAGTTTTTTAGTAAGCGTGTGAACATAATGAAAACAGAATGAAAAAACCATGAGAAAAACCGACTCGAAGCAGGGCGGCCTCCCCCATCTTGGGGTACCGCTCTAACCATGGGAGTATCTCTAGGACGTGGACCGGCGTCCTCTGCTCTACCAGAATGCGCAAGACGGGAGGCGGGCAAGGTTCGGCGGGTGCATCTACTGGGGGAGTGCGTACCTCCACATGTGGAGCATTCATGTTTAAACTTACATGACCCGTAGAACCTGCAATGGCCCTCGTTGAAGAGCCAGCAGGTACCGGACTTGCGCAAGGTAGACGGAAAGGGCTTCTGTGACATCATAAGGCGCAACCATACATCAGTAGCCTTAGTATCCCAACCCACGTCAGGCTTTAGTGCCAAGCGCCTATGAAACTCCTCATCGTAACGGCACCACGCAGAACCGCCATGAGACCTGTAAGCACTGAAAATCGTATCCATGTATGCAAACGACTGATAACCGCATTCAGGGCGTTTCTGGCCCAATACACACCCTAAAACCAGAGGCATAGCTAGGTTCTCCAGCACCCGGGGCAAAGATTCAGTTTGGCGCCCCCCCCCCAACCTCTTTCCCAACATCTCCTTCCCCCTCGCCGTGTTTGTTTTCTCTACCAATCGACGTGTCATTTCTTTTTATGTAACGCGAGCATAAAATTATTTGTACATTTCACAAGCAATATGGTCCTATACACAACACCAGAACCAAGCTCAGTACATATATACAGCCCCAGCACAAATACAGCTCAATTTAGTGCAACCCCTGCCGTATAGGTGTGTACGGCGTAAAACTACAGCTCCCAGCATGGCCCGAACAATGATAAGGATATGCTGGGAGATGCCGTTTCACAAAAAATAAATCCCATCATAATCATACCACCCATCATCTCGCTGCAGATCATACAGTGACTACAGTGCTGATTAGAGGCAGAATAAACATTTACATTAAGTGACTCACCGGTGACGTCTCAGATTCTAGTTCTTTTTCTCCATCCGGTCCAGACCTCTATGATGAATTCTCCCGGGGACAGCCCATTTCTGCAGTTTGCCGCTCACATGTCTTCAGCTTCTCACTTTTCCAACATTTCTGCACCTATAAATAAATATAAAGTTATCATTATACCACATATTACGCCCCTAAATATAATAGCGCCAAACACTGCACCTCTAATTAGAATAGCACCATACACCGTTTCCCACACACACACTGTGCCCCCTGTAGATAGTGCCTGTCATAGAGCCCCCTGTAGATAGTGCCTGCCATAGAGCCCCCTGTAGCTATTGCCTGCCCATAGAGCCCCTGTAGATAGTGCCCCCATATAGACCACCCCTGTATATAGTGTCCCACAAATAACTCCCCCTATAGTGCTCTACAGATAGCCCACCCCTGTATATAGCCCCCTGTAGATCTAGCCCACCCCTGTATATAGAGCTCTACAGATAGCCCAACCATGTATGTAGCCCCCCTGTAGATATAGCCCACCCCTGTATATAGTGCTCCACATATAGTGTTTCACAGATAGCCCACCCCTGTATATAGCCCCCCTTTGTACATATAGTCCACCACTGTATATAGTGCTCCACAGATAGCCCACCCTTTTATATAGTATATAGTATATACAGGGGTGGGCTATCTGTGGAGCACTATATACAGGGGTGGACTATATGTACAAGGGGCTATATACAGGGCTGGGTTTTCTGTGGAGCACTATAGGGGGAGCTATTTGTGGGATACTATATACAGGGGTGGGCTATATCTACAGGGGGACTATATACAGGGGTGGGCTATATCTACAGGGGTGGGCTATACACGGGGGGGCTATATCTACAAGGGTCGGCTATACATAGGGGGGCTATATACAGGGGGCTATATCTACAGGGCGACTATATCTACAGGGGGGCTATATACTGGCGTGGGCTGTCTATAGAGCACCATATACAGGGGTGGGCTATATAGTATATAGCCCCCTGTAGATATAGCCCACCCCTGTATATGGTGCTCCATAGATAGCCTACCCCAGTATATAGCCCCCCTGTAGATATAGTCGCCCTGTAGATATAGCCCCCTGTAGATATATTGCCCCTGTATATAGCCCCCCTATTTATAGCCCACCCCTGTAGATATAGCCCCCCTGTGTATAGCCCACCCCTGTAGATATAGCCCCCCTGTGTATAGCCCAGCCCTGTAGATATGGTCCAACTGTAGATATGGTCCCCCTGTAGATATAGCCCCCCTATAGATATAGTCCCCCTGTATATAGCCCCCCTGTAGATATAGTCCCCCTGTAGATATAGCCCCCCTGTAGATATAGTCCCCCTGTATATAGCCCCCCTGTAGATATAGTCCCCCTGTATATAGCCCCCCTGTAGATATAGTCCCCCTGTAGATATAGCCCCCCTGTAGATATAGTCCCCCTGTATATAGCCCAGCCCTGTAGATATAGTCCCCCTGTATATAGCCCAGCAGATATAGTCCCCCTGTATATAGCCCAGCAGATATAGTCCCCCTGTATATAGCCCGCTGTAGATATAGTCCCCCTGTATATAGCCCAGCAGATATAGTCCCCCTGTATATAGCCCCCCTGTAGATATAGTCCCCCTGTATATAGCCCAGCAGATATAGTCCCCCTGTATATAGCCCAGCCCTGTAGATATAGTCCCCCTGTATATAGCCCCCCTGTAGATATAGTCCCCCTGTATATAGCCCAGCAGATATAGTCCCCCTGTATATAGCCCCCCTGTAGATATAGTCCCCCTGTATATAGCCCAGCAGATATAGTCCCCCTGTATATAGCCCCCCTGTAGATATAGTCCCCCTGTATATAGCCCCCCTGTAGATATAGTCCCCCTGTATATAGCCCCCCTGTAGATATAGCCCCCTGTATATAGCCCCCCTGTAGATATAGTCCCCCTGTATATAGCCCAGCAGATATAGTCCCCCTGTATATAGCCCCCTGTAGATATAGTCCCCCTGTATATAGCCCCCCTGTAGATATAGTCCCCCTGTATATAGCCCCCCTGTAGATATAGCCCCTGTATATAGCCCCCCTATTTATAGCCCACCCCTGTAGATATAGCCCCCCTGTGTATAGCCCACCCCTGTAGATATAGCCCCCCTGTGTATAGCCCAGCCCTGTAGATATGGTCCAACTGTAGATATGGTCCCCCTGTAGATATAGCCCCCCTGTAGATATAGTCCCCCTGTATATAGCCCCCCTGTATATAGCCCCCCTGTAGATATAGTCCCCCTGTAGATATAGCCCCCCTGTAGATATAGTCCCCCTGTATATAGCCCCCCTGTAGATATAGTCCCCCTGTATATAGCCCCCCTGTAGATATAGTCCCCCTGTAGATATAGCCCCCCTGTAGATATAGTCCCCCTGTATATAGCCCAGCCCTGTAGATATAGTCCCCCTGTATATAGCCCAGCAGATATAGTCCCCCTGTATATAGCCCAGCAGATATAGTCCCCCTGTATATAGCCCCCCTGTAGATATAGTCCCCCTGTATATAGCCCAGCAGATATAGTCCCCCTGTATATAGCCCCCCTGTAGATATAGTCCCCCTGTATATAGCCCAGCAGATATAGTCCCCCTGTATATAGCCCAGCCCTGTAGATATAGTCCCCCTGTATATAGCCCCCCTGTAGATATAGTCCCCCTGTATATAGCCCAGCAGATATAGTCCCCCTGTATATAGCCCCCCCTGTAGATATAGTCCCCCTGTATATAGCCCAGCAGATATAGTCCCCCTGTATATAGCCCCCCTGTAGATATAGTCCCCCTGTATATAGCCCCCCTGTAGATATAGTCCCCCTGTATATAGCCCCCCTGTAGATATAGCCCCCTGTATATAGCCCCCCTGTAGATATAGTCCCCCTGTATATAGCCCAGCAGATATAGTCCCCCTGTATATAGCCCCCTGTAGATATAGTCCCCCTGTATATAGCCCCCTGTAGATATAGTCCCCCTGTATATAGCCCCCCTGTAGATATAGCCCCCCTGTAGATATAGTCCCCCTGTATATAGCCCAGCAGATATAGTCCCCCTGTATATATAGTCCCCCTGCATATAGCCCCCCTGTAGATATAGTCCCCCTGTATATAGCCCAGCAGATATAGTCCCCCTGTATATATAGTCCCCCTGCATATAGCCCCCCTGTAGATATAGTCCCCCTGTATATAGCCCAGCAGATATAGTCCCCCTGTAGATATAGTCCCCCTGTAGATAGACACCCCCCGTAGATAAAGTCCCCCGTGTAGACAAAGTGTCCCTGTCCCCGTCCCCCCCCCCCCCCCCCCCGGGACAACTTGTAGTTTTTATTGGTACCATTTTGGAGTAGATGCAACTTTTTGATCACTTTTTATCACATTTTGTTTAAGTCAGGATTAACAGAAAACAGCAATTCTTCCATAGTTTTTTTATTTTATTTTTTACGGCGTTCACAGTGCGGGTTAAATAAAGTAACAGCTTTATAGTCGGGGTCGTTACGGACGCGACAATACCAAATATGTGTAACTTTTTTGCTTTATTGTGTTTTTTTTTTAATAGTAAAGCATTTTGTAAGGGAAAAAGTGGGTTTTTCATTTTTTTTTTTCACATCTTTTTAAATTAACTTTGTTCAACTTTTTTTTTACTTTTTTACTAGTCCCACTAGGGGACTTCACTATGCGATCCTCCGATCGCTATTGTAATACACTGCAATACTTTTGTATTGCAGTGTATTACTGCCTGTCCGTTTAAAACGGACAGGCATCTGCTAGGCCTCTGGCATAGCCTAGCAGGCATTTATTACAGGCAGACCTGGGGGCCATTATTAGGCCCCCGGCTGCCATCGGAGACACAGACACTCGGCGATCTTATCGCCGGGTGTCAGTGGGAGAGAGAGGGAGCTCCCTCCCTCTCTCCAAAACCACTCAGATGCGGTGCTCGCTATTGTGCACCGCATTGGAGGGGTTAAACGGGTGAGATCGATACTAATATCGATCTCACCCAGTCGAGCAGGGACGCTCCCAGTCCTCCACTACATCTGGCAGCTGAGAGCAGGGAGATTTCACGGCTTACTTTATTCTAATGCAGCGCCGTGGAATAGTAGCGCTGTAGAATAAAGCCCATTAATGACCGCCATGAAAAGGCTTATCGGTGGTCATTAAGGGGTTAAAGGTCCTGGCTACCCTGGGTTTAAAGGAAACACCTCACTTGAAACGCCTCTCTTTATCCACTGTAGTGGAATCAATAGAAACCAATGATCATATGTCGACATAGTCGTTTTTAAATATCTTTTCCCTAGCGTCATCAGAGAGGTGAGCCCCCAGGGGAGCAATACCACAAAAATACATGTCCCTGAAAATGGGTAAGGAAGGCGTCGACGTAGAAGTAGAAGCCTCAGCCGAGGACTGTGCCTGGGGCTCCCTGACTAGAGAAGCATTACCCGCCAACAGGGACCGGACAGTTGATAACAGTACATCATCAGAAGCATTATTAACATTCCATGCCTGTAGGCAGTCATACTCACCAGGGACAGATGTACTTGCTGGAACCACCTGCAACGGATTTGGAGGAGGAACAGCAATCACGGGAACCAGCGGTAAAACGACCGGCTCGACCGTTGACACCGCCCGACTCCTCCTGCAGAAAGCTCAATCATCTGCTGATCGTATAATTTAAAAAAAAGTAAAATATTATCATTGTCGGCAGCACATCTCCTTGTGTAAACAGAGAGACGTGCTGCTGACATGATGATAATGTATGGGGACGAGCGATCGGAGTAACGACCACTCATTCCCATCCATAGCTACGTGTGACAGGTGCAAGCGAGCGCCAATCAACAAGGTCTCGTTGATCGGCACTAAATGCACCGGCCGATTATCGGCCGGTGTAATAGGGCCTTTAGGGGCCAGTATTGGTCATAAAAACGAGCGCCGATCAACAGCTCTTTGATCGGCGCTCATTTGCTCCTTTCACAAGGAGCTATGATCTGTAATGTATGGGGACGAGCGATCGTTACTAATCTGTGATGTATTACATATAAAAAAAGATCTATTTATATATGATCCATTTGGATATATTGTTTTGTAAAATATATAGCTGCGGTTGCCAACTGGTGGCCAACGGGTGCTGTCCCTGTAAAAGATGACTGCCCCTCTGCTATCTAAGGGCCATATTATATTGCAGAGAGATTTGGAAAGTTAGAGGCTTGGGTAGTGTAGTAGAAAATAAAATATATTGTGGATAAGTGAAATTACACAGCAAATGTCACCAAAACACATTAAATACTTAAACACTGTGAAATACCGGCATGCAAAAGCACTTGGGGGTATCAGTCGAAGGAAAAATAACTTTAGCAACCAGGGTCAGGCAGCTGTTGCAAAGGCAAATAAGATCATAGGATTCATCGGAAAGCGGGATAGATGTACACAACAACAATATAGATAAGAACATTGTTTTTACAAATCTCTATTGTGTACAGTTTTGGGGTGTCTGGTTGTCCACCTCATACTGAACCCACAGAAAGACAGGGGAATGGGAAGAATATAGTACTCAGAAAGTGTTTTCATACCATGTATGAATATTAATGAATGTTAATCCTTCACAGAAGTTATTTCATACTCGGCCTACACAACAATTCACTGTCATTCCTCCCACCGTGTTCAGGTTGGCGAGTTATGTAAAAGACCACATTGTTCTGTCTAGTGAGGGGTCATACACGGGCCAAATGCCTTCAACTTAGATGTTTAACTAGCAGGGTGCAGTCACAGGCGGCAGATTTTGTTTCAGAAAGTTTCTACAACTGAAAATCAGTTCTATTCATCTGAAAGGAACTTGCAGAAATCCTTCCACCTTCTGTAGAAACATCCGCAGAGCAATGGAACTGATTTTCAGTCGCAGAAAATTTCTGCAACAAAATATGCCGCGTGTGACTGCACCCTTAGGAGCCCATAGGAGCTTATAATCTGCACTATATTGACAATAGTATTGGGACACACCTCTAAATCATGAATTCAGGTGTTTCATTCAGTCTCATTGCCTAAAATTGTGCCAGGGAGCTTCATGGCATGGGGACCGAGCAGCTGCATGCCAGCCTTACATCACCAAGTACAATGCTAAGCGTCGGATGGAGTGGTGTAAGACGTGTTTTGTGGAGTGACTTTTGTCCATGTAGTGTGTATGTAATGAATAGAGGTGGAGTAGCTGATTGACTATCTGGGAGGGTGACGTATGAGCAGGAGGGTGATGTAGCAGTCTGGAAGACACATGATAAGTGTTGTCATTGTAGTCTCATGTGTAGGGGAGAGGGGAATGTGAGAATGTTTTTGAAAGTTAATTTTCGTAATCTATACATGGGGACTCAAAAAGGATGGTGCAAAATGATAGCCTTAGTATTCATAGTCGAGAGAACAGAACACAAATTTATTAACATGAAAAGACACACGATCTGTCCACGTTTTATCTATACACTACAAATGTTCAAAGTGATTTTCATTGGTGACACGGCAGATGTCTAGGCGGTAGTCCAGTTCTGTTCAGACGCATGCCAGCATATCCTCGGATATGGACTCCACTGTTTCGGTGATGTGTTGTCTCAGGTCGTTCAGAACCTGTGGCTGGGGCAGATACACTGAGTCCTTGATGTAGCCCCACAGGAAGAAGTCGAAGGGTGTTAGATCTGGGGATCGTGGAGGTCAGCGGAACATTGGTGAATCGTTTATGGCAGAGCCGATTCAATGTTCCGGTAGAGTTTCATTCAGGTATCGGTAAACATCCAAATGGAATGGCTTACAACGCAGACGTTTTCAGAAGATACGCCAGACCATGGTTTTTGGCACCTGTAGTTCCATACTAGTCAGCCTGGTCGACTTTTTAGGTCTACGCTCGTACACGGCTCGAATCCTGTTCACTGCCTTTTCTGAAGTCTTCGGGCGGCCCAGACTTTTCCATGACAAACACCCAGTGGTTTCGAATTGCTTCACCCAACTCGAAACGCAGGTTCTATGCGGAGCACGTTTGCCAAGTTTCGCTGTACGGTCACAACAGACTTGCAAATGACAACATGCAAAAAGCTTTTTCTTGCTTCGATGTCGCCATCTTACGTCACACTATGTAAACACATCACAAATTTGGCTCTTGAAAATGAAAGTTTGCTATGGGCAACTAAGCCAGTTTTTCTTGAATTTTCCGTCACTGGCCATTTACCGCCGATTTTGCGTTACCTACAGCCTTTACTTTTGCATCATCCTTTTTGAATCACCTGTATTTACTCGAGTCAGAGATCTCTTTTTCTGACACTGTTGGCATTCTAGATGGCACGCTGAGCTAGTCGTAGCAATTTCTGGTAAAGCCAGGTTGCCACCATTACAAGCCCCACCAGGGTTGTCACCCAGCATTTCCGCACTCCAGAACAATAAATTGTCACTTTCACAGACACCATAGAGTAACAACAACTTTTGCTGGTATTTTTTTTTTGTATTAATTTGTTTCTTTTTATATATTTGGGCGCGGGACGACGACATTTTTATAGATAAATTAATTAATTGTTTTAGTCATTTCTACAGGAGGAATCCCGAAAACCATGACAAATCCTCAAGGGACAATTTGTGAATTTCAGTCTTCATTCTGAGAGGTTTTTCTATTTTCTATTCTCTTTCTCTTTGCTTATTATACTGCATTTCATTTATTTGTATTAATTTTTTGTTACAATTAATGATTGTTGATAAAGTGCGACTTTGGTCTTGGCGGCTCTTTTGTTTCACGCGCTTTACAAATTGCGTTGTAAATGTCAAATCTTAATATTTGGCTCCAGGTTCTGAGCCTGAATTTTCTATTTATGTTTGTAGAACTGTAATATTTTGTTTACGCGGAAATAAAGTACAAAATTACCAGGTGTTTTTGTATCTGAATTTTTTGTGTATTTTTTTTCTTTATAATGGCTGAAGCAAACAATTATATTACGGCACCTATAGAAATCTATGTGCCCATACTTTACCCCCATGGTCCTTTAGATTTCATACAGAATTAGTGAGAAAAACAATTGTGGCATGTTCCATTGCATGCTCCGTTACAAATTTATTCTCCCCTAAAAGCATTGGACAACCCCTTTAAGGGTTGCAGCTCATTTTGGTCTTTAAACGGGTTGTTTTTATAAAATAACTCCTCTAAAAACTGCCATCCTGGGTAACCTGTTGCATCCAAACCCCAACTGTGATCACCAGAGAAACGCTAGGTCGCCATACGTTTTCCCAGCAGCAGGTTAAATAGCCGACCGTGTAGTTCACTGGAACGGGACCACTCTTAGGCCTCATGCATATGGCTGTGCCCGTGATCACGGCCCGCGATTGCGAGCACAGATGGCCGCCAACTGCCGCATTTTGTTGCAAAGTATGGGAGCACGGCCCGTAAAACACGAAAAGTAGGACATGCTCCATCATTCACGGCACTACGGCACGATCACCCTTCCGCAGCAATACGAAAAGGTGTCCGCAGCCAATAGAACCGGGCGGTCCGCAATTATGGAGTTTTGCATGGGGCCTTAGAGTATGTCCACACTAGGCGTAAACACTGCAGATTTTCCGCAACAGATTTCATTGCGGAAAATCCATGTGGATGAGATTTGTTCAAATATCCTCCACTCTGCTGCTACTGTATTATGCTGGCGATTTTCCACAACAAATCCATTGCGGAAAATCTGCCGTATTGACACAACGTGTGAAGGGGTTGTCCAGGATTAGAAAAACATGGCTGGTGCCTCAATCTTCACAGTCATTGATTTCAGACAAGTGTGACTGTTCTTGAGAGTTTGTGAGAGTTCACTGCTGGGATATACGTCATATACATCTGTAGTAAGTTTAGTCACTGACTAAGGTGCTGTCTGTAGCTGAGACGGCTCTGTAAGGCCGGCCATACATGTTATATATCTGTCAACTGATCGCTATTCCTACTGATCCCTCCATACACACGCACGCTCAGTTCGGCTTGTCTTCTGAATAGAGAGGAGGAAGAAAGCCGCTGCTAAATTACCTCTGGTGGCAGCTTATCTACCCTGAGAGCAAAAGGATCGGGCGTATTGAAATCCAACTGCCCGATCCTTCTCTCCCCAACATGCCATTGGAGAGGAGTTGGGTGGCCCCCCATTTGATCGTTGTCCAGTCCCACCATAATCTGCGCGTTTGGCTGACATTCATCTTAATAATAATCCACTAAAATATTCGACCACCATTAAATCCATAAAAGAAAAAGACACAAACCAATAAGGGCATCGATGTGTTTCATGAAAATATTAGCATGTATTTCGGTTGCCATTAGCAACCGGCATAAACATGCAAACAGTTATCCCCTCTTTTTCATCATCTTTAGGGTCAGTTCACACGTAGCGTAAATACTACTGATTTTTCGCAACAGATTTTGTAGCGGGAAATCGGCAGCATAATACAATAGCAGCAAAGCGGATGAGATAAAACCAATCTCATCCACACGCTGCGTAAATGATAAGCGGAAAAAAAACGCTCAGAAATTGACCTGCGCTGCATTTTTTTTAAAATCAATTGTATTTGCGAAATTGCTGCTTTTCTGTTGCGGGATTTCCCCATTAAATTCAATAGGGAGATAAAACCCGCAACACTGAAAAAAAAATAAAAATCTTATACTTACCCAGAAGCCTGTGTTCCTTCGTCCAGGTCGGCCTCCGTATAATCCATATAGGAGAATACAACTAAACATAAAGACACAAACCAATAAGGGCATCGATGTGTTATTAACGTGTGTTCTGCACCGCATGTATTTCGGTCGCCATAAGTCTACTATCGGAATCAGTAACTGAGCTCGCACCTGTCTATTGCTATCCAAATATGACTCACAAGATGATAAGTAACGGCTTCGTTATGAGTGATGACTTTTTCTGTTTGGCTTGGTGGTTACATTTATCACACCGTTTATACTTCCATTTTCTATACGTTGTATATGCCACGGTCACCAATTCTCCCCTGATGAACCATGCTTACGGGGAAACGCATCGGGCAAGTGTAGGGCGACGTTCTTGTATAAACTATCAATAGACCCTGATTGTAGGGCTTTTCGGGGTATATGCAGGAATATATTTTTTCAGCGCGAGGCCGCCACTTTTGGGGTCATAACTCCGCTTGTCCTGAGGGTTGAATGTTTCCGGCCTATTTGAGGGTTGAATAGGGTAAACGCCCTTCCCCTTCATCAACCTTTACATTCATTACGCCATTTTGTTGTGAAGGGCAGCATGTGTGTTTGTTCATTGATTGACGCACACGATCTTGTTCATTTCGATGTAGTAAATCCTCTGCGTTATGGATGATACCCTTTAGGGTAAAAGCACACGTCGTATCTGCCCTGCGTGCCGTAGGGAATTCCGGACAAAAAAGCGTACCAAATTGTTGTGTCGTTTTCCAGCCAGAATGTCCGCTGCGAAAAACTGCAGAGAAAAAAAAATGGATACTTAACATGACGACGCGTCGCTCCGACATCCTGACGTTCTGCAGCCCTGCTATTAGTTGCGGGTTTTACCCTCCCGTTGAATTCAATGGGGAAATCTCGCAACAAATAATCAGCGTTTACGTAAATGGAATTGACATAAGGAATAAATAAACGCACCGCAGGTCAATTTCTGATCGTTTTTTCACTCAGCATTTACGCAACGTGTGGAGGAGATTTGTTTAAATCTCATCCACTCTGCTGCTACTGTATTATTATTAAATCCATTGCGGAAAATCTGCAGTATTGACGCAACGTGTGAAGGGGTTGTCCAGGATTAGAAAAACATGTCTGTTTTGCTCCTAATTCAGTGCCACACCTGTTTACAGGTCGTTTGTGGTATTACAGCTCAGCCTTATTCATTTCAATGGAGCTGAGCTGCAATACCAGTCACATCCCATGGAGAGGTGTGGCACTGTTTGTGGAAGAACGGCCAGTAAAATAGTATTTTTCTGTGCACTCTGGTTGTAATAACTTTTCATTTTTATTATCAATGTACCTGTATGAAAGCGTGTTGCCTGCGGAATGAGTTGTATTAATTTTGGGAACTATTTTAGGTACATGTACTATTAAATTTAAAGGGGTATTCCCATCTCGGACATAAATCTAGAATGCCGCTGTTGCTAGGCTCCGGCCACTGAGTTGTGCTACGCTTTTTCTGTATCTCCTATTCACTTCTATGGGATTTGCGAAAACAGTGTAGCAAAATGCACTTGGCTGTTTTTAGAAAGTCTGACCACCTAGTAACTCAGTGGCCGGAGACCAGCGGCAGAAAATAGGACGGGAGTCAGGGTGTCCCCCCGTTCTAGACCGAGGTGCTGATCCTTGAGTGGGGACTCATGTCTACTGGACATATATGGCATATCGCGTGGATACATCATAAATGTCTGATATGGGAATACCCCTCCAAATTATGGGGACAAAAAAAAAAACAGAATATGTTGCACAAAAAATATTGCTGCCATATTATTTTTAAACCGGTGATTGGTCGTTATAAAGTCTCTAAGTCTATTATACAGGTTGTTATGGTTGGGGCTTCCCCGATTTTGATATATTATTTGTGGTCATGTGACGTGCAATTAAAAATGTTCGAATTTCTGAAATATTTTTTTTTATTATAGGCTTCTTTTATTTTCTCATCTTCTATTATATCATTTTCTAAAAGGTTATTGAAGAACGGAGCAGACACGTTTGTCAGCCACAGCTCAGCTACAATGGAATGGTTGATAAAGTTGAGCGAAATTTATAATTACACTTCGTGTTTTGGCAAGTCTATGTGCCGGTTTCTATAACCTTCGTAACTTGGACCAGCGAGCTGGTATTTTATGCTGTATATGGTTTATTGTGCTTATTTTGCCGTGGTGGGTTAACTAATCGAACCAGAAGAAAGCTATTCGAGTTCTTCACCTTCTTTTGAACGGTTGTGATATGTCAATTATTTGGGAGGGTCTTCAGTAAGAAAAGTGTCCGGCAACTATTTATGTATTGAGGAATGGTTCTGCTGCTGACTATATGTACTGAGCTCGGTTCTGGTGCTGTATATATGTACTGAGCTTGTACTGGTGCTGTATATATGTACTGAGCTTTGTTCTGGCACTGTATATATGTACTGAGCTTGGTTATGATGCTGTATATATGTACTGAGAATTGTTCTGATGCTTTATATATGTGCTGAGCTTGGTTCTGGCACTGTATATATGTACTGAGCTCGGTTCTGGTGCTGTATATATGTACTGAGCTTTGTTCTGGTGCTGTATTTATGTACTAAGGTTGGTTCTGGTGCTGTATATATGTACTGAGCTTGGTTCTGGAGCCGTATATGTCAGAACTTGGTTCTGATGCTGTAATTATATAGGATATATTTATAATAAAATTGCAGGGCAGATGGAATTATTTTTAATTCATTGTATATTTAATGGGAACATGTCTGGTAGTTTTAACCCCTTGAACCGCCACCATGCTGTAATACATGACCTGACAATATTTTCAAACATTCCCTTGTATGTTTTCTTCAGATGCAGCAAAATCTATCAAATCAACTTTTAAAACGGCGCACGCTGTATGCTAATTACTCATTAAAGTGTCATGGGGCGGTGCCGCTATGCTGAAGAGTCACATAGTTCTGCCTCCAAACCCACCTTTCCATGCTTGATTGGCATCCCCCTGGCTGTTATACATCACTACCAGTCTCCTCCAACTTTCTCGGATGCGCCATTGCATGGCCACACACCGTGCAGCGATGTAGAATAGCCAGGCAGATGCCAATCAAGACATTTGAATTTTCGCCTCAGGCAGAAGAAAAGCTACAATCGGTCCTGCTTACACCCCAGAATTTCTACATAGTGAGTAAACACTAAGATAGAGAGTTTGGAAAAGATGAGGAGCGGCTGGGGTCAGAATCCTGGCTGAAACTTGCAGAGTTGGCATCGTAGCAACCTCTTCTTCGGATTGCCCTAAACCCGTCAACCACTCCACTATTTCTGTGGCTCCGCTATCAGTAATGGCAGCCCTGCCGTAATGCACATATTGCTGCAGCCTGCGACCTCTGCCCCTTAGCACATCATCGCTGCTGCTCTCAAACCCTATAGATTTCTCAGCACCAGCTGATAGGGCCGAGGCCGGCATCTCACACAGGAGGATGAGCCTAGCTGGCGTCATATCATGGCTTGCGTGCTTTGAGGCACTAAATCAAATAGAGAAAGTGCCTGAGACTGTATGTGATAGGGGGAAAGAAGGGTGGGAAAAGTGCGGGAAAAATCAGGAGCAGGGATTGGTGGGACAAGGGGATAGAGGAGGGGTTAGGAGCAGATAAATAGTTGAGGTCAAGGGCAGTTCACCATCTTACCTGCTGGAGCTGCAAACGTCAGACGTCTGGTCCTGTGAGAGATCTTCCTCTGCGGTCCAGGGCGTTTTCCGGAGTGCAGATAGCGGATGAGCTGATGAGGCAGGTGGCACAGCGGGTTGCCACAGAGGGTACAAGCTGGCTGGAGGTGTTCCTGGCAGGGGATCACAGGCAGGAGGTGTTACCTGCGGCGGTCGTCGGTGTCAGCAGCGGTGGAGTCCCGTCGGCGTCAGCAGTTAGAGGTAGGCCGCGCCGGGTTTCTCGGCCTCCTCCCCTTTGAGCCCCAGTCCACCTTCAGCCACCCAGAGGCGGGCCGGCACCGTTCGCTCTTCAGGAGCGGGACGGAGGCGCCGTCGCCTGCTCTCCCCTTCACCCGGTCCCGACGTCGTGCCACCCACTCCCCTGGCTGGGGGAGCTTCTGCAGTTCTCCCCATCCGGGTTGCAGGCAGTGCAAGGCCGCAAGCAGCCGCAGAAGTCGGGGCCGTTATTAGTGCACCGCTGGTTCTTCTTCCCGGCCCGACAGCTTTCTCCCTCTCACAGCAGGCCGTGGTTGAGAGGGGAGCTGGAGGGGGCGGTCTCAGGAGAGCAGAGACGCAGGCCTCAGGCACCAGCAGTTTAGGTGTGCAGTTGCTGCCACCTGCTGGTGGTTCTGGAAATGACACAGAGCTGGGGAGAGAGCTGGTGAGTGGCCTGTGGTTACCAGGCACAGGCACTGTGAATGAGAGGAGTTCGCTGGGTGGATTGTCGTGCGGTAGCAGTGATCTGTTGCCGTGCGGGCAGTCTGCGGAGCAACGTGATTTGCCAGTTTCTCTTTCGGAGTTTTCTCTTCCAGGTGCGGTGTCGGCGAGACGCAGACGGCGAAGGAGACGGCATGGGAGAGGACATCGTCGTGGTGGTCACGGGCATCCACGCCATCAGGTTGAGAGACGTCGCCGTTCCCGGAGTAGGAGTGTGTCTTCCAGTACAGCATCTTCTTCGCCGTCCCAGTCGTCGTCGGGAGCCAGTACACCCAGCCGCACGGGAAGGAGATACACGAGGAGTCATCGTCGGGAGCACAGGGATCGTCATTCGTCTTCGCTGGTTCCAGTTCCAGAAGTCGCCTCAGCCTGTCCACCTGGTGGGGATCTGTCTGTGGTTCCGGTGTCTGGCAGAGTTGATGCACCCTCGGAAGTGACGAGGACGCCCTTCTCCGGTGAGTCTCCATGTGGGAACGCATGGCTACCTAAGGGTGATTTATCTGCTATTGATTTAGTTTCTGCATTAAAAAGCTTGTTGGATGGTTTGTGTACAAAAGGCGGAGCTTCGGTTCCGTTGGTTTCGCCAGGGGGGGCTCAGCCTCCGCCTGAGCGGGCGGCCAGTATGTCTGGCTTGACATTCCGTGATTCGCTGTTTTGTGGTGTTGCTCCTTTAGGTACTCACCTGTCGGCCGAGATCAAGGACAAGATATGGGCACATGACTTTGTGGATGTTTGGTCCTTGGTGTCGGTCGATCATGTGACGATAGATAAGGAGCGTGTTTTCGAAAGAGGTTCGGAGAAAAAGGTAAAAGTTGCGAAAACTTTTGGCAATTGGCTCCAGGGTTTTTCTACCTTGGCTCATGTCATTTGTCAACGTTTTCCGGAAAAAGGGGCCGAACTGTTTGTGTATGTAGACACTATATTCAGTGCCCACAAATTGCACGGAGGTGCAGCTTGGTGGAGATATGACTAGGAATTTCGCCGTCAGTTGGCTTTGACGCCTGACATTGGTTGGGCGTCAAAGGCGACGGATGTGTGGTTACAGCTAATTTTGGCTCAAAAGCAGGCTCGGCCCTTTCAGGCAGGAGCCGCAGTTTCGGGTTCAGCACCCGGTATTGCGGCGCAGCGCCCAACAGGAGCATGTTGGCTCTACAATGAGGGACATTGCAGGTTCTATTCTTACTGCAAGTTTCGTCACGAGTGCTCCATCTGCGGGGGTGCCCATTCCGCGCTTCGCTGTTTCCGACGGGCAAAACAACCTTCCAAGGTGGGTCCTGCCGGTGCAGCGGAGAACTCCGGTGAGCGCTCTCGCGATGGAGCCGTGGCTCGCCAGGTATCCCAAGAGACAGGAAGCAGACCTGTTAGGTCGGGGCTTCAGTGAAGGTTTTTTCATTCCGCATGTTTTTTCTTCGGTTTTGATGTTGTCAGATAATTTAAAATCGGTGAAAGAAAACATGTGTTTGGCACGGGAAAAAGTGCTGAATGAAGTGTCTTTAGGCAGGATGGCGGGCCCCTTTGGGGAGCCACCTTATACGAATTTACGGGTTTCTCCTCTTGGCTTGGTCCCCAAAAAGGAACCGGGGAAGTTTAGGTTGATTCATCACCTTTCCTTCCCTCGTGGGGATTCGGTCAACCATGGGATCTCCAGAGATGAGGCTGCAGTGTCTTACACGTCTTTTGATGTGGCTGTGCGGTTGGTACGGGAGGCAGGCGTAGGTGCCTTGCTTGCTAAATCGGACATAGAGTCAGCTTTTCGTTTGTTGCCTGTGGATCCTGGCTGTTTCCATTTGTTGGGATGTCGTTAAGATGAGCAGTTTTTTGTAGACATGTGTTTGCCTATGGGTTGTGCCATCTCATGTTACCATTTTGAAGTTTTTGGTTCCTTTCTGGAATGGACAGTTCGTTTCAAGACAGGTATTTCTTCAGCCATTCATTATTTAGACGACTTTTTATTTGTAGGTCCAAGTGATTCAGGAATATGTGGTTATTTGCTGAAAACCTTTCGAGTTTTAATGTCTGAATTTGGTGTCCCGATAGCGGAGGACAAGACGGTTGGTCCGGCCACGATTTTGTCGTTTCTGGGTATTGAAATTGATACGCAAGAGATGGTTTTCAAATTACCTGACGACAAGCTTGCGCGTTTGCTTTCTACCATTGACGAATTTGTTTTAACAAAAAAGGTTACCCTGAAGCATCTTCAGTCACTGTTAGGGTTGCTGGTTTTTGCTTGCAGGATCGTTCCCATGGGTCGCGTTTTCTCTAGACGCCTATCATTGGCGACTAGGGGTATTTCGCGGTCACATCATTTCATTCGTGTCACTAGGCATATGAAAGATGATTTGCGTGTGTGGCAGACTTTTTTGCAATCTTTTAATGGTAGGGCGATTTGTCAGTCTGAGGAGGTTTCCAGTTTTGAGTTACAGCTGTTCACAGATGCTGCTGGCAGTGTCGGTTTCGGTGCGGTTTTTGGAGCGGAGTGGTGTTTTGCACGTTGGCCTGTGGGCTGGAGTAGTATGGGTCTTACATTGAATTTGACACTTTTTGAACTCTTTCCCATTGTGGTTGCAGTGGAATTGTGGGGTTCAAAGATGTTGAATAGTAGCATAAGTTTTTGGACGGACAATATGGCAGTGGTGCAGGCTGTTAACAATTTGTCTTCTGGATCATTGCCGGTTTTGGCGTAACTTAGGCATCTAGTTCTACGTTGCATGCAATGGAACATTTGGTTTCGGGCCACACATGTGCCGGGTGTTGAGAATAAAATCACAGATGCCTTATCTCGTTTGCAGATGGGGGTCTTTCGGGAGCTTCACCCGGGAGCACGGCTGGAAGGGGAGCGTTGCCCGATCACTTATGGGCCCTGGTCGAGGGGAACTTGCCCGGCTAGTTCAAGGTTCTGTGGTACCAGGTACATGGCGGAGCCATAATAAGTCTTGGGCGGAGTGGTTGGAATTATCTGGCGGGGTTTTTCCTACAAATGATGAGCAGCATTATGAGGTTACATTGGAGTATTTGTCTCGGATGCGTACTAATGGTTCTTCGGTGTACACAGTTTCAAAAGGTTTGACTGGTATTGCGTTTATGTTGAAGTTGTGGGGTTGTACTGATGTGACGAAAATGTTTGTTATTAGACAGGCATTGAAGGGGTGGAAGAAGGAGCATATTGTGAAGGATGCTAGGAGGCCCATTACGTATGCTTTATTACTAAGGATTCTGACGGTTGTTCCGGCAGTTTGCTTTGATCCTTATGAGTCTGTTTTGCTGCATACTGCTTTTTCTTTGGCCTTTTTCGCAGCATTGCGGGTGAGCGAATTGGTGTCACCGAGTGCAAAGCGGTTTGGGGGTCTTCTGTTCGCGGATGTTTTATTGGGGGAAAAAGTGGTTCGGGTATGTGTGAGACGGTCCAAGACTGATCAGATGGGCGTTGGTGTTTGGTTGTGTGTGAATTCATTGGGTGATGAATTCTGTCCAGTTCGTTTTGTGCGTGAGTTTTTGTCTTTTCGAGCTGATGGGGTTCCTTTCTTGATACATTCTAATTCTTTGCCGCTTACTCGATTTCAATTTGGAGCCGTTCTTAAGTCTTGTGTGGAGCATTTGGGCGTTGATCCTTCTGAGTTTGGGACTCATTCGTTTAGAATAGGGGCAGCCACGGAGGCTAATGCTTTAGGTATGGGGGAGGAAGATATTAAACGTCTGGGTAGGTGGAGTTCAACTTGTTATAGGTCCTATGTGCGTCCGGATCTGGTGTTGCTTTGATTCTTTCCTTGTCATTTCAGAACATCGGCCACAAGTATGGATAATTGGCCATTCTTTTATTTTCTGGGCAGCTCGTCGGGCTGAGTATCGACCTTTAGGCCTCAGTCTTGGGGTGTCATCGGCCGAGGTGCACTGGAAAGGTATCAGAGGGCTGAGGTGGGTTCAGCTGTTGCCGTTAATAGTTGAAGTTAGTCGGGAATGCCGCGGTCCAATTGTGCTCATTATACATGTTGGGGGAAATTATTTGGGGAATGTGAAATTGTCTGAGTTGTTGTCCCTTATCAAGGCTGATTTGGGTCATTTCAAACAGCTTTTTCTGATTGTGTGATTGTTTGGTCCGAGGTGATTGCACGAACTCATTGGCGAGGAGCTAGAAGTGCTGTGGCCATCGAGCGGTCAAGACGGCTGTTGAATGTTCGTATTTCCAGGTTTGTTTGTTCCATTGGGGGGGTAGCAATTCGTCATTTGATGTTGGAAGGTGACAATGGGGACTTATTGTTATCTGACGGCGTTCATTTAAATGACATTGGGATCGACATCATGCTGTCGGGTCTGCAAGATGGAGTGGAGGCTGGTTTGGCATTGTGTGGTGGGGGTGGTCGGAGTACCGCGTAGGTGTTCGCGGTATCCTCCTTGGCGGAGATAGGCTCTGAAGAGTAAAATCCGGAGAAGAACCTACATGCGCGCCGCTTCACAGTGGGCGGCATCACAGGAGATGTGAATAAATTAAGTGGTTACTTCAGGGCCATGTGATACAAAAATGTTTGGTTGTGTTAAATAAAGCTGTGGCCATTCCCACATTCTCCAAGAAACAGGTTTCGTTGCTTTATTGGTTTATTAAATTGGGTAATGCTGCATCAGCGACACTTAATATGGGGATAACATTAGTACATGCAGTCCTGACAGATCGTAATTTTCACACAGGGATTAAAAAATATTTGCCTCCACCACACCACACATGTTCCAAGTGACTAACTCTGCCCACAAATGGTAGGAGTTGTATTACACATCACTAAAGAACGGACTACTACATGTTTTTCTACACATTCACCGGATAAAGTCTGAATTACTGATTGTTGGATTTTTCGATTTTACTTTTTGTAGCGCTACTGATTGATTTATACTATGGAGTGACAGCTGCAGATCATAAGATTACATAGCACTCAATGCATTCCTGTGGACTGCAGCTCAATAGTTAAAATCAATCAGCAACACTACGAAGTCTCAGTGTAGCCATGGCCTAAGGAAGACAATGTGACATTCAGCTTCTCTTCACAATGGGCTGCTTTATTACCAATAAATAGAAATGTCACTTCCCTGATCGTGAAAGGTTCTGGTGTTGGACAAAATTTCCATTCTAATCTTATCGGGTTACTATACTTTTACAAAAACTTCTAACATGCCATAATGACATGTCAGTAGTTTTGATCGGTGGAGGTCTGAGCACTGAGACCCCCACCAATCGCGAAAACGAAACGGCAGGAGCTCACCTCGGAAAGCAAAGTGAGTGGTATACGGACTCTCAGACTTTCTATTGATCCGTACACCGAGGAAAGCAGATCAGAAAAGAAGCGGCACAGAGCTCATCTGAGCGCCTCTTCCACTTTGTTTTAGCGATCGTGGGGGTCTTAGTGCTTGGTTTCCCACTGATTAAGGCCTCATTTACACAAGCGTAATATACACGCGTGCGACGCGCGTGCTTTTCACACGTGTCGTACGCACCTATATTACTCTATGTGTGATTCGCGCAAGAGCTGTCAAACTGAATGTAAACAGAAAAGCACCACGTGCTTTTCTGTTTACAAACATCCGAATGCAGTGTCTTAGAGATGAGCGAACCGAACTTCGGCCGAACTCGTTTTGACCGAACCCGGCAGGAGACAGTCGCTGTGCAGGGTGCTGAAAGAGTTAAACTGGTTCAGCACCCTGGACAGTGACTTCCGATTCCAATATACGTGAACGTGTAAAAAAAAAAAAAAGTTCTGACTTACCGATAACTCCCGGCTTCTTCCTCCAGTCTGACCTCCCGGGATGACAATTCAGTCCAAGTGACAGCTGCAGCCAATCACAAGCCAAGCACAGGCTGCAGCGGTCACATGGACTGCCGCGTCATCCAGGGAGGTGGGGCCAGATGTCAAGAGAGGCGCGTCACCAAGGACGCGTCACCAAGGCAACGGCCGGGAAGTTCTCGGTAAGTACGAACCTCTTTTTTTTTAAACAGGTTACTCGATATGGTGATCGGAATTCACTGTCGAGGGTGCTGAAAGAGTTACTGCCGATCAGTTAACTCTTTCAGCACCATGGACAGTGACTGACGTCGACTAGCCTCATCTCTATGATGGCGGCTGCGCGAAAATCACGCAGCCGCGCATCATACACGGATGACACACGGAGCTGTCAAGTGCCTTTTGCGCACGCAAAATGCTGCATTTTTTGCGCGCGCAAAACGCACACGCTCGTGTAAATGAGGCCTAAAAGTTATGACTTGTCACAATGACATGTTAAAAGTTTTTTAAAAGTTTAGCTACCGGAAAGATCGAATGAATCAGCATTGGTGAAGGCAAAACAAATGCTTTACAACAATGGAAATAACACGTTTCAGTTGTGCGAGGCACACTCTCCTAACACAGCTTGCTTTCATTGGGCTTGGTTGACTAAGTGGCTTGTGTAATAAGTGGAGTTATGTGTGTTGCTGTGTTACTGTGTGCAGGGCCGCCATCAAGGGGGTATTAGGGGTACTGGTGTGAGGGGCCCGGCCAAACCTAATTGAAAGGGGGGCCCGGCAACTGCCGCGACTTGCCTTTGGTAGGAAAAAACGGGCCCTTGCAATGGGGCCCGTTTTTTTCACCAAAAGAATGTCGTGAGCTGCGGGCCCCCCTCTCGTCATGGGGGGCCGTCAACCCGTCCGCCCGCGCGCGCGACCGATCGCACGCACAAGGAAATAATTTTGAGGCAGATTTTGACCTGCCCACACTATCTTGCCGCGTTTTTTGCTGCGTTTTTTGCCAGCGGCGATTGAGGACAGCAGACAAAAAACGCAGCGAAAAATGCATTTTCTGCCTCCCATTGATTTCGATGGGAGGTCAGAGGCGGAACCGCGGCAAGAAAGGACGTGCTGCTTTTTCTTTTTTCCGCGACTGGCTCCCATTGATTTCAGATTAAATCAATGGGAGGCGGTTTTGGAAGTTGTTTGGTGCTGATTCTGACGCCTGGGCCTGGGCCTTATTGTTAGGGCTTATTCAGACGAACGTGTAATACGTCCATGCAACATGCGTGATTTTTACGCGCCTCGCACGGACCTATGTTACTCTATGGAGCCGTGCAGACTGTCAGTGATTTTCACGCAGCGTGTGTCCGCTGCGTAAAACTGACGACATGTCCGATATTTGTGCATTGTTCGCGCATCACGCACCCATTGAAGTCAATGGGTGCGTGAAAATCACGCCCAGCACTTCCGCAGCAGTATAAACTATGGATGAAAACAGAAAAGCACCACGTGCTACAAACATACAAACAGAGTGTCATAATGATGGCGGCTGCGCGAAAATCACGCAACCGCGCACCATACGCTGCTGCCACACGGAGCTGTTATGGACCTTTTGCATGCGCAAAATGCCACGTTTTTTGCGCGCGCAAAAAGCACACGCTTGAGAAGAGGCCGTACTGCAGACAAAATAACAGAATAAAGGGAGCCTCTATGACTGAAATAGATGGGAGGGGTAACAAGTTGGATTGGCCTATGGGGGTGGGGGATAAGCTAGGAGGAGCTAGTAAGAAAAGGGGTGGGGGATAGTAAGGGGATGTACCTTTTCCTGTGCTTTCTCTTCCTCTCTTCGCCAGGACGCTGAAGCAGGAACATGTCCTTCCCCTCCTCTGCTGCTATGATGTCGGATGCTGAGGTGCTGCAGCAGCTGCTGGCCACGGCTGCTTCCAGGGAGCCGGGTTGGCTACAGCGGGAGATTGCGGCGCTGATCGCGGGCCCAGCGTCAGCTGAGGTACGGGACTCATCGGAGGCTCAGGGCGCAGGCCTGGAGCGCTCCCCCGCAGCATCAGCTCCTTCGATGCAGGAGCTGCCGGAGGGGAGAACGCGTCGCTCGCGGGGGACAGGGAGCGGGCGAGGAGAGCCTGTCTCCCCGACGACGCCGGATGCAGCCGGCACTTCCGGTGCAAAGCGCACCACGAGGCGCTCGCGATCTCCGGCTCGGCTCAGTCCGGAGGTGATCCCGTGGGCACGGCGCTGCAGGAGGAGCCCCTCTGTGGACCCTTCAGGTCGGTCTGCAGTGCAGACGCCTGCTGCTCCGCGGGCCGGTCCTGGGAGGAATCCCAGAACGCGGCGGCGCCCGGCGGCGACGTCCACAAGATGGAGGCCTTCACTTCCGGCCACCCCTCCTCCTTCGTCTAGACGGGGCGGAAGTTTATCGGCGGCCCTGCATGGCGATGTTCCAGCCAGAGGGCCGGCTGGATCAGACGAGGAGATGACCGTCGGCGAAGGTGTCGGTGATCAACGTCTGCGGTCAGTGGTGTGCGTGCCAGACAACGGGCACCAGGGGGCTGGTGCTTCAGCACAGCAGAGAGGAGTCGAGTCCCGCCAGGATGATCCGATGTCCCTTCCTCAAGTCTCTTCCAGGAGCTGGAATTCCCCGTGCACACATTGTCAATGCGGACAACACCACAGCGGGACCGGAGCATTAGATGATGGTGAGCGGCGGGCCTCTGCACGTGGACATGCGGGTCCGGCTGACGGGTTGACTCCTACGTTACCTTTTCCTGCGTTATTAATGTCGTGTGTCGGGGCGGATGTATTTGGGGCAGAGTGTTCTGGGGTTCCAGCGTCGCAAGCGCGTGGGGATAGGGATAATCTGGCGGACTTAGTGGGTTGTTTAAAAGAGTTAGTGGGGCGGTTAGGGGGGCCACGCCCCTCAGGCAGGCGGTTGCGTCCCCGGTTGCGGTTTGGACGGGTCAACATACGAGCGCCCCAATCCTGGGTACGGGAGTTATATCACCTGGGGAGGTGGGGGATTCGGTAGCGGTCTCGGTGCAGACGGAGTCGCTGAAGGAGGTGGATAGGGTGCGGTTAGATGATCGTGCACGGGGCGAGGTTTATGTGTGTTACGAGGGCCCGTTGGGAGCCCATTTGAAACAGGAGGTTAGAGAGCGTATTTGGAAAGACGAGTACGTTGAAATTTTTTCCCTTCTGCCTTTGGAAAAGTTTAATTTGGATAAGGTTAAGCGCAACGAAACTAAGAAGGATGAGGAGGAGAAGAGACGGTATAGGTTAATCCCGAAAACATTCGTCAATTGGTTGCAGGCTTTTGTGTGCCATTGCATATGTATTGAAGGATTTATTGTTAAAACTGCAGTATAAGTTTGATATTCATTCATGTGGATTTTTATTCTCCTGATATAATACTTATCTTTGTAACTTAATATATTCATATAAATACATATCACTTATTTTATGTATGGATGTCCGGGCGGAGAGCATATGTGGATTGAGTATTTGTCTCTTTCCCTGTCGGCGTTCCCCTTGGATACTCATTAATATTCACTCATTATTTTTGCTTCACTTTATTTATTATTGCTGTTTTTTCAGCATCTTATTATCAATTTGTCCTTGTTGTCACTTATCTTCATTTTTGACGAATAGTTTGTCTATTATGATTTATAATTCGCCACTTCTTCATTATTATTTTTATGTATTACTTGTTTTATCAGGATATATTATTCTATATTTGAATGCGCTGGCATTTTTTTGAAAAACTTTATTCCATTATAATGTGTCTATGTAATATGTGCGGTGGATGATATTATTATGCTTTTAAAATCGGCCCATATTCCAAACGGAAGAGGAATTATTTGTTCGTAAATTTCTCTCCACACAACTGCTGAATATTACCAGTGTTCTCTCATCTTAGTTGCTGTCTGTGTGTGTCGAGTTTGTCGTCTCCGGGCCCTGCTCGTGCTACTGATTGTACCTGTCTGCGCGTGCGTGGTTTCCGGAGCCGCGCATGCGTGGTCGGGTCTCAGTGGCTCGGTGCTGGGGTCTTGCAGTGACGTACTTCGGCACACACGACGGAACACATTCAGGCTCCTATTGGCCTGATAAGTCAGCTGATCTCTCGACCTATCATACTTAAGAGGTCTAATTTGTACAACTCAGAACACCCCTTGAAAAAGCAATCTACGCGAAACGCGCGTTGGGGTTTTTCTCCATACCTGGGAGCTGTTACAACTGTGGAGCCACATGGGTTAGTAACTTGTTTAGTTTCATTACCAAACTGATGTTTTTGTCATGTTATCTGCCTGGTTATTTGTATACTTAGACCAATGTTTTGGACAGGCTATTTTTCCTATTCGGTCCTCTGAATAACCATTAAATGGGTATTGACTAGACTAAATTGTAGTCACTACCATTGTAGTCACTACCTTGTTATCCCCCATTACTCTTTACAAACGATACATTATATTGGGGATACTAATAAAACATTTTGGACATGAATAGATACATTTTGTTAGCCTCTATCGCATCATTCTAAGGAAGTTACTTTAGAGCATACTAATGACAACTCATTTTGGGAACTTTCCCAGTTTTATGCATATATAACAAAAAAATATTTTTTGTGGCTCCATATTGTCTCCTACTGCAGAGATATGCAGTGATTTGGTTTGTAGTCTGTATTTTAACCATGTATTTTTGTACTGTCCAATAAAATTTGTAATTTTCGATATAACTGGTGTTTTTCTGGTTCAATAGTATTTGACTCCTTTTTCTCGTGTATATATTATTTCGCGATATTGGCAAGTGTTATTGGGGAGAAGGCGCCGGACAATTGCTCGGCGCTGTTTTGCTACTTGGACACGGTGGGGGAGGCTCATAGGGTCTATGGGGGTCAGGCATGGCTCCGGTACGACAAACAATTTCATCAACGAAAGGCGGTACGGCCAAACATCCGGTGGGACCATAAGGACATAGCCTTGTGGTTGAAGGTAACTGCGTTATACAAGCAGGGTCAGTCCTTTCCCGGGAGCGGGGCGGGAACCTCTGCTCAGGCTGGGCAGGAGTCGGGCTCCAAGCTTGGAACATGCTGGCAATTCAATGAAGGCCAATGTAAATTCGGAGCCACCTGTAAGTTTAAGCATGTCTGTTCCCATTGTAGCGGGCAGTCCCATGGGGCGGCAAAATGCTTTAAAAAAGGGCGCCGACAAGGGGGAGCAAGTGGGTCCTCTGGTCATGGGGGTGACGCCAGTGATAGTCAGAAAGATGGCCCCCTATCTAAGTAGATACCCCGACAAGGAAGGTGCGTTGCTGCTTAGTTCAGGTTTTAGTTCGGGTTTTATTATTCCGCCCCCGCCTCACGCGGTCCCTTTTACGCAGCGCAACTTGTGGTCGGCTTATCAGCATGCAGGGGTAGTATCAGAATAACTTAAGAAAGAGGTGGAGCTGGGCAGAATGGCGGGCCCTTTCACGTCGGTTCCGGTGCCGGATTTGGTAGTGTCACCCTTGGGCATGGTGCCAAAGCGGGAACCGAACAAGTTCCGCCTGATACACCACTTGTCGTTTCCAAAAGGGTTGTCGGTTAGCGATGGGATAGATCCTGACTTGTGTTCGGTCGTCTATACGTCATTTGATGCGGCGGTACAGCTGGTGCGCGGGTAGGGACGGGGTGCGTTAATGGCAAAGACTGACATCGAGGCAGCTTTTAGTTTGCTGCCGGTGCACCCTGACAGCCAGCGGCTTTTGGGGTGTTACTGGAATGGGGGATATTTTGTTGATCGTTGCCTGCCAATGGGCTGTTCGGTGTCGTGTGCGTATTTCGAGGTTTTTAGTACCTTTTTAGAGTGGGTTGTGAGGAGTGTTGCGGGAGTGAATTTGGTTATACATTATCTCGATGACTTTTTGTGTGTTGGTCCGGCGGGTTCGGGAATGTGCGCGAACTTGCTGGAGACGGTTACGTGGGTGTCCCGGGAATTTGGGGTCCCCTTGGCGGCTGATAAGACGGAAGGTCCGATGTGATCCATTTGTTTTTTAGGGATTGCTATAGATTCGGTGAAAATGGAGTGTAGATTGCCGGAGGATAAGCTGGTGGCTTTGCGGTTGGAGGAGGACAGAGCGTGTCGGCTTAAAAAGATCACGTTACGGGAGTTACAGTCGCTGTTGGGGAAGTTAAATTTTGCCTGCCGCATCATGCCGATGGGTAGGGTGTTTTGCCGTCGGCTGTCAGCTGCGACGGCGAGGGTTAAGGAGCCGCATCATTTTATCAGGTTGGTAGCTGATCACCGAGAGGATTTGCAAGTATGGCTTGATTTCTTGGCTACATACAATGGGCGCTCCTTATGGATGTCTCAGGCATTGGAAAGTTTTGATATGGAATTGTTCACTGATGCGTCGTGAGTGGTGGGTTTCGGAGCGTTCTTTGGAGGTCAGTGGTGCGCGGGTACGTGGCCGGCCTCATGGGTGGAGGGGGGGGGGGTTTGACGCGCAACTTGGCCCTGCTCTAACTATTTCCCATAGTGGTGGCAGTCACCATTTGAGGGGATAGGTTCCGGGACAAAAAAGTTCGCTTTCATTGCGACAATATGGGGGTTGTTATGGCAATAAACAATGTGTCAGCGTCGTCTCCTCCGGTTATTCGCTTGTTAAGAAAGTTGGTGCTCACTTGTCTGCAGTTGAATGCGTGGGTAGTGGCGGTGCATGTACCGGGGGTGGACAATTGTATCGCTGACGCGCTTTCTCGCTCACAGTGGGGTCGTTTTCGTCAGCTGGTGCCGGACGCGGACTTGACTGGGATGGACTGTCCCAGTCATCTTTGGGAGCTGGTGTACGGGCTGCCGGTGCCTTGATTGAGCGATCCCTAGCCAGATCGACGTGGGCAGCATATTCCGCTGTATGGCGTCAGTGGGAAGAGTTGATTAGGTCACTGGGGGATGTGGTGTCTGACAATGACAGGATACTTGCGTTGCTGTTTTGGCTGGGGGAGGCATTTTCTGCGGGTTGCACGGTTGCCAAGGTCAATCGCTTTATGGCGGCCATAGCTTTTGGTTTGAAGCTCCGGAGCTTGGTGGACGTCACAAAGCATTTCTTGGTGAGCCAAGCATTGCGGGGTTTGAGAAAAGGTGTGGTGGTACGGGACAGGAGGCGTCCGGTATCATTTCAGTTGCTTTGTGAGTTGGGTGATGTGGTGTGGCAGGTGTGTAAATCACCTTCTGAGAGTAAGCTGTTTCGTTTGGCTTTTTCTTTAGCCTTTTTCGGGGCTTTCCGGGTGGGGGAGCTGGTGTCCCCTAGTGCGTCTACGCCGGGTGGTGTGAGGCAGGATGATGTGAATGTGTATGAGGATAGAGTGGAGATAGTGCTTCGTTATTCCAAAACTGATCAAATGGGTAGGGGAAGGAGGTTGGTGTTGTTTGCTTTGCCGGGGAAGGCGGTATGTCCGGTTTCCTGCCTCAGGGAGTTCTTGTCGGGCAGTTATTTCGGATTCACCGTTACTTCGGCATTCGGATGGTACTTTCCTGTCGCGTTTTCAGTTTGTGGCAGTGTTTAAAAAGTGTTTGGTGGCATGTCAGGTGGGGGCGGAACAGTACTCGTCTCATTCCTTTCGGATAGGAGCGGCGACGGAAGCTGTGAGGTGGGGTTTGGACGACGCCGGGGTGCAGCGCATCGGGCGCTGGGAGTCAGTGCGCTTTCGCTCGTATGTTCGTCCTCATATGCTGTAATTTATGTTTTTCTGCATTACTGATCTGGGGGTGTGCGTTCCCGCCTGTGATGTGGTGTTGTGTGCAAGGGTGAATGGTGTGCGAGTATGTTTTTCCTTTGTTTTACAGGCCCTCCTCCTTGTTTGGTGTGGATCATGGGGCATTCTTATGTGTACTGGGGTGCTCAGGATTCCGCGGGACGCAGCAATTTTGCGATGGATGGGTTTCCGTGGTATTACCTGGGGCAGGGTGTTACAGGAGTTTTGTCAATGTATTCTGTGGGATCGCTGCTCCTCTGTTGCGGAAATGCTGCGGTTCTGCCGCAAAAATCACAAAATGAGAAAAAAAAAAAGGTACTTTTTTAAACTGATAAAAAAGTTTAGACTTACCCCGGCCGTAGTCCTGGTGACGCGATCCTCTATTCTTAGCGCAGCCCCGCCTCCTGTCATGACGTTTCATCCCATGTGACTGCTGCAGCGGTCACATGGTCTACAGCGTCATCCCAGGAGGCGGGGCTACGTTCAGAAGAGAGAGATGAGTCACCAGGACTACGGCCAGGGCAAGTCTAAACTTTTTTTTCCCTGCAAGATTCCCGCAGCGGACATGCCTCACGAAACCTGCACCACTATTTGGTGCGGTTTTGCGGGCAGAATTCCCTGCGGCTACCGGGGCGGATAAGCTGTGTAGTTTTATATCCACCTAGTGTGTCCCTTATGAACCTCAGACGGAACCCCGGAACGGAAGCGAATGGTGATGTGTACAGGCCCTAACCCAAAAGTTTTGTATTTTTTTAAGCTGGTTCACAAAAAAAAAAAAATCCAAATTCTACTGGACCAATTGCCTATTTAGAGACCGGCAGCAGCTCCAGGAGCGACATCATAAGGGACACACTAGGCGGATATGCTGAGTAAAACTACACAGCTTATCCGCCCCGGTAGCCGCAGGGAATTCTGCCAGCAAAACCGCACCAAACAGTGGCGCAAGTTTCGTGAGGCGTGTCCGCTGCGGGAATCCTGCAGGGAAAAAAAAGTTTAGACTTGCCCCGGCCGTAGTCCTGGTGACGCATCTCTCTCTTCTGAACGTAGCCCCGCCTCCTGGGATGACGCTGTAGACCATGTGACCGCTGCAGCAGTCACATGGGATGAAACGTCATGACAGGAGGCCGAGCTGCGCTAAGAATAGAGGATCGCGTCACCAGGACTACGGCCGGGGCAAGTCTAAACTTTTTTATACATTTAAAAAAGTACCTTTTTTTTTTCTCATTTGTGATTTTTGCGTCAGAACCGCAGCATTTCCGCAACAGAGGAGCGGCGATTCTGCAGAATACATTGACACGTTGCGGCTTAAAAAGCCACACTGCAGGTCCATTTTTTTTGCAGCGTGTGGATGAGATTTGTTCACATCTCATCCACTCTGCTGCGACTGTGATACGCTGCGGATTATCCACAATAAAATGTGTTGCATAAAATCCGCAGTGTTCATGCCTAGTGTGTTCCTACCCTAAGGCCGGATTTAAACGAGCGTGTGCTTTTTGTGCGCGCAAAAAACGTGGCATTTTGCGCATGCAAAAGATCCATAACAGCTCCGTGTGGCAGCAGCGTATGATGCGTGGCTGCGTGATTTTCACGCAGCCGCCATCATTATGACACTCTGTTTGTATGTTTGTAGCACGTGGTGCTTTTCTGTTTTCATTCATAGTTTATACGGCTGCGGAAGTGCTGGGCGGGATTTTCACACACCCATTGACTTCAATGGGTGCGTGATGCGCGAACAACGCACAAATATCGGACATGTCGTGAGTTTTACGCAGCGGACACACGCTGCGTGAAAATCACTGACAGTCCGCACGGCCCCATAGAGTAACATAGGTCCGTGCGAGGCGCGTAAAAATCACGCACATTGCACGGACGTATTACACGTTCGTCTGAATAAGCCCTAACAATAAGGCCCAGTTCACAGAGTTTTTGGGCCTTGATATTGACTCGGACGCTGCGTCAGAATCAGCACCAAACAACTTCCAAAACCGCCTCCCATTGATTTAATCTGAAATCAATGGGAGCCAGTCGCGGAAAAAAGAAAAAGCAGCACGTCCTTTCTTGCCGCGGTTCCGCCTCTGACCTCCCATCGAAATCAATGGGAGGCAGAAAATGCATTTTTCACTGCATTTTTTGTCTGCTGTCCTCAATCGCCGCGGGCAAAAAACGCGGCAAGATAGGGTGGTCACAGGTACGTGCGGTCGCTGGTGCGCGCGATCGGTCACGCGGGCAGTGTTTGACGGCCCCCCCATGACGAGAGGGGGGGCCCCGCAGCTCACGACATTCTTTTGGTGAAAAAAACGAGCCCCATTGCAGGGGCCTGTTTTTTTTCTACCAAAGGCAAGTCGCGGCAGTTGCCGGGCCCCCCTTTCAATTAGGTTTGGCCGGGCCCCTCACATCAGTACCCCTAATACCCCCCTGATGGCGGCCCTGGGTAGCATGATATAGTGCTGGACGGAGTACCGTTAACAGGCGGTGCCACGGTAGGGGGGGCCAGAAAATGTAGCTGTATGGGGCCATGAAATTCCTGATGGCGGCCTTGACTGTGTGAGATACTATAAATGAATTCAGTGCTTCCAAATAGAAGTGAGCAAAGCCGACACAATTGAAAACACTTTATTGTATTGTACAGTCTATGTTAGATGTTAGTAAATTGCAAGCTGATTTGGACACATTGAGTGTTTGGGCATCCACTTGACAAATTAGGTTTAATGTAGATACATGTAAAGTTATGCCTCTGGGTACCAACAAGCTGCATGCATCATATGTCCTAGGGGGAGCAATCTTGGGGGAGTCACTTATGGAGAAGGATCTTGGTATACTTGTAGATCATAGACTAAATAACAGCATGCAATGTCAATCAGCTGCTTCGAAGGCCAGCAAGATATTGTTGTGTATTAAAAGAGGCATGTATCACGGTCTGTGGGTATGTGGACCCACTAGGCCGCACTGCCGTAGCAGGTAGGCAGCTGGCCAAACCACAGAGCACCCCAGCAATACAAAGTCCCGCACAAGGGTACCTGAATAGTTCAGACAGTGGCCGAGGCTTTGGCATGGATGGAGGTGGGTGCAGCAGGTTATGCCAGATGTGGCAGATGACAGCAGGTGCAGCACGTTGTGCCAGACGTGGCGGATCACGCTGGATGTGGAAGATGGCACAGGACGAGGCAAATGACAACATGTGCAGTAGACACGACTCCAACACTAGCAGGTACAGGAACAAGAACACAGCATGGGATAGAGGAACAGGTAACAGGGCACGGGTAACAACTGGAACGGGAAAACACTAAGGGACCATTTGCAAGATAGACTTGGGATACACTAACAACGGTGAGGCAAGGATCAGAAGGGCAGGGCCCTTCTTATAGTCCAGGAAATCATGTGTAGTTGATGATGATGATGATTTGTTCACATGTGCGCGCGCTGCCCCTTTAAGACCAGGCATGAGCGTGCGCGCGCACCCTACGGGACACAGAGGACCAGAGCGGAAGTGAGCGCTGGTGTCTCCTAGGAAGGAAATGCGAGCCAGCGATCACTGATCCATGGACGCTACAGAATGGACTCGCTTGACAGGGATATAATATTACCACTTTACAAAGCATTAGTGAGGCCTCATCTAGAATATGCAGTTCAGTTTTGGGCTCCAGTTCATAGAAAGGAGGAAAAAATACAAAGAAGAGCAACGAAGCTAATAAGGGGCGCGGAGAATCTAAGTTATGAGGAAACATTAATAGAATTAAACCTATTTAGCCTTGAAAAAAGACGACTAAGGGGGGACAGGATTAACTTATATAAATATATGAATGCCACATACAAAAAATATGGTGAAATCCTGTTCCATGTAAAAAGCCCTCAAAAAACAAAACTGGAAAAAAAAAAGGTTCAACCTGCAGAGGCGACAAGTCTTCTTTACTGTAAGAACTGTGAATCTATGGAATAGTCACCGCAGGAGCCGTCACAGCAGGGACAGGAGGTGGTTTTAAAAAGAACAAGATAATTTCCTAGAACGAAAAAAACATCAGCTCCTATGTCCATGTGTAGAAATTTTGTTTCATCCCTTACCTCTTTCCCATCGCTTGGTTGAACTGACTGCGCGGGCACAGGAGATCTGATAACTCTAAACCCATCTGTTTAGCTCTTTAATTATAGTTTGACAGAGATAGGGGCCCCCTTCGGTCAACCATCGGCAGCCTGTCAACCAGATCACGGCCACCAGTGGGTTGCCATGTCAGCTGGGGGCCTTACAAGAGGCCCCTATGCCTGCCACGGCTGCATGCCTATTTGACAGGCAATAATGCTTTGGTTGTACATAGTATACCATAGCATTATATACGTGATCAGAAGAACATCTGCTAGTGGGACCTAAAGTATAATTTAGGAAAATGAAATAAACTAAAGTGCATAATTAAAAAAAGGAAATAAAACCACAACATGAACAGCATACAAAAAAAGCAAAAAGAAGAACTACGGCTGAATTTATTTATTTTCCCATTCCCCCCAGATTTATTAAAAGTTTAATCGATAAGTCGTACGTACCCTAAACTGGTTCTATTAAAAAAAAAAAGCTAATCCCGCAAAAAAAAAAAAAAAAGCCCCCATACAGCTTTGTGGATTAAAAAATTTAAAAACTTATGAGTCGACGCAAAAAAAATTATTCTGCAGGCCATAACCTAAAAAAAACAACTCGATACGTAGGGGGTTAAAGAATGAGGAGAGGCGGAAATGCTAATGGAACATAACGCAATTTTAATTAGATCATTTGTGAGGAAATGGAATAAACATAATGTAATATGTAATGTTATACGACTCCTCCGCACTACGAGAACCGATCATTAACCGCAGGTAACGTACAGCTGCAGTGACGCCGCAGATCTTGTTGCAGAAACAACCGCATTTAGCTTGATAACGAATGGCGGATAAGCTGCGTAAAAGCACAAAGCGTACCTGTCCTGTGCGCTGCAGGGAATTTTGTCCGAAAAACTGCACCAAATTGTGGTGCAGTTTTTCAGCTGGAACGTCCGCTGCACGTAAAAATTATGCATGATACTTAGGTAGCCATGTCGTCCTGCAGCCCGACCTTCTGGGATGAGGTTTCAACCTGTGATTGGCTGCAGCGGTCACATGGGATGAAGCTTCATCCCAAGAGGCTGACTTGGTCGAAGAAACACAAAATTCTAGGTAAGTATAAGATATTTTTTTTTTCTGACTTACGGCGGAATTGCAATTTCACCGTCGGAACAATTGCAACATCTGCTATTTGTTGCGGGTTTTACCTCCCGATTGAATTATTTTTTAAATCTTTTTATTGAAATTTTACAACAATACAGAAAGGAATCAGTCAACATTCTCAATTGAAAGACATACATAGATTGTAGTAAGGCAGAATAAGGTACGTTACACGGGATAGTAATGGTGCGCTCGGCACAGTACAGTCCCTCAGACATAGAAGTATATAACAAAAGAAAGCATGAGGATGGCAGATAAATGTTATAAGTAGGCGTAAATCAGACTGGTAAAACAAGTGGGGGGGGGGAGGGATAGAGGGAAGGGGGAGGGGGAGGAACTTTAGGGATAAAGAAACAAAGGAACATATGTAGCCACTCGTGGAGAAAAGAGCACGAAAGCCAAAACGTAAATACATTTAGTTGCGCAGCATTCTTGACATAAGCTATAGACTATATGACCGATAAGCAGCACCTATAGATGTAGAAAAGCAAGTATACGTTGGGGCAGTGGTGTAGCTATAGGGTTCGCAGTTGTGACCGGGCCTCTAGGCCAGGGGGCTTACAGGCCACCCTTACCACATTACTGTGTAGACCTGCCAATGTGATGTCCGCCGTGGGGTCCAACAGCGAAGGATTGGAGGGCAGAACGTCGGCAGGCTCTCCTTTTTCCCAGAAAGTGCCGAAGGGAGCGAGGGGCGGAACGAAGTCAGTGACGAGCGTCCAGGTCAAGGCCCAGCGAACGTCACTGACTCTGTCCATCACTTTCTGGGAGTCAAAGGAGCCCGTGCAAGTTCCTAAAAGTGCTGGGGGAGGGATTAAAAGATGATACGATTTCTGCCTGCTGGGGCTTTGTATCTAAGCCTACCATGTGGTAGGCTTAGAAACAAGGCCTATGTATGATACTGTCTGTTTGGCCCTGTATCTAAGCCCAGCACACGAAAAGCTTAGATACAGAGCCTATGTGTGAGAATGTCTGTTGCGCCCTGTATCTAAGTCTACTATATGCTAGGCTTAGATACAGGGCCGAGCAGACCATATCAGACATGGGCCCTGTATGTAAGCCTACCATGTGTGATACTGTCTGCTGGGCCCTGTAGCTAAGCCTATCATATATGATACACTCAGTGCCACACCATCCATGAGGAGAGACGAGCATCTTGCCTCAGGCGGCGGCCTGCTGCCTCTCTGAGAAGGCCGCGGCGCCCCCTCTTGCACTATAATTGCAAGGCGAGTATGTAAAGTTTTTTTTTTTCTAATAAAAATGTGAGTGCCATTATCTACAGAGGTAGCTATATTTGGAGCACAATATACAGGGGTGGGCTATATGAGGGATACTATATACAGGGGTGGGCTATATGAGGGACACTATATACAGGGGTGGGCTAAATGTGGGGCACTATCTACAGGGGTGGGCTATATGAGGGACACTATATACAGGGGTGGGCTAAATGAGGGACACTATATACAGGGGTGGGCTAAATGTGGGGCACTATCTACAGGGGTGGGCTATATGTGGGGCACTATGTAAAGTGGAGCTATATGTGGGCACTATCTACCGGGGGACAGTATGTGGGCCACTATCTACAGGGGCCAAGGTGTGTGTGTGTGGGACACAGTGTATGGTGCTATTATAATCAGGGGCAGTGTATGGCGCTATTATAATTAGAGGTGCAGTGTATGACGCTATTATATTTTGTGGCTTAGTGTGTGGCACCATGAGAATTTTATTTTCATTTATAGGTGCAGAAATGTTTGAAAAGTGAGAAGCTGAAGACATCTGATCGGAAAACTGCAGAAATGGTCTTTGCCAGGGAGAAGTCATCATGGAGGTCTGGACCGGATGGAGAAGAAAAGAGAAAAATAACTAGTCTGAGACGTCACCGGTGAGTCACTGTATGATCTGCAGCGAGATGGTGGGTGGTATGATTTTTTTTGGTGAAACAGCAACTCCCAGCATATCCTTACCATTGTTCGGGCCATGCTGGGAGCTGTAGTTTTACAGTAGGGGTTGCACTAAATCGAGCTTTATTTGTTCTGGTGTTGTGTATATGTACTGAGCTTGGTTCTCATGCAAGAGAGAACATGCGGAAAATCCGCAGTATTTACGCTACGTGTGAACTGACCCTTACAGTAGGCATTGACGGAGCGAGAGCAGGACTGGTAACTAGTATTCTGCAGTACATGGGGTTTATTGATTCCCCAATGTCTTTTGGACTAAGGCCGGGACTTGGGGTGGAATTTATTGTGGCTGGCGTTTCATATGCCAGTATTGACAGACTGAAAAGTTGGATTAAACTCTGACACATTTATTAAGAGGTAAAGACCCAGCGATGCAACTGAAAGCTGCGGGCTGTCGGCCATGAGAAGTTTGCTGGGGGCGACGGGACCCAGTAAGGACTTTTGCATTGGGGCCCATGAGCCTATAGCTACACCCCTGGTCCTGAGGATGTTAATCTGGCAGTCGTCCGGGGATCCAGGGCACCGGGCCATAAATCCGGGTCCTCTCTCCTGTAGAGTGTAAGCTCCTTTGGACAGTGTCTTCTCTCCTGTAGAGTGTCAGCTTCTTCCAGTCTCAGCGTTTGACTGCAGTCACCCCTAGGTGGCACTCACTGCAAAGTAACATCTATATGGCAGAATAATAAGTCCCAGCGATGTCTACTTCTTATTGCAGCCAATTTGGTGTTACACCAGGATCGGGACTGATGCAGAAACGTTTACTTCTGCCAGTCTTTTCCTGTATGACCCCTCCTCCCCTAGGTTGCAGAAGCACGAGGTGCTGGGAGATGTAGTCCTGCGCACTCCTGGAAAAGAAGTGCTGATGCCGGATGTTAGTCGCTGCTTGGTACCAGCTGCAGCATCCAAAAACACCTCAAGAAATGACGCACGACTTCTTTTTATGAGGCTATTTTTTTAATTTCAGAAGCGGAAAAATACCCCCCGTGAACAGCACAGTGAATTTCCCATTGAAATCAATGGGAAACTTTTTGCAGGCGTATTTCAAGCGTATTTTAGAGGGTAATACGAGGCTTTTAGCGGGATTGCTGCGTTTTTTCCGTCCGGAATTGCGGACGGAAAATTGGCAGCAGAATACAGTAGCAGCAAAGTGGGCGAGATTTAACAAATCTCATCCAGACGCTGCGGAAAAACTTCCGACCAGAAATTGACCTGCGGTCGGTATTTTTCGGACCTCAGCGGGTCAATTCCTGCTGCGTTTTTCAGAGGAGACGTCACCATCCCCCATCATAGTGAAAAACGCCGCAAAATACGCACCATTTTGTGTAGCAATTCCGATATGTGTGGACAAGCTCTAAGGGTACGTTCACACGCAGTGTTTTCAGGCGTATTTCGGGACGTTTACGCCTCGAAAAACGCCTGAAGAAACGGAAGCTGAACGCCAACGAACATCTGCCCATTGAAAAACATCATTTAGTTCATACGGGGCGTCTTTTTAGGGCATGTTCACACGGCTTAGTAAGATACGTCTGAAAATACGGAGCTGGTTTCAGGCGAAAACAGCTCCTGATTTTCAGACGTTTTTGTAGCAACTCGCGTTTTTCGCTGCGTATTTTACGGCTGTTTTTGGAGCTGTTTTCTATAGAGTCAATGAAAAACTGCTCCAAAAACGTCCCAAGAGGTGACCAGCACTTCTTTTTACGCGGCGTATTTTGAAAACGAGGCGTAAAATCACGCCCCGTGGGAACAGAACGGCGTAATTCCCATTGAAATCAATGGGCAGATGTTTGGAGGCGCATGTTCTTAGCCGGTATGTTCACGCGCTTAACAAAAAACGTCTGACAATACGGAGATGACTTCAGAGAAAACAGCCTCTGATTTTCAGGCGTTTTTGAAGCTGAACATGAAATTTGGAGCTTCTTTTGAGGCGTTTTTCATAGTGTTTTTTTCAGGGGTGTTTTTGCAGGCGTAAATCGAGACATAAAACACACACAGAGTTTTTTGACACGGAAACTGCGCCAAAAAGCTAGTCAAAAACGGCCCGAAAATGCCTCCCGTCGTTTTCAATGGGAGGCAGGGGCGGTTTTCTCCCGTGAGCAGTAAAACCGGCTCGCGGGAGAAAGGGTATGTTCACACGACAGCGTCCGTAACGGCTGAAATTACGGGGATGTTTTCAGGAGGAAACATCCCCGTCATTTCAGCCGTAACGGCATGTGCAGGAGCTTGAACGCCGCGTCCATTACGGACGTAACTGGCGCTGCTTTTCATTGGAGTCAATGAATAACGGCTCCAATTACGCCCCGAGAAGTGACAGGTCACTTCTTTGACGCGGGCGTCTATTTACGCGCCGTCATTTGACAGCGGCGCGTAAATACACGCCTCGTGTGAACAGACAAACGTCAGCCCATTGCTTTCAATGGGCAGATGTTTGTCAACGCTATCGGGGCGCATTTTTCGGACGTAATTCGGGGCAAAAACGCCCGAATTACGTCCGTAATTAGTGTGTGTGTGAACATACCCAAAGAAGAGACATGCCCTATCTTCGGGCGTTTCCGCCTCTGACCTCCCATTGACTTCAATGGGAGGCAGAGAAAGCGTGTTTCGCGGCGTTTTATGCCCGCAGCGCCCAATGGCCGCGGGCGAAAAACGCAGAGAAAATCGGCGTGCAGGCAGACCAAAATCTGCCTCAAACTTCCAAAGGAATTTTGAGGCAGAAATTCTGCCTGCAAAATACTACGTGTGAACTTAGCCTTAGGGTATATATGTGCACACACACTAATTACGTCCGTAATTGATGGACGTATTTCGGCCACAAGTCCCGGACCGAACACAGTGCAGGGAGCCGGGCTCCTAGCATCATACTTATGTACGATGCTAGGAGTCCCTGCCTCGCTGCAGGACAACTGTCCCGTACTGTAATCATGTTTTCAGGGAGGATGATGTCATCTGAGAGGCTCCGCCCATTCAGCCTGGCTGGGAGCTGCTAACATCTATAAGTGCCGACCCGAAGCTTCAGAATGTCTGCGCTGCTCTTTGTGTCCTTTATCCTGCAGGTCGGGTACTGTCAGGGTGAGTGAACAACACGTGACCAGAACAACGCTGCATTAACCCTGTAACGCTGCATTAACCCTGTATTAACCCTGTATTCTGTAATAACCCTGTAACGCTGCATTAACCCTGTGTTAGTCAGCCTCTGCTTCATTGTATCAGCTCCACATGTCTAATGGGGCTCGCTGCTGTGCTTTGTGTGTTATAGATAGCAGAGCTGAATTTGCAATTAATCTGCTGGCTACCATCACATATCTGCCTTATATTCTAAAAGTATTATATATAATCATTTATTTCACTATATACTATTATGCACTGTATACTATTGTAATATATTATTATACTGCCTGCTACTTTAGACCTTGTTCACACCCAAAACTTTTCTGGAAATTTAAACTGCATCGAAAACATTTCCAAAAACGATGGTAATTCTGTTCTGGATGAACGTGCGGATTTTGCTGTGGAAACGCTTCATACACGCGGCTGTTACATGTAGGGGGGGGGGGGGGCATTGTTTGGAGGGGAAAATATCTCCGCCATGTGGCTTGGTAAATGAGGTGTAGAGAATATGCCAGTAACTCCTGGTCAATATCACATGGCGGAGCCATAGAATGCCCGTCTGTGCCCACCACAGACAATGTATAGACTGTACACAAATCATTCTTTTTTTATGTTTTTGTAAAATAAGGCTATGTTCACACGCAGAGTCAAAAAGTCTCAAATTACGGAGCGGTTTTCAAGAGAACAGCTCCTGATTTTCAGACGTTTTTGAAGCCACTCGCGATTTTCGCTGCATTTTTTACGCCCGTTTTTGGAGCTTTTTTCAATAAAGTCTATGGAAAACTGCTCCAAAAACGTCCCAAGAAGCGTCCTGCACTTCTTTTTCGCGGCCGTTTTTGTACGCGTAAAAAAACGCAGCGAAAAATGTTAAATGTCTAATTAAATAAATGTCGTTTCTTCAAATATTGACACTGAATGTGAAAGGCGTCTCAACCCCAGCAAAAAGGGAAAAAAAAATGTCTGAAAAAACGAAGGGTGGACGTAACATGGCTTCGAATCGTTCCCCGCCAACCCACCTTCACATTACCACTAATAAATAAAACTCAGACACCATTAGGCCCAGTTCACAGATTTTTTTTGGCGCTGATTTGATGTGTAAACCACGTCGGAATCAGCGCCAAAACATCCGAAAGCCCCCCCCCCCTTATTTCAAGTGGTGGAATTTTGAAGCAGACTTTTTCCATCTGCAAAATACTCAGAATACCACATATCAGGGTCCTTGGAGCCACAATCACCTGGGGGTCATCTGCCCACAATACCTTATTACCCCCAGCCGTGTGCCCAGCTCAGAGGCACCTATACCACCTGCAGATGCCATGTTCCAACCACTAATGACTTCTTAAGGATGTCACCTCTCGGAGCCCAACATACCAGCCAGATAGAAAGATCCAACCTCCAAATTTTGGGGGAAGACATACCTTTGTTGAACCCCCCCCCCCAATGCGAGTTTTAACGCCTATTTGAAGAATTCCCCCACCTCACAGCGAGCAGGCCATGAATCACTAAAGCCTGCGAGTCCCTCCATCCAGCAAGGCTGACCCAATCCCATCTTGCAACGTCAAACACCCCATGTCAACGCTCACATCATTCTGATCACCTCCCTCCTCCCCCCAGAAATAGCCGTCACCTGACCCCAAATCCAGTGACGCCACTATTCCTGGACACAAAGCCGGACCGCTCTATTTACTTTCATCCGGACTTTGTTACTCTCAACGGGTCGAGCCTCCGCTGTTCCCTAGGGACAATATCTGATGAGACCGCAACCAAGCGAGGAAGCAGAGCCCATAAATGGAGCAAATTGTTCATCGCCTCCTTCACCAGCCCACAGAAGGGGCACAGACTGAGGTCATTGCCTCCAACATGAAGGACAAGGATGACACGAGGTATGAATGGAACTCTGGCAAAACCGGCCCTCAGCAGACCCCAAAATCCCAGCCATAACCTGACCCCATAACATATGTGAAAAACCCAGCTGGTGCCGCTTAGGCCTCGCAGACGCTCTCGAAGCACCCAGTACACAAACAAGTGTCCTAAGAGCCACACCAGGCATGGACGCACATCTATAACCGGAAAAGGAAAAAAAACTACAGCACCCGGAGCATTTAGACAACATAAACCGTAGCAAAAAAAAACAAAAACGACAGAATGTGAAATTGAACATAAGAGCAGAACCAAATAGATTCCCACCTACAAATGCACCTAAAACCAGGCTCGTCGAACCTCCATCTGGCGGCCGAACCAATGCAGAAGAAATGAGACGAGAACCCGCTTTTCCCCGATTCACCCCTTTTCGCAAACACTTCTGAAAAACAGCATTAAATCGATATCTGGACAGAAGAGACCCGTCCCATCTTTCCGACCCCCACTCACCGTACGCTTCCAGACAACGGACTGGACAAACCCCCATCCCGGCGACTGAAAACAAAACCACCCATGTACCCCTATCAAACCGATCCGATTTACACCGTCACAAACAAAATTCTCTTCCACTCCAGCAACCTTATCCCGGTTTCTTACATAATAAAGAAGAAGAAGGGACACTTTCTACACACACACACACACACACACACACACACACACACACACACACACACACACACACACACACACACACACACACACACACACACACACACACACACACACACACACACACACACACACACACACACACACACACACACACTCTCTCTCTAATACTGTATGGGGGCTGTGTGTGTTCCTACCCTAAAAAGTGATTTAGACTGGCTTTCAGGGCGGTTCTGTTTGTAATGAAATAAGGCACCTGTGTTACGCTTCATTCACCGTCGGAGCTTTCCGTTGGAACTGGATCTTGGCTGACACAAACGGAAACCAAAGGTTTCAATGGTGACGGATCCGGTCCCAATGGTTGCCGTTTTTCTCAGTTGTCAAGGGTTCCACTATTTTGTCGGAATCAATAGCGTAGTCGACTGCGCTATTTATTCCATCAAAAAAACGGAAACCTGACGGAATGGTGACAAACTGAAACCATTAGCAATATTTCCGTCACCATTGGTATCAATGGTAATGCAAACGGAAGCTAAGGTTTCCGTTTGAGGGGTTCCCCTGACTGAAACCGCCGATGGAACCCCTCGACGGAAAGCCAGCGCTGATGTGAACACGCCCTAAACGGTGTAGATTTGAAACGCGATAAACAATGCATGAATAGCTGTTTTTCTCAATTCCTTCCTTAAATTTTTTTATAAAGGATAAACAATATAATATATACACTCAAACAATGTGCAATTGAAAAATACAACTCATCTCGCAACAAACAAGCCCCCATATTGCTGTATCGACATAAGAGTAAAAAAAGTTATGACTCTTGGAAGGCGGGGAGGGAAAAACTAAAAAGAATGCATGGTCCTTAAGGCTGAAATAGACCTGGTCCTTAAGGGGCTTAACTAGCGAAGACCGGGCACCATAGCAAACTTTTGACTGGGACCCCCCTAGGTACCACACGCAGCCCCCCTTATAGATAGTGCCCCCTGTAGATTGTGCCATACAGCCCCCCTGTAGACAGTGCTATACAGCTCCTCCTGTAGACAGTGTCACACCCCACTTGTAGATTGCGCCCCCACCTCCCCTTGTAGATAGTGCCATACAGCCACCCTGTAGATATCGCCATAAAGCCCCCCATGTAGATAGAGCCATACAGCTCCCTTTGTATATAGTGCTACACAGCCCCCCTCAATTGTATATAGTGCCACACAGCCCCCCTTAGTAGATAGTGCCACACACAGACCCCTGTAGATTGCACCACACACAGCTCCCTGTAGATAGCCCCACATCCCTCCCCTTGTAAATAGTGCCATACAGCCCCCCTAGTAGATAGTGCCACACAACCCCCCCTTAGTAGTGCCACACAGCCCTTTGTATATAGTGCCACACAGCTCCCCCCATGTATATAGTGCCACCGTGCTCCCCTCTTGTATATAGTGCCACCGTGCTCCCCCCCTTGTATATAGTGCCACCCTGCTCCCCCCCTTGTATATAGTGCCACACAGCCTGCCCCCCCCAAAAAAAATATATTGTACTTGCCTGGCCCCTTTCCCGCGACGGACGGAGCGCTGCACAGGCTCCGGTCGGGACACATGCACAGACCAGAGTGATGCAGTAACGTCATCACACCGGCCAGTGCAGGGAGTCTTCCGAGCGCCTTATAGGCTACAGAATATTGAAATGGAGCCCCCCAGATTTTGATTAACATACCCCTGGCTGCACTACATAACTACAAGCCTCCTCAAACTCTTGCGTATGCGCCATTGCCTTGTACTCCCCTGGCATGCGCGGTGCAGCGATGAAGCCGGACAGAGTACTCCTCGCTGCATGGTGCGTGTCCAAGTAGTACAAGGCAATGGCGCATCAGAGAAACTTGTATCAGCGAGGGGGATGTCAATCAAACATGGAAAGGTGGGTTTGGAGTCAGGACTATGTGACTCTTCAGGATAGCGGCACCGCCCCGTGACCCTTTAATAACTAATTAACATATAGTGCGCGCCATTTTAAAAGTTGATTTCATAGATTTTGCTGCATCTGAAAATTACATACATTTGGAAATATTGTCAGGTCATGTATTACAGCATGGTGGCGGTTAAAGGGGTTAAAACTACCAGACAGGTTCCAATTAAATATACAATGCATTGAAAACAATTCTATCTGCCCTGCAATTTTGTTATTATAAATATATCCTATATAATTACAGCATCAGAACCAAACTCTGACATATATACAGCACCAGAACCAAGCTCATACATATATACAGCTCCAGAACCAAGCTCATACATATATACAGCACCAGAACCAAGCTCAGTACATAAATATAGCTCCAGAACCAAGCTCATTACATATATACAGCACTAGAACCAAGCTCAGCACATATATAAAGCATCAGAACAATTCTCAGTACATATATACAGCATCAGAACCAAGCTCAGTACATAAATACAGCCCCAGAACCAAGCTCAGTGCATATATACAGCGCCAGAACAAAGCTCAGTACATATATACAGCACCAGTACAAAGCTCAGTACATATATACACATCACCAGAACCAAGCTCAGCACATATATACAGTACCAGAACCAAGCTCGGTACATATACGGCTCCAGAACCAAGCTCATACATATATACAGCCACTTGTAGATAGTGCCCACATATGGACTCCAGAGCTGCAAGCCAATAGTGCTAACCACTAAGCCACCTTGCTGCCCTACATATAGCTCCCCCTATAGATAGTGCTCCACATATAGCTCGCCCTGTATATAGTATCTCGCATATAGCCCACCCCTGTAGACAGTGCCCTACATATAGCTCCCTTGTAGATAGTGCCCCACAGGTAACCCACCCCTGTATATAGTGCCCCACATATAGCCCACCCCTGTAGATAGTGCCCTACAAATAGCTCCCCCTATAAATTATGCTCCACATATAGCCCACCCCTGTATATAGTGTCCCACATATAGCACACCCCTGTAGATAGTGCCCTACATATAGCTCCCCCTGTTTATAGTACTCCACATCCCCACATATAGACCCCCTGTAGATAGAGCCCCCCTGTAGATAATGCCACTCACAGTTTTATTAGAAAAAAAAACAAACTTTATATACTCACATGATTTCTTTCCCGCGCCATCTACATACTGAACAACGCAAGCGTTGAAAGGCGCCGATTGGCAGGATCTGGTCATTCAGAGCTAATGCATGTAATACAGAGAGGGAGCAGCAGCCTATAATATTCATTTGTATCTACGTCCAGAGGACGCAAATACCAGTGAATGTGGCTGTCGCTAGCACTGGGGGTTGGAGACGCCACTGGGCATGAGGGGGTCCGAGCCGCCCGGCCCATAAAAGTTAGAGGCCCGATGGCGTGGGCCCTGTAGTGGCCCACCAGGCATGGAGGGCCGTTGACGTCAGGTGGCACGGGCCCCCTCATGCCGCAGGCCTCATAGCGTTGGTTACGCCACTGGTAGTGTTCACATTAACATTTGTATCTAAAATTAGACCATTATCTCATCTTATATATCTATTATCTCTAGGCGTTTCATCCCCAAGCTTTGGGGGATCCTCAAATCAATGTGGATATTAACACGTTAGTGACCGCCAATACGTCTTTTCACGGCAGCCACTAATGGGCTTTATTCCGATGCAATAGCCTTTTTTACGGCGCTGCATCGGAATAAATAAACAGAGCAGGAAGTATCAGTATCGATCTTGCCAGTTTAACGCCCCAGATGCGGCGCTCAATAGCGAGTGCCGCATCTGAGTGGTTTTGGAGAGAGGGAGGGAGCTCCCTCTAATCCCACCGACACCCTGCGTGTGATCGCAGAGTGTCGGTGTCTTCTGTGGTAGCCGTGGGGTCCCTAGGTCTGCCACTAGTTTTGCCAGAGGCATGGCCTAGCAGATGCCTGTCCGTTATACATTGCAACACAAAAGTATTGCAGTGTATTATAAAAGCGATCGTACGATCGCATAGTGAGGTCCCCTAGCGGGACAAATATAAAGTTAATAAAAAAAAATATAAATGAAAAACCCACTTTTTCCCCTTAAAAAAACAAAACTTTAAAAAGTTACAAATATTCGGTATCGCCGAATCCGTAACTTCCCCAACTATAAAGTTATTACATTATTTAAGTCGAACGGTGAACGCCGTAAAAAATAAAATAAAAAAAAACATTGCAAAAATTGCTGTTTTCTCTGAATCCTGCCTTAAAAAAATTTGATAAAAAGTAATCAAAAAGTTGCATCTACTCCAAAATGGTACCAATAAAAACTACAAGTCGTCTGCAAAAGAAAAGCCCTCCTACAACCGCATCAGCGGAAAAATAAAAAAGTTATGGCTCTTGAAATACGGAGACACAAAAACAAATAATTTTGAAAAAAAAGTGTTTATACTGTGTAGAAGTAGTAAAACATACAAAATCTATACAAATTTGGTATCGTTGCAATCGCAACAACCCGCTGAATAAAGTTATTGTGTTATTTATACCACACGGTAAACGGCGTAAATTTAGGGCGCAAAAAAGTGTCCCAAAATTGTTTTTTTTCTTCTATTCCCCCCCAAAAAAGTTAATAAAAGCTAATCAATAAGTTATATGTACCCCAAAATATGCTATTAAAAACATACAACTTGTCCCGCAAAAAACAAGACCTTATACAGCGATGTCGACGCAAAAATTAAAAAGTTATAGCTCTTGGAATGCGACGATGGAAAAATTTAAAAAATTGCTTGGTCATTAAGGTCTAAAATAGGCTGGTCATTAAGGGGTTAAAAACAGTCAAAAACCGCTGTTGATAAATAATAAAGTAGATAAAGTGCAGTAAAAACTGCTTTACCGGAGCCCTGAGGGTGACTTCAGCAGCGTGATACCGACTATTTACGGATTTAGCCTCCCTCTCGCCCCATCTCCGGCCAGTGTCACAACCTCCCATGATTGGAGGACTGTTCCAGGGGCCGGCACGTTGTCACGGAGACCCGGGGGCGTGTGAAAGCATCGTGATGATATACTGAAGGGAGGACATATCCCAAAGGAGCGCACCTAGGCAGAGAACTGAGTAACGCTATCATCATGCGCTGCCAGGAGGCTAGACCACTTTACTGATATGCTACTTAGTGGTGGGCCGACATAAATATTATTAACCCCTTAAGGACACGGCCAATCTTCGTTTTTTCATTTAAATTTTTTCCTCCCCTCCATCCAAAAGCCATAACTTTTTTAATTTTTTCAGCGACATAGCCATATGAGGGCTTGTTTTTCGCGGGACAAGTTGTAGTATTTTATGGCACCATTTATTGTACCGCATAATGTACTGGGAAGCTGCAAACAAATTATTTGTGGAGTGAAATGGGCAAAATACAGAGATTACGCCAGTTTTTGGGAGGTTTTGTTTTTACGGCCTCCATCAGGCGTTAAAAACTACATATTCACCTTTTTCTATGGGTTGATACGATTACGGCAATACCAAATTTGTGTTTTTTTTAATGTTTTATCACTTTTATAAAAACAAAAAAGAGCCATAACTTTTTAATTTTCTTATAAATTGAGCGAAGTGAGGCCTTATTTTTTGCAGGGCGAGCTTAGTTTTTACCGGTACCATTTTAGGGTACATGTGACTTTTTGATCACTTTTTATTCCATTTTTTTGAGAGCTAAGGTGACCAAAAAAACAGCAATTTGGGTGTTTTATATATATATATATATATAAAATTTAAATTTTTTTTTACGGCGTTCACCGAGCGGGTTAAATAACGCTATATTGTGATAGTTTTGACTATGTTACCAGCTATGTTAACTTTTATTTTATTATTTTAACATTGCTTTAGAGAAAAAATGGGAACGGGAGTTTTCTTGAGCTTTTAATTTATTTTATTTTTTTGGAACATTACTAAAAACTTTATATAACTTTTTTATTTTTCTTACTTTAGTCCCCTTAGCATTTGTTGGATCGGTTGCATGCTATAGTGCAATACTAACGTATTACAGTATATTGCTTTATTGCCCTCTGGCAGGGCTTCAAAGGAGTACAAAGATGGTAGACCTTCATTAGGCCCCCAGGCTGCCATGACCACCATCGACACCCCGCGACCAAATCGATCTGTGACCAGATTACATAGTTCATCACAGCATCTCCCCCAGGGTATAGGCACTGGGGTAACGTCCAATCAAATGCGGGTAAACTAATCCCAAATCAGCGATCCTATCACCCCTTAATCTAAACCCCTGATATAATGGATCCTCTCTGTTAGGCCCCATGCAAACAACCGTATTTTTTCCCTCCCGTAAATACTGGCGTAAATATGGGTCCTTTGTCACCCGTATTCCACCAGTATTTATGGACCCGTGCCCGTAAATATGGGTCTGTTGTCATCCGTATTCCACCCGTTTTTACGGACCCGTTTTCTCTGCTATATTGCACTGCACTAATAGAGAGAAGAGGCTGCTGATCAGTGATGGATAGAGAGAAGGGGCAGCCCCTTCTCTCTATCCAGCACTGATCGCCAGCCTCTTCTCTCTATCCAGCTCTGATCAGCAGCCTCTTCGATCTATCAGTGCCGGACAGGGAGAAGGGGCAGCCCTCTCGGGCAGAGTTTCCGCAGCGGAACGCAGCGATTTAAAGAAAAAGAAGTTCATACGTACCCCGGCCGTTGTCTTGGTGACGCTTCCCTCTTTTGACAACCAGTCCGACCTCCCTGCATGAGGTGGCAGTCCATGTGACCGCGGCAGCCTGTGATTGGCTGCCGAGGTCACATGGGATGAAACGTTATCCCAGGGTGCCAGACTGGAGGAAGAAGCAGGGAGTTCTGGTTAAGTATTAACTTTTTTTTGTTGCAGGTTTTTGAAGGAAACTGTCCAGCGATAGTCACTGTTCAGGGTGCTGAAAGAGTTACTGCCGTTCAGTTCAGCCCCTTCTCTCTATCTAGTACTGATGGTTTAACTCTTTCAGCACCTTCTACAGTGACTATCCCCTGATGTCGCCTAGCAACGCTTCTGTAATTACGGGTGCACACACGTAGCTACCAAAAATTACGGAAGCCACATAGACTTCTATGTGCCTGCCCGTGCCGTAATTACGGCTTGAAATAGGACATGTTCTATATTTTTCAACGCCACGGGCACCTTCCCGTAAGCAAACAGGAAGGTACCCGTGGCCAATAGAAGTCTAATGGCCCGTAATTACGGGCGTTTTTACGTTCGTGTGCATGGGGCCTTCGTATGAAACAAGGAGATAATAGAATTTTTTATGAATTTGAATATAATAAAGGAATTTCAGTATAATACAGCACAGCCAAATCAAAATTATGTGTGAATATAGGTAAAAAAACAAAAAAAAATTGCAAAAACACATTAAAAATGTACCAAACGCGTGGTGCGAATATAGGTCGAAAAATGGCCTGATAAATTATAACAAGGCATTAGCTATATAAACCTATACACATATAAGCTATAGATGGGAAAAGGAGGTAAACAACTACTCAATGAACAGCACAAATCAGAGAATCATTCAGATCCCGCGGTCTAACAATGTTCAATCTGGATATCCACGGGGCTTCCTTACGTAGCAGCAAGTTGTCAATATTGCCACCGCATGGAGATGGACACATTTTTTTCAATCCTGGAATCTCAAACAATTGGGATCCCAACCATGGTGTCACCACACATGTTAACATCTTCCCTATTGTTACCTATGGGGTCCAAAATTTGCCATCTAAATCTCTTATCGTTTTGCCCACATCGTTTTTGGCACAAGGGCATGTCGCCAGATAGACCACCCCCATTGCCTTACAATTGATGAATTCTAGATTGGTTTACACCATCCCCATTGTCGCTCTCTCGAAAGACCTACCAGTATAGATATGCCGGCAAGCCTTCCACGAACCGCATCTAAATGTACCACATATTCTAGTGTGGTTTACCAGTCACCTGCTGCATTAACCCCTTAGTGACCTGCCTATTTTAGGCCTTAATGTCCAAGCAATTTTTTTTTTTTACGTTTTTCCATCGTCTTCATCATTCAGAAGAGCTATAACTTTTTATTTTTTGCGTCGATATAGCTGTATAAGGTCTTGTTTTTTGCGGGACAAGTTGTATGTTTTAGTAGCACAATTTTGGGGTACATATAATTTATTGATTAGCAGTTATTAACTTTTTTTGGGGGGGGATAGAAAAAAACAGCAAATTCGCCACCTTTTTTTGCATCCCACAATCATTTTATTCAGCGGGTTGTTAAGATTGTAACGACGCCAAATTTATATAGATGTTGTATGTTTTACTACTTACACAGTAAAAACACTTTTTTTTTATTTTAAATTATTTGTTTTTGTGTCTCCCTATTTGAAGTGCCATAACTTTTGTATTTTTCTGCCGATGCAGCTGTATGAGGGCTTGTTTTTTGTGAGATGACTTGTAGTATTTATTGGTACCAGTTTGGAGTAGATGCGACTTTTTGATCACTTTTTATCAATTTTCTTTTAAGGCAGGATTCACAGTAATCAGCAATTCTTGTATTGTTTTTTATTTAATTTTTTACGGTGTTCAGTGTAGAGGTTAAATGATGTAATAACTTTATAGTCGGGGTCGTTACGGACGCGGCGATACCAAATATGTGTAACTTTTTAACTTTTTTTTTTTAATAATAAAGCATTTTGCAAGGGGAATAAGTGGGTTTTTAATTTTTATTCACTTGTTTTTTTATTATTAACTTTATTAAAAAAATGTTTTTATTCTTTTACTAGTCCCACTAGGGGACTTCACTATGTGATCGTCCAATCGATTTTATAATACACCTCAATACTTCTGTATTGCAGTGTATTACTGCTTGTCAGTGTAAAACGGACAGGAATCTTCTAGGCTTTAACTAGAGGCAGACATGGGGGCCTTTATTAGGCCCCCGGCTGCCATAGAAGACACCGACACCCTGTGATCTAATCGCAGGGTGCTGGTGGGGTGAGAGAGGGAGCTCCCTCTTTCTCTCCAAAACCACTCAGATGCGGCGCACGCTATTGATGGATTAAATCTGAGGGGTTAAACGGGCGAGATCAATACTGATATCGATCTCGCCCGTTCGAGCAGGGATGCTCCCAGCCCTCAGCTACTTCTTGTAGCTGAGACCAGGGAGATTTAACGGTTCCCTGCTCTGTTTATTTATTCCGATGCTGCGCCGTGACAAGGCATTGGAATAAAGCCCATTAGTGGCCGCCGCGAAAAGGCGTATTGGCGATCACTAACGGGTTAAAGGAAAGATTACTCCGAACGAATCGATCTTTTAGGTTGCACCCTCTGCGATATGTAATCGCTAGTTTGAGTGTCACCAATTCTTGCAGATCAGGGTCCAGTTTAAAAATACCCTAAAATGTATTGAAAACCTCTACCACCTGACTGCATGTGTGGTCAAATGTGCCAATCATGCGTATATGTTGTTAGGGCCCTTTTCACTGAATCGTGGTGACAGCAACTCAGTTCTATTAGCCACTACTGCATGATGTCGAGCACTATCCAAAATATGGTCTGGGTAACCTCGCCTCCTGAAACGCTCCTCCGAGTCACCCGCTTTTGCATGAAAGTCTGATAGAGATGAACAGTTTCTTCGTATACGGATGTACTGTCACTTTGGTATATAAAGATTATATTATATTTTTATATTCAACGCTGCCGTCTGCGCTATCTTTGTCTTTTATCCTTTGCAGAACAACCACTTTATGTGACGGCTGGGAAACCATGCAGTAGAAAAACAAAGTGTGTTCTTTATCTACCACATCTAACCGCCTATATATTGGGGATGGTGAGGAACATTTCAGTGTGTTGAAATTTTTATCTGGTGTATACAGTGTGTTCCGCATTTCATATAATTTTTATACATGTATTTCTGAGTGGATTTCTGGACTTTATTCACTGCAATTGGGTTCTCCACTTAGTGCAAACCATATGTCAGTACATTATATTTTGGCAGAACTGTCCCTTTGGTATTCCTCTTTTTAAAGGAACAGGATGATGACTGCCCCAGGTCAGGAGGCTGTTAGTAGCTGTAGTTTTTCTATAAACGCTACTTGACAGTTTACCCATTTCATCAAAAGAAATCCACAGATTCAAGAATGATATGCTATTAGAGTCATTTTCTGCAGTAAAACTAAGGCCCAATTGATTATAGTTCAGGGCAACCATGAATTCTGAAAAACTCTCTCTTGCTCTAGTCTATAGGATAAGGACGTCGTCGATGTATCTCAGCCAGAGTGCCACCGACGACGTCCATTCTTCTATGTCATCCACAAAGATGGCACCCTCTTCCCACCAGCCCAGGAGAAAATTTGCAAATGAAGGGGATGTGGGACTCCCCATCGCAGTGCCCCTGAGCTAGTGGTTGTAGCGCCTGTCAAAGAGGAAATAGTTCCTCTGCAGAATAATTTCAAGTAGGCCCATGACCAATTCATAATGCGCCTGTAACTGTGTATGTTTATGTACAATTTATATGTATGTATGTGCCTGTGTAAATATGTACCTGTGTATGTCCTATGTCTTTACATATTTTTACAACAAGTTATATATATACATTTTTAATCTACATATAGTGTTTTTGGATATATGCGTGCCTGGTTCGTTATGACCTTGTACATGTTATTATACGGCCATGATCGATATATACATATACGAGACCCACAATTGGTCATCAGTACGATACACCTATTTATGTATTATACGGCAAAGATCGGTATATGGTATACATCATTATAACTTGCTGTCTAAATATTACCTTCGGAGCTATATAGCAACATACATCTTTTACCTGTTAAACATATCTATGTCCACCACATTCAATTCAACATATGAGGATTTATTGATTTATGCTAAATCCTCTGTTACACTCTCTTTCTCCTCCTTGCCACCCGGTCCTGTGTTTACAACATCTCATGGGATACCTCAACTTCAGTAGTGTCTACCTGTGCGCTTGAGTCGGGAAGGAGCCCCCGCTTCCCCCAGTCCTGCGCGTCTCTATTGGGGTGGGCGTGTCTCTTCGGCGTCAGTCGCCGCTGGGTCACGCCCCCTTGACGCGCGTTCGGAGGTGAATGACGGGCGTCCCCGCCCCCGGCACTTGACGCCACTGTACACACACCTACGGTCCCATGTGATGTCAGATACGCTTATGATTGGTTGGCCATACACTTTAAATGAGGAGCTTCCTGCTGGAGAGACGACACCCCCGGACGAAGGCATTTCGCCGAAACGCGCGTCGGGACTGACGTTCTCTCCAAGCAGAGGACCACAATGGGTACGTTACATGTTTCCTTGCTTTGGTTTTGTTCCACCCAACTTGCCTGTATCCTGCATTGCTAGCACATCAGTGTCATTTCTGGACCACAGTTGTTCATTCTTTGTTGATAACCAATGTGCTGGTTACATTTACACCCCATCCACATATAACGCATAACAAAATTATCAATGTGATCAGGCCATTTGCACCCAGATCAAGGATATATATTCTTGACATTGTCAGGTATCCCCTTGTGTTTGTACGTTCTCTGCAAGTGTCAGACGTCTCTGTGCTTTTGCTCAGTACGACCCATCTTTTAATGTTGTATTTTTTCAATAAAAATTGTTCTATTTTTCCTATCTACTTGTGTTATTTGTGCCCTATACGCTTTTAGGTTTATACTAGTTATTTAGGGCAACACACCAAGAGTCACTTGGTTTCATCGAGGTCTAGCCTTTATATATAGGCTGCAATATAGCATATATCAATATGTATATCATTTAGACCTTTTTCCTGCATGTACCTATAGGTTTATGCTGTGTATGTGTATATATATATATATATGTATATATATGTAGGTATGTGTGTGTGTATATGTGTACATAAATGTGCCTACGTGGCACATACATACAACACATAGGCACATATATATATATATATATATATATATATATATATATATATATATATATATATACACACATATCTCCTCATTTTCAAGTATTATAAAAAGGAACAATTCCTGTGGCGCCACGTCAAATTTTTTTTTTTTTTTTGCAAGACGAGTTGTATATTTTTTTTTTTGTCACCTTTTTAGGTAAATAACTGTTTCATTCATTTTTTGGTGAAGGAAAAAAAGGTAAATCCTTCATATTTTGGGGGTATTTGTTTTTGCGGTGTTCACTGTGCAGTATAGATGACATCTTTTATTCTACGGGTCGTTACGCTTAAGGTGATACCAAATTGGCGCAATGAACCATATTACAGTCCTGCTGTAATTCATTACAGTTACAAATATTTTCTCCTGCATAGCACTTTGTTTTCATATAAAAAGGAAAAAGTGGCATTAAAGTCGCGTATGCAGCTTTGATGCAACTGAGGATGAAGTGCCAAGTGCTGCCAAAAAGCAGTGAATATGCAACCCGTGACGGTTGCGTCAAATATATTAACTCACCAATTACTGGAAATCTATATATATATTTTTTCCTATAAAACAACAAACGCATCCAATTATATGCGTACTACAGTGCTGTAGGAGAGTTCTCCATATGTGAGCCATCTATAATTATAAGCAATAACGTAAACTTCTGTTATAAGTTAATACAGTGGCTAAAACTTTTATCCCTGATTTTAAATCACTCACACTTTAATTGGAGACAATATCAGTGGCAAAAAACAATTTAACCACCAAAATGACCCAAGAAATACCTCTCACAAGAGCCCAAATGGCCGTGAAAGTTTTTGGAAATCCAAACAGTACGAATATACATGACCAGGACCTGGAAAACTTGTTCCATAGTCTCGAGAAAGATATGGCTCAACAAGCTAAAATTTGGTGGGACTTAACCGCCTTAAACAATTACATAACTAAGAACATGATTCCAAGAGGCCTAAGGCTAAGGAAAATACCATCTTTCAATTATTCAGAAACCTTCAATGAAGAATGGAACAAAACTCTATCAGACTGTTCCATAAAACTCATGATGTTAATCACAGAACAAGAAAAAATCAAACTAATTTCTGAAACCAAGTCCAAAATAGACAGTTTCCCCAGCTCACCAGATCTTGCAATCCATAGATAAGCTTGACAGAGCAATAGCAGAAACTAAAAAAACAAAATTTCAAAGAGACACAAGGGATTATAGTTCCAATGAAGTCTATAATTTGAACAACAGAGACAGGAACAGAACCCGACCTAAACCTATTCTCAAACAACGAAACCAACGTAAAAAACAAAGAGACACACTCCATAGAGTAAGTTTCAGCTCTACAGAGCCAGACTCATATGACGGACTTTCTGAGGACGATTCCACTAGGACACGCACAAAATTCAACTATAGACAAGATGATAGCCAGCTTATGTCAAAAAACGAAGAAGGAGGGGCGGCAAGAAACATAGACCGACAAGATCAGGTCCTAAGCCGTCACCTCCGGTCCCGCAAGTTCCAACCGTAGATCTGAACGTCATTAATCTGTCATCCACCATGCTCACACCACCACAAATCGAAGCACTTTCATTGGGACTGAATTTCGCTCCCAACAACAACTTCGACCCTTTTACCACCCTTCTTGACGTAAATAAATTTATCAGGAATCTAACTGTCAAGAGACATTTTCTCACACAAGAATACGAGATTCCTGAGAATCTAGAAGAAGAGGATATATCTCCACTATTTCCAACAATAAATACATCAACAGTATCTCTTAGAAAATTTTATCGAGAGTGTCATCAATTACCAAAAGATCTGTCATTTGAAGAGTTACAAACCATGGTTTGCTTAGACAGCCTACGCACAGAGGATCCAGACATGTTTACTGACAACAATATTGACTTTCATACAACTAATCCCAAATATTATCCCAAACAATCAAGGACAGAGTCTATGGACCGCTTCCAGACCATTGTAGAGAAAGAACTTCAAAACCTATCTGACAGACTCAAAGAAACCAAAATTGAACACAATCTTCCCCCTCGTCTAAAGAACGCAGTAAAAACGCTCAGAAATAATAAAGAAATAACCATCAAAATGTCTGACAAAGGAGGAGGAATAACTGTAATGAACAAATCTGATTATAAAAACTCCATCTTAAATCTCTTATCGGATGAAAATACTTACAGACGTCTTGACAACAATCCCACAACAAAAAATCAGAACAAAATGAAAAATCTCCTAAGCGAGGGCGTTAGAGAAGGACATATCAATCAGAAACAAGCAGACTACATTTTTGTGGAACAACCAATTACACCAATCTTCCATGCTCTTCCTAAGACTCATAAAAACCAGGTCCCACCACCCATGCGACCGATTGTCTCGGGTATAGGCTCCCTTTTGGAAAGACTGTCAGAGTGGCTAGACACGGTACTCCAACCTTTAGCCCAAAGAACACCGGGGTTTAGAAAAGACACCAAAGACGTCCTAGTCTCTTTCCAGAATAGAGTTTGGAACTAAAATGAAGTATGGCTTACCTGCGATGTCGTTGCACTTTACACAAGCATTCCTCATCAAACCGCATATGCCGCACTAACACACCATCTGGCCACGCACAGCACCTTCACCAAAAATTTTCAAAATTACATATTAGACATCCTTATGTTTCTGATGACAAATAACTACTTTCAGTTCAATGATAAATTTTACTTACAATGAAGAGGGGTATCAATGGGAGCAAAATTCTCCCCCTCAATAGCCAACTTAACTATGGCATGGTGGGAGGAACAGTATATTTTTTCCATTAATAACCCATTTGGACATAATATTGCATGGTTTGGTAGATATATCGACGACCTCCTATTTATATGGAGGGGTGACACCTCAAATATCCGAAAATTCGTAGAATTTCTGAATTGCAACCCACACAATCTACACTTCACCCATAATTACGACAGAACTACAATAACATTTTTAGATCTAGTCTTAGAGGGGAAAATAGGGTCAATTATACAAACTAAAACTTTTCGTAAGCCTACTACTGCCAATACAATACTACATGCCAATAGTAACCATTCAAAGAAAACCATCATAGCCATCCCAGTTGGCGAAATATACAGAGCAAGAAGAAACTGCAGCTCAGAAAAACACTATACAAAAGAACAAAAACAAATACAATCAAGATTAAAAAACAGAGGATACCCAAAATGGTCTCTCAACCGAGCAAATCATATCACCCAAAGAACTTCCAGAGCCGATCTCCTCGAACAGTCTCACAAAAAGAAAAAACTAGACCCTAATATACCAGTTTTAGTATTACAACAAAGTAACCAGTTTAAGGAAATTAAACAAATTATAAACAAATATTTACCTATCCTGACGGAAGACGATGGACTTCGGTCCATTCTACAAGGAGGCTGTAAAATAGTGGCTCGAAAAGCACCCACATTGCGTAACATCCTTTCCCCTTCTCTCTTTGTGTCAGAGGAAAACACAACAACCTGGCTAGAAAGTAAGGGCTTCTACAGATGTGGTCAACACCCCTGTAAAACATGTACTCTAGTTCAGCCCACCAAATCTTTTTCAAACTCAAACAACTCTGAAATGTTCAAAATACAAAATTACATCAACTGTAATACTACTTCGGTAGTCTATGCAATTGAATGCACCACATGCAGCTTGAAATACATAGGCTGCACCAGCAGAAAATTCAAAACTCGTATCCTAGAACATCTAGGCTACATAAGGAACCCTAATATTTGTAATATATCAAACGTGGCCAAACACTTTATATCATGTCACAATAGAACAATAAAATCACTAATTTGCTACGCTATAGAAAAAGTACATTCCCCAAAAAGAGGTGGTGATCTACAACACAAAGTCCACCAGAGAGAGGCTTTCTGGATATATAGACTTAACACTAGAGTCCCCAACGGCCTGAACTTAAAAAAGGAACTCATGTTCCATTATTAACCAATAAAAAGCACCATGCTCAGAATGACCCCACAAAATATCCCCCATACTAGATAGGTGTACTATAGATAGTTTCTGACCACCACCAGCCTAAATTTAAACATGGCAATAGATGAAAGATAGTCACCAACTTATCCAGTCACTTGTCCCCCGATCAGCTCAAACCAACTATACTATAATACAACATGATCTCTTCTCAGTGATAAGGTTCAGCCCAAAGTTAATATTGCCACATCTCTATTCTTCCAAACCCTATACCTGGTACACAAATATGTTTTCTACTGTTCATTTCTTCAGGCTATATTAAGAGGCATCTACATATACAAACCACTGATAAAGATATTACCAATTCAGTCTAAATAACTGATCTCCAACTTTTTTAATTTTCACCTTCACTACAACAATAATTAGCAAATAAAATTTATTATTTTCTCAGTCCTTTCCTTGATCCTAAGGACAGTAACATTATCTCTGCTTAGATTTAAGTTTTTAGCTCACAACCCCGTTATTCCCCATACCGAATACCCATCCCAACGTTTTCTTATTCCTCAATTCCATATGGCTCAACCATTAAAATCTCTAACTGACAATCAATATAAACATACCTATTGCCCAGAAAAAGCAGAAGCATGAGATACTCACAAAATAATTGGGAAAAATATAATTCACATATTAAGATAAAAATATAAAAATAACTATTAACAAAACACATGATAATAGAAAGTAAAAATCTAATCCATTCATTATTATTATCATTATTATTATTTTTTCCATTTTTTCTATTCTTCATTGTAGGGGCAATATAGTATATTAGAACCCGTGTCTATTTTCATACACATCTATAAACAATTGCATTTCCAAAGTCATCTATCGGACAGACACTTCCTTGTATACATTCTTGTAGGAACATATATCAAAATAAAACTAACATACTCACAACCTGGCTACAGCGTAGAGCGATGTCTGTGCCTCAGCGTCTACGAGTGGCACCACTTCCGGTTTGCGTTCCAGTAGACCCACATGACTCTGAAACGCAAAACAATAATACACAAATCAAACCGGAAGTGACATCCATCTCCAAGGAGACAAAAATCACAAACTGATACACTGTTACGCAGTTCCTCCCGCCCTACACACATAATCAAAAGTGATAGAGAACTCCTATGTTTAAACTACCTTATACCTTTGATTCCTTAACAAAAGTCCATAACAACCATACTTACCGTATACTAGAGTTTTAGGAATGTAGAATCTCCATACTTCCGGCTCTCGTCCAGAGAAAGTGCTAACACCTGGAATGCAATTAAGACACGTTACACATAAATACACCAGACGTGTCAGTCAGTTTATCCCAGCCATGATTAAGAACGCAGCTAGCGTTTGAAACGCGTAGGCTTCCTCAATCCTCTCACTTCTCTCCCAGCACTTGAGGACATCATTCCGATTGACCTCTTTTAAAACAACTTTCATTAAACTTGGAACAAATTCCTTTTTAGTTGCAGCTACGCTGGATCCAAACTACCTGTTCCTCCTGTATCAAATATATTAACACTTAAGGCCCTTTTACACTGAACAAATATCGGGCAGATAAGCGTTCATAGAACGCTGATTGCCGATAATTGCCCTGTATAAACAGGGTAGTGATCAGCAGATGAATGAGCAAATCGCTCGTTGATCTGCTGATTGCATCGTTTTAATAAACTGAAATATTTTTAGTTGTCGGTAGCACATCTCCCTGACACACTGCCGACATGATAATGTATGGGGACGAGCGATCGGAGTAACTAACGCTCGTCTCCATACATAGCTCCTTGTGGCTGGAGCAAACGAGCACCAATCATCTCATTGATCGGCGCTCATTGCACCTGCCAAAATTGGCCGACGTAATAGGGTCTTTAAATTGGGTTTCCAAACTTTGAAATTGATGTCTTATTCTTAGGATGGGCCAACAATATCATATCGGTGGTGGTCCGATTCCCGGCACCCCCACCAATCAGCTGATTGAACGAGTTGTGGCGTTTGGTGCATTTGGTATTGGCTGTGCCTGGTATTGCCGCTCACTGCTGTTCAGTCCCATTCAAATGAATGGGACTAAGCTGAAGTACCAGGCACGGCCACTACCAAATGTATGTAGCTGCTCCGGGTAAACAATGCGGTTAATGCGACGATCACCGGATCGCCCTGGCCACCTCAATTAGCTGATCGATGTAGGTACTGGGAGTCGGTCCACCACGATCCGATATTGATGGCCTATTCTACAACACACTCTGTCAGTTCTTCCACTTGCTGCCTATCGCACAATGAAAACAATTACAAATCCTTATCCTAATTTACAAATCCAAATCTATTTCTGCCGCGTCCTACATTTTACAGATTCCGTCCCACACACAACCTCTACTCTACCAATCTTATCACCTCCTCTCACTCTACATACAAGACTTCTCTCGTGCTTCCCTTTTATTCTGGAACTCCTTTCCTCATTCCATCCAACATTCTCCTAACCTTCAAATGTTTTTTTAAAACGTACCTTTTCTGACAAGTATATTACCTGTCTTTAAGTGGTTTAGGACCAGGCTATTTTAACCCCTTAATGACCGCCAATATGCCTTTTCACGGCGGCCGTTAAGGGTACTTATGCCAGAGCGCCGCCTGTTCACGACGCTCTGACATAAGCCCGGCACGGGTGTCCTGTGCCGGCTAAAGCGGGTGTCCGGTGGTCTTAAGTCAACCGGACACCTGCACTAACGGGCGGGATCGATTTCAGCATTGATCTCACCCATTCAACCCCTTAGATGCGGCGCTCAATAGCGAGCGCCGCATCCAAGTGGTTTTGGAGGGAGGGTGCTCCCTCTCTCACCCCATCGCCACCCTGCAATTGCAGGGTGCCAATGGCTTCTATGGCAGCCGGTGGCCTAACAAAGGCCCCCAGCTCTGCCTGTAGTGGATGCCTGCTAGGCCATGCCTGAGGCATGACCTAGCAGATGCCTTTCAGTTTTACACTGACATGCAATAATCTGCTCCAATACAGAAGTATTGCAGTGTATCAGAAGATCACATAGTGAAGTCCCCCAGTGGGACTAAAAATAAAGTTATCAAAAAGTTTAATAAAGTTAATAATAAATAAATAAAAATCCCAAATAAAAAAAATGAAAAACCCACTTTTTCCCTTATAAAATACTTTAATATGAAAAAACAAAAAAGAATTGAAACCATTTCACATATTTGGTATCGCCGCGTCCGTATTGACCCCACCTATAAAGCGATTACATTATTTAACCTGCACGGTGAACGCCATAAAAAATTAAATAAAAAACAATGCCAGAATTGCTGTTTTCTGTTCATCCTGCCTTCAAAAAACATGTGATAAAAAGTGATCAAAAAGTTGCATGTACTCCAAAATGATACAAATAAAAACTAGAATTTGTCCCGCAAAAAACAAGCCCTCATACAGCTGCATTGGTGTAAAAATAAAACAATTATGGGTTTTAAAACATGGCGACACAAAAACAAATAATTTTGAAAAAAAAGTGTTTCTACTGTGTAAAAGTCGTAAAACATAAAAAAATCAATATAAATTTGGTATCGCCACAATCGTAATGACCCGCTAAATAAAGTTTGAATCTCTTGCTAAATTCTCTGTTCTTTATAAATTGTGACCTTTTCAGTTTGGGCCGGGCTCCTACCTAATGTAGCTGGTAAACACTGGATCATTTGTCTGCACCTCATTGTCTTGTGATTGTTGCATTGTCTTTCCCATAATATTGTGCTGTGTAAAGCGCTACGGATGTTTATGGAGTAATTGAATGAACAAATTATTAATTATTGTAGCTGCTTCAACAACCGAATCAGCAGAGGTAGCTATTACCATTGAAAGATATGGACGTACAAGACAAACAACACATAGAAAACATCTGGGGTGTGTATCATGGCAACACCCTACTAAAGATAGACCCCACCCTGTATGTCGTAAAAGATAAGAAACGGTGTATGCCTAAAAACGGACACCAAATCATCCAATTCCCGTCAATATAATAAATGACAAAAGCGACATAGAGAACTAAAAACAGGTGGATCTTTCGAGATTACTTGCATGGACAAGCCAAATATTCAACGTACGTCGTGGTTTTTCTCTGACACCAGTTAGCTCTATTTTTGACCTGTGGTTCCACTCCGTTTAGGAGCTGCTTTATGCAACCTACCATTGCGGGGAAGCACTTTTTTCAGACCTGCTGTGGCTGAAAGTTTCGGAGCCTTATCGCAGCCAACTATGAGAAGTGACGTAAGTTGAATATTCGCCTTGTCTACGCAAGAAGTCTGGTAAGATCCATCCGTTTTTTGTTCTTTATGTCTCTTTTGTCATTTATTATATTGACGGGAATTGGATGATTTGGTGGCCGCTGTTCGGCAGACAGTTTCTTATCTTTTACGACATACAGGGTAGGGCTATTTTTAGTAGGGTGTTGCTATGATACACACCCTAGATGTTTTGCATGTGCCGTTTGTCTTGTATGGCCATATCTTTTAATGGTAGTCATTAAAAGTTAATTTTTAAGAAGCTACCTCCATTGGTTGATTTGATTATATATTTTTGAGGTGTCCAGCCGCGCACTGTAACATCTAGGTGCATGGCATATTGACTAGCTTGGTATTTTGTTATAGTGTATGTGTGGCTATGGCTCGCTTCCCATCAGTAGGTCTGAATATGGAACAATGGTTAATGTTTAATGGTTAAGTTTGTGCAGGATTTATAAGGAGCAAACTATCCGTTGGTGGGAAGTACAAAGTCTAGACATCTATATTAAGCATGGCATAGGTCCACGGGGGTTAAGTATTTTACTGAACCCAGGGTTTATAAATAAGTGGTAAAAGGAAGCAACTAGCAGCTCCCTTTGCATCATGAATTTGCTCTTGGAGGAGGATTAATCCAATCTTGAGACTGTTGACAGTAATTTAAGACAACAAATTAAGGTCGCTCAAAAATGTCAAAATTAACCTGAATTTACAATAAAAAAATTAAACTGCAAAATACTCTGGAACTATCTAAAGGAACGCAAGCATAAGCATTTCACCAGAGATTTGCAGAACTTTAAAGAGGCTCTGTCACCAGATTTTGCAACCCCTATCTGCTATTGCAGCAGATAGGCGCTGCAATGTAGATTACAGTAACGTTTTTATTTTTAAAAAACGAGCATTTTTGGCCAAGTTATGACCATTTTTGTAGTTATGCAAATGAGGCTTGCAAAAGTCCAAGTGGGTGTGTTTAAAAGTAAAAGTCCAAGTGGGCGTGTGTTATGTGCGTACATCGGGGCGTTTTTACTACTTTTACTAGCTGGGCGTTCTGACGAGAAGTATCATCCACTTCTCTTCAGAACGCCCAGCTTCTGGCAGTGCAGATCTGTGACGTCACTCACAGGTCCTGCATCGTGTCGGCCACATCGGCACCAGAGGCTTCAGTTGATTCTGCAGCAGCATCAGCGTTTGCAGGTAAGTAGCTACATCGACTTACCTGCTAACGCCGATGCTGCTGCAGAATCAACTGAAGCCTCTGGTGCCGATGTGGCCGACACGATGCAGGACCTGTGAGTGACGTCACAAATCTGCACTGCCAGAAGCTGGGCGTTGTGAAGAGAAGTGGATGATACTTCTCTTCAGAGCGCCCAGCTAGTAAAAGTATTAAAAACGCCCCGATGTACGCACATAACACACGCCCACTTGGACTTTTACTTTTAAACACACCCACTTGGACTTTTGCAAGCCTCATTTGCATAACTACAAAAATGGTCATAACTTGGCCAAAAATGCTCGTTTTTTAAAAATAAAAACGTTACTGTAATCTACATTGCAGCGCCGATCTGCTGCAATAGCAGATAGGGGTTGCAAAATCTGGTGACAGAGCCTCTTTAAAGACAACAAAGCTTTTTTTTTTCTGGGGATAGGACCCCGAGAAGAAAGCAAAGATTGGATCTCCCCTCCACTGAGACAGAGCAATCAGATAAAGAGGGGACATGGAAGACACAATGGGGCAGAGAGGGGAGGGGTCGGAGTAGGAGTAATTGACAGCAGACCCTACAGGATCCATGTTTTTTTAGAACAGAGTTACCCCCTGAGAATTTGCAGCAACAGCACCGAAAACAACAGCCAGGTATAGAAACACAAGTCGTGAACCTGTCAAATAGGGCCTTGAGTAAAGTAGAAATGGAAGTTTTGAGTAAAGGGCTGTCCTTTATACCCACATCAGACTTTAGGGTTTTTAATTGGATGAAGGATTTAGATCTGTTCGTTCGTCGCCTATGTTGGCACAAACTTTTTCAACAGGAGACAGGAACGGCTTTGAAACTGGGGTTCCGAGGGAAATGGGTGCGGATGTAAGACTACTAGAGGGACTAAGTGAGGGAGGTGGTGATCTGAGGGAGTGTGGCCCATTCACTTATCTGAGAAACAAAAAGCACTAAGATGCCCCCACCAGGAGATATATCCTGGATTGATGTTTTTGTGAGTATGGTCTTGAACGAACCTATGTAGCCAGAAGGAAATGCAAGCACTGCGTACCTTGGAAAAGGACAGCTCTATCATCGTTTCACCCTCTGATAAAGGAGGAAACGTGGTAGTCTGAAGTACGATACAGTATGAAAATATGTGTAAAAAAACGACATTCTGACAAGAGTGGTTATGATATACTACTGGGTAATCCAATAGGAGGCTATCGGGATGAACTCAAGAATCTTTTAGATGAACCCAGGCAAAAACAACCCATCTGATTGATCCTATGGAATACAATTTCCTTCTCCCCAGTGTCCCGCTCACGACAACTTTTTATTGTTTGCCAAAGATACACAAGGGCCTGGATCCACTCAAAGGAAGACCCAACGTGTCAGGGATAGACAGCCTCTGCCAGAATATTGGCGTTTACTTGGACAAGGTACTCTGCCCTATTGTCACTGCACTACACTCCTACATCAGGGACACAACTGATCTCCTCAAGTGCCTGAAGGGTGTCTCAGTAGAGGATATGTGGCTAGGGAGTATCGATGTAAAAGCTCTTTACTCCTACATGAGATGGGTGTGGCAGTGGTATACTTTTTGGCTACAAGGGGTTGTCAGTACTGTGCCCAGTAGGTTATTGGTGAAACTCCTCAAGCTCCTGCTCTTAAGGAACTATTTTCTATTTCATGATGCGTTCTACCACCAGCTCAGAATCACTGCAATGGGGAGCCCATGTGCCCCCAAAAGTGCAAATTTGCTTCCAGGCTGGTGGGAAGAAACTATTGCTATTGGTGATGAGACCACACAATTGATTAATGGTATGGAACTGTGGGAACGGTACATTGATGACATCTTTGTTATCTGGTAGGGTATTAGGGAGAAATGTGAGACGTTTGTGAGTAGACTGAACACAAACATATTGGTCTAAAATTCACATTTGAAATAAATGCACATTCATTACCTTTCCTAGATGTCCTGATTGGTACCTCTACTAATGGCGAACTGCAGACTGAGCTTCATAGTTACATAGTTACATAGTTAGTACGGTTGAAAAAAGACACATGTCGATCAAGTTCAACCACGGGATGGAAAAGGGAAGGGAAATATTTCTACACATAAGAGCTAATATTTTTTCGTTCTAGGAAATTATCTAAGCCTTTTTTAAAGCCATCTACTGTAGCTACTGCGACTAGGTCCTGCGGTAGACTATTCCATAGATTCACAGTAAAGAAGGCTTGTCGTCTCTGCAGATTGAACCTTTTTTTCTCCAGACGGAGGGAGCGCCTGTTTTTTTAGGGGGTTTTACATGGAACTGGATTTCACCCTATTTTTTCTATGTGACATTCATATATTTATATAAGTTAATCATGTCCCCCGTTAGTCATCTCTTCTCAAGGCTAAATAGGTTTAATTATTTTAATCTTTCCTCATAACTTAGATTCTCCATGCCCCTTATTAGCTTTGTTGCTCTTCTTTGTATTTTTTCCAACTCCAGGGCATCCTTTCTATGAACTGGAGCCCAGAACTGAACTGCATATTCTAGATGAGGCCGCACTAATGCTTTGTAAAGTGATAATATTATATCCCTGTCCTGCGAGTCCAGAACTCTATAATACACGACAATATCTTGCTGGCCTTTGAGGCAGCTGATTGACATTGCATGCTGTTATTTCGTTTATGATCCCCCTAGCTCCCCCTAGGACATATGAAGCATGCAGATTGTTGGTACCCAGATGCATAACTTTACATTTATCTACATTAAACTTAATTTGCCAAGTGGATGCCCAAACACTTAGTGTGTTCAAATCAGCTTGCAATTTACGAACATCTTCCATAGACTGAACAATACTACATAGCTTGGTGTGATCTGAAAAAATAGAAATAGTACTACTACTCCCATCCTCTATATCACTAATAAATAAGTTGAATAATAGTGGTCCCAGCACTGAACCCTGGGGTCACCACAGTGAAGGAAATAGTATTTGATCCCATGCAAATAAATATATATAATTTTGACAATGTGATTTTCTTTTTTTTTTTTTTTTATAATCTATCTCTCACTGGTAAAATTAACCTAGCCTAAAAATTCTAGACTGTTCATGTCTTTGACAGTGGGCAAACTTACAAAATCAGCAAGGGATCAAATACTCATTTCCTTCACTGTATAACCGGGGACCATTCAGAGTAGGAATCATCGACCACAACTCTCTGGATACGGTCCTTGAGCCAATTCTCAATCTAATTACAAACTCTACTTTCTAAACCTATAGACCCTAATTTACCGATTAGACATCTATGAGGGACAGTGTCAAATACCTTTGCAAAGTTCAAGAGCACTATATCCACTGCGGCCCCTCTGTCTAGGCTTCTGCTCACCTCTTCACAAAAACAAATCAGGTTGGTTTGACAAAATCTGTCTTTCGTAAAACCGTGCTGGCTGTCACTTATAATACTATTTTTTTCACATAATCCTGTATATAGTCTCTCAATAGCCCCTCAAACATTATTCCCACTATGGATATTAAGCTTACTGGTCTATAATTACCCGGGGGAAGACCTAGAGCCCTTTTTGAAAATAGCTACCACATTTGCCCTGCACTAGTCCCTTGGCACTATATCAGTCACTAGAGAATCTCTGAATAATATGAAGAGGGGAACATAAATAACTGAACTAAGCTCTTTAAGAACTCTAGGGTGTAACCCATCTGGTCCCGGGGCCTTGTGCACATTTATTTAACCCCTTAACGCTCCAGGACATACTATTATGTCATGGTAAGTGCATCGTTCGCGCTCCATGACATAATAGTATGTCATGGAGTAAACACGGCGCCGTTCGCACGGGGCGCGTTCATGAGCTGTGATAGCTGCTGTTTCCGACAGCAGACTATCACTGCTCAATGTGCCGGGACCGATCGCGGAGCTCCCCCGCCGATTAACCCCTCAGAAGCCACGTTCAATAGCGATCGCGGCTTCTTAGGGGTTAATCCGCCATCGCCGGCCTGCTACACGATAGCGGCCGGTGATGGTGACTATGGCAACCGGACACCAAACAATGGCGTCCGGCTATGCCATAGACGGAAGCCTAGTGGGTCCTGACAACGTCAGGACCCACTATGCTTGCTGTCAGTGAGTAGCTGACAGTTCTAATACACTGCACTACGCATGTAGTGCAGTGTATTAGAATTTCGATCAGGGCCTCCTGCCCTCAAGTCCCCTAGTGGGACAAAGTAATAAAGTTAAAAAAAAGTTAAAAAAAGTTGTGTAAAAATAAGAAAATAAAAGTTTTAAAAGTATTAAAAGTAAAAATCCCCCTTTTTACCTTATCAGTCCTTTATTATTAATAAAAATATATAAACAAACAAACTATACATAATTGGTATCGCCGCGTCCGTAACGGCCTGAACTACAAAATTATTTTGTTATTTATCCCGCACGGTGAACGCCGTAAAAAAAAATAATAATAAACCGTACCACAATAACAATTGTTTGGTCACTTCACCTCCCAAAAAATGGAATAAAAAGAGATCAAAAAGTCGCATGTACCTAAAAATGGTACTGATCGAAACTACAGTTCGTTACGCAAAAAATAAGTCCTCGCACGGCTTTATTGATTGAAAAATAAAAACGTTATGGCTCTTAGAATAAGGTAACACAAGAAGTGAATGATTGTTTACAAAACGTATTTTATTGTGCAAACTCCATAAGACATAAAAAAACTAAACATCTGGTATCGCCGTAATCGTATCGCCCCGCAGAATAAAGTGAATATGTCATTTATAGCGCACGGTGAACGCTGTAAAAAAAATTGAATAAAAAAACAATAGTAGAATTGCTGTTTTTTAGTCACCACGCCACCTAAAAATAGAATAAAAACTGATCAAAAAGCCGCATGCACGCCATGAAAAGTACAATGAATTCCTCAAGGGGTCTAGTTTCCAAATTGGGGTCACTTTTGGGGGGTTTCCAATGTTTTGGCACCACAAGACCTCTTCAAACCGGACATGGTGCCTAATAAAAAAGAGGGCTCAAAATCCACTGGGTGCTCCTTTGCTTCGGAGGCCGGTGCTTCAGTCATTACCGCACTAGCGCCACATGTGGGATATTTCTCAAAACTGCAGAATCTGGGCAATACGTATTGAGTTGCGTTTCTCTGATAAATCCTTTTGTGTTATAAAAAAAAATGGTATAAAGAAGATTTTCTGACAAAAAAAAAAAGTACATTTCCCGTCTACTTTGCTCTAAATTTCTGTGAAACACCTAAAGGGTTCATAAACTTTCTAAATGCTGTTGTGAATACTTTGAGGGGTCTAGTTTCTAAAATGGGGTGTTTGATAGGGGTTTCTAATATATGGGCCCCTCAAAGCAACTTCAGAACTGAACTGGAACCTAAAAAAATAAATAAATGAGGCAATACTTCGCTTCTTACATTATACTGATAATGAGCCCCGAGATGACCCCAGTTTTGACCGTTTGTATAAACGGAGACCCCTATTAGACCGTTTCAGTGCCCGGTTTTCCCAAGCATACACCCCCGAGAAGTGTATTTCTATTGAGGAGTCCCTGGTACATTTTAAAGGGAGGGTTCAATTCCGCCAGTACCTGCCGGGTAAGAGGGCAAGGTATGGCGTGAAGATGTATAAGCTGTGCGAGAGTGCATCAGGGTATACCTACAGGTTTAGGCTATATGAAGGAAAGGCCACCCCCAAACCAGACTGCATCCTGGACTACAATAGGTACATGGGAGGGATGGACTTGTCAGATCAAATCCTGAAGCCCTACAGCGCCATGCGGTGTGGTATAAGAAGCTGGCCGGGCACATCATACAGATGGCTTTGTACAATGCGTACGTGCTACGTCGATGTGCAGGCCAGAGGGGAACTTTCCTGGAATTTCAAGATCTAATCTTTAGGGACCAGGAAGGGGGGGCACCCAGTACTTCTGGAAGCGAGGCCACACGCATCGTACCAGGGCAACACTTTCCAGGAGAAGTTCCCCAAACCGGTGGAAAGGGAAAGAGTCAAAAGAGGTGCAGAGTCTGCTATAAGAGGGGGATAAGGAAAGTCACAATATACCAATGTGACACGTGTCCCGAAAAACCAGGGCTCTGTATAAAAGATTGTTTTAAAATGTATCATACATCCCTTGATTTTTAATTTACCCTGATGCACTCCGCACAGCTTACCCCCCTCATCTTTCCCTTCTGAGCCCTGCTGTGTGCCCAGGCAGCTGATAACAGCCACATGTAGGGTATTGCCGTACCCAGGAGAACCCACATTACAATTTAAGGGGTGTATATCTCTGGTGGCGCATGCTGGGCACACTATATCGGACACTGACATGCCATGTATATATATAAAATTGCAAATCTCACTCTGCACCATCTGCTGCGCATTATCTTTTACACAGTACCTGTGGGGTCAAAATGCTCACTACACCTCTATATGAATGTCTTAAGGGGTGTAGTTTTTAAAATGGGGTCACTTCTCGAGGGTTTCAACTGTACTGGTACCTCAGGGGCTTCTGCATACATGACTTCGCACCAGAAAATCCTCAGTAGGCCAAATGGTGGTCGTTTCCTTCTGGGTCCTCCCATGGGCCCAAACCGCAGTTTATCACCACAAATGGGGTGTTGCGGCACTCAGAACAAATTGCGCAACAGAATGGGGTATTTTGTTTCTTGTGAAAATAAGAAATTTTCAGCCAAGACTACATATTATTTGAAAAAAATAACTTTGTTTTAATTCCAAGCCCAATTCAAATAAGTTCTGTGAAAAAACTATGGGGTCAAAATGGTCACAACACCCATAAATTAATTCCTTGAGGGGTGTAGTTTCCAAAATGGGGTCATTTGTGGTGGGTTTCTATTGCTTTGATACCTCTGGGGCTCTGCAAATGCGACATGGCCCCCGAAAACCAATCCAGCAAAATCTGGACTCCAAAGAACAAATAGTGCTCCTTTCCTTCTGAGCCCTCCCATGGGCCCAAACGGCAGTTTATCACCACAAATGGGGTATTTCCGCACTCAGGACAAATTGGGCAACAAAATGGGGTATTTTGTTCCCTGTGAAAATAAGAAATTTTTATAAAAAAATGACATCTTATTGGAAAAAATTACATTTTTTTTCATTTCACAGCCCAATTCAAATAGGTCCTGTGAAAAAACTGTGCGGTCAAAATTGTAACAACCACCATATTTGAATTCCTTGAGGGGTGTAGTTTCCAAAATGTGGTCACTTCTGGTTGGTTTCCATTGCTTTGATACCTCTGAGGCTCTGCAAATGCGATATGGCACCCGAAAACCAATCCAGCAAAATCTGGACTCCATAGAACAAATAGCGCTCCTTTCCCTCTGTGCCCTCCCATGGGCCCAAACGGCAGTTTATCACCACAAATGGGGTATTGCCGCACTAAGGACAAATTGGGCAACAAAATGGGGTATGTTGTTCCCTGTGAAAATAAGAAATTTTGATAAAAAATGACATCTTATTGGAAAAAATATAATTTTTTTCATTTCACAGCCCAATTCAAATAGGTGCTGTGAAAAAACGGTGCGGTCAAAATGATAACAAAAACCATAAATGAATTCCTTGAGGGGTGTAGTTTCCAAAATAGGGTCACTTCTGGTGGGTTTCCATTGCTTTGATACCTCTGGGGCTCTGCAAATGCGACATGGCACCCGAAAACCAATCCAGCAAAATCTGGACTCCAACAAACACATAGCGCTCCTTTCCTTCTGAGCCCTCCAATGGGCCCAAACGGCAGTTTATCACCACAAATGGGGTACTGCCGCACTAAGGACAAATTGGGCAACAAAATGGGGTATGTTGTTCCCTGTGAAAATAAGAAATTTTGATCAAAAATTACATCTTATTGGAAAAAATATAATTTTTTTCATTTCACAGCCCAATTCAAATAGGTGCTGTGAAAAAACTGTGCGGTCAAAATGATAACAAAAACCATAAATGAATTCCTTGAGGGGTGTAATTTCCAAAATGGGGTCACTTCAGGTGGGTTTCCATTGTTTTGATACCTCAACACCTCTTCAAACCTGGCATGCTGCCTAAAATATATTCTAATAAAAAAAGAGGCCTCAAAATGCACTAGGTGCTTCTTTGCTTCTGGGGCTTGTGTTTTAGTCCACGAGCGCAGTAGGGCCACATGTGGGACATTTCTAAAAACTGCAGAATCTGGACAATACATATTTAGTAGTGTTTCTCTGGTAAAACCTTCTGTGTTACAGAAAAAAATTTAATAAAATTGAAATTCAGCAGAAAAAAATGACATTTGCAAATTTCATTTCCACTTTGCTTTAATTCCTGTGAAATGCCTGAAGGGTTAAAAAACTTTCTAAATGCTGTTTTGAATACTTTGAGGGGTCTAGTTTTTAAAATGGGGTGTTTTATGGGGGTTTCTAATACATAGGCCCCTCAAATCCACTTCAGAACTGAACTGGTACCTTCAAAAAAAGGCTTTTGAAATTTTCTTAAGAATATGAGAAATTGCTGTTTATGTTCTAAGCCTTGTAACGTCCAAGAAAAATAAAATAATGTTCAAAAAACGATGCCAATCTAAAGTAGACATATGGGAAATGTGAACTAGTAACTAGTTTGGGTGGTATAACCGTCTGTTTTTCAAGCAGATGCATTTAAATTCTGAAAAATGCTATTTTTTGTAAATTTTCTCTAAATTTTGCAATTTTTCACAAATAAAGACTGAATATATCGTCCAAATTTTACCACGAACATATATGTCAGATTTGAAAAATGGGCTCTGAGCCTTAAGGCCCAAACTAGGCTGCGTCCTTAAGGGGTTAATTTAGCTTGGACCATATCTATATTTAGCCAATTCAGTATCTCAACTGATATTTTAACAGCACTGGCACCGGCTATATCAGCTGCTCTTTCCTATGTTGTATATACAGAGCTGAAGAACCCATTTAGTAACTCTGCCTTCTCTTGATCCCCTGTGAACAACACCGCATTACAACTATCTAGGGGTCCTACATGTTCAGACCTTGGCTTTTTTCCATTTATAATTTTTGGGGATTTGTTTTACTATCATTGGCCACCTGCCTTTCATTTTGTATTTTTGCTGATTTCATTACCTTTTTACAGATTTTATTAAGCTCTTTATAATTTACAAAGGCTACATCTGTACCCTCAGATTTGTATATTTCAAATGCCCTTTTTTTGTCATATATGGCCCTTTTTACAGAAGGTGTAAGCCATGTGGGGTATAATTTTAGTCGTTTATACTTGTTACCTATAGGAATAAATTTTGCACTATAATTACCCAAAGTAGATTTTAAAATCTCCCATTTATCATTTGTCCCATTATTTGACATTAGTTCTTCCCAGTCCATGTCCTCACTTGCCTTCTTAAAATTAAGTGTTTTTGCCCTCCCAGTCTGTGTTTGTTTTTTACAGTATAGGTAAAATATAACTTTATTGTGATCACTGTTACCGAGGTTTTCACGAACATTGACATTCCCAACAAGCTCTGCATTATTAGGAATGACCAGATCCAACAGAGCGTCACCTCTATAGTCGAGTCTTCCACAAACTGACCCATAACATTTTCCTACAACAGGTTGAGGACATTTCTCCCCTTCGCAGTTGATGCCGAATCGTGACACCAATTAATATCCCGATAATTAAAATCTCCCATTATCACTACAGTACCAGCCTGTGCAGCCCGCTTCATCTGTTTATATAGCTGACCTTCCATCTCCTCCATTATATTGGGGGGTCTATAGATTACACCAAAATAGATTTTTTCAGTGTTTACCTCCCTTTGTAATTCCAACCACAAGGTTTCAACCTCCTCACAATCTTCACCCACTATTGTCTCTTTCACACTCACCTTCATATCACTTCTCACATACAGACATACACCACCGCCTTCATATCACTTCTCACATACAGACATACACCACGCCTTCATATCACTTCTCACATACAGACATATACCACCGTCTTCATATCACTTCTCACATACAGACATACACCACCGCCTTCATATCACTTCTAACATACACCACCGCCTTCATATAACTTCTCACATACGGACATACACACCTGCCTTCATATCACTTCTCACATACAGACACACACCACCGCCTTCATATCACTTCTCACATGCAGACATACACCACCGCCTTCATATCACTTCTCACATACATACAGACATACTCCACCGCCTTCATATCACTTCTCACATACAGACATACACCACCGCCTTCATATCACTTCTCACATACATACAGACATACTCCACCGCCTTCATATCACTTCTCACATACAGACATACATCACCTTCATATCACTTCTCACATACAGACATACATCACCTTCATATCACTTCTCACATACAGACATACACCACCGCCTTCATATCACTTCTCACATACAGACATACATCACCGCCTTCATATCACTTCTCACATACAGACATACACCACCACCTTCATATCACTTCTCACATACGGACATACACCACCGCCTTCATATCACTTCTCACATACAGACATACACCAACACCTTCATATCACTTCTCACATATAGACATACATCACCACCTTCACATCACTTCTAACATACATCTCCGCCTTCATATCACTTCTCACATACAGACCAACACCACCACCTTTATATCACTTCTCACATACGGACATACACCACCGCCTTCATAACACTTCTCACACACAGACATACACCACCACCTTCATATCACTTCTCAAATACGGACATACACCACCGCCTTCATATCACTTCTCACATACAGACATACACCACCACCTTCATATCACTTCTCACATACGGACATACACCACCACCTTCATATCACTTCTCACATACAGACATACACCACCGCCTTCATATCACTTCTCACATACAGACATACACCACCGCCTTCATATCACTTCTCACATACAGACATACATCCCCACCTTCATATCACTTCTCACATACAGACATACATCACCTTCATATCACTTCTCACATACAGACATACATCACCGCCACCTTCATATCACTTCTCACATACAGACATACATCACCTTCATATCACTTCTCACATACAGACATACATCACCTTCATATCCCTTCTCACATACAGACATACACCACCGCCTTCATATCACTTCTCACATACAGACATACACCAACACCTTCATATCACTTCTCACATATAGACATACATCACCACCTTCACATCACTTCTAACATACATCACCGCCTTCATATCACTTCTCACATACAGACCAACACCACCACCTTTATATCACTTCTCACATACGGACATACACCACCGCCTTCATAACACTTCTCACACACAGACATACACCACCACCTTCATATCACTTCTCAAATACGGACATACACCACCGCCTTCATATCACTTCTCACATACAGACATACACCACCGCCTTCATATCACTTCTCACATACAGACATACACCACCGCCTTCATATCACTTCTCACATACAGACATACATCCCCACCTTCATATCACTTCTCACATACAGACATACATCCCCACCTTCATATCACTTCTCACATACAGACATACACCACCGCCCACCTTCATATCACTTCTCACAGACATACATCACCGTCATATCACTTCTCACATACAGACATACAGCACCTTCATATCACTTCTCACATACAGACATACATCACCTTCATATCATTACTCACATGCAGGCATACATCACCTTCCTATCACTTCTCACATACAGACATACACCACCGCCTTAATATCACTCCTCACATACAGACATACACTACCTTCATATCACTTCTCACATACAGACATATCCCACCGCCTTCATATTACTTCTCACATACAGACATACTACATCACCTTTCTTATTTGCCCTGTCTTTCCGAAACAATGTAAAAGCCTGTAGATTTACAGCCCAGTTGTGTGAAGAGTCCGGCCATGTTTCAGCAACACCAACTATATCTATATGTTCCTCCAGTACCAAGGCCTCCAGCTCCCCCATTTTGCTTACTAGACTTCTGACATTTGTGAACATGCACTTTAACTTGCCTTTAAATGTTTCACTTTAAGTATCAGAAATGTGATTACTTGACATTATTTGGGCATTTTTATTTTCATTGCTGTTTTGTAACAAAAGGATCTCAATATCCTGTTGTCTAGTCCTCTCCCCACAGTCTGTTTCTACCCCCACCAATTTAGTCTGACCCCTCTCTAACCGGACTACCCCTTTATTTTCTAAATTGACCTCCCTCCTCAGCACTAGCTTAAATACTCCGCCACCCCAGCTAGAATTCTCTTCCCCAGCACAACGGACCCCCTTCTATTTAGGTGCAAATCATCTGCAGAATACAATTTGTACCCCAATGAAAAGTCAGCCCAGTTCTCTTGGAACCCAAAGCCTTCTCCTCTACACCAAGACGTAAGTCATGCATTTACTCCCCCGGAGCTCCTGCTGTCTTTCCTGTGATGCGCATGGCACAGGCAGTATTCCTGAGAATACAACCTTGGAGGTCCTTACCTTCAGCTTGCAGCCTAGTTCTTTCAAATTATTCTTAAGGCTCCTCCGCCTATCATTTATTCTGTCGTTAGTTCCCACATGGACCATGGCAGCTGGATCATCACCAGTCCCTCCCAGTAATTTATTCACCTGTTCCACCACATGCCGAACCCTGGCACCAGGGAGACAGCAAACCATTCGGTTGATGCGGTCTTGGCGACAAATAATTCTCCGTCTTCCTGATTATTGAATCCCCTACAACTATCATTTGTCTTGCCTTACCTGCATTACCATCCCGCCGAATACTAGCTGGGCTGTCTTCCCGACTGTTAGGGAGATCAGTATCCACTAGGGCTGCCATTTCTGGGACCGACACCCTCGCATCATCACCCAACTTGGCAATTTTGCTTGGAATATCAGAAACAGGATTGGCCTTCTTTTTCTTGGACCCCTTTCTACTGCCCCTAACTACATTAACCCAGCTGCTTGCCTGATCCTGCGGGCCTATGTATTCACCATCCAGTTCTACCCCACTAACTGCTTGCTCAGTGAGCAGCATGCTCCGCTCAAGATTGTTTATCGCCCTCAGTGTTGCATTTTGCTCCTCCAGTTCTCTAATGTGAGCTTCCAGGTGAACAACATTCTCACATCTACCATAGAGGTATTCACCCTAGAACTCCGGCTTCAGTCGTACGTACGTACGTACGTACGTACGTACGTACGTACGTACGTACGTACGTATGGCAAACTGTGCACTGAAGAAATCCTCCAGACTTGCTGTCCATTACCCCAGTTACAAAAAACAGTGAACAACTGAAAAAGTAAAAAAAGAGAAGAAGAAAAGAAGAGTACTTACAGCAACGTTAACTCCTCTTTTTAACTCCCGTTTAATAACTCCACTTGATACACCAGCCACTCAATTTAGCAATCACACAAACAGAGCAAGCTCAACTTAGGCCTGAAGTCTTATTTATATCACCTGAGAGCAGTCAACCCCTTCCCTGAGTCAGCTGCACAGCAGGGCAGAAGCTAAGATGGGAAAAAAGGGTTTCAAATTGTCAGTTTTGCAAACTTCTATTAGCAAGCACTCAATTCATATATCACACACACCGTATCCCACACAGTATCCCACACAGTATCCCACACAGTATCACACCCTAGAAAACAGACCGCTATGAACTCCCTTCTGAGAAAAATATGTATGCATCCCGAGATGGTGCATTGATTCCACTCCTGATATAAGGTTCTCTTGTACTCGACTGTTCCACTGCCGAAAAGGCAGAAAATGCACATGAGAGCCGGGGAAATGTAAACAGTATTGCGCAAGTAGAGTATTGTCCCTAGGCGATGGATTTATTGGAAAAAAAAAATACTGGCAACAATCCACGGATAGATATCTAATGATGCAATAAACGACTAACATTGTCCCTTTAGCCGCTCCTGTGCAGAGTCTGTCAGCTCTCCAGCTGCACGCAGTATAATCTGTCTCTGCTCTGTGCGCTCCGGCCGCGGCCTATTAGTGCGGTGCCTCAGTCAGTTGCCGAGCTGCTATCGGCTTTCATTTCATAGATTAAGGTCCCATGCACACGACCGTAAAAATTGACCGTAATTGCGGACTGCAATTAAGGAGCAATTCACTTTTATTGTCCACAGACACTTTCCCGTCCGGGCCGTAGAAGTGTACGCAAAAGATAGGATATGTCCTATCATTTGCTTTTTACGGTCCGTGCTTTGTACGGGAGCACGGGCCGAAAATGCAGCCGGCGGCCATCAGCGGCTGGCCGTGCCCGCAATCAGGAGCCGTGATTACGGGCATGACGGTGTGCATGAGGCCTAACAAGAAGTAAGTGGCCGATTGAAAAAAAATATGACTGTAGGATCAGACTATACCGGGTCTGTGAGTGTTTGGCAGAGCAGGGTGATTGTGAAAACCAAGCGGTTGAGTTGTATGAGAATAGTCAGGTCATTCTCACACGGCTTCCTAATATTCCTATTCTGCACAGCGCATTGCACATTTTCATGAAACTTATCTAAAACAAAAATGGTTATTATGTTGTTGTTGTTGTTGTTATTAGGGATGTAAAAGGGGCGGGGCTTTGACACCTAACATGAAGGATACTGATGGTGTCAACAGGCCTACTAGGGATAAAATGCTGATGGGAGTTGTATATGCTGACCTGAGCTCTCCTTTACATTTATGTGTTTTTATTTTTCAGTGCGAGTCCATGAAGTGGTCTACGCATGGCTGAACTTACACGTGACCCTGGAATGCCGAATTGATACCAAGGAAGAAATCGACCAAATCACCTGGGAGATGCAAAGGAATGGAACCAGTAGGACATTTCTCACTTACAGTAATAGCACTGGACCAATATATCAGATGCCATATAGACACAGAGTGACGTTCAAGGGTGACGGATACAAAGATGGATCCATTCGGATATTCAACGTCACCCTGGCAGATGAGGGCATCTTCAAGTGTGCCTTCTCTAGATTCCCATCTGGAACCGTTGAAGGAAAAATCAGTTTGGAAGTTTTTGGTAAGAAGACTCCCTGTGGTAACTCTTTCCCATAAGACGACATAAAAAATGCGAAACAGCATTATTATATGTTACGTCTTCGCTGAGATATGATCCGTTGGAGCTATAGGCCCAAAGCCTGAGGCTGCACTACTGAGAGATTCTGTGACAACAACATGTTCCCTTCTGACTTCATTCAGGTATAGTGTTGTCATGGAGACGTTGCATGTATTCAAATCACAAAATTGACCTCACGTGACCATTACGGTAACCCACTATTTTACAACTACCGTCACGTGAAGGTCTAGCCTTAATCAGAAAAGGTATGGAGACATTTCCTGGAACATCCCTGTCAGCAGGCACAGGCTATTGTATAGAGGAGATTTATAAAAACAACTGCATGGGAAAGTAGACTAGTTGCCAATAGCAACCAATCAGATTTCAGGTAGGTCTCATTGGAAAATGAAAGCTGCAACCAGATTGGATGCTTTATTTCTCACTTGCACTAGTTTTAAACATCTCATTGGGCCTCATTTATCAAAACCGGAACTTGTTGCCCATAGCAACCAATGACAATGCAGCTTTCATTTTTCCAGAGCTGTGAAGAAATGAGAGCTGAGCTCTGATTGGTTGCTACGGGCATCAAGTCCTGATTTGAATCTGACCATAGTAACACTTGGAGTTTGCATATTCTAGTGTTTGCTGTTTTTTTCGCTGGGTTCTCCCGTTTCCTCTCACTTTCCAAAAAAACATGCTGAGGTATATTGGCTTCTTAGAAAATGGACCCTACTTCAGATAGGGTAATTGGATTCGGATCCCTATTGGACTGATGTGAGAGCATATGTCTTCGGAGCCTCTGTCAAGGGTTCCTTCGGCCATTTCGGTATTTTCGACGGCAAGATTAGTGCTATTCTTGTTCTGGAAAATACCAGCGCCCCGACGGAACCCATTAAAATCAATGGCAGTGACCATTTAGATCCATTGTACAACAGATCTATCACTGCGTCTTGAAGTCATGACGATAATGTGAACAAAGCCTTATGCCTCCTTCACACACGCGTTTTACGTGGCTTTTTTTAGTGCAAAAAATTTACATCTAAAAACGTACTCTTTAGTAAATTGGTACATGCGTTTTTTTATGGCATTTTTGGTGGTGATTTTTGCTAATAGTTTGTCTTACTACCTACTACTTGCTTTGTTTTAAAGAGGAAAGAAAAACCTACGGTGATCTATGGGACAAAAACAGCAAATGTTGCAAAAAAATGCGTCACAGCCAGACTTACTGCGATTATGGAAAAACGCAATTTAAAAAAGCACCTAAAAAAAACACTTTGTTTGTAGGGAGTTTTTACATTTTCCCATTTGGCTACAGTATTTTTTGCAGCTAAAAATTCAACATAAAACACCAGATAAAAATGACACTAAATACGGCGTTTGTCCTAAAAAGGCTATGTGTGAATTCACCCTTACAATTCCTTTTTAGTTCGAATAAGCTGCTCACTAGTTGTCCCGCTGTGGGACGCCCATGGATCACGGCCGTGCACATGGCTACAGTCGTGTGTGCATGAGGCCTAAGGTTCTGTGTGCAGCTCCCATTTGACTGCCTGGTTTCTGGGCGAAGGCAATGTTTATACAGACAGTACGGCTAGGTTGTATCTCTAATCTGACTGTCCCAGGGAAATTTTGTAGCCTAAAAAATAAATATCTACAACATTAAAAAAAACAAAAAACAACTCATTATTTCTCTTCAACAATGCAACATCCAATTCATGAAACTAAAATTGCATACATAAGACATCCACATAAAATAATTAAAAGCTCAGTCACTTTGTAAATACATTAAATTACTTATCTTGTACTGATCTGTAGTAACTGTCTATATTGTACTTCAGAGCTGCATTCACCATTCTGCAGGTTGTCATTGGAAACAGTCAACATGCTTGTTGTCAGACGAACGCCAAACCACTAAGCTGAGCTACTATAGTGCAGGGAAACTAGTTTTTCCTACATCCTATTCTTGTACAGAACTTACAGCAAAGATTACACTTCACAAGATGTAAATCTCCAGAACAAGCTCAAGCAGGCCATATTGGGATATTTCAGCTCTGAAGCCTGCAGAACTGTGAACGCAGCTCAGGGTCAGTGCAAGTGAAGTAATGCAATGCATTTACAAAGTTACATATTTTTTTTTTTTTTACATAGAAACATCCTATATACTAACATAAAAATGTATGTACTTTTTTTTCAGTTTTACCTACAGTAAGGCAAGAGCTAAAGCAAGACGTCAGCACCCCATGTGTTAACATGGTCACTGAATGTCTGGTGTCCTCGGCAAAACCACCTGCAGAGATCCAGTGGATCACATATGGGATAAATTATACTTCAAAAGACTTCACCATTATACATTCTAATAAAACCATGAGTAGAAGGAGCCAGTTGTATATGACCTCGACACCAGAGCTGTATGGCCGTCAAGTACTTTGCTTGGTTTATCAGCCTAAGATCCCATTTGAATACCAGGAGAATATCACCATCAATGACACCTTGACCAACATTCAATGTAAGTGTAAGCTCCTTATTGTGAATGTTTTGGTACTTAGTATTTGGTAGAGTTATATCCATGACCACTGACCAGGGGCGTAACTAGGAAAGACTGGGCCCCATAGCAAACTTTTGACTGGGGCCCCCCCTCCCCTGGGTGTCACACAACCCCCCCCCCTTGTAGATAGTGCCTTTTTTACAGCCCCCCCTGTAGATAACGCCATACAGCCCCCCTGTAGATAACGCCATGCAGCCCCCTGTAGATAACGCCATACATCGCCCCCTGTAGATAACGCCATACAGCCCCCTGTAGATAACGCCATACAGCCCCCTGTAGATAACGCCATACAGCCCCCCCTGTAGATAACGCCATACAGCCCCCCCTGTAGATAACGCCATACAGCCCCCCCTGTAGATAACGCCATACAGCCCCCTCTGTAGACTGTATGGCGTTATCTACAGAGGGGGACTGTATGGCGTTATCTACAGAGGGGGACTGTATGGCGTTCCCTACAGGGGGGGGCTGTGTGGCGTTATGTACAGGGGGTTTGTATGGCGTTATCTACAGAGGGGGCTGTATGGCGTTATCTACAGGGGGGGCTGTATGGCGTTATCTACAGGGGGGGCTGTATGGCGTTATCTACAGGGGCGCTGTATGGTGTTATCTACAGGGGGGGCTGTATGGCGCTATCTACAGAGGGGGACTGTGGCGTTCCCTACAGGGGGGACTGTGTGGCGTTATCTACAGGGGGGGCTGTGTGGCGTTATCTACAGGGGGTTTGTATGGCGTTATCTACAGAGGGGGCTGTATGGCGTTATCTACAGAGGGGGCTGTATGGTGTTATCTACAGAGGGGGCTGTATGGCGTTATCTACAGGGGGGGGTCTGTATGGCGTTATCTACAGGGGACTGTATGGCGTTATCTACAGGGGGACTGTATGGCGTTCTCTACAGAGGGGGCTGTATGGCGCGAACGCCATACAGCCCCCACTGTAGAGAACACCATACAGCCCCACCTGTAGGGAACGCCATACAGCCCCCCTGTAGGGAATGCCATACAGCCCCCTCCTGTAGGGAACGCCATACAGCCCCCCCTGTAGGGAACGCCATACAGCCCCCCCTGTAGGGAACGCCATACAGCCCCCCCCTGTAGGGAACGCCATACAGCCCCCCCTGTAGGGAACACCATACAGCCCCCCCTGTAGGGAACGCCATACAGCCCCCCCTGTAGGGAACGCCATACAGCGCCCCCCCTGTAAGGAACGCCATACAGCCCCCCCCCCGGTAGGGAACGCCATACAGCCCCCCCTGCAGGGAACGCCATACAGCCCCCCCCTGCAGGGAACGCCATACAGCCCCCCCCTGCAGGGAACGCCATACAGCCCCCCCTGCAGGGAACGCCATACAGCCCCCCTGCAGGGAACACCATACAGCCCCCCTGCAGGGAACGCCATACAGCGCCCCCCCCTGTAGGGAACGCCATATAGCGCCCCCACCTGTAGGGAATGCCATACAGCCCCCCCCCCCCCCCCAAAAAAAATGCGGCCTATAGTGTGTGCTACAAATAACATGCATCCCCTATCCACAGGATCTCCACAGGACAGGGGATACATGTGTGATCGCTGGCATTGATAGGGAGAACGGGGGACTGAAAGTCCCCTGAACTTCTCCATGACTAACCTCTGACTTCCGGCGTCTGCGCAGCTCACTAAAAATGAAAGGAGCGCTGGTCACGCATGTGCACAAGCGCGACCGGCGCTCCATTCATTTCTACGGAGCTGCCGACACAGACCCCGGAAGTCCGAGGTTTGTGATGGAGAACTTCAGGGGACTTTCAGTCCCCCGTTCTCCCTATCAATGCCAGCGATCACACATGTATCCCCTGTCCTGTGGATATCCTGTGGAGAGGGGATACATGTCTTTTGTTTAATGGCAGAGCGGGGAGATACCTCTGCCGTACTGTTCAGTGGCGTCGCGCTGTAGCAGCCATAGCGGCTGCTAGCGGAGCCTGCGGCCATGGTGGGGGCCCGTGCCGGCGGGCGACACAGGCCCCCTCATGCCGCGGGCCCCGTAGCAGTCGCTACCGCTGCTACGGCGGTAGTTACGCCACTGCCAGTGACTATCGTGGGAGTCGTAAATTTGAACTTTTTGTGATTTTTCCATCATTGAAGTCTTTAACCTAAAGATTTAATTCAAAGAATACTATTCTATTGACCCATGTAGGGCCACCTTCCGACAGCTTCTCATCATTGTTCACTACTTTCTTCTCCAATGAGGGGTTCATTATCCTGTTTCCCGACTATCATGCTTGTGTTTTTAGCATTCTGGCTGTCGACCAAGGCTAAATGGGATTAAATGTCTGATCACTGAAAAAAACAATCTTAAAACATATGCACAACATACCAGTGAAGTAAGAATAAAAACAATAAGAGGGTATCAAAATGGCCTTATGTCCAAAGGGTGTAGAGCTGGAGGTCAGTAACTGTTTTCCAGTTTGCAGATATGACTATCCATGGTCTTTTTTTCTGTTCTCGCCGTTAGCGGGGAAATCACCCTAATAAGGATAGCCCTGCAATGTAGCCCTAGTGTTAGACCCTGGATAACCCTTAAATTCTGTAAGGTAAACCGAGAATAAGAAAGTTTTCTCGTTCTGAAGTCCCAAAGTCCTGACGGGTTACCCCTAAATCTAGGTGCGCGGATTTCCCCCCCACCATTTGAGTGGTGGTCTCTTTGACATTCCTGTCATGTGGATGGGATCTATTCTGCTTGAAGGGGTTGTCCAAGAGTAGGAAAACATGGCTTCTTTCTTCCAAAAACAGTGCCACACCCTTCCATGGGTTGTGTCTGGTATTGCAGCTCAGCTCTTTCAAATGAATGTGGCAATACCACACAACTTGTGCTGTTTTTGAAAGATAGCCGCCATGTTTTTCTAAACCTGCACAACCACTTTAAAGTATTACTCAAGTAAAAAAGTTTTTGCCCTTGGACAGACTACTATGCTGACCACTTCCCCTCCCGAAACATATGATTTTCTCATTTACTTGAGATTCTCTTGATTTTACTTCCATCCTCCGCAATCCCCACTTCTTCTGGAACCGGCCTACTTGGAGGCATTATCATGATCTTTCTGAATTTCTATAGAAATAAATGCGCCCTCCGATAAATATCGTGGGATTTGGAAGAATTATTTATTTATACAGATGTCCAGCACAATCATGACAATAGCCCCAGAGAAAGCTGGAAGGATTGACTCTCCATTTCACAGGACCTCATGTAAGAGTCATGCTGTGGGACCTTGGCCTGAAGTTAAAGAGGCTCTGTCACCAGATTTTACAGCCCCTATCTCCTATTGCAGCAGATAGCCGCTGCAATGTAGATTACAGTAACGTTTTTATTTTTAAAAAACGAGCATTTTTGGCCAAGTTATGACCATTTTTGTAGTTATGCAAATGAGGCTTGCAAAAGTCCAAGTGGGCGTGTTTACAGTAAAAGTCCAACTGGGCGTGTATTATGTGCGTACATCGGGGCGTTTTTAATACTTTTACTAGCTGGGCGCTCTGACGAGAAGTATCATCCACTTCTCTTCAGAACGCCCAGCTTCTGGCAGTGCACAGACACAGCGTGTTCTCGAGAGATCACGCTGTGTCGTCACTCACAGGTCCTGCATCGTGTCGGCCACATCGGCACCAGAGGCTACAGTTGATTCTGCAGCAGCATCGGCGTTTGAAAGGTAAGATCGACTTACCTGCAAACGCTGATGCTGCTGCAGAATCAACTGTAGCCTCTGGTGCCGATGTGGCCGACACGATGCAGGACCTGTGAGTGACGTCACAGATCTGCACTGTCAGAAGCTGGGCGTTCTGAAGAGAAGTGGATGATACTTCTCGTCAGAAAGCCCAGCTAGTAAAAGTATTAAAAACGCCCCGATGTACGCACCTAATACACGCCCACTTGGACTTTTACTTTTAAACACACCCACTTGGACTTTTGCAAGCCTCATTTGCATAACTACAAAAATGGTCATAACTTGGCCAAAAATGCTCGTTTTTTAAAAATAAAAACGTTACTGTAATCTACATTGCAGCGCCTATCTGCTGCAATAGGAGATAGGGGCTGCAAAATCTGGTGACAGAGCCTCTTTAACTATTTTAGGCTCCAGATGCCCAAGAAGATTAGAAATGAAAACAAGTCTCATCGCATGCAAGGAATAGTTTTTTTTCTGGGGCTTCTCGGAAAAATATACACCTCTTTAAAAAGAAATACTTTAATGAAAATGTGCTACGATAATTTATCTGGATTTTAAACAGAGCAGTGTTTCCCAATCGGGGTTTTGTAGGACAGACCCTAAAGCTGGCCATATATATTGTTGCCGCCAGATGCCTATTGTCCCCATCCAACATCCTATAATGCACAGCAACACCCCCAAGTGACCCAACATACTAAGAAACATGCATGTTAAAGGGTAATTCCTATTTGTAGACACTATGGCATTATCCTATAGACATTTATAGTTTATCCACGAGACCTGCACTTATCTCCAGAATGGGAGGTCACCCCCCCCCCCCCCACATTTGTCTTGGTGGGATGGCCAACACATCCAGGAGGACAGTGAATTGAGAGGTGTCTCTCTCCATTCCGGTCTATGGGGGTTTTGAAAAGAGCTGAGCCAGCGTTCTTGTCTGTATCGGAACTCCAATAAAAGTGAGGCAAGAAAGGAGTCAGGTTATCCCCATTCTGGACATAGGTGCGGGTCTCAGAGCTGGACTCCACATTTATCAGACATTTATGGCATATCTGCTGGATATGCCATAAATGTCTAAGATTCGAATAACCCTTTAAGAAGCCTTCTGGCCCTCTCCAATTCCTAGCACTCCGTGTCTCTTGAGACAACCTCTAATCAAACTAAAACAAAATGCTGGAAAATAATCCCAGTAATGAGCCAAGTCTGACTTAATTTAGGAAGCACAAATTAAACCAACTCAAACCAAATTGTTCCCACACGTATGAAATACAACCACCGGAGGCTGTATGCAGGATATCCTGGCAAAAATCTCAGGCAAACTTGCACCCACCAGAGCTCATGAATAACTTTTTAGCGAATACCCCCATCCTGCATTACAGACGCAAATGCCTCTTTGTTACGTACCTGCACTAAATAATCCCATGTAATCCCCAAATGTCTCCCGTCACCTCCTGGAAAATCCCCACCCAGACAACCAAGGCCTTACTATCATCCTCTATGTTGATGGCACCAGTGAATTCTTCCCCCAGCTCACCTTGACAACTGACCAAAAGCATTCCAGATAGAGATCTTTGGCATCCAAATCCCTCAGATGAAGAGCCCTGAATAGAGGAATTTAAGAATGGGACAATTCTTCTGCCATTATGTTCTCAACACCTGAAACATGTTTAGCCCTAAACCAATCATTCAATTGAAGGCATCTCGAAACAAGATGATGCAGCATTGCTAACACTGCCAACGACTCAGATGGCAGATCTCCACCTGTTATCCATCCAAAAACTATTACATCTATTCACCATATTTTCCCGACAACTCCACCGCCATAACAATTGGGAATAATTCCAGTGGTGTCAAATTCTTAGTCAAACCTAACTTGCCCTGTACCAGGAATTGCCAGAAACTGCCCCAAACCAATCAACATCTGTGGCATTTGTGAACATCTGCAAATCCTTATGGATACCTCAGCCTTCTGCCACACAACCAAACCTCCTGCCACACCAGAAAATCCATCCTGACTCCTCAAGATCAGAAAATGATTCCCCTTTTCACTAAAAGAAGGCACATGGGAATAATTTTACACGTCAACACCAAGTAACAATTGCCGTTGCTGCAGTGTCACAGTGCAACTACTGACCGATCTATACCAATTGTCTCACCTTTCCATCCAGATGCCTGAAAACCATTTCCAATGCATCAATCTCTATTTCCAAAAACGACAATCTTGACACCGGACCCCCAGCAACAGAACATCAGTTCTCAACATCATCCATTTAAATGGAAACTAGCAAACACAAATCCCTGGCGTTCTTCAGGCCATGATATTGAAAATACACAGAACCTCGATGTTATACTGCACCATTAATTTTCAAACAACTACATGAAATCGAGTGGCCCATAGACTAAAAAAAATATCCACATAAAAAAGACCATTCAAACAACAACCCAACAAATGAAAATTGAGTTAGCATTCCAGTTGATTTCAACTTGGCATGTCTAACCAATAGAACCTCTACGTCAAGACATGTAGGACTCCACCACCAATAGATGTTCCCCTGCACATGACCTATCATAACCTCTACGCAATAAGGGAAAAGCAAAAGTGCCAGTCCCGCCAAAGTATAGAACCCTCAACCACTACCATTCCTGTGTGGACAGCAGGAGGAACAGCGGGATTATACCGCAGTATACCAACCATCGTGGCCTGTGGCAGGCCAAACCTGCCGAGTCACCACCTGCTCGTGAGCCATTAGATGTTGCGGCAAAACTACAGGGCACACAGTCAAACCAAACCAATCGGGGCTACAGCTTTCACACAAAAAATACTGTGTATTGCGCACAGTAAAAGACAAGGTTGTTAATGTTTAGGAAGATTTGTCAAGTACCGGGCCCTGGTGGTTCACCTCCATATCACCGCTGCATTGTTAGTTAACCCCATTGTGATTTTTCTTTTGTCTGAATGACAACTGAACCTCTTGCCCAAGCATTTTTTTGCACATTTGCATCAACCATCAGGTGGAATTTGTAACTACCAAATAAAGTGGTCTCTGAGTTTATATAATGGGGCAGATTTACTGATACTAACTTAAATTAAGACAGCTTAAATTTGGCGCGTCTAGGCCAATTCTATCAGTGGTTCATGCTGGATTATAAATTTGGCGCACCTTTAGACCTTTCTGTCTAACTTTATAACACGTCTTGGTTGGCTTATTTTTTTTGGAGGCAAAAATGTTGGTGCAGTTTAGCGGGACCGCATTCCCTTTTAGCAAGCATGTGTTATTTTTAAAACATATCATTCATTTGCTCCAAAAAGAAGGTGCAACTTAGGCCAGAATTCTGGCCCAATACCAATAGTAAACGCCCCAATGTTTGCATTCCTGTCTACAGGCAATAAAAATAATAATAATTAAAAAAAAAAGAGTGGCACATAAACTTATTATGTTTGGAATTAAGTTCCTCCTCAGATGGTGCAAATTGAAGTTCTCAAAAATGATGAAAAACCCGTGCAACTTTTATGTAAATCAGATGCCAACCCAAGACCAAAGTACAATTGGAAGCGGTAAGTAGTAGGAGAAAATAATAACAATAATAATGCTGTTGTTCTAAGGAAAACTCCAGTACGGAGCCGTAAAGATCCTACAAAAAAAAAAAAGTTATCTCGTACTCAATTGGATTCTGCATGTACGGAGGAGTAAAGAAGCGTTGTATATAGGGGAGAATATCTCTGTATATACAGAGTCTGACTGAGCCTGGATGGCGTCACACGTTGGCTGGCGCGTCCTCCCGGATGTGTGTGGGGAGAGAAAACAGAAGCAACTAGTGCTGTAATCTGAAAAAGATACGGGAGATATTTAGGTCAGTTGGGAGTACCCTAGTCATGGTGCAAGAATTCATAGCATCCCACGGCAAAGTAAGAAATGTGCCCCTCACTCTACTGTAATGGAAAAGGCGAAACGACTTTATTTTTAGCAGTAATGAAAGGATGGGAAGCAACTGCGATTCCCAAAGAAAAATGCACATAATAGGGTTAAATAGCAGAAAGCACTGTGGCGGGGACATGACCTGGCTGAGGTTGTGGGGGGAGACAAAACTAGCAGCCCCCACTATCTACTAATCCGGAAATCAAGAGGAGAACTTCTGACATGCTCGGCTTTCCCAACAGTCTGCGGTCTGTCTTACCAGTTGCGGTGTAGATCAGCAAAAGATGCCCAGGATAGAGGCCACCCTGGGGAACAGGCGAGTGCTACCAAAATGGTGTAAAAGTAGCCATTCGTGGAACATGGGCCACTATACCTGCCCACTTTGAGATACGTTTAACCCCACTGACCTATCTGACCCTATAGATGACCCACCAGAGAATACGTGCACAATAGAGAAAAGGGTGAGGGATCAGTGGCGCTCCTCCAAGAACATATGTGGAATGAATGATGTATTTTTGCCGGCTGCCACCCACTGCGGTCCCTCGGTGGATAAATCCTTCTTACCGGGGACAAAACTTATAATAGAAAGATGAGTGGAAAAACAGCAGTATCGTATGCGGTCAAGGCGCCAGGCACGGAGGAAGAAGAACAAATTCTCGGAGGTATTTTTCAATGGTACTCTTTAATAGAACAACAACGCGTTTCTGGACCGAAATGGTCCCTTCGTCAGGTCTGGTTACAGTCCTTCTATTAAAGAGTACCATTGAAAAATACCTCAGAGAATTAGTTATTCCTCCTCCGTGCCTGGCGCCGTTACTGCATACGATACTGCTGTTTTTCCACTCATCTTTCCATTCCACCATAGAATACGTCCTTGTCGCAGTGATCCATCGTAACGCTATGATACTCTCGCTACACATGCATATTGCCAGCCCCTTTAGAGGCGATGACTATTATCAGGAACAACCTGAAAGCGTTAAGGATATGGAACCCTTAGGTTAGGGATTCTGGAATTCACCCTGGTTAATCAGAGTCTCAAGTAGTCCATCTATAATGCTGCAACCTACATCAATAAAATTGATTGTCTTGAGAACAGACTGCGGTGGAACAACTTTAGACCAGCCGAGGTCTCCGAGACAGTGGAAGGAAAGAACCCAGAGAATTTTTCGATTTGGAAAGGAGGCTTTAATCCCGTTACATAGAGACTGGGCCCAGTACAGCGGTGACCGTGGACTGTAGTAACATGCTCAATAGTTGCATAGCAGGTGTCATCTATCCCTCATTTGCAGACATGACCTGACAGACGTAACATCATCTGGGGTGTGTTGTACCAAAACACTCTTTGTACCTCTGATACGCAGGAAGTACCGGTTTAATAACTTTTTTGTGAGGTTGCTCATGTCACGTAGGGTTCATGGACCCACTGGGCCGTACCGCCTTGGCAGTATGGCAGCTGGCCAACAGGGAGCAGGTCACAGTCTATAGTTCGTATAGGGTACCTGTGGCAGCTCGGACAGTAGCAAGGCAGGCTCGGCTGGGACTAGGCAGCAGGTAGACGTCAGGCGTGGAGTAGCAGGACGGCACTTGACCAGGATAGCACGGGATACAGGATGCAGGAACTGGAAAACACTAGGAGACCATTTGCTTAGACAAACTATGATACGACAAACAACGCTCAGGCAAGGATCAGATGGGCAGAGGCCTTCTTATAGTCCAGGAAATCATGTGAGTTGATGATGATGATTGTTTTCATGTGCGCGCACTTATACTTTATGAGTGGGCACGAGCGTGCACGCGCGCACCCTACGGGACACAGCGAACCGGAGCGGAAGTGAGCGCTGGCGTCTCCTAGGAAGGAGATGGGGACCAGCGCTCACAGATCCATGGCTGCGGGCGTTGGGAGGTAAGTAAACCGGACGGCCCGCGGCCATGGACACTACCAGTCATACCTCAGTTGTGTTTACGTCCATATTGTTTCTGAACTTCTCTATTTGTACGTGGCTGCACATGCAAATTGTTGTTAAGGCAGCTGATTTTTGAAAGAAATATTGTTTGTCTCCTGGCAAATAATTTATAGGGAAATCCATTGGGACGCTTCAATTTGCTTTGGGATATTTGATCTATGTTGAATACTTCCTGTTCTGTCTCTTGGTTTATTGTAATGGACTTATTGTTTGAGAAAGACTTTTCCCATGCTAGGGACCTATTAGCGTGCTGGAGTGGGTGGCCCATATCAGGGTGGCAGTTTTGCTGCAGGCAGTGTCTATAGTTTATGGTTTACGTGGGTGAGATATTTCTATCTACTGGGATATCCTAAATCGACTACATCACCCTACCTGCTCATTCAAAGTCTATTTTGTTCTGACATACCGTAGTTATTTTGTGTAAATTAGGGGTTGTTTTATATTGATGGTCCTTTTGTAGCATTTTTTCATAATTTCAGAGTTATATACTGTAGTATGCTTTAGAACTCGTTTGTGCTATAGTGTTATATTTTCATCAGGATTGTACAGATTAGCTAGGTGGAGCAACTTTTAAAGGGGTTGTCCAGGACCGGACAACTGGTGACGTATCCACAGGACAAGTCATCAGTATATGATCCGTGCAGGTCCGACACCCGGACCCTGCACCAATCAGCTGCTGCGACTGCCTCTGGACGCCGGTTGTTTTGAACGGTATGCAGTAGTTTGAGCCGGAGGCAGATGCAGCTCTGCTCCTATTCACTTGAATACTGCCGCTCTGCCGCTATTCCGTGACCGGGGCCATCTTCTGGCATGGACGTCCGGTGCCTGGAGGCAGCCAAAGCAGCTGATCAGTGCGTGGTCTGGGTGTCGGATCCCACCAATGATATACTGATGACCTATCCGGTAGATAGGTCATCAGTTGTCTGGTCGTGGACAACTCCTTTGACTCAATTTTATGTTAGGGTGTATACTTAAATGTTTTCTTCGTAGTAAGTTTACAACCCTTATGCTCTCTCTTCGGGGGAGGAATGCTCTTTTTACCCTTAGAGGCAGACCATGTGGCTGCTATTGGGCCATTGAAGATAGGGGGTCCTTGTTGGTCTCCTCCTCTTTGTCACTTGGTGGTGCGAAACCGTTCAGGACTCCCCTCTCGACAGGCATTGCGTTGTTAGCAAACATAGGGCTCGAAACTGGCCCAAGAACATGGAAAGGTGTGGAAGGGGAAACCAATATCTGGATCTCGTCCTGGGTGGCAACAATTAGAACTATAATGGGAGGACATTTTAAGCATTGATATTGCCCACCCCCTGTTATTAATGTACATAATCCCCACCCCATTCCTTATTAATGTGCTCATCCTGTGAAGCATTATCTACACATTATTTTTTGGTGATGAGAGATGACAAATTCTCATAGTTAGTACAATAACACATCAGGCTTTGATTATATATTGTTGATGTTTTTTTAAAGCATGCCGACTCTGCCTCTCCCTTGGGTGTGTGCGAAGCTACAAAAGAGGATCTCAGGAGAACAGGAGAATATTTATCAAGGATAATAGCAGAACTACTTTGTCTTTACAGAACAAGGGTTTGGAGGCTCAGTTTTTTTTTCAATGATTATATAATGAACGGTTTAGGGCACAAATGTTCTTTTGAAGGGAGGGAGAATGTGAAATACAACCTTAGTAGACGCACATGATGGCCCATTTCTCATGGTAAAATGTATTACAGATCATTGAACTCATCTAAGGTTTCTGTAGAGGCAGATTAAGTAATCCACCCTGACAGAGAAGCAGGCGTCAGCTCTTGAACAGCACATTTTGCTGGGGGGGGCTTTGAAAATTTTTTCTAATGAAAGTGATGTCATGGAGTCTTTCTGCTAAGCTAATGTCCTTATTTCAGGAGGCTCTGATCTGGGGACAACTGCCAGAGTTTATATGTGTTACCTGTCAGTGTAATCCTGCCTACGATGATAATAAGATGAGCAGTGGCGGATCATCATTAGGGCGGTACCGCACATGACCGCACGGGCACCCTCATGCCGGTGGCGTTGCTACCACCGGAATGGTCCCCGGTGCTAGCGGCAGCCTCAGATACAAATGAATATTATAGGCTGCCGGCCACGTTAGGCCTGCAGCCTATAAGGCACCGGGAGGACTCCTTGCGCAGGCCGGCGTGATGACATACTGCATCATGCCGGTCTACAGGTGCATCCCACCCGGCGGATAAGCATGTGTCCGGTCAGAGCGGCGGTCGCAGGGAACAAGGCAAGGTAAGTACAATATATATATATTTTAGGGGGGACAGCTCTGTGTGGCCCTATCTACAAGGGGAAGAGGAGCGCAGTGTGGCCCTATATATAAAGGGGGAGCGCTATATGGCCCTATATACAATGGGGGAGTGCTGTGTGCACTATATACAAGGGGGAGGGGGAGAGCTATGTGGCCCTATATACAAGAGGGGAGTGCTATGTGGCCCTATATACAAGGGGGAGCGCTGTGTGACCCTATACAAGGTGGGAGCGCTGTGTGACCCTATATACAAGGGGAAGAGGAGTGCTGTGTGGCCCTATATATAAAGGGGAGCGCTGTATGGCCCTATATACAATGGGGGAGTGCTGTGTGCACTATATACAAGGGGGGAGCACTGTTCACTATAGACAAGGGGGGAGGGGGAGAGCTGTGTGGCCCTATATACAAGGGGGGAGTGCTATGTGGCCCTATATACAAGGGGGAGCGATGTGTGGCCCTATATACAAGGTGGGAGCGCTGTGTGGCCCTATATACAAAGGGAGGGAGCGATGTATGACACTATATACAAGGGGGGAGCGCTGTATGGTCCTATATCCTATATACAAGGAGGGAGCACTGTGTGGCCCTATATACAAAGGGGGAGCACTGTGTGACACTATATACAAGGGTGGGAGCGCTGTGTAACATTAAATACAAGGGGGTAGCGGTGTGTGACACTATATGCAAGGGGGGGGCTCTGTGTGGTCCTATATACAAAGGGGGAGGGCTTTGTAGCACTATATACAAGGAGGGAGCACTGTGTGGCCCTATATACAAAGGGGGAGCACTGTGTGACACTATAAGGGGGAGCGCTGTGTAACATTAAATACAAGGAGGTAGCGGTGTGTGACACTATATGCAATGGGGGGCTCTGTGTGGTCCTATATACAAAGGGGGAGGGCTGTATAGCACTATATACAAGGGGGGAGGCTGTGTGGCGCTATCCACAGGGGTATGTGTGCGGCGCTATCTACAGGGGGGCTGTATGGCACTATTTACAAGTGGGGTGGCTGTGTGGTGCTCTACAGGGGGTCTGTGTGGCGCTATCTATACGGGGCTGTGTGTGGCGCTCTCTACTGGAGGGGGCTGTGTGGCGCTGTCTATAGGGGGCTGTGTGTAATGCTCTCTACAGGGGGCTGTGTGTGACGCTCTCTACAGGGGGCTGTGTGGTGCTATCTATACGGGACTGTGTGTGGTGCTCTCTACAGGGGGTGTGTGTGACGCTATCTATAGGGGGTTGTGTGTAGCTCTCTGGGGGGATGTGTGTGGCGCTAGCTATAGGGGGATGTGTGATATCTACAGGGGTCTGTGTGTCCCGCTCGCTACAGCGGGCTGTGTAGTGCTATCTACAGTGGGTATGTGTGACGCTATCTACAGGGGGCTGTGTGTGGTGCAATCTATGGGGGGTGTGATATCTACAGGGGGCTGTGTGTGGCACTATGTACATGGGGCACTGTGTATGTGGTACATTACTTTACAGTGTATGACACAACTATATTCAGGGGTACAGTGTTTGGTACTATTTTATTCAGAAGTTGCAGTATTTGGTGCTATTATATTTAGGGGCACAGTGTTTGGCACCATGATAATTTTATTTTCATATATAGGTGTGCAAATGTTGGAAAAGTGAGGAGCCGAAGACATCTGAGTGACAAATTGTGCAGAAATGGGTCGTGGCCGGGAGAAGTCGTCATGAACTCTGGACCAGATGGAGAAGAAAAGAGGAAAAAAAACGACTATAATCTGAGACGTCGTCACCTGTGAGTCACTAAATTTATAGAGAATCTGTCACCTCTCCTAACATGTTTATTATAGGAAATCCTTGTATTTCACAAAAAGTTTTTGTGCAGTCCAGGACTGATAGACAATTCTTCTTGTCAAGTGGATGTGTCCCTGCACAGTTTTATACTGTCAGTATGTAAGGACACAGCCCTGTGACAAGGGGAATCGTAACACCCGTTGGTTAATGCTTGCCCAAAAAGGTAGTGTTAACAATAGTTACGGAGTGGCAGGGCAGTGGTGCGAAAGGGGGGCCCAAGTTTGGGTAACAGGGCCTATGGTCTACTTAATCCGCCACTGAAGATGACTGCTGAGAAGTGATCTCTACAGAACAGGAAGGGTCAGTCTATTATGAATGGTGGATCCCGTGTTCTTTATATATAAATGTTACCTGTCAGTGTTCTCCTGCCTGTGATGATAATGAGATGACTGCTGAGAAGTGGTCTCTACAGAACAGGAAGGGTCAGTGTATTATGAATGGTGGATCCTGTGTTCTCTATATATAAATTTTACCTGTCAGTGTAATTCTGCCTGTGATGATAATGAGATGACTGCTGAGAAGTGATCTCTACAGAACAGGAAGGGCCAGTCTATTATGAATGGTAGATCCTGTGTTCTCTATACTAGTATATAGGCCTAGAAAAGCTTCTATATGTTAAACGTAGGCTGTGATGGATACCTAACAGTGACATCTAGACTATTATGCGATACGTTTGCTGTATAAGTCATTAATTCTCATGACCTTTTCATTATGTATATGTGAAACGTATGTCTTAATAGCCTTTGGGTGATGGATGCCACTCTTCTGCATCCGAAACACAGGCATCCATCACCCATAGGCTATAATGGCATCCGTTTAGCGTATACATAATGCAAAGCTATTAAAAAACTCATGACTCATGACGTATACGTTTTTCATGGATGTCTGTGACATATGCTTTATACTATTCCAAACCTCAAAAATAGTAGATGCACTGTTGGCTTCCGTCAAGCTGTGATGATAATGAGATGATGCTGAGAAGTGATCAGTGTGTGCCTATTGACATGGTTAGCGTGTACGCTGGGAGCTTCCCTGACGTATATGTTAAATGCTTCTAAAAAAAGATTGGATAATCCAGTTCTGCATAGACTTCAGGTTCTCCTCCATGGACAGGATAGCCTGGATTACAATTGCAACTATTTTCCTCTGTACACCAAAGGATTACAATATCTACTACCCTGACTATATGTCACCATGCCTTCTACAGACCATATGGATTACAATTTCTACTACTCCACTGCTCTGACACATACCCGCAAATCAGCTGGCTATTGGAATCTACAGACTGGTGATTCATATAGTATTGGAAGCCTGAATAAGGAGGAATACTCCTCAGATGTGATTTCCGCCTACAGCACCAAGGCAGTTGAGAAAGTTAAATTGGTCCTTAAACGACATTTTCTCTGCTTCTTCTGGCAATACTCCAGACAATCCACAGAGGTGTCTCTGACCACAACTCTGATGTTCGATGTTCCTGTCAGGAAGTAAGTGTTCAGAGATCCAAATGAATGTTTAAAGTCAACAGAATAATATAATTCATATGGTCATTCATTATTGTTTGCAAAGGATCTGGAGAGAGTTGTTGTTACAAGAAACAGATTCTGGGACCCCCAGGATCATCTGTAATCTGTGGAGGACCTTGCTAGGAGACGTTTAATTTCCCAGCAGCGCCACCACAGGAAAAATTAAGCATTACACTAACTGATATCAATGGACTGTCCATGTAATGAGAATGCCTCCACTAATTTATACGTACTGGTTTTCAAATCAGCCTATAAATGTATTGGTAAATTCTGGGGCGACATTGCCCCCCATTGCAGTGCCTTGTGTCTCCAAAGAATAATAATTTTTGGAAAAAAACAAACGGATGAATCCTGATTGTACACTCTTGTGCTAATTACTTATTGTTTTAAAATCGTGGGCTAACAAACAAACAAAATATTTACTTATGTGTCTTTGGGAGTACATAGAAAATAGGTACTACTGTGTCACATACTGAAAAAGGTCCCATTTAGAACAAGGTAGTACGTCCGAGATCTCTGTCTATAACAGCTATGTAGGATTATTGTTAAGATAGTCACGCACCATCAAGTCCCATAATCGTCTGTAATTCTTGAACAATTCGTATTATGGGATGGTACGTAAATCAGGTGACTTTTGTAGAAATACCTGGCAGACTGTTGAGAGAATTTAGTCTGTTCCGAGGGTAAAGGGGCATTGTCAATCCTAACTAGTACCGGGGTAATCTATGGGTGTACCGGAGTGACCACTGAGTGGGTGGGTGTTAATATATATCTATCTTTTACTTTCAAGAATGAAGTGGCATTGGTGCTAGAAAAACGTCATACCCTTCAGCTTTACTTCGCTTTCTCCAGAAGCCACGTATAGGGCCCGTTATAGCCAGTGGTTGACCATTATAGTCAACGGCTGAGCAGAATTCACAGGACGCAAAGTGGCATAGGGGTAAATTCCCATGCTGCCATTTGTGGCAGAGTAATATTTGAGGATTGTGTTTCCCTTACTCCAGCGTCTCCGCACTAAGTAATCAGCTAACTAGTAGAACATGCCAGTTCCCCTCCCGGGAGAGATTTATGTGGAACAGTCGGTGACTGACTGCTCCTGCATACCTGTTAACCGTTTCAATTTGTGCAAGACTGTTCCGTGGACTGAACCAACAAAGAGGTGGGATTTATAGTGATTTGCATTACAATGGGTGTTTCTGCGTGATTTGAGGTGTTTCCTGGGCAGAACGGGGGCATTGCTTAAAATGTCCCACAAAACAGACGCCTGCTATGTGGAAGATTTTCCTTCCCTTCTTGGATTTATGAGAGCTCTTTTTTTTTTTTTTTACAGCTACAGAATAAAATTGCAGTTTTAGACCTTAAGACTGAAGTATACCTCAAGATATTCAACCAAGAATAACACTGAGGCTAGAGAAGGAACATTATCCGCTCCATTCACAAAGCATCAAATATCCAAGCATCACCAATCATCAAAAATAGTTCACAGCTTACACTTTGCTTCATTGATTTGTTACTAATTTGTTACTCATTGATTCGTGTCCGATGACTCAAATGTTAAAGGGAATGTATCACCACGTTTTTATTATAAACATATATATTTTTTTGTGTGTGTTTTCTTTTCTTTTTTTTTCTATTTGTCTATCTATCTAATCTTGAAATATTGCAGTGCTCACTATGGCCACTAGAGCAGTCACAATAAACTCATATTTACTGCTTTCTGTAGCTTGTTTTCAGCTTTGCTGTATAGATTGGTATAGCATGAGCAGAGTCATCTCATCATTAGAAGGGGGAGTTAATGACCGCTTTATTGTACTATTAGAGGCTTATATGAGGCAGCATATTAGAAACGATACACAGATAGGATTCTATATGCGGCTCTTCTGTTACTTTGGGGGGGGGGTGAAGCTGTACTCCATTATTTCCTGAAGACTGTAAAAGTCTAAGATATTTCTTTGTCTATTGACTCCTTTTATGGCCGCCTCCAGGAAAGCTTTTATAAAAATTAAAAAAATAATACTAAGTAAAGTTTTGCACTGTTTTTATTACAGGAAAAACAAAGAAGAAAATAAAGTTATGCCATTGGATATGTACCAGGGGACATCTGCGACTTTGAACATTACTGATACAGTAAAGGATGGATTATACATTTGTGAGGCATCAAACACTGTGGGAATAAACACAGGATATTTTTACTTATATATATCAAAAAGTAAGTTCTTGATTTAGCCAATATCGGATAACATGCAATTATTCTGGCTCATTACGGTTCATCTTTTATCATAGAAATTGTAGGATTCAGCATTTCCTCATAGCAATAGTAATTATCTTGATTTCAAGGCACCTCATTATGGCATACAATGTTTTTCTTTTTTTTTATCCATATGCAAATTAAAAAAGGGGTATTGCTTAAAGAGGCTCTGTCACCAGATTTTGCAACCCCTATCTGCTATTGCAGCAGATAGGCGCTGCAATGTAGATTACAGTAACGTTTTTATTTTTAAAAAACGAGCATTTTTGGCCAAGTTATGACCATTTTTGTAGTTATGCAAATGAGGCTTGCAAAAATCCAAGTGGGTGTGTTTAAAAGTAAAAGTCCAAGTGGGCGTGTATTATGTGCGTACATCGGGGCGTTTTTAATACTTTTACTAGCTGGGCGCTGTGAAGAGAAGTAACATCCTCTTCTCTTCAGAACGCCCAGCTTCTGACAGTGCAGACCTGTGACGTCACTCACAGGTCCTGCATCGTGTCGGCCACATCGGCACCAGAGGCTACAGTTGATTCTGCAGCAGCATCAGCGTTTGCAGGTAAGATCGACTTACCTGCAAACGCTGATGCTGCTGCAGAATCAACTGTAGCCTCTGGTGCCGATGTGGCCGTCACGATGCAGGACCTGTGAGTGACGTCACAGATCTGCACTGTCACAAGCTGGGCGTTCTGAAGAGAAGAGGATGTTACTTCTCTTCACAGCGCCCAGCTAGTAAAAGTATTAAAAACGCCCCGATGTACGCACATAATACACGCCCACTTGGACTTTTACTTTTAAACACACCCACTTGCATTTTTGCAAGCCTCATTTGCATAACTACAAAAATGGTCATAACTTGGCCAAAAATGCTCGTTTTTTAAAAATAAAAACGTTACTGTAATCTACATTGCAGCGCCGATCTGCTGCAATAGCAGATAGGGGCTGCAAAATCTGGTGACAGAGCCTCTTTAAAGGAGTTTTCCATGATTAGAAAAAGGTCCTACAAGGATTATAGAATGCTGTACCTGCCCCTACATAAAGTTTCTTTGAGACAATGTCAAAGAAGGTTCCTTGGGAGTGTAAACCATTCCAGGGGTTTTCACCATAGTAATAAGCTTAAGAATGCACCAATTTTTAAACCGTTGCATGAAAGTCTCACATTATAATCAATGTTTATACAGACTTCATTTTCACAGCAGATATTGAAAGCTTATGTCAACCTTCTTAGGATTAATCTATAGAAAATTTGAGTCACTGTGTAAATACATTACATTACTTATCCTGTACTGATCCTTAGTTACATCCTGTATTTTACTCCAGAGCTGCACTCACTATTCTGCTGGTGGAGTCACTGTGTACATACATTACATTACTTATCCTGTACTGATCCTGAGCTACATCCTGTATTATACTCCAGAGCTGCACTCACTATTCTGCTGGTGGAGTCACTGTGTAGATACATCACATTACTTATCCTTTACTGATCCTGAGTTATATCCTGTATTATACTCCAGAGCTGCACTCACTATTCCGCTGGTGGAGTCACTGTGTGCATACATTACATTACATTACTTATCCTATACTGATCCTGAGTTACAGCCTGTATTATACTCCAGAGCTCCACTCACTCACATCTCTCAGCTTGCCTTTCTGGCCAAGTGTCTGCACAGACAGACTCTGATTTACATTTTGGGAAGTGTCATCTTTACACCAGGCAATGAACAGTAATCTGATGTAGGAAAAGCTAACTGCTCCCCTGCATCATAGGTGTCACAATTCTGGGGTATGTGGACCCACTAGGCTGCTCCACCGTAGCGGAGTGGCAGCTGGCCAAACAAGTCAAACCGCAGAAGGATAGTGCAGCTGCGAGTGCTGGCGTATCCTGGGAGGGAGGCACCAGCAAGCTTTCTGAGTCCTGTGGTCGTGGCTACCAGTGAGTACAGTGTGTCAGTGGTCAGCAACCACTGGCACAACAATAAGCTCTTAGGGGTGTGTCTGACGATAAGTTGTTGACTGTTTCCAATGACGACCAGAAAAATAGTGAATGAGGTTTGATTACGAGTTAAAGGTCTCATACAGTTAGTTCCATGGAGGGCTATTTTGTGTTTACCTCCCTCTTAGCAGTTGTTCTGCAGATTACTTGGATCTTACTTTTTATAACCCTTGTACTTGCCCAGATTTAAATTTTCTCTTGGCCTGGTTGTATAAACAGATGAAGAGTGGATTTCATTATCCTGTTAATCTCCTTTTTAGAGTCTCCTGATATTCTGGGCTATTAAGCAAAGACTGTAAAGCACTTAGAAATCTTAGCTTAAGTGGTGCAGGACACAGCAAGCCCAGTAAAGGGTGACAATATCAATATTTTTCCTTTCATTCTGTTTGCTGTATTAGACAAGAAAATTCTCCATTTAACCCTTTCACGACCAAGCGTCATTGATTCTCCTGTGTCCAGGTCAAATTTTTCATTTCTGATATGCGCTTCTTTAAGCGATATTTTTGCAACCGCTTTGAATATCACAACTGTTTTTACTTAGTTTTTTTTTTTTACAAGATGCGTGAGGCTTTCATTTTCTAGATTAGTTTAATTAATTCCTTGTCTTTATTTTTATTATGAGCAAACAAATCGCTAAAAATGTGAAAAAAAACTACTTTTTTGTATTTTTTTATATATATTTCTCTATATTATATGTAAGATTATATGTATTATATGTATGCTCATAGACAGAGCCCCTGACTTCACTGTCCATATAAGGGCAGTGATGTCAGGGCAGGGCACCTCCTGCAGTGGAATGCCCAGCCAGAGTATTGCCGATGCTCTGGCCTCGGATTCCGCTCATAGACATAGCCCCTGGCTTCACTGTCCATATATAGACAGTGATGTCAGGGGCTTCCCCGAGAAGGAGTCCCAGAGCAGAGACTATACTAGTGCTCTGCTCTGAGATTCCTGCTCTGGGGAAGCCCCTGACATCACTGTCCATATATGGACAGTGATGTCAGGAGCAGAGTAGAAGTCCCAGACAGAATGCTAGATGCGGCTCTGCTCTGGGACTCCGGCTGGGGAAGCCCCTGACATCACTGTCCATATAAGTGCCACACCCTAAGTGTCACTGGAAAAATATTAAAATGTTGGCAACTATGCCCATATAGATAGCGCCACAGTGTCCCCTGTAGGTAGTGCCCATATAATGCCACAGTACCCATGTAGATAGTGCCACCCCCTGTAGATAGCAACATCCCCTCTGTAGATAGCGCCACACCCTGTAGATAGCAACATCCCCTCTGTAGATAGGGCCACACCCTGCAGATAATGCCAATTCCCCTGTAGATAGTGCCTCTCCCCCTTTATGTATTAGCAACCCCCCCTTTAATTGGCACCACCTACCTGTAAATAGCACCACTGTAGCTGTCTGTAGCAGCGGAATCCATCTAGCCGGGGATTCCGCTCCTAGAGGGTGCCCCTGATGTCTCTGTCCATATATGGACAGTGACTTCAGGGGCTAACTCTAAAAGCGGAATCCCCTGCCTCAGCGTCGGCAGCACTGTGGCCGGGGATTCTGCTCCAGGAGTAGCCCCTGACATCACTGTCCATATATGGATAGTGATCCCAGGGCTTCTCCAGTGGCTGAATCCCCGGCACAGAGCGATCTGACACAGGGATTCTGCTCCTAGAGCGAGCCGCTGACGTCACTGTCCATATATGGTTAGAGACGCCAGGGGCTTCTCCAGTAGCGGAATCCCTGGTCACAGTGTCGGCCGGGGACTCCCCTCCTAGATAGAGACCCTGACGGTGGACAGTGATGTCGGGCTCTCTCTAGAAGCGGAATCCCCAGGCACAGAGCAGTGGGGATGGAGAGACGCCGGGGGTTCCCTCTAGGAGGGGAATTCCCGGACAGAAAGCTGCATGTGAATTCCGCTCCTAGAGGGAGCTTAGGTAGCGCTATCTGAAGGGGTTTCGCGCTATCTACAATGGGGGGTGTAGTCCGGGGCTCTTAAAGCCCTGGCAGACATGAGAGTGCAGTGCTGCTCACACTGAAACAGCTCTGCACTCATTGAACCCTGTTCAAGGCTGTCAACATTTATACACGTGGCAACTTTATGGGGCATCGGCAGTTGGAACGTATATAGCCGTAGCGTGAAGGGGTTAACCTAAAATTATTTTAAAAATCAAGGCCGTGCAATACTCAAGTTCTATATACAGTGAAACATAAGTTTTACCTTTAGGCATCATGCACACGTCTGTGCAGTATTTACGGTCAGTTACTGATCCATAAAAATTACGGACATCTGCATGGGGCCTCACCCCATATTACGTGTTGGTCTGCAATTGAGCCTATAATCTAATTTTCTTTATCCCTACATATAAACCAGATCTTGTCCAGAATATGGGTCTGTAGGGTCCTCAGGACTATCTCGTTCTGTTGTCTACCCTGCCATTCTCGATTAAGGGGTTTTCTGACAGCTGGGATCCCACTGCCCATGCCCCCCATATGTAGGCAGAGCAGGTAAGGGTTCCTTTTCATTTTAGACCATGGGAGGTATGCAGGTATGAAAGAATGCAGCTTTAAAGTAATGCGGTGGCAGCTAACACTAGAACCCTCCAGTAGCAGTGCATTGTGTATAATCACCTGGCCTCTGCTATATTCATAAGCTTTTATTTTTCACCCCCATCCACTTCAGCGTCATCCATTCAACACTACATAATATATATCACATGTACCTGCTTTTAAGATAATGGAACTTCAATAAGGCCTCTTGAACACAACCGTGGCATTCTCCACCCCATGCCATATTACAGAGGAAAATACAGAGCCTCAAAGGGGCACCTTACAGCGGCTCTCACATTGCATATAGGTCTGTAGTCACTCCATGTGCTGCTGGACAGGGTCCAAACATCTAGCCTTACCATGTCCATGAATCCTAACCAGAGGCAGATACAGACTGCAGAGGGCCCCTCTGCAAAGAATGTGCCTATGCCCCCCATAACCTAACCATATAAAACTATACAAATCTATATTTTACACATTTTACTAGTTTAAAACACAAGTAACAAACATAAATAATGCAAATAATGTTACTGAATAATACCGCCACACCATAACCGCATAGTGACTGAAAAATACTCATACTGTCACTGAATAATACCCACACAATAACCACATAGTGACTGAATAATACCCCCATACTGATACTGAATAATACCTCCACACCATAACCACATAGTGACTGAATAATACCCGAATAATACCCCCATACTGTTACTGAATAATACCACCACACCATAACCACATAGTGACTGAATAATACCTCCACACCATAACCACATAGTGACTGAATAATGCCCCCATACAGTTACTGAATAATACCGCCACACCATAACCACATAGTGACTGAATAACACCCCCATACTGTCACTGAATAATACCACCACACCATAACCACATAGTGACTGAATAATACCCCCATACTATTACTGAATAATACCACCACACCATAACCACATAGTGACTGAATAATACCCCCATACTGTTACTGAATAATACCGCCACACCATAACCACATAGTGACTGAATAATACCACCATACTGTTACTGAATAATACCGCCACACCATAACCACATAGTGACTGAATAATACCCCCATACTGATACTGTATAATATTGCCACACTATAATCACATAGTGACTGAATAATACCCCCATACTGTTACTGAATAATACCGCCACACCATAACCACATAGTGACTGAATAATACCCCCATACTGTTACTGAATAATACCGCCACACTATAACCACATAGTGACTGAATAATACCTCCATACTGTTACTGAATAATACCGCCACACTATAACCACATAGTGATGAAATAATACCTCCATACTGTTACTGAATAATACTGCCACACCATAACCACATAGTTACTGAATAATACCCCCATACTGTTACTGAATAATACCATCACACCATAACCACATAGTGACTGAATAACACCCGCATACTGTTACTGAATAATACTGCCACACCATAACCACATAGTGACTGAATAACACCCCCATACTGTCACTGAATAATACCACCACACCATAACCACATAGTGACTGAATAATACCCCCATACTATTACTGAATAATACCACCACACCATAACCACATAGTGACTGAATAATACCCCCTTTCTGTTACTGAATAATACCGCCACACCATAACCACATAGTGACTGAATAATACCACCATACTGTTACTGAATAATACCGCCACACCATAACCACATAGTGACTGAATAATACCCCCATACTGATACTGTATAATACTGCCACACCATAACCACATAGTGACTGAATAATACCACCATACTGTTACTGAATAATACCGCCACACCATAACCACATAGTGACTGAATAATACCCCCATACTGATACTGTATAATACTGCCACACTATAATCACATAGTGACTGAATAATACCCTCATACTGTTACTGAATAATACCACCACACCATAACCACATAGTGACTGAATAATACCCCATACTGTTACTGAATAATACCGCCACACCATAACCACATAGTGACTGAATAACACCCCCATACTGATACTGTATAATACTGCCACACCATAACCACATAGTGACTGAATAATACCCCATACTGTTACTGAATAATACCCCCATACTGTTACTGAATAATACCGCCACACCATAACCACATAGTGACTGAATAATACCCCCATACTGTTACTGAATAATACCGCCACACTATAACCACATAGTGATGAAATAATACCTCCATACTGTTACTGAATAATACTGCCACACCATAACCACATAGTGACTGAATAACACCCCCATACTGTCACTGAATAATACCACCACACCATAACCACCTAGTGACTGAATAATACCCCCATACTATTACTGAATAATACCACCACACCATAACCACATAGTGACTGAATAATACCCCCATACTGTTACTGAATAATACCGCCACACCATAACCACATAGTGACTGAATAATACCACCATACTGTTACTGAATAATACTGCCACATCATAACCATATGGTGACTGAATAATACCCCCATACTGATACTGTATAATACTGCCACACTATAATCACATAGTGACTGAATAATACCCCATACTGTTACTGAATAATACCGCCACACCATAACCACATAGTAACTGAATAATACCCCCATACTGTTACTGAATAATACCACCACACAATAACCACATAGTGACTGAATAATACCCCATACTGTTACTGAATAATACCGCCACACCATAACCACATAGTGACTGAATAACACCCCCATACTGATACTGTATAATACTACCACACCATAACCACATAGTGACTGAATAATACCCCCATACTGTTACTGAATAATACCCCCATACTGATACTGAATAATACTGCCACACCATAACCACATAGTGACTGAATAATACCCCCATACTGATACTGTATAATACTGCCACACCATAATCACATAGGGACTGAATAATACCCCCATACTGTTACTGAATAATACCGCCACACCATAACCACATAGTGACTGAATAACACCCCCATACTGTTACTGAATAATACTGCCATACTGTTACTGAATAATACCACCACACCATAACCACATAGTGACTGAATAATGCCCCCATACTGTTACTGAATAATACTGCCACACCATAACCACATAGTGACTGAATAATACCTCCATACTGTTACTGAATAATACCTCCACACAATAACCACAGTGACTGAATAACACCCCCATACTGTTACTGAATAATACCCCCATACTGTTACTGAATAATACCGCCACACCATAACCACATAGTGACTGAATAATACCCCCATACTGATACTGTATAATACTGCCACACCATAACCACATAGTGACTGAATAATGCCCCCATACTGTTACTGAATAATACTGCCACACCATAACCACATAGTGACTGAATAATACCTCCATACTGTTACTGAATAATACCTCCACACAATAACCACAGTGACTGAATAACACCCCCATACTGTTACTGAATAATACTGCCATACTGTTACTGAATAATACCACCACACCATAACCACTTAGTGACTGAATAATACCCCCATACTGTTACTGAATAATACCGCCACACCATAACCACATAGTGACTGAATAATACCCCCATACTGATACTGTATAATACTGCCACACTATAATCACATAGTGACTGAATAATACCCTCATACTGTTACTGAATAATACCACCACACCATAACCACATAGTGACTGAATAATACCCCATACTGTTACTGAATAATACCGCCACACCATAACCACATAGTGACTGAATAACACCCCCATACTGATACTGTATAATACTGCCACACCATAACCACATAGTGACTGAATAATACCCCATACTGTTACTGAATAATACCCCCATACTGTTACTGAATAATACCGCCACACCATAACCACTTAGTGACTGAATAATACCCCCATACTGTTACTGAATAATACCACCACACCATAACCACATAGTGACTGAATAACGTTGGGTGAGGAGACAACTGTTGGTGCAATAGTAAGAAAATGGAAGACATACAAAATGACTGTAAATCGACATCGATCTGGGGCTCCATGCAAAATCTCACCTCGTGGGGTATCCTTGATCCTGAGGAAGGTGAGAGCTCAGCCGAAAACTACACGGGGGGAACTTGCTAATGATCTCAAGGCAGCTGGGACCACAGTCACCAAGAAAACCATTGGTAACACATTACGCCATAATGGATTAAAATCCTGCAGTGCCCGCAAGGTCCCCCTGCTCAAGAAGGCACATGTACAGGCCCGTCTGAAGTTTGCAAATGAACATCTGGATGATTCTGAGAGTGATTGGGAGAAGGTGCTGTGGTCAGATGAGACTAAAATTGAGCTCTTTGGCATTAACTCAACTCGCCGTGTTTGGAGGAAGAGAAATGCTGCCTATGACCCAAAGAACACCATCCCCACTGTCAAGCATGGAGGTGGAAACATTATGTTTTGGGGGTGTTTCTCTGCTAAGGGCACAGGACTACTTCACCGCATCAATGGGAGAATGGATGGAGCCATGTACCGTCAAATCCAGAGGGACAACCTCCTTCCCTCCACCAGGACATTAAAAATGCCTCGTGGCTGGGTCTTCCAGCATGACAATGACGCAAAACATACAGCCAAGGCAACAATGGAGTGGCTCAAAAAGAAGCACATTAAGGTTATGGAGTGGCCTAGCCAGTCTCCAGACCTTAATCCCATCAAAAACTTATGGAGGGAGCTGAAGATCCGAGTTGCCAAGCGACAGCCTCAAAATCTTAATGATTTACAGATGATCTGCAAAGAGGAGTGGGCCAAAATTCCATCTAACATGTGTGCAAACCTCATCATCAACTACAAAAAACATCTGACTGCTGTGCTTGCCAACAAGGGTTTTGCCACCAAGTATTAAGTCTTGTTTGCCAAAGGGATCAAATACTTATTTCTCTGTGCACAATGCAAATAAATATATATCATTTTGACTATGTGATTTTCTGTTTTTTTTTTTTAGATAATCTATCTCTCACTGGTAAAATTAACCTAGCCTAAAAATTCTAGACTGTTCATGTCATCGACAGTGGGAAAACTTACAAAATCAGCAAGGGATCAAATACTTATTTCCTTCACTGTAAGTGATTACAGCACATTTATATCTAGTGACTCAGAGGTAATGTTTTCTCTGATTAGAGTCATTCACTTTCCCTTTTTTCTCCATCCGGTCCAGACCACTGTGACGACTTATTCCAGCCGCGACTCGTCTCTGCAGAATTTGACACACAGACATGTTGGTTTCTCGCTTTACCAGCGATCTCCACCACTATACCCCATTTCTAAACAAACTGGTAATCCACAGTGCGCCAGATGGTAATAATGATCCCTCAGTGCTCGACACAATAAAAGAGCCCCATCAGCAACCGTGCCCCCTTTCTGCCCCAGAGTAATAATACCCCCTTTGTGCCCCCTTGTATATAGCGCCACAGCATCCCCTATAGATAGCGCCACACAGCCCTCCCTCTTTGTAGATAGTGCCATGCAGCCCCCTTGTATATAGTGCCACCCAACCCCCCTTGTATATAATGCCACACAGTCCCCTTTGTATATAGTGTCACACAGCTCCCACCTCCCCTTGTATATAGTGTCACACAGCTGCCCCCTCCCCTTGTATATAATGCCAAACAGCCCCCCTTTGTATATAGTATCACACAGCTCCCCCCTCCCCTTGTATATAATTCCACACAACCCCCCTCTCCTTGTATATATTTCCACGCAGCTCCCCCTCCCCTTATATATAGTGCCAGACAACCCCTCCCCTTGTATATATTGACACAAAGCTCCTCCTCCCCTTGTATATAGTGACACACAGCTCCCCCTCCCCTTGTATATAGGTTTACACAGCTCCCCCCTTGTATATAGTGCAACACAGCCCCCTCCCCTGTATATAGTTCCACACAGCTCTCCATCCCCTTATATGTAGTGCCACACAACCCCGTCCCCTTGTATATATTGACACACAGCCCCTCCTCCACTTGTATATAGTGACACACAGCTCGCCCTCCCTTTTATATAGTATCACACAGCTCTCCCCTTATATATAATGCTACACAGCCCCCCTTTGTATATACTGACTCGCAAGCTCACCCCTCCTATTGTATATTGTGTTACACAGCTTCCCCCTCCCATTATATATGACACGCGGCCCCCCTCCCCTTGTATATAGTGTCACACAGCCCCTCATGCCCTTGTATATAGTGTCACATCTCCCTACCCCCCTGTATTTAGTAACACACAGCTCCCTACCCCCTGTATATTGTCACACAGCTTCTCTCCCTCTCCCCTTGTATATATTGTCACCCTGACCCCCCTCCAAAGAAAACAAAAACAACAACAATTCTACTTATTTTGCGCCGTTCCTGAGAAGGACGGAGCGCTCCTTAGACTCTGGGCGGGACGCCTCCGCAGACCGGCATGATGCAGTGACGTCTTCACGCCAGCCTGCGCATGGAGTCTTCCCAGCGCCTTATAGGTTGTAGGCCTAACGTAGCCTGCAGCCTATAGTATTCAATTGTATCTGTGTCCTGAGGACCTTGTGATCAGGGTCCTCACTCCTCTTGTTTTAATTGTAAATTAGTTTTGTCACTATGTAATGTCTGATATTATCTGTTCGTGTTCCTCTAAATTGTAAAGTGCTGCGCAATTTGTTGGCGCTATATAAATAAAGATTATTATTATTATTTTAGGTTCCGCCCGTTATCACCTTGGAATCTTTGTTAGTATGGTCCCCTCGTGTGTTATCATCCTTGTTTCTGCGATCTTCTGGTGTTTTAGGAAAAAATTCAGGTATGCATTAGTAATAGTAGATTGTTCTATGTGGCTCATTCTGTACATCATTGTTTTTATTTGCTATTTTAAACACTATCACTAATGAAAAGTCCTTCAGTCGCTCGTTATTACATTATTTTGATTGATTATTTTAGAGGCACCAATGTCTCTAAACTTCATATCGCACCGGAGCCGAGTAGAAGTTCGTAAAATGCTTTCCTTGCTCTGTTAAGAGGATGTTAGGGCCTGTTCACATCACCGTTCATTTCAGTTCCGGGGTTCCGTCGGAGGGTTCCGTCGGGTGAACCCCGCAACGGAAAGTGAAACTGACAGCAAAGCTTCCGTTTCAGTCACCACACCATTGATCTCAATGGTGACGGAAACATCGCTAATGCTTTCCGTTTGTCACCATTCCGGCTGGTTTCCGGTTTTCCGACGGAATCAATAACGCAGTCGACTACGCTATTGATTCCGTCGGAAAACCGGAAACCAGAAGGAATGGTGACGAACGGAAAGCATTAGCGATGTTTCCGTCACCATTGAGATCAATGGTGACTGAAACGGAAGCTGTGCTGTCAGTTTCACTTTCCGTTGCGGGGTTCACCCGACGGAAACCTGGAACGGAAATGAACGGTGATGTGAACAGGCCCTTACCTGGCTCCTGTTCTGGATTATTGTCTGTGACCACTACAGCTTGGTCTTTTACGAGAATAGACTCCGTGGTCACTGGGACAGGAAGTGATGTCATTAGATTGACAGAGAAAGGGGACACTAAGGGGGCATCACACAGGAAAATGATTGCAATAATGTTACATGGCATGTTGTATTTGTTGAAGTCATATATTATTTTGTCACTGAACTTAGGCTTAAAAAGGGGTTGTCTCATCACAGACAAACCCTTTAATTTTAGGAATTACATGAATGGACCAGGTCCACCAGAGTGAAAGCTGCCGCAGGCAGGCGACTTTCCACTCTGGCTCATAGATAGGGGTGCCCGGTGGGGGACCACTTCTAGGAATTTTATATGTACTAATACTGTAGGTCTTCTAGGAACGGGGTTGTCGATAAATTTGTAGCAGTAAAGCCAGATTGCACTTCCAATAAGACCTGTAAATTTGGTTATATTGGTTGTCACCGAACTGACCATGATAAAGGAGGACGACTCATATTACAACTGTTTTTTCTTTTTTAATGCCCTTTTTTTTTTTTTTTTTTTTTTTTTTTTTTTTTTGCTATCTAAAAACAAACTATTGATTTGTTGTGTATTCCTGAAAAGGAATATAAAAGGGCAATTACAAAGCGACAAAGTATTGAAGACGATGGTGTGAAAATAGCTGAAAGGTGAGCAAATGATCAACATTTACGAAAAATACACAGACAATTGGTTATTTTTTGTAAAAAAAAAAAAAAATGGGGTCCCTGGAGCTTGTCACCCACTAATACAAGCCCTGCCATGTGAATCGGACAGTGGACTGGACTGCATTCTGCTCCTCTGATAGCTATTGACATTTAGTTGTGTCAATTTTATGAATATCCTTTTCTAATCTACTGAGCATCTCGCACGTAGTGTTGACAGCACTAGACTCCGAAAACATTGCTGAGCCACCAGGGACACTGGACCACCAGGGATTTTAGAGGACACTGGACCACCAGGGATTTTAGAGGACACTGGACCAGCAGGGATTTTAGAGGACACTGGACCAGCAGGGATTTTAGAGGACACTGGACCAGCAGGGATTTTAGAGGACACTGGACCAGCAGGGATTTTAGAGCACACTGGACCACCAGGGATTTTAGAGGACACTGGACCACCAGGGATTTTAGAGCACACTGGACCACCAGGGATTTTAGAGCACACTGGACCACCAGGGATTTTAGAGGACACTGGACCACCAGGGATTTTAGAGGACACTGGACCACCAGGGATTTTAGAGGACACTGGACCAGCAGGGATTTTAGAGGACACTGGACCAGCAGGGATTTTAGAGGACACTGGACCAGCAGGGATTTTAGAGGACACTGGACCAGCAGGGATTTTAGAGGACACTGGACCAGCAGGGATTTTAGAGGACACTGGACCAGCAGGGATTTTAGAGGACACTGGACCAGCAGGGATTTTAGAGCACACTGGACCAGCAGGGATTTTAGAGCACACTGGACCAGCAGGGATTTTAGAGGACAATGGACCACCAGGGATTTTAGAGGACTCTGGACCACCAGGGATTTTAGAGGACACTGGACCACCAGGGATTTTAGAGGACACTGGACCACCAGGGATTTTAGAGGACACTGGACCAGCAGGGATTTTAGAGGACACTGGGCCACCAGAGATTTTAGAGGACACTGGACCACCAGGGATTTTAGAGGACACTAAACCACCAGGTATTTTAGAAGACAATAAACCACTAGGGATTTTAGAGGACACTAGACCACCAGGGATTTTAGAGAACACTAGACCACCAGGGATTTTAGAGGACACTGGACCACCAGGGATTTTAGAGGACACTGGACCACCAGGGATTTTAGAGGACACTGAACCACCAGGTATTTTAGAAGACACATTTCACAAACTCTCCTAAGGCTGGGTTCACACTGAGTTTTTTGCAGGAGGAATTTTGAGGCAGATTTTCCTCTGCCTGTACACCGATTTTCGCTATGTTTTTCGCCCGCGGCCATCGAGCACCGCGGCCAAAAACGCAGCGAAATACACTTTCTCTGCCTCCCATTGATGTCAATAGGAGGTCAGAGGCGTAAACTCCCGAAGATAGGGCATGTCCCTTCTTTTTCCCACGAGATGGTTTTTCCGGTGGCAGGAAAAAAACGCCTCTGCCTCCCATTGAAACCAATGGAAGGCATTTTCGGCCGTTTTTTGGTGCGTTTTGCGGCGCGGTTTTCACGTCAAAAACTCTGTGTGAACTCACCCTAAAGAGGAACCTGACCAGCTTAATCGCAAGTTAAAGGTCCCTCCCCGCTGCAAAGTCATGGGCTACTTTCCTTCTCCCACCCTAGAACGGGATAGAGGTTCCGGGTGAGAGACTTACTACACTTGTAAGTTTGATTTCGTGGTGTATCTCCTGACGTGTCCTTGTGGGCTGCAATATTTGGGTGAAGCTACACCACACATAAAGACACCTATAATGCAGAAAGGAAGGAAGGAGGGATCCTCCAGCTCACCTGACACGAATGCTTGGTGTCACTGCCAGCGCACGGGTCCTCGTGTCGGTACACGGCGTAAATAGCAAAGGTAACAGGAAGGTTGGATCCAGCGCTGGATTGTAGTAAAATGGAAACTGATTCCAAGTTTAATGTTCTTTGGTTAAAAAGATCCACAAGGATGGAGTCCTGGTGTGCAGGGTAGGTGATAGACAAGTTAACACACATGGCTTATGAGGCACAGTCAACCCGAACGGAACTAGCCGAAAAAGTGTTTGGCAATAATGAAAATTCGACTGAAGATAACCAAGACATGGAAGAAATCTTCCATAATCTAGAAAAACACCTGGCACAACAGGCCAAAATCTGGTGGGATCTCACCACCTTGAAAAATTACATCGCAAAGGACATGATCCCAAGGGGCCTACGACTAAGAAAAATGCCCACGTTCATATACACAGAAGATTTCCAAAAAGAATGGAACCAGACGCTATCAGAGTGTTCCATTAAACTAATGAAACTAATTACAAAGCAGGAAGAAATTAAACTGATAGAACTAGAAACAAAAATATTACATACTAAGAAACAACTAGAGGTTTTCTCCAGCTCACCTTCCTTCTCTCAGTTCCATACTCGCACGTCATCTTCTATTGACAAGTTGGACCACTCTATAGCAGAAACGAAAAAAAGCAAATTTCAGAGGGACACACGGGATTACGCATACAATGAAATATATAACTGGAACAAAAGAGAAAGAAACTATGCTAGACCCAGACCCATACTTAAGAAACGAAATTACCAACATAAGCAATACAGAGATTTACCTAATAGAGTAAGCTTCAGCTCAACAGAGCCTGATTCAGGGGAAGGTCTGTCAGAAGAGGAAAACATGAGGACACGTTCCCACTTTAACCACAGACAAGAAAACACTACCCATCAGTCAAAAAACGAGGAAGGAGGGGCGGTAGGAAACATAAATCGATTAAATCAGGACCAAAATCGCCGCCTCCGCCCCCGAAAATTCCAACACTATTAAATTCAAATGTCACCAATTTATCCTCTATTCCATTAACCACAGAACAAGAAGAAGTCTTGACACTGGGCCTCAACTTTGCCCCCAAAAATAACTTCAACCTATTTAACACCTTACTGGATATAAACGAATTCATCCGCAACTTGACCGTCAAAAAACACTTCCTTACATCAGAAATAACCACCGAGGACACTACCATAGCGACATCTTCTCCTATTTCAACGAGAACCAATGCAGGATCACATATGGTTAAACATCAAATCCAGTCCAACTTTTCCTTCCAAGAGCTCAAAACCATGGTTTGCCTAGACAACTTATGCACAGAAAATCCTGATCAAACAGTAATGACGGCTACCAATTTTGTGACGTCCAATCCAAAGTTTTATCCCATCAGCTCAAGAACTGAATCAATGGACCAGTTCCAAACTGTGATCGAAAAAGAATTACAAAATCTTGCTGACAGACTTAAAGTCAATCATCAAAAATCAAACATGCCTACCCGTCTTAAAAAAGCAGTCCAATCATTGCAGGACAACAAAGACCTAAATATAAAGATGTCAGACAAAGGGGGAGGAGTCACAGTGATGAACAAACAGGATTACAAACAATCAATCATCGAGATGCTGTCAGATGAACAAACATATAAAAAACTGGACAAAAATCCGGTGGAGAATATACAAATTCTAATGAAAAGGTTACTAGACGAGGGCTTACAAGGAGGCTTCATTAACCAAAAACAGTTGGACTTCATCTTTATTGAACAACCTATCACACCCATCATTCATGCGCTTCCAAAAACACACAAACAAATTAATCCACCACCGATGAGACCAATAGTCTTTGGAATTGGATCAATATTAGAAAGACTATCTAAATGGCTCGATACTTTGTTACAACCATTAGCACAGCAAACACCTGGCTTTCTAAGTGACACAAAAAATGTCCTGAATTCCCTTCTCAACAAATGTTGGAAAAAGAACTACACATGGCTGACATGCGATGTGGTTTCTTTGTATACATCAATTCCCCATCAAGTTGCCTACACCGCCTTGGAATATCACTTGCTCTCACACAGCACCTATGACAACAATTTCCAAGTATATATCCTAATGACACATAACTACTTCCAGTTTGATGGAAAATACTACCTTCAGTTAAGAGGCGTCTCTATGGGAGCAAAATTCTCCCCCTCAGTAGCGAATTTAGTGATGGCGTGGTGGGAACAGTCCCACATTTTCTCTAGTGACAACCCGTATGGCAACCATATTGAGTGGTACGGAAGGTATATCGATGATCTCTTGTTTATATGGAAAGGGGATATTAATATCATCCCCAACTTCGTAGAAACCCTAAATCACAATGAGTGTAATCTCAAATTTACATACAATTACGATAGAACCAAAATGGTATTTATAGATTTGGAATTAAACGGTAAAGAAGGTCAAACCATAGCAACGCAAACATATCGCAAACCTACATCCTCAAATAGTATACTTCACGCTAGAAGCAATCACTCAAAACAAACAATTAAGGCCATACCAGTTGGAGAAATGCACTGTGCCAAAATAGAACAAGAATCAATTAGAACAAGACTTACCAGCAGAGGTTATCCACAATGGTCGCTCAACAGAGCATGAGACATTATGGCTAAAAAATCTAGAACCCAGCTACTTGAGCATCAAAAGGATAACAAAAATAACAAAAACAAAACCAACCAATCTGCTGCCAACCAACCAACACTAATCCTCCAACAGAGCAATCAATTTCTAGAAATTAAAAATATAGTGAATAGATACTTATCTATTCTCATGGAGGATGATAGCCTGCGATCCATCTTGGCAGGAGGATGCAGAATAGTGGCCAGAAAGGCGCCTTCCTTAGGCAGTCTTCTTTCTCCGTCCTTTTTTACATCAAATGAAATAAAAACAACGTGGTTAGAAACCAAGGGCTTCTACAAGTGCGGCCAACATCCCTGCAAGGTATGCTCTTATGCCTACCCCACTAAAACCTTCTGCAACTCCACACAATTAGACACATTTACCATCCAAAATTATATCAATTGCAACACCGAATCCGTTATATACGTAATTGAGTGTACAGAATGCCAATTGAAATATGTAGGCTGCACCAACCGGAAATTAAAAACCAGGATTCTAGAGCATCTCAGTTATGTGAGAAATCCAAACATCATTAATATTTCGAATGCGTCAAAACACTTCATATATCACCATAAGGGCAGATTCACACGAACGTTGCGTTTTTGCGCGCGCAAACAACGCGGTGTTTTGCGAGCGCAAAAACCATTTGACAGCTGCGTGTGTCATGCGTGTCTGATGCGCGGCTGCGTGATTTTCGCGCAGCCGGCATCATAGAGATGAGGCTTGTCAACGCCCGTCACTGTCCAAGGTGCTGAAAGAGCTAAATCTTTCAGCACCCTCGACAGTGAATGCCGAACACAACAGCGAAAAACCTGTAAAAAAAAAAGATAAAGTTCCTACTTACCGAGAACTTCCCGGCCGTTGCCTTGGTGACGCGTCCTTGGTGACGCGTCCTTGGTGACGCGCCTCTCTTGACATCGGGCCCCACCTCCCTGGATGACGCGGCAGTCCAAGTGACCGCTGCAGCCTGTGATTGGCTGCAGCCTGTGCTTGGCCTGTGATTGGCTGGAGCTGTCACTTGAACTGAAGTGTCATCCCGGGAGGTCGGACTGCAGGAAGGAGACAGGAGTAATCGGTAAGTTAGAACTTCGTTTTTTTTTACAGGTTCATGTATTTTGGGATCGCAAGTCACTGTCCATGGTGCTGAAACAGTTTAACTCTTTCAGCACCATGCACAGTGAATGTCTCCCGACGTCGCGGACCGGAAATTTTTTTGCCGGGTTCGGCCAAAACGAGTTTGGCCGAACCCGGTGAAGTTAGCTTCGGTTGTCGGGGTTCACTCCGTTTGGATGCTTGGAAACAGAAAAGCACGTGGTGCTTTTCTGTTTCCATTCATCCTTTTGACAGCTCGTGCGCTGTTCGCACGGAAGTGCTTCCGTGCGACCTGCCTGGTTTTCACGCACCCATTGACTTCAATGGGTGCGTGATGCGTGAAATACGCAGAGTTATTGAACCTGTCGCGTATTTTGCGCAGCGAACAAACGCTGCGCAAAATACACGGACTGTGTGTACTGCCCATAGACTTCTATAGGGCATTGCGTGCCGCGCGAAAACCACGCGCCCTACACGCTGCCAAATCACGCTCGTGTGAATCCCCCCTAACAGAACAACTAAAATCCTACGATGCTATGCTATAGAAAAAATTCACCCCTCCAAGAGAGGAGGTGATCTAAAACACAAAACTCATCTAAGGGAGGCTTTCTGGATCTACAGATTGAAAACAAGGTCCCCAGATGGCCTCAATCTGAGAAAGGAACTGATGTTCCAATACTAACCAACAGCCATGCAAAGACAACCATCATATCCTCTTATACACTAATGAAGATATACACTTATCTAGAAGTTAAAGGTGTTATATCCATCTTCGATGTCTTTCACTACAGCCTCTCCAAGTTTTTAACACTTCACTTTGGTGCATGCATAACATATGCTATTTGACATGCATACAATCCCATACATCACTCAATTAGCCCTTTCTTTCCTTTCCTTTGCACTTCCCTGTATCCAGACTTTCAATCCATAATAGTGTAACTGAATATACAGATACATCTTAAAATAACTGTAATCTGGCATATACTACCTCCGGTGTTGATCAGCCATGATGATTTTATAGCCTTAACAATACTTGATAAATATTGTGCACTAACTCAAAACCCATTTTTGACAAGCTATTGAACGACTTCTCATATACTTACAAGTCGGAAAGTTCGGGTGATGCACTCTTCGGAGCAGGACACATCTGGTCTCGGCATTTACATTGGTTGCCTTGCGTTCCGGGTGTCATACGAGGCCTGGAACGCAAATAAAACATCAAACCGGAACTAACTACGATTATTAAACAATATACTCCTACTGCAAAAAACTTTATGGCCAGTAAGAAGCGAATTTTCCAAAAAATGATGTCCGATACTTACTTCCAATCAGATGCAATATTCACCAGATACGGCATACAAGTTTTCATCCCGAGAGCATCATTTTCACTTCCGGCTTGCGTTCCAGATGACGCACCAAGCCCTGGAACGCAATCAAGTCTCAGCTGTCCCACCGGAATTCGTATAAATCTGCCAGCGTTCTCAGTTTAAATTACACATACAGCCATGACTAAGGACGCCAGAGTCGTCCGAAACACGTAGGCTCTATCCCCGGATTGATATCACCTACCCTGCACACCAGGACTCCATCCTTGTGGATCTTTTTAACCAAAGAACATTAAACTTGGAATCAGTTTCCATTTTACTACAATCCAGCGCTGGATCCAACCTTCCTGTTACCTTTACACCTATAATGCAACACAAAATCTCAATTAGGTCTAATAAGCTTAAATATCCTGTAGCCAAACATTTTTTTAGAAGTCCGTCACAATGTTAACCAACTTAAATTTCAGCTGATAGACACGGTACCTCGCCTTCGACGTGAGGGTGACAAACTTCTGAAAAGGAAGGAGATGAGTTGGATTAAGAGGTTGGACTCTGTCGCCCCTCATAGTATGAATTTGAATTTACGGTTAGGTCCAGAATTATTTGGACAGTGACACAATCTTCATGATTTGAACTCTGCTGCCACCACATTGGATTTGACATAGTTACATAGTTACATAGTTAGTACGGCTGAAAAAAGACACATGTCCATCAAGTTCAACCAAGGGATGGGAAAGGGGAAGGAAAAATTTCTACACATAGGAGCTAATGCTTTTTTGTTCTAGGAAATTATCTAACCCTTTTTTGAAGCCATCTACTGTCCCTGCTGCGACCAGCTCCTGCGGTAGGCTATTCCATAGATTCACAGTTCTCACTGTAAAGAAGCCTTGTCGCCTCTGCAGGTTGAACCTTTTTTTCTCCAGACGGAGGGAGTGCCCCCTTGTTTTTTGAGGGGGTTTTACATGGAACAGGATTTCACCATATTTTTTGTATGTGCCATTAATATATTTATATTAATTAATCATGTCCCCTCTTAGTCGTCTTTTTTCAAGGCTAAATAGGTTTAATTCTTTTAATCTTTCCTCATAACTTAAATTCTCCATGCCCCTAATTAGCTTTGTTGGTCTTCTTTGTATTTTTTCCAACTCCAGGGCATCCTTTCTATGAACTGGAGCCCAGAACTGAACTGCATATTCTAGATGAGGCCTCACTAATGCTTTGTAAAGTGGTAATATTACATCCCTGTCCCGCGAGTCCATGCCTCTTTTAATACACGACAATATCCTGCTGGCCTTTGAAGCAGCTGATTGACATTGCATGCTGTTATTGAGTTTATGATTTACAAGAACACCCAGATCCTTCTCAACAAGTGAATCCGCCAGTGTAGCTCCCCCTAGGACATATTATGCATGCAGATTGTTGGTACCCAGATGCATAACTTTACATTTATCTACATTAACATGAAACAACTGAGATGTAATTGAAGTGTAGACTTTCAGCTATGTACTAAAGAGCTGTAATTCCTAAACTCTTCCTCAAATTAGGATGTGAATACCCTCAAATTAAAGCTGAGTGTCTGCACTTTAAGCCCATAGTGATTATATAACAGTATATTCAATATGTTTTGGTGAACCGCTAAAATGCCAAAATTGTGTCACTGTCCAAATAATTCTGGACCTAACTGTATATCAATGGTGTAAAAAAACTGTGAAGGAATTATGAGAACGCTTATTTTAAAAATTTACTTGTCCATTCCTCTAGATCTATGTCTTGATGTGATCGCCGGTGCATGATACAGCTGTGGTTGTGAGGTGTTATGGCTCAATCTAAATGATTATGTATCTACACTCCACAACATTGAAATTGTAACACCAAGAAGGACAAGCCGTAAGGTTATGCAAATCGAGCAAGCAACAGGTGTCGCTAAGATCTGCAAATGATCAACTTTTCAAGCACTGAGCTCCAATCTGTGGCATGTGGTGGTGGTGGGCATAAAAGCCAGATAGAAAACAACGTGTTTTTTAAGTACATGAAACTTCACAAATCGAATCAAGTGTTGACGTGCCAGTTAGCACCACTTGTCGCAAACTGAAAGGGACAGAATCCTTGACCTGAGAGACCTTGGTTTATCACTCTGGCGGACTACTATGAGCCTAGGCTGAGATTTTAGCGCTGGCCAAAGTTGCATGTCCCGGGGGTTGGGAGAACAACAACGAACTGGAATGACAGCAAGAGGTGCGCGGAGGTGAACCTCTGCATGGACGGATTATCTGATTGGAAGAATGGCGCGTAGTGATCCATTCTGTATTGCAAGTGAAATTGGACGTCACATCCGAAGCCCAGGGCGGAAACCAGTGTTGACACAAACCATCAGAAGGCATTTGCACGGTGTCACGATCCGTGGGTGTGTGGACCCACTAGGTCGCACCGGGGTAGTGGAGTAGCAGCTGGCCTAACAATAGTCCTAGTACAAGAGTACCTTTAATAGTCCAGACAGTAATGGAGGCTCGGCACAAGTGAACTTGCAGACACCAGACATGGTGTATATCAGCAGGCGTGACAGGTGGCACAACACGACTCCAACACTCTAAGGCACAGGAATACAGGTAGCAGGGCACGGGAACAACGGGAACAGGATAACCCTAAGGGACCATTTGCCAAGACTAACATGTGTAAACACAACAACGCATAGGCAATGAGTGAAAGGGCAGAGCCCCTTTTATAGTCCAGGGTGATCATGGGCTAATTAGAGATTCTTTTCATGTGCGCGCACTGGCACTGGCCCCTACGGGACCCAGTGAAGCAAGGACCTAGGAAGGAGATGCCGGCCAGCACTCACAGAGTCATGGCCGCGGCAGTCGAGGGTTGAGTAGGAACGACGATCCGTGGCCATGGCCGTTACACACTGTATTGGGCTATGAGCCAGGCGTCTAGCTACATGTGTTCCATTGACCACATGCCACCGCTCTCAAAGGCTATCATGGTGCACAGCAGGATGGCGATGGAGGCTGGAATGGAGGTCTGTACTCTTCAGCAATGAGTCCCGCGTTTGTCTCGAATGTAATGATAGCTGGAGATTGGTCTGGAGACGACATGGGCAAGGCCATAAAGAGGCCTTCACAAGGGTACGTCACACTGGTCCTACTCCCGGGATTATGGTGTGGGGTGGGATAATGTACGTTAGCCGGACCCCTCTAGTCTTCATCTCAGGTACACTAACAGCTGGGCATTACATTGATTTGGTCGCGGAACCAGTGGTACGGCCATTTCTCCAAAGTGTCCCAGAAGCCGTTTTTTAACAGGACGCCACCAGGCCGCACGTTGCTCGTGCTAACTGCAAGCAGCCTGCGTGGCCTAAACGTGCGAATATGGTCTTCAGCATCTCCGGACTTGTCTCCCATTGAGCGCATATGGCAATTGGTCGGCAATTGCAAAGGGAGCTGCCAGCAGCCAATCTTGATGATTTGCGTGCCCAACTGCATTCAGCGTGGCATAACATTCCTCAGACAACCATTAATAACCTCAGTGATAGCTACCAAGGCGTGGATTTCTGCGCGTGACTCTCATACGCTATACTGAATAAATGAAGATGTTTGGAATATTTTGATTCCATTTTTTTATCATTTGCATATCATTAACATGTCTACCGATCCTGTAATCTCCACAATTCCAAAACTTTTCCTTCTTGGTGTTGCAATTTCAATGTTAAATAAATAGTAAATCATAAAAACTATATAAATTCAGTATCGCTGTAATCGTATTGACCCGCAGAATAAAGTTAACATGTTGTTTTTACCGCACGGTGAACGTCGTAAAAATTAAACAAAAAAAAACCATGGAGGAATCACTGGGTTTTTTTCTACTCCACCCCACAAAGAATTTTTTTTCAGTTTCCCAGTCTATCTCTTGTGTTTGAGGGTTTCCCAACTCTTCCCGATGGCAGATGTTGGAGAAAACAAGGAGTGGGCATGTTGGATTTCAAAATTTTTAATCCTTTGTTACAGTAGGCGATAACTTGCTGCCAGAGGACGCTTTTTCCCCCATGTCCCCTTAAAAACAAACAAGTATGTTTGGTCCGAGTCGAGCATACATGCATATGGTGGAGTCAGAAGGCATAGCTGTCGGCCGAACGTGACCGCTATCTCGTGTATGGCTGGCATTGAGTGGATGGTCGGGCAGAACTCCTTGGCTCTCCCTGCCGATCCTCTCCACCTGGCACTTGGTCTTTTAAAGCGCACGTAACTTTTCAAGGAAGTTTTCATAATAAGTTATCATATGTGTGTAAATGAGGAATAACACTATTTCTGGCCATTATATGACTTGTATGTGGCATTATTTATCAGTTTTCCCCTCTTCAGGCTCTATCTCTATGGCTTTATTCACACGGCCGTGTTCGTACTGAAAAGAGGTTTATAGTATGAGACAAAATTCCTGCGGAAAGGCAGTCCGCCTCCCTGAACTGTGTTTGGTCCACGAAATACGGCTGACATACGACCGAACATGGCAGTGTGAATAAGGCCTAATTCAATTCTCAGTTGCCTCAAAGCTAGTGGGTGGAGCATGGAGGAGATTATATACAGTAATGAGCAGTATAGCTGAGAATCCAGCACTGGTGTGAGATTTATATATTACCAGCAGCATCTCTCTGTGTTATTCTCTCTGCTTCTACTTCCTCCCCCTGGTAATGCCTCCCCCTGTCATAGACTTACATGCAGCATATGTTGCTGAGTCACACTCTCTCTTCTCCCACTCCCCTCTCCAAAGACTTGTATGGGTAGGCAGTGAAGTGACACACCCCCACCTCCTGAAGTCCATCTCCTATGCTCTGTAACCAGGGACGGCCAATGCATGACAACGGGGTGGACAGCAGATTACATGAAGAAAGACACCTAGTGGCAGTAACTTCACTCATAATTTGCATGGATAAAACAACTAAATTTTAACAGTACATAAATTACAAAGTTGTTTTATAGCAGTTATAATATTAGATTAGAATAAGTTGTTTGAAAAGTTAGCGTCCATTTAAGGATTCTGGGACCAGTAAGGAACATTTCTGCTTCATGCTACAGCTTACCTTACCATCTGGCTTTCAACTATTCTCACTATCTTCTTTCACACTACAGGAAGTCATGAGTAATGAATTTAATAATAGTTGATATTTTTTTAAAGCTTGAGCCTAGTGCTTACTTTTCGCGGGGTTCCCCCCCGTTTCGATTTCCATCTTTGTTGACAGTCATGAGTAATGTTGGGTTTTACTCTTTTACCACCATGGTCAATGACCTCTAACTTCATTGGTTAACTCATAGGGTTCTGTTTGGTACAGCGAACGCCCTACATCTGCTACATTGTCCTGGAGCATGACACCAGTAACCTGATATTTGCATGTTGTTATGAGACTCGGTGAGAATAGAGACATCTAACAACTGTTGGTATCGGTGATACTGTGGGACTTCACAAAGCGAGACAATCCAGGTGTTACTTTCCATATACAGCATTGCTTGGTTATAAGAACATTTGTGATTAACAGGAAGTTTCAAGCCCTTTTGAGCCAAGTGTTTAATAATTTATTTCTGCCTAATGAAGGGTTAATAGATGCCATTCTACTTTACTGGTCACTGGGTTTATTGATGTTGAGTTGCTGTATTTGTTATGGTCATGCTGCAAAGAGTGGAGGTTAGGAGGTCATACTCGGACATGTTCAAGCTACAGATTTGGGCAGACCCAACAATATGCGTACGGGGGTAATGATAACCCAACAACCTGTACAACCCTTGAAAGAAGGGGCATGAGTAAACTTGTTTTTTTTACTAGGAAATCAATGACTCAACAATGGAAGTCCAGTCTCAAGTAAGCAGGATTGGTTGACCAAGGGGGTTAATTGGGGGTACACCATGTTAATGTGTTTTTTTTGTAAAAGGTGGTAGTTTTTTTTGTACTTTTGTATGAATAAAGAATAAAAATATTAAAAAGAATACAAAATTTACATGAAGCCCTCATGCTTATGCCTACCTGCTCATATCTTCACATAATCACCAGCATTGAAGAGACCAACAATCGAGTTTTCAGCAGCTCATTTAAAAGAAACACACCAGGACCTGTTCACATCAGCGTTGCCCTTCCGTTGAGGGGTTCGGTCGGAGGTTTCCGTCGGGTTAACCTCTCAACGGAAAGGCAAACTGGAACCTCCGCTTTCTTTTCCCTCACCATTGATCTCAATGGTGACGGATACGTTGCTGAAGGTTTCCGTTTGTCACCGTTGTGACAGGGTTCCGTCGTTTTTGTTGGAATCAATAGTGCAGTCGACAGCGCTATTGATTCTGTCAAAACGACGGAACGCTTTTGCAACGGTGGCAAACGGAAACCATTAGCTAGGTTTCCATCACCATTGAGTTTAATGGTGGGGGAAAACGCTTTCAAAGGTGTGTATATAGCATTTAAATGATTGATTAAAAAATAGGTGCAAAGTGCAGAAGTCATACCTACCCTATATGTGTATGTCTTCAAAACTGCAGGAGTGCAAAATCTTTATTTTCCTTGTACATTTTTAGTTCCAACAATACCCAGCAGTTTTCAGTTATGACCTCTACCAAATCTTGTTTTTATCGGACAGAAAAAAGTCAAAAATTTGTACAGACTTGGGTCACAGTAAACATTAGGCTAACAGGCCCTAGTGCAATAAAGGAACACTATCCAGAAAATACAGCTTAAGATATGACACAAAAAGGCCTACTTATAATCTGTGTAGTACAGAAAGGAAAAGAAAAGAAACACAATAAAACAATACAGAGCAATATAACACAACTGTGGTATTACAATGGTAAACATGTTTTGATCGGTTAATTTGTGATAAAGGAAAACCAAAAAGGAGCCCTCAGTTATTTTGGGATCGAAAAAGATTTTGGGTACATGAGTTCACGGGCAAACCCCGACTAGACTGGATATGATCCAGCCACGGTTGCCAGGTTTTGAGAAAAAGACCCTTGCTCTGGTTTTCCTAGCCCATTAGCTTCTCCATTCTACATAGTTTTTGAACCTTATCTCTCCACATGGCAACTGTAAGTGGATCCGAGTCTCTCCACCGCAATGGAATGAGTAGATTGGCCGCTTTGATAATATCCAGACCACCACCAGAGTCTAATGTGCTCCAATGTAAATTTACCACTATTAGAGCATATGTAATTTACAATGTTGTTAATGTCTAACCAATTGGGTCGAATCTCCGGGTAATGCCACCATATATGTGAAATCGTACAGTTTGGTTCTTCACATCTCCAGCAAGTATCAAATAAGCCCAACATGATAAAGAAAGTCAGGAGTTCTATACCACCAAGAGACTGTTTCGAAAGAGTTCTCTTGAAAGCGTATGTATGTAGAGAAACCCGGAGAATTCGTAAGAATACAGTATGCGTTATTTCTTCCCATGCGAACATAAATTTGGGCTTCTCGATTCCGAGGCTTAACAAAAGGCCTTGCTATAATTTAGAAAGCAATTTCTTAGGAAATGAGGTCAATAATAGAAAGTTTTCAAACCAGGTGGGTTCTCTGTGTTTATCTTTGAAGAAGGACAAAAAGGCGGTACATGAGGAGCTAAGATCGAGGTATTGGATTTTGCATGCATTACCCACATGGAATTATGTTTGTTCTCTCTATAATGTATGAAACACATCACGGGTTGGGAAGGGGTTAAGTAAGGAGCGGTCAGGGGGCCTGGCTGGGAGAAGTCGCCATGAGGTCTGGATCGGATGAAGAGGAAAAGAGCATCTAGAATCTGTGAAGATGTCACCTGTGAGTCACTGGCTTTATAGAGATTATGTCACCTCTCCTGACATCTCTGTTATAAGAAATCCTTGTATTTTACAAAAAGTCTTTGTGCAGTCCAGGACTAATAGACAAATGAGTGTTACCATTCCCCTTATCAAGAAGATGTGTCCCTACACAGTGTAATACAGTTAGCAATGGTTGAGTACTCTCAGTATGTAGGGACACAGCCCTTTGACAAAGGGAATCATAACGCCCATTGGTCAATGCTAGCACAGAAAGGTCTTGTTAACTACAGACACGGAGAAGGGGGGCCCAAGTTTAAGGAATAGACGAGGGCCTATGGTCTACTTAATCCGCCACTGCCTGCCCATAAGAGCTTTATAGGCTCACAGGCGATTAGCCGCTGAGCCTGGGACTGTTGCCAGGTAGGTGTTAACTTAGTTTCTGTAGAAAGGAGAAGTGCAGGGCTGATCACCCTCTTACCCCTCCTTTCTCTCACGGTTCCTGAGCTTGAGTTTAAGGGGGGGGGGTGGTTATGCTAATAGGGGGAGCTTATAACCTCATCACTCTCCCTGTACTTCCTCTTTGGCTGTGAAAATTTCCCGCCCACCCTCCCAATCATAAGCGCATTATAAAAAAAAAAAAAGAAACGTAAATACTGCTTTTATTTTGCATTTTGGTTTTGTTCCATGTTCGATGCTTGATTTGTCATGTTTGTTTATGTCACAGCTGGCGGGAGTTTTAGTTTATTACCTACATGCCCTTAGGGATAGGCTGGCATTCAGGTTTTGTAAACCTCTGGTTTAGGACAATGAGTTTTGGGATAATGTTATTTATAGATAAAGTTATTTTATATTAATCTAATTATTTTCAAAATAAAGCTGTGGCCGACCCCCAGGTCAACCCCACATTCTAAAGAAATTTGGTGTTAGTAATATTATTTCTACTTCTACTCTACACTTGGTTAGGTGGTTATATATCCACACAGTCTACACTGTACAGGAGTGAGGACCCTGCCCATAAGGGCTTACACTCTACAGAAGACAGGACCCTGCCCATAGGAGCTGACACTCTACAGGAGAGAGGTCCCTGCCCATAAGAGCTTACACTCTACAGGAGAGAGGACCCTGCCTATAAGAGCTGACACTGTACAGGAGAGAGGTCCCTGCCCATAAGGGCTTACACTCTACAGAAGACAGGACCCTGCCCATAGGAGCTGACACTCTACAGGAGAGAGGTCCCTGCCCATAAGAGCTTACACTCTACAGGAGAGAGGTCCCTGCCCATAAGAGCTAACACTCTACAGGAGAGAGGACCCTGCCCATAAGAGCTGACACTGTACAGGAGAGAGGACCCTGCCCATAAGAGCTTACACTCTACAGGAACGAGGACCCTGCTAGTTGAGGACTTTGTGGAGTGGAAATATGTGACCAGATCAGGTTGTGTATGGGCCATGGACTATGGTTATGTGACACAGACCTCCATTAAGAATTGAGTTTTCAAGGCACGGTTAAAACTAGTAACGTTAGGAGCAAAGGAGCAAGTTTATTGGTTCAGGGTAGTGAGTTCCACAGAATGGTTGCAACCCGAGGGAAGTCCTGCAGATTGGAGTGAGGATATAATAGGGAAGGATTACGGTAGGTCATGGAAAATAAATACACCTCCTGCTCCCTCCCAGTATGAGCGGCAATGGGGTCATTGGCAGTGAAGGACCTGAAAAGTAGCATCAGCCGTGAAAGGTTCAAAACGAAGAAAACTTGGTCGACCCTATATAAAATAAAAACTTATAAAAAGACTAGCAACTTTAATGAGGATCGTTTTCGCTGTGCTGATCGAAATTTGTTACATATTGCAATCCAGGAATTTTTCTATACATGTCCTACATGCCTCCCATTCCTTATTGCCCCCCCCCCATCTCTGTAAGATTTTTTTATATGGGAGTGTAGCTATGATTAAGAACTGAGAAGTTTGAAATGCGTAAGCGTTCTCTGCCCGGGATTTAAAATACTTGTTTTATCTTCATTTGATACCAATAAACAGCCTTGCATTTTTACATTCCATCGTGTGCCGAACCCCTTACTATTTTAAGTGTAGCCTTAAGCCTTGTATGTAAGTAGTCTTATTTGAGGGGGCATTGAGAAAAGTAAGGACTATAGATCTGTAGTAGAGGGTACCCAGAGGTTCCCAGGGTCGCCCTGTGTCCAGGTGTTTGTTTAAAGGGGAGTTTTAAACTGCATTCGTGCAGGTGTGGACACTGACAGCAGAAGGCCCCTGTGCAAAATATATGTGGAAGCCCCCATCAAGCTTCACTCCCTTGTTGGACACGTGACACACACGCCCTACTCAAACGGTTGACACATCCCAATCTCACACGTTGGACGCAAACTGCATATGTGAAACACTCATACCATGGACTCATGCTTCATACACACCACTTACATGCTGTACACATGCACCCAGCCGCCACTCACACATAGGACGCATGCTGCACACCAATCACGTAGGACACATGCTGCACACACACCATCACACTATACACTAATCACTTACAATTACCAGATTTATTTTGCCCAATGCTGACTGTATTGCACCAAGCAAAATAGTGGCAGATTGGGCACCCTTCCCTTGATATCACCTGCCTACACAGGTGGGGCAATATGTGCCCGCCTCTGTGTTAATGCCCATGACGGAAATAGCAAAATGCCTCCAATTATACTCACTTTGTCAACTTTCTTCATATACTACATCATATATATTACATAGAGTGGTTTGTGAGATTTTATAGTGATATTTCCAGTGGTTTAGGATAATGAAGGGGTTAATATTGATATCCATTATCCATGGAGGTCTAGGCTATTTATGGCTTAATATATAATATCCCTTAAGGGCTAAGATATTTTACTGGTTAATGGCTAATGTTCCTGGTGGTTTAGGATGGTGAAGGGGTTAATGGAGGTGGTCTCGTGCAGGAAAACCTCTAATTTAAGTTTGTTCTATATAGGGTGAGATTTCTTTATAGGGATTGAAGCATTTTTCTGATGCAGAGCTCCAAATCCCCTGCTTCAATTCACTCAACTATCCAGTTAAATGATAAGATTATTTCTGCCAGCAGCTGCCACTAGGGGGAGCTCACTGCATAGAGATTCATACAGCTGCCATTGAGCTCAATAACAAATCAGTATGCAGTGAGCTCTCCCTAGTGGCGAAAGTAAGAATTTAATCATTGTTTTCTTCTGATGTGGTACAAGAAATCCCCCACTAAATGCCCCCCTGATGGTCTATGATTTGTGGTGATGCCCTCTCAATAAAGCATTATTATACTTTAATAACATGACGTGTGTTTATTTTTTATTTAAAGGTATACGGCAGTGAAGGAAGAGCCTCAAGAAATAAACCTCCGCTTGCATGAAACTGAACCGTGAGTTGTCTTTGTAACTCTTCTAATGCTCTGAAAATAATCCTTCAACTCCTTAAAGGGGTAGTCCACTACCGGACAATTGATGACCTATCCACCGGTCATAGGTCATCAGTGTATCATCAGTGCGGGTCCGACCCCCTGCACCGTTAATCCGCTCCGGCTGCCCCCGGGCACTGGACGTACATGCCGAAAGCATTACCGGTGGATAGGTAATCAGTTGTCCGGTAGTGGACAACCCCTTTAACGCCCCATGACGTATATATCCATACACTGTATATCGGCCGTGCTGGGTTACTGCAGTTCTGCTCCTAATCACTTGAATAGGAGCACAGCAGCAGTACTGCAGCACGGCCGCTATAGTGTGAACGGAGCCATCTGCTTTCGGCATTAACCACTGCATAGCTTCAAGCGCCCGGAGGCAGCTGATCGGTGCAGGGTCCTTGTGTTGGACCCCCACTGATCAAATAATGATGACCTATTCTGTGAAAAGGTCATAAGTATGAAAAACAGCCCCCTGCCTGGACAACCCCTTTAATTGTACTGACCCATACAGTAAAGATCACATATTATTTATACTGCACAGTACATTTCCCTCTAAAAAAACAACAACATTTAAAGTTAACAAATAAATTATATGTCCCCAATACTGTTTCAATAAAACTACAACTTGTAACTACAGCTTGCAAAAACAAGCCCTCATAAAGCCTTATACCATAAAGTCCACAAAAAAGTGACTGCAACGAAACGACGACGCATGGACACACACGCAGTCTTTTGGATTCAACACAACTCTCTATCAAAGAGATAGTATTTTATTGAACACCGTTTAGCAGTTTATAGATACATTATACAGAAAGAGTTGAGTCGCTGTGTATATACATTACATTACTTATCCTGTACTGATCCTGAGTTACATCCTGTATTATACTCCAGAGCTGCACTCACTATTCTGCTGGTGGAGTCACTGTGTACATACATTACATTACTTATCCTGTACTGATCCTGAGTTACATCCTGTATTATACTCCAGAGCTGCACTCACTATTCTGCTGGTGGAGTCACTGTGTACATACATTACATTACTTATCCTGTACTGATCCTGAGTTACATCCTGTATTATACTCCAGAGCTGCACTCACTATTCTGCTGGTGGAGTTACTGTGTACATACATTACATTACTTATCCTGTACTGATCCGGAGTTACATTCCGTATTATACTCTGGAGCTGCACTCACTATTCTGCTCATGGAGTCACTGTGTACATACATTACATTACTTATCCTGTACTGATCCTGAGTTATACCCTGTATTATACTCCTGAGCTGCACTCACTATTCTGCTGGTGGAGTCACTGTGTACATACATTACATTACTTATCCTGTACTGATCCTGAGTTACAGCCTGTATTATACTTCAGAGCTGCACTCACTATTCTGCTGGTGGAGTCACTGTGTACATACATTACATTACTTATCCTGTACTGATCCTGAGTTACAGCCTGTATTATACTTCAGAGCTGCACTCACTATTCTGCTGGTGGAGTCAATGTGTACATACATTACATTACTTATCCTGTACTGATCCTGGGTTACATCCTGTATTATACTCCAGAGCTGCACTCACTATTCTGCTGGTGTAGTCACTGTGTACATACATTACATTACTTATCCTGTACTGATCCTGAGTTACATCCTGTATTATACTCCACAGCTGCACTCACTATTCTGCTGGTGGAGTCACTGTGTACATACATTACATTACTTATCCTGTACTGGTCCGGAGTTACATCCTGTATTATACTCCAGAGCCTCACTCACTATTCTGCTGGTGGAGTCACTGTGTACATACATTACATTACTTATCCTGTACTGATCCTGAGTTACATTCTGTATTATACTCCAGAGCTGCACTCACTATTCTGCTGGTGCAGTCACTGTCTACATACATTACATTACTTATCCTGTACTGATCCTGAGTTACAGCCTGTATTATACTCCGGAGCTGTACTCACTATTCTGCTGGTTGTTAACAGAAACAGTCGACAAACTTGCTCTGATGCGGTTGGATAGTCAGTATTATCTACAATAGATGATTGTACAGTGCCTGGTGTATATACAACACTTTCCAAAATAAATATCACCAGAGCAAAGTCAGAACAAATCCAGCACAGCAGTTCATTTTCTTTTATGTTGGACTGTTTTTGTAATCTAAATAGGTACAAACATCTGTGTTGATTCATTTCTAAATCTATCTTTCTAGTGGTCGGAGCTCCGAATTCATACAAAGCTCCTCATGATGGGAACCGGGTTTTCAGCTACTGGATTTAAACAAAAATTTCACACTTCACTGCCAGCCACTGAGATCATAAAAAAATCTGAGAGAATTCCACCTTAAAGTTTATAATTTTTTAGCACGTTGTGCTGGGGAACCGCTGCTCTGAAGGACAAGATTCATGAATCCACCTCTCGATGTTTTTTTATTATTTACATTTATTTATATCCAGTTGCTAATATATCCTAAAACTTTTCTGCAGTGCTGCACAGAGGTTGTCACCATTCACATCAGTCCCTGTCCCTTCTGGGACAATCTAATTTCCCCTATATCAAGTTACCTATCAGAATGTTTTTTGATTGTGGGAGGAAATCGGAGGAGAACCCACACATACAAACGCCATGCAGATGTTTCCCTTGGCACGATTGGAACCCAGGGCCCCAGTGCTACAAGTCACCAATACTGACCACTGAGCCACCATGTACATATGTGGATCTGAAATTTAACTGTCCCAAATTTGGGACCCTCCACAAATCCAAAGTAGAAGAAAATAACTGCAGCACTTCAATTGCGGAATAAAGTGTCCTTATTTATTCACGAAGCCTGAACTTGCAACTTTTTGAACCCTAATAGGTTCTACCTCAAGCATAAATACATTGACCGTACAGAATATATACGTAGCAAATACCATGTGACATCATATCCTGGTGTGTCCTAAGGTTAAGGCCTTATTTACACGAACGTGTGCGTTTTGCTCGCGCAAAAAACGCCTTTTTTGCGCATTGCAGTTCCGTGTGTCATAAGTGTTTGGTACGTGGCTGCGTGATTTTCGCTGCGTAAAAAACACGGAATGTCTGAACGGCCCCATTGACTAACATAGGTCCGTGGGCTTGTCATTTGCGGGACGAGACGTAGTTTTGATTGGTACTGTTTTGGGGTACATGGGATTTATTGATTAACTTTTATTGAGACTTTTTTGGTGAGCAATGGAAAAAAATAGCAATTTCGCCATTGATTTTTGCAGGGTTTTTTATGGTGTTCACCTTGCGGTTTAAATTACATATTAACTTTATTAATTGAGTCATTATGGTCGCGGCGATACCAGATATGTGTACTTTTATTTTTTTTTTTATATACGTCCTAATAGGCATATCCCCAGGGCAGACCTGGGGGCTTTTATCAGGCCCCTGGCTGCCATGACACCCCATCGCATTTGCAGGCCTCCGATGGGTGACAGAGGGAGCTCCCGCCCACTGTAAACAAGTTAAATGCCGCAGTATTTTATTGACCGCGACATTTAACGGGTTAAACGCCCGCGATCTAAGTAAACTTCGATCGTGGGCGTTGGAGCAGGAGTCCGGCTGTCATTAGACAGCCGCGCCCTGGCTCCACCCTGCACGGGACACAAGTACAGGGCTTAGACGGGGCTGCTGTGAAAAGGTGTATTGGTGGTCACTAAGGGGTTAATGACCAAGCTATTTTTTACGCTTTTCCATCGTCTCATTCAAAGAGATTTTATTTTATTTTTGCGTCGACATAGCTGTATAAGGTCTTGTTTTTTGTGGGACAAGTTGTATTTTTTCACAGCACCGTTTTGGGGGTACATAGAATTTATTGATTAACTTTTATTAACTTTTTTTGGGGGGGAATAGAAAAAAAACCCAGCAATTTCAACACACTTTTTTGGGTCCTAAATTTACGCCGTTTACCGTGTGGTATAAAGAACACAATAACTTTATTCAGCGGGTCATTACAATTGATATAGTTTTATGTTTTACTTCTTTTACACAGTAAAAACTTTTTTTTCAAAATTATTTGTTTTTGTGTCTCCATATTTGAGGAGCCATAACTTTTTATTTTGCCGCCGCTGCAGCTGTACGAGTGTTTTTTTTTTGCGGGACTACTTATAGTTTTTCTTGGTACCATTTTGGAATAGATGCGACTTTTTTATCACTTTTTATCAAATTTTTTTTAAGGCAGGATTCACAGAAAACAGCAATTTTTGCATTGTTCTTTTATTCTATGTTTTTACGGCATTCACCGTGCGGGTTAAATGATGTAATAACTTTAGAAGCAGACTGGGGAGTGTTTGGAGTAATGGAGATGATGCTGCGGATGTATTGAGTCAAGAGCATTATCCAGTTATATAGTGATGATAACGCATGTGATAACTCCTAATATATGATAATACATGACCTAGCGGCGTGGACCTGCTCCGCTTCCAGGCCACCAGCCTCTGCTGAGTTCCTCCGCTCGCGGGCGCAACTTCTCTAGTGCACAGGAGCGTTCCGGTTGCCTCTTAAAGGGCCAGCACACACGAAATTCTAAATTCCCATATCCGATCCCTGTTGGCCCAGGGCTATTTAAGACACCTCCGCTTTCCACCTGGTGCCTGAGCTTCTATCCACTATCAGCTTCCATCTAGCGACCCGCTGTCAGTCTACCTCAAACTGACAATGGCAAGCCTGAAGCTTCCATCCATAAAGGTACCATCAACCAGTGATTGTTCCTGGTCCACTGGGCCAGCAGCTACTCCACTGGGATCACCTACAGAGGTAGCGACCTGGTAGCCTACCCGCAGCGAAGACCAGATCCCTGTATAGGGGTTAAAGGGGGAAGACCCGGGAGGATACAATCCAAACCGGCGGAGTAGCCCAGTGGGTCCACAAACCTGCTGGTGGTAACACCTGGTAATATGTCTGTATGTAACCTACGTGGCACCTTGGTCTGGAAGCGACTTCTATCACTACACTTTCTATAGCTACTCCCCTGGTTTAGGTTTTCTGTTTTTTCCCATGTCATTTTATATATTTTTGTACCTTTTATATTTACGCATAAAAAATAAATTTCTTTATTTCTATATAGAGTCTGTCAAACCTTCAACTGCTGGACAGTAGGATATAAGTGTTCGGTACTTATCGGCCCAGAAGTGGTGGCAGCAAGTTGTATGCATGGGGTGTGTGGACTGTGTTGGGTGTAATTTATGATCAATTTGCAACCTGAGTAGAAGGTAAATACATTATTGAGTAAAGGAAATTCAGGTAACCCCTTAAGACGACCATACACATCAGACAATACTTGTCCGAACTACCGATTTTGACAGGTAATGAAGTAATTTATATGGAGGCCTCCCGATGACAGATGTCGGGGAAAGAAGGAAGATAAGCCGTTGCCAGAGTTGCTTATCGAAAACACATGCACAATTAGCTGAGCCGTGACCGTATATTGATGGTGAAGTCAGGAGGAATTGGACAAGCGTTCGGCCAACAGTTACATTAGCTGGATACAGGCTGGTAGCGGGTAGCTGGATACAGGCTGGTAGCGGGTAGCTGGATACAAGCGGGTAGCTGGATACAGGCTGGTAGCTGGCACTGGCGTAGCTATAGGGGTCGCAATTGCGACCGGGCCCCGAAGCCAGGGGAGCCCACAGCCCCCCGCACCACATCAATAAAAAGTTACTATAGTAACTCGGGCCGCGGGCCCCAGTTACTATAGTAACAGACTTTACTTACCTTCCTGGTTCCGGATCGCAGCGGAGGTCCTGACGTCAAGCGCTGTGCGCAGCGCATGACGTCACAGCACTATGCGCCGCTCACAGCATTGAGACGACAGAACTACTGCCGCAGCTGAAGAGGAAGGTAAGATTAGCCCTGACTGGCGGGTCCGACTCCCGGGACCCCGCCAATCAGCTGTTTTGAAGGGGCCGCAGCACTCGTACAAGAGCTGCTTCCCCTTCATTCCGATCACTTCATTCCGGTCACACTGTGAATCGGTGTCGGCGATTTACAGTGTGAGCGAGTAGTCAAATTAAGGGAAGCAGCTCTCGTACGAGTGCTGCGGCCCCTTCAAAACAGCTGATTTGCGGGTCCCGGGAGACACATCAGCTATTGATGGCCTATCCTGTGGATAGGCCATCAATGTTTAGGAACTGCACAACCCATAAGCCTACGATGTAGCAGGCTTAGGGGGCCCATGAAACAGGATCACAGATTGTGTGATCCTGTCTGCTGGGCCCTGTATCTAAGCCAATCACATGGTAGGCTTAGATACATGGCCCATGTGTGATCCTGTCTGATGGGCCCTGTATATAAGCCTACCACACTGTAGGTTTAGATAGAGGGCCCCAGCACACAGTAATCTTATACTGTATAAGATTACTGTCTGCTGGACCCTGTATCTAAGTCTACCTTGTGGTAGGCTTAGATACAGGGTCCCACAGACAGTATCACACATGGGCCCTGTATCTAAGCCTAACATGTGTTACTAATAATTTTTTGGTGTGTTTTCTTACAGGTTCGGTCGTTGGACTTTGTCGGATTCCAGGACTACTTCGATGACGGCTTTTTTTTTATTATCAATAAAATGGTTAATGAGGGTTGTGTGGGGAGGGTTTTTTATTTCAATAAAATATTTTTTCTATGTCTGTGTTTTTTTTTAAACTATATTATTACCGCCTTAGTAATGGCCGCCGGCTGATTGACAGTATCCATTGCTAAGGCGGGGCTTAGTGTTAGTCGGTGCAGAGGCTAACACTAACCCCCTTTATTACCCCGCTACCCACCGCCACCAGGGGTGCTGGGAAGAGCCGGGTACGATCCAGTACTTGACCATCTGTAGTGATGGTCGGCCACTGGGGTGGCCGCAGGCTGGTATTATCAGGAGGGGAAAGGCCAGATACAGTGGCCCTGCCCACCCTGGTGATGCTAGGCTGCTGCTGCTTTATTGTATCTGGCTGGTTATGAAAAATGGGGGGACCCCTCGTCATTTAAAAAAAATAAAAAATAATTGGAAAGAACGATGTCGGGTCCCCCCCAATTTTCATAACCAGCCAGATACAACATAGCAGCAGCAGGCAGCATTACCAGGGTGGTAGGTGCCACTGTTTTCCCAGCCTAATACTACCAGCCTGCGGCCGCCCCGGTGCCTGCCCGTCACTGCAGATAGTCGGGTATTGGTTCGTACCCGGCTCTTCCCAGCACCCCTGGTGGCGGTGGGTACCGGGCTAATAATGGGGGTTAGTGTTGGTCTCTGCACCTGATAACATTAAGCCCCGCCTTAGTAATGGAGGTTGTCAATCAGCCAGCGGCCATTACTATGGCGGTGATAAGTTTAAAAAGATACAAGCACATAGAAAAAATATTTTATTGAAATAAAAAAACACAACCCTCATTAACCATTTTATTGAGAATAAAAAAAACGCCGTCATTGAAGTCCTCGTATCCGAAGTCCAACAACCGAACCTGTAAAAAAAACACAAACACACAAAAATAATCAGTAACACATAAAGAAGCAAAATTATTATTCTTACCTTTCCTGGGTCCAGCGCTGGAGCCGCAATGTCAGCGAGCTGAGCCCTGTATCTAATCCAATCATGTGTGATACTGTCTGCTGGGCCCTATATCTAATCCTATCATGTTTGATACGGTCTGCTGAGCCACTGTATCTAATCCTATCATGTGTGATACTGTCTGCTGGGCCCTATATCTAATCCAATCATGTGTGATACTGTCTGCTGAGCCCTGTATCTAATCGTATCATGTGTGATACTGTCTGCTGGGCCCTATATCTAATCCTATCATGTGTGATACTGCCTTCCGAGCCACTGTATCTAATCCGATCATGTGTGATACTGTCTGCTCAGCCACTGTATCTAATCCTATCATGTGTGATACTGTCTGCTGAGCCACTGTATCTAATTCTATCATGTGTGATACTGCCTTCTGAGCCACTGTATCTAATCCTATCATGTGTGATACTGTCTGCTGAGCCAATGTATCTAATCCTATCATGTGTGATACTGTCTGCTGAGTCATTGTATCTAATCCTATCATGTGTGATACTGTCTGCTGAGCCGCTGTATCTAATACTATCATGTGTGATACTGTCTGCTCAGCCACTGTATCTAATCCTATCATGTGTGATACTGTCTGCTGAGCCACTGTATCTAATCCTATCATGTGTGATACTGTCTGCTCAGCCACTGTATCTAATCCTATCATGTGTGATACTGTCTGCTGAGCCACTGTATCTAATCCTATCCATAGTTTATAGGGTCGTAGTGCTATAGATATGCTATGCTGTCTCCTATACACATTTTTTTTTTTTGGGGCGGACACATATGTATTGGGGCTATTTCCCCAGACATTTTAAGCCCTGAGGGTATGTTCACACGGCAGCGTCCGTTACGGCTGAAATTACGGTTTTGTTTTCAGGAGAAAACAGCACCGTAATTTCAGCCGTAATGGCAAGTGCAGGCGTCTTTCACTGCGTCCATTACGGACGTAATTAGAGCTGTTTTTCCATGGAAAACGGCTCCATTTACGCCTGAAGAAGTGACAGGCACTTCTTTGACGCGGGCGTCTTTTTTACGCGCCGCCTTTTGACAGCGGCGCGTAAAAAAAATGACCGTCGGCACAGAACATCGTAAGACCAATTCAAATGAATGGGCAGATGTTTGCCAACGCTTTTGAGCCTCATTTTCGGACGTAATTCAATCCTAAAACGCCCGAATTACGTCCGTAAATAGGGTGTGTGAACCCAGCCTTAGTGACGCCCCGGCTGCTAGTGCTGCATTGTTGGGTCACTTAGGAGACCCAGCGATGCAGCTAAAAGCTGCGGACCGTCGGCCATGAGGAGTTTGCGGGGGGGGGGGGGCCCGATAAGAACTTTTGCATCGGGGCCCATGAGCCTTTAGCTACGCCCCTGGTAGCTGGATATAGGCGGGTAGCTGGATACAGGCTGGTGGCAGGTAGCTGGATACAGGCTGGTAGCAGGTAGCTGGATATAGGCGGGTAGCTGGATGCAGACGGGTAGCTGGATACAGGCAGATAACACAAACAGGAACCTTTGCAGGACACAACTAGATTTCACCAAATTTGCTCAGGCACCAGGTGATCTGAGGAAGTGACTTATATAGTCCAGGAGTAACAGGGATTGGTTGGGAAATTTTGAATTGCAAGCGCTGGCCCTTTAAGAGGAAGCCAGAGCACGCCGCCCTAAGAAGGGACTGGCCGCAAACAGAGGAATAGGCAGGCTGAAGACGCTGGTATCTGGCTCCTTCTCCCCTGTGTGCACACGGCCCCACGTATACTCAGTTCTTCACAATATGGGGGGCACAGAGTTAGACACGGCTCAGGCAGGCAATGAAGGTGACTGGCTTGTTGTAGAATGTTGGAAACAGGGCCCAGGGCGTCTACACACAGTAGACAAACTCCTGTCTACCACCCACAGCTCGCCCTTCCGGGCCTCTGTCTCAGGCCCAACGATCAGCGCCGTCATCTAGAGCAGCTTTCTCAAAAGCTCACAAATCTCATCAGCTCTCTATCTCTGTATAGCACAAGCTAAGGTCACTTCAACTTCTACCTAAGACTAAACAACATTTGGCGAGCTCACCGTTATTTTATGTCAGTAACACCACCCCCAGCGAGACGACGTGGCATAGCCACGCAGCGCGTCAGCAGTCTTTTTTATAGAGTAGCAAACACAGCCAAAGTGGCATATACAAAAACACCGAAAAATGCCATACTTACAAATGGACACAGCCAGGTCAGAAACGCTGATGAAAGGGTGAGCAGGTGCTTTAAATAATAATAGCCACTCCCACTAGTCTTGAGGGGAGTGGTGTGTGGTGCATGGGATGTGTAGTAAGAAATAATAAATGAATAGTGTGTGTGCAAGTGTAATACTATAAGTGAAATATAGGGGGCAGTAATGAGTGAAGTGCCTCAATAGAAATAAATGGATAATGGGGTGCAAGTGAGTGAAACATGGAGGGATAGTGTGTACGTCATGAGGCACAACGTGTATAGCCAGGTAGAAGCCTACTTGCACCCCATTATCCATTTATTTCTATTGAGGCACTTCACTCATTACTGCCCCCTATATTTCACATATAGTATTACACTTGCACACACACTATTCATTTATTATTTCTTACCACACATGCCATGCACCACACACACCACTCCCCTCAGGACTAGTGGGAGTGGCTATTATTATTTAAAGCACCTGCTCACCCTTTCATCAGCGTTTCTGACCTGGCTGTGTCCATTTGTAAGTATGGCCTTTTTCGGTGTTTTTGTATATGTCCCCTTGTTTTTATCGGTTCTGTCTGACAGCCAAAGTGGCGTCCGGGCCGTGCATCCCAGCACCAGTAGTTTAGAGGACCAGCAAGCCACCTGCTATTGGCGTTGCCCAAAAACAAAACAAAATCATGATGCAACATCACATAACAATATAATATGTACAAAGGGCAGGAAAACTTCCAATGGTCGCAGTGACATTCAAGATCACCTACTGGAGAAATACAATAAAATAACCTAGACATACAGGCCGCTGCTGGCTACATAAGTGCAATGTAATACAGTGACTGTATTGACCACACCACTTCTGGATAGCGCCACCTAAGGGGCAAAATAGCAGAAAAAAGCACATTGTTAAAGGCACAAGGCATAGATTTGCAATGCTACGAAGGGCCCGAAATACAATAGCATATAAAGTACCCAATGTCCCCTTTAAACTTGGGGATTGATCTGTCACACTCAACAAGAACAATAAAATAAGCACGAAAGGAGACGGTTATGTTACTAAACCAGAGATTCGTGCAACCCGAGAAAGACCTGTTATGTATATTATCACTTCTGCCCAAACTATCTCCCCCAGCCGTGCCTCACCAGCAACTGAATGGCCCCACAGTTTGAGAAGCGCTGCTTTAAATAGAATACTTGGTTTTCCGATGTGTCTGAAAATTTTTGGGATGTCTGTGGTTTTTGAAAAAAAAACCAACAAAAAACTGGTGCTGAAGTTGGCAAAACTGATACACCTACAAATACATACGTATGTAAAGTCACATTCACACTACCACTTACTACAGATTACGGGAGGGTCGGCTTCCTTCTGCGGAAATGTCTGTAGTACTTTGAAAAGCTCTATAGGAAATTCCAGGTGAGAAAAGCAGGGATAGCGCAAACATTTGACACCGCTGCATTCTAAAGGGAATTATTCTTTCAAGTTTTACTGAACCCTGCACTCAACATACTCAACATACAGCTCTCTTATAATTTAAAGGGTCAGAAACTAATAATTGAAACTAGAAAAATGATGGCTGAGGGGTGACCTAATAATTATGTATAGATACAGTATATAGAAGGTCAGTACAGAGATCTCTCATTATCTATTTATACCCAGGACTGTAACAAGGGGACATCCTTCTTATAATTACAGTCTAGAACAAGGTTTCTACACTTACATAGAAGGGGATTCTTTACTGTGAGGCCGGGTTCACACGAGCATGTTCGGTCGATAAAATACAGAACGTATGTCGGCCGCATTTCCCGGTCCGAACACAGTGCAGGGAGCTGGGCTCCTAGCATCATAGTTATCTATGTGGGAAAACTGTCCCGTACTGTAATCATGTTTTCAGTACGGGACAGTTTTCAGCAGTGAGGCAGGGATTATTTCTATGTACTGGAAAGTTGCATTAGTTATGTGTACATTATAGCGACATTTTTTGTGTAATGTTTTGGGGCATTAGTTATGTGTACAGTATAGCAGCATTATTTATGTGTACTGTATTGTGGCATTAGTTATGTGTACAGTATAGCAGCATTATTTATGTGTATTGTATTGTGGCATTAGTTATGTGTACAGTATAGCAGCAGTATTTATGTGTACTGTATTGTGGCATTAGTTATGTGTACAGTATAGCAGCATTATTTATGTGTACTGTATTGTGGCATTAGTTATGTGTACTGTATAGCAGCATTATTTATGTGTACTGTATTGTGGCATTAGTTATGTGTACAGTATAACAGCATTATTTATGTTTACTGTATTGTGGCATTAGTTATGTGTACTGTATAGCAGCATTATTTATGTTTATTGGATTGTGGCATTAGTTATGTGTACTGTATAGCAGCATTATTTATGTATACTGTATTGTGGCATTAGTTATGTGTACAGTATAGCAGCAGTACTTATGTGTACTGTATTGTGGCATTAGTTATGTGTACAGTATAGCAGCAGTATTTATGTGTACTGTATTGTGGCATTAGTTATGTGTACAGTATAGCAGCAGTACTTATGTGTACTGTATTGTGGCATTAGTTATGTGTACAGTATAGCAGTAGTATTTATGTGTACTGTATTGTGGCATTAGTTATGTGTACAGTATAGCAGCATTATTTATGTGTACTGTATTGTGGCATTAGTTATGTGTACAGTATAGCAGCATTATTTATGTGTACTGTATTGTGGCATTAGTTATGTGTACTGTATAGCAGCAGTATTTATGTGTACTGTATTGTGGCATTAGTTATGTGTACTGTATAGCAGCATTATTTATGTGTACTGTATTGTGGCATTAGTTATGTGTACAGTATAACAGCATTATTTATGTTTACTGTATTGTGGCATTAGTTATGTGTACAGTATAGCAGCATTATTTATGTTTACTGTATTGTGGCATTAGTTATGTGTACTGTATAGCAGCATTATTTATGTTTACTGTATTGTGGCATTAGTTATGTGTACTGTATAGCAGCATTATTTATGTGTACTGTATTGTGGCATTAGTTATGTGTACTGTATAGCAGCAGTATTTATGTGTACTGTATTGTGGCATTCGTTATGTGTACTGTATAGCAGCAGTATTTATGTGTACTGTATTGTGTCATTAGTTATGTGTACTGTATAGCAGCATTATTTATGTGTACTGTATTGTGGCATTAGTTATGTGTACAGTATAACAGCATTATTTATGTTTACTGTATTGTGGCATTAGTTATGTGTACAGTATAGCAGCAGTATTTATGTGTACTGTATTGTGGCATTAGTTATGTGTACAGTATAGCAGCATTATTTATGTTTACTGTATTGTGGCATTAGTTATGTGTACAGTATAGCAGCATTATTTATGTGTATTGTATTGTGGCATTAGTTATGTGTACAGTATAGCAGCATTATTTATGTGTACTGTATTGTGGCATTAGTTATGTGTACTGTATAGCAGCATTATTTATGTGTACTGTATTGTGGCATTAGTTATGTGTACAGTATAACAGCATTATTTATGTTTACTGTATTGTGGCATTAGTTATGTGTACTGTATAGCAGCATTATTTATGTTTATTGGATTGTGGCATTAGTTATGTGTACTGTATAGCAGCATTATTTATGTATACTGTATTGTGGCATTAGTTATGTGTACAGTATAGCAGCAGTATTTATGTGTACTGTATTGTGGCATTAGTTATGTGTACAGTATAGCAGCAGTACTTATGTGTACTGTATTGTGGCATTAGTTATGTGTACAGTATAGCAGCAGTATTTATGTGTACTGTATTGTGGCATTAGTTATGTGTACAGTATAGCAGCATTATTTATGTGTACTGTATTGTGGCATTAGTTATGTGTACAGTATAGCAGCATTATTTATGTGTACTGTATTGTGGCATTAGTTATGTGTACTGTATAGCAGCAGTATTTATGTGTACTGTATTGTGGCATTAGTTATGTGTACTGTATAGCAGCATTATTTATGTGTACTGTATTGTGGCATTAGTTATGTGTACAGTATAACAGCATTATTTATGTTTACTGTATTGTGGCATTAGTTATGTGTACAGTATAGCAGCATTATTTATGTTTACTGTATTGTGGCATTAGTTATGTGTACAGTATAGCAGCATTATTTATGTTTACTGTATTGTGGCATTAGTTATGTGTACAGTATAGCAGCATTATTTATGTTTACTGTATTGTGGCATTAGTTATGTGTACTGTATAGCAGCATTATTTATGTGTACTGTATTGTGGCATTAGTTATGTGTACTGTATAGCAGCAGTATTTATGTGTACTGTATTGTGGCATTAGTTATGTGTACTGTATAGCAGCAGTATTTATGTGTACTGTATTGTGGCATTAGTTATGTGTACTGTATAGCAGCATTATTTATGTGTACTGTATTGTGGCATTAGTTATGTGTACAGTATAACAGCATTATTTATGTTTACTGTATTGTGGCATTAGTTATGTGTACAGTATAGCAGCATTATTTATGTTTACTGTATTATGGCATTAGTTATGTGTACTGTATAGCAGCATTATTTATGTGTACTGTATTGTGGCATTAGTTATGTGTACAGTATAACAGCATTATTTATGTTTACTGTATTGTGGCATTAGTTATGTGTACAGTATAGCAGCAGTATTTATGTGTACTGTATTGTGGCATTAGTTATGTGTACAGTATAGCAGCATTATTTATGTGTACTGTATTGTGGCATTAGTTATGTGTACTGTATAGCAGCATTATTTATGTTTACTGTATTATGGCATTAGTTATGTGTACTGTATAGCAGCATTATTTATGTGTACTGTATTGTGGCATTAGTTATGTGTACAGTATAACAGCATTATTTATGTTTACTGTATTGTGGCATTAGTTATGTGTACAGTATAGCAGCATTATTTGTTTACTGTATTGTGGCATTAGTTATGTGTACTGTATAGCAGCATTATTTATGTTTACTGTATTGTGGCATTAGTTATGTGTACTGTATAGCAGCATTATTTATGTGTACTGTATTGTGGCATTAGTTATGTGTACTGTATAGCAGCATTATTTATGTGTACTGTATTGTGGCATTAGTTATGTGTACTGTATAGCAGCATTATTTATGTTTACTGTATTATGGCATTAGTTATGTGTACTGTATAGCAGCAGTATTTATGTGTACTGTATTGTGGCATTAGTTATGTGTACAGTATAGCAGCAGTATTTATGTGTACTGTATTGTGGCATTAGTTATGTGTACAGTATAGCAGCAGTATTTATGTTTACTGTATTGTGGCATTAGTTATGTGTACAGTATAGCAGCATTATTTGTTTACTGTATTGTGGCATTAGTTATGTGTACTGTATAGCAGCATTATTTATGTGTACTGTATTGTGGCATTAGTTATGTGTACAGTATAACAGCATTATTTATGTTTACTGTATTGTGGCATTAGTTATGTGTACAGTATAGCAGCATTATTTATGTTTACTGTATTGTGGAATTAGTTATGTGTACTGTATAGCAGCATTATTTATGTTTACTGTATTGTGGCATTAGTTATGTGTACTGTATAGCAGCATTATTTATGTATACTGTATTGTGGCATTAGTTATGTGTACAGTATAGCAGCAGTACTTATGTGTACTGTATTGTGGCATTAGTTATGTGTACAGTATAGCAGTAGTATTTATGTGTACTGTATTGTGGCATTAGTTATGTGTACAGTATAGCAGCAGTATTTATGTGTATTGTATTGTGGCATTAGTTATGTGTACAGTATAGCAGCAGTATTTATGTGTATTGTATTGTGGCATTAGTTATGTGTACAGTATAGCAGCAGTATTTATGTGTATTGTATTGTGGCATTAGTTATGTGTACAGTATAGCAGCATTATTTATGTGTACTGTATTGTGGCATTAGTTATGTGTACAGTATAGCAGCAGTACTTATGTGTACTGTATTGTGGCATTAGTTATGTGTACAGTATAGCAGCAGTACTTATGTGTACTGTATTGTGGCATTAGTTATGTGTACAGTATAGCAGCATTATTTATGTGTACTGTATTGTGGCATTAGTTATGTGTACAGTATAGCAGCAGTATTTATGTTTACTGTATTGTGGCATTAGTTATGTGTACAGTATAGCAGCATTATTTGTTTACTGTATTGTGGCATTAGTTATGTGTACTGTATAGCAGCATTATTTATGTGTACTGTATTGTGGCATTAGTTATGTGTACAGTATAACAGCATTATTTATGTTTACTGTATTGTGGCATTAGTTATGTGTACAGTATAGCAGCATTATTTATGTTTACTGTATTGTGGAATTAGTTATGTGTACTGTATAGCAGCATTATTTATGTTTACTGTATTGTGGCATTAGTTATGTGTACTGTATAGCAGCATTATTTATGTATACTGTATTGTGGCATTAGTTATGTGTACAGTATAGCAGCAGTACTTATGTGTACTGTATTGTGGCATTAGTTATGTGTACAGTATAGCAGTAGTATTTATGTGTACTGTATTGTGGCATTAGTTATGTGTACAGTATAGCAGCAGTATTTATGTGTATTGTATTGTGGCATTAGTTATGTGTACAGTATAGCAGCAGTATTTATGTGTATTGTATTGTGGCATTAGTTATGTGTACAGTATAGCAGCAGTATTTATGTGTATTGTATTGTGGCATTAGTTATGTGTACAGTATAGCAGCATTATTTATGTGTACTGTATTGTGGCATTAGTTATGTGTACAGTATAGCAGCAGTACTTATGTGTACTGTATTGTGGCATTAGTTATGTGTACAGTATAGCAGCAGTACTTATGTGTACTGTATTGTGGCATTAGTTATGTGTACAGTATAGCAGCATTATTTATGTGTACTGTATTGTGGCATTAGTTATGTGTACAGTATAGCAGCAGTATTTATGTGTATTGTATTGTATTGTGGCATTAGTTATGTGGTAATAGTAACAGAGATATTGTTTGTTCTACTAGGTTTTATCAAAAGCAATAAAGTCTGGAAACAGGTTCTTATTTGGAGGTAGATTAGGTTTTAATCAAGTCCCCACATGATTTCCTTTTAGTCCCAGTTGATATTTGCCTTCATGGTTTATTGTTCTGTGTATTCAAGAAATCCATAAAGCAGCAGCTGGGGGGGGGGGGGGGGTTATCACAGTGCTTATTTAGGGAGAGACATTGTGTCCTTCATGGCTGAACAGATAAGAACAGGTCATTTATCTCACATGGAGCGATTTTAACCCCCTCCTGACCAGGCACATTTTCAAGTTTTAGCCATGTGCCAATTTAATAGCAAATTGTTGTTCTATTTCTCTGCAAACCTCCATGTATTTGTCCTTGGTTTTCTCAGAAGATACAGGGCTTTGATAATACGTAATAAAATAAGTGATATATTTAACTTTTTGAAAACATCCTCGCAGCGATAATTGTGGACGGCCAGGACGTTTAAAGTCTATGGGCAGTCAGTAATTGATAGAAATGGGCAGCTCTACTACTAATAATACCAATGGTTATATTCTCCGCTATCCTCAGAGACTCAGGATTAGAAACACAGATACAGCAAAACCGGCTCCATGATATTATCCTTATATAATAGAAAAAATGGAACCACAAAAGATGTCCACATAGACTATATGGAGAAATGTATTGAGGCACCTACAGGAGCTGTTATGACATCCCATGCTAAATCCAGGCATTATTATGGGGTTGGTCCCCCCTTTACAGGTAGAACGGCTCTCACTGGGGCGCAGTCATCCTGGGACAGAAAAGGAACAAACCCCAAACTGTTCCCACAAAGTTGGAAGCTACAATTGTCCGAAATGTCTTGTGTGCTGAAGCATTAAGATTTCCCGTCACTGCAACTAAGGAGCAGACCCCTGAAAAACACCCACATTACCCCTCCCCCACCAAACCTTACAGCTGGCACAATGCAGTCAGGCGGGTAACATTGTCCTGGCATTCACCAAACCCAGTCTCATCATCAGACACCAGATAGAGAAGCGTCACCCCACAGAACACGTCATAGAGAAGCGTCACCGCACAGAACACGTCACATAGAGAAGCGTCACTCCACAGAACACGAGACATAGAGAAGCGTCACTCCACAGAACACGTCACATAGAGAAGCGTCACTCCACAGAACACGTCATATAGAGAAGCGTCACTCCACAGAACACGTCACATAGAGAAGCGTCACTCCACAGAACACGTCACATAGAGAAGCGTCACTCCACAGAACACGTCATATAGAGAAGCGTCACTCCACAGAACACGTCACATAGAGAAGCGTCACTCCACAGAACACGTCACATAGAGAAGCGTCACTCCACAGAACACGTCACATAGAGAAGCGTCACTCCACAGAACACGTCACATAGAGAAGCGTCACTCCACAGAACACGTCATATAGAGAAGCGTCACTCCGCAGAACACGTCATTTAGAGAAGCGTCACTCCGCAGAACACGTCATATAGAGAAGCGTCACTCCACAGAACACGTCATATAGAGAAGCGTCACTCCACAGAACACGTCATATAGAGAAGCGTCACTCCACAGAACACGTCATATAGAGAAGCGTCACTCCACAGAACACGTCACATAGAGAAGCGTCACTCCACAGAACACGTCACATAGAGAAGCGTCACTCCACAGAACACGTCATATAGAGAAGCGTCACTCCACAGAACACGTCATATAGAGAAGCGTCACTCCACAGAACACGTCATAGAGAAGCGTCACTGCACAGAACACGTCACATAGAGAAGCGTCTCTCCACAGAACACGTCACATAGAGAAGAGTCACTCCACAGAACACGTCACATAGAGAAGCGTCACTCCACAGAACACGTCACATAGAGAAGCGTCACTCCACAGAACACGTCATATAGAGAAGCGCCACTCCACAGAACACGTCACATAGAGAAGCGTCACTCCACAGAACACGTCACAGAGAAGCGTCACTCCACAGAACACGTCACATAGAGAAGCGTCACTCCACAGAACACGTCACATAGAGAAGCGTCACTCCACAGAACACGTCACATAGAGAAGCGTCACTCCACAGAACACGTCACATAGAGAAGCGTCACTCCACAGAACACGTCATATAGAGAAGCGTCACTCCACAGAACACGTCACATAGAGAAGCGTCACTCAACAGAACACGTCACATAGAGAAGCGTCACTGCACAGAACACGTCACATAGAGAAGCGTCACTCCACAGAACACGTCATATAGAGAAGCGTCACTCCACAGAACACGTCATATAGAGAAGCGTCACTCCACAGAACACGTCATATAGAGAAGCGTCACTCTATAGAACACGTCACATAGAGAAGCGTCACTCCACAGAACACGTCATATAGAGAAGCGTCACTCCACAGAACACGTCATATAGAGAAGCGTCACTCCACAGAACACGTCATATAGAGAAGCGTCACTCCACAGAACACGTCATATAGAGAAGCGACACTCCACAGAACACGTCATATAGAGAAGCGTCACTGCACAGAACACGTCATATAGAGAAGCGTCACTCCACAGAACACGTCACATAGAGAAGCGTCACTCCACAGAACACGTCACATAGAGAAGCGTCACTCCACAGAACACGTCATATAGAGAAGCGTCACTCCACAGAACACGTCATATAGAGAAGCGTCACTCCACAGAATACGCCAGATAGAGAAGCGTCACTCCACAGAACACGTCACATAGAGAAGCGTCACTCCACAGAACATGTCAGATAGAGAAGCGTCACTCCACAGAACACGTCATATAGAGAAGCGTCACTCCACAGAACACGTCATAGAGAAGCGTCACTCCACAGAACACGTCATATAGAGAAGCGTCACTCCACAGAACACGTCATATAGAGAAGCGTCACTCCACAGAACACGTCATATACAGAAGCGTCACTCCACAGAACACGTCATAGAGAAGCGTCACTCCACAGAACACGTCATATAGAGAAGCGTCACTCCACAGAACACGTCATATAGAGAAGCGTCACTCCACAGAACACGTCATATAGAGAAGCGTCACTCCACAGAACACGTCACATAGAGAAGCGTCACTCCACAGAACACGTCATATAGAGAAGCGTCACTCCACAGAACACGTCATATAGAGAAGCGTCACTCCACAAAACACGTCAGATAGAGAAGCGTCACTCCACAGAACACGTCATATAGAGAAGCGTCACTCCACAGAACAAGCCAGATAGAGAAGCGTCACTCCACAGAACACGTCATATAGAGAAGCGTCACTCCACAGAACACGTCACATAGAGAAGCGTCACTCCACAGAACACGTCATATAGAGAAGCGTCACTCCACAGAACACGTCATATAGAGAAGCGTCACTCCACAGAACACGTCATATACAGAAACGTCACTCCACAGAACACGTCATAGAGAAGCGTCACTCCACAGAACACGTCATATAGAGAAGCGTCACTCCACAGAACACGTCATATAGAGAAGCGTCACTCCACAGAACACGTCATATACAGAAGCGTCACTCCACAGAACACGTCATAGAGAAGCGTCACTCCACAGAACACGTCATATAGAGAAGCGTCACTCCACAGAACACGTCATATAGAGAAGCGTCACTCCACAGAACACGTCATATAGAGAAGCGTCACTCCACAGAACACGTCACATAGAGAAGCGTCACTCCACAGAACACGTCATATAGAGAAGCGTCACTCCACAGAACACGTCATATAGAGAAGCGTCACTCCACAGAACACGTCATAGAGAAGCGTCACTCCACAGAACACGTCACATAGAGAAGCGTCTCTCCACAGAACACGTCACATAGAGAAGCGTCACTCCACAGAACACGTCACATAGAGAAGCGTCACTCCACAGAACACGTCACATAGAGAAGCGTCACTCCACAGAACACGTCACATAGAGAAGCGCCACTCCACAGAACACGTCACATAGAGAAGCGTCACTCCACAGAACACGTCACAGAGAAGCGTCACTCCACAGAACACGTCACATAGAGAAGCGTCACTGCACAGAACACGTCATATAGAGAAGCGTCACTCCACAGAACACGTCACATAGAGAAGCGTCACTCCACAGAACACGTCACATAGAGAAGCGTCACTCTACAGAACACGTCACATAGAGAAGCGTCACTCTACAGAACACGTCACATAGAGAAGCGTCACTCCACAGAACACGTCACATAGAGAAGCGTCACTCCACAGAACACGTCATATAGAGAAGCGCCACTCCACAGAACACGTCATATAGAGAAGCGTCACTCCACAGAACACGTCACATAGAGAAGCGTCACTCCACAGAACACGTCACATAGAGAAGCGTCACTCCACAGAACACGTCATATAGAGAAGCGCCACTCCACAGAACACGTCATATAGAGAAGCGTCACTCCACAGAACACGTCACATAGAGAAGCGTCACTCCACAGAACACGTCACATAGAGAAGAGTCACTCCACAGAATACGCCAGATAGAGAAGCGTCACTCCACAGAACACGCCAGATAGAGAAGGGTCACTCCACAGAACACGTCACATAGAGAAGAGTCACTCCACAGAACACGTCAGATAGAGAAGCGTCACTCCACAGAACACGCCAGATAGAGAAGGGTCACTCCACAGAACACGTCACATAGAGAAGCGTCACTCCACAGAACACGTCAGATAGAGAAGCGTCACTCCACAGAACACGCCAGATAGAGAAGCGTCACTCCACAGAACACGTCACATAGAGAAGCGTCACTCCACATAACACGTCAGATAGAGAAGCGTCACTCCACAGAACACGTCATATAGAGAAGCGTCACTCCACAGAACACGTCATATAGAGAAGCGTCACTCCACGGAACACGTCACATAGAGAAGCGTCACTCCACAGAACACGCCACATAGAGAAGCGTCACTCCACGGAACACGTCACATAGAGAAGCGTCACTCCACAGAACACGTCATATAAAGAAGCGTAACTCCACAGAACACGTCACATAGAGAAGCGTCACTCCACAGAACACGTCATATAGAGAAGCGTCACTTCACAGAACATGTCACATAGAGAAGCGTCACTCCAGACAACACGTCACATAGAGAAGCGTCACTCCACAGAACACGTCATATAGAGAAGCGTCACTCCACAGAGCACGTCACATAGAGAAGCGTCACTCCGCAGAACACGTCACATAGAGAAGCGTCACTCCACAGAACACGTCACATAGAGAAGCGTCACTCCACAGAACACGTCATATAGAGAAGCGTCACTCCACAGAACACGTCATATAGAGAAGCGTCACTCCACAGAACACGTCACATAGAGAAGCGTCACTCCACAGAACACGTCACATAGAGAAGCGTCACTCCACAGAACACGTCACATAGAGAAGCGTCACTCCACAGAACACGTCATATAGAGAAGCGTCACTCCACAGAACACGTCATATAGAGAAGCGTCACTCCACAGAACACGTCACATAGAGAGCGTCACTCCACAGAACACGTCATATACAGAAGCGTCACTCCACAGAACACGTCATATAGAGAAGCGTCACTCCACAGAGCACGTCACATAGAGAAGCGTCACTCCACAGAACACGTCACATAGAGAAGCGTCACTCCACAGAACACGTCATATACAGAAGCGTCACTCCACAGAACACGTCATAGAGAAGCGTCACTCCACAGAACACGTCATATAGAGAAGCGTCACTCCACAGAACACGTCATATAGAGAAGCGTCACTCCACAGAACACGTCATATAGAGAAGCGTCACTCCACAGAACAAGCCAGATAGAGAAGCGTCACTCCACAGAACACGTCACATAGAGAAGCGTCACTCCACACAACACGCCACATAGAGAAGCGTCACTCCACAGAACACGTCATATAGAGAAGCGTCACTCCACAGAACACGTCACATAGAGAAGCGTCACTCCACAGAACACGTCATATAGAGAAGCGTCACTCCACAGAACACGTCACATAGAGAAGCGTCACTCCACAGAACACGTCATATAGAGAAGCGTCACTCCACAGAACACGTAATATAGAGAAGCGTCACTCCACAGAACACGTCACATAGAGAAGCGTCACTCCACAGAACAAGTCACATAGAGAAGCGTCACTCCACAGAACAAGTCACATAGAGAAGCGTCACTCCACAGAACACGTCACATAGAGAAGCGTCACTGCACAGAACACGCCATATAGAGAAGCGTCACTCCACAGAACACGTCATATAGAGAAGCGTCACTCCACAGAACACGTCACATAGAGAAGCGTCACTCCACAGAACACGTCACATAGAGAAGCGTCACTCCACAGAACACGTCACATAGAGAAGCGTCACTCCACAGAACACGTCATATAGAGAAGCGTCACTCCACAGAACACGCCATATAGAGAAGCGTCACTCCACAGAACACGTCATATAGAGAAGCGTCACTCCACAGAACACGTCACACAGAGAAGCGTCACTCCACAGAACACGTCATATAGAGAAGCGTCACTCCACAGAACACGTCATATAGAGAAGCGTCACTCCACAGAACACGTCATATACAGAAGCGTCACTCCACAGAACACGTCATAGAGAAGCGTCACTCCACAGAACACGTCATATAGAGAAGTGTCACTCCACAGAACACGTCACATAGAGAAGCGTCACTCCACAGAACACGCCAGATAGAGAAGCGTCACTCCACAGAACACGTCACATAGAGAAGTGTCACTTCACACAACACGCCACATAGAGAAGCGTCACTCCACAGAACACGTCATATACAGAAGCGTCACTCCACAGAACACGTCATATAGAGAAGCGTCACTCCACAGAACACGTCATATAGAGAAGCGTCACTCCACAGAACACGTCACATAGAGAAGCGTCACTCCACAGAACACGTCACATAGAGAAGCGTCACTCCACAGAACACGCCAGATAGAGAAGCGTCACTCCACAGAACACTTCACATAGAGAAGCGTCACTCCACAGAACACGTCACATAGAGAAGCGTCACTCCACAGAACACGCCAGATAGAGAAGCGTCACTCCACAGAACACGTCACATAGAGAAGGGTCACTCCACAGAACACGTCACATAGAGAAGCGTCACTCCACAGAACACGCCAGATAGAGAAGCGTCTCTCCACAGAACACGTCACATAGAGAAGCGTCACTCCACAGAACACGTCACACAGAGAAGCGTCACTCCACAGAACACGTCACATAGAGAAGCGTCACTCCACACAACACGCCACATAGAGAAGCGTCACTCCACAGAACACATCACATAGAGAAGCGTCACTCCACAGAACACGTCACATAGAGAAGCGTCACTCCACGGAACACGTCACATAGAGAAGCGTCACTCCACAGAACACGCCACATAGAGAAGCGTCACTCCACGGAACACGTCACATAGAGAAGCGTCACTCCACAGAACACTTCATATAAAGAAGCGTAACTCCACAGAACACGTCACATAGAGAAGCGTCACTCCACAGAACACGCCACATAGAGAAGCGTCACTCCACGGAACACGTCACATAGAGAAGCGTCACTCCACAGAACACGTCACATAGAGAAGCGTCACTCCACAGAACACGTCATATAGAGAAGCGTCACTTCACAGAACATGTCACATAGAGAAGCGTCACTCCAGACAACACGTCACATAGAGAAGCGTCACTCCACAGAACACGTCATATAGAGAAGCGTCACTCCACAGAGCACGTCACATAGAGAAGCGTCACTCCACAGAACACGTCACATAGAGAAGCGTCACTCCACAGAACACGTCACATAGAGAAGCGTCACTCCACAGAACACGTCATATAGAGAAGCGTCACTCCACAGAACACGTCATATAGAGAAGCGTCACTCCACAGAACACGTCACATAGAGAAGCGTCACTCCACAGAACACGTCACATAGAGAAGCGTCACTCCACAGAACACGTCACATAGAGAAGCGTCACTCCACAGAACACGTCATATAGAGAAGCGTCACTCCACAGAACACGTCATATAGAGAAGCGTCACTCCACAGAACACGTCACATAGAGAGCGTCACTCCACAGAACACGTCATATACAGAAGCGTCACTCCACAGAACACGTCATATAGAGAAGCGTCACTCCACAGAACACGTCACATAGAGAAGCGTCACTCCACAGAACACGTCCACATAGAGAAGCGTCACTCCACAGAACACATCATATAGAGAAGCGTCACTCCACAGAACACGTCATATAGAGAAGCGTCACTCCACAGAACACGTCACATAGAGAAGCGTCACTCCACAGAACACGTCATATAGAGAAGCGTCACTCCACAGAACACGTCACATAGAGAAGCGTCACTCCACAGAACACGCCAGATAGAGAAGCGTCACTCCAAAGAACTTGCCAGATAGAGAAGCGTCACTCCACAGAACACGCCATATAGAGAAGCGTCACTCCAAAGAACTTGCCAGATAGAGAAGCGTCACTCCAAAGAACTTGCCAGATAGAGAAGCGTCACTCCAAAGAACTTGCCAGATAGAGAAGCGTCACTCCACAGAACACGCCACATAGAGAAGCGTCACTCCACAGAACACGCCATATAGAGAAGCGTCACTCCACAGAACACGTCATATAGAGAAGCGTCACTCCACAGAACAAGCCAGATAGAGAAGCGTCACTCCACAGAACACGTCACATAGAGAAGCGTCACTCCACAGAACACGTCATATAGAGAAGCGTCACTCCACAGAACACGTCACATAGAGAAGCGTCACTCCACACAACACGCCACATAGAGAAGCGTCACTCCACAGAACACGTCATATAGAGAAGCGTCACTCCACAGAACACGTCACATAGAGAAGCGTCACTCCACAGAACACGTCATATAGAGAAGCGTCACTCCACAGAACACGTCACATAGAGAAGCGTCACTCCACAGAACACGTAATATAGAGAAGCGTCACTCCACAGAACACGTCACATAGAGAAGCGTCACTCCACAGAACAAGTCACATAGAGAAGCGTCACTCCACAGAACAAGTCACATAGAGAAGCGTCACTCCACAGAACACGTCACATAGAGAAGCGTCACTGTACAGAACACGCCATATAGAGAAGCGTCACTCCACAGAACACGTCATATAGAGAAGCGTCACTCCACAGAACACGTCACATAGAGAAGCGTCACTCCACAGAACACGTCATATAGAGAAGCGTCACTCCACAGAACACGTCACATAGAGAAGCGTCACTCCACAGAACACGCCATATAGAGAAGCGTCACTCCACAGAACACGTCATATAGAGAAGCGTCACTCCACAGAACACGTCACACAGAGAAGCGTCACTCCACAGAACACGTCATATAGAGAAGCGTCACTCCAAAGAGCACGTCATATAGAGAAGCGTCACTCCACAGAACACGTCATATACAGAAGCGTCACTCCACAGAACACGTCATAGAGAAGCGTCACTCCACAGAACACGTCACATAGAGAAGCGTCACTCCACAGAACACGCCAGATAGAGAAGCGTCACTCCAAAGAACTTGCCAGATAGAGAAGCGTCACTCCACAGAACACGCCATATAGAGAAGCGTCACTCCAAAGAACTTGCCAGATAGAGAAGCGTCACTCCAAAGAACTTGCCAGATAGAGAAGCGTCACTCCAAAGAACTTGCCAGATAGAGAAGCGTCACTCCACAGAACACGCCACATAGAGAAGCGTCACTCCACAGAACACGCCATATAGAGAAGCGTCACTCCACAGAACACGTCATATAGAGAAGCGTCACTCCACAGAACAAGCCAGATAGAGAAGCGTCACTCCACAGAACACGTCACATAGAGAAGCGTCACTCCACAGAACACGTCATATAGAGAAGCGTCACTCCACAGAACACGTCACATAGAGAAGCGTCACTCCACACAACACGCCACATAGAGAAGCGTCACTCCACAGAACACGTCATATAGAGAAGCGTCACTCCACAGAACACGTCACATAGAGAAGCGTCACTCCACACAACACGCCACATAGAGAAGCGTCACTCCACAGAACACGTCATATAGAGAAGCGTCACTCCACAGAACACGTCACATAGAGAAGCGTCACTCCACAGAACACGTCATATAGAGAAGCGTCACTCCACAGAACACGTCACATAGAGAAGCGTCACTCCACAGAACACGTAATATAGAGAAGCGTCACTCCACAGAACACGTCACATAGAGAAGCGTCACTCCACAGAACAAGTCACATAGAGAAGCGTCACTCCACAGAACAAGTCACATAGAGAAGCGTCACTCCACAGAACACGTCACATAGAGAAGCGTCACTGTACAGAACACGCCATATAGAGAAGCGTCACTCCACAGAACACGTCATATAGAGAAGCGTCACTCCACAGAACACGTCACATAGAGAAGCGTCACTCCACAGAACACGTCATATAGAGAAGCGTCACTCCACAGAACACGTCACATAGAGAAGCGTCACTCCACAGAACACGCCATATAGAGAAGCGTCACTCCACAGAACACGTCATATAGAGAAGCGTCACTCCACAGAACACGTCACACAGAGAAGCGTCACTCCACAGAACACGTCATATAGAGAAGCGTCACTCCAAAGAGCACGTCATATAGAGAAGCGTCACTCCACAGAACACGTCATATACAGAAGCGTCACTCCACAGAACACGTCATAGAGAAGCGTCACTCCACAGAACACGTCATATAGAGAAGCGTCACTCCACAGAACACGTCACATAGAGAAGCGTCACTCCACAGAACACGCCAGATAGAGAAGCGTCACTCCACAGAACACGTCACATAGAGAAGTGTCACTTCACACAACACGCCACATAGAGAAGCGTCACTCCACAGAACACGTCACATAGAGAAGCGTCACTAAACAGAACACGTCACATAGAGAAGCGTCACTCCACAGAACACGTCACATAGAGAAGCGTCACTCCACAGAACACGTCACATAGAGAAGCGTCACTCCACAGAACACGTAATATAGAGAAGCGTCACTCCACAGAACACGTCATATACAGAAGCGTCACTCCACAGAACACGTCATATAGAGAAGCGTCACTCCACAGAACACCTCACAGAGAGAAGCGTCACTCCACAGAACACCTCACAGAGAGAAGCGTCACTCCACAGAACAAGTCACATAGAGAAGCGTCACTCCACAGAACAAGTCACATAGTGAAGCGTCATTCCACAGAACACGTCACATAGAGAAGCGTCACTCCACAGAACACGTCATATAGAGAAGCGTCACTCCACAGAACACGTCATATAGAGAAGCGTCACTCCACAGAACACGTCACATAGAGAAGCGTCACTCCACAGAACACGTCATATAGAGAAGCGTCACTCCACAGAACACGTCATATAGAGAAGCGTCACTCCACAGAACACGTCACATAGAGAAGCGTCACTCCACAGAACACGTCACATAGAGAAGCGTCACTCCACAGAACACGTCATATAAAGAAGAGTCACTCCACAGAACACGCCATATAGAGAAGCGTCACTCCACAGAACACGTCACATAGAGAAGCGTCACTCCACAGAACACGTCACATAGAGAAGCGTCACTCCACAGAACACGTCATATAGAGAAGCGTCACTCCACAGAACACGTCACATAGAGAAGCGTCACTCCACAGAACACGTCACATAGAGAAGCGTCACTCCACAGAACACGTCACATAGAGAAGCGTCACTCCACAGAACACGTCACATAGAGAAGCGTCACTCCACAGAACACGTCACATAGAGAAGCGTCACTCCACAGAACACGTCACATAGAGAAGCGTCACTCCACAGAACACGTCATATAGAGAAGCGTCACTCCACAGAACATGTCACATAGAGAAGCGTCACTCCACAGAACACGTCATATAGAGAAGCGTCACTCCACAGAACACGTCATATAGAGAAGCGTCACTCCACAGAACACGTCATATAGAGAAGCGTCACTCCACAGAACACGTCACATAGAGAAGCGTCACTCCACAGAACACGTCACATAGAGAAGCGTTACTCCACAGAACACGTCACATAGAGAAGCGTCACTCCACAGAACACGTCACATAGAGAAGCGTCACTCCACAGAACACGTCACATAGAGAAGCGTCACTCCACAGAACACGTCATATAGAGAAGCGTCACTCCACAGAACACGTCATATAGAGAAGCGTCACTCCACAGAACACGTCACATAGAGAAGCGTCACTCCACAGAACACGTCACATAGAGAAGCGTCACTCCACAGAACACGTCACATAGAGAAGCGTCACTCCACAGAACACGTCACATAGAGAAGCGTCACTCCACAGAACACGTCACATAGAGAAGCGTCACTCCACAGAACACGTCACATAGAGAAGCGTCACTCCACAGAACACGTCACATAGAGAAGCGTCACTCCACAGAACACGTCATATAGAGAAGCGTCACTCCACAGAACACGTCATATAGAGAAGCGTCACTCCACAGAACACGTCACATAGAGAAGCGTCACTCCACAGAACACGTCACATAGAGAAGCGTCACTCCACAGAACACGTCACATAGAGAAGCGTCACTCCACAGAACACGTCACATAGAGAAGCGTCACTCCACAGAACACGTCACATAGAGAAGCGTCACTACACAGAACACGTCACATAGAGAAGCGTCACTCCACAGAACACGTCACATAGAGAAGCGTCACTCCACAGAACACGTCATATAGAGAAGCGTCACTCCACAGAACACGTCATATAGAGAAGCGTCACTCCACAGAACACGTCATATAGAGAAGCGTCACTCCACAGAACACGTCATATAGAGAAGCGTCACTCCACAGAACACGTCATATAGAGAAGCGTCACTCCACAGAACACGTCACATAGAGAAGCGTCACTCCACAGAACACGTCACATAGAGAAGCGTCACTCCACAGAACACGTCACATAGAGAAGCGTCACTCCACAGAACACGTCACATAGAGAAGCGTCACTACACAGAACACGTCACATAGAGAAGCGTCACTCCACAGAACACGTCACATAGAGAAGCGTCACTCCACAGAACACGTCACATAGAGAAGCGTCACTCCACAGAACACGTCACATAGAGAAGCGTCACTCCACAGAACACGTCATATAGAGAAGCGTCACTCCACAGAACACGTCATATAGAGAAGCGTCACTCCACAGAACACGTCATATAGAGAAGCGTCACTCCACAGAACACGTCACATAGAGAAGCGTCACTCCACAGAACACGTCACATAGAGAAGCGTCACTCCACAGAACACGTCACATAGAGAAGCGTCACTCCACAGAACACGTCACATAGAGAAGCGTCACTACACAGAACACGTCACATAGAGAAGCGTCACTCCACAGAACACGTCACATAGAGAAGCGTCACTCCACAGAACACGTCACATAGAGAAGCGTCACTCCACAGAACACGTCACATAGAGAAGCGTCACTCCACAGAACACGTCATATAGAGAAGCGTCACTCCACAGAACACGTCATATAGAGAAGCGTCACTCCACAGAACACGTCATATAGAGAAGTGTCACTCCACAGAACACGTCATATAGAGAAGCGTCACTCCACAGAACACGCCATATAGAGAAGCGTCACTCCACAGAACACGTCACATAGAGAAGCGTCACTCCACAGAACACGTCACATAGAGAAGCGTCACTCCACAGAACACGTCACATAGAGAAGCGTCACTCCACAGAACTCGTCACATAGAGAAGCGTCACTCCACAGAACACGTCACATAGAGAAGCGTCACTCCACAGAACACGTCACATAGAGAAGCGTCACTCCACAGAACACGTCACATAGAGAAGCGTCACTCCACAGAACATGTCACATAGAGAAGCGTCACTCCACAGAACACGTCATAGAGAAGCGTCACTCCACAGAACACGTCACATAGAGAAGCGTCACTCCACAGAACACGTCACATAGAGAAGCGTCACTCCACAGAACACGTCACATAGAGAAGCGTCACTCCACAGAACACGTCACATAGAGAAGCGTCACTCCACAGAACACGTCACATAGAGAAGCGTCACTCCACAGAACATGTCACATAGAGAAGCGTCACTCCACAGAACACGTCATAGAGAAGCGTCACTCCACAGAACACGTCACATAGAGAAGCGTCACTCCACAGAACACGTCACATAGAGAAGCGTCACTCCACAGAACACGTCACATAGAGAAGCGTCACTCCACAGAACACGTCACATAGAGAAGCGTCACTCCACAGAACACGTCACATAGAGAAGCGTCACTCCACAGAACACGTCATATAGAGAAGCGTCACTCCACAGAACACGTCACATAGAGAAGCGTCACTCCACAGAACACGTCACATAGAGAAGCGTCACTCCACAGAACACGTCATATAGAGAAGCGTCACTCCACAGAACACGTCACATAGAGAAGCGTCACTCCACAGAACACGTCATATAGAGAAGCGTCACTCCACAGAACACGTCATAGAGAAGCGTCACTCCACAGAACACGTCACATAGAGAAGCGTCACTCCACAGAACACGTCACATAGAGAAGCGTCACTCCACAGAACACGTCACATAGAGAAGCGTCACTCCACAGAACACGTCACATAGAGAAGCGTCACTCCACAGAACACGTCACATAGAGAAGCGTCACTCCACAGAACACGTCATATAGAGAAGCGTCACTCCACAGAACACGTCACATAGAGAAGCGTCACTCCACAGAACACGTCACATAGAGAAGCGTCACTCCACAGAACACGTCATATAGAGAAGCGTCACTCCACAGAACACGTCACATAGAGAAGCGTCACTCCACAGAACACGTCACATAGAGAAGCGTCACTCCACAGAACACGTCACGTAGAGAAGCGTCACTACACAGAACACGTCACATAGAGAAGCGTCACTCCACAGAACACGTCACATAGAGAAGCGTCACTCCACAGAACACGTTTCCAATGCTCTAGTATTTAGTGGCGGCGTCTTTACACCCCTCCATCTGACGCTTAGCATTGTGCTTGGTGATGTAAGGCTGGCATGCAGCTGCTCGGCCCCCATGCCATGAAGCTCCCTGGCACAGTGTGTGGATGTTGATACCAGAGGAGGTCTGTACTCTGCAGTTATGGAGTCAGCGGAGCGTTGGTGACTTTTCTGCACTTGCTCCTCAGCACTCGGCCCCCACTCTGTAATTTTACGTGGTCTGCACTTCGTGGCTGAGGTTTCTTCCACTTTACAATAATATCAGTCACAGGTGATGGTGGAATATCCAGGAGGAAGACATTTCCGGAACTAACGTGTTACACCGGTGACGTCCTATTACAGGACCGCGCTGGAGGTCAGTGATCTCTTTACCACGACCCGTTCTATCACTAATGTCTGTAAAGAGACTGCAGGGCGAGTGCCGGACACCTGTGGCAATGGGACTGAATAAAACCTACCCAATACTTTTGTCCATATAGTGTGTATATACTGTATATTTTATGAATATATTTTGGGTTACCTCCTCTATCCTCTCCCACCTCATCACAATACCAGCAGTTGGAGACCTGCTGTGGATCTGAGGTTGATCACAAGTTGCATTGCAGGTCTTTTATATCATTACATATTAAAATAAATTTCTTTTCATTTAAATAGAGAAGAAGATATAAGAAGAACACCAGGATTCGCCGACACCGACCCAACAAATAGAAAGTCACATTCATCAAGGTTGGTTTTGGGAAATAGAAGAACATGTTATCAATTAACCCCTTCCCGCCGCAGCCCTTTTTCAGATTTTTATTTTCGTTTTTTCCTCCCCCGCCTTCCAAAAGCCATGACCTTTTTATTTTTCCGTCGATATAGTCCTATGAGGGACGAGTTGTAGTTTTTCGTAGCACCATTTATTTTGCCATATAATGTACTAGGAAGCGGGAAAAAAATTATTTGTGGGGTAGAAAATGTAAAAAAAAAAACAGATTCCTCCATTGTTTTTTGCGCTTCGTTTTTACGGAATTCACTGTGCAATTAAAACAACAACATGTTAACTTTATTCTGCGGGTCAATACGATTACGGCGATACCAAATATATATCGCTTTTTCTATATTTTGCTACTTTTACACGTAAAAACCTAAGTAAAAAATTAAATTTATTTTGTGTCGCCAAATTCTGGGAGCCATAACTTTTTTATTTTTCCATCGGTTAAGTGGTATGAGGGCTTATTATTTGCGGGATAAGCTGTAGTTTTTAATGATAACATTTTGGGGTACATGCGACGTTTTGATCACTTTTTATTTAATTTTTTGTGGAAGATGAGGTGACCAAAAAATAGACATTCTGGCGTTTACAATTAGTTTTTCTCACGGCGTTCACCGTGCGGGTTAAATAATGATATATTGTAATAGTTCAGACTTTTACGGACGCGGCGATACCAATTATGTTTATTTTTTTTTTTACTATGCTCTAGGGGGAAATGGGAAAAGGGGGGTTTTCTGAACTTTTAATTGAATTGTATTTTTTTTACAGAATTTTTTATTTTACTATTTTTTCCTTTTTTTTATTAGTCCCCCTAGGAAACTTCAACCAGCGATCGTCAGATCGCATACACCGTATACTGCAATACTAATGTATTGCAGTATATCGTGATTCTGACAGGCCGGAGGCAGCGCTTAATAGGTGCACAAAGATGGCGGACCTGGGGACCTTCATTAAGCCCCCAGGCAGCCATAGCAACCATCGCCCCCCTGCGATTGCATTGCGGGGGGTGCGATTAGCTGTTAGAGGGGGTCTCCCCCTCTTTCTAACGATTTAAATGCCACGGTTCGCTATTGTCTGTGGCATTTAACGAGTTAAACGAGCGGGATCGCGCACGAGTGCGATCCCGCCATTACTCTGAAGTGTCGGCCGTAACAAACAGCCGGCACCAGCATCGCATGGAGCGGGTTCACTCCGTGAGCCCGCTCCATACTTCCCCTACCCGACTTTGGCGTATGGATACATCAAGTGTCGGGAAGGGGTTAAAGGTACTCTAGATCTAATTTCTGATGTACCAACATTTACTCTGCAGGTAGGTGTAAGCTACTATTCCCTATTATCAGCCATTTCAGACTGTGAAGACCCTGACTGGATGGCTGAACAGAAGTCCAGGACACTCTCTACCCCCCCTCCCTATATCTAGTGTTGGGAAACGTTCCCATATATGTGTGACTGATGTTTTGTTCACATAACACTATTGCATCTGTTCAACTGTTTCATATGATAAGTTAAAGAGATTTCCAATTTACTGGACACAACAACCTGCACCCCGAAAAGCCATGAACATAAATGCTCTCTTTTTGACACCTGACTCTCTTTGATGGGACATTGATCCAAGGGTTTATTCTGATTGCAATAGTTGGAGTTGGGAAGGAAAATTTCCCCCTACCATCGGGCAATTGGCTTTTGCCTCATAAAGGTTTTATCCCTGTCCTGGTTCAACGCTGTGGGATTATTGGTCTTGATGTGAATGTGTTTTTATCAACCTTTTCCACTGTGTAACTATGTAACGTTGGGGCAATTACTTCACTTCAAGTGGTATGTACGTCTATTAAAAGAGCACTAAATGTAGAAAATGTGTTCCACTAGATCCGCCGTTATCCCAGCTCATCACAAACTTCGGATCAGAAGTCTCTCGCTGTAAGGCAACCGGCTGAAGCAGCAGCTCTCCCCCACTACTGTCTGCGTAAGGAGAAAATGAAGACTTAGCCGCTCCCCCTCCACCATCTGCCAGACGACAATCAAAGGGAACAGGAAAGAATGAACCTTTAGGGTATGTGCACACGTAGTGACCAAAAACGTCTGAAAATACAGAGCTGTTTTCAAGGGAAAACAGACCCTGCTTTTCAGACGTTTTTTGAGCAACTCGCATTTTTCGCTGCGTTTTTCGCGCCGTTTTCCATGGCGTTTTTTACGTCCGTTTTTGGAGCTGTTTTCATTGGAGTCTATGAGAAAACAGCTCCAAAAACGTCCAAAGAAGTGTCCTGCACTTCTTTTTACGAGGCGTAATTTTACGCGTCGTAATTGCCGTACGACGCGTAAAATAACGCGTCGTGGGAACAATACAGCGTTCTACCCATAGAAAGTAATGGGCAGATGTTTGACAACGTATTTGAGACGTATTTTCAGACGTAAAACGAGGCAAAAAACGCCTCGTATACGTCTGAAAATAGGTCGTGTGAACCCAGCCTTATTCTCTGTATGATTATTACAAGACCGTTTGTTTCAAGAGATGCAAAAAATTGTACAGACCGACGGTCGCTGGGGACAAGTTCGTCTCGTGTTTGCTTTTATCATTCATTTACCGTCCCTTTAAGCAGATGACTTGCATTCATGAATAACCTTGTGACAGAGGAGGGGGGATTTACAGAAATCGAGATGTTGAGCAGAGAAACGAAACTTAATATGGCAAAATGAAAGGCTGTGCGCTTAGCAAGACATTGAACTGAACCAGGGGCGTAACTAGGAAAGATTGGGCCCCCCATACTCCTGACATTGAACATTTATCAGTTCTGTGGGCAATGTAAAAATACAGCTAGGCCACCGAGTGTACTGCTAATAACCTTTAGTTATGTGGTTACAAAGATTGTTACAAATAGCTAAGCACTGATACATATTTAAAAAAAAAATGATCACTTAATTATGTTATTTATTAGTTATAATAGTTAATAAAAAAAAAAAACTTACCTGAAACTCAAAGCACTGGGACAGGAAGGACTTGTTTCCATCTGTTCTTGCTCATTTTTAAAGTGTAATGGGAAGGGGTACTCTCTTTTCGAATGTTACAGCTATTCCTGCATGCATCCCCCTCCCTATCTATAGATAGTGCCACACACAGCGCCCTGTAGATAGTGCCACATCCCCCTTGTACATAGTGCCTCACACAGCCCCCTGTAGATAGTGCCACACACACCCCCTGTAGATAGTGCCAAACCCCCTCTAGATAGTGCCACACTGTCCCCTCTAGATAGTGCCGCACACAGCCCCCCTGTACATAGTGCCTCTCACAGCCCCCTGTAGATAGTGCCACACCCCCTGTAGATAGTGCCACACCCTCTAGATAGTGCCACGCTGTCACCTCTAGATAGTGCCGCACACAGCCCCCCTGTACTTAGTGCCGCACACAGCCCCCTGTAGATTAGGCCATATACCCCTACTTCTAGATAGTGCCACACAGCCCCCCTTGTAGTGCCACACACAGCGCCCTGTAGATAGTGCCACATCCCCCCTGTACATAGTGCCTTACACAGCCCCCTCTAGATAGTGCCACACCCCCCCTTGTGGATAGTGCTACAGCCCCCTTGTAGATAGTGCCACACACAGTCCCCTTGTAGATCAAAACAAAGGCAAAAGGAAGCAGTACTGCAGGTAAAGTGACTACAGTGGTTTATTCACCAATGATCCAGACAAGCTACGTTTTAGCTCCTCCCTGGAGCCATTATCAAGCCTTAATAGGCTTGATAATGGTTCCAAGGAGGAGCTAAAACATAGCTTGTCTGGATCATTGGCGAATAAACCACTGTAGTCCCTTTACCTGGAGTGCTGCTTACATATTCCTTTGTTTTACTTTACATATTTGGACCTTATAGTCAGGTCTGCTGAAACCTGCACCTGGACTGCGACTCTCACAGTGCTGCTGCACCTTGGACTTCCTCCCTTGTAGATAGCATCACATGCTCCCATAGATAGTGCCGCACACACCGCCTTGTAGAGTGTGCCGCACACTCCCCCTTGTTGATAGTGCCGCACACTCCCCCTTGTAGATAGTGCCGCACACACCACATATAGATAGTGTCACATACCCACATAGAGAGTGCAGCACACTCCCCCTTGTAGATAGTGCCGCACACACCACTTATAGATAGTGTCACATACCCACATAGATAGTGCAGCACACTCCCCCTTGTAGATAGTGCCGCACACACCACTTATAGATAGTGTCACATACCCCCATAGATAGTGCAGCACACTCCCCCTTGTAGATTTTGCCACACACTCCCCCTTGTAGATAGTGACGCACACTCCCCCTTGTAAATAGTGCCGCACACACCACGTATAGATAGTGTCACATACCCACATAGATAGTGCAGCACACTCCCCCTTGTAGATAGTGCCGCAAACACCACTTATAGATAGTGTCACATACCCCCATAGATAGTGCAGCACACTCCCCCTTGTAGATTTTGCCACACACTCCCCCTTGTAGATAGTGACGCACACTCCCCCTTGTAGATATTGCTGCACACTCCACCTTGTAGATAGTGCCACAGACAACTCCTTGTAGATAGTGCCACATACCACTCCTTGTAGTTAGTGACACATACTCCCATTTGTACATGGTGCTACACAGCCCCCGTGTAGATAGTGCCACACATTCCTCCCCTTGTAGATAGTGCCACATAACCCAATAGATAGTGCCACACAGCCCCCTGTAAATTGTCACATACCCCCCTTGTAAATAGTGCCACATACCCCCCTTCTAGATAGTGCCACACACCCCTTGAAAATAGTGCCACACACACCCTCTTGTAGATATTACCACACAAACCCCCTTGTAAATAGCGCCACACAAACCCCCTTGTAGATAACACCACACAAACCCCCTTGTAGATAGTGCTACACACACACACCCTTATAGATAGTGCCACACCCCCCCCCCTTGTAGATAGTGCCACACAACTCCACCTTGTAGATAATGCCACATACTTCCCCCTTATAGATAGTGCCACACTCCCCTTATACTCACCTAGCCCCATTCCCCCGACAAAAAGAGCTGCACTCTCACTGTCTCCTCAGTCCAGCAGCCTATGAGAAGCAGAAACTGGACCCTTGCATAGGTCGCCACAAACTAGTGACGTCATCTCTCCGGCCCCGCACAGTGATCCTTTTCTAGCATCTTATAGGCTGCAGGCCCAACATGGCCTGTAGCCTAGTGAATGGTGGAGCAGAGAGCTGTTGGGTTCCACAAGGGGATTTTTTAAAACAAATTTTGAATTGCAATTTTTAAAATACACAGGCAGCTGTTGTGGGCATACCTGATGTATGCCCTAAGAGGGATTCACACAGGAAACATTTTGGGGCCTTTATTGGCCCAAGCCTCTCCCTTAAAATCATTACAATCAGGGGGCAAGGGAAATCTTCTCAGTTGTAATGCTGTGATGGCTACTGATCACCGCATCGTAAGAGTTAAACAGTCTGGATCTGAGTTTTCTTTAATGCCAGCCGTTGCCATGGGGTGATGCCTGTCAATCTGCTGGGAACATGAGTGCCCCAGTTTAGGGCATCAAGTCTGACTGGTTAATGGGACAAACAGCACAACAAAAATGTTGTGCAGTTTGTCAAATAACCCTCTATAAAGAATACACTGGACTTATACTTCCAAGTTTGGCTAAGTCATGCGGAAAATGCTGTCCCCAATCTTATGAGCCCTCTTGACTGACAGCAGATGATGGGAGCTGCCAAACAAGAACCCTGCTGCCAGGCTAAGCCTCTACGCCACTGGGCTACCAGTGCACCCAGAAGCACCGCAGCAACAAAGACCCCCACAGAGCAAGCTGAGGGCCTCATGTTCATTTTTGAATTTTTTTATTTAGCAGCAATAGTTGATTGTAGATATTGGGCTTACTGTCCCTTTAACGCTTTCAGTGTACTCATTGTGCAGACAGTGGGGTAGAAGTTTACTCAATTATGACCGTTGCGCTTCTAATGCTTAAATTATGGGATGACTGCTGTGTTTCCATTTATTAATGTGTCTCTGCATAGCTTGTAATCTAATATCGCTTACCATAAAACAGAGGAAGTATTGTAAGTGAAAAGCCTTTAGTTCTGGTCAGACTCCCCCCACCAAATCAGACTCTTCACCATTAGATATCTCGTAAAATGTTATCATAGAAAAACCCTTTTAAAGCATACTGGTATCTTAAAGAGGTTTAAAAAGGTTGTACCAGAATCAACAAGCATGGCCGGCCTTAGATACGTTCGACCAGTGCGGTCGCACAGGGCGCCAGCCGCCACACTGCAAAAGGGGCGCCAGCGGGTGTGTGTATCCCCGCGCCGTTGCAACTACCAGCGGGTCAGGTGCCACTCGCTAACTGCACTGACCTCAATACTGGCTGCTCCGTGCAGCGGCCACCTCTTACTCTTCCTGTCCTGTGTCCTGAATGACGAGACAGGCGTAATTACATCATTCAGGACGCAAGACGGAGGGGACAGCGCTATCTTCCTATGCTTCCTATTCCTATCTTCCCATGCGATTCCTGGGCTGGTGGGGACACCAAGGAAACGTATTTCTCCAGGAAAGCTGAAGTGGGCACCAGTGAGCAGTGTTTGTGAGAAGCCCAGCAGGTCAGTCACTGATTGTGGGCTTTGGTTAAATGGGGCCACTGATGGGGGTCTAAAAGGGGCAATAATGGCAAATGGGCAGAGGATTCAGTGCCACCTTGGTGCCCATTTGCCACTTGTTGCCCCTTTAGTGTCCTTCTGATCAGTGCCCCCTTGATGTCCATTTGCCATTTTGTTACCCCTTTATTGTTCTTCTGTGACAAAAGGTGCCAAAGGGGCAGTAAATGGCAAATGGGCATCAAGGGGTCATCAAAAAGAAGGACACTAAAGGTGCAATAAGTGTCAAATGGGCAGCATGGTGGCACTGAAAGACACTAAAGTCTTAGTAAATGGCAAATGGGCACAGAATTCCGGGACTCCATAGTGCACATTTACCATTTGTTGTGTTTTTAAACCCTGTTCACATTACGTTGAAGGCTATGTACACATTTGATGGACTTTTTTAAATAAAATCTCAGTCAGTGTGTTCGGTGTAACTTTTTAATTCGTTTTTATTAAAAATTTGTTTTACTTTTTGAGATACCGCTGCTCTGTATTCTCTATACAGAGCAGCTGTATTTTTATCTATGACCTGAATCCGTCAGTCCTGACGGGTTCAGTGTCAGCGGGTCCGGCGTGTCTCTGACATACAGGATCCACCTGTAATCTATCACATATAAGTTATGAATTTAGATGTGATGGATAACAGGTGGATTCTGCCTGACGGAACAGGATTTAGCCTTTAAAGGCTTATGTACACCTTTGAAATCGCTTTTTTTTTAAATTCTTTTTTTATTATAACTTCATAACTTAGATGTGATTGGTAACAGCTTGATCCTGCATGGACCCGCTGACACTGAACCCGTCAGTCTCGCTTACCTGATAGATACAGCTGCTCTGTATACAGGATACAAAGCAGCTGTATCTCAAAAAATAAAAACTATTTTTCATAAAAAATATTTAGAAAGTTGCACAAAACACACTGATACACATTTTTTTTTTTTTTTTTTTTTAAACAAATCTTTTTCAAAAGGTGTACAAAGCCTTTAAATGGGTTGGCCAGAATAAAAAAATAAAAAACCAAAACATTTTGTTGAGGCAGCAGGAGGAGTTAAAATGAAAAGAACTTATACTTACCTCTCCCAAACATTGCTGCGTTGGCACCTCCCGTCACTTCTGTTCTCTGTTTGTATACAGTTTTGACATCACGTCGAGAGTACACCACCGTTGCAGCCTATCAATAGCCTCAGTGGTGTGATGTCACCGCTGCAGCCGCTCTGTGCACATAGAGAGGTGACAGAAGCCCCCAGCGTAGGAACGGAGAGAGATAAGTATGGGCTGCTTTTTTATTTGAAGCCCTCTCTCCTGCTGCCACATAAAAATGTTTAACCTGGACAACCCGTTTAACCCCTTAACACCATCCGTGTATGTATGGCGCATGTGCATTCCAACAATATGGCACGTGTCCTGTGGTGTTACATAGGACTGCAGATAACACTATTACATTATCTGTACTCAGAGAGTTATCACTGTGTTATCTGTGGTGTTACATAGGACTGCAGATTACACTATTACATTATCACAACTTACTAACTCTCCTACACATGAAGACGGGCATTCACTTGACCTGGTCTTCTTCCGGCTCTGCTCAGTTTCTGACTTTATTAACTCTCCTCTCCCGCTTTCTGACCACAATCTTCTCTGCTTTACTATCAAATATTCTCTGCCTCCTCAGGTCATCCCTACGTATCAGACATACAGAAATCTACATGCCATTAACACTGTGAAACTCATAGACAGTCTACAGTCCTCATTGTCCCCTATCTCTTCCCTCTCCTGTCCCAATCTGGCTGCCAAACTTTATAATAACACTCTCAAAAATGCATTGGATGAAGCAGCCCCCCCTACACTCCGAACCCCCCGACAAAGACGACGACAACCCTGGCACACGCCTCAATCCCGCTTTCTTCAGCGGTGCTTGAGATGTGACGAACGACTGTGGAGAAAATCGCATTTGGATGCAGATTTCCTCCATTACAAATTTATGCTCAAAACTTACAACTCTGCCCTTCACCGCGCCAAACAAGTCTATTTCACTTCTCTCATCTCCACACTATCTAATAATCCAAAACGCCTCTGATACTTTTCATTCCCTCCTTAGTCCTAAAGTGCAGACGCCGATCACAGATCTCAGTGCTGAAGACCTGGCCAATTATTTTAAAGTTAAAATTGACAACATCCGGCATGATATTCTCTCCCAGTCCCCTACGAACATCGATCCCCTTCCCTCCCGCACTCCCTCTTCTTCACTCTCAGCATTTGACCCAATAACTGAAGAAGTCTCGAGGCTCCTCTCTTCTTCTCGTCCTACTACCTGCTCTAGTGATCCTGTCCCCTCACACCTCCTCCAGTCCCTCACACCTCCTCCAGTCCCTCTCCCCTCACACCTCCTCCAGTCCCTCTCACCTCACACCTCCTTCAGTCCCTCTCACCTCACACCTCCTCCAGTCCCTCTCCCCTCACACCTCCTCCAGTCCCTCTCCCCTCACACCTCCTCCAGTCCCTCTCCCCTCACACCTCCTCCAGTCCCTCTCCCCTCCTCCAGTCCCTCTCCCCTCCTCCAGTCCCTATCCCCTCCTCCAGTCCCTCTCCCCAGCTGTCACTAATCACCTGACTAACATATTTAACCTCTCTTTCCTCTGGTATCTTTCCCTCCGCTTTTAAACATGCCATTATAAACCCATTACTGAAAAAACCAACTCTTGACCCATCCAGCGCTGCCAACTACCGACCAGTCTCTAATCTGCCCTTCATCTCCAAACTCCTGGAACGCTTGGTCTACTCTCGCCTTATCCGCTATCTCTCTGCCAACTCCATTCTAGACCCCTTACAATCTGGTTTCCGCACTCTACACTCCACAGAAACTGCCCTTACTAAAGTCTCAAATGATCTCTTGGTGGCTAAATCGGAGGGTAAATCCTCTCTACTGATTCTTCTGGATCTCTCTGCAGCCTTTGACACTGTAGACCACAAACTCCTACTTAACATGCTCCACTCTATTGGCCTCAAGGACGCGGCTCTCTCTTGGTTTTTCCTCCTATCTCTCTGACCGCTCATTCAGTGTTTCATTTGCTGGTTCCACTTCTTCTCCTCTTCCCCTTGCTATCGGGGTTCCTCAGGGATCAGTCCTAGGTCCGCTGCTCTTTTCTCTCTACACAGCACCTATTGGACAAACCATCAGCAGATTTGGCTTCCAGTACCATCTCTACGCTGATGACACCCAATTATATACCTCTTCCCGTGACATCACCCCTGCTCTAATACAGAACACCAGTGATTGTCTGTCCGCTGTCTCTAACATCATGTTCTCTCTCTATCTGAAACTGAATCTTTCTAAAACTGAGCTCCTTGTGTTCCCACCATCTACTAACCTCCCTAAACCTGATGTCTCCATCTGTGTGTGTGGCACTATCATCACTCCTAAGCAGCACGCCCGCTGTCTCGGGGGTTATTTTTGACTCAGATCTTTCCTTTACTCCTCACATACAATCACTTTCACGCACCTGTCATTTTCACCTCAAAAACATCTCCAGAATCCGCTCTTTTCTTACGGAGGAAACCGCCAAAACTCTCATTGTTGCTCTGATTCACTCTCGTCTTGACTACTGTAACTCATTACTAGTCGGTCTTCCCCTCACTAAACTCTCCCCTCTCCAATCTATCCTCAATGCAGCAGCCAGGCTCATCTTTATGACCAACCACTACACCAACGCCTCTAATCTGTGCCAGTCTCTGCACTGGTTGCCCATCCCCTTCCGAATAAAATTCAAACTTATTACTCTCACCCACAAAGCTCTCCACAGCGCTGCACCTCCTTACATCTCCTCCTTCATCTCTGTCCACCACCCTACTCGGGCTCTACATTCTGCCAACGACCTTAGATTAAAATCCTCCATAATCCGAACCTCCCACTCCCGTCTCCAGGATTTCTCTCGTGCTGCACCCGTTCTCTGGAATGTGCTACCCCAGACAATCCGATAAATTCCCAATATCCACAGTTTTAAACGTGCCCTGAAAACACATCTATTTAGACAGGCCTATAACATTCCCTAATCTGACTCCTTGCCATGGCCCTCCTTTTAGATTAGTCATCAGAATAAGATTCCCTCACACTCCTTCTCTTCATGTCCGTCATACACGGATACTGGCGGGTGACCGGCTCATGCAGCTTTATGTTACCACCGCATGTGTATAAGAATGGCCGGACCATTGTACAGAACAAACACTGTTACACGTTGTGTCTCCTTTATTTCCTCATAGATTGTAAGCTCTTGCGAGCAGGGTCCTCACTCCTCATAGATTGTAAGCTCTTGCAAGCAGGGTCCTCACTCCCCAGATTTGAATTGTAAATGAACTTTGTCACTATGTAATGTCTGATATTGTTTGTTTCATGTCCCCTCTAAATTGTAAAGTGCTGCGTAATATGTTGGCGCTATATAAATAAAGATTATTATTATTATTATTATTATCTGTACTCAGAGAGTTATCACTGTGTGTTATCTGGGGTGTTACATAGGACTGCAGGTGACATCTACATTATCTGTACTCAGAGAGTTATCAATGTGCGTTATCTGTGGTGTTACATAGGACTGCAGGTGACCTCTACTACATTATCTTTATTTGGAGAGTTATCACTGTGTGTTATATGTGGTGTTAGGCCCCATGCAAATGAACGTAGATTTCGGACCCATTCATTTCTATGGCTGATGGACACCCCGTATATTTACGGGAAGGTGTCCGGGCAATAGAAACCTTCCGTAAAAAATAAGAAATGTACTTTTTTTTTATTTTACAGACTGTGCTCCCATACTTTATAATGGGAGCACAGTCCGCAAATGCGAATGACTGTCTGTGGACAGCCACGCCCGTAATAATGGACCGTGCTTACGGCGGGCACGGTCGTGTACATTGGGCCTTACATAGGACTGCAGTATTTATGGGTCTGTATGTGTATATGTGCCTGTGTGTGTATATATATTTATTTTTATGTATTTTTATATGTCCCATTAGATGTGTGTGCGGATATATATTTGCCTGTTTGTCTAAATATCTGTCTTTGTGTATGTACAGTATACTGTATATGTTTCATTATGTGCGTGTCTGTATTTGTGGTCAATTTTTGGTTAGTGGAGGGCAGCAATAGAGAGTCCAACCTAAGGCCGGCCCTGTCAACAAGTATCACCTATCCACAGGACAGCCATGAATGAGTTGGTCTATGGGTAGCACCCCAATGTCATCAAGTAATCAGTTATAAATAGTGATGCCTGTATACAGCTCTTGCACAACCGCCCCGTTGTTGGTGTCTGCCCTTCTGTAAGCTACTATGACATTAAAGATGGGTTTCTGCCAGGTAAGCCTCTGTGACATCACAACTGTTTTAAGCACGTAAGATGCTGTGACACAATAAATGGGTTACAGTCAGGAAAGCTACTATGACATCACAACTGTGTTTCTGTGAGGTCGCTGTTGTGACATCACAAGTGGTTTTCAGACAGGTAACATGCTGTGACATCACAGCTAGTTTTAGTCAAGTAAGCAACTGGGATATCATAAGGGTATGTGCACACACAAAATCAAAAACGTCTGAAAAGACGGAGCTATTTTCAAGGGAAAACAGCGCCTGATTTTCAGACATTTTTTAAGCCACTCGTGATTTTCGCTGCGTTTTTCACGTCCGTTTTTGGTTCCAAAAACGTCCCCAGAAGTGACATGAACTTCTTTTTCCGGGGGGGTCTTTTTAAGTGCCGTTTTTTTAAAACAAGGCGTAAAAAAACGCCCCGTCGGAGCAGAACAATGTATTTCCCATTGAAATCAATGGGCAGATGTTTGGAGGAGTTCTGCTTTTTTCAGGCGTTTTTTGAGGCGTAATCGCCCTCCCGAAATACGCCTGTAAAAAAACTCAGTGTGAACATACCCTTAGAGTGTTTCAGTCCGGTAAGTAGATGTGACATCACAACTCTCTAAGTTGCTGTGACATTAATCAGTAAGGCCGGATTCACACGAGCATATTACGTCCGTAATGGACAGAACGTATTTCCGCCGGACCGAACATGCTCGTGTGAATCCAGCCTTATACTACAAAGATTGTAGCTGTAGCCCTGGCCTTATGCTCTCTTTACACTATTTGCTTTACACTTGTGTTAGCTTTAAAGGATAACCCCATGACCTCTAACTACATGACCTCTGACTACATGACCTCTGACTACATGATCTCTCACTACATGATCTCTCACTACATGACCTCTCTCACTACATGACCTCTCTGACTACATGATCTCTGACTACATGACCTCTCACTACATGACCTCTGACTACATGATCTCTCACTGCATGACCTCTGACTACATGACCTCTGACTACATGACCTCTGACTACATGACCTCTGACTACATGACCTCTGACTACATGACCTCTGACTACATGACCTCTGACTACATGACCTCTGACTACATGACCTCTCACTACATGACCTCTCACTACATGACCTCTCACTACATGACCTCTCACTACATGATCATTGACTACATGATCATTGACTACATGATCTCTCACTACATGACCTCTCACTACATGACCTCTGACTACATGACCTCTGACTACGTGACCTCTCACTACGTGACCTCTGACTACATGACCTCTGACTACATGACCTCTGACTACATGACCTCTCACTACATGACCTCTGACTACATGACCTCTGACTGCATGACCTCTGACTACATGACCTCTGACTACATGATCTCTGACTACATGAACTCTGACTACATGATCTCTGACTACATGACCTCTGACTACATGACCTCTGACTACATGATCTCTCACTGCATGACCTCTGACTACATGACCTCTCACTACATGACCTCTGACTACATGACCTCTGACTACAGAAGATCTTGTCCCATATCTTCCAATCAGGAGACACATTTTTGAAAGGAAGGGAGAAGTTTTAACGCTATCAAGTGTTTATAGGTGTGAGAATACCTCCCCTGACCTGAGGGCATCAGTGGCTGCAGGGGCTTCAGAGACTGTGCAGATAATTTGAGCAGACAGCTCAAAAGTCACGGCCTTGACTTCAGACACTTCCTTTTATCCCTGGTATTTTAATGACCTTTATCTCTAATCCCGGCCTAGTTATTTGTTTTTGTACAGGAGAGCCGCCCTTCTACAGTTACTGAGAGAAGCAACACAGATTGCTATTCTGGGCCTGGCGGACAAAGGGAGCCCCCTGCCTTTGTTGATGCTGCCACCGCAGTTGATAGCGGCATCACTAGGCCTATCTGATCACAGCCGTTGCCAATACTGTCACAATCGCTAACAGCTGCCGGGGCCATACGGTTACGTCTCAGAGTGAGAAGGGGTTAAATTGTGTCCCTGCAGGAGGATTTTTATCCCCCGGGGTTTTTTTTCCATCATTAGTCTCATGTGTGAAGCTGTACTCTGCCTCCTAGCAAACCTTTCAGTTCACTGCTCTGCTGCCCTGGAGTAATCAACACAATAGGTAGTCAGGGATTATTTATGAGGACATGTGGCGCCTTCATGGTTGAAAAGATGATTAACCCTTTCGCCGTTAAGGCTTTTTGAGACAATTTTCACAGTTATGACATTTTGAAACATATAAATTCTGATTTATAAAATAAAGATTTATCATCATACCTTATATACTGATATATTTTCTGAAAGGAGACCCCTGGCACATTGTGAAAATTAACCCAGCACTGAACACTCATGGGCACCTTCATGCAATTTTGCATCAAAGCGTAACGTTTCGTAGAAAATGCCTCAAAATGTATGTTTGTGGCTAAAAGTCTGACCAAAACACTTCCGAAAAATAAAAGTACAAGATGTGCCGATTTCATACATGCCACTTATGTCTATGTCTAGATGCCCATATCTTCACATAATCACCAGAACTGAAGAGACCGAAAATCTCCACAATCTAGATGCCACAAGAATTAAAGGGGTCGGGGGTCCCAATGATTGTTCCATTCCTGAACATTGATCGGAGTTCGAGCCCGTTTCTGCTAAATACACGACCCTTCTCCTCTTCAACAACCTGCCATGTGGAAAAAGATGGGGTCGGATAGAGACAAAACACCAGCTATATCCTCTCAGGCTTCCTTCTCCTCGGCCACACTGGACACCTTCCATTTGAGGGAGGTGGGGGGGGGCTCCGATGCACAGACGCCATTACACTACATGTCCTCCTCACCGTAACTGCTTGCTCTAGCTGAGCCATTCAACCACTAATGGCAGACATGCCTTCACTCCCCCCAAGTCCAAGATGGCTCCTCTACACAGGGAACTCTGCACCATCCTAGCTCAGAGCTCCTTCCCACCCTCACTGGGGCTGGCACCCCCTCAGACTTTGCCTCTCCACCACCATCTCCCTGTGGAAAACATGAACTAGAAAGACTCTCCTGGCATGCATCCCCTCCTCATGAACTTGGGTCCACTCCATCACCGACCCAATTTGCGGACACGTCAGACCTTGGGCTCCTTCTTCAGGCTCTGATGTCTTTGATTTAGACTTCAACCACATATTGAGCACCTGAAAACGCTGTGTGTCATTTCCCCACTAATGAGTACTTCAAGGCCCTCATTTGTGAGGTCAAGGAAAGTTGTTGTGTTGAAATCTCTACTATGCAAAATTATATCAAACATATTGCAGGGCGCATAAACATCTCTCAATTGCAAACAACTGTCTCCGCTCAAAACCTGGCTCTGAGATACATGCAAAACCACCTGAGGACTTTGACAATAGGGGTCGTAGGAACAAAGTATGGGGCCTACCAGAAATGATTGACCCTGAGCAGCTTAGAATTACACTTATTACGCCAAAGGGGTCTCCCCACCAACCCACGGACATCATGTTTTAAAACTCAAGGAGGCCATTATGGCAAAAGCACAAATGCCTCGCTCCTTCGAATTTGATGGTGCCCCAATACAATTGACCTCATCTGGATTACACAACAGAAAAGACAACACCTTAAACCTCTGCTCACTCTCTTGAGCGCACACTAAGTTACCTACAGATGGAGGTTCCCATCTCCACCCAATCCCCCCATGGCAGTGTAAGCCCCATGGCCTGGCACACCATGCAACGAGTCAATTACAGGACGATTTCTTCGCGTGAACTGGGATATTTGTTCTACTATTTTTTATTATGTTTTTCTGTCTTGGTGTTTGATTCCCTCAATACTTTTTTCCCTTTTCTCTCCTTTTTTCCAGGCTTGCTCTCCAATAATTGAGCGTTTTAGGGCTGGAGCTGTTTGGGGGATCTGCTACATCTCATAGCAACTGCTTTGGCGCTTTCAAAACTTTTAGTGTTCGTAGGGCACCAACGGGCAAAATGGCGGCCACCGGCCACAATTTTACAGATTAGAAAAAGGAAGAGATAAAGGAGATAAAAAAATAGCGTACTCAACTGGTCTTCCGTAGTGACGCATCTCTGGAGGCCGGCAGGGACGTGTCACTACGAAAGACTAAGGGTGGTGTGTATGGTATATTTTATCTATTTTAGGGGTGAAATCGCAAGTGCCCTGATTGCCCTGTTTGACTTTCTGATGTCTTATATGACTGTATCCAACTTGGAAATAGTCCTAGAAGATAGCAGTGTCAGACAGGGCAATAGGGGAACTTGTGATTCACAGCAAATTTATTCGGACCGAATCCATTTGGGTAGCCGATTCGACAGAAACGGCCCCGAAATGAATTTCCGGGAATTTATTCCCCTTAAGTCGACAGACATTGTAGACTTTCCTCTAAATGGGCAGGTGTTGTTATTGAATATTTTGTTCTATATCTATTCATTTTTGTGTTGAGAATTATGTTCCCTTTCTGTTCTAAAAAAAAATGACGGTTTAAGAAAAAATTACAAAAGCTTTTCCAAGATCAGTACAAAATAATTAAAGGAAAGCATAGAATTAAAAACAAAAAGTTATTTTTGCTGCCTTGTTTGTGGTGAGTGCCCAACGCCTTTGAGTGGAATTTTAATCATGAACACATCAATTAAAGAGGGCATGTCCCATCATCTGACTTGGTTATTTTCAGAAATACTTGTGTTTCCTATGAAATAACAATTATATAACACGATTTCTTTGGAACTCTTCAGTGTGCCGTTCCTCTGTCAATTTATTCATACATTTCTAGGAAGAATAACAATGGTGATAGGGGCGTGTCCATCAGGGGCGTAGCTAAAGGCTCATGGACCCCGATGCAAAAGTTCTTATTGCCCCCCCCCCTGCAAACTTCTCATGGCCGACTGTCCGCAGCTTCCAGTTGCATCGCTGGGTCTCCTAAGAGACCCAACAATGCAGCACTAGCAGCCGGGGGCGTCACTAAGGACTTAAAATGTCAGAGGAAATAGCCCCAATACATATGTGCCCCCCCCCCCAAAAAAAATGTATGTGTGTATAGGAGACAGCATATCTATAGCACTACGACCCTATCAATTATGGATAGGATTAAATACATTGGCTCAGCAGACAGTATCACACATGATAGGATTAGATACAGTGGCTCAGCAGACAGTATCACACATGATAGGATTAGATATAGGGCCCAGGTCTCGCTGACATTGCGGCTCCAGCGCTGGACCCAGGAAAGGTAAGAATAATAATTGTTTTGCTTCTTTATGAGTTACTAATTATTTTTGTGTGTTTGTGTTATTTTACAGGTTCGATCGTTGGACTATGTCGGATTCGAGGACGACTTCAATGACAGCGTTTTTGTGTGTTTTTATTTCAATAAAATATTTTTTCTATGTGCTTGTATTTTTTTAAACTTTATTATTACCGCCTTAGTAATGGCTGCTGGCTGATTGACAGCCTCCATTACTAAGGCGGGGCTTAATGTTAGCAGGTGCAGAGGTAACACTAACCCCCATTATTACCCCGGTACCCACCGCCACCAGGGGTACTGAGAAGAGCCGGGTACGATCCAGTACCCGACCATCTGTATTGACAGGCAGGCACCGGGGCAGACGCAGGCTGATAGTAGTAGGCTGGGGAAGGCCAAAAACATTGGCCCTTCCCACCCTGGTAATGCTGCCTGCTACTGCTGTGTTGTATCTGGCTGGGTTTGACAATTGTGAGGGACCCCCATTGTTCTTTCCAATTATTTTTTATTTTTAAAATGACGTAGGGTCCCGCCCATTTTTCATAACCAGCCAGATACAATAAAGAAGCAGTAGGCAGCATTACCAGGATGGGAAGGGCCACTGTTTCTGGCCTTTCCCAGAATACCAGCCTGCGGCCGCCCCATTGCCTGACCATCACTACAGATGGTCAAGTACTGGATCGTACCCAGCTCTTCCCAGCACCCCTAATAACGGGGGGTTAGTTTTAGCCTCAGCACCTTCTAACACTAAGCCCCGCCTTAGCAATGGATGCTGTCAATCAGCCAGCGGCCATTACTAAGACAGTAGTAATATAGTTTAAAAAAAACCACAAAGGCATAGAAAAAATATTTTATTGAAATAAAAAAAACCTGCAGCCCTCATTAACCATTTTATTGATTAAAAAAAAAAGCCGTCTTCGAAGTAGTCCTGGAATACGACGTAGTCCAATGACCGAACCTGTAAGAAAACACACAAAAAACGATTAGTAACACATGTGTTAGGCTTAGATACAGGGCCCATGTGTGATACTGTCTATGGGACCCTGTATCTAAACCTACCACAAGGTAGGCTTAGATACAGGGTCCAGCAGACAGTAATCTTATACAGTATAAGATTACTGTGTGCTGGGGCCCTGTATCTAAACCTACAGTGTGGTAGGCTTATATACAGGGCCCATCAGACAGGATCACACATGGGCCACGTATCTGAGCCTACCATGTGATTAGCTTAGATACAGGGTCCAGCAGACAGCATCACACAATCTGTGATCCTGTCTCATGGGCCTTCTAAGCCTGCTACATCGTAGGCTTAAAGGGGTTGTCCAGTCCCTAAACATTGATGGCCTATCCTCAGGATAGGCCATCAATAGCTGATGTGTCCGGGGTCCGACTCCCGGGACCCGCCAATCAGCTGTTTTGAAGGGGCCGCAGCGCTCGTACGAGTGCTGCTTCCCCTTCATTTTCCTTACTTGCTCACACTGTGAATCGCTGACACGGATTCACAGTGTGAGCAAGTGACTGGAATGAAGGGGAAGCAGCACTCGTACGACAGCAGACAGGAATATTAATCTTACCCTCCTCCTCAGCCACGGTGGAAGTTCTGTCCTGACTCTATCCAGGATCACGATGTTGTGCGTGGCGCATAGCGTTGGGATGTCATGCGTTGCGCACAGCGCAGTGTGCAGCGGCTCAACCAATCAAAACACTGGAGGTCAGGGAATGGGTTTATTATAACTTCAATGCACATGAATTACATACATAGAAAGTTATGTTATGGGGAAATCTGTGGATGATACTGTTATGGGGATATCTGTGGATGATACTGTTATGAGGACATCTGTGGATGATACACTGTTATGAGGACATCTGTGGATGATACGCTGTTATGGGGACATCTGTGGATGACACAATGTTATGGGGACATCTGTGGATGATACACTGTTATGGGGATATCTGATACACTGTTATGGAGACATCTGTGGATGATACACTGTTATGGGGATATCTGTGGATGATACTGTTATGGGGATATCTGTGGATGATACACTGTTATGGGGACATCTGTGGATGATACACTGTTATGGGGACATCTGTGGATGACACAATGTTATGGGGACATCTGTGGATGATACACTGTTATGGGGACATCTGATACACTGTTATGGAGACATCTGTGGATGATACTGTTATGGGGATATCTGTGGATGATACACTGTTATGGGGATATCTGTGGATTATACTGTTATGAGGACATCTGTGGATGATACACAGTTATGGGGAGATCTGTGGATGATACAATGTTATGGGGACATCTGTGGATGATACACTGTTATGGGGACATCTGATACACTGTTATGGAGACATCTGTGGATGATACACTGTTATGGGGACATCTGTGGATGATACTGTTATGAGGATATCTGTGGATGGTACACTGTTATGGGGACATCTGATACACTGTTATGGAGACATCTGTGGATGATACACTGTTATGGGGACATCTGTGGATGATACTGTTATGAGGATATCTGTGGATGATACACTGTTATGGGGATATCTGTGGATGATACTGTTATGAGGACATCTGTGGCTGGCACCATGTTATAGGGACATCTGTGCTTTACGTAGATCATGGCAGCTGGTGTTTCTAAGTTATCTGTGAATGTAATTGGCAGATGTGTAACTTGAAGCTCCTGGGCCTCAATGTAAAATCTGCAACGGGGTCCCCACCTGCCATGTGCCATTTATAACAGCTGTCTTCTTATGTGGCAGAGGGGCTTATAGGCCCCTTCCGGCATCATGACTGGTTGTAAATGCTACCTCTACACTCCTATTACTATACCCTTACCAAAAATTGCAGCACAAACCCAGAAAAAACATTGTCCAGCTATCAAAGAAGCATATGGCGGTTACCGAACCACACAGGAGAGAAGAATTACGGTTGCTCTGTGTCATGTACCGGTCACACAGTAATTAAACTAATAAAAACTGAGCCGTAAATCCAACAATCCATTTCCCCTCTCCCCTTAACAGACATGTGGAAAAAGTAGACGCTGTGCATATACTTTATATTTAAGACAACATCTACATTGGATTATATAAGATTTTATATCCCTACCTGCAAGGGTGCATGTGGGCTGTCATGTGACTAATTGTACCCCAATATAGGAGGATAATCATTCCCATCATTTCAAATGTATTTCCATTTATGGCCCTTTACTCATGGGCCACAGGTTGCGTTGGGTGGAAATCTTCCCATTTATGGTCAGGACCCTTAGCCCTTCAGAATAATTTCTTCCAACATTGAGTCTTTTAATGTAGAGTAGATGATATTTGAGGCACACCTATCATACTCTAGTGTTGCCCTGCCTAATGGGAACACCCGCCCAGAGAAGGGCAACCCTGACCTCGGCCCTAGTCTGGCTCTAATGCAGCCCTATGGATATCATACAGGGTGCCAGCATAGATATACAAAAAGTGGAAATGTTGGACCGGGCAGGAGATGGAGTAATTGAATAAACATAAAGGCCCATACAAAAAAACATTAAAAAAATAACCATGGGCAACAACCGCAATTCTGGTGTACGAGATGTACCAAAGTACCACTAATCAAAGGTATAGTAGACAAACTCTAATTTTCGCTATGCAAAGGGTGCAATCCGCAGCAAAACTTACATGTATCACTGGAAACAAACAGTGGAAACAACGGCAAATGGTCAAATTATAGGGAGGACACATAGGTAATGTGCCCCATGACCTCGCCCTCCTTGATAGCTGTTCGATTACCCTTTCCAGTCGATAAGAAGTGTCCTAAAGCCTTAGAAGGAAGTCGCTGGTTTGGCTGTCTCCATAATTCCCATAGACTTCACTGGAGAGGGGGGTGCACATGCGCGCCACCTTTTTTATATATTGTTCACGTATGGGTTCAGATGAGGTCACAAATGTGGAATAAGAAACCCCACCCCATTTTTTTGGCCAGGGGCTTCTACTAACTTTGAGGAGCTTCTCTGGGACTTTAACATTAACGGATTATCCTTAGGATAGGCGATCAATGTGTGATTGGTGGTGGTTCGACCTCCAGGACTCCTGATGATCTCACAATGAAGGATCCTCGCCGTGTCTCCCTTCTTGTTCACACAGACACATACATGACCTATACATAGTTGGGTGTACATAAACAACAGCATAACAGTTTAAATACCCAACAACGGGAATGATGAATTCTTAAAGGAGAATTCCAACCATAGACATTTATGGAAGGTTAAGCATGCTCGCAACTTTTTTTCCATTGTAGTCTATGGTAGTAACAGAGACGGGACTGGCTCGACTGTTCCTGGCCAACGTCTGTCATTCTGATTGACACAATGGGAGTCTCACTCCGTTTTCCCGATAGGTGGGGGAGTCCGCACCTCTCACATTTATGGGTTTATTGATAAAAATCTGGCAGCTGCACAAGTACTTATAGCTAAAAACATTCAGGAAAGATAATTATAGACGAGTAATGTTTTAAAATAGATAATTATAGACGAGTAATCTCCTAAAAAATGGCTAAAGTGTGAAAGAAAAGTGCTGGTTATATCCATGTAAGGAAGAATATAATATTACGTTTGGCCTTAGCTGCACCCAGAAATGTTGTAACATGTCCCATTATTGCACTGTGCACAGACGGTGTTGGTTAAGTTTAATATTAAAAACATGTGCGGTAATGAGACAAGAAAATAAAAGATTCTAGACTTTCTGTAGCCTGAAATCGAATAACAATTCATGATGCCCGCCCACCGCGCAGTAAAAAACGCATAAAAAAACATGTTAAAAATTGCACATATTTTCCCGTAAACTGCTGCAGTTTTGCGATGCGGTTATCGCAGATGAAACACGTTTAATAAAAAAAAATCACCTGTAAAAAAAAGCAGGTCCAATAACCGCATCGCAAAACCACAGCAAATTAAGGTACGACACGTGCGCTTTTTTTAATGCGTTTTTTTACAGCACGGTCAAGAGCGCCCTAAAGGGTGTAATGCGAAATTCAGACACTTCCTCAAAATGCCGTGAACTTGAAGAAAATTAATTCTCCAGTCCAGGTCAATTATTCTGCGTTTGGTCCCACCCCCTGTTACTCCCTTAAACCTTTCTTCACACCTAGGGCCAGATGTTATAGGACTCTTATAGGTCAGTCTTAGGCCCCATGCACACGACCGTAAAAATCATCCGTCATTGCGGGCCGCAATTACTGTCTGCAATTACGGACCCATTCACTTCTATTGTCCAAGGACACCTTCCCCTTTATTTACGGGAAGGTGTCCGGGCCATAGAAGTGTACTGAAAAGGATAGGACATGTCCTATCTTTTGCTTTTTATGGTCCGTGCTCCCATACTTTGTATGGGAACACCGGCCGAAAATGCGGGCACCTGCCAATGGCCGCCGGCGCGGCCGTGTGCATGAGGCCTCAGTTAGAAGTCCGTAACAGTAAGATGCGAGATGTTAAGAGGTGCATTCCAGTCAAGCCTCCTAAATAAATTCAGACCCCTAAATCAATCAGCACTGCAGTTAAAAGGGGGCACCCCACTCCTAAATTTATAATACTATTCAAGATTGGTTCTAATTACATCTAAAATAAGTTCAGTGATTGCAGTACTGGAGATCTGCTTTACAGCAGGCGATCAATTGACTTCTATGTGAGAGTGCAGCGAGCATGCTCTGTGACATATGCAGAGGTCACTGTGCAAGGAGGGGGAGGAGCTAAACTGTAGTTATCAACTATTGTCACTGGTGTGATCCTGTGTGATTTGCCCTCTGCTTTATAATATGGGTGTGACCTATAACTGTAATCCTGCCCTCTCATGATAGTGGAATGACCTCTACCCCCAGTGTACGCAACCCAACTGAAAGTCATAGAAAATGTGTATTGTGAGGACTCAGCAGCAATTGTGAAAAAAGCTAAATTTCAGGATATATATACATAATAAATATCATAAGAGAGAGATCAAAACAAACACAAAAAAAAAGAATTAAGCAATAGGTTGTTCTTCTGTCGATAGAGAGGCAGGACTTTATTTTTTCCCGTTGACTTAGTTTTACATTTCACAGAAATCATCCAAACTAAAATGACGCCATTCTGGACCTGAAATGTCAAACCAAAATATTTAGTTACCAAACACAATAGATGTCGCCCAGTCTAAATATTATGTGTATTACACAGACCCGGCTCAGACTAGCTGTGACGTGCATGAAGCTGCACAATCTTCTGCAAGATCACAACAGACTTTATATCGGCACTGCACGCTGAAGAAATGCCATTAGTACAAGGGAATATAAAGTAGTTAGCTCCCCCTTGTGCCCAAATATAGTAGTTAGACCCCCCTTGTGCCCATATATAGTAGTTAGCCCCCCTTGTGCCCATATATAGTAGTTAGCCCCCCCTTGTGCCCATATATAGTAGTTAGCCCCCCTTTGTGCCCATATATAGTAGTTAGCCCACCCTTGTGCCCATATATAGTAGTTAACCCCCCTCATGCCCATATATAGTAGTTAGCCTCCCCTTGTGCCCATATATAGTAGTTAGCCCCCCCCTTGTGCCCATATATAGTAGTTAGTTGGGTACATGGGAGAACCAGAAGTCCCCATTGCAGACAAAAAAAATTAGTCCCTTTTCAGCTGCTGCTTGACAACAGCACACGTCTAAATCCTGGCAGCAGAATGTCCTGGTGTCCCATCCCATTGCTGATACTGCAGCACCTGTGGAGACAACATTCCTGTGTAGGTTCTTACTACCTGTTAATATTGTGATGAGACCAACTTAGAATGAGTCCCCTCTGTGTATGATCTGTATGCCCTTGTGCAAGACAAAACCCCAGCACCGATATAGCTTGGGCAGCACAGTTGCAGAATGTGGAACTGTATAAAACATTGTTGCCAACAGTCCTGATTTTGCCGGGACTGTCCTGAATTTACAGATTGCTGACTTTCTGGTCCGGGATTCCTCTCTTGGAGGAGCTCCTGACGTGACTATCCATGTATGGACAGTCACGTCAGGGGCTCCTCCGGGAGAGGAATCCCCGGCCAGGGCGTTGCCGACGCTCTGGCTGGGGATTCCGGTCCTAGAGGTGGCCTCTGACATCACTTTCCATATATGGACAGTGATGTCAGGGACTCCTCCAGGAGAGGAATCCCTGGCTAGAGCATCGGCAACGCTCTGGTTGGGGATTCCACTCATAGAGGGAGCCCCTATGGAGCTGCCTATAGGTAGTTTGTGTTAGGCATTATCTATAGGGTGTGTGTGGCACTACCTATAGGGTGGTGTGGCATTATCTACAAGGGGGTGTGTGGTAGTATCAACAAGGGGGTGTGTGGCACTATCTACAAGGGTGTGTGTCTGGCACTATCTACAAGGGAGTTTGTGTGTGGCATTATCTACAAGGGAGTGTGTGTGTGTGTGTGTGTGTGTGTGTGTGTGTGTGTGTGTGTCATTATCTACAAAGGCCACTGTGGCATTATATACAGAGGCCACTGTGGCAATATCTACAGAGAGCATTGTGGCAGTATCTACAGAGGGCACTGTGGCACTATCTACAGAAGGCACTGTTTAATTATCTACAGAGAGCACTGTGGTATTATCTACAGGGGGCCACGTGGTACTATCTACAGTGAGCACTGTGGCATTATTTACAGGAAGCAGTGTGTGGCAATATCTACAGGGAGCAGTGTGTGGCATGACCTACTGGGGGCAGTGTGGAGCACCATCTACAAGCGGCACTGAGTGCAGCACTATCTGCACTGGTTTTTATGCTTCCAGTAGTGGTAAGCATATATTGCCTAGCCCTAGTGATAAAGTGAGACATAACCTGCCTGTAAACAACCAGATAACCAGAGATAACCTGACATTGGCACCTAGCAGAACTTGGGCTACAAACTTTGCCATGATTCTTCCCTTGCCACTGCAAGTCTGTCAATTTGGGAGCTACGGTTCAAACTTGAAACAATCTTCCTCACCATGGAAGGCTTAATCTCCCCTGATGAATCCAAGCCACGAGGAAACACGTTGGGAGAATAACAATGAAGGAGTGGTTCCGTGAAGTTCCATGATCTACCGCATTAGGAGCAATCCACAATAGGACGGGAAGGGGGGTAAACAAAACCCCAGAAAAAAGCTCTATATTTCCATATGATGTAACACTATACACGATATGGGAAATATTTAAATACAAGAAGTGGAACCTAATCTCCTTTTCAGTTGTAATACATGACGGTAGGGTGGTTGCCTTCGTTTCATTATGTCTTTGTTTTATGAGACAACCTGTTTTGTCAAACATATATATTCCTATAAATTCAGGAACGATGTTAGTATGGTAAATATGGTAGTCGATGATTAATTGTTTGCATTGTTTCTATAGTTATCTTGCCTCTAAAATCGATATAAAGTAATTTAATTTGAGATTGTTTCGAATACTTACCTTTTAGTACAGCCATAATATGATCCAGATGGTTCTCGTTTTTGTTCTGCTCCAGTCGCAGTGGCTCTCCCCCTTGTCCTCGTCTTCATAAATGTATCATTTTTATCGTTGGGCTGCGTTTACAGTGCCGTAAGAGCGGTAAAAACGTTCCTTTTTTCTAATACATGTGGCTAACCTCTCAATGTATGCTGCAAATATTGGGAGGAAATACTAAATATACCACTAACCAAATACGAAAATGATACCACTAACCAAATACGAAAAGGATACCACTAACCAAATACGAAAATGATACCACTATCCAAATACGAAAAGGATACCACTAAGTGGTGCTTGTGACATGGGTATGTTGCAATGAAGGCAGAATGAAAAAATGTTTGTATATATTTTGTCTACACACGTTTTTAATGAATTTCTTTAGTAAAACTTATATTTTAAAAGAAAACCCCAGTCCTACTCCAGTGATTTTTTCAACTATGTATATTATTGTAATCGCTATCTTTACATTCTCAAGCAAAAAGATAATAAAACAAAGCAGTGGCGTGAAAGTCAAAATCCAAGTTGCCGGCCTTGGAATCCATCAGTAGCGTGTGGGAAGTATTTATGGCGGCCTGTATATGGTCTGTGTAGCCGTAAGGAATGATTAAATTGCTCCTCGCTGTGGAGGGAATGATTCCGGTTACAGATGTGTTACAGGGAATTGCACTGTCCCTCATTTACTTTATACTAAATTCTTAAATAAAGTTTAATCATTGTATAATGAAAAGTTTTGCAACTTTGTAATAGACTTTGTATTTCAATTCCTCACCATCTTCAAGATCTCTGGTTGCTGTTAGTGAATGGGAAAATGCTTGTTTACATCCTCTGGCTAACCCTGTACTGACCTATTGCATCTCACATCTGAGGATTTGGTGCAGTTGTCAAGTGACTTGCTGATGCCAGCCCTGAAACCATTTGTTAGGCCTCTGGTTACCATAGCAACCTTTTACCAACTGGTGAGTGTGCCATAGGGGGCACTGTTGGGGTAACAAAGGTAGCTTCTTTCCTTCGTTTATACCCTTAAATGCTACGGTCACTATAGCGTTCCACAATCTGGCCCATTACCGCAGGACGTGAGCTGTAAGTTACACCTGACTACTGCAGGTGGTGGCACGGGGACAGCTCCCGAGCCTGTGCCATCACTACATCTACAAAGAAGCAATAATTAGGCTAGGGTTCCTTGGCTACAAGGGGTCACCCACAAAATTAAAGGTGACTTGGGACAGCTGCCATGTTGGAATTCTTTCAAGCATTGCATTACTTTTCTCCTCAGAACGAAACATTGAGGTTCAAGAGCAGGGGTAGGCAACCTTTTTTGTATGGCGTGCTGGAAAAAAATCTTTGATGACATACTCCGTGTGCTGTGCAAACATGAAAGTCATATAACACAAACTGTCACCACATATGTAACTAAAAACAATTAATCAGGTAACTAAACTTACATTTCAGTGTGACCCTTGTCCCTGACTTTCTTTGCAATGATGATCCATCTGTGGTGCATACGAAGCTACTGAACACCAGCTGGGGAGATGGATGAAGGAGGAACCACAGCTATGGAACACCAGCTGGGGGGGTGTACGAAGGAGGGACCACAGCTACTGAACACCAGCTGGGGGGGTGCACGGAGGAGGGACCACAGCTAATGAACACCAGCTGGGGGGGTGCACATAGGAGAGACCGTGGCAACTGAACACCAGCTAAGGGGGGTGCACAAAGGAGAGCCAGTGGCTACTGAACACCAGCTAGGGGGAATTGCACATAGGAGAGATCGTGGCTACAGAACACCAGTTAGACAGAAATGCACATAGGAGATTGTGGCTACTGAACACCAGCTAAGGGGAACTGAATATAGGAGAGACCGCAGCTACTGATCACCAGCTGGGGGGAGGTGGTGTACGTAAGAGGGACCTCGGCTACTTAAGACAAGCTGGGAAGGGTGTACGAAGGAGAGATTGCGGCTACTGAACACCAGCTGGTGGGGTGCACATAGGAGAGACTGGCTACGGAACACCAGCTGGTGGGGTGCACATAGGAGAGACTGGCTACGGAACACCAGCTGGGGGGGGGGGGATGCACATAGGAGAGATAGCTACCAACTTTTGATAACTTTTTTTATCAGAGCGATTGCTGAACTCCGTTTTTGCGGCACTGATCCAAGTAGCACTCTACCAAGTAGCCCAGCCGAGCTATCCGTACAGTGGGGCCTTATACACCTTTCTTGCTCGCTCTTCAGGATCTGTCACCACCCCAGGCCCAATGATGGATACTGACAAGGTCGATCCTCACCAGTCCAACTCAGGCTTTTCATTTCCAGCACCAAAGCAGTCAGTCTTTCTCTCTCATTCTTCACCTCCACAGCAACTTTTACGATGGAGGTTTTGCCTTCCTCTGGATTAACATGGTAGGATTATACAGTAGGTAGGAACTTGATGGACCTGCGTCTTTTTTCAACCTTATCAACTATGTAACTATGTAACCCTGTGGTTGCCATTTACATAAACCCATAGGCCACTTTCATCCCACCTCCTCCTTCAAGATTGCGTAAATTGAAAATTACGCACGCTATTTACACAACGCAATAACCGTTATCCAATGACAGAGCCAGAAGTCAGTACCATAAAATGTGGTTCTCTTTTCTAAGTCGTTCATATGTAAACTTCCCTGACGTGGAAGTCTGTGTGCTCTGAAAGCTTTCAAACATAATTTTTCTGGTTAGCCAATAAAGGTATCACATCAAATATTTTTTATTTTTGACACAAAAGTATTTAACATTGCAATATCCAAAACAGAAAGAATGATTCAGTCGCTCCCGAACTTTTATCACATGTGCAGCGATAAGATAAAGCCAGAGAAAAGGGATATATAAATCGGGAAGGCCATTTAAAATAGAAAAGATCCTTTTACACAGTAGTACAATAAAGATTGAATAGTATGCCATTTATGAATAGCGACTTTGTTCTCGTAATACATCAGATTTCCTGTCTCCAGAGTTTATACAACTTTATCTGTATAATGAATGAGTAATATATGACTATAGTAACCCTTTTATTATACGCCAAGATGACAGTACAGCTGGCCTAAAAAATCTTAGCTTTAGCAAAAAATTATTTAAAAATAAATAGTAGTCCTACCAAAAAAATAAGTAGTCCTACCAGAGAAGTACTAACGATAATACTAGTTACTATTCTATAACAATTTGGGTATGTTCACACGGAGTTTATTGAAGGCAGAAAATTCTGCCTCAAAATTCTGTCTGGATTTTGCAACGGTTTTCACCCACGGCCATTGAGCGCCACGGGCAAAAAACGCCACGAAATATACTTTCTCTGCCTCCCATTGATGTCAATGGGAGGTCAGAGATGTAAACGCCCAAAGATAGGGCATGTCGCTTCTTTTTCCCATGAGACGGTTTTTCCTGCTCGCGGGAAAAAAACGCCTCCGTCTCCCATTGAAATCAATGGGAGGCATTTTCGGCCGTTTTTTGGCGCGTTTTCCGACGCACTACTTCAACACACGAACCAAGCTCAGTACATAAATACAACACCAAAACCAAGCTCAGTACATAAATATACCACCAGAACCAAGCTCAGTACAGATATACAACACCAGAACCAATCTCAGTACATAAATACAACACCAGAACCAAGCTCAGTACTTAAATACAACACCAAAACCAAGCTCAGTACAGATATACAACACCAGAACCAATCTCAGTACATAAATACAACACCAGAACCAAGCTCAGTACTTAAATACAACACCAGAACAAAGCTCAGTGCATAAATACAACACCAGAACAAAGCTCAGTAGATAAATACAACACCAGAACCAAGCTCAGTACATAAATACAAAACCAGAACAAAGCTCAGTACATATATACAGCACCAGAACAACGCTCAGTACATAAATACAAAACCAGAACTAAGCTCAGAACATATATACAGCACCAGAACACAGCTCAGTACATATATATGTAATGGCCGCGGTCACGGACAGCTGCCTCCCCTCACCTGCTTACGGCCTCGACTGCAGATCTCCCTCCTGTGGCCGACATCTCCTTCCCCGGAGACGCCAGCGCATCCGGCCGCTCTGTCCTGTAATGTCTGCTAGGGGGCACGCGTGCTCGTTCCCGGCCATAAAGGGCCAGTGCGCGCATATGTAATTAATTAATTATTTCCCAGATCACCCTGGACTATCAAAAAGGCCCTTCACTGCTTGCCTGTGCATTGTTGTTATCTACTCATGTTTGTATTGCAAATGGTCCCTTAGTTGTATCCTGATTCCAGTGTTCCGGAAACCCTGCTACCTGTATCCTGTATCCCGTGCTGTGTTTGTTCCTGAGCCTTTCTAGTGTTGGAGTCGTGTTGTGTTGTTTGCCATGCCTGCTGTTATACACCACGTCTAGTGTCACCTGCCACGCCTGCTGTTACACCACGTCTCGAGTCATCTGCCACTCCTGGTATCATCCGCCACTTCTGGTGCTACCTGCCACGTCAAGTCCCATCCGTGCCAAAGCCTCTGCTACCTTCTGGACTATCTCAGGTACCCTTGTGCAACGAACTTTGTATAGACTTTGAATAGACTGTGACTTGGTCAGCTGCCACTCCGCTACGGCGGAGCGGCCTAGTGGGTCCACAAACCCCTGGATCTTGACAATATACAGCAACAGAACCATGCTCAGTACACATATACAGCACCAGAACAAAGCTCAGTACATAACTACAGCACCAGAACTAAGCTCAGTACATAAATATAGCACCAGAACTAAGCTCAGTACATAAATACAGCACCAGAACAAAGCTCAGTACATAAAAACAGCACCAGAACCAAGCTCAGTACATATATACAGAACCAGTGTCGCGAAGCTCAATAGATATTTACAGCACCAGAACAAATCTCAGTACATAAATACAACACCAGAACCAAGCCCAGTACATAAATACAGCACCAAAGCCATGCTCAGCATATATATAGCACAAGAACCAAGCTCAGTACATAAATACAATACCAGAACCAAGCTCAGTACATATATACAATACCAGAACAAAGCACAGTACATATATACAGCACCAGAACTAAGCTTGGTAAATAAATATAGCACTACCCCTGACGAAGCACCAGCGAAACGCGCGTCGGGTTAAGCAGAGGTCCCCTCTCCCGGTCCTGATCTCCTATTCATCTTCTACTACGTAGGTGTAGGTATATTGCTTTGCATGTTATATGTACCTAGGACTGCACTTTATATATATTCTTTATATTATACATATGGGTCCATCTGTGCAAACGTACCATGCCTAGCACCTGATTGACTCTAATAAAGAGTGTTTGTATTTTTTCAAATACCTAGTCGTGACTTGCTTCTTTTTCTGTTTTTTAAAAAAAAAAAAAATATAGCACCAGAACCAAGCTCACTACATAAATACAGCACCAGAACCAAGCTCACTTCATATATAGAGTGCCAGAACCAAGCTCACTTCATATATACAGCACAAGAACAAAGCTCAGTACATAAATATAGCATCAGAACCAAGCTCAGTACATATACAGCACAAAAAACAAGCTCAGTACACATATACAGTACCAGAACAAAACTCAGTACATATATACAATATCAGAACCAAGCTCGGTACATATATTCAATACCAGAACCAAGCTCAGTAGATATATAGAGTACCAGAACAACGCTCAGTACATATAAACAGCACCAGAGCTAATCTCAGTACATATACACAGCACCAGAACCAAGCTGAGTACATACATACAGCAGCAGAACAAAGCTCAGTACATAAATACAGCACTAGAACAAAGCTTAGTACATATATACATCACCATAACCAAGCTCACTAAATATATACAGCACCAGAATAAAGCTCAGTACATATATACAGCACCAGAACCAAGCTCAGTACATACATACAGCACCAGAACAAATCTCAGTACATATCTACAGAACCAAAACCAAGCTGAGTACTTAAATACAGCACGAGAACAAAGCTCAGTACATTAATACGGTACCAGAAACAAGCTCAGGACTTCTGGTTCCTGCATGTGAAGAATCAGGAGGCGAGTGCTCTGTGACAGTCTTCCACATTCACACTGACTCCCCTGCTTAACAATGCAATAATTACCCCACAGGGTGATCGCTTACCTTTGGAGGGACAGAGGACTCCACAGACAGCAGGGGACAGCACATTGTACGGTAGCTATGTCGCCAACCACGCGCACAGACAAAATGGGCGGCAAGCCGCTCCTCTTCTATCAGAGAGGATCCAGAGGATCTCTCAGATGCAGACTCTGAAGATTCTAAACTGGGCTTGCAGTCTTTTCATATTGATTATACGAAGCTGGCCATTAAAGTCGCCAGGCGGATATCCCCTGATCTGCAGACAACACTGGCAACAACGGTCACTGCATCTCTCCGGCACTACAAACAGAGGTGGCTTCTCACTCTGCCAGGATTTATGAGGCAGAACAGCGCATTTTGGCAGCAGAGGATGATATGGCGAAAGCACACTTGCACATTAGAGACCTACTGCGTGAAAAGAACAGAAGCTTGGAAAAGATAGATGACCTAGAAAATAGGTCAAGACGAACAATTTATGGTTGGTGAGCCTCCCGGAATGGATACCTACTAGTGCATTATTCAACATGTGTGCTTTTCAAATCCCTCTTTTGCTTGATCTGGAGGGACCACTTAAAGTCGAGCGAGTACATCGCTTAGGCCCTGAGAATGTGCAACAGAATACACCACAAACGAGAAGCCAACCACACAGACCTCGCCTGGTCATCGTCAAATATCTGGACTATTCTGAAAAGGAAGCCATTTTATGGGCATATAAAAGGAAGGCGCAACCACTATGCCTGGAAGGCGCTAATGTATTGCTTTTTGGAGATTATTCTGTTGAGCTTACCCATAAGCGTCGGGCTTTCAGTAAGATATGCACAGCGCTTCACCACAACAAATGACGCTTTCAACTCCAATACTCTGCAACTTTGCAAGTTACTCGACGTGATGGCGCCACTCAGACCTATTGAGATCCGGAAGAAGCTGAGAATTTACTATCAAATTTATTATTACCACCATCAACCGTTGGAAGCCAAGCGGCTGTTGTTGCAAGTCGTACTAGATCTGAAACTGCTATTACTGCCGTGACGAAGACATCGATGAAAAACCATTAGGCTTGTTGATGGGGTTGCCGTATCACTCGATTCTTGCAAGAACATATTTAGACTTCTGGCAATAATTGTGTAGACGGACATCTTATTTCTTTTTCTTCTTTGATACCAGATGACTGAGTGAGTACTCTTAGCCTCCCTACTAAACTCATATGATGTAGTTGGCCTTAAACCCTTAAAAATTCTAATAAAGGTCTTGCTAATCTTTATATATGCACACTTACCTTTTTATATGACATGGCCCTGTTTTTACTCATACCGGTGGTTTCTCAATTTTCTGTCATTGGTCGGAGCTGGCTATCGTCTGATCGTGTTTGTCATACGGACACTCCACATGTCGGAAAGAAGTGAAGTTCATTTATGGGACGATTTCTCCTACAGGAGATATGCAGATTGAAGGTTGATTCCAATGTTTTGTTACTTCTGTTTATGCGCTTATAATCTGACTTAAAAGATGTCTGTAATATATTCTTGTTTTTTGATAAAGACAGTCCGAGAATGGACGAGACCCATGAGCAGTGACTCATGTACTGATACGTTCCCCTCATGAAGATAATGACATGGAATGCCAAAGGTTTACTGTCCCCTAACAAGCGCTTTCTGGTACTGAAACACCTAAAGGGCTTAAAAGCTGATATTGCTCTCCTCCAGGAAACACACCTGCGGGAACGGGACTTCTATAGAATGGAAAAATTCTGGGTGAAAGAGGTATTGGGTTCAGCATCCGATGATAGAAACGGGGGAGTCCTTGTGTTATTGAACAAATCTTTAGCTTATCACATAAAATCACAAGAATTGGACACTGAAGATAGGAAATGCCCAAGAAATTCCACACAACCAGTCAGGACATCTGATAAAGTACCACAATCTTTCACCTCTGATCTACAATTAGTAGATACTTGGAGAACTTTCAATCCAGATAGCCGACCTATTGACACTTATGCATAGCACATTTGCTTCCTTACCACCAATTGCGAAACATTCCAATACTGTAAGTGATACAATAAAGACATAGAAAGAATTTAGGAAACCCTTTGGTCTCTCTTTTCCAATGTCAAAATACCTACCTCTTTGGTCCCTTACAGATTTCCCGGCCGGTCGACTTAACAAATTTTTTTTAGATGTGGAAGAAGAGAGGTATAACAACTATGACACACGTACTTCATGATACTGAACCACGCATTAAAACCATGTCGGAACTAACTCAAGGGTATGACTTACCGGGTGATCAGACCTTTTAATATCTGCAATTGAAATCTTTCTGTGCCAAAAGTCTACAAAATGTCTCTAATGAAACCCTTATCAAGGCGTTTGACAAGGTGCTGGGCAATGGTTCGGTAAAAAAAATCCATATCTGACATATACCTGGCAATTAGAGATAAATGCGGATTATATAACCCCCCCCCCCCCCAATTCATTTTTCATACTGGGAGAAAGTATTACACAATGAGGAGGTCTCCTCTCGTATATTGGAGCGGTAGGCGCTCCTGTGTAGACATGTTACCAGTGAGAACTGTAGCCAAATGCATTTTAAACTAATTCATGCAGCTATATATGCCTTTAGGGTTGCCAAATCACCCAGATAGGATGACAAAATGGCCGAAATGACAACACTTGCGTGCTGATCTTTACCACGGCATGTGGATATGCCCGCTAATTCAGAAATTTTGGAGAGACATCCTTGCCTATATTGGCACCATTTGGGATATACTGTCAGGGTATGTTCACACGATGAGAGGCATTTACGTGTGAAAAGACAGACTGTTAACAGCTGCCTCGTTTCACACGTAAATGCTCCTCCTCGCATTTTGGGAGCCGTCTGAGACGCTTGTAAATCTTGAGCTGTGCTTCATTGAGTTCAATGAAGAACAGCTCAAATTACGTGGCAAAGAAGTGCCCTGCACTTCTTTGCCGAGGCAGTCCATTTACGCGTCGTCGTTTGACAGCTGTCAAACGACGACGCGTAAATGACAGGTCGTCTGCACAGTACGTCGGCAAACCCATTCAAATGAATGGGCAGATGTTTGCCGACGTATTGTAGCCATATTTTCAGGCGTAAAACGAGGCATAATACGCCTCGTTTACGTCTGAAAATAGGTTGTCTGAACCCAGCCTTACAGTTTACTCATATGTTGATACTATTTCATTCTTCTGATTCCATATCATCAGAATCATTTAAAAGGGTTGGAATCCCCGATTTGATACATATCATTTTCTTAGTGGCTAAAAGGTGCACACTACGCAATTGACTTTTACCACATCTACCCACACTAAATGATGTTTCCGAGCAAATTAGAAATTCAAAGGAACACAGTTATGAAAACAACATGTTTTTTTCATGTTACACAATCTGAACTCAGAGAACTTTTGGTGAAATTTCAGTACTCCTCATGGTATCATACAGAAGATTTGAGATGGTCTCTAGGAGTCTTAAAACAGTAACTGCACTGTCTAGGGATTTCTAGCTGTTGTCTAATAACCTTACTCAGTGGCGTAACTACCGCTATAGCGGCTGCTACAGGGCCCGCGGCACGAGGGGGCCCGTGTCGCCCGCCGGCACGGGCCCCCACCATGGCTGGAGGCTCCGCTAGCTGCCGCTATGGCTGCTACAGCGCGATGCCACTGAACACTACGGCAGACCAGGGAGGTATCTCCCCGCTCTGCCATTAAAGGGGCTGTTCCTACATAAGACATGTATCCCCTATCCACACGATAGGGGATACATGTGTGATCGCTGGCAGCGATAGGGAGAACGGGGGACTGAAAGTCCCCTGAAGTTCTCCATCACAAACCTCGGACTTCCGGGGTCTGTGTCGGCAGCTCCGTCGAAATGAATGGAGCTCCGGTCGTGCTTGTGCGCATGCGTGACCAGCGCTCCTTTCATTTTTATTGAGCTGCGCAAACGCCGGAAGTCAGAGGTTAGTCATGGAGAACTTCGGGGGACTTTCGGTCCCCCGTTCTCCCTATCGCTGTCAGCGATCACACATGTATCCCCTATCCTGTGGATAGGGATTACATGTCATTTGTAGGAGACACTATAGGTCGGATTTTGGGGGGGGGGTGGGGCTGCATGGCGTTACCTACAGGGGGGCTGTATGGCGTTCCCTACAGGGGGGGGCTGTATAGCGTTACCTACAGGGGGGCTGTATGGCATTATCTACAGGGGGGGTTGGTTCTGTATGGCATTATCTACAGGAGGGGGCTGTATGGTGTTATCTACAAGGGGGGCTGTATGGCGTTATCTACAGGGGGCTGTATGGCGTTATCTACAGAGGGGGCTGTATAGCGTTATCTACAGGGGGGCTGTATGGCGTTATCTACAGGGGGGGCTGTATAGCGTTATCTACAGGGGGGGCTGTATGGCGTTATCTACAGGGGGGGCTGTAAAAAAGGCACTATCTACAAGGGGGGGTTGTGTGACACTAGCGAGCACCGCATGTATATTGCCACATACCCTGTAAACCACAGTATGAAAACTCAAAACACCAAATGGGTATGTGTATGAGGCAAAAAATATATCATGAAATAGCTGTATTAGTAACCAAAATATATTTATTTACATTTAATACACCACAAAACTGATAAAAACATTTAAAATCAGCATAGAAATGCTATATAAGAATCACTGGGAGGGGGGGGGGGCACCCTAATAAGTGGCAAACAATAGAAACCCCCACTCACTCACCTAGACCCCTCAACAAGCGTTCAATATGTAAAACATATAGCAAAATGTTGCATCAGATCACCCTAAATTAACCCCTGAGGAAGCCACATTGTGGCGATACGCGTGGGGCTTACAATCCCCTTTTCCCCTCATGGTTCAGGACCAGGATATGGTGATCTGATGCAACACTTTGCAATACATTTTACGAAATAAAAAAAAATCTTATACTCACCCAGATCTCTCTGCTCCTGCGTCCAGGCCTTCCTCCAGGGATGACGTTTCATCCCATGTGACTCCTGCAGCCAATCACAGGAGACAGGACTGCAGGACGGCAGAGAGACGCGATGCCATGGCAATGGGTAAGTATGAAAGTTTCTTTTTTTACATGCAGTTTTCCGCAGTGGACATTGCAGTCGAAAAACTGCACCACAATTTCCGCCCTGTGTGAACTTAACCTTATATGATGTTTGAAAATGGGTTTTCTGATCCAGTCAATTCCAAGATTTATTATATCTAACTGGGAATATAACGACATAACCTTTTCCTATCAGTATCTCAGGAAACATCTGTCAGAGCAGAATCGCCACCACAGCTGACTTATTTTTTCTTTTTTTAGCAGTCACCGTTATCTGTTTTGTGAAAAAAAGAACACAAGAATTTTTTTGTATTCAATAAAAAAAAAATTGTGGTACAATATCAAATATATAACAATGTAAATGTAAATACAACAGAGTAGCCATAAGGGGTGTAGAGGTAGCAGTCGCACCTTAAATTTGGTGTCATGGTGTCTGGGGGTGTTATCTGCCACATAAAATGACACATGGTAAATAGCACATGGTAAGTGGGTGGGGGGGGGGCTGTTAAACAATTTGCTTTGGGGGCATTGTCGTAACTATAAGGGGGTGCAGAGGTAGTAGTCACACCTGGGTCCTGATGCCTAAGGGGGCCAAATTCCCTTTTGACACATAAGACACCAGTAGTATAAATAATATATAGTGGGTGGAAGGTCCTGTTACAAATTTTGCTTCGGAAATGTTAAATTACGCCTTTAATGAGGACCAAGAAGTTACACCACTGTATATTGTCTATTCTCACTGTGGCAACGGCCTAGAACCCAGGCATGGATATAGGTAGTGCACACAGGTCACATGCCCAGAGGCTACCACCATGGGCCTTAACAACCCAGGCTGGTTATTCCGATCCAGCTGTTAAAATAACAACTGGATGGGGGAACCCGTGCCCTGGCATGATGCAATGATGTCATAGTGTAATGTCTCGTTTTTGAGGTCACATGGACTTCAGTGACGAGGGCTACATGTGGCTTTGATACGGGGTCAGGTGGGGTCTGAATAACTGCCAAATATATTATGCCCAGGGGAATTCAACAACCTCAATCCGGCAATAAACCAAGCAGAAATATATATTTTTAGAAAAAGTTGAGGGTATACTATGACCTCTCCTTCCTGCACTGTACAAACCGCCTGTAATCCATCCAGACAGAAACCAAGAGAAAAAAATTTGCAAAAAATCTTCGACCCGGTGGCACGTATTTGATTATGAGCAGGAGTTCAACTCCAGCCCAATGACATATTATATTGGGACACATCTGCAGACAATGAAATAGTTTTGCATTTGCTAATAAAAACTCTCCAAATCTATCCAAAGGAACATTAACCCTTTATGGACAATTTCCATCGCTGCGTTCCGAGAGCCATAACTTTATTTTATTCCCGTCGATGTAGCCGTTTGATTTCTTGGTTATTGCAGGACAATTATTTTTAATAGCACAATATGGGGTACTGAGAACTTATTGATTAACTTTTTATGGGGGGGGGGGGGGAGAAAAAAATCTGCCATTCTTTTTTCTATTAGGCAATCTGTTAATAGGCAAATGGCAATGGCTTGCCCGGGGGCCTTTGTTACATTCCCGCCTGCCATGGCAATCGATTGGCTCCGCGCGATCATGGGATGAGGGGAAGCCCCCTCCCTCTGTAGCCACTTAGATGACGCGGTAGATATTGACTCTGATTGTTATCTCGTCTGTTACCGCGGGATGTCGACTGGATCTTCCAGATGCCACCCACTAGTGATATCGCGGGCATAGCTCCTATTCCTCCTGCCATCTACTACATGTAACATTGTGTCCTGTTGCGATAAAAACATCGGGATTAGGACATAATGGTACAAATGTGGGAAGGGGTTAAAGGCCTATAGTATGCTTAATGAATAATATATAGAATATTAGAAGGCAGTGAGAAGTTCAATGACCATATAAAATAAAGTACGAGTCCATAGGCTGAGTATATATGTATACAGATCACAGAACAGGGGAATTAAATAACCAGATGTGGCTTCAGAGATAAAAGCTGAACATGGGTTAGAGAAGCCGTACTCTGATCAATGGTCCGACTGCGTCAGACAACCCCTTAAGTCAGACAACCCCATCACATTTTACGTAAATACTGCGGATTTTCCGCAACGGAGTTCGTTGCGGAAAATCCGCAGCATAATACAGTAGCAGCAAAGTGGATGAGATAGAACAAATCTCCACACGCTGCGTAAATACTGAGCGGGAATTTTATTCCGCAGCATGTCAATTGTATTCGTGTAAACGCTGCTTATGTGTTGCGGGTTTTCCCCATTGAATTCAATGAGGAGGTAAAACCTGCAACAAATAGCAGTTGCTGCGGATTTTGCGGCGGGTTCGCAGCGATTCGGCGGCAAAAAAAACACAACTCAGAAAAAAAAATCTTATACTTACCCAGAATTCTGTGTTTCTTCGTCCAGGCCAGCCTCCTGGGATGACGTTTCATCCCATGTGACTGCCGCTGCAGCCAATCACAGGATGCAGCGGTCTCCTGGGACGAAACGTCATGCCAAGAGGCAGGCCGGCTAAATGCTGCAGTTTTCCATAGCGGACAATCCGGGCGAAAAACGTCACCACAGTTTAGTGCGGATTTTCTCCCCGGAATTCCCCGTGGCCACCTGGGAGGATACGCAGTATAACTTTTCGCATCATATCCACCCCGTGTGAACTCAGCCTAAGGGTGTCTCTTTCCAGACGTTACAGGTGCTGCTTTACATTACACATTTTTCTCTGCAGGAAATGAACATGCAGAATTTTCCGGAGCAGTTTAACAGATATTGAGTTTTCTTTGTTGTGGTAGTTGGGGTGGGGGTGGGGGGACTACAGCTGCAGCATGGACGTTAGGATGTAAACTATTCCTGTGTTGAGTGATATAAGAATGTATTCTCTTTAGGTCGGGGCTGCAGGATGATAAATTGATGATATTTTGTGCACGATTTTTGCATTAGATTCGTGTAGTATTCCTATGGAGCCGCTTGAAACGTCCTGTGTAGTGTATACGCAGCTTCATGCAAATATGAAATACGGCTATAAATCCTCCAATAATTGCAAACCGCCTGAGATTTCCCCTTCATAGTTATATTACAATCCTACATTGTGCCGATGTGCGACAGTATATCATTTCTCTTCCTAAAGGCCCCGTTTAGCCCTACAGTCACATACATCTGGGGCATTTATTCCGCGTACTGTTTAAAACGTGATCCTTAAATAGAGTTTCCACATTTACTACCAAAAATACCAGCCAGAATAAAAGGGGACGTGGCTTCTCACGAAAACATTGAAATATTCAATATCCCTGGGGTCTACGGTAGTGAAAGAGTCAATTCCAGCATTCTTACTGGTCTAAGGGAAGTTAAGGGGTTAATGCTTGCTGCCCTAGTGGTCAAGGTACTGAAGGGGTTAATGGCAAAATCCCTGGTGGTCTAGGGTTGGGAAAGCATTAAAAAGGTTGTCCAGGTTGGAAGCTGTTTTTCATAGAGATTACCCATCCGGCACGGGTCCCCCCATGACCGGTGGCGCCTCTAGCAGCCGCTATGGCTGCTACAGCAGTAGCGATGCCACATTCAATAGTACCTGCGTCCTAAGGATGCAGGTACTATTGTACGCTATGGCAGAGCAGGGAGGTATATACCCGCTCTGCCGGTTATAACAAGTTACCCCCTTTGTTTTATGACAAATAAAACAAAAAAGTTATACACAGCCTCCTCAACACGACGGGATACTTGCATAGGCCGGCGTGATTCAGTGACGTCATCATGCTGGCCTGCGCACAGATCCCGTCTTCGTGTCTGATAGGCTGCAGGCCTGTAGCCTAGTTAAAGGGGTATTCCGGTTACAACAAGTTACCTCCTATCCGTAGGGTAAGGGGTAACTTACTGATCGGTGGGTGACGGACAGCTGGGAACCCTGAACCCCTCGTTTGGACAGAGAAGCCGGTCTCTCATGCGCACTTCCGCTCTATTCATTCTTTATGGGAGTGCCGGCAATAGCCGAATAGCTGAAAGCATGCGGGACCCCCGTTCTCGTAAACAGTGGGGGTCAAAGCTGTCGGACACCCACTGATCAGCAAATTACCCCCTACCCTACGGATAGGGGGTAACTTGTTGTAACCGGAATACCCCTTTAACTAGGCTACAGGCTGTTCGGCCTGCAGCCTATAAGACGCAGGGACTAGTGTAGAAGCTCCATATGTTTATTTGTTTTTGGGGCGCTATCTACAGGGTGGGGCTGTATGGCACTATCTACAGGGGGGCTGTATGGCGCTATCTACAGTGGGGGCTGTATGGCACTATCTACAGGGGGGCTGTATGGCGCTATCTACAGGGGGGCTGTATGGCGCTATCTACAGTGGGGGCTGTATGGCACTATCTACAGGGGGGCTGTATGGCGCTATCTACAGGGGGGCTGTATGGCACTATCTACAGGGGGGCTGTATGGCGCTATCTACAGTGGGGGCTGTATGGCACTATGTACAGGGGGGCTGTGTGGTTCTATGTACAAGGGGGGCTGTGTGGAACTATGTACAAGGGGGCTGTATGGCGCTATCTACAGTGGGGGCTGTATGGCACTATCTACAGGGGGGCTGTATGGCGCTATCTACAGGGGGGCTATATGACGCTATCTACAGGGGGGCTGTATGGCACTATCTACAGTGGGGGCTGTATGGCACTATGTACAGGGGGGCTGTGTGGAACTATGTACAAGGGGGGCTGTATGGCGCTATGTACAGGCAGACTGTATGGCACTATCTACAAGGGGGCTGTAAGGCGCTATCTACAATGGGAGGTGGGGACGCTATCTTCAGGTGGGGTCTGTGAGGCACTATCTACAGGGAGGGCTTTGTGGCAGTATCTACAGGGGGAGGTGGTGGCGTTACCGTATCTACAGTGGGGGCCTGTATGACGCTATCTACAGGTGGAGGTGGGTGCACTACCTGCAAGGAGGAATGTATGGCACTGTCTAGAAGGGGGGAGTGGGGCACTATCTACAAGGGGGGTGTTACACTAACTACAGGGGGGCTCAATTTACAGGGGGGCTTTGTGGTAGAATCTACAGGGGGGCACTATCTACAAGGGGGACTGTGTGTGGCACCCAGAGGAGGGGGGGGCCCAGTCAAAAGTTTGCTATGGAGCCCAGTCTTTCCTAGTTACGCCCTTGCCTCACTTTATGATCAGTGGTGGTCTCACCCCTGGGAACCCCACTGATCCCGAGAATGAGGAGGCCTCCGTGCTGATTTACTGGAATGGAGCCATGCTGCAGTTTGCTGGATGGCGGGGTGCCGCGGTACAGGGAAAAACAGTGAAGGGATGCAGTGTTAAATCAGCACTGCGGTCCCTTTATTCTTATGATCGATGGGGATCCTAGAGGTCGGACCCGCACTGATCATCAAGTGATGTCATATCCTAGCGATATACAATCAGTTTATAAGATGAGAATACCTTTTTAACCGGTTGAAGTCACAGGACAAAAATATATAATCACTTTATAAGATCGGAGTACCCCTTTAAGGGTGGATTTACATGAGTCCTTTTTATATGGCGGATTTGTAGGGTTTCTCTTTGCTGTGATGTGCAGATCCCCCGGTCTTCTCATACTTACATTATGGACTAGACAGGAAATTAAGTTGAAGTCCGGCAGAGATTAGAGAAACCTTTAGCCAGACGGGAAAATTGTAGACAGGTTCATCGTTTCACAACTATTTTTAGGAACACGTCATCTTCTGCGCAATCGGATATAAATAAAAAATATTTCCACTGCATATAAATAAGAATTCCTGAAAGGATTGTCCAAGACTTTATGAAATTAATCTGGCTGCAGATTATGTTATGAAATGAAAAAAAGAAACAATTGCCGTACATCCACGTGACCACTGCAGCCAATCACTGGTCTCCGTGTTGATGTTAACATGTATGGCACATGACCTCTGAGGCCAGTGATTGGCTGCAGCAATCACGGGGATGTATGGCACGTCATCATTGCAGGATAATAAACAAAGACCAGCAAGGACCACCGGAGCATGGGCGCTGGAACAGCGGGGGATGTAACAGGTGAGTATTATATATATATATATATATATATATATATATATATATATATATATATATTCTGCAGGGAGATTAATCTTTTAAAGTCTCTGACAACCCCTTTAGCCCCTTAGTTTGGGGCCTCAGCGGTGATCAGTTGATCAGTGGGCACTCCCAACAAACAGCTGATTTTGCCGGGGGAAGTGGAGGCCACTGCAGGGGAAATGTAGTATTACATGGCGGTCATTTAGATGGATGTCTGTCTCTGTAATACATGGACGGATCATCAGGAGCCGCTCTGGAAGAGTTCTGGCTCACAGAAAAGGGCCTATTTTGGCCTTCAGGATGCGTTTTTTTATTTTTTTATTTAGCTTCTTTTATTTTTTTTTACTCTTCCGTTGAGGTAGCTGTATGAGGGCTTGTTTTTTGCGTGACGGTTGTATTTTCGAGTGGTGACATTTTGAGGTAAATACAATGTATTGAATAACTGTAATGCATTTTTTGGGTTTTATTTTTCACTCGAGCTGCTTACGTTTTTATTCTACGAGTTGTTACATTTAAGCTGATATCAGATATGTGTCATTTCTTTTTATGTTTTACTACTTGGCGTCATGGTTCGGCTACACCTGCAAAGTGGAGAAATTTCCTTATCCATTTGCAGGAAAATTTTATGGGCCAGTTTGTGGAAGACCCGACTAGAGGTGAAGCTCTGTGGGATCTGGTCATTTCTAATAATGCAGATCTTGTTGGGAATGTCAATGTTCGTGAAAACCTCGGTAACAGTGATCATAATATAGTTACATTTTACCTATACTATAAAAAACAAACGCAGGCTGGGAGGGCAAAAACACTTAATTTTAAGAAGGCCAATTTCCCCAGGATGAGGCTGCAATTCAGGACATAGACTGGGAAGAACTAATGTCAAATAATAGTATAAATGATAAATGGGACAGTATTCCCGCGGGGAGGCAGGGACACCTAGCGTCATACATAATGCTAAGAGCTTGGCTCCCTGAATCTGCGACTGAAAAACGTATTCCATACACGTGGATGCGGATGTTTCTGCATCGATTTCATTGGTTTTAGTAAACCTCATTCAGATTGGCACAGTCACAGAAATGTCTGTCGCAAATCTGCTACGTGTGAATAAAAAGTGACCCCATATGGGAAACTACATCCCTCAAGGAATTTATCGAGGGGTACAGTGAACATTTGACCCCACAAGTTTTTTTGCTGAATTTAATGGCATTAGGCCGTGAAAATGAAAATCTACATTTTCCAATCAAATGTAGAATTTTTAAATTTTTACAAGGAATAAAGGCGAAAAATCACCCCAACACATGTAAAGAAATTTTTGCCGAGCACGGTAATACCCCATATGGGGTAATAAACAGCACAGGCCGGACTGACCCTGGCACAGTGAAGGGTAGGCCAGACATGACGGGGATAGGAGGGAGGATCATAGGCACAGAATGAAGGGGAGGGTTAGTAGAGGGGGTGGGTCCAGGAGAAGGGAGGGATCTGGTGGGGGTTATTTGGACATGCTGCTGATTTCCCGGTCTTTTGGACGGGAGCAGCACACAGTAAAGACATCCCCGCCCGCCCCCTTTTTTGTTATTGGAGCATTTGGTCATGGAATTAGGAGGACCTGTGTGGTGTATCACTTTGGGTGTTTTTATTTTGTCATGGCAGCTTGGGGAGTCCTTGGAGTTAGACAAATAATTATGGGGGGGGGATGCATCGTGGGTATGGATCCCCCCGGGTTATAAAGATGAAAGGACACTGGCGACTGGATAGTGTGGATTCCTTAGGGTGTTATCCCTTGGGAGAGGTGGTAGTTACCTTACGGCATCGGCCAGGAATATTGGTGCCTCTGAGCCGGGTTTTTACGGCTGGGGGTAAAATGGTGGGGCAGATAGCCGGTAACATAAAAAGTATAAATATAGCTCCAAGGACTTCTCCTAGTCTATGTGTCAATGTTTGTTTGTCAGTGGTGTCTGACGTGTTGGGTTATAATTTATTGTTCGTGTATTATTGGTTTATTATTGTTTTGTTAATAAATAATATCAGTATTATTTATTTATGGTTAATTGAGTTAGGGCCTGTTCACATCACCGTTCATTTCCGTTCCTGGGTTCCGTCGGAGGGTTCCGTCGGGTGAAACCCTCAACGGAAAGTGAAACTGACAGCACAGCTTCCGTTTCAGTCACCATTGATCTCAATGGAGACGGAAACATCGCTAATGCTTTCCGTTCATCACCATTCTGGCTGGTTTCCGGTCTTCCGACGGAATCAATAACACAGTCGACTGCGCTATTGATTCCGTCGGAAAACCGGAAACCAGCCGGAATGGTGATGAACGGAAAGCATTAGCGATGTTTCCGTCACCATTGACATCAATGGTGACTGAAACGGAAGCTGTGGTTTCACTTTCACTTTCCGTTGCGGGGTTCACCCGACGGAACCCTCTGACGGAACCCCGGAACAGAAATGAACGGTGATGTGAACAGGCCCTTAACTAACTTTTTCCATTTATTTCTTAATAAAATGGCTGCTGTGGCCACTTTATCCAAACCCTCGGTGTCGAGTCTTCTTGAGAGAAAGGTGTGGGTTATGACTGGGTAACAGATAGTAGGTAAGTGTAATTTGCATACACATACATCACTCGACTTACCCCAAGTCATGCTTTTTGGACTCACGGCAGGGCTCAGAATGGCAGGAGCACTATTTGGCATGTAGACTTTGCTTGATTGTTTTTTGGGCACCATGTCGCATTTGCAGAGCCCCTGAGGTACCAAATCAGGGAAACCCTCTTAAAAGTGACTCGATTATGGAAACTACACCCCTTAGGGCATTCATATAGTGGTGTAGTGAGCATTTTTTTTTTTTTAATCACATTTGTTTTTATTGAATTTTGTAAGTAAATTAATGAAGTAACAGGCAGTGAAATTCACAGAATTAGTTACATTCACTCAAAAGTATGTCATTGACAATTGATTGAAAAATAAAAAAATAATATAAAATATATAGTAAAACGAATATAAACATTTTAACATTTACGCAATCTTTTGCACATTAGTTAAACATAAACATGGAAATATAGACACATAGACATCGGGGCGTCAGTATCTGCTTATGTAGCGGCGGTACGCTTGTAATGCAAAGGCGACAAATTCAGTGGTTGAATTATCATTGCAGTACTGTACAATGACGGTTGGAAATCCACACATCCCAGTTATCATCTAACACTTTTTTCCTATTCAATGAGGAAGCAATCATGGATTCAAACCAACAATTGTTGTTTATTCCCTGTATGATTTCCGACAAGGTAGGAATTTTGTCGGATTTCCAATTTTGCACAATTTTGGACCTTGCTACAATTATAGTGTGTAGAATAATCGTTCTGTGTGTTCGGTCAAAGTTATCGGCATCAATGGCTAAGAGAGTTAAGGGGGCATTCAAAATTATCGGATATCCACATATGGAAGATAAAAATTTACCAATTCTTTTCCAAAAGGCTAGGATAGGAGGGCAGTCCCACCATATATGTTTCATGGTCCCTATGGCACTACATCTCCAGCAACTGCTGGAGACGTTATAGTATCTAAAAAGTTTTGAGGGGGTAAGATACCATCGATATAAAAGCTTTCTAGCCGTTTCAATATGGTTGGTACATCTGGAAATGGAGGAAATAGCAGTAAACGCTAGGTTCCATTGGTTTTCTGAAAAAGTGGTATTCAAATCCTGCTCCCATTCATGAATATATTTCTGAAGGGCATCTGGATGTGAGCTTAATATCAATTTGTAACATTGTGAGATGTTGCCTTTGGAAGTGGAATTGAAGGTTAGCCATTTGTGTAAGGGTGAGCATGTGGAAGGGAGAGGGAAGGGTAAAGAGGAGGTCGCATGTCTGATCTGCATGTATTTATAGAAGTCATGCTTATGTATAGAATAAGTCTGGGCAAGATCTTCAAAGGCCGTAAATAGGTCCCCTTTCCATAAGTCTGACAAGGCATGTAAACCATTGGCCATCCAGTTTGATATGTCAAGATCTGGTATGTGAGCCATTAAAATTGTAGTATTTGATTTATTATAATTTGTTGAGAACAAGACAGTTTTGTGTACAAAATTATTCCATAAATCCATAATTGCTTTAATAGTGGGATGTGTGGATTGTACATGAGTACCAAATAGAGAAGAGGCAGTGAGAATATCCGAGTTGTGTACTTTCCCCAAGAGATAGGATTCGGTAGATACCCACAACTTCGATAGATCGTTAGACCATAAAGATTTTAGTTGTTCCATAATAGAGGCCCGATAATATTGTAATATCGACGGGCAACCCAATCCCCCCTTCTGCATTGGTTTATAAAGAATCTCTGCCTTGACTCAGTTTATTTTTGCCCCATATGAATTTCATCAGTACAGATTGTAGCTTTGTAAGATATGTAATAGGCACACCTATAGGAACATTCCTAAAGAAATAAAGTATTTTGGGAAGAGATAACATTTTAATCGCTGCAATCCTACCTAACCAAGACACTCCGTGATGTTTGTAGTTGTGCAAGTCCTCTTCTATAACTTTTTGTAAAAGTATGTAATTTTGATTAAACATGCATGAAATAGGAAATGTTAGGTTAATTCCTAAGTAAGGGAGGATACCCTCTACCCATTTGAAAGGGAATTTATTCTTAAGATATTTAACAGTTGTCTGAGGAAGACCCATGTTTAGTATTTGGGATTTTGTTGTATTCATTTTATAATAAGAGGTTTTGCTGAATTCCCACAGGATTTTTTCAATTTCTGGGAGGGATATCAATGGAGAGGAACACATTAAGATAACATCATCTGCAAAAAGGCCTATGCGGTGTTCGTAGGTACCAATAGTTATGCCCTTAATCAAACTAGATGTTCTAATCTTTTCGGCTAGAGGTTCCCTGAGCAAGGCAAAAGTCAGTGGGGAGAGGGGGCACCCCTGTCCAGTGCCATTTGTGATTGTAAAACTAGAAGACAGGAAACCAGCCATGTATACTGCTGCGGAAGGACCCGAATAAAGAGCCAAGATGGCTCGACCAATTGGATACCTATTTTGTCTAGAACCAATTTCAAGTATCCCCAGTGCACCCTATCAAAGGCCTTTTCTGCATCGGGTGATAGGAGCAAGGAAGGCACTTTATGTACTTCAACAAAATGAAGAAGATTTATAATCCTTCTGGTGCCATCAACTGTCTGTCTATTCTTAATAAAGCCAACTTGGTTATTTTTAATTAGTGTTGGTAAAATGTCGACAAATCTGTTAGCTATGACCTTAGAATAAATTTTTAAATCGCTATTAAGTAGTGATATCGGTCTAAAGTTTTCAGGTTTATCTGGGGTCTTACCAGGTTTGGGTAAGGTTATTATGAGGGCTTGAAGCATTTCCTGGGGAAAAGTGCCAATTTCGATTGCTTGGTTAAACACTGAGACAAGGTGGGAGGCGAGAATATGGGAATTTTTTTTAAAGTATTCGTTTGTGAGACCATCTGGCACAGGAGATTTGTTGATCTTGAGTTGTTTAAGAACTGTTTGAACTTCTAAAAGTGAAAAGGGCGCATTCAGTTTGGTTAGCTGCTCACTTGATATTAATGGTAAATTTACAGATTTTAGGAAATTATCTATAACCTGTTGGAAAGGTTGGATAGTGTTTGGGTCATTGTGTAGGTTGTACAAGTTACTATAGTAATCAGCAAAGGAGTTAGCTATTCCTTGAGGGTTTAAAATGTTTTCCCCTACTGTATCAAAGATATAGGGAATTTTGGCTTTGAAAGTCTTGTTTTTTAATTTATTGGCCAGCATTTTCCCAGCTTTTTTACCTTGCCAGTAATAGCGCATCCTAGTTCTCCTCAATGTGTATTCACATTTGTGGTATAGCAGTTGGTGGAGTTGGTTTCTTAACTGTTTTAATTCCAAAATCAGCTTTTAAGACACTGCGGATTTATTGAGGTCTTCAAGTTTTTTAATGTTTAATAATAGTTCTTATGTTCTTGTTTGTCTTATTTTTTTGGAAGTTGACGACAATTTGATAAGATGTCCCCTGATTACTGCTTTGTGGGCACACCAGTTGTTAAAAGTTGAAGTAGCTTCTGCGTCATTAAGATCAAAGAAGTCAGTCAATGCCTTTTCTATCTGATCGCGGCTGTTTACATTGTTTAGGAGGGAGTTCTTTATCCGCCAAGGGGAAGTGGGAACATTATTAAACTTTTCTTTAAAGAGGGCAGATCCGAGCAGGTTATGAGGCCTATTGAAGGGTAAAGTACTCGTTGAAGTAACCATTGATCCACTATAATAAAGTCGATCCTCAAATAATTTTTGTGGGGGTGAGAAAAAAAGGTATAATCCCTTTCAGAGGCATTGAATGTTCGCCAAGTTATATTGCATACATCAGTGTTTTTCTCATTTGGTTAATGACTCTTATCCAATTGAGGGTTGAGTACCCCATTGAAATCTCCACAAATAACGACGGCCCCCATATCTACAATCTTCAATGCGTTTGAGTAGGTGCTTAAGAAATCTACCCTGACGTTTGTTTGAAGCATATAGCGATACTATAGTAAATTTTATAGTCAATTTCTCATTGTTAATAATGCATCGTAAGATTATGTATCTATCCCATTTGTCGTAAGTAATTTGGGTCAATTGAAATCCAATTAATTTTTAATAGCGATTAGGGTAACCTTTTTCTTGTGTGTGTTAGGGGTGCAGAAAATATGGGGAAATTGGGTGTTTTTAACCCAAAATATGTGTTTCCTGTGCACACAAGATATCACAATTAAGCGCTTTACATTCCCTCCACATAAGCGAGCGTTTGAACGGGCTATTAAGGCCCTTGACATTTAGGGATGAGATTTTTAAAGACCATTGTATTTGAGAGTATAGGATGCTGTGTATAGAGGTAAGGTGAACTGAGAATCCACGCCAGTCTCCCATAAGGGATGTCCGTACGATACATCAGTGAGTTCACCGAATAATGTGCATTGCAAAATATTTGTTTCACACAGTGTAGGCGGAATAATATAACAGTTGAACCGTAAAGTAAACACAAAAAGTTGTTCAAAGTGAACATACCAAAACCTTGTGTGGGTTTTTGGCGGGTGGTGAGGGTGGTAGTACATTACAATAACAAAATGTAACAGCAGAGCCTACCTAACCTTCTCAGGAGTTGAAATGCTGGAAAAAGAGATTGAGTTATAGCAAGGAAACCATACATACAGTATATAAGTGTAAATCGTAATGGCAGTGTAGTTCTATCTTAAGTCCTCAGCTCGGACGGGTAGTTGATTGTCTCGATGGGCCAACCTTAGTCCATTCTGGGGATAATGAAGGAATCTTCCTTTTAAGCGACTGCTGGTCCAACAACGAAGAGTCCGGAAACCATTTTTCCCCGCAAGATTTCTGCTTCCTTAGGTGTGTTAAGAACGTGAGTAACACCCTTTCTAGAGAACATTAGCTTGACTGGGTATCCCCATTTGTATGGTATTTCTTGGTCACGTAACTGTTTAGTAAATGGAGCAAATTCTCTTCTGCGGTTCAGAGTGGCTGGTGATAAATCTGCATACATAGAAATACCTGTGAAACGTTCAGGAATTTTTGCATTTTTGAAGGCAAACTTTAAAATGGATTCTTTCGTCTGATAGAAGTGAATTTTTGCCAAAACATCCCTTGGTGTCGTTTGTGGGAGATGTCTGGGTTTGGGCAGTCTATGCACTCTATCGATGATTAGATCTCTCTGTTCCGCTTCTGGCAGAATAATGGTAAAGTAATCAGTTAGAAAGTCTCTAAGCTGAGCGGGTAGAATGGCCTCAGGGATGCCACGATATCGGATGTTGTTTCTATGTGAGCGATCCTCCAGGTCGGCTAGTTTTAGTTTAACCGCCATTATATCTTCGTCTGTCTCATTCTGCGCATCTACTAAAGTGTTATGTGAAGAAGTAAAATCATCCATCTTGTTTTCAAGATGTGACGTTCTTTCCCCTATGTCTTTAATATCTTTAGACAGTGAGGTAAATGCAGTTTGGAAGTCTCTTTGTAGGGAGCTGCGTAATTCAGACATCAAGCTCCTCATGTTTTCCATATTAATGGCTGAACCCTCGTGGGGTTTAAATGCAGATATGTCACACATTTTAGGCAGTAGAGATGGAGATAGAACTGAGCTGTGATCCATATTATGCAGCAGAGGTGGGCTGCCTGATGAGCCCTCAGAGCTGGGAGATATGCCTGCGGCTTGATGGGTTGATAGAGGAGCGGTACACTCCTTCATATCCTCGTGGCCGGAGCGTCCGGCGCCATTTTGTGCAGTCCCTGCCGGCTGATAATAAGAGGTGAGCTTTGCAGGAACGGACACTTTGGGTCTTCCCTTTCCCATGTCTGTGTTCTAGGAACCTTAACAAAGGATTCCGGTAGTTTTCCTCCCAGTTTTCTGCGGTGGAATCTGTGTGTGAGCCGTTGTGGAGAAGGTTAGGCGCAGAGCTCCAAGTTATGCGACCGCTCTCCTCTGCATTCAGCCACCCCCCCCCCGGTGTAGAGAGCATTTTGACCCCACACGTGTTTCATAGATTTTATTAGAATTAGGTAATGAAAATAAAAAAATTTATTTTTTCCAAAATTATGTAGGTTTAGCTAAAAAAAAATTATTTTCTCAAGTGGTAATGGGAGAAAAAACACCACACAATTTGTTACTCAATTTCTCCTGAGTACGGCAATTCCCCATATGTGACCCTAAACTGCTGTTTGGGCACATGGCGGAGCTCAAATTGAAAGGAGCGCTGTAAAGGATTTGCCTGACACAGCTTCTGTGTCAACGCCCAGGATTAATCAGCCTGCATCTGTTCCTAGGTCTGCTAGAGTGACTCGATCTGCTACCACTCAGGCTGGTAGGCTGAGGAGTGGGAGAACCTATCACAGCCTGGCCAGACGGTTCTAGCTCCCGCCCTTGGTCTACTTATACCTTCATTTGCTGCTTGTCCTTTGCCTGTGATTCTCCTGTTTCCTGGCTCTGCTGCTCCTGCTATTACCATTGACCTCTGCTTCATATTGACCCTGGCTTGACTGACTATTCTTCTGCTCTGCATTTGCTACCACGTACACTCCTGGTTTGACTCGGCTCGTCCACTACTCTGTTGCTCACTGTGTTGCCGTTGGCAACTGCCAGACTTCCCTTTGCTTCTGTGTACCCTTGTCTTGTTTTGTCTGTAGTGCACATATTGAGCGTAGGGACCGTCGCCCAGTTGTACGCCGTCGCCTAGGACGGGCTGTGCAAGTAGGCAGGGACTGAGTGGTGGGTAGTTTAGGGCTCACCTGTCTGTCTCCCTACCCCGACATTACATAATCACAGGCCCATATACCTTTTCTACCCTGGTCCCTGACACACTATGGACCCCCTTGAGGCCCTGGCTCAGCAAATGCAGGGTCTCTCCCTACAGGTCCAAGACCTGGCTTAGAGGTGCAACCAGCGTGATGCGACCCAGGTAGTGCCCTCCACCTCACCTCTTGAACCCCACCTCAAGTTGCCTGACCGGTTCTCAGGTTACCGGAAGACTTTTTTCTCCTTTCGGGAGAGTTGTAGGCTCTATTTCCGTTTAAGGCCCCACTCCTCAGGTTCTGAGAGCCAGCGAGTGGGTATAATTATGTCCCGGCTCCAGGACGGCCCCCAGGAATGGGTCTTCTTCTTGGCCCCTGACGCCCCTGAACTTTCGTCTGTTGACCTTTTTTTTTCTGCTCTCGGACTCATCTATGACGAGACTGACAAGACTGCCTTTGCCGAGAGTCAGCTGGTGACCTTACATCAGGGTAAGAGTCCTGTTGAGGAGTATTGTTCTGACTTTAGGAAGTGGTGTGTAGCTTCTCGGTGGAATGACCCTGCCTTGAGATGCCAGTTTAGATTGGGTCTGTAGAACGCTCTGAAAGACCTGTTAGTTAGCTATCCCTCTTCTGACTCTCTAGATCAGGTTATGGCTTTAGTGGTACGTCTTGACCGACGTCTCAGGGAACGACGACTTGAACGTTTTTGTGCCTTCTCCTCTGGCTCCCCTATGATGGCTCCCAAGGTTCCGTTGTTTCGTTCTTCCACAGAAAACTCGGATGAACCAATGCAACTCGGGGCCTCCGTGTATCCCCAACAATGTAGAGAGTTCCGCAGGAAGAATGATCTCTGCTTATACTGTGGGGATGACAAGCATCAAGTGAACAACTGTCCTAGGCGTAAGAATAAGTAGCCGGAAAATTTCCGCGCCTAAGTGATCATCGGGGAGGTCACTTGGGCGCACAGGTATTTCCCGTAAATATGAAACCTAATAAGATCTTGCTTCCCTTTCAGATCTCTTTTGAGGGTAGGTCTGCCACCGGCAGTGCCTTCATGGATTCAGGGTCTTCTGCTAATATTATGTCTGTGGAATTTGCTATGTCTCTAGCTATGCCATTGATTGATTTGCCTAAACCTGTCCCGGTAGTGGGTATCGACTCCACTCCACTTGCTATTGGTTATTTTACGCAGCATACCCCTGTTTTTGAACTCATTGTGGGCCCCATTCATTTGGAGCAGTGTTCTGTGTTGGTGATGCAGGGATTATCGTCCGATTTGGTTTTAGGCCTTCCTTGGTTGCAGATGCATAATCCCACGTTTAACTGGAATACTGGGGATCTTACTAAATGGGGTAATGAATGCATGACGTCCTGTTTTTCCATTAATTTGGTTTATCTCGCTGAGGAGGTGAACACTCTACCTGAGTTTATTCAGGATTTCGCCGATGTTTTTTCGAAAAAAGCTTCCCAAGAGTCACCTCCTCATAGAGAGTACGATTGCACTATCGATTTGGTACAGGAGCTAAGCTCCCTAAAGGTATGATATTTAATCTCTCTTGTCTCGAACGTGAAGCCATGAGAGAATATATCCAGGAAAGCCTGGCAAAGGGTTACATTCGCCCCTCTACTTCTCCGGTAGGTGCTGGCTTCTTCTTCGTAGGGAAGAAGGATGGTGGTCTTAGGCCGTGCATCGATTACAGAAACTTGAATAAGGTCACTGTAAGGAACCAATATCCCCTTCCTCTGATTCCTGATCTCTTCAATTAGGTTCAGGGGGCCCAATGGTTCTCTAAGTTTGATCTTCGGGGGGCTTATAACCTTATCCGGATCAGAGAGGGGGGTGAGTGGAAGACTGCGCTTAACACGCCCGAAGGTCATTTCGAATACCTCGTCATGCCCTTTGGGGTGTGTAATTCTCCCGCGGTCTTCCAGAATTTCATAAATTATATTTTAAGAGACTATCTGGGGATATTTCTTGTAGTGTACCTTTATGATATACTTGTGTTTTCCAAGGACTGGTCCTCCCACATTGAGCATGTCAGGAAGGTGCTCCAGGCCCTTCGGGAAAACAATCTCTTTGTTAAAACCGAAAAATGTGTGTTTGGGGTGCAGGAGATACCATTTTTGGGTCAAATCCTCACTCCTAACGAATTCCGCATGGACCCTGCCAAGGTTCAGGCTTTGGCTGAATGGGTCCAACCTGTCTCCCTGAAGGCTTTACAGTGCTTCCTGGGGTTTGCTAATTATTACAGGAGGTTTATTGCTAACTTCTCGGTCATCGCTAAGCCTCTTATGGACCTTACTCGCAAAGGTGCTGATCTCCTCCACTGGCCACCGGAGGCGGTCCAGGCTTTTGAGGTCCTTAAGAGGTGTTTTATCTCTGCCCCAGTGCTGATTCAGCCTAACCAGATGGAGCCATTCATCGTGGAGGTTGACGCCTCCGAGGTGGGAGTGGGTGCTGTCTTGTCCCAGGGTACTAGGTCTCTCACCCATCTCCATCCCTGTACCTACTTTTCCAGGAAGTTCTCCCCCACTGAGAGTAACTATGACGTTGGCAACCGCAAACTCTTAGCCATTAAATAGGCATTTGAAGAGTGGCTCCACTTCCTGGAGGGGGCTAGACACCAGGTAACGGTCCTTACCGATCACAAGAATCTGGTTTTCCTAGAATCTGCCCGGAGGCTAAACATGAGACAAGCTCGATGGGCGTTGTTTTTTACTAGATTCAACTTTGTGGTCACCTATAGGGCTGGGTCTAAAAATATTAAAGCTGATGTGCTGTCGCGTAGCTTCATGGCCAGCCCTCCTCCAGAGGAGGATCTTGCTTGTGTTTTTAGAAATTAACGCATAACGGATGGTGCAAAGTGAAAATTGCAATTTGCCCAATATGTTGTGCCTGGTTTGTGCCACTGAAGACAAATACTTCATAGACTGTTAAGCGGGATCTCCCGGGTATAGAAATGCCATATGTGTAGATGTAAACTGCTGTTTGGGCACACTGTAGGGCTCAGAAGAGAGGGAGGGAGATTTGGCTTTTGGAGCGCAGATTTTGCATGGTAGTTATTTTGTTTGGGCTTTTACTGATATTTCATTTCATAAGGTGGGGGCATATTTAATCTGTGTGGAGTACATCAGGGTATATGTAATCTGTGCGGAGTACATCAGAGTATATATAAACTATGTGGAGTACATCAGGGTATATTTAATATGTGCGGAGTACATCAGGGTATATGTAAACTGTGCGGAGTACATCAGGGTAGATGTAATCTGTGCGAAGTACATCAGGATATATGTAATATGTGAGGAGTACATCAGGGTATATGTAATCTGTGCGGAGTACATCAGTGTATATGTAATCTGTGCGGAGTACATCAGGATATATGTAAACTGTGTGGAGTATTTCAGGGCATATGTAAACTGTGCAGAGTACATCAGGGTATATGAAATTTGTGCGGAGTACATCAGAGTATATGTAAACTGGGTGGAGTACATCAGGGTATATGTAAGCTGTGAGGAGTACATCAGGGTATATGTAATCTGTGCTGAGTATGTAAAGGATCTGCCAGACACAACTTCTGTGTCGACGCCCATAGGTAATCAGTCTGCACCTGCTTCTATGTCTGTGAGAGTGGGAGAGCCTATCACAGCCTGGCCAGACGGAGCTAGCTCCCGCCCTCTGTCTATTTATACCTGCCTTTCCTGTTCCTCCTTTGCTTGTGATTCTTCTCTGCTGGTTTCCTGGCCCTGCTGCAGCTTCTTGAACTACTGATCATCTGCTTGTGATTGACCTTGGCTTTACTGACCACTCTTCTGCTCTGCGTTTTTGTACCTCGCTCATCTCCTGGTTTGACTCGGCTCGTTCACTTCGCTTGCTGCTCACGGTGTCCCCGTGGGCAACTTCCCCATTTCCCTGGCTTCTTTGTACCCTTGTCTGTTTGTCTATCATGCACCTATTGAGTGTAGGGACCGTCTCCCAGTTGTACCCCGTCGCCTAGGGCGGGTCGTTGCAAGTAAGCAGGGACTGAGTGGCGGGTAGATTAGGGCTCACTTGTCTGTCTCCCTACCCCACCATTACAGAGTACATCAGGTTACATGTAAGCTGTGAGGAGTACATCAGGGTATATGTAAGCTGTGAGGAGTACATCAGGGTATATGTAAACTGTGAGGAGTACATCAGGGTATATGTAATATGTGAGGAGTATATCAGGGTATATGTAATCTGTGAGGAGTACATCAGGGTATATGTAATATGTGAGGAGTACATGAGGGTATATGTAATATGTGAGGAGTACATCAGGGTATATGTAATCTGTGCGGAGTACCTCAGGGTATATGTAATCTGTGAGGAGTACATTAGGGTATATGTAATATGTGAGGAGTACATCAGGGTATATGTAATATGTGAGGAGTACATCAGGGTATATGTAATATGTGAGGAGTACATCAAGGTATATGTAATATGTGAGGAGTACATCAGGGTATATGTAATATGTGAGGAGTACATCAGGGTATATGTAATATGTGAGGAGTACATCAGGGTATATGTAATATGTGAGGAGTACATGAGGGTATATGTAATATATGAGGAGTACATGAGGGTATATGTAATATGTGAGGAGTACATGAGGGTATATGTAATCTGTTAGGAGTACATGAGGGTATATGTAATCTGTGAGGAGTACATGAGGGTATATGTAATATGTGAGGAGTACATGAGGGTATATGTAATATGTGAGGAGTACATCAGGGTATATGTAATATGTGAGGAGTACATCAGGGTATATGTAATATGTGAGGAGTACATCAGGGTATATGTAATATGTGAGGAGTACATCAGGGTATATGTAATATGTGAGGAGTACATCAGGGTATATGTAAGCTGTGAGGAGTACATCAGGGTATATGTAATCTGTGAGGAGTACATCAGGGTATATGTAATATGTGAGGAGTTCATCAGGGTATATGTAATATGTGAGGAGTACATCAGGGTATATGTAATATGTGAGGAGTACATCAGTGTATATGTAATATGTGTGGAGTACATCAGGGTATATGTAATATGTGAGGAGTACATCAGGGTATATGTAAGCTGTGAGGAGTACATCAGGATATATGTAATATGTGAGGAGTACATCAAGGTATATGTAATCTGTGAGGAGTACATCAGGGTATATGTAATCTGTGAGGAGTACATCAGGGTATATGTAATATGTGAGGAGTACATCAGGGTATATGTAATCTGTGCGGAGTACATCAGGGTATATGTAATATGTTAGGAGTACATGAGGGTATATGTAATATGTGAGGAGTACATCAGGGTATATGTAATCTGTGAGGAGTACATCAGGGTATATGTAATCTGTGAGGAGTACATCAGGGTATATGTAATCTGTGAGGAGTACATCAGGGTATATGTAATATGTGAGAAATACATCAGGGTATATGTAATATGTGAGAAATACATCAGGGTATATGTAATATGTGAGGAGTACATCAGGGTATATGTAATATGTGAGGAGTACATCAGGGTATATGTAATATGTGAGGAGTACATCAGGGTATATGTAATATGTGAGGAGTACATCAGGGTATATGTAATATGTGAGGAGTACATCAGGGTATATGTAATCTGTGAGGAGTACATCAGGGTATATGTAATCTGTGAGGAGTACATCAGGGTATATGTAATATGTGAGGAGTTCATCAGGGTATATGTAATATGTGAGGAGTACATCAGGGTATATGTAATATGTGAGGAGTACATCAGTGTATATGTAATATGTGTGGAGTACATCAGGGTATATGTAATATGTGAGGAGTACATCAGGGTATATGTAAGCTGTGAGGAGTACATCAGGATATATGTAATATGTGAGGAGTACATCAGGGTATATGTAATCTGTGAGGAGTACATCAGGATATATGTAAGATGTGAGGAGTACATCAGGATATATGTAAGATGTGAGGAGTACATCAGGGTATATGTAATATGTGAGGAGTACATCAGGGTATATGTAATATGTGAGGAGTTCATCAGGGTATATGTAATATGTGAGGAGTACATCAGGGTATATGTAATCTGTGCGGAGTACATCAGGGTATATGTAATATGTGAGGAGTATATCAGGGTATATGTAATCTGTGAGGAGTATATCAGGGTATATGTAATCTGTGAGGAGTACATCAGGGTATATGTAATATGTGAGGAGTACATGAGGGTATATGTAATATGTGAGGAGTACATCAGGGTATATGTAATCTGTGTGGAGTACCTCAGGGTATATGTAATCTGTGAGGAGTACATTAGGGTATATGTAATATGTGAGGAGTACATCAGGGTATATGTAATATGTGAGGAGTACATCAAGGTATATGTAATATGTGAGGAGTACATCAGGGTATATGTAATATGTGAGGAGTACATCAGGGTATATGTAATATGTGAGGAGTACATCAGGGTATATGTAATATGTGAGGAGTACATCAGGGTATATGTAATATGTGAGGAGTACATGAGGGTATATGTAATATGTGAGGAGTACATGAGGGTATATGTAATATGTTAGGAGTACATCAGGGTATATGTAATCTGTGAGGAGTACATGAGGGTATATGTAATATGTGAGGAGTACATGAGGGTATATGTAATATGTGAGGAGTACATCAGGGTATATGTAATATGTGAGGAGTACATCAGGGTATATGTAATATGTGAGGAGTACATCAGGGTATATGTAAGCTGTGAGGAGTACATCAGGGTATATGTAATCTGTGAGGAGTACATCAGGGTATATGTAATATGTGAGGAGTTCATCAGGGTATATGTAATATGTGAGGAGTACATCAGGATATATGTAATATGTGAGGAGTATATCAGGGTATATGTAATATGTGAGGAGTACATCAGGGTATATGTAATATGTGAGGAGTACATCAGGCTATATGTAATATGTGAGGAGTACATCAGGGTATATGTAATATGTGAGGAGTACATCAGGGTATATGTAATATGTGAGGAGTACATCAAGGTATATGTAATATGTGAGGAGTACATCAGGGTATATGTAATATGTGAGGAGTACATCAGGGTATATGTAATATGTGAGGAGTACATCAGGGTATATGTAATATGTGAGGAGTACATCAGGGTATATGTAATATGTGAGGAGTACATGAGGGTATATGTAATATGTGAGGAGTACATGAGGGTATATGTAATATGTTAGGAGTACATCAGGGTATATGTAATCTGTGAGGAGTACATGAGGGTATATGTAATCTGTGAGGAGTACATGAGGGTATATGTAATATGTGAGGAGTACATCAGGGTATATGTAATATGTGAGGAGTACATCAGGGTATATGTAATATGTGAGGAGTACATCAGGGTATATGTAAGCTGTGAGGAGTACATCAGGGTATATGTAATCTGTGAGGAGTACATCAGGGTATATGTAATATGTGAGGAGTTCATCAGGGTATATGTAATATGTGAGGAGTACATCAGGATATATGTAATATGTGAGGAGTATATCAGGGTATATGTAATATGTGAGGAGTACATCAGGGTATATGTAATATGTGAGGAGTACATCAGGCTATATGTAATCTATGTGGAGTACATCAGGGTATATGTAATATGTGAGGAGTATATCAGGGTATATGTAATCTGTGAGGAGTATATCAGGGTATATGTAATCTGTGAGGAGTACATCAGGATATATGTAATATGTGAGGAGTACATCGGGGTATATGTAATATGTGAGGAGTACATCAGGGTATATGTAATATGTGAGGAGTACATCTGGGTATATATAAGCTGTGCGGAGTACATCAGGGTATATGTAATATGTGAGGAGTACATCAGGGTATATGTAATATGTGCGGAGAACATCAGGGTATATGTAATATGTGAGGAGTACATCAGGGTATATATAAGCTGTGCGGAGTACATCAGGGTATATGTAATATGTGAGGAGTACATCAGGGTATATGTAATATGTGAGGAGTACATCAGGGTATATGTAATCTATGCGGAGTACATCAGGGTATATGTAATCTGTGCGGAGTATATCAGGGTATATGTAATATGTGAGGAGTACATCAGGGTATATGTAATATGTGAGGAGTACATCAGGGTATATGTAATATGTGAGGAGTACATCAGGGTATATATAAGCTGTGAGGAGTACATCAGGGTATATGTAAGCTGTGCGGAGTACATCAGGGTATATGTAATCTGTGAGGAGTACATCAGGGTATATGTAATATGTGCGGAGTACATCAGGGTATATGTAATATGTGAGATGTACATCAGGATTTATGTAATCTGTGAGGAGTACATCAGGGTATATGTAATATGTGAGGAGTACATCAGGGTATATGTAATCTGTGCGGAGTACATCAGGGTATATGTAATATGTGAGGAGTATATCAGGGTATATGTAATATGTGAGGAGTACATCAGGGTATATGTAATCTGTGCGGAGTACATCAGGGTATATGTAATATGTGAGGAGTACATCAGGGTATATGTAATATGTGAGGAGAACATCAGGGTATATGTAAGCTGTGAGGAGTACATCAGGGTATATGTAATATGTGAGGAGTACATCAGGGTATATATAAGCTGTGCGGAGTACATCGGGTATATGTAATATGTGAGGAGTACATCAGGGTATATGTAATCTGTGCGGAGTACATCAGGGTATATGTAATATGTGAGGAGTACATCAGGGTATATGTAATATGTGAGGAGTACATCAGGGTATATGTAATATGTGAGGAGTACATCAGGGTATATGTAATCTGTGCGGAGTACATCAGGGTATATGTAATCTGTGCGGAGTACATCAGGGTATATGTAATATGTGAGGAGTACATCAGGGTATATGTAAGCTGTGAGGAGTACATCAGGGTATATGTAATATGTGAGGAGTACATCAGGGTATATATAAGCTGTGAGGAGTACATCAGGATATATGTAAGCTGTGCGGAGTACATCAGGGTATATGTAATCTGTGAGGAGTACATCAGGGTATATGTAATATGTGCGGAGTACATCAGGGTATATGTAATATGTGAGGAGTACATCAGGATATATGTAATCTGTGAGGAGTACATCAGGGTATATGTAATATGTGAGGAGTACATCAGGGTATATGTAATATGTGAGGAGTACATCAGGTTATATGTAATATGTGAGGAGTACATCAGGGTATATGTAATATGTGAGGAGTACATCAGGTTATATGTAATATGTGAGGAGTACATCAGGGTATATGTAATATGTGAGGAGTACATCAGGATATATGTAATCTGTGAGGAGTACATCAGGGTATATGTAATATGTGAGGAGTACATCAGGGTATATGTAATATGTGAGGAGTACATCAGGGTATATGTAATATGTGAGGAGTACATCAGGGTATATGTAATCTGTGCGGAGTACATCAGGGTATATGTAATATGTGAGGAGTACATCAGGGTATATGTAATATGTGAGGAGTACATCAGGTTATATGTAATATGTGAGGAGTACATCAGGGTATATGTAATATGTGAGGAGTACATCAGGATATATGTAATCTGTGAGGAGTACATCAGGGTATATGTAATATGTGAGGAGTACATCAGGGTATATGTAATCTGTGCGGAGTACATCAGGGTATATGTAATATGTGAGGAGTATATCAGGGTATATGTAATATGTGAGGAGTACATCAGGGTATATGTAATATGTGAGGAGTACATCAGGGTATATGTAATATGTGCAGAGTACATCAGGGTATATGTAATATGTGAGGAGTACATCAGGATATATGTAATATGTGAGGAGTACATCAGGGTATATGTAATATGTGAGGAGTACATCAGGGTATATGTAATATGTGCAGAGTACATCAGGGTATATGTAATATGTGAGGAGTACATCAGGGTATATGTAATATGTGAGGAGTACATCAGGGTATATGTAATATGTGAGGAGAACATCAGGGTATATGTAATCTGTGCGGAGTACATCAGGGTATATGTAATATGTGCGGAGTACATCAGGGTATATGTAAGCTGTGAGGAGTACATCAGGGTATATGTAATATGTGAGGAGTACATCAGGATATATGTAATATGTGAGGAGTATATCAGGGTATATGTAATATGTGAGGAGTACATCAGGGTATATGTAATATGTGTGGAGTACATCAGGCTATATGTAATCTATGTGGAGTACATCAGGGTATATGTAATATGTGAGGAGTATATCAGGGTATATGTAATCTGTGAGGAGTATATCAGGGTATATGTAATCTGTGAGGAGTACATCAGGATATATGTAATATGTGAGGAGTACATCGGGGTATATGTAATATGTGAGGAGTACATCAGGGTATATGTAATATGTGAGGAGTACATCTGGGTATATATAAGCTGTGCGGAGTACATCAGGGTATATGTAATATGTGAGGAGTACATCAGGGTATATGTAATATGTGCGGAGAACATCAGGGTATATGTAATATGTGAGGAGTACATCAGGGTATATATAAGCTGTGCGGAGAACATCAGGGTATATGTAATATGTGAGGAGTACATCAGGGTATATGTAATATGTGAGGAGTACATCAGGGTATATGTAATCTGTGCGGAGTACATCAGGGTATATGTAATCTGTGCGGAGTATATCAGGGTATATGTAATATGTGAGGAGTACATCAGGATATATGTAATCTGTGAGGAGTACATCAGGGTATATGTAATATGTGAGGAGTACATCAGGGTATATGTAATCTGTGCGGAGTACATCAGGGTATATGTAATATGTGAGGAGTACATCAGGGTATATGTAATATGTGAGGAGTACATCAGGTTATATGTAATATGTGAGGAGTACATCAGGGTATATGTAATATGTGAGGAGTACATCAGGATATATGTAATCTGTGAGGAGTACATCAGGGTATATGTAATATGTGAGGAGTACATCAGGGTATATGTAATCTGTGCGGAGTACATCAGGGTATATGTAATATGTGAGGAGTACATCAGGGTATATGTAATATGTGAGGAGTACATCAGGGTATATGTAATATGTGAGGAGTACATCAGGGTATATGTAATATGTGAGGAGTTCATCAGGGTATATGTAATATGTGAGGAGTACATCAGGATATATGTAATATGTGAGGAGTACATCAGGGTATATGTAATATGTGAGGAGTACATCAGGGTATATGTAATATGTGCAGAGTACATCAGGGTATATGTAATATGTGAGGAGTACATCAGGGTATATGTAATATGTGAGGAGTACATCAGGGTATATGTAATATGTGAGGAGAACATCAGGGTATATGTAATCTGTGCGGAGTACATCAGGGTATATGTAATATGTGCGGAGTACATCAGGGTATATGTAAGCTGTGAGGAGTACATCAGGGTATATGTAATATGTGAGGAGTACATCAGGATATATGTAATATGTGAGGAGTATATCAGGGTATATGTAATATGTGAGGAGTACATCAGGGTATATGTAATATGTGAGGAGTACATCAGGCTATATGTAATCTATGTGGAGTACATCAGGGTATATGTAATATGTGAGGAGTATATCAGGGTATATGTAATCTGTGAGGAGTATATCAGGGTATATGTAATCTGTGAGGAGTACATCAGGATATATGTAATATGTGAGGAGTACATCAGGGTATATGTAATATGTGAGGAGTACATCTGGGTATATATAAGCTGTGCGGAGTACATCAGGGTATATGTAATATGTGAGGAGTACATCAGGGTATATGTAATATGTGCGGAGAAGATCAGGGTATATGTAATATGTGAGGAGTACATCAGGGTATATATAAGCTGTGCGGAGTACATCAGGGTATATGTAATATGTGAGGAGTACATCAGGGTATATGTAATATGTGAGGAATACATCAGGGTATATGTAATCTGTGCGGAGTACATCAGGGTATATGTAATCTGTGCGGAGTATATCAGGGTATATGTAATATGTGAGGAGTACATATGGGTATATGTAATATGTGAGGAGTACATCAGGGTATATGTAATATGTGAGGAATACATCAGGGTATATGTAAGCTATGCGGAGTACATCAGGGTATATGTAATATGTGAGGAGTACATCAGGATATATGTAATATGTGAGGAGTACATCAGGGTATATGTAAGCTGTGAGGAGTACATCAGGATATATGTAATATGTGAGGAGTACATCAGGGTATATGTAATATGTGAGGAGTACATCAGGGTATATGTAATATGTGAGGAGTACATCAGGGTATATGTAATATGTGAGGAGTACATCAGGGTATATGTAATCTGTGCAGAGTACATCAGGGTATATGTAATATGTGAGGAGTACATCAGGATACATATAATATGTTAGGAGTACATCAGGATATATGTAATATGTGAGGAGTACATCAGGGTATATGTAATATGTGCGGAGTACATCAGGGTGTATATAAGCTGTGCGGAGTACATCAGGGTATATGTAATCTGTGCAGAGTACATCAGGGTATATGTAATATGTGAGGAGTACATCAGGATATATGTAATCTGTGAGGAGTACATCAGGGTATATGTAATATGTGAGGAGTACATCAGGGTATATGTAATCTGTGCGGAGTACATCAGGGTATATGTAATATGTGAGGAGTATATCAGGGTATATGTAATATGTGAGGAGTACATCAGGGTATATGTAATCTGTGCGGAGTACATCAGGGTATATGTAATATGTGAGGAGTACATCAGGGTATATGTAATATGTGAGGAGTACATCAGGTTATATGTAATATGTGAGGAGTACATCAGGGTATATGTAATATGTGAGGAGTACATCAGGATATATGTAATCTGTGAGGAGTACATCAGGGTATATGTAATATGTGAGGAGTACATCAGGGTATATGTAATATGTGAGGAGTACATCAGGGTATATGTAATATGTGAGGAGTACATCAGGGTATATGTAATCTGTGCGGAGTACATCAGGGTATATGTAATATGTGAGGAGTACATCAGGGTATATGTAATATGTGAGGAGTACATCAGGTTATATGTAATATGTGAGGAGTACATCAGGGTATATGTAATATGTGAGGAGTACATCAGGATATATGTAATCTGTGAGGAGTACATCAGGGTATATGTAATATGTGAGGAGTACATCAGGGTATATGTAATCTGTGCGGAGTACATCAGGGTATATGTAATATGTGAGGAGTATATCAGGGTATATGTAATATGTGAGGAGTACATCAGGGTATATGTAATATGTGAGGAGTACATCAGGGTATATGTAATATGTGCAGAGTACATCAGGGTATATGTAATATGTGAGGAGTACATCAGGATATATGTAATATGTGAGGAGTACATCAGGGTATATGTAATATGTGAGGAGTACATCAGGGTATATGTAATATGTGCAGAGTACATCAGGGTATATGTAATATGTGAGGAGTACATCAGGGTATATGTAATATGTGAGGAGTACATCAGGGTATATGTAATATGTGAGGAGAACATCAGGGTATATGTAATCTGTGCGGAGTACATCAGGGTATATGTAATATGTGCGGAGTACATCAGGGTATATGTAAGCTGTGAGGAGTACTGTAATGGCGGAAGGAGGTGAAGGGAACAAGTGAGCCCTAATCTACCCACCGCCCTGTCCCTGCCTACTTGCAACGACCCGCCCTAGGCGACGGGGTACAACTGGGCGGCGGTCCCTACGCTGTCTAAGTGCAAGGGGGTACAACAGGGAACACGCAAGGGAATACAGTAGCCCACGGAACGCCGCGAGGAAAGGGAGCGGGAAAGAGCCAGTCAGGATCAGGAAGTAGTGGAGTATACAAACGGGAGCACGGAGCAGAAGCAAGCCAGGGGCAGAGCAACGCAGGATAAACGGAACTGAAGCAAGGCAGAAGCACGGCAGAAGCAGGCTGGAGCAAGGCAGCAGTGGGGCCAGGAATCCAAGAGAATAACAAGCAAGGAGGAAGAGAAAACGGCAGGTATAAATGGACAGGGGGCGGAGCTAACTCTGACTGACCAGGCCGCGATAGGCTCTCCCACTCCTGAGCCTGCCACCCTGATTGGTGGGAGCAGGTGTCAGTCTCAGAGGTCTGGCCTCAGGTGTCGACTGATTAATCCTTGGAGTATACCCAGACATAGTGCCTGGCAGATCCTTTACAGTACTCCCCCCTTTATGAGGGGCCACCGGACCCTTACTAAGAGGACCCGGTTTAGTGGGGAAGAAAAGGTGGAACCTCCTGATCAATACCCCAGCGTGAACATCTCGAGCAGGAACCCAAGTCCTCTCCTCCGGCCCGTATCCTCTCCAATGGACCAGGTACTGGAGGGAGCCCTGGATCATCCTACTGTCCACAATCTTGGCCACCTCGAATTCCACCCCCTCAGGGGTGAGAACGGGAACAGGAGGTTTCCTCGAGGGGGACCAGGACGGGGAGCAGCGTTTCAGGAGGGAGGCATGGAAGACGTCGTGTATACGAAAGGATGGGGGCAGCTCCAGACGGAAGGATACAGGGTTGAGGACTTCAATGACCTTATAAGGTCCAATAAATCGGGGAGCAAACTTCCTGGACGGGACCTTAAGGCGCAAGTTCCTCGACGACAACCACACAAGATCCCCGACGACAAACCGGGGGTTAGCAGAACGTCTACAATCAGCCTGAATCTTTTGTACGCTCTGGGACGCCTCTAGGTTCTTCTGAACCTGGGCCCAGACAGTGCACAGTTCCCGATGAACGTCCTCTACCTCGGGATTATTGGAACCACCAGGGGAAACGGAGGAGAACCTAGGATTAAACCCGAAATTACAGAAAAACGGGGAGACCCCTGACGAGTTACTGACCCGGTTATTCAGGGAAAATTCGTCAAGGGGAAGGAATGAGACCCAATCAAATTGACAGTCAGAAATGAAACACCTTAAATATTGTTCCAGGGATTGGTTAGTCCTTTCCGTTTGGCCATTAGTTTCGGGATGGAAGGCGGAGGAGAAGGACAGATCAATCTCCAATTTTTTACAAAAAGCTCTCCAAAATAAGGAAACAAATTGTACCCCTCTGTCCGAAACGATATTGACAGGGACCCCATGGAGACGCAAAATGTGTTTCACAAACAAAGAAGCTAACGTCTTGGCGTTAGGTAGTTTCTTAAGGGGCACAAAGTGGCACATCTTGCTGAAGCGGTCTACTACCACCCACACCACCGACTTGCCCTGAGATGGAGGCAAATCGGTGATAAAATCCATGGAGATATGGGTCCAAGGTCTCTGGGGAATGGGCAAGGAACGTAGTAAGCCCGCAGGTCGGGACCTAGGGGTCTTGGACCTAGCACAGACCTCACAAGCGGCGACGTAAGCCCTAACGTCTTTAGGCAACCCAGGCCACCAATAGTTTCTGGTAATGAGGAGTTTGGTACCCAAGATGCCAGGATGACCAGATAGAGCGGAGTCATGGTTTTCCCTGAGCAAACAGTTTGTCCACAGGGAGGTTCCCGGGAGCTGAACCTTGATCAGCCGCGATGTCAGAGGCTAAGTCAGAATCAGTGGCAGAAACAATTATACCAGGGGGTAAAATACAAGCAGGATCCTTCTCAGAAGGAGGATTAGCCATGAAACTACGTGACAGTGCATCAGCCTTAATATTTTTGGACCCAGCCCTATAGGTAACCAAGAAATTAAATCTGGTAAAGAATAGTGCCCAACGAGCTTGTCTAGGATTAAGCCTCCGGGCAGATTCTAGGAAAACCAGATTCTTGTGGTCAGTAAGGACCGTTACCTGGTGTCTGGCCCCCTCCAAGAAGTGACGCCACTCTTCAAAAGCCCATTTAATGGCTAAAAGTTCGCGGTTGCCAATATCATAGTTACACTCCGTGGACGAAAACTTCCTAGAGAAGTAAGCACAGGGGCGGAGATGGGTGAGGGAGCTGGTACCCTGGGACAAGACGGCACCCACTCCCACCTCGGACCCGTCAACCTCCACAATAAATGGCTCCCTTTGGTTGGGCTGAACCAGCACGGGGGCCGAGATAAAGCACTTCTTGAGGGTCTCAAAAGCCTGGACGGCCTCAGGGGGCCAATGGAGGACATCAGCACCCTTGCGAGTGAGGTCCGTAAGAGGCTTAGCGACGACCGAGAAGTTGGCAATAAATCTCCTGTAATAGTTAGCGAATCCCAAAAAACACTGTAGCGCCTTCAGGGAGGCAAGTTGGACCCATTCCGCCACAGCCTGAACCTTGGCAGGGTCCATGCGGAATTCATGAGGAGTGAGGATTTGACCTAAAAATTGTATTTCCTGTACCCCAAACACACATTTTTCGGTCTTCGCAAACAGATTATTTTCCCGAAGGACCTGGAGGACCTTCCTGACATGCTCCACGTGCGAGGACCAGTCCTTGGAAAACACCAGTATGTCATCAAGGTACACTACAAGAAAATTACCCAGGTAATCTCTCAGGATTTCATTAATAAAATTCTGGAAGACGGCAGGGGCATTACACAACCCAAAGGGCATGACTAGGTATTCGAAATGACCTTCGGGCGTGTTGAACGCAGTTTTCCACTCATCCCCCTCTTTGATGCGGATAAGGTTATACGCCCCCCGTAGATCGAACTTAGAGAACCATTGGGCCCCCTGAACCTGATTAAAAAGATCCGGAATCAAAGGCAGGGGATACTGGTTCCTTACTGTGACCTTATTCAAGTTCCGATAATCAATGCACGGCCTAAGACCACCATCCTTCTTCCCCACGAAGAAGAAGCCAGCACCTACAGGAGAAGTCGAGGGGCGAATGAAACCCTTGGCCAGGCATTCTTGGATATACTCCCTCATAGCTTTACGTTCAGGACATGAAAGATTAAATATCCTCCCCTTAGGAAGCTTGGCATCAGGCACCAAATCGATGGCGCAATCGTAATCTCTATGAGGGGGCAACACCTCGGAGGCCTCCTTAGAAAACACATCAGCGAAGTCCTGAACAAACTCAGGAAGCATGTTTACCTCCTCCCGGGGAGAAATAGAGTTAACCGAAAGACATGACATCAGGCATTCACTAGCCCATTTGGTGAGATCCCCAGTATTCCAATCAATCGTGGGATTATGCAGCTGCAACCAGGGAAGACCTAATACCAGATCGGACGATAATCCCTGCATCACCAGTACAGAGCACTGCTCCAAATGCATGGAGCCAACACGGAGTTCAAAAACAGGAGTATGCTGAGTAAAATAACCATTAGCAAGAGGAGTGGAGTCGATACCCACTACGGGGATAGGATAAGGTAAATCAATAAAAGGCATCTCTAGAGACATAGCAAATTCCACAGACATGATATTAGCAGATGAGCCCGAATCCACGAAGGCACTGCCAGTGGCAGACCGGCCAGCAAACGAGACCTGAAAGGGAAGCAAAATCTTATTGCGTTTAGTATTAACGGGAAATACCTGTGCGCCCAAGTGACCTCCCCGATGATCACTTAGGCGCGGAAGTTTTCCGGCTGCTTATTCTTGCGCCTGGGACAGGTGTTCAGTAGATGCTTGTCGTCCCCACAATAAAAGCAGAGACCATTCTTCCTGCGAAACTCTCTACGTTGTCGAGGGGACATGGAGGCCCCGAGTTGCATAGGTACCTCCGAGTCCTCCGTGGAAGAGCGAGGAGACGGGACCTCGGGGGGAATCGCAGGGCAGTCAGAGGGGAAAACATTGAAACGTTCAAGCTGACGTTCCCTGAGACGTCGGTCAAGTCGTACTGCTAGGGCCATAATCTGGTCTAGGGAGTCAGAAGAGGGGTAGCTAACCAGCAGATCCTTCAGGGCGTCAGATAATCCTAACCTAAACTGGCACTTTAGGGCCGGGTCGTTCCACCGGGAAGCTACGCACCACTTTCTAAAATCAGCACAGTATTCCTCAACAGGTCTCCTACCCTGACGTAAGGTCACCAGCTGACTCTCGGCTAAGGCAGTCCTGTCAGTCTCGTCGTAAATGAGACCGAGGGCAGAGAAAAACCGATCAACGGAGGAAAGTTCAGGGGCGTCAGGAGCCAAGGAGAAGGCCCACTCTTGGGGCCCTTCCTGGAGTCGGAATATAATGATAACCACCCGCTGGTTCTCGGAACCTGAGGAGTGAGGTCTTAGGCGGAAATAAAGTCTGCAACTCTCCCGGAAGGAGAGAAAAGTCTTACGGTCCCCTGAGAACCGGTCAGGTAACTGGAGGTTGGGTTCTAAAGGTGAGGTGAGGGGTACTACAAAGGCAGCGTCAGACTGATTGACCCTCTGAGCCAGGGCCTGGACCTGTAGGGAGAGGCCCTGCATCTGCTGGGTTAGGGTCTCAAGGGGGTCCATTATAGCGTCAGCGTAGAAGAAATGGTAGACTAGGTAAGGGCTTGTTATTATGTAATGGCGGAAGGAGGTGAAGGGAACAAGTGAGCCCTAATCTACCCACCGCCCTGTCCCTGCCTACTTGCAACGACCCGCCCTAGGCGACGGGGTACAACTGGGCGGCGGTCCCTACGCTGTCTAAGTGCAAGGGGGTACAACAGGGAACACGCAAGGGAATACAGTAGCCCACGGAACGCCGCGAGGAAACGGAGCGGGAAAGAGCCAGTCAGGATCAGGAAGTAGTGGAGTATACAAACGGGAGCACGGAGCAGAAGCAAGCCAGGGGCAGAGCAACGCAGGATAAACGGAACTGAAGCAAGGCAGAAGCACGGCAGAAGCAGGCTGGAGCAAGGCAGCAGTGGGGCCAGGAATCCAAGAGAATAACAAGCAAGGAGGAAGAGAAAACGGCAGGTATAAATGGACAGGGGGCGGAGCTAACTCTGACTGACCAGGCCGCGATAGGCTCTCCCACTCCTGAGCCTGCCACCCTGATTGGTGGGAGCAGGTGTCAGTCTCAGAGGTCTGGCCTCAGGTGTCGACTGATTAATCCTGGGAGTATACCCAGACATAGTGCCTGGCAGATCCTTTACAAGTACATCAGGGTATATGTAATATGTGAGGAGTACATCAGGATATATGTAATATGTGAGGAGTACATCAGGGTATATGTAATATGTGAGGAGTACATCAGGGTATATGTAATATGTGAGGAGTACATCAGGGTATATGTAATATGTGAGGAGTACATCAGGCTATATGTAATCTATGTGGAGTACATCAGGGTATATGTAATATGTGAGTAGTATATCAGGGTATATGTAATCTGTGAGGAGTATATCAGGGTATATGTAATCTGTGAGGAGTACATCAGGATATATGTAATATGTGAGGAGTACATCAGGGTATATGTAATATGTGAGGAGTACATCTGGGTATATATAAGCTGTGCGGAGTACATCAGGGTATATGTAATATGTGAGGAGTACATCAGGGTATATGTAATATGTGCGGAGAACATCAGGGTATATGTAATATGTGAGGAGTACATCAGGGTATATATAAGCTGTGCGGAGTACATCAGGGTATATGTAATATGTGAGGAGTACATCAGGGTATATGTAATATGTGAGGAGTACATCAGGGTATATGTAATCTGTGCGGAGTACATCAGGGTATATGTAATCTGTGCGGAGTATATCAGGGTATATGTAATATGTGAGGTGTACATCAGGATATATGTAATCTGTGAGGAGTACATCAGGGTATATGTAATATGTGAGGAGTACATCAGGGTATATGTAATCTGTGCGGAGTACATCAGGGTATATGTAATATGTGAGGAGTACATCAGGGTATATGTAATATGTGAGGAGTACATCAGGTTATATGTAATATGTGAGGAGTACATCAGGGTATATGTAATATGTGAGGAGTACATCAGGATATATGTAATCTGTGAGGAGTACATCAGGGTATATGTAATCTGTGAGTAGTACATCAGGATATATGTAATATGTGAGGAGTACATCAGGGTATATGTAATATGTGAGGAGTACATCAGGATATATGTAATATGTGAGGAGTACATCAGGGTATATGTAATATGTGAGGAGTACATCAGGGTATATGTAATATGTGAGGAGTACATCAGGGTATATGTAATATGTGAGGAGTACATCAGGCTATATGTAATCTATGTGGAGTACATCAGGGTATATGTAATATGTGAGGAGTATATCAGGGTATATGTAATCTGTGAGGAGTATATCAGGGTATATGTAATCTGTGAGGAGTACATCAGGATATATGTAATATGTGAGGAGTACATCAGGGTATATGTAATATGTGAGGAGTACATCTGGGTATATATAAGCTGTGCGGAGTACATCAGGGTATATGTAATATGTGAGGAGTACATCAGGGTATATGTAATATGTGCGGAGAACATCAGGGTATATGTAATATGTGAGGAGTACATCAGGGTATATATAAGCTGTGCGGAGTACATCAGGGTATATGTAATATGTGAGGAGTACATCAGGGTATATTTAATATGTGAGGAGTACATCAGGGTATATGTAATCTGTGCGGAGTACATCAGGGTATATGTAATCTGTGCGGAGTATATCAGGGTATATGTAATATGTGAGGAGTACATCAGGATATATGTAATCTGTGAGGAGTACATCAGGGTATATGTAATATGTGAGGGGTACATCAGGGTATATGTAATCTGTGCGGAGTATATCAGGGTATATGTAATATGTGAGGAGTACATCAGGGTATATGTAATATGTGAGGGGTACATCAGGGTATATGTAATCTGTGCGGAGTACATCAGGGTATATGTAATATGTGAGGAGTACATCAGGGTATATGTAATATGTGAGGAGTACATCAGGTTATATGTAATATGTGAGGAGTACATCAGGGTATATGTAATATGTGAGGAGTACATCAGGATATATGTAATCTGTGAGGAGTACATCAGGGTATATGTAATATGTGAGGAGTACATCAGGGTATATGTAATCTGTGCGGAGTACATCAGGGTATATGTAATATGTGAGGAGTATATCAGGGTATATGTAATATGTGAGGAGTACATCAGGGTATATGTAATATGTGAGGAGTACATCAGGGTATATGTAATCTGTGAGGAGTACATCAGGGTATATGTAATATGTGAGGAGTACATCAGGGTATATGTAATATGTGAGGAGTACATCAGGGTATATGTAATATGTGAGGAGTACATCAGGGTATATGTAATATGTGAGGAGTTCATCAGGGTATATGTAATATGTGAGGAGTACATCAGGATATATGTAATATGTGAGGAGTACATCAGGGTATATGTAATATGTGAGGAGTACATCAGGGTATATGTAATATGTGCGGAGTACATCAGGGTGTATATAAGCTGTGCGGAGTACATCAGGGTATATGTAATCTGTGCAGAGTACATCAGGGTATATGTAATATGTGAGGAGTTCATCAGGGTATATGTAATATGTGAGGAGTACATCAGGATATATGTAATATGTGAGGAGTACATCAGGGTATATGTAATATGTGAGGAGTACATCAGGGTATATGTAATATGTGAGGAGTACATCAGGGTATATGTAATATGTGAGGAGTACATCAGGGTATATGTAATCTGTGAGGAGTACATGAGGGCATATGTAATCTGTGAGGAGTACATCAGGGTATATGTAAGCTGTGAGGAGTACATCAGGGTATATGTAATATGTGAGGAGTACATCAGGGTATATGTAATATGTGAGGAGTACATCAGGGTATATGTAATATGTGCGGAGTACATCAGGGTGTATATAAGCTGTGCGGAGTACATCAGGGTATATGTAATCTGTGCAGAGTACATCAGGGTATATGTAATATGTGAGGAGTACATCAGGATACATATAATATGTTAGGAGTACATCAGGATATATGTAATATGTGCGGAGTACATCAGGGTATATGTAATCTGTGCGGGGTACATCAGGGTATATGTAAGCTGTGAGGAGTACATCAGGATATATGTAATCTGTGAGGAGTACATCAGGATATATGTAATCTGTGAGGAGTACATCAGGGTAATATGTAATCTGTGAGGAGTACATCAGGGTATATGTAATCTGTGAGGAGTACATCAGGATATATGTAATCTGTGAGGAGTACATCAGGGTATATGTAATCTGTGCGGAGTACATCAGGGTAATATGTAATCTGTGAGGAGTCCATCAGGGTATATGCAGGGCCACACCGTCCATGAGGCGAGATGAGCATCTCGCCTCAGGCGGCGCCTTGCTGCCTCCCTGAGGGGGCGGCGGCGCCACTGAAACCAGCCGTCGCCACCCTCTCGTGCACTATAACTGTACCTGCGTCTATAGGACGCAGATACAATTTCATGAATAAGCGCCTTTCACTGACGTAAGCGGCGCGCTTGCTGCTTGCAGTTTTTTTACAGTGTTCACTGTAGGCAATAAATGACCTTTTTACTTTATCCTTCGAGTCAATACGATTACCACGATATTAAATGTAGATCATTTTTTTTATGTTTTACAGCGTTTGCACAATAAAATCACTTTAAAAAAAAAATCATTTCTTTTTGGTGCCGCCATATTCCGAGAGCCATAACTTTTTTATTTTTCCATAAAAAAAGCTGTGGGGGTTTTGTTTTTTTCGGGATGGGCTGTACTTTTCATTGGTATAATTTTGGGGTACATGCAATCTTTTGATCACTTTCATACTAGGTTTAGCGAGGGGTGGTGACCAAAAAACAGCGATTTTGGAATTGTTTTCCATTTATTTTTTTTATGTTCACCGTGCGGGGGAAATAAAATGTTTTTATAGCTTGCGATACCAAATATGTGTACTTTTTTTTTTAAATGTTTTCAGTTTTTTTCCTAGAATAAAAAATGTATTATGGGAAAAAAGGTGGTTGTTTTTTACTAAGGACAGAAGTTGTCAAACTAACCTAATCTGTTTTTATGAAGAGGTGAGCAGAAGTCTAGACAGAGGGGCCGCTGTGGATTTAGTGTTTTTGGACTTTGCAAAGGCATTTGACACTGTCCCTCATAGACGCCTAATGGGTAAATTAAGGACTATAGGTTTAGAAAATATAGTTTGTAATTGGATTGAGAATTGGCTCAAGGACCGTATCCAGAGAGTTGTGGTCAATGATTCCTTCTCTGAATGGTCCCCGGTTATAAGTGGTGTACCCCAGGGTTCAGTGCTGGGACCACTATTATTCAACTTATTTATTAATGATATAGAAGATGGGATTAATAGCACTATTTCTGTTTTTGCAGATGACACCAAGCTATGTAATATAGTTCAGACTATGGAAGATGTTCATGAATTACAGGCAGATTTAAACAAACTAAGTGTTTGGGCGTCCACTTGGCAGATGAAGTTTAATGTAGATAAATGTAAAGTTATGCATCTGGGTACCAACAACCTGCATGAATCATATGTCCTAGGGGGCGCTACACTGGCGGATTCACTTGTTGAGAAGGATCTGGGTGTACTTGTAAATCATAAACTCAATAACAGCATGCAGTGTCAATCAGCTGCTTCAAAGGCCAGCAGGATATTGTCGTGTATTAAAAGAGGCATGGACTCGCGGGACAGGGATGTAATATTACCACTTTACAAAGCATTAGTGAGGCCTCATCTAGAATATGCAGTTCAGTTCTGGGTTCCAGTTCATAGAAAGGATGCCCTGGAGTTGGAAAAAATACAAAGAAGAGCAACGAAACTAATTAGGGGCATGGAGAATCTAAGTTATGAGGAAAGATTGAAAGAATTAAACCTATTTAGCCTTGAGAAAAGACGACTAAGGGGGGACATGATTAACTTATATAAATATATTAATGGCACATACAAAAAATATGGTGAAATCCTGTTCCTTGTAAAACCCCCTCAAAAAACAAGGGGGCACTCCCTCCGTCTGGAGAAAAAAAGGTTCAAGCTGCAGAGGCGACAATCCTTCTTTACTGTGAGAACTGTGAATCTATGGAATAGTCACCGCAGGAGCCGTCACAGCAGGGACAGGAGATGCTGCAAAAAAGGGTTAGATAATTTCCTAGAACAAAAAAATATTAGCTCCTATGTGTAGAAATTTTTCCTTCCCTATTCCCTTCCCTTGGTTGAACTTGATGGACATGTGTCTTTTTTCAGCCGTACTAACTATGTAACTATATGTAACTATGTAACTATGTAACTATGTAACCCGTTAGTGACTGCCTCATAGTGTTTTTACAGCGGCCACTAACGGGCTATATTCCGATGCAGTAGCCTTTTTACGGCGCTGCATCGGAATAAATGTAAAAAAAAAAGTTAAAAAGTTACACATATTTGGTATCGCCGCGTCCGTAATGACCCCAACTTTAAAGTTATTACATTATTTAACCCGTACGGTGAACACCATAAAATTTTTAATAAAAACAATACCTAATGAAGGCCCCCAGGTCCGCCATCTTTGTGCTCCTATTTAGCGCTGCCTCCAGGATGGCTTAATACAATCCTGTCAGAATCACCATATACCGCAATACATTAGTATTGCGGTATATACTGCAAGCGATCTAACGATCGCTGGTTGTAGTCCCCTAGGGGGACTAAGAAAAAAAGTAAAAATGAACCTTTTCCCATTTTCCCCCTGGAGCATAGTAAAAAAATAAATAAAGAAACATAATTGGTATCGCCGCGTCCGTAAAAGTCTGAACTATCACAATATATCATTATTTAAGCCGCACGGGGAACGCCGTAAATTGTAAATGCCAGAACTGCTATTTTTTGGTCACCTCCCACAAAAAATTTAATAAAAAGTGATCAAAACGTCGCATGTACCCCAAAATGGTATCATTAAAAATAAGCCCTCAGACCACTTAATCGACGGAAAAATAAAAAAGTTACGGCTCTCAGAATTTGGCGACACAAAATACGTTTTATTTCTTGCACTTAGGTTTTTACTTGTAAAAGTAGTAAAATATAGAAAAAACGATGTATATTCCGTCTGGAATTTTGAGGCAGATTTTGATCTGCCTGCACGCCATTTGGCTCGTTTTTCGCCCATGGCCATTGAGAACTGCGGGCAAAAACGCTGCGAAAAATGCTTTCTCTGCCCCCCATTGATGTTAATGGGAGGTCAGAGATGTAAACGCACGAAGATAGGGCATGTCGCTTCTTTTTCCCACCCACCCCCAGACTTAGAGCTACACCACTGTTACAGTAGCCTAAGGCAGAGCGGGGAGATACCTCCCTGCTCTGTCATAGTGTTGAATAGCATCTGCGTCTACCGCTGTAGAAGCCATAGCGGCGGCTAGCGGCGCCTTCAGGCAAGTGGGGAGCCTGTGGCAGCTGGCGGCATGGGCCCTCTCACGCCGCGGGCCCCATAGCAGCCGCTATGTCTACTACAGCGGTAGTTACGCCATTGTTTGGAGTTATCAGAGGATGATGTGACATGACTGCTGGGATGCAGAGATACCATGATGTCACCCATTGGGCACCTTCCCGCCCATACAGACTTCTCCCCAAATAAAACACAAGACACCAAAGTGATTTGTTGAATGGGCGCCGTCCACAGCGTTTATTAAACACTCCATAACATTAAACCAGAGCTTGTAAATAGAGAATTTACTGAATTAAAAAAATTTCAGGGGCTGTTTCTATCAAATCGGCTGTCTAATAAGCTTCGGTCCGAAAAAAATGTGCCGCGAATAGCAAGTGCCCCGATTGTCTGACTCTCTGATGTCTGCTACATCTGTATCCAAGTTGAATTCCGTCCTAATAGACATAAGTCACGTCCTGTATATTCATCCTTATGGGCATTAAAAAAACAGCTTTCCTTAAAATTCTATCGCACTATTGGTCTTCTCAAACACCTGGCAGCGCCATCTTGTGTTTATTATTTACATTTTTTTTTTTTCTGCTGCAGGAATCGGGAACCCGTGTGCTGTATCCTCCGTCGCGCATTACCTGTATACTTGGCTACTTTATATTATATTTGTGTACAGCGCCATCTTCTGTTTATTTTGCTTATAATTAGAATTAACTTTTCCCCTTTATTCTATTTGCGCAATTTTAGTCCTCAGCGGCGCCATCTTGTGTATATTTTAGATGATTGCAGATGATTTTTATATCGCATTATAATATACCAGCCTTATAGAAATCGCATTAATACTTTACTAACGCACATTTTGCTACTTAAAGACCAGACACTTTATAGATTTTTCCGCTTGTGTCACACTCGGGCCGCTGCTGGGTCGCCTGACAATTGTTTGTGCGATCACCGGGACGAATACAAGCACCGCCGCTGCCTCTATTGTATACACAACGCACACAGATTGAAACGTTTCTGCCTTCCCTTCGCTACTGGCTGCTCCGGGGTCTCCGACAGCTCATCACTGACCCCTGGCTTCACAAATCTCTCTGCACATTTTTTACTGGGCTGCAGATTCAAGATCCTTAGGCCGTATTCACACGGGGCGGATACGCTGCATAAAAGCACGCAGCGTATCTGCCCTGTGTGCTGCAGGGAATTCCGGGTGAAAAAGCGCACAAAACTGTGGTGCAGTTTTTCGCCCCTGAATGTCCTCTGCGGAAAACTGCTGCATTAACTGGCCTGTGGGCTGGCCTCCCGGGATGACGTTTCATCCCAGGTGACCGCAGCGACCTCTGATTGGCTGCAGCGGCGGTCACATGGGAAAACTTGTCCCGGTAGTGGGTATCGACTCCACTCCTCTTGCTAATGATTATTTTACACAGCATACCCCTGTTTTTGAACTCCTTGTTGGCTCCATGCATTTGGAGCAGTGCTCTGTACTGTTGATGCAGGGATTATCGTCTGATTTGGTTTTAGGCCTTCCCTGGTTGCAGTTGCATAATACCACGTTTGACTGGAATACTGGGGATCTTACCACAGAGGCGTAGCTAGGTTCTCCAGCACCCGGGGCAAAGATTCAGTTTGGCGACCCCCCCCCAACCTCTTTCCCGACATCTCCTTCCCCCTCGTCGTGTTTGTTTTCTCCACCAATCGACGTGTCATTTCTTTTTATGTAACGCGAGCATAAAATTATTTGTACATTTCACAAGCAATATAGTTCTACAACACCAGAACCAAGCTCAGTACATATATACAGCACCAGCACAAATACAGCTCAATTTAGTGCAACCCCTGCCGTATAGGTTTGTACGGCGTAAAACTACAGCTCCCAGCATGGCCCGAACAATGGTAAGGATATGCTGGGAGATGCCGTTTCACAAAAAATAAATCCTATCATAATCACACCACCCATCATCTCGCTGCAGATCATACAGTGACTACATTACTGATTAGAGGCAGAATAAACATTTACATTAAGTGACTCACCGGTGACGTCTCAGAGTCTAGTTCTTTTCCTCCATCCGGTCCAGACCTCTATGATGACTTCTCCCGGTCCATTTCTGCAGTTTGCCGCTCAGATGTCTTCAGCTTCTCACTTTTCCAACATTTCTGCACCTATAAATAAATATAAAGTTATCATTATACCACACACTACGCCCCTAAATATAATAGCGCCATACACTGCACCTCTAATTATAATAGCACCATACACCGTGTCACACACACACACACCGTGCCCCCTGTAGATAGTGCCTGCCATAGAGCCCCCTGTAGATAGTGCCTGCCATAGAGCCCCATGTCTATAGTGCCCCCTAGGGAGCCCCCTGTAGATAGTGCTCCCATATAGCCCACCCCTGTATAGTGTCCCACATATAGCTCCCCTATAGTGCTCTACAGATAGCCCCCTGTAGATATAGCCCACCCCTGTATATAGAGCTCTACAGATAGCCCAACCATGTATGTAGCCCCCCTGTAGATATAGCCCACCCCTGTATATAGTGCTCCACATATAGTTCACCCCTGTATATAGTGCTCCACATATAGTCCACCCCTGTATATAGTGTTTCACAGATAGCCCACCCCTGTATATAGCCCCCCCTTGTACATATAGTCCACCCCTGTATATAGTGCTCCACTAGATAGTCCACCCCTGTATATAGCGCTCCACAGATAGCCCACCCCTGTATATACTATATACAAGGGTGGGCTATCTGTGGAGCACTATATACAGGGGTGGACTATATGTACAAGGGGGCTATATACAGGGGTGGGCTTTCTGTGGAGCACTATAGGTTGGAGCTATTTGTGGGATACTATATACAGGGGTGGGCTATATCTACAGGGGGACTATATACAGGGGTGGGCTATATCTACAGGGGGACTATATCTACAGGGGGACTATATACAGGGAGACCATATCTACAGGGGGACCATATCTACAGGGGGACCATATCTACAGGGGGACCATATCTACAGGGCTGGGCTATACACAGGGCTGGGATATACACAGGGGGCGGGCTATACACAGGGGGGCTATATATCTACAGGGGTGGGCTATACACAGGGGGGCTATATCTACAGAGGGGGGCTATATCTACAGAGGTGGGCTATACACAGGGGGGCTATATCTACAGGGGTGGGCTATACACAGGGGGGCTATATCTACAGAGGGGGGCTATATCTACAGAGGTGGGCTATACATAGGGGGGCTATATACAGGGGTGGGCTATATACAGGGGGAATATATCTACAGGGGGCTATATCTACAGGGCTGGGCTATATCTACAGGGCTGGGCTATATACAGGGCGACTATATCTACAGGGGGGCTATATACTGGGGTGGGCTATCTATGGAGCACCATATACAGGGGTGGGCTATATCTACAGGGGGCTATATACTATATAGCCCACCCCTGTATATGGTGCTCTATAGACAGCCCACTCCAGTATATAGCCCCCCTGTAGATATAGTCCCCCTGTATATAGCCCAGCAGATATAGTCCCCCTGTATATAGCCCAGCCCTGTAGATATAGTCCCCCTGTATATAGCTCCCCTGTAGATATAGTCCCCCTGTATATAGCCCAGCAGATATAGTCCCCCTGTATATAGCCCAGCAGATATAGTCCCCCTGTATATAGCCCAGCCCTGTAGATATAGTCCCCCTGTATATAGCCCAGCAGATATAGTCGCCCTGTATATAGCCCAGCCCTGTAGATATAGTCCCCCTGTATATAGCCCAGCAGATATAGTCCCCCTGTATATAGCCCAGCCCTGTAGATATAGTCCCCCTGTATATAGCCCCCCCTGTAGATATAGTCCCCCTGTATATAGCCCAGCAGATATAGTCCCCCTGTATATAGCCCCCCTGTAGATATAGTCCCCCTGTATATAGCCCAGCAGATATAGTCCCCCTGTATATAGCCCAGCCCTGTAGATATAGTCCCCCTGTATATAGCCCAGCAGATATAGTCCCCCTGTATATAGCCCAGCCCGGTAGATATAGTCCCCCTGTATATAGCCCAGCAGATATAGTCCCCCTGTATATAGCCCAGCCCTGTAGATATAGTCCCCCTGTATATAGCCCAGCAGATATAGTCCCCCTGTATATAGTCCAGCCCTGTAGATATAGTCCCCCTGTATATAGCCGAGCAGATATAGTCCCCCTGTATATAGCCCAGCCCTGTAGATATAGTCCCCCTGTATATAGCCCCCCTGTAGATATAGTCCCCCTGTATATAGCCCAGCCCTGTAGATATAGTCCCCCTGTATATAGCCCCCCTGTAGATATAGTCCCCCTGTATATAGCCCAGCCCTGTAGATATAGTCCCCCCTGTATATAACCCAGCCCTGTAGATATAGTCCCCCTGTATATAGCCCAGCCCTGTAGATATAGTCCCCCTGTATATAGCCCAGCCCTGTAGATATAGTCCCCTTGTATATAGCCCAGCCCTGTAGATAGACACCCCCCGTAGATAAAGTCCCCCCCCCCCCCGCAGATACAGATACAGATACAGACACAGACACACACTTCTATTACAATTAAAAAAAAATTCAAACTCACCTTATTCCCGGTCCCACTCCGTCCGGCAGCCATGGAGACCTGCGCTCTTCTGCGCAGGTCTCCTGGGGGTTGAACGCGGCGTCTATGAAAGGCGCTGATTGGCTGGGCAGGATGACTTTCCCTGTCAGTAAGTCAGCGCCTTTCATCAACGGAAACGTCACTGGTACAAAAGGTACCAGTCGCTTCATTCGTGGAGAGGCGCTGAATGGCCGGGCACGGAACGTGCCCGGTCATTCATTGCTTCTAATTGTACCTGTGTCCTTGCGACACAGGTACAATTATAGTGCAGGAGGAGGGGGCGCTGGCGCCCCCCTCTGAACTGCACACAGGGCACATGCCCCGCTTGCCCCCCCTAGCTACGCCCCTGCTTACCAAATTGGGTAATGAATGCTTGACGTCATGTTTTTCTGTTAATTCTATTTCTCCCCCTGAGGAGGTGAACACGCTACCTGAGTTTGTTCAGGACTTCGCTGATGTTTTTTCTAAAATGGCCTCTTTGTACTGTTGTACATTGTTTTTATGGGTGGTAATTTTTAAAGTGTCTTGATCAACTGTGTTGTTTGTTTTCAATAAAGTTATTTTGTATTTTTCTAAGATACGATTGATTTGGTCTTATTATAGCATATAGGGATAACTTTTTGGAGTCTCTTTTGGTGGTAGGTCTGCTACCGGCAGTGCCTTCGTGGATTCAGGGTCCTCTGTTAATATCATGTCTGTGGAATTTGCTATGTCTCTTGCTATGCCTTTGATTGATTTGCCTAAACCTGTCCCTGTAGTAGGTATCGACTCCACTCCTCTTGCTAATGGTTATTTTACTCAGCATACCCCTGTTTTCGAACTCCTTGTTGGCTCCATGCATTTGGAGCAGTGCTCTGTACTGGTGATGCAGGGATTATCGTCCGATTTGGTTTTAGGCCTTCCCTGGTTGCAGTTGCATAATCCCACGTTTGACTGGAATACTGGGGAGCTTACCAAATGGGGTAATGAATGCTTGACGTCATGTTTTTCTGTTAATTCTATTTCTCCCCCTGAGGAGGTCAACACGCTACCTGAGTTTGTTCAGGACTTCGCTGATGTTTTCTCTAAGGAGGCCTCCGAAGTGTTACCTCCTCATAGAGAATACGATTGCGCTATCAATTTGGTACCAGGAGCTAAGCTCCCTAAGGGTAGGATATTTAATCTCTCTTGTCCCGAACGTGAAGCCATGAGAGAGCATATCCAGGAATGCCTGGCCAAGGGTTACATTCGCCCCTCTACTTCTCCGGTAGGTGCTGGCTTCTTCTTCGTAGGGAAGAAGGATGGTGGTCTTAGGCCATGCATTGACTACTTTAACTTGATTAAGGTCACTGTAAGGAACCAGTATCCCCTTCCTTTGATTCCTGATCTCTTCAATCAGGTTCAGGGGGCCCAATGTTTCTCTAAGTTTGATCTACGGGGGGCTTATAACCTTATCCGCATCAAAGAGGGGGATGAGTGGAAGACTGCGTTTAACACACCCAAAGGTCATTTCGAATACCTCGTCATGCCCTTTGGGTTGTGTAATGCTCCCGCGGTCTTCTAGAATTTCATAAATTAGATTTTAAGAGATTACCTGGGGGTATTTCTTGTAGTGTACCTTGATGACATACTTGTGTTTTCCAAGGACTGGTCCTCCCACATTGAGCATGTCAGGAAGGTGCTCCAGGTCCTTCGGGAAAACAAACTGTTTGCGAAGACCGAAAAATGTGTGTTTGGGGTGCAGGAGATACCATTTTTGGGTCAAATCCTCACTCCTCATGAATTCCGCATGGACCCCGCCAAGGTCCAGGCTGTGGCGGAATGGGTCCAACCTGCCTCCCTGAAGGCGTTACAGTGCTTCCTGGGGTTCGCTAATTATTACAGGAGATTTATTGCTAACTTCTCGGTCATCGCTAAGCCTCTTACGGACCTCACTCGCAAGGGTGCTGATCTCCGCTGGCCTCCTGCGGCTGTCCAGGCTTTTGAGGTCCTTAAGAAGTGCTTTATCTCGGCCCCGGTGTTGGTTCAGCCCAACCAAATGGAGCCATTTATCGTGGAGGTTGACGCGTCCGAGGTGGGAGTGGGGGCTGTCTTGTCCCAGGGTACCAGGTCTCTCACCCATCTCCGTACCTGTGCCTACTTCTCCAGGAAGTTTTCGCCCACTGAGAGTAACTATGATATTGGCAACCGCAAACTCTTAGCCATTAAATGGGCATTTGAAGAGTGGCGCCACTTCCTGGAGGGGGCTAGGCACCAGGTAACGGTCCTTACTGACCGCAAGAATCTGGTTTTCCTAAAATCTGCCAGGAGGCTAAACCCGAGACAAGCTTGATGGGCGATATTTTTTACCAGATTCAATTTTTTGGTTACCTATAGGGCTGGGTCTAAAAATATTAAGGCTGATGCACTGTCGCGTAGCTTCATGGCCAGCCCTCCTTCGGAGGAAGATCCTGCTTGTATTTTGCCTCCAGGTATGATCTTTTCCTCTATTGATTCTGATTTAGTCTCTGAAATTGCTGCTGATCAAGGTTCAGCTCCCGGGAACCTTCCTGAGAACAAGCTGTTTGTTCCCCTGCAATTCCGGCTAAGGGTACTTAGGGAAAATCATGACTCCGCACTATCTGGTCATCCAGGCATCCTAGGTACCAAGCACCTCATTGCCAGAAACTATTGGTGGCCTGGGTTGCCTAAAGACGTTAAGGCCTACGTCGCCGCTTGTGAGGTTTGTGCTAGGTCCAAGACTCCCAGGTCCCGACCAGCGGGCTTACTACGTTCTTTGCCCATTCCCCAGAGACCTTGGACCCATATCTCCATGGATTTTATCACCGATTTGCCTCCATCTCAAGGCAAGGCGGTGGTGTGGGTTGTAGTAGACCACTTCAGTAAGATGTGCCACTTTGTGCCCCTCAAAAAACTACCCAATGCTAAGACGTTAGCTACCTTGTTTGTCAAACACATCCTGCGTCTCCATGGGGTCCCTGTCAATATTGTTTCTGACAGAGGGGTACAATTTGTTTCTTTGTTTTGGAGAGCCTTCTGTAAAAAGTTGGAGATTGATCTGTCCTTCACCTCTGCCTTCCATCCTGAAACTAATGGCCAAACTGAGAGGACTAATCAATCTCTAGAACAATATTTAAGGTGTTTTATCTCTGACTGTCAATATGATTGGGTCTCATTCATTCCCCTAGCCGAATTTTCCCTTAATAACCGGGTCAGTAACTCGTCAGGGGTCTCCCCCTTTTTCTGTAATTTTGGGTTTAATCCACGGTTCGCCTCCGTTTCACCTGGTAGTTCCAACAATCCCGAGGTAGAGGTCGTTTATCGGGAACTGTGCACAGTCTGGGCCCAGGTTCAGAAGAACCTAGAGGTGTCCCAGAGCATACAAAAAACTCAGGCAGATAGAAGACGTTCTGCTAACCCCTTGTTTATGGTCGGGGATCTGGTGTGGCTATCGTCAAAGAACTTGCGCCTTAAAGTCCCGTCCAAGAAGTTTGCTCCCCTGTTTATAGGGCCGTACAAGGTCATTGAAGTCCTAAATCCTGTCTCCTTCCGACTGGATTTGCCCCCATCTTCTCGAGTACACGACGTGTTTCATGCCTCCCTCCTTAAACGCTGCTCCCCGTCCTTGGCTCCCTCGAGGAAACCTCTTGTCCCCGTTCTAACCCCTGAGGGGGTAGAATTCGAGGTGGCCAAGATTATGTACAGCAAGATGGTCCAAGGCTCCCTCCAGTACCTGGTCCATTGGAGAGGATACGGGCCTGAGGAGAGGACTTGGGTACCCGCCCGGGATGTTCACGCTGGGGTATTGGTCAGGAGGTTCCACCTTCATTTCCCCAATAAACCAGGTCCATCTAGAAAGGGTCCGGTGGCCCCTCATAAAAGGGGGGGTACTGTTAAGTATCTGCCAGGCACAGCTTCTGTATCCACGCCCATAGGTAATCAGTCTGCACCTGCTTCTATGTTTGTGAGACTGACTCCATCTTCCACCACTCAGGATGGCAGGCTTAGGAGTGGGAGAGCCTATCACAGACTGGCCAGACGGAGCTAGCTCCCGCCCTCTGTCTATTTATACCTGCCTTTCCTGTTCCTCCTTGCTTGTGATTCTTCTCTGTTGGTTTCCTGGCCCTGCTGCAGCTTCTTGAACCATTTGACCCTGCTTCATATTGACCCTGGCTTACTGACTACTCTCCTGCTCTGCGTTTGGTACCTCGTACACTCCTGGTTTGACTCGGCTTGTTCACTACTCTCCTGCTCTGCGTTTGGTACCTCGTACACTCCTGGTTTGACTCGGCTCGTTCACCACTCTTGTTGCTCACGGTGTTGCCGTGGGCAACTGCCCCTTTTCCCTTGCTTCTGTGTACCCTTGTCTGTTTGTCTGTCGTGCACTTATTGAGCGTAGGGACCGTCTCCCAGTTGTACCCCATCGCCTAGGGCGGGTCGTTGCAAGTAGGCAGGGACTGAGTGGCGGGTAGATTAGGATTCACTTGTCTGTTTCCTTACCCCCATCATTACAACAAGAACCAAGCTCAGTACATACAGTGAAGGAAATAAGTATTTGATCCCTTGCTGATTTTGTAAGTTTGCCCACTGTCAAAAGTCATGAACAGTCTAGAATTTTTAGGCTAGGTTAATTTTACCAGTGAGAGATAGATTATATAAAAAAAAAAAAGAAAATCACATAGTCAAAATTATATCTATTTATTTGCATTGTGCACAGAAAAATAAGTATTTGATCCCCTACCAACCATTAAGAGTTCAGCCTCCTCCAGACCAGTTACACGCTCCAAATCAACTTGGTGCCTGCATTAAAGAAAGCTCTTAAATGGTCACCTGTATAAAAGACTCCTGTCCACAGACTCAATTAATCAGTCTGACTCTAACCTCTACAACATGGGCAAGACCAAAGAGCTTTCTAAGGATGTCAGGGACAAGATCATAGACCTGCACAAGGCTGGAATGGGCTACAAAACCATAAGTAAGACGCTGGGTGAGAAGGAGACAACTGTTGGTGCAATAGTAAGAAAATGGAAGACATACAAAATGACTGTCAATCGACATCGATCTGGGGCTCCATGCAAAATCTCACCTCGTGGGGTATCCTTGATCCTGAGAAAGGTGAGAGCTCAGCCGAAAACTACACGGGGGGAACTTGTTAATGATCTCAAGGCAGCTGGGACCACAGTCACCAAGAAAACCATTGGTAACACATTACGCCGTAATGGATTAAAATCCTGCAGTGCCCGCAAGGTCCCCCTGCTCAAGAAGGCACATGTACAGGCACATGTACAGGCCCGTCTGAAGTTTGCAAATGAACATCTGGATGATTCTGAGAGTGATTGGGAGAAGGTGCTGTGGTCAGATGAGACTAAAATTGAGCTCTTTGGCATTAACTCAACTCGCCGTGTTTGGAGGAAGAGAAATGCTGCCTATGACCCAAAGAACACCGTCCCCACTGTCAAGCATGGAGGTGGAAACATTATGTTTTGGGGGTGTTTCTCTGCTAAGGGCACATGACTACTTCACCGCATCAATGGGAGAATGGATGGAGCCATGTACCGTCAAATCCTGAGTGACAACCTCCTTCCCTCCACCAGGACATTAAATATGGCTCATGGCTGGGTCTTCCAGCACAACAATGACCCGAAACATACAGCCAAGGCAACAAAGGAGTGGCTCAAAAAGAAGCACATTAAGGTCATGGAGTGGCCTAGCCAGTCTCCAGACCTTAATCCCATCGAAAACTTATGGAGGGAGCTGAAGATCCGAGTTGCCAAGCGACAGCCACGAAATCTTAATGATTTACAGATGATCTGCAAAGAGGAGTGGGCCAAAATTCCATCTAACATGTGTGCAAACCTCATCATCAACTACAATAAAATGTCTGACTGCTATGCTTGCCAACAAGAGTTTTGCCACCAAGTATTAAGTCTTGTTTGCCAAAGGGATCAAATACTTATTTCTCTGTGCACAATGCAAATAAATATATATAATTTTGACAATGTGATTTTCTGTTTTTTTTTTTTTAGATAATCTATCTCTCACTGGTAAAATTAACCTAGCCTAAAAATTCTAGACTGTTCATGTCTTTGACAGTGGGCAAACTTATAAAATCAGCAAGGGATCAAATACTTATTTCCTTCACTGTATATACAACACCAGAACCCAGCTCAGTACATATATACAACACCAGAACCAAGCTCAGTACATAAATACAGTAAAGGGAACAAAGCTCAGTACATAAATACAGCACCAGAACAAAGCTCAGTACATATATACAGCACCAAAACAAAGCTCAGTAAATATATACAACACCAAAACCAAGCTTAGTACCTAAATACAATACCAGAACCAAGTTCAGTACATATATACAGCTGAAAAGAAAAATGAGAAACTGATAGACCAACCAGCACACTTTGGGTAAAAATAAATACAAGATAAGGCTGTATTAAACAATTTATATAAAATGTATTTATAATTAAGATTTTTTTTTTTTTAAATATAATAATATAAATTACATTATCCATGCACAATTGTCAGATTTATGGAAATTCATCGTGCATAGAAATGGATTACTAACATTCATAGAAATGAATTGCTAACAAAGATGCAAGAGCTATTGCGATATACCGACATATATACAGCACCAGAACAAAGTAAAGAACTTATATACAGCACCAGAACAAAGCTCAGTACATATATATAGCACCAGAACCAAGCGCAGTACATATATACGATCAATAGGAGGAATGCCTGCAGGCAAACAGAACCCTTTTTCCCGACCACTCAATCATAGTATAGAATAAGGTTTACATTTTTAATTTTTATTAGGCTACGTGTAGCAAAGGACAGACCACATATATATAACTTTAAAACTGTCACTGCCTGAAGCCAGAGTGGAAAGTAGTACGCTGAGAGATCCAGCAGAGTATTGAATCACCCAGAGATGGATGCTGGCCGACTCACAAGGAGTCAGTTACAGCCAGCAAGCATCATATGACTTGTTTGAAAAGTGAATTCGGCCAAGGCAGGAAATGAAAAAACATAAAGCCCCCCCGACATGTTTCGCTATCTAGTAGCGTCCTCAGGGGTACACGGGGCTAATGGCGACGCGGCGAGAAATCTAATCCTCTTATGGGGATGTGAGATGATGTGGGTAGGGGGCGGGTATGATGCCAAACCACCAATCAGGTGGAGCAAGACGCAGCAACCATCGGGACGAACGATCCGACCAATCGAAGCCACTGTTACAGGAGGCCAATGGGAGGCAGCAGGCCGCGCAGGCGCACTGCCGAAACGGCCAAGTCAGTTCAAAAGAAGCGCGCATGCGCAGTTAACCAAAGCAGGGACTTAGAAAAAATAATAGAAAAAACACAGATGTGACAGGTCGGCGCAGGCGCCGTAGCCGTCGCATAGGATATAATACAAGTGACAATAGTATCCCCCGGCATAATGCTAGAGTAGGCGCTCAGTCAGGACTGCATAAACAGTCCAGGTCGGCGCACCTGTACGATAGAAGCTACTGTCACAGGAGGTCAATGGAAGGCAGCAGACCGCGCAGGCGCACTGCCGATACGGCCAAATTAGCTCAAAGAGAGCGCCCATGCGCAGTAAACGATAGTAGGGACTTAGAAAAATAATAAAAAAGACAGAAATGTGACAGGTCGGCGCAAGCGCCGTAGCCGTCACATAGAACTTAGTGCAGTTAGAAGTAATATCCCCCGTCATAGTGCTGAAGCAGGCGCTCGGTCAGGACCGTCCAGACGGTCCAGGTCAGCGCACCCGCGCAACAGATAGGAGGAAGGACTCGGATAATAAACAGGTCAATCAAGGCACTGCAAATAATTAACATAGATGTCCCCTTGAGCTAAAGCCAGTTATAATGGCCAACTCCCACCATAGCATCCTAGCATATATGTATAAATATGCAAATATCGGTGATAGGCACACCCAGACCCCCATCAGAACATGTGGAACCATGAAAAAATAATAATAATAAATAAATGAAAATAAAAATAATAATGATAATAAATAAAAAAATATATAAATATACAATGATGAATAGATAAATAAATAAATAATACCGGTCGCCATATTGTAAAAAACATACATGGTCAAAATGGTAGGTAGATAAATAAGGATAAATGAACCATAATATATAAGGGTACAGCCACTCTATTGAGAGAGGCTATGATGAACATGGATAAGGCAATTTATATAGACCAAAAACCAACTAATCGTAACACAATACAAACAATAGAAACATCCATACAGAGCGTAAATGGAAATGACAAGAACGGTCAAAGAAAGGTACTATAAGTAAAACCCTCATTGAGGCCTAAATCGCCTTATCCATGTTCATCATAGCCTCTCTCAATAGAGTGGCTGTACCCTTATATATTATGGTTCATTTATCCTTATTTATCTACCTACCATTTTGACCATGTATGTTTTTTACAATATGGCGACCGGTATTATTTATTTATTTATCTATTCATCATTGTATATTTATATATTTTTTTATTTATTATCATTATTATTTTTATTTTCATTTATTTATTATTATTATTTTTTCATGGTTCCACATGTTCTGATGGGGGTCTGGGTGTGCCTATCACCGATATTTGCATATTTATACATATATGCTAGGATGCTATGGTGGGAGTTGGCCATTATAACTGGCTTTAGCTCAAGGGGACATCTATGTTAATTATTAGCAGTGCCTTGATTGACCTGTTTATTATCCGAGTCCTTCCTCCTATCTGTTGCGCGGGTGCGCTGACCTGGACCGTCTGGACGGTCCTGACCGAGCGCCTGCTTCAGCACTATGACGGGGGATATTACTTCTAACTGCACTAAGTTCTATGTGACGGCTACGGCGCTTGCGCCGACCTGTCACATTTCTGTCTTTTTTATTATTTTTCTAAGTCCCTACTATCGTTTACTGCGCATGGGCGCTCTCTTTGAGCTAATTTGGCCGTATCGGCAGTGCGCCTGCGTGGTCTGCTGCCTTCCATTGACCTCCCTTGACAGTAGCTTCTATCGTACAGGTGCGCCGACCTGGACTGTTTATGCAGTCCTGACTGAGCGCCTACTCTAGCATTATGCCGGGGGATACTATTGTCACTTGTATCATATCCTATGCGACGGGAACGGCGCCTGCGCCGACCTGTCACATCTGTGTTTTTTCTATTATTTTTTCTAAGTCCCTGCTTTGGTTAACTGCGCATGCGCGCTTCTTTTGAGCTGACTTGGCAGTTTCGGCAGTGCGCCTGCGCGGCCTGCTGCCTCCCATTGGCCTCCTGTAACAGTGGCTTCTATTGGTCGGATCGTTCGTCCCGATGGTTGCTGCGTCTTGCTCCACCTGATTGGTGGTTTGGCATCATACCCGCCCCCTACCCACGTCATCTCACATCCCCATAGGAGGATTAGCTTTCTCGCCACGTCGCCATTAGCCCCGTGTACCCCTGAGGACGCTACTAGATAGCGAAACATGTCGGGGGGGCTTTATGTTTTTTAATTTCCTGCCTTGGCCGAATTCACTTTTCAAACAAGTCATATGATGCTTGCTGGCTGTAACTGACTCCTTGTGAGTCGGCCAGCATCCATTTCTGGGTGATTCAATACTCTGCTGGATCTCTCAGCGTACTACTTTCCACTCTGGCTTCAGGCAGTGACAGTTTTAAACTTATATATATGTGGTCTGTCCTTTGCTACACGTAGCCTAATAAAAATTAAAAATTTAAACCTTATTCTATACTATGATTGGGTGGTCAGGAAAAAGGGTTCTGTTTGCCTGCAGGCATTCCTCCTATTGATCATATTTATTGTACCTGCCGACTACCCAGGGTCACAATTGTTTTCTGTCTCAGTACATATATACAGCACCAGAACAAAGCTCAGTACATATATATAGCACCAGAACCAAGCGCAGTACATATATACAGCACCAGAACAAAGCGCAGTACATAAATACAACACCAGAACCAAGCTCAGTACATATATACAGCACCAGAACAAAGCTCAGTACATATATACAACACCAGAACAAAGCTCAGTATATATACACTAGTCCTTCTCAAAGAATTAGAATATCATCAAAAGTTAATTGATTGAAGTAATTCAATTCAAAAAGTGTCTCTCATATATGATATAGATTCATTTTACACAGGGGGATCTATTTCCAGCATTTTCTTTCTTGTAATGTTGATGGTTATGGGAACAGTTAATGAAAACCCAACTAAAAAGTATGCCCAATATCTACCCTCAATACTTGGTCGGTGCTCCTTTTGCATGAATTACTTCATCAATGGTGTGGCATGGGGGCGATCAGCCTGTGGCACTGCTGAGGTGTTTTCGAAGCCCAGGTTGCTTTGATATCGGCCTTCAGCTCGTCTGCATTGTGGGGCCTGGTGTCTCTCCTCTTCCTTTTGACAATACCCTATAGATTCTCTGTGGGGTTTAGGTCAGGTGAGTTTGCTGGCCAATCAAGCACAGTGATACTGTGGTTATTAAACCAGGTATTGGCACTTTTGGCAGGGTGGGCAGGTGCCGAGTCCGGCTGGAATATGAAATCCGCATCTCCATAAAGCTGTCAGCAGAGGGAAGCATGAAGTGCTGGAAAATGTCCTGCTAGACGCTGCGCTGACTCTGGACTGGTATAACACAGTGGACCAACACCAGCAGATGACACGGCCCCCAAACCATCACTGACTGTGGAAACTGCACACTGGACCGCAAGACACTTGGATTGACGCCTCTCCACTCTCCCTCCAGACTCTGGGACCGAGATTTCCAAATGAAATGCAAAATTTACTTTGTGAAGTTTCTACAGTCAGTGATGAAGCAACCTGGGCTTCCATAACAGCTCAGCAGTGCAACTGGCTGATCGCCTCCATACCACGCCGCATTGATAACAACTCAGCAGTGCCACAGTGCCCCCATGCCACGCCATTGATGCAGTAATTCATGCAGAGTCGGTGCTCATTTTCTAAATTGGGCTCATACAATATTCCAATTTTCTGAGACACTAAATTTTGAGTTTTCATTAACTGTTCCCATAATCATCATCATCAACATTAAAAGAAAAGAAATGCTGGAAATAGATCCCTCTGTGTGTAATGAACCTTTATAATATATGAGAGACACTTTTTGAATTTAATTATATATGTTTTGAGCTTGGTTGTTCTGATATATACAGTGGAGGAAATAAGTATTTGATCCCTTGCTGATTTTGTAGGTTTGCCCACTGTCAAAGACATGAACAGTCTAGAATTTTTAGGCTAGGTTAATTTTACCAGTGAGAGAAAGATTATATAAAAAAAAAAACGAAAATCACATTGTCAAAATTATATATATTTATTTGCATTGTGCACAGAGAAATAAGTATTTGATCCCTTTGGCAAACAAGACTTAATACTTGGTGGCAAAACCCTTGTTGGCAAGCACAGCAGTCAGATGGTTTTTGTAGTTGATGATGAGGTTTGCACACATGTTAGATGGAATTTTGGCCCACTCCTCTTTGCAGATCATCTGTAAATCATTAAGATTTCGAGGCTGTCGCTTGGCAACTCGGATCTTCAGCTCCCTCCATAAGTTTTCGATGGGATTAAGGTCTGGAGACTGGCTAGGCCACTCCATGACCTTAATGTGCTTCTTTTTGAGCCACTCCTTTGTTGCCTTGGCTGTATGTTTCGGGTAATTGTCGTGCTGGAAGACCTAGCCACGAGCCATTTTTAATGTCCTCGTGGAGGGAAGGAGGTTGTCACTCAGGATTTGACAGTACATGGCTCCATCCATTCTCCCATTGATGCGGTGAAGTAGTCCTGTGCCCTTAGCAGAGAAACCTTGCGGGCACTGCAGGATTTTAATCCATTACGGCGTAATGTGTTACCAATGGTTTTCTTAGTGACTGGGGTCCCAGCTGCCTTGAGATCATTAACAAGTTACCCCCATGTAGTTTTCGGCTGAGCTCTCACCTTCCTCAGGATCAAGGATACCCCACGAGGTGAGATTTTGCATGGAGCCCCAGATCGATATCGATTGACAGTCATTTTGTATGTCTTCCATTTTCTTACTATTGCACCAACAGTTGTCTCCTTCTCACCCAGCGTCTTACTTATGGTTTTGTAGCCCATTCCAGCCTTGTGCAGGTCTATGATCTTGTCCCTGACATCCTTAAAAAGCTCTTTGGTCTTGCCCATGTTGTAGAGGTTAGAGTCAGACTGATTCATTGAGTCTGTGGACAGGAGTCTTTTATACAGGTGACCATGTAAGAGCTGTCTATAATGCAGGCACCAAGTTGATTTGGAGCGTGTAACTGGTCTGGAGGAGGCTGAACTCTTAATGGTTGGTAGGGGATCAAATACTTATTTCTCTGTGCACAATGCAAATAAATATATATAATTTTGACAATGTGATTTTCTTTTTTTTTCTTTATATAATCTATCTCTCACTGGTAAAATTAACCTAGCCTAAAAATACTAGACTGCTCATGACTTTGACAGTGGGCAAACTTACAAAATCAGCAAGGGATCAAATACTTATTTCCTCCACTGTATGTACTGAGCTTTGTTCTGGTGCTGTAATTATGTACTGAGCTTGTTTCTGATGCTGTATTTAACCCCTTCGCGCTCAGGTCAGTACTATTACGTCCTGTTGAGCGCATCGTTCGCGCTCAGCTCAGTAATAGTACTGACCTGAGTTAACACGGCGCCATCTTTCCACGGCGCGTGTCTGAGCTGTGATACCTGCTGTTTTAATTTAGTGACTCACCGGTGACGACTTCTCAGATTCGTTCTTTTTCTTTTTACTTTTCCATCTGGTCCCGAACTCTGATGACTCCTGGCCATGACCCATTTCTGCTGAAATGAGTCAATTTGCTCAATCAGATGTCTTCAGAAGCTCACTTTTTCAACATTTCTGCACCTATAAACGAAGAGCAAATTCTTATGGTGCCACACTCTATGCCACTAAAGATAATAGTATCATACAAAGTGTCCCCGAATATAATAGTGCTACACACTGTGCCCCTGAATATAATAGTACCATACACTGTACCCCTGATTATAATAGTACCATACACTGTGCCCATGAATAAAATTGTGTCAAACACTGTAAAGTAATGCACCACACACGGTGCCTCCTGTAGATAGTGCCCCTCATAGAGCCCCCTGTAGATAGTGCCCCTCATAGAGCCCCCTGTAGATAGTGCCCCTCATAGAGCTCCCTGTAGATAGTGCCCCCCATAGAGCCCTCTGTAGATAGTGCTCCCAGTAGAGTCCTCTAGAGATAGTTCTCCCCATAGAGCCCGCTGTAGATAGTGCTCCCCTTAGAGCCTTCTGTAGGTAGTAGCGTTCCCTGCAGATAGTGCCCCATGTACCGTTCCCTGCAGACAGGGCCCACTGTAGCGTTCCCTGTAGATAGTGCCCCCTGTGGGATTCAGTGTAGCGTTCCCTGTAGGTAGAGCCCCCTGTGGCGTTCCCTGTAGATAGAGCCCCCTGTGGCGTTCCCTGTAGATAGTGCCCCCTGAGGCGTTCCCTGTAGATAAGAGTCCCTTTATAGTCCCCTGTAGTTAGTGTTCCCTATATAGTCCCCTGTAGTTAGTTCCCTATTTAGTCCCCTGTAGTTACTGTTACCTATGTATTGTCCCCTGTAGTTACTGTTCCCTATATAGTCCCCTGTAGTTACTGTTCCCTATATAGTCCCCTGTGGTTAGTGTTCCCTATATAGTCCCCTGTAGTTACTGTTCCCTATATAGTCCATGTAGCTACTGTTCCCTATATAGTCCCTGTAGCTACTGTTCCCTATATAGTCCCTGTAGCTACTGTTCCCTATATAGTCCCCTGTAGCTACTGTTCCCTATATTGTCCCCTGTAGTTACTGTTCTCTATATAGTCCCCTGTAGCTACTGTTCCCTATATAGTCCCCTGTAGCTACTGTTCCCTATATAGTCCCATGTAGCTACTGTTCCCTATATAGTCCCATGTAGCTACTGTTCCCTATATAGTTCCCTGTAGCTACTGTTCCCTATATAGTCTCCTGTAGTTACTGTTCCCTATATAGTCCCCTGTAGCTACTGTTCCCTATATAGTCCCCTGTAGCTACTGTTCCCAATATAGGCCCCTGTAGCTACTGCTACCTATGTATTGTCCCCTGTAGTTCATGTTCCCTATATAGTCCCCTGTAGCTACTGGGGCCTATATACAACGCTGCCCACGGTAGAAGGAAAAAAAATAATTTCTTACCTGTCCCGTTCCCGGCTCAATCCTCCAGCGGCTCCAGTCCTCCTTCAGCGGAACGATGCAGTGGTGCGATGACGCCATCTCCGACTGCATCATCACTAAAGCGCTGAATGGCGAGGCATCATGTGCCTCGCCAGGGCAGCGCTTGTGAACTCAATTGTATCCGCGTCCTAAGGACGCAAATACAATTGAGTGCAGGGGTCCGGCTCCGGCTTCCCTTTTCACCCGGTTCTGCGAACATTGGCACCCTGCAATCTCAGGGGGGCCGATGCAACGTCACAGGGGGCCACGCTCCCTGCTTCTAATGGCTTACATGTCATGGTCGCTTTTGACTGCGGCATCTAAGGGGTTAAACGAATGGGTTACATTGAAGTGTCGCCTGTTTCAAACAGCCGACATGCTGAAGTTATGGAGAAGGGGCCCAGCCAATGAGCCCGCTCCATACTCTGCCACCCGACCTCTGCCCTATATATACGGTGGATGTCCGGAAGGGATTAAAAAATAAAGCAGAGATTCATTAGGCTGCAATATACTTACCTGGACTACAATCCCCACTCTCCTCTATACATGCTCTCGTCCCAACCGCAGGTTGATGTCTTCTCCTGAGTCCTGTTCACCAGAATAGTATATAATCCGGCACATTCACTAATACTTCAGAGCGAGGTTGTTGTTAAATGTACTGTACGCCATATTACAGAAGATGGCGCTCCTTTATTGAGGAATATTCATCGCTAGGATTTCCTTCACAGGGCAAAGACTCAGTTCGCAGCACCAGCCCTGTAACTAAATACCCATGACAAGGAAGCTGGCATTTGGCACCCAGCACCATGACAGCCTAGATATGTACCAGTGCTATGCAAGAAAAAAAACATATAGTTCAAGGAGGAAAAATCTTACAAACACTTACCGGGGCAGATCTAGTTGATAATAATAGCAATTACAGGTGACTGGTGCAGACCTAGAAGATAATAATAACACAGGTGACCGGGGCAAATCTAGCAGATAATAGTACTTACAGATGACCGGGGAAGATCTAGCAAATAATAACACTTACAGGTGACCGGGGCAGATCTAGCAGATAATAATAACAACACTTACAGGTGACCGGGACAGATCTAGCAAATAATAGTACTTACAGATGACCGGGGGAGATCTAGCAAATAAGAACACTTACAGGTGACCAGGGCAGATTTAGCAGATAATAACACTTACAGGTGACCGGGGCAGATCTAGCAGATAATAACACTTATAGGTGACCGGGGCAGATCTAGCAGATAATAGTAACACTAACAGGTGACAGGGGCAAAACTAGCAGATAATAATAACACTTACGAGTGACTGGGGCAGATCTAGCAGATAATAATAACACTAACAGGTGACCGGGGCAGATCTAGCAGATAATAATAACACTTACAGGTGATGGGGCATATTTGGCAGATAATGATAACACTTACAGGTGACTGGGGCAGATCTAGCAGATAATAATTACACTCACAGGTGACCAGAGCAGATCCTGCAGATAATAATAACACCAACAGATGGCAGGGGCAGATCTAGCAGATAATAATAACACTCACAGGTGACCAGGGCAGATCTAGCAGATAATAGTACTTACAGATGACCGGGGCAGATCTAGCAAATAATAACACTTACAGGTAACCAGGGCAGATTTAGCAGATAAAAATAACACTTACAGGTGACCGGGGCAGATTTAGCAGATAATAACACTTACAGGTGACCGGGGCAGATCTATCAGATAATAGTAACACTAACAGCTGACAGGGGCAGATCGAGCAGATAATAATAACAGTCACAGGTGACTGGGGCAGATCTAGCAGATAATAATAACACTAACAGGTGACCGGGGCAGATCTAGCAAATAATACTAACATCAACAGATGACAGGGGCAGATCTAGCACATAATAATATTTACAGGTGACGGGGCAGATCTAGCAGATAATAATAACACTTACAGGTGATGGGGCATATCTGGCAGATAATAATAACAACACTTACAGGTGACCTGGGCAGATCTAGCAGATAATAGTACTTACAGATGACCGGGGCACATCTAGCAGATAATAACACTTACAGATGACCGGGGCACATCTAGCAGATAATAATAACAACACTCACAGGTGACTGGGGCAGATCTAGCAGATAATAATAACAACACTAACAGGTGATGGGGCAGATCTGGCAGATAATAATAACACATACAGGTGACTGGGGCAGATCTAGCAGATAATAATAACACTCACAGGTGCCCGGAGCAGATCTAGCAGATAATAATAACACCAACAGATGGCAGGGGCAGATCTAGCAGATAATATTAACACTTACAGGTGACCGGGGCAGATCTAGCAGATAATAACACTTACAGGTGACTGGGGCAGATCTGGCAGATAATAATAACAACACTAACAGGTTTCAGGGGCAGATCTAGCACAGATCTGTGGCTTGAATAACAAGTGGTTTGTATATTAAGTGGAGTTCCAAAAACCGGAGTTCAAAAGAGGAGTTAAAGCCCAAGTAAGTGCTCTTCTACTTTATCTTTTTGATTAACACCTGTTCGCTGTTTTTTTGTAACTGGGATAATGGACAGCAAGATTGGAGGTTTTCTTCAGTGCACAGTTTGCCATATGTATGCACGACTGGAGCCGGAGTTCCAGGGTGAATATCTCTGTGGCAGATGTGACCATGTTGTTCACCTGGAAGCTCGTATTAGAGATCTGGAGGAGCAGAATGCAACACTGAGGAGGATAGACAATTTTGAACGGAGCTTGCTGCTCACAGAGCATGCAGTTAGTGGGTTACAACTGGAGGGTGAAGACATGGGTGAGCAGGATCAGGTAAATAGCTGGGTTAATGTAGTTAGGGGCAGTAGAAAGGGGTCAAAGACAAGGAAGGCCAATCCGGTTTCTGACATTCCAGGCAAAATTGCCAAGTTGGGTGATGATGCGAGGGTGTCAGTCTCAGAAATGGCAGCCCTAGTGGATACTGATCTCCCTAACAGCTGGGAGAACAGCCCAGCTAGTAGTCGGCGGGATGGTAATGCAGGTAAGCCAAGACAATTGATAGTCGTAGGGGATTCTATAATCAGGAAGACGGATAGAATTATTTGTCGCCAAGACCACCTGAACCGAATGGTTTGCTGTCTCCCTGGTGCCAGGGTTCGGCATGTGGTGGAACGGGTGGACAAATTGCTGGGAGGGGCTGGTGATGATCCAGCTGTCGTGGTCCATGTCGGTACCAACGACAGAATAAATGGTAGGTGGAGGAGCCTTAAGAATAATTTTAAAGAACTAGGCTACAAGCTGAAGGGAAGGACCTCCAAGGTTGTATTCTCAGGAATACTGCCTGTGCCATGCGCATCACAGGAAAGACAGCGGGAGCTTAGGGAGTTAAATGCATGGCTGAAGTCTAGAAGAGGCTGGACGCAGCCTGCAGGGCTTAAGGGGAAGCCTCCATGACCTCCCTGGTAGGGAAAGGGTTAATAGGTAAGGGAGAGTTGGAGGGAGAGTTAGGAGGAGGTGGAGGAGGGATAAGGAGGAGTCAGGGGGCCGTTGCTGGGCTTCCCGCTGTTTTCGGCATTGAGCCGGAAGCAGCGGGAGAAGTAACACAGGGAGAGACAAGCTCCCCGTTGCCCGCGCTACTCCCTATGTCGGAGGCATTATTATTAGAGCGGCTGCGCGCCGCTGCTGTGCACCACGGTCCCGGATGGCTGGAGGAGACCGTGGCTGCATTAACTAGGATCCCGGACGCCGTTTCGCCACGTCAGGCCCGGCGTTCGGGGTCTGTTGCAGAGGACAGGCTCCCCTCCCCCGGCCCCCTTCCTAGCCTTACTATGGCGGCGGGGGGGGAGTCGGCAACAACCGCTCCTGATCGGAGCAGGCAAAGAGTGTTGCCAGGGGTGACGGCGACTCAGGCCGGGTCGACCCGTCCCTCCCGGCGGTCCCGACCTCCAGAGCGCCTCAGTCCTGAGGCAGTCCCGCGGACACGGCGTCGCAGAGGGAGCCCGATCACGGACGCTGCAGGCCAGGCAGCTGGGAGGACCGCCTCTTCCCAGGCCCTGCGTCCTGGCAGGAATCCCAAGCCGCGACGGGGTCCGGCGGTATGCAGGGAGTCGCAGGCCGGGCTCCCTGTCACCCCTCCCCCATCGGATGGAAGATTCGGAGGACAAGGTACGGCCGCCCCGCCTGGTGATGTTCCGGCCAGGGGGCAGGCTTCTTCAGGATCATCGAGACGGACGCCTAGATCTACAGCGACGTCGAGGCAACAGGTCCGGTCGGAAGTCTGGGTTCCAGCGGTCGGGCGGCAGGTTGCCGGCCCATCGGTCAGCGCTTCATCATCTCCGTTCCGAAGATGTCGGTGGGATGGCCAGTCGTCTGCGAGAGAGGAGCTGGAGGAAGGTGAACTGGACGCGTATCGTCGAGGTCAGGATGGTCCGGCTGACGGGAACACAGCGCCTGTGCAGCCCGGTGAGTGTATAACTCCATCATTGTCATATCCAGCGATTTTTATGTCGGGTGTCGGCGGGGGGGTTGCTAGCGTCGCATCGGTGGCCGGTAGTGGCGCGGGCGGGCGTGATGGCGCGGGTCTGGCAGATTTAGTGGGTTGCTTGAGAGAGCTGGTCGGGCGCCTAGATAGGGCGGTGGCGCCGGTAGTCACGGAAGTGTCCCGGCGGTAGTTTGGGAGGGTCCCAGGGACGTGGGATTGTTACAAGCGCGGCCCGTGACGGCGGTTAGAGAGGCGGTCGCGGTGTCGGTACAGACCGAGGCGCAAAAAGATGGCGATCGGGTGCGTATTGATGATCGTGCTCGTGGGGAGGTGTATGTTTGTTTCGAAGGTCCGTTGGGGGCGCATTTAAAGCAGGAGGTGCGTGAGCGGATCTGGAAGGACGAATATGTTGAGATTTTTTCTCTCTTGCCGCTCGCTAAATTTAATTTGGATAAGAGCAAGCGGGACGAGAGTAAAAAGGACGAGGAGGAACGGCGGCGGTATAGGCTTATCCCGCAGACGTTCGTTAATTGGTCGCAGGCGTTCGCCATATTAGCCAGTGTGATAGGGGAAAAGGCGCCGGAAAATTGTTTGGCGTTGTTTTGTTATTTTGATGCCATTGGGGAGGCTCATAGGGCGTATGGGGATCAGGCGTGGCTGCGATACGATGAGCAATTCCGTCAGCGGAAAGCGGTTCGGCCGGCGATTCGGTGGGACCAGAAGGATATTGCTCTCTGGTTACGGGTTACGGCTCCGGTTAGGCAGTCCTTTCCCGGGAGCGCCGGCCAAGGAGGCCAGTCTAGTCAGGTTGGACAAGGCGGCGGGGGAAAGGCGGGGTTTTGCTGGCAATTTAATGAAGGCCAGTGTAAGTTCGGGGCCACGTGCAAGTTCAAGCACGTGTGTTCCGAGTGTAATGGTGCATCACACGGGGCGGCAAAATGTATGCGTAAAAAGAGGTCAGGGAACCAGTCCTCCGCGGCTGGTCAAGGGGGTGTCACCGGTGAGGGTGGAAAAGATGGCCCCTTATCTAAATGAGTATCCGGATAGGGCGGCGGCTAAATTGCTTTACGAGGGGTTTTGTGTTGGTTTCGTTATTCCTCCGCCTCCTTATGAGGTGCCGGTTACGCGGAGGAATTTAAAATCGGCTTACTTGCATGCCAAGGTCGTGTCGGACAAATTGTTAAAAGAAGTTTCGTTGGGTCGCATGTCGGGGCCTTTTGTTGATTCGCCAGTAAAAGATTTAGTTGTGTCCCCGTTGGGTATTGTTCCTAAGCGCGAGCCCGGAAAATTTCGTTTAATTCAACACTTATCGTATCCCAAGGGTTCGTCGGTAAATGACGGGATAGATCACGAGTTGTGCTCCGTAGTTTATACCTCATTCGATAAGGCGGTGGGTTTAGTGCGGGCTGCGGGTCCGGGCGCGCTGCTAGCAAAAACCGACATCGAGGCGGCGTTCAGGTTGTTGCCAGCTCATCCAGAAAGCCAACGGCTGTTGGGCTGTTTTTGGAATGGGGCTTTTTACGTGGATCGGTGCCTTCCGATGGGGTGTTCCCTTTCTTGTGCATACTTCGAGGCGTTTAGTAGCTTCGTGGAGTGGGTAACGAGGGGAGTATCCGGGGTCGACTCGTTGATCCATTACTTAGATGATTTCTTGTGCGTTGGGCCGGGGGGTTCGCCGGTTTGCGGTAATTTGCTTTATGCACTACAGAAGGTGGCGAGGGATTTTGGGATCCCTTTGGCGCCAGAAAAAACGGAGGGCCCGGTAGCGACGATTTGTTTTTTGGGAATTGAAATAGATTCGGTGGCAATGGAGTGTCGTCTCCCTGCGGATAAGCTGGGTGCTTTGAGGCTGGAGGTACGGCGGGCTTGTAGACTGAAGAAATTGACGCTGCGGGAGCTTCAGTCGCTGCTGGGGAAGTTGAATTTCGCCTGCCGGATTATGCCAATGGGGAGGGTGTTTGGTAGACGGTTGGCGGCGGCAACGGCGGGAGTGCGTGCGCCGCATCATTTTGTGCGGCTCAAGGAGGAGCACCTTCAGGTTTGGGATGACTTCTTGGGCCAGTACAATGGTCGCTCTCTGTGGATGGCCCCAGCGCAGGATACGAGTGATTTGAATATTTTTACGGATGCGGCTGGGGCGGGCAGTTTTGGGGCTTACGGGGGAGGTCCGTGGTGCGCAGGTCAATGGCCGGCTAGTTGGGTGTCCAGTGGACTCACGCGGAATCTGGCCCTGCTCGAGCTGTTCCCCATCGTGGTGGCGGCGACCATTTGGGGGGACAGGCTCAGGGATAAGAAGGTTCGTTTTTACTGCGACAACATGGGGGTGGTGCTGGCCATTAATAACATCACGGCGTCCTCTCCTCCGGTAGTTCAATTGTTGCGACATTTAGTGTTGGTGTGTTTGTCGTTGAACGCGTGGGTGGTGGCGGTGCATGTGCCGGGAGTACGGAATTGTATCGCTGATGCTCTTTCTCGCTCGCAGTGGGACCGGTTTCGGCAATTGGCACCGGGAGCGGAACGTCTCGGTTTGGCTTGTCCGGAACATCTTTGGGATCTGGTCTCGGTCCCGTAGAACAACTGGTACAAAGGTCTTTGGCGCGCACGACGTGGAGTGCTTATTCTGCTTGTTGGAGGCAGTGGGAGGAGTGGGTAAGAGAGTTGGGTGACGTCAATACGGATAGAGACAGGTTGGTGGCACTTTTGTACTGGTTAGGGGACGCCTGGGAGGCGGGGTTTTCAGTGGCAAAGGTGAACCGGTTCATATCTGCGGTGGCGTTTGGTTTTAAGTTGCGTGGCTTTCAGGATGTATCTAAGGAATTTCTGGTGCTACAGGCTTTGAAGGGGTTGCGCCGAGGTAGAGTGGAGGCGGATAGTAGAAGGCCTGTGTCGTTTGCTTTGCTTAGTTCGTTGGGCGGTTCATTAGCATCGGTCTGTCGTTCTTCAGACGAAAGGGATTTGTTTCGGTTAGCTTTTTCGTTAGCGTTCTTTGGGGCATAAAGAATAGGTGAGTTGGTGTCGCCAAGTACCAAACAGGCAGGGGGGCTGAGATCTGGGGAAGTGAGCTTATTCGCAGATCGGCTGGAGGTATGGTTGCGTCGGTCAAAAACTGACCAATTAGGGAAGGGTAAGCTGATAGTTTTGTTCGCCCTCCCGGGGTCGGTTATGTGCCCAGTAGAGTGCATGCAGGGTTTTAAGCCGCGAGCGGGGCCTCCAGATTTGCCTTTGTTACGTCATGTCGACGGGTCGTTTTTGTCCAGGTTTCAGTTTGGAGCTGTATTTAAAAAATGTCTGACGGCAGTTGGTGTTGCGGCGGGCTCATATTCATCTCATTCCTTCAGGATTGGCGCAGCAACTGAAGCGGGGCGCTGGGGTTTGGATGATGAAGGGGTTCGGCGCATTGGTCGTTGGGAGTCCAACAGATTTAAGTCCTATGTCCGCCCCCATTTGTTATGAGGTTTGTTGTTAACGCTTAAGAAATGTTTTATATGGTGGTGTCTAATTGTTTTTCTGTTTCAGATTCGCCTCCGTGTTTGGTGTGGTTGCTGGGTCATTCTTACGTGCACTGGGGGGCTTTGAGGGCGGACGTCCGCCCGGATGGTCGCCAGTTGCGCATTCCGCGACAGGATGCGGTTGTGCATTGGCTGGGATTTAGAGGTATGTCATGGAGCAGGGTGTTGGCGGAATTCCAGACATATGCCCGGCTTGATAGGGTTCCGGAGGTCTTAGTGTTGCACGTGGGTGGGAATGACTTAGGAGTCCGCCCCTTTCGTGAGTTGGTGCGGGACATCAAACACGATATGTTGTGTTTGTGGGTTTCTAATCCCAAGTTGGTGATAGTGTGGTCGGACATAGTACCGAGGAAACATTGGCGGTTGGCTAGGTCAGTGGAGAGAGTCAATAAGGCTCGCATTAAAGTTAATCGGGCGGTGTCCCGTTTTGTAGCAAAAAACGGGGGCATTTGCGTGCGGCACAGGGATTTGGAGTCGGGAGTGGGGAACTTCTGGAGGAGTGATGGGGTTCATCTGACCGAGGTTGGCATTGATCTTTGGAGCTTGGCGATAGCAGAAGGAATAGAAAGGGCGGTGGTGGTGTGGCGGAACTCACAGGCTTAAGGTGGTCAAGGCCTGTTTTGCTGTGGCGGGGGGAGTCCTTGAGGCCAGTCAGTACAAAATGGTGGGGGGGTCGCATCGGGGGTATGCGTCCCCCAAAAAAGGTACATGGTTGAAGACTTCATCGGGTGTTATCCCTTTGAAGTGGTCTTCTGGTGGAAGGTATATCACTTGAAGGCTTCATCGGGTGTTATCCCTTTGAAGTGGACTTCTAGTGGTCGGTATATCACTTGAGGGCTTCATCGGGTGTTATCCCTTTGAAGTGGACTTCTAGTGGTTGGAGCCATCTGCAGAGGTGAATGGTGCTTCCGAGCTGGTTGACGGCTGGAGGTAATTGGTGGTTTGCAGATGGCTAACTCGGTGTGTTCTTAAAAAAGGAATATCTGAAAGGGCTTCAAGGACTTCCTCTGCTCGGGTTAATGTTAACGTTAAAATTGTTATTTACTATTCTGACCCATGTTGGGTCATGTGAATTATTAGGAGGAATTCTCTGGTGGATTCCTAACTAGTTATCCGAATGTTTCGGATTTAAATTGTTTTTATAAAACTGTGAAATTAATAAACGGCTGCTGTGGCCATTTCACATCCAACCTCGGTGTCACGTGTCTTTCCTAAAGGTGGGGGTGGAGGGATAGGATGGGTAAGGGAAGGTTCATTAACACACGACTCTACTTAGGCAGGTCAAGAAGAGGCTGGACGCAGCCTGCAGGGCTTAAGGGGAAGCCTCCATGACCTCCCTGGTAGGGAAAGGGTTAATAGGTAAGGGAGAGTTGGAGGGAGAGTTAGGAGGAGGTGGAGGAGGGATAAGGAGGAGTCAGGGGGCCGTTGCTGGGCTTCCCGCTGTTTTCGGCATTGAGCCAGAAGCAGCGGGAGAAGTAACACAGGGAGAGACAAGCTCCCACCCTCCCGCCCTTGGTTTGTTACCCCTGTGGGTCTTTATGTACGTCTGTCTATGAGTGTTGTGTTTGATTTGTGTGCTTATTTAACATGTTTTTTCCTTTTTCCGGAGTAGGTTCTGTTGTCATGGCAGCTGGCGGGGGGAGTCCTTGAGGCCAGTCAGTACAAAATGGTGGGGGGGTCGCATCGGGGGTATGCGTCCCCCAAAAAAGGTACATGGTTGAAGACTTCATCGGGTGTTATCCCTTTGAAGTGGTCTTCTGGTGGAAGGTATATCACTTGAAGGCTTCATCGGGTGTTATCCCTTTGAAGTGGACTTCTAGTGGTCGGTATATCACTTGAGGGCTTCATCGGGTGTTATCCCTTTGAAGTGGACTTCTAGTGGTTGGAGCCATCTGCAGAGGTGAACGGTGCTTCCGAGCTGGTTGACGGCTGGAGGCAATTGGTGGTTTGCAGATGGCTAACTCGGTGTGTTCTTAAAAAAGGAATATCTGAAAGGGCTTCAAGGACTTCCTCTGCTCGGGTTAATGTTAACGTTAAAATTGTTATTTACTATTCTGACCCATGTTGGGTCATGTGAATTATTAGGAGGAATTCTCTGGTGGATTCCTAACTAGTTATCCGAATGTTTCGGATTTAAATTGTTTTTATAAAACTGTGAAATTAATAAACGGCTGCTGTGGCCATTTCACATCCAACCTCGGTGTCACGTGTCTTTCCTAAAGGTGGGGGTGGAGGGATAGGATGGGTAAGGGAAGGTTCATTAACACACGACTCTACTTAGGCAGGTCATGGTGTAGAGGAGAAGGATTTGGGTTCCTAGAGCACTGGGCTGACTTTTCATTGGGGTACAAACTGTATTCTGCAGATGATTTGCACCTAAATGGAAGGGGGTCCGCTGTGCTGGGGGAGAGAATTCTAGCTGGGGTGGCGGAGTATTTAAACTAGGGCTGAGGAGGGAGGTCAATGTAGAAAAAAAAGGGGTAGCCAGGTTAGAGAGGGGTCAGACTATATTGGTGGGGGGAGAAACAGAATGTGGGGAGAGGACTAGACAACAAGATAAGGAGATCCTTTCGTTACAAAACATGAGTGTAAATAAAAAGGACCGATTAATGTCAAATCACATTTCTGATAATAAAAGTGAAAAACTGACAGGCAAGTTAAAGTGTATGTTCACAAATGCCAGAAGTCTAGCAAGCAAAATGGGGGAGCTGGAGGCCTTGATACTGGAAGAAAATATAGATATAGTTGGTGTTGCTGAAACATGGCTGGACTCTTCACATGACTGGGCTGTAAATCTACAGGGTTTTACACTTTTTCGTAAAGACAGGACAAATAGGAAAGGTGGTGGTGTATGTCTGTATGTGAGAAGTGATATGAAGGCGAGTGTGAAAGAGACAATAGTGGGTGAAGACTGTGAGGAGGTTGAAACCTTGTGGGTGGAACTAGAAAGGGAGGTAAACACTGAAAACATTACTTTTGGTGTAATCTATAGACCCCCCAATATAACTGAGGAGATGGAAGGTCAGATATATAAACAGATGGAGCGGGCTGCACAGGCGGGTACTGTAGTGATAATGGGAGATTTTAATTTCCGGGATATTAATTGGTGTCATGGTTCGGCTTCAACTGCAAAGGGGAGACATTTCCTCAACCTGTTGCAGGAAAATTTTATGGGCCAGTTTGTGGAAGACCCGACTAGAGGTGAAGCTCTGTTGGATCTGGTCATTTCTAATAATGCAGATCTTGTTGGGAATGTCAATGTTCGTGAAAACCTCGGTAACAGTGATCACAATATAGTTACATTTTACCTATACTGTAAAAAACAAACGCAGGCAGGGAGGGCAAAAACATTTAATTTTAAGAAAGCCAATTTCCCCAGGATGAGGCTGCAATTCAGGATATAGACTGGGAAGAACTAATGTCAAATAATGGAACAAATGATAAATGGGAGATTTTCAAATCTACTTTGAGTTATTATAGTGCAAAATTTATTCCTACAGGTAATAAGTATAAACGACTCAAATTAAACCCCACATGGCTTACACCTTCTGTGAAAGGGGCAATACACGACAAAAAAAGGGCATTTGAAAAATACAAATCTGAGGGTACAGCTGTAGCCTTTGTAAAATATAAAGAGCTTAATAAAATCTGTAAAAATGTAATAAAATTAGCAAAAATACAAAATGAAAGGCAGGTGGCCAGGGATAGTAAAACAAATCCCAAAAAATTCTTCAAGCATATAAATGCAAAAAAGCCAAGGTCTGAACATGTAGGACCCCTAGATAATGGTAATGGGGAGTTGATCACAGGGGATCAAGAGAAGGCAGAGTTACTAAATGGGTTCTTTAGCTCTGTATATACAACAGAAGAAAGAGCAGCTGATGTAGCCGGTGCCAGTGCTGTTAATATATCAGTTGATATACTGAATTGGATGAATGTAGATATGGTCCAAGCTAAATTAAGTAAAATATATGTGCACAAGGCCCCGGGACCAGATGGGTTACACCCTAGAATTCTTAAAGAGCTTAGTTCAGTTATTTCTGTCCCCCTTTTCATAATATTCAGCGAATCTCTAGTGACTGGTATAGTGCCAAGGGACTGGCGCAGGGCAAATGTGGTGCCTATTTTCAAAAAGGGCTCTAGGTCTTCCCCGGGTAATTATAGACCAGTAAGCTTAACATCCATCGTGGGGAAAATGTTTGAGGGGCTATTGAGGGACTATATACAGGATTATGTGACAATAAATAGCATTATAAGTGACAGCCAGCACGGTTTTACTAAGGATAGAAGTTGTCAAACTAACCTAATCTGTTTTTATGAAGAGGTGAGCAGAAGTCTAGACAGAGGGGCCGCTGTGGATTTAGTGTTTTTGGACTTTGCAAAGGCATTTGACACTGTCCCCCATAGACGCCTAATGGGTAAATTAAGGACTATAGGTTTAGAAAATATAGTTTGTAATTGGATTGAGAATTGGCTCAAGGACCGTATCCAGAGAGTTGTGGTCAATGATTCCTTCTCTGAATGGTCACCGGTTATAAGTGGTGTACCCCAGGGTTCAGTGCTGGGACCACTATTATTCAACTTATTTATTAATGATATAGAGGATGGGATTAATAGCACTATTTCTATTTTTGCAGATGACACCAAGCTATGTAATATAGTTCAGACTATGGAAGATGTTCATGAATTACAGGCAGATTTAAACAAACTAAGTGTTTGGGCGTCCACTTGGCAGATGAAGTTTAATGTAGATAAATGTAAAGTTATGCATCTGGGTACCAACAACCTGCATGCATCATATGTCCTAGGGGGCGCTACACTGGCGGATTCACTTGTTGTGAAGGATCTGGGTGTACTTGTAAATCATAAACTCAATAACAGCATGCAGTGTCAATCAGCTGCTTCAAAGGCCAGCAGGATATTGTCGTGTATTAAAAGAGGCATGGACTCACGGGACAGGGATGTAATAATGCCACTTTACAAAGCATTAGTGAGGCCTCATCTAGAATATGCAGTCCAGTTCTGGGCTCCAGTTCATAGAAAGGATGCCCTGGAGTTGGAAAAAATACAAAGAAGAGCAACGAAGCTAATAAGGGGCGCGGAGAATCTAAGTTATGAGGAAAGATTGAAAGAATTAAACCTATTTAGCCTTGAAAAAAGACGACTAAGGGGGGACATGATTAACTTATATAAATATATGAATGGCACATACAAAAAATATGGTGAAATCCTGTTCCTCGTAAAACCCCCTCAAAAAACAAGGGGGCACTCCCTCCGTCTGGAGAAAAAAAGGTTCAAGCTGCAGAGGCGACAAGGCTTCTTTACAGTAAGAACGGTGAATTTATGGAATAGCCTACCGCAGGAGCTGGTCACAGCAGGGACAGTAGATGGCTTTAAAAAAGGGTTAGATAATTTCCTAGAACAAAAAAATATTAGCTCCTATGTGTAGAAATTTTTCCTTCCCTATTCCCTTCCCTTGGTTGAACTTGATGGACATGTGTCTTTTTTCAGCCGTACTAACTATGTAACTATGTAACTATGTAACTATAATAACACTGAGGGTATGTTCACATGTAGTGTTTTTTGGCCGTAAAAGGCCCAAAAAACGTCCGAAAGATCGGAAGCAGAACGCTTCCAAACATCTGCCCATTGGTTTCAATGGGAAAACGGCGTTCTGTTCTGTTTTTTGAAAAACGACTGGGAAATAGTACATGTCACTTCTTCAGCCGTTTTTGGAGCCGTTTTTCATAGACTCTATAGAAAAACAGCAGTTAAAAACGCAGCGAAAAATGCTCCTTTGATTAAAAAATGTCTGAAAATCAGCTCTGTGTTTTCAGACGTTTTATTATTTGGTGTGTGCACATACCCTTACAGATGACAGGGGCATATCTATCAGATCTGAAATTTGATTAACTAACTTGTGGTGTTCTATTTACTTAGTTGAGTTGTTGTGTGGTGGTCTTTGTTGCTGTTGTTCTGTAGTGGGGGACGTGGGCCACAGACAAGGTGGTTTAGCCTGGCAGCATGGGTGCTGTTGGACTGGTGTACCCGTTTGCAATGAGTATGGCTGAAGCACCTGAACTCAATAATTAGAATGGGTGTCCACATACTTTTGGCCATTTAGTGAATATTCAATGTGAATCAGCAGAAAACATGGGGAAGTACAAAGCTGTTTAAACTTCTGATACACAAGGATGATTTCAGACTACCTCAGACTTTCCTCACAAAGTGCAGATAAGCTGTAGTCACTGATCATAGCGGTGCTAGTACAAGAAGCAGCCATCACTGATGAAAATACATGACAGGTAAGCAGCGACTGCAAGAAAAGGTGGGGCGGGGTCAGGGGGCTCTGTTTTAGAGATTGCTGCGGGTCCCAGAGGTGGTACCTGCATCTATCGGACATTAATGGCACGGCCTTTGGATATACCATAAATGTCCCAGTTGGAAACACCACTTTATAGTTACAAGGCCCAAAGCCTGAGGCTGCACTACTGAGAGAATCCAGCAAGAAAATGTCCCCTTTTGATTTCATTCAAGTGCTGTGCTGTCACGGAGACCTTGTGTGGGTCAATATCACCATCCACATGAATATCTACATGCTACGGATGTAGCCATCTTTATCTTGACTCTGATAACTTGCTGCAGCGTGATATCACACAACAAAAGCCATTGAAAAGTCATTGGAAAAAGTTAAGATAAAGAAGGCTACATCTGTACCTGTGTTGAACAGTGGAAAATGTGTGTTTATATGCAGGGCTGTATTTGCCACTAGGCGCTGGGGGTGCAGTGCCAAGGGCGTCCAGCAGGGGGGGGGGGTGGGGCGGCTGCAGAAACGTGTTATTTTTTGGGGTTTTTTTTTGGGTTGAACTTGTGACTTGACCGGTCAGGTCACTCACAGGGCAGGGGGAGGGGGTGTGCTTCTACAGCGCTCCTCAGACTGTAATACACGTTCTCTGTTTTTGGATTGGCCAGAGCTGCTCACCTGAGCAGCTGTGTCCAATCTGAGAACAGTGGGCGTGTCTTAGACTCATAGTCTAAGAAGCTCTGTGGGGAACGGGCGGCAGGGCAAGAGGGCGCCGAACAAGGTCTAGGGCAGGTATGTATAAATAATTTATTGTCTAATGCAGTGGTTTCCAACTGTTGTGCTGTGAGAACCCTCCAGGGGTGCCACAACACTCCTTTGAACCTCTGCCACTGCCGTGCTTTCTCTCCTCCTCACAGAGTGAAGTGCATGTGAAGAGGAGGAGATTTTTTGCAGCCCCCTTGCAGATAGCCCCCTTGTAGATGTTGTGGTCGCCCCCAGGCCCTGGTCTCGGAGGTGGCCCAAAGTCTGTATGCCCCATAGGAAAATACCAATACTGATAGTTGGGGGGCATTCTTACAGATTTTGCATTTGGGCCTAGAAACTTTAAGTAAAAGACACATGAAAGCCGCTTGGAGTTTGTAAAAAAAAAAAAAAAGCACCTAAAAGACTCTCAGACTGTGAGAAACAAGATTCTGTTGTCTGATAAAACCAAGACTGAACTTTTTGGTCTAAATTCTAAGGGTAATTTCTGGAGGAAACCAGTCACTTCTCATCACCTGCCCAATACCATTTCTACACTGCAGCATGGTGGTGGCGGCATCATGCTGCGGGGGTGTTTTTCCGCGGCTGGGACAGGGAGACTGGTCAGGGTTGTGCTATTCTTAATGAAAACTTGATCCAGAGTGCTCTGGACCTAAGACTGGGCAGAAGGTTCATCTTCCATCAAGACAATAACATTAAGCACACCGCCAAGACAACACAGGAGTGGCGGGGGGTGGGGGGGACGGGGACAACTCTGTGACTGTCCTTGAGTGGCCCAACCAGAGCCCTGAGCTGAACCCAATCGAACATCTCTGGAGAGACCTGAAAATGGCCGTCCACCGACGTCACCATCCAACCTGACAGAGCTTGAGAGGATCTGCCGAGAAGAATGGCAGAAAATTCCCAAATCCAGGTGTGCAAACCTTGTGGCACCATACCCAGGAAGACTGGAGACTGGTATCAAACCTTGTGGCATCATACCCAGGAAGACTGGAGGCTATGATCACTGCCAAAGATGCTTCACCTAAGTCCTCGGTAAAGGGTCTGAACACTTATGTCAATGCAATATTTTAGTTTTTCCTTTTCAATAAATTAGCAAAGAACGAACATTCTGTCTTCACTTTGTCACTTTTTTTATTTTAGCACAAGGCCTCAACATAAAAAAAAAGTGTTTTGAAGACTTTTTGAATGCATTATATAAATATATTTCCCCTTTGCCTGGAGCAGCCATTGCCAGTCACATGAGAAAACAGTTCTCAAACTGACCCAGCAGCTCTGCCATGCAGATAAGTCACAAAATCATCTGGTCCAACGTGGTCCAACAGAGGTGGCAGTGGCATTGGTGGAGCCTCTATATGATACTCCGCTCTCATTTAGAAGACCAAAGCGGTAGATAAATGGTTCTGTTTTCTCAGTGAGTTGGGTAATAATCTTCTAGCTCTGCTATATTGCAAAAACAGTGGCTTTGAACTTGTACCCTACATTTACAATGGGGTGTGTATGAAGACCATGGATTTGGGAATGTGGGTGTCAGCAGATATTCATCTCCGCATTCGCAGATATTCATCTCCGCATTCCAGTAACTTTGTTGGGTCAGTGGCACCTGTAGATCTTATGACATTCGTGGACACAGGGTCATTAATTTCTCTGTAGAAGTTTGATAACACAAATGAAGAAAGAAGACGACCGACCGACGCCAGTCCCTCGAGTTATTCTCCCTGCTTCACTGATGACATGGCAATGTAGCGGTGACGTGTCAACACCACTGAGGTAATTTCTAGAGCCAGTGATTGGATGCCGCTGTCACATGTCACATCTGCAGGTGTGTCAATTGTAATGCCGTAAAAAGAATTGTTATCGGTGGCACGATTGATAAATGTAAATGCCGTAACAATTGCACTTGGCACTGCTGCCTAGCGCACAGCCCGGTCCTGGTGTTCGGTGGTGTGGACTGTGCTCCCCAAGAGTCATGTGCTAAGAAATATAAGGCATGCTATGCTGTACCTGAATCTGGAATCTGTATACATAGCCTACCCCCAAATAATAATAAATGACTAAAGCGACTAAATAATACCGCCCATATCATGACTAAATAAAAAAGCCATACCTCTAATAATGTGTCTGATGTGTTGCTAAGTGCCCCTAAATACTGTACTGTAGTGAAAGTTATTCCCTTACAGTAACTAGTGCCATATACATAGTGCCCCCCAAAGTGCCCCACAGTAAATAGCACCATACAGATAGTGCTTCATTATTAATAGTGCCATACAAATAGTGCCCGCTTTAAAGTGTCCTACAGTATATGGAGCCATACAGATAGTGCCTACGATATCTAAGTGGTTAGAAAGAAACCCTTTATGAGGCGATTGCTGATTTCTTGTCATGGCAGCTGGGGGCCTAGTGAATGCCCCCAGGTCTGCAATCTAAGGCTGGATTCACACGAGCATGTTCGGTCCGTAATGGACGGAACGTATTTCGGCCGGAAGCCCGGACCGAACACAGTGCAGGGAGCCGGGCTCCTAGCATCATAGTTATGTACGACGCTAGGAGTCCCTGCCTCGCTGCAGGACAACTGTCCCGTACTTTAATCATGTTTTCAGTACGGGACAGTAGTTCCATAGAGAGGCAGGGACTCCTAGCGTCGTACATAACTATGCAGTGTGTTCGGTCTGGGACTTGCGGCCGAAATACGTTTCGTAATGTGCTCGTGTGACTCCAGCCTAAGAATGCCTGACAGCGTTACGCTCACAGGCATAATAAACTGCAAAACAGAAGTATTGCAGTGTATTAGAAGAGCAATCAAGCTCATATGTATTTGGTCAAGTCCCCAAGTGGGACAAAAACAAAAAAGTTAAAAAAAGTAAAAAAATATAACAAAAAAAAGAAAAAAAACCACAAAAACCCCATTTCATAATTAAAAATTCTTTACTATGTAAAAAGAATATAAAGAAAAACAATACACATAATTGCTATTGGTAACCACCCAAACTATAAAAAATAACTGTAGAAAAAACAAAAACTATAGAGAAAAAAAAATGCCAGAATTGCTGCCTTTTGTTTATCTTTACTCTTGAAAAAGAAAAATGGTACTAATAAAGATGTCAAGTCGTCCCGCAATAAATAAGCCCTCACTCAGCTCAGTCGACAGGAAAAAAAAAATGGCTTTCACAATATGGTGACACAAAAACATTATAAAAAAGTGTTTTTGCTGCGCAAAATTTGAAAAACAAAAAATTCAGAATTTTGAAAAATCCAAACTTAGTATTTCTGTAATCATACTGACCGACAGAATAAAGTTAGCACTTCATTTATAACGCAGGTTGAAAGTCGTAAACATGAAACCCGAAAAACAGTGGCAGAATAGTTTTTTTTTTTTTTTTTTAAAACACCACCAGAAAAAAGTTTAGTATCGTTTTTCAATACATTATATGTACCCTAAAACGGTGCCATTGAAAAAAACAACTTGTCCCACTAAAAGCAGGCCCTCATACGGATATTGCAACGGAAAAATGTTAAAAAAGGTTGGTCTTTAATTGATGCTGGACCACTGATATGCTGATCGCGAAACCCCCCCTACCATGTGCCACTCATAACACCAGTGTCTTCTTAAGTGACAGAGGGGCATTTAGGCCCCATCAAACACCGGGACCCAGGTCGAATGCCACCTTGGCACACCCCATAGCTGCACTCCTGATTATGTATTGTCCATATAATGCCTTACTGCAAATATATCAAAACTCAAGACCAAATAAAAAATAATCCTATGAATTGTGGTTTCCAGTGTCTCTGAGTCCTTCGGTATGAGTCCCTGATGCTATACTAGGGGCAGTAGTCATTCTTATCTTCAATCATTATTATTATTAAAATTACTATGTGTTTTCCTTATTTTTTTATTGAATGTTGTAGTGGTGACTCACCACACACAGTTCATCTTCCCAACAATGTTCTGGTTGTCACTGGGAGCAAATGCAGAACTTTTAAAGGGGGTTTCCAAGTGGGATGACTCATACTGCAAGGCGTAGGCAACTAGTACACCCAATCACGCTGATCACTAATTTTGATGTGCACAAGCGCAGTGTCAAATATGACGACAACTTTACAAAAATATTCTGTCTGCCTGCAGCTGCCACTAGAGGGAGCTCACTGCATAGAGATTTAACTCTAACTCAAAGATAAATCAGTAAATAAGTATGCACTGTAAGTATGCAGAGTGCTCCCCCTAGTGGTGACAGAATTCTCCTGACCTGCTCTGGGCAACAGGAACCCCCTCCAAAGTTTGGGCATGGTCATGGCATCCGATATGGCCTGAGTAGAGCTATAATAGCTATTCCAGATGCCGAGTTCTTTACTGATGACAATCATTTTTGTTATTTTAATTATATTTGCTGTACTAATTATCCTTATTATACATAATTAAAAAAAATCTTGCAGTACCATATATATATATACCCCGAAAATGGATAAAAGATGTATCTATTCTCTCAAAAAGACCTCAAATAGCTACATAGCCTTAAAAAAAAATAAAATTGATCTGATGGAACGGAGGAAAGCAAAAACAAAACCATTTCCATAGTCCTTAAAGGGGGTTTTTACCATATTTAACCCCTTTAAGGACCAAACCAATTTGGCCTTGAAAGGGATTTACCATCTTAAGCATGTATGGCATAACCACAGGAAATGCCACAAATGTCTTAGGCCCCTTGCACACGGCCATGGTGTAATAAAGTTTAGTGTATGGGAGCACGGTCCGTAAAATAAAAAAATAGGACATGTCCTATTTTTAGCGGGTCATTTCTACGGCCCGGACACCTTCCCGTAAATATACTAGAAGGTGTCTGTGGGCAATAGAAATTAATTGGTCCGTACTTTGATCCGCAATTACAGTCCTTAATTGCCAATCAAAATTACGGCCGTGTGCATGGGGCCTTATAGGAGTGGGTCCCATCTTCTATCAGGGGACCCAAGGTCCAGTGAACCCACTTTACTTTTTCCCGGCTGTCCGACTCTACATTCATCATTCTGTTCAAGGCATGCAGCACCCTGGTACTCCTGATAGATGAGGGTCCCAGAGGTGGAATCCAAACCTGTTAAGCATTCATGGTCTATCCTGTGAATTGGCTATAAATGCTTAAAGAGGCTCTGTCACCAGTTTATAACGGCCTTATCTCCTACCTAATCTATTCAGCGCTTTAATGTAGATAACAACAGTTGTTTTTTTTTTTTTAAAAAACATTTATTTTTGACCAAGTTATGATCATTTTTAGTTTTATGCTAATTTGTTCTAAATGCCCAACTGGGTGTTTTTTTACTTTTTACCAAGTGGATGTTTTAAAGTGAAGTGTATGAGGCTGACCAATCAGTGACCAATCAGTGTCATACACTTCTCTTCATTCATGTCCAGCTTGTTTCACTGTGACGGGACTTCCTCCCGCAGGTCCTACGCGGGAGCGACGGGAGAGTCATCAGACATCACCTTCAGCCGTGCCAGGACATTTATCCAAATCTGCAGCTTCTGGAGGCGATGTCTGTTCAGTCTTCCATGGCTCCGGTAAAGAACCTGTGGCAGGAAGTCCCGACACAACGTGATCTCGCGAGATCACGCTGTGCAGTGAAACAAGCTGGGCATGAATGAAGAGAAGTGTACAATGCTGATTGGTGAGCGCCATACACTTTTCTTTACAACGCCCACATGGTAAAAAGTTAAAAACCTGCCCAGTTGGGCATTTAGAACAAATTAGCATAAAACGAAGTATTATCATAACTTGGTCAAAAATAAACGTTTTAAAAAAAACACTATTATCTACATTAAAGCGCCTATTAGATTAGGTAGAATATAGGGCAGTTATAAGCTGGTGACCGAGCCTCTTTTGGATAGAATACCCTTTTAAGATGAAAATTGGCTTGGTTCTTAAGTTAATTTTTGTCTGTATTGACCCACAATTTTTTGCCCTTTAGCACTTCCCTGTCTGGTAGGGAGGGGAACCTCCAGCGCTGTTGATCCTGAGCTGTCTGACTCATAAATGACAGAACTACCATGACATTTCCACATGCGGAGTGTAATTCTGGCCATACACATGAAATAGCTGTGGGGTAAATGCTCGTTTGACTGGCAGCTATCGCCTCTGATCGTCCCATAAACATGCATGCTGGGGGCCATTCTGTCATCCTTACAATACTGTCGTCATTTTTACCCCCCCCCCCCCACATATAGAAAATGAATAGACTTCTCCAGAGCCGCTTTTAGGGACTGACAAATTGGTCATTGCTCAGGGCTCCCGTTTACTAGTGGGTTTCTGAGGAAACACAGGTGCAAATTAAAACCACTCCGTATTGTTTAGCGGTGTATGGTGATATTATTTGGGAATTGTAGTATCATGTGGGAGCTTTATGGCAGTATTATGTGGGCTCTTAAAAGGAGTACTATGTAAATGGAGGCCCTACTTGTTCCTCAATGCTTCATTTTTTTCTGTATAACACCAGCCTTGAATCCCTACTAGATTCAGTTGAACAACCCACCAGTCCCATATGGTCCCAAGTCATATATGTGTAAATATTATGTAGGTACGTAGAGTTGGTCTTTAACTACTTGCACTGTGCAAAGCCAAAACTTGATCACGATCAGTCCACAGGGTCAGCTGAGGCCCCTAAACTCAGTAACACAGTTCTACGATCAAAGATGAAACTAATTAGGTCTTCTTCAACCTGAACATTATACTTCTTATAGACATGACAATTGATTAATGTGCTTTGTAGTGTATATCATATTGAGTATTTAAAGGGGTTGTAAAGGATTAGAAAATATTTCTAAAAACAGCGCCACACCAGTCCACAGGTTGTATGTGGTATTGCACCTGAGTCACATTCACTTAAGCTGAGCTGCAATACCAGACACAACCCATGGACAGGTTTGCTTCTGTTTCTGGAAGGAAGCGGCCATACTTTTCAAAACCTTTATAACCCCTTTAAGACATTGCTTTGCAGGGATTATGCCTTCTGGACAACCCCTTCTCAGAATGATGCTACCCTGATCACCATTGGTCCGGCTTCTCCAACCTCCAGAGATCTTTTGTTATTGGAGGAAGCTTAGTGCGCAGTGGCGGATTAAGTAAACCATGGGCCCTGGGCTGTTCCACAAGCTTGGGCCCCCTTGTCCACCACCGCCCTGCCACGTCATGTCTATATTAAACACCACCTTTCTGTGTGAGCACTGACAAATGGGTGCTACGATTCCCCTTGTCAAAGGGCTGTGTCCCTACACACTGACAGTCTCCAACCATCGCTGACAGTATCCCACTGTGTAGGGACACATCCTCCTGACAAGGGGAATGGTAACACGCATTTGTCTATTAGTCCTGGGTACACAAAGACTTTATGTGGAATACAAGGTTTTCCGATAACAGACATGTCAGGAGAGGTGACAGATAAATGCAATGACTCACAGGTGATGTCTTCACTGATAGGTCGTTCTCTTTTCTTCTCCATCTGACACAGACCGCTATGGCGACTTCTCCTGATGACTGCAGTTTCCTGATGAGAAATCTTTTCCCCTTGATTCTGTAGCCATTTTCAGCGTCTATAGCAACATAAAAATTAAGACATAAACACCATAAATTGTCTTATACCCCAGACCCCTAAGCAAATTAAGACCCAGGCCCATACATTAACTCAAACCAATAAATTCAGTCCCCAAGAGGTAACTAAACTTTTAAAAAACATTTGGCGTGTCATAGTGAGAGTGATATGTCAGAAGTTTTGATTGATGGGGGTCCCAGCATTGAGACCACCACCGATCACTAAAACAAAGCAGCAGGAGTGCCCGGGTGAGCGCTGTTCCACTTAATTTCTGATTGTCTTTCCTCGTCGCGGTGTACGGACTCATAGACTTTCTGTTGTGCCCATAGACCGCATGCTCGGCTATCAGAGGAAAGACGATCAGAAACAAAGTGGCTCCTCACTCACCTGAGCGCTTCTGCCACTTTGTTTCAGCGATTGGTGGGGTCTCAGTGCCCGGACCCCCACCGATTAGAACATTTGACATGTCACTATGACATGTAATTTTTTTTAAAAAGTTTCGTTAGTTACCCTTTAAGCAGTCAGACACCCCTCCCCAGTGCATCTGACTGACTGCTGAGTGCCCTATGGGAGGGTCTAAGTGTCTGACACTTAGGGCGGATTTACACGAGCGTGTGCGTTTTGCGCACACAAAAAATGCGGCGTTTTGCGCGCGCAAAAGGCACTTAACAGCTCCGTGTGTCATCACCATATGATGCGCGGCTGCGTGCCTTTCGCGCAGCCGCCATCATTATGACACTCTGTATGTTTGTAGCACGTGGTGCTTTTCTGTTTGCAATCATAGTTATACTGCTGTTGAGCAAATCACGCACGTCCCACGGAGGTGCCTCCGTGTGGCATGCGTGATTTTCACGCACCCATTGACTTCAATGGGTGCGTGATGCGCAAAAAACGCAGAAATATAGGACATGTCGTCAGTTTTACGCAGCGGACTCACGCTGCGCAAAAATCACTGACAGTCTGCACTGCCCCATATACTTGCATAGGTCCGTGCGACGCGCGTGAAAAGCACGCGCGTTGCACGGACGTATTACACGCTCGTGTAAATCTGCCCTTATGGCTCTTGGGGGGGGGGGGAAGGAGTTATTCCCCTATAGAACCCTGAACAGTCAATCAAACGCCCTGACCCCCCCCTGCAGAATAATAACTACTGAGGGCTCCATGGGGGAGATTATACTGCAGGGGGGGGTTCTGAGCATCTGACTTACTGCAGAGGGCTCTATGGGTGGGAAATTATTTTGCACACAAAAAATGTGAGATTAAACACCCTATATACAATTCACACTAACACCAAACACTATATATTCAAACCACACACACTATATAGACTTACATTATAGACACTATAAACACAGCACACACTACATAGACTTACATTATGACACACACACATAAACACACACACACTATATAGACTTACATTATAGACACTATAAACACAGCACACACTATATACACAGCACACACTATATACACAGCACACACTATATAGACTTACATTATGACACACACACACTACATAGACTTACATTATAGACACTATATACACAGCACACACTATATAGACTTACATTAACTAAGACACACACACTTACCAGTCTCTTCCTCTGCGGTGCTTGTCTCTGGCAGCCTCCAGGACCTTAATCATGTGACTGTGACGTCACCACAGGTCCTTCACCCTCTAGTTTCAGTTTTGCCGTTATCAGGCAGCTGCTGGAGGTTTAGACAGGAGGGAGAGTGCACAGCAGCACAGAGGAGCAGACTGTCAGGGAGACTCCAGCACCTGCCCATCACAATCTCTGACAGTCTGCTCTCTACAGCTGATGTGCTGTGCCACTGTTCCCTGGCCGCAATTGACTCCCCCTGCACATTCCCCCCGCCTCTAGAATGCGGCCGGCAGCAGCAGCCCTGGAGAGTTTTGTTTCACTTGTGTGCGGTGTGGGAAGCTATGGGCCCCCCTGCAAGCCTTGGGCCCCGGGCGACCGCCCGAAACGCCCATATGTGGATCCGCCACTGTTAGTGCGGCCACTGCAGGGCAAATATGGTATTACATGGTGTCCATTCATCTGGTAGCATTGAGTCTGCCGAAGTTGGAACTTCACTTTGCAATGAATCTCAACTGTGGCTCATTGAAGGGTGTCTCAAGCAACGGACCCCCCTCTATGAAGTCCATATGCCCTAATTGTCCCAGGTGGGACTACCCCTTTTTTTTAACTCTGTTCCCAATACCCTTCCTTTAATCAGAAATATGACCAAAAGAGAAAAAATGATCCAGCGCCGAGTCGTGCTTTGATTTAAAAAGGAAGAAGTATTCACATTTCTTTGCCATGATTAAGAGCACGGTACGTGCTTGAAACGCGTAGGCTAGGGCAACAACCCAGAACTACCATACATCTTGGCACTGCGTCTCCTTCCAATTTTAATCTAATTTCCCCAATAAAAGTGGGAATACTTCTTCCTTTTTAAATCAAAGCACGACTCAGCGCTGGATCATTTTTTCTCTTTTGTCCATTACGTACCGCCAGCCGTAGCGGGGATCCGAGCGGAGAGTCCGGAGACGCATCAGACCGGTGAGCTGGAGGTTTCCTCCCTTTCTATACTATATCCAGAAATATGACCCTTATATTACATGGGACTGAATAAAAATCAGTAATTTAAATCATAAATGTTAACTTGAGTGTAAGAGGAAGTTGGAAAGTGGTTAAAGGTTGCGTCATTGCCTGTATTTTGGATTGATTTTCAGGGACACTTGTTGCTATTATTTGATAATGTTTTTGTATTTCAGATGAGGAACAGAAAGAGAGGTGAAAGGATATTTTTGTAGATTCTATAGAACTGATACAAGACAGTAAGAGGATGGCCACTATGAAGGTTAATAGACAGAATCACACAAAACACACAAACTCTGAAAACCCAATCAGAAGGTAAGACAATCAGTACAAGTACAGTGGCAGGGATCAATTCCAACTAAATTAACGAAATGAGTTGGTCCCAACTGGGCAAACTGGTCTTGGAAGACCGCCTGGCGACCAGCCATGGTCCTGGTTACTAAAACCCCAGCGATCAGCGGATATCCAGAGGAAAATGACAGGAGGCTAAAGACCCAAACTGGAGATCCAATCTGGTGGTATCTTCTATTAAAGCTAGGAGAGGTCCAGGGTGGTTTTATATATATATATATATATATATATATATATATATATATATATATATATATATATATATAGATATATAGATAGATAGATAGATAGATAGATAGATAGATAGATAGATAGATAGATAGATAGATAGATAGATACAAGAAACACAGCACTCAATGTAGACTGGAAATCGGGCCATGTGCACGTTACCATTGTAAGGATGAATCAACTCCTTGGAATGAAATAGCAGGAACAAAGAACAAGTGACGGCACCAGGACTTCAATGTTGGGGAGGTGTTGGTTCATTCACCACCAGGTGGAAAGAATGAGCAACGTTTCGGTTCACACCTGAACCTTTCCTGGTGCCATTACTTGTTCTTTGTTCCTGCTATATATATATAAAAACCAAAAAAATGAAGACCAAAAAAATGAAGAGGCAGCACTCCAAGGAAATTGGTGAAAAAAAGTGGTGTGTTTATTCACCCCAGGCAGGCAACGTTTCGATCCGTCTCTGTGGGATCTTTGTCAAGCCTGACAAAGATCCCATAGAGACGGATCGAAACGTTGCCTGCCTGGGGTGAATAAACACACCACTTTTTTTCACCAATTTCCTTGGAGTGCTGCCTCTTCATTTTTTTGGGTTTTCATTAACAAGGGTTCCTAGCCTCAACCTAGGAGGCCTGCACCCACTGCTGTTGCTGTGCTGCTTTACTCTTTTTCTCATTATATATATATATATATATATATATATATATATATATAGTAGAATAAAATGGCGCCCATTCAAGTTAATAATGATTGGCATCTCACTATGTGCATAAACATTTGACTTGTATTTAGACCCTATGTAACATGTTATAATCACACATGTGCTGGAACGCAATATCTGCCTATTAAGATTTACACTTTTGCACTGGAGCCTAAGAGCTTCAAACGTCACCTCTGGCTGTGCCTGTGGTGGAGGTTTAAAAATGGGCCCCATGTCACATATGACCCCAGAACAGGACCACCCAAACAATCACTACTGTGTTCCAAACGACTTTGTGAACCACCATAAGGACAAAAAGTTTGTTGGGAGCCTCCTGTATCGAGCTGCCAAGGACGAGCAGCCAAACACAAGCTTGAAATCACCATATATAAAGTCAAACATCAGCTGGAATGGTGTGGCCACCACCATTGAGATCTGGAGCAATGCAAATGACTCCACTGGAGTGATGAATATGTTACCACCATCTGTCAAATGAATCTGGGTTTGGTGGATTTTAAGAGAACGCTTTTGGTCTAATGGTCCGGAGCTATCTTCATGGTTTAGGCTGGCCAGTTAGGGTATGTTCACACGTAGTCAACAAAAACGTCTGAAAATCCAGAGCTGTTTTCAAGGGAAAACAGACCCTGCTTTTCAGACGTTTTTTTACCAACTCGCATTTTTCGCGGCGTTTTCACGCCGTTTTCGCAGCGTTTTTTACGTCCGTTTTTGGAGCTGTTTTCATTGGAGTCTATGAGAAAACAGCTCCAAAAACGTCCAAAGAAGTGTCCTGCACTTCTTTTGACGAGGCTGTATTTTTACGCGTCGTCGTTTGACAGCTGTCAAACGACGATGCGTAAATAACAGGTCGTCTGCACAGTACGTCGGCAAACCCATTCAAATGAATGGGCAGATGTTTGCCGACGTATTGGAGCCGTATTTTCAGACGTAAAACGAGGCATAATACGCCTCGTATACGTCTGAAATTTGGCCGTGTGAACATACCCTTAAGGAAAATCCTAATGCTACAGCATGCAATGAAATTTATGAGGGGTATTCCGGCTTAAAGTATTTTATACCTATCCACTTGAACGAGGGTCCCCTTTCCCCGCAGCCGCAAGATAGCAGCTAGGAGGAGTTTGGATGGAGCGGCGGTTTTTAATTTGTAATTTTATTTTTGTACAATTTTTTTATTTTATTTTAGTCCTAACTTTTCGCTGTAACTTTTCTAATAAAAATTTGGCGAGCATATTGTGCCTGTCTATAGAAATAATAGGCTTTTGAGAGGGCATGGCTTGGACCTGCATGGAGGCAGATGTGTGATCGGGAACAATGGAGATCTGAAGCTCAAAACGGCTTACTTAAACCCTTCTTCATAATTTAAGTTCTCCCCCGGTATACAAGGATACCTCTTACCTCTCTGACGGCTTAGCGGGAGTGGAAGCTGCCTCGGACGGGTGTCGGTTCGGCGCTGGGGGACTTCCTGACTCTGCGGTAGATCTACGTACTGTGCTCCCTCCTGGATGTCGGCTGGTTAGCCGCGATCGCATAGATAGGTTTGTGGACCCTTAGAACCCGGATCCTGGTGAGTGTACGGGAATCTGTGTTTGACTCGTGGACGGTGTACAGCATAGGCTTGAACCTCAGACATCTGGATTAGGTGTGGGACACGAGGCTAAGATTAGAGGGATCCGCAATCTTGTCTCTCTCGTACACACGCAGTACATAATATGGCTGGCACGGCACAACCACCTCCTGAGTCCATCCTCACCAGGGTCATAACAGCCATATGTGGGATTGAAAGACATTTTGACACGGCTCAGGGATATCAGATAGGTATATTTACCTAAGTAGAGGAGAGACCAGTGTTGGCGGGAAAATTTGCCATTATCTTTTATATCCTCCATAGAAAGGCTGAAAAACCAAATCACCTGAATAAACTATAACAAAACTAGTCCTATCTATGGAGATTTCACATCTGGTTATATATATATATATATATATATATATATATATATATATATATATATATATATATATATATGTATATATATATATATATATATATATATATATATATATATATATATATACACCTGGAGCATTGGTAACTCACATAAACGTTTTCAAACTACTTCATTGGCAGGAACAGTTCACAATGGGCGAAACTACAAAGAAAAAAGACCAGAAATCAAAACGTACTAAACTCACAGAGTTCTTTGCCAGCTCTCCTTCTCAGCAGGTGGGAGCTCAAAGACGCTTATCCATGCCCCACTCATCCCCGACTTCTTCAAGGGCCAAATCTTTAGATAACGACATGAGGGATGATCCTGAGTTACAGCCAGTGTCGGAAAATACAATTAAAAAATTGTTAAATTCACTGAGGGATTCTTTACAGTCAGATTTCAAGCGAATGATGGGGGAACTGAAAACAGACATCCTTGCTATAGCCTCTCGCACAGACCATATTGAATATAAAATTAAAACCTTTGCTAAATCGCATAATTTACTGATAGATGCAAACTCATCTTTAGAAGAAGAGGTTCAGAGGTTGTCAAATAAAGTTTTAGACCTCGAGGATAGGTCCCGAAGAAACAATGTCAGAATTAGGGATATACCAGAGTCAGTGACCCCAGATCTACTTCATCTATATCTGACAGATCTAATGACACTAGTGTTACCTAAAAAAAACGCATTGGATATAACTATCGACAGGATTCACCGTAATCCCAAAGCTCAACATATTGCGGCACATCTTCAGCGGGATTCCATAGCTCGTATCCATTTTTTCCACATTGAAGATGAATTTCTTCGAGCTCTGAAGAACTCTCCTGAATTGCCGGAAAGATTTAAAGAGATTGCGATTTATCCAGATTTATCAGCAGCTACTATGCTACGGCCTAGAGAATAAATGCCGCTAACCAAAATCTTAAGAGACAAAGGAATCCTATATATAAATTGGGATTTCCGGCGACGCTCATTGTTTCCAGGAATGGCAGTGTACATGTGTGTACTTCACCACATGCAGCGAAAGGTCTACTCCATGACTGGGGTTTCATTTCTTCACCTTCCCACACCCCCTGCGTCGGGGTGATTCCCGTCCGGAAATTGTTACTCCGTTATGGTCAGAGAAGGTCAGCCGAACCAGACACAGACCGGGAGATTGATCTACAATTCATTCTATACTGTTAAATGCTTCAATTCCTTTTGTAATTCTTGGTGGTAGGTTGTTTGATTGTTCATATTTACCTGCGGAATGGCTGGTCCTACTGACTTTGTCTCCTACTTTTCCCTAAAAGAGGGAATAAATATGTTGATTTGCTCAACTCTGTTGAGTTGGAATATGTTTTTTCTGACATGTCTTTTTCTTTTTTGTTCATTTCTTGGCCTCAATCTTAAAGCGAATAATGCTGCATTTGAGAACCTCCCATCTTAGTAATAATGGGTCTTAAGGTTTTATCAATTAATGCGCATGGCTTGAACTCCCCTTTGAAACGTTCTTTGTTATGGAAGGAAGCAGGAAACTCTAGATGTGATATATTGTACATTCAGGAGTCTCATTTGCGTGCTAAAGATGTTCATCTCCTTAAACACTCTGAATTTCCCCATGTTATCTCCGCTACCTCTAAAGTGAAAAAAGCAGGAGTCACTATTGCTATTAAAAATTAGGTAGTCTTCGAGAATATGAAATCTTTTATAGATCCTCATGGAATATATATAATTTTAGTCTGTAAACTGGATTCAGTTTTGTATACTATTGTTTCAATATAGGCTCCTAACAAAAGACAAACCCCTTTTATTGCTAAAGTTATTGCCAAAGCTAAAACTATGTAACAAGGAGGCTTGTTAATTTGTGGAGATTTCAATATAGTAGTGAATAACAGATTAGATAGATCTAATTCAGGGATTGGCAGAAGTTTGGGCATAGAGTCTTTGGCATCAGAGGAATACTCAAAATTAATTTTTATGCTCAGGGGAATAGACCTAGTAAACTTCTGGCGAGGAGAGTAAAATGGCAAATAGCTAAATCCAAAATCCAATACCTATCTCTTCCGAATGGTTACAAGTTATATGACCCTCAAAAAATTGCAGATTCCTTCGCTGACTATTATAGTCAATTTTATAATCTAAAAGACGATTCTTCTCTGCCAAATGTATCACCAAACTTAATCAAAGAGTTCTTGTCTGAGATTACTCTTCCACAGTTATCAGACTCACAACTAAGTAGTTTAAATGAGCCCATGAGGGTATGTTCAAATGCAGAGTCAAAAACGTCTCAAAATACGGAGCTGTTTTCAAGAGAAAATAGCTCCTGATTTTCAGACGTTTTTTGTGCCACTCAGGATTTTCGCTGCGTTTTTCGCTGCATTTTTTACGGCCGTTTTTGGAGCTATTTTCAATAGAATCTATGGAAAACGGCTCCAAAAATGCCCCAAGAAGTGTCCTGCACTTCTTTTTCACGGCCGTTTTTTACGCGTAAAAAAACGCTGTGAAAAACGCTTCGTCGGAACAGAACGCCGTTTTCCCATTGAAATAAATGGGCAGATGTTTGGAGGCATTCTGCTTCCGATTTTTTGAGCATTTACGGCCCAAAAAAGGTCACAAGAAGTGTCCTGCACTTTTTTCGCGGCCGTTTTTTTACGCGTAAAAAAATGCAGCGAAAAACGCTTCATCGGAACAGAACGCCGTTTTCCCATTGAAATAAATGGGAAGATGTTTGAAGGCGTTCTGCTTCTGATTTTTCGGGCGTTTACGGGCCAAAAAACGTCCGAAAATAGGCCGTGTGAACATACCCTTACAGAGTTGGAAATAAAAAGGGTAGTCAAAGGGTTGAAACAAAACAAATTCTCCGGGTCCAGAGGGGCTTCCTAATGAATACTTTAAAGTGTTCGAAGAAGTACTTCTCCCATATATGAACACCACCTATAATGAGCTAGTAGCCGAGCAGACCCCTCCGTCAGAAATGCTTCAGGCAATTTTGATCACTCCTCCTAAACTTGGTAAAACGACAGATAAACCAGAAAACTTTCATCCAATTTCATTGTTAAAAATTTTCTCCAAATTGATGGCGATGCGAACCAATGACTGTTTACCCTCATTAAATTCCCTAGAACAAGTGGTATTTGTTAAAGGGCGCCAAGCCAGAGATGGCACCAGAAGATTACTAGGCTTGATTCAGATGGCATATGATTCTTCAGAACCCACAATTGTCCTTTCTTTAGATGCGGAAAAAGCATTCGACCGGGTACATTGGCGCATTCTAGAAGCCGTTGTAGATAAATTTTTGCTTTCATTCATTCATAAAACAGGCAGTTCTCGCCCTTTACTCCAGCCCATCAGCTATTGTGTTCACTTCTGGGTTCTTGTCCAAACTATTTTTAATAAGCAGTGGCACTCGCCAAGGATGCCCTTTGTCCACCCCTAATTTTTGATTTATAAATGGAACCCTTTGCGGAAATGATTAGAACATCACAAAACATTTCCGGTATTAGTGCTGGAGGACGAGAACATAAAATCAGTCTCTATGCGGATGTTGTGGTTCTCATTTGTAAGTCTCCCATACCTTCCTTATCTGAAATTATTAAAATGATCACGCTATAGGGAAAAAGGGAACAAAGCGCACATAGTGCATGAGCCTGTAAAATGTGAGGACAAATGGAAAAAAAGGGGTCAATTATGCTGACTTGATGTTGTTATGCTAGGAGCATAACATCCCATGATGCGTGTCCAAGTTATACTTAGGTTAGACAGTTCCCAAATTCCGGTTCGAAGATGACTAAAATGATAGCACGTTATTCTGAGATGTCCATATTACAAACTAAATATATCGAAATCTCTGCTGCTGCCCATTAATATCCCACAAATATTAAAACCGCTACTTTTCTAGCTTCGATTTTACATGGGCAGATAAACGACTACCATATCTGGGTATAGTGTTGAGTCCTCATCCGTCCATGGTTATGAATACAAATTATACGGAACTCATTTCGCAATTGAAACAGGACTGTAATAGATTAGATACGTTTCGATTATCTTGGATGGCCAGGATTAATTTAGTAAAAATTTGACTTTTACCTAAATACTTCTATTATTGTAGGACAATACCTTATTTAATATCATCCTCGCTATTATCTCAATTACAGACTTTATTTATGAAGTTCATAGGGAATAATAAGAGAGCGAGGGCGGCTAAACATCTTAAATATGGAGGGTTGGGGGTTCCGAACTTCATAGCGTATAATGTAGCGGCTATTATGGACCAGATGCAATCGAGTTGGTATTCCCATGACATAAATTTCTGGTCTCAATTAGAAGATGTGATGTTTCCTACATTATTAATGAAACATTTTCTGATAGCTACTTATTTAGGTGCTAGACCTCCACCTCCGCCTCTGCGGTCGACGTCTGACTCTCTGCAGGTTTGGAAGATGTAGGTTTGTAAAGAACGTTGGATTCAAATTCCACTAACTCAAATTCTGTTCCAACTTATTGCAATCTTTCTTCCTCATATTTCAGTTAAACCCTGTTTGGAAGCTGGCCTTAAATGCTTTTCTGATTTTTTTTTTGAGAGGCACACATTTAAATCTTTTGAGAACCTTACGAATACCTATAATACAGCTATGTCGACGCAAAAATAAAAACGTTATAGCTCTTGGAATGCGACAATGGAAAAACTTAAAAAATGGCTTGGACATTAAGATTCAAAACAGGCTGGTCATTAAAGATTTAATGTGGGGAGTGGTGGGAAGGCAATTTATATGAAAAAAGTGGGAGGGAGAATTGGGAACTTTCTTTTCAATTGAGCTGTGGATTAAAGCATCTACATGGTCATCTAAACATTTTAAGGCTGGATTCACACGAGCATGTTTGGTCCGTAATGGACGGAACGTATTTTGCCGCAAGTCCCGGACCGAACACAGTGCAGGGAGCCGGGCTCCTAGCATCATAGTTATGTACGATGCTAGGAGTTCCTGCCTCGCTGTGGGACAACTGTCCCGTACTGTAATCATGTTTTCAGTACGGGACAGTAGTTCCACGGAGAGGCAGGGACTCCTAGCATCGTACATAACTATGATGCTATAAGCCCGGCTCACTGCATTGTGTTCGGTCCGGGACTTGCGGCCGAAATACGTTCCGTGCTTTACGGACCGAACATGCTCGTGTGAATCCAGCCTAAGGCCTCATGCACACGACCGTGTTCGGTCCGTGATATACGGTCCGCATGTCGGCCGCTTGTCCCGGACCGTACAAAGTACAGGGAGCCGGGCTCCTAGCATCATACTTATCTATGACGCTAGGTGTCACTGCCTATCCACGTAACTACTGTCACACACTAAAACATGATTACAGTACGGGACAGTAGTTCCGCGGACAGGCAGTGACCCCTATCGTCATAGATAAGTGTGATGCTAGGAGCCCGACTCCCTGCACTGTGTTCGGTCCGGGACATGCAGCCGACATGCGGACCGTATATCACGGACCGAACACGGTCGTGTGCATGGGGCCTAAGTGTGTGAATGATGTGGAATTGATGAAGAAGATTCATCTTAGATGGTACCTAACTCCTTCTAGACTGATGCATATTTTTCATGGGACCTCTAGAGGTTGTTGGAGGGGTTGCGGGCTTACAGGCTCCCTATTACATATGTGGTGGTCTTGCCTCATCATTACCCCTTCATGGATTGATACATTTAAGTTGATCTCAGAATTATCAGATTTCCACGTTAATATCAATCCTCCGTTAGCAATTCTTGATCTTTCACTTGAGGATATTTCTCCTAATATGAGATTGCTTACACATCACATCCTAATTGCTACTAGAATGGCTATAGCTCCGTCATGGAAGTCCCCGGTTCCTCCCTGTATTTCTGACGTCATTCGTCGGGAAAATATTCAATGTCACCGTGAAACGTCGTTACTTTCACATGTCCAAATGCATCATTGTACAGTCCTGGGGAAGGTGGATGCAGTCCAAATTCTTCAAGTGAAGAAAAATAATAATTATATTTGGGTGTTCCCTTTATTCAGAGGCAATGTTTATCCCTTTGTTTTGTATCTAATTGTAAATTTGTTTCGATCTCGGCCTGTTAATGCCGTGTTCACACTGAGTTTTTTGCAGGCAGAAAATCTGCCTCAAAATTCTGTTTGGAATTTTGAGGCAGGCTTTGCTAAGCCTGCACGCCAATTTTCACTGCGTGTTTTGCCCGCGGCCATTGAACGCCGCGGGCAAAAAGTGCTGCAAAATACGCTTTCTTCCTCCCATTGATGTCAATGGGAGGTCAGAGGTGTAAAGCCCGAAGATAGGGCATGTCCCTTCTTTTTCCCGCGACACGTTTTTTCCGCTCACGGGCATTTTGGGCCGTTTTTTGGCGCATTTTCCGTCGCGGTTTCCATGTAAAAAAACATGTCAAAAAATTCTGTGTGAACTGGCCCTTAGAGATCTTTAAGTCCTTGTTGTTCTTATGGAAAATTCAAATAAAAATCTATTGAAACTAGAAATAGGCTTTTACAAGAGACAACCCTGTCGCCGTGTCCATGGCGACCCCAGCCCTATGAATTAATATGCCAGGACTGCCAATCGCTAATACAAGGGGGCTCCTTGTACAGTTCTGCAATTATGTTTTATTACAATACTGACGTCGTTAACTTCCGAGATTGGAATTTTCGCCGATCCCATCAGTTGCGGTGAGGGCATAGCTGTTTATTACAGCTGCCCTTCCGACACTGATCTCGTAGGTTCACGTAACGTGATGATTGACCGCCACCCATGACGTACATTTTCACCATGTGATGGGAATCGGTTCTTGTGGCTGAATGGCCTCAGAGTCCTTCAGTCATATTCCAGTATCCAATGGAAGGCCTTCTCAGAAGTCAGGAGCTTGGTGTAGCAGCCAACGGCTGTCCATGTGTTTGGCGATATAGTGCAAATGAAGAATACTTTGAGGAGAGAGGATTTTATAAGCCATTCAAACCATTCAGAACCATTTCAGACAAATTGAAGGGTAACTAAACTTTCAAAGTTCATAGTGACATACCACAAGTTTTAATCGGTGGGGGTCCGAGCACTAAGACCTCCACCGATCGCCGAAATGAAGTGCTCGGGTGAGCGCTGAGCCACTTGGTTTCTGATCGGCATTTCTCGGAAAGCCGAGAAGTTGATGTACGGCTCATGGAGTATCTATTGAGTCCATACACCAACTGCTCGGCTTTCCGATAAAAGCCAATCTGAGACTAAACCCCTCAGCGCTTACCCGAGCACTTCTGCCGCTTCGTTTTAGAGATCGGTGGGGGTCTGAGTGCTCGGACCCCACCGATCAAAACTTCTGACATGTCACTATGACATGTCAGAAGTTTTCTGAAAGTTTAGTTAACCTAGGGTACAAACACACACAGTATAAACACTGCGGATTTTCCGCAACGGATTAATTACGGAAAATCCGCAGCGTATTACAGTAGCAGAAGTGTCGGTGAGATTTCAACAAATCTCATCCCCACACAGCGAAAAAAAGCCGTCGAAAAAAATGCACATAAATTGACCTGCTGTGCGGTTTCCTCAACCGCAGCATGTCCATTAATGCTGTGGAACCGCAGCTCTTCTATTGTGGGTTTTCCCTATTGAATTCATTGGGGTGATTAAACAGCAACAAAGTGTTGTGTGTTGCGACATTTGTGGCGGAATCACAGCTATTTCGCCGCAAAAATCGCAAGTAAGAAAAAAAACATGTTATGCTTACCCAGAGTTCCCTGCTTCTCCAGTCCGGCCTCCTGGGATGACATTTTATCCCATGTGACCACTGCAGCCAATCACAAGCTGCAGCTGTCACATGACCTGCAACGTCATCCATGGGGTCGGACTACGCACAGTAGAGAGGGAGGGGTAAGTATGAACTTTTATTTTATTTTTTTCCCTCGACGATTTACACAACGGTAATTCCGCCGAAAAAACACACCACAATGTGGCGCGATTGTTCGGATGGCATTACCTGCGGTGTTCAGGGCGGATACGCTGCAAAGTTTTAGGCAGAGTATCCGCCCAGAACACGCCGTTTGTGTGTTCCTACCCTGAAAGACGAATATAGAATCAGCTGATCACCTCGTGTCCACCTTCTCTAACCCCCTGTAACCGCGCTAATCCGGCTCATAGAGGAAATGTCCCGTTCTACCTGATATTACACAACATACAGTTGACAAAATTCAATATGGGTCAATATTAAAACATTTTCAGTCAAGGTTGACTGCTGTGGCAATAAATTCTGCTTCATCTGTATTAAATCCTTTCATCATCTGTTTTAAATGTTTATAGGTGTTGTATAACTATTTTATCATATCATTTTGATCACCAACCCATAAGACGTTAGTCTGTATAAGAACCAGCTACGGTGAGTAAAAGGGGTTTTCCAGCCATGGGGAATTAGGAAAATTTCAGTAAGTGTTATCGGAGGGGGGAGGGGTCTATTAGTCAGAATTGGGCATTGTACCAATTGATTTAAATGAAGCACCATGTAAAAATAACTACAGAAAGGGTGGAATCAAAACGAGATCCTATACCTGAACGGTAACCATGGCACAAGGCGGGGGATTTTCTGTAGTAGATCGTGGAATAGTTACGTTCAGGAAAAGTTGTGTCTTAGGGCATGTTCAGATGTGGCGGAATTTTTCTGCTGCAAATGTTGCTTCAAATTCGCAACTAATCTGCACCAATATTTGCATATTTGACAGGTAATTCAGACGTTGCAGATATCACAGCGGACTTGCCACAGATTTCAGTTTTTGCATTGCAGAGGCTGAAATCCGCAGTGAAATTCCGCTGCTTCTCCGCAACATAATGTGCATGCTGCGGAGGGAAAATTCTGCACCGCAGCCTAATTTTCGCACAGTTATTTCCCGCAACGTCTGAACTAAGTTTCCTAAAAACGTATAGAAACAAATGTAAAAAACGGCTGCTGCAGAATTCCACTGCGGACTGTCCACAGCGCAATTCAACAGCAATTCCGCCGCGTCTAAATGTGGCCTAATGGGTACCATAGTCCACGCATTTCATTTATTGCCTAGGTTGCACTCTTCTGATCCTGCTCCAGCTCTGCTGTCTTTCTTGTACACAAAAGTCCATGTGTGGTCTGACTAGTGATTTGTAAAGTGGTAGAACTATGTTCTCGTCGTGCGTCTGTGGCCCTTTTGATGAATCCCATTATCTTATTTGTCTTGGTAGCAGCTGCCTGACACTGGTTGCTACAGTTTCTTGCTGTCAACTAATATCTGCAAGTCCTTCACCATGTCAATATTACCTCTTTTGATAATGGTGACATTTGTGTTCCTTCTCCAAGTACATAACCTTACATGTATCTGTGGTAAATCTCAATTGTGTATAATTCAAGGAAAAGGGTGAAGAAGGGAATAGAGGGCAGGAAGTTAATTAAAATGTTTACTTTTATGTGTTTATGTGGGGACCTAAGAGTATTAGCGGTGCAGTTTCTGCAGTACGTGATACACTCGCTAATATACATTCCGGTCCCCCGTCGCGCTGATTATGAGTTTTAAATAGATTTTTATAGCGCTGGCGGGGGAACCGGATGTCCAGTTGCACAGTCTTCCTTCATGAGGACACAACTCTTCATCATGTGACCGGTGTACTTTATGTTATCAATGTACTACTGCTACAGCGAGTACATAGAGTACAGCGGGGCTGGTCACATGACGAAGAGTCGTATCGTCATCAAAGAAGACTGTGCAACTAGACTTGCGGTCCCCCGGAAGAGCTATAACAATCCATTAAAATTTCATAGTCAGCACGACGGGGACCGGAATGTAATTTAGCGAGTGTACTCATATACTGAAGTGACTACACTGATAATAATTTTTGGTACTCACATAACCCCTTGAAGATTAAAAATGTGATACCAGCAAGAGCTGACATGTACTGCCTATTGGGAAAGTATAGGGTGGATGGTCCCTTTTATTTTTGACCACCCTATTAACTGAACATTTATTAAACTGCTTTTATAAATATGTTTAATAGTGTGCCATGTACGTTCACTTGCAGCCAATGCTTTGTTTGTTACAATGTTACCAGATTTGCAACACTTGGGTAATTCACTGACAGCGCAATTAGATAACTGTAACAAATGAACCTGAAAAATAAAAAAAATTCTGCTATGTGTAGGGTGCAGATGTTTATTCAAATAGCTAGTGCAGATTGCGTGTTCTACAGATCCATTAACCACTGTGCTTTCACTTTCAATGGAATACTTTGTCAGCTACAATGCTGCAAGATTGAGTATACTTATGCAGCTAACTAACAGTGCTATAGATTGATCCACTGTAACACGTGGACATGAAGAGAAACAGGAGGAGGAAGCTAGTCAAGAGGAGACACAGACGTTGCTGCCCATAAAAGTCTATGGAGGGGGGTGCAGAAGGAGGTATCAGGAGCAGAGAGAGGGACACGGACATGCTGTCCATAGAAGTCTATGGAGAGGGGAGCGGGAGCAGTAGGAGGTAGCAGGGAGAGAGAGACACAGATGCTGTCCATAAAAGTCTATGGAGAGGGGAGGAGTAGGAGGAGGGAGAAGCATAGAGAGAAACACAGACACTGCCGATAGAAGTCTGTGGAGAGGGGAGGAGGGAGCAGGATGAGGGAGGAAAAGCATAGAGAGGGAGTCACAGACGCTGCCCATAGAATTTGCCCATAGAAGTCTGTGGAGGGTATTTTTCACTATATGCTATACACTCTATATTAAAAAAAGAAACAAAAATATTGCTGTTTTCACACTGAGCCCTCACAATAGGCTAACACTACCTTTCACTTTTCAGTTTGTACTGTGTACACTGGGGATAGGGTAAGCAGTAACCTCATCAGAGGGAAGAATTACATTGACAGGTAATACCTCTGTTTTATAGCTATAGGCAGATAACACAGGATCACATTATCAAACATCGGTGATGAGGGCAACTCAGCTCTTCTTCCCTTTTCCTGCATAAAAAAACAATACATATGACACATTAAGCCAATGCAAGTCGCAAATACAGATATAAGTCAGCCTGGTGACAATGCGCATACAAATTAGGAAACAATCCTGGAGTATTGGAGGTAAGAACTGTGTCAATAATATACTGTATGCATGTACCTGACTAAAGAGAGGCTCACTGCTCTTACAGTAAAGAATCCCCATCTATTATGATGGTCAGTATCTCTGTACTGTCCATATATGGCCTGAGGAAGATGCCGGTGCGGTATCGACATGCGCAGCCACGATTATAATAAATAGTTACCTACTATCTGTATTCCTTATTACTAAGTAGCAGCGCCATTAATGATCCATTTTTTTCACATTTAAACATTATTACATTTGCGATGGCTAATTGGTCTAACCGGCTTTGGATCCCGGCAACAGCACTTTCCACAACCAGCTGGATTGTTCACTTATTGGCGTGCTTATCCATCTGAACTTTGGTGAGCATATATCTGTCTCTATCTGCCTATACCGCCTTGGATTTACCAGCACCATGTGGCGCCATGATGTTTTCCTCTATTTCTCATTTATTTATTTGTACATAGTACAGTAATTAGATCACTCCTAGACATATTTTTTCCAAACGGATTGACCCCAAATTTGATTACCTGTCTTTGTACTGCAATCCACCCATCCCCTTAATTACCTTGGTCGTCCTACTTGACCCGCTCTAGTTTAGCTATGTCCTTTTTATATACAGGTGTCCAAATTTGTACACAATATTCCATGTGTGGTCTGACTAGTAACTTGTATAGATGCTTCCCATGATTTTATTTGCCCTGACCGCAGCTGCCTGGCACTGGTTGCTAAAGTTACGTTTACTCTCCACCAATATCACCAAGTCTTTTTCAGTGGCAGTTTTACCCCATATCGCTTTGTAATATCATATTATCCTCCTCTGTGTTGATTACTTTACAGAGCTTAATATCATCTGCCCATGGACAAGATTGGCGCTAGAGTATTACAAAATGGGTCTTTTGAACCAGACAACCCCTTTAAGGGTTTATGTACCCGTAGACTTCTATAGAAGGGTGTCCTTTTGGCATTCAGTACATCTTAATACAGTTCTGAATAGTGTGGACTGCTTCATTTTACCAAACAGCAAATCACCAAAATAATTATACAGTATGTTAAAGTGTATATACTCCTTTATAATGTAAGTATGCCAGCATATTATTAGTTTAAAAAAATTACAAAAAAAGTTGTAATCAAAAAATAAAATAAAAAAGATTACAAAAAAATCAAAATGTTGTTTACATTTGTTCAAATATAATATACACTATAATATAATATATAAAATACTATACAAAATAATACATATATTAAAAATATACACAATAAAATGATATATAATAATATACACAATAATGTAATATATAACAAATAATATACACAAAAAAGATATAAATAATATATACAATAATATAATATATTCAATAATATTATACATACTAAACTTATATATAATAATATAATAATAGTATAATAAATAATATAAAAATAAAATGATATATAATAATATACACAATAATATATAAATAATATACAGAATAATATAATATCAAAATCAATACTTTGGGGGGGGGGGGGGTTTGCCCAAAAATAAAACAGAGTTATTACAAACTACAGCAGTTATTATTTTTGCCGGTTCTCATAGACAAAATCGTTTTTAGGCATAAAGTATAAGTCTCCCGCTCTACAATTCTGCTACAACTTGTGGAGGAATCTACGTTTATTGAATGCACTTGAGGTATTGAGTTTGAATAATGTCTCGTGATTTTTTTTACTGTATATAATTTTGTAACTTTTTCATAGTTATTAAAATTAAAATCCCCTTTTCCTTTCCCGCACATCGTACTAATTGTCATAGAGAAAATATTCCCATCAAGAACATCAGAGACCTTTGACTTCAGACTAATCCATTTCACTAGATGTGACTAACGCCCAATGACGTCTTACTCATGCCTTATTAACATCCCTGAGTCATGTGACCTTGTTAGATGGGATTAATAGGAACATAATTATTAAGAATCTTCTTCTACTTTAGGGTAAGGACTTCTTGCCATATAACAAGTTCTTGTGATACTTAGTAAAATAACCGACTGGACGGCACAATTCCCCTATAGCACCCCTGTTTCCCAGGACTGTGATTTGGGTTGAGGTACTCAGCTGGCCCAAGATCTTTGGTGCCCTAAGCTATTCTGTAGTTTAGATTCCTTAGATAAGTGTCTTGTGCAGGTAGAACTGGTTTCCTCTTTAGATTGACCACATTTTCCACAATTTCACTGCTGTTATTAAAAAGGGTTTGATCTGAAGGGGTTTAACCATTGGGACTTCCATCAATCCCTAGGACAGAGGTCCCTGAGCCCATTGTGGAAGTGGATGTGCATGTGTGGCCATTCTTCATTTACCCCATTATGGCATGCCACATACATGTACGTGGCAGTCATCAAGTGAATGTATGGATCGGGCTCACGGACTGAGCGTGCTCCATACTTAGTGGCTGTCGGCTTTGTAATACAGTCGACACTTCACTGCAGTGTCGGAGTGGAGTACCTTGGGCCCAGAAATAATTCTTGGGGCCCACCCTTCAACTATAAATAGATGTACATGACCACTGATAATTATGTAATTAAATGTACTTCTCTCTTCAAGGGCTATAAAACAGCTAGAATATAAGGAATGGGCAAGAAGGATATTTTAAGTATTCCCAACGTAGACATTTAAGGCATATTAATAGGGTGACCCACTTTCTTGATATAGGGGTGGGTTCCAGAGCTGGAATCCGTATTTATCAGAAATTTATGGCACATCATGTAAATATGCCATAAATGTCTAATAAGGCTCAATTCACATCTCGTTTTGTGGTATACATGCCTTGGCCCACCGGAGGATCCTCTGATGTTCCAGTGGGCCAAACTGACCCTGACTCACTGCAATGGGCGGAATCAAAGATCATTTTGATTCCGCCCGTGTGACCCCTTAGATGCCGCGGTCAATAGTGACCACGGCATCTAAGAGGTTAGAATGAGGGGGACAACCCCCAACAACAATCTATCGCCCCCCTTCCACAATACGATCATGGGGTGCTGATGGTTGTCATGGCAGCCTGGGGGCATAATGAAGGCCCCAGGTCAGCCATCTTTGTACTCCTATCAAGCCCTGCCTCCTGCAGGGCTACATAGCAGACTCTTAGAAACATGATGTACTTCTATACATTAGTATTGCAGTATATTATGTAAGAGATCCAACAATCGTTGGATCAAGAACACAATGGGAGTTTAAAAAAATAAAAATAATTAAAAGTTAAAAAAAAAAACTTTTCCCATTTTTTCCCCTAAGGTAATCTTTTAAAAAAAAAAAAAGAAACTTAACATGACTGGTATCGCCAGGTTCATAAAAGTCTGAACTATTACAACATAATGTTATTTAACCCGCACCCATACAAGAAAAAATTAAAATGCTATCACATCTAAGAACTTAGATGTGATAGATAACAAGTGTCTCTGACAGGCAGGACCCGCCGACACTGAACCTGTCAGGTCCGCGGGATTGATGGATTCAATGAATAGCGCTAGATACAGCTGCTGTGTATAGAATAAATAAATAAATAAATAATTATAATAAATAAAAAAGTAAAACAAATTTTTAATAAAAAGTATTTACAAAGTTACACAAAACACTGATACACCTTTTTATTGAAAATATATTTTTTGCATTCCAAAGGTTTACATAGCCTTTAAAAAAAAAAAAAAAAAATCAGTAAAGAAAAAAACACACATGAAAAATAAAGAATAAACATAATTATTTTTAATAAAAACATTTTTATGTAATAAAAGTAATAAATCATAAAGCTATATATAAATGATATACGTTTGAAGAACTACAAAAAAAAAAAGTCAAATTTTTTTTTCAGCATTCTGCTTATATAAATGCAACACCGATTTTTTTCCCTCCAAAAATATAGGTAACGTATTGCCTTTAAGTGCCCACCAGGGTCTGCTCTGAAAGTGCCTGAGGGTCCAGATCAGTGGAAAGTGAGGACAGTTTTTTAGATGCAGCACTTGCAAGACTCCACCACCTTCTTCCTTGTTGGCACCCAATAGTTCTACCCGATTTTATAGATGCTCTGGGTCTTCCACTGTGACTCTTTTTGAAGTTACATTTAGAGGCAATTTTTAAGCACATGTACCATGTTTAACAAGACGGATCTGCATATAGATTATTGTCGTATACCTTATCTCAACATCTCCTCAGCCGGTTTTATGACTAAGGGAAATTCCAAAAATTTCTAAGAATAAAAAGTAACATCTATTATGTTCAACCCATTTATCTTGTGAGATTTCAGTGGTGGAAATCTGTGTCAATCAGATTTTAACAAGGACATGGACAGGACATAAAAGTTTAGGTTCGTCAAAGGGGAACATCCTTTCCAATAATCGATTCTTTTTAAAGGAGTTGTCCACATTGTACAATCCTTTTTTCTTAGAAGGGTCCCCCAATGTTAAGCTGATCACAGGTTCTCCTGCTGCCAGGACCACAGCCATTAGCTGTAATCTATTTGGGAACCTGACATCAAGTATTCAATTTCCCTGTAGCACCACCACAGGGGAAATTAAGTATTACACAGTTCTTATTGAAATCAATGAGATGTTTGAGTAATGCATGGACATGCTGGGTCCTCCAGAGGGAGAGATGTCCTCTGCTCTGGCTAATAGAGGGTCTTGATGCAAAGACCCTCTCTCTTTTAACTTGGTGGTAGAATTTCAATGATAGAGTATTCGAAAATTATTTTCTAACCTGGACAATCCCTTTAATGTATGGCTGTTTTATCTACAGTTAGTGATGATAATATTTATAATGCGCATATTCCTCTTTTTATTTTTGTGGTCCAAACACAATGTACACTAGTAAGTCTCAATTTGAGAAATATGGAAAAAAAAAAATTCACTTATCCTCAACTTAAAGGGGTTGTCCAGTCCCTAAAAATTGATGGCCTATCCTCAGGACAGGCCATCAATATTTGATTGGTCGGGGTCCGATTGCCGGGACAGCTGTTTTGAAAGGGCCACTGCCAATCAGCTGTTTAGTAGAGGCCGCAGCCCTCATATGAGCTCTGCTTCTCCTTCATTCTGGTCACTGCTCACAATGTGAATCGCCGTCACAACAGTTGACTTCAATGGGAGAAGGTTGTAATACTGTGAACCGCCGCTACTACTGTGTCGGTGATTCACAGTATAAACAGTGACCGGAATGAAGGGGAAGCAGCGCTCGTATGAGAGCTGCGGACCCTTCAAAACAGCTGATTGTCGGGGGTCCCAGAAGTCTAGAGGAAATTGAGGATAATTTTTAGGGACTGGACAACCCTTTTAAAGTTTGTGTTGCCTGAGTAGGAGGGGCCTAAACCAAGACTGTTGTAGAATAAGGACTATCTGGGACTACCGCAGAACATGTAGTTACATCTATTCAAATAGTGGTCACCCAAACAGGATGATAAACCGTTGCTAAGGGAGTAATTAATCTGTGTATATGGAGGGGCTACAGTGGGGTCAGGCTTGTACACTTTTTAGTTTATGTTTGCTTAGACAGAAAGTAATTTGTCTGTAGTGAAATTAAGATGTAAATAGTGGTTAAGTGATGCCAAGGCAAGAACAGACCTGTGACGGAAACGCCCTGGCACTTGTTCCCTCTGGCGGTGGCATGTCGGGTGCTCTCAGGAGGACAAGATAAACGATGTAAGAGATAGGAGCAGACGTTTTACATTCTTTCATGATGCTTGAGAAGAAATAACAGGAATATAACATGGAAATTGTATTAATATTAATCAATGATGCTGAAGTTATGCCATAAATATCTGAGTTGGGAATAGTTCTTTAAAGGCTATGTGCACTTTTTATAATTTTTTATTTGTATTAAATCAATGTTTATTGTGTTTTAATCACATTTCTAGTTGACTTTTATAAAACAAAATTTTTTTTTTTTTTTAATTTATTTCTTTATTATTATTTTTCAACATAACATAAACAAAAAAAAAAAAACAGGTTAATTTTTTTCTCAAACATATTCACATCTTACAATAGATACAACATGTATTTCAAATATCCTTTCATTAGTCGACAATATAAATAAAAACATTTAGGAGAAAGAGGAAAAAAAAAAAAAAAAAAAAAAAGGGGGGAAGGAAAAAGAAGAGAGGCAAGATTACAACATATATATATATATATATATACACACAAGGCAATTGGGATTCTTTCCCCAGGTACAGCTCCGCTAATTATATACATATAATTGGCAATGCAAGACTTTATCTATATAATCTACTATAGATCAGTTGCCTAGACTTGTTAGGACCTTACAACTATATCCTGATATCTTTACGCCAGTCACTTAGATACACTTCCAATATTTATAGTCGAGAAAGGAAATGCTCTTGAAGCATTATAGACTGACCATAACGTCCAATCATTTAGAAATTTTCCATATGAATTAGAACGAACCGCTACCATTTTTTCCATAGTATAATCAAATTGAATGAGATTAGTTAATTCAGTGATCGTAATGGGGTCTGAAGATTTCCAAGACCTGGCTATCAACAGTCTGGCTGCCAGAATGACATGCCCTGTTATACACCTTAAGTCTCTAGGAATGTCAACAAGACCAACAAAACACAAAGCCAATGCAGGAGAGGGACGGATTTTATACCTTAAAATGCTGGACAAAAAAACAAAAGTAATTTCCCAAAAGTTAAAGACTAAAGGACAGTACCACCACACATGCATGTAATCGCCTAGGATGCCACAATTCCTCTTTGTTGGAGGAATATAAAACAAAATTTTAAACTTTTTACCATGTAGCTTCTACGCATCCTGTATACATAGAAGCTGTATCGATCTCCCTCAGCCAATTCCGTCAGTTCAACTCAACTGACGGTTCGACTGAGGGGGGTTCTGTGTGTTTCTAACACAATGGATCACCAAAATATCGACCACATCTAAGTTGAGGGGTGCCGACTCTTTAACTAGAGAGGGGCATCCGAGCAGGGAAGCAGTCATCCTCCATTACCCCAGAGCACCGAGGAAATGAGCATTGATCCCTTCAGAACCCTAAACCACCAGGAAACCAGTCATCAACCCCTTCAATAACCTAGACCACCTTGGAAACGAGCATTTACTCCATCACAACCCTAGACCAACAGGGTAGTAGCCGTTAACCTTTCCACTACCCTAGACTACCAGGGAAGGATGCATTAATCTCTACACTACCCTAGACCACTAATAAAGCGGCCATTAACCCCTCCACTACTTTAGATCACAAAGAGAGCAGGCATTAACTCCTCATAACCGAGACCACCAGAGTTGTTACTATTAACCATTTAACTGTGGGGCAGTGTTATTTATGCACTGTATGGCGGTACAATGAAAAAAAAAAATCAAAAGTAGCAATGGATCCTGGCGCAAGGGAGAAGATAACAACACCTAACATTTCCTTAGGATATTTTTTCCTTTCTCTAGTCCCTGCTGGAGTCCATTCTTACTCTTGTTTAAACAAAAAATACAGAAGAGTCGATGTGTAACCTTACAAGAGACAAACCACACAAAGCTACTGCAATCTACGACATGGAAATAAGTTACATTTTTAGCTAGAGAAAAACTTTATTTAATTCTGTAATGGGAGTTTTTAATGGAAATCTCTCCATCATTGTGAAGAATCCAGATATATGACGGTCAACTTCCCCGCGGCTAAGCTCCTGATCATCAATCCTCTGACAACACTGAGCAGCTCCGTTCACATTCAGTGTTATCCCCAGATACACAGCTGGTATTAGGTGCGCCAGAGGAAATTTTAACCTGTCAAAAACAAATGTCCATAGGGTTAGAACTTTCCAAAAACTTCTGACATGTCATAGTGACATGTGAGAAGTTTTGATCTGTGGGGGTCTGAGCACTGAGACCTCCACCGATCACTAAAAAGAAGCGCTCGGGTGAACGCTGACCCGCTTTTTTTCTGATTGAGTTTCCTCGGAGCGGTGTACAGGCTCAATAGAAAGTCTATGAGCCCGTACACCTACTGCTTGGCTCTCCGAGAAAAGATGATCAGAAACGAAGCGGCACAGCGCTCACCGGAGCACTTCTGCCACTTCGAGTTAGCGATTGGTGGGGGTCTCCGTGCTCAGGCCCCCACCGATCAAAACTTCTGTTACTATGACAGGTCAGAAGTTTTTTTGAAAGTTTAGTTACCCTTTAAAGGGAGGTTTCCAAATGCAGACTTTTTGAACCAAGTTATTTTCGCCACGCTTCCGCTACCCTCTGGTTTTTGTGCTTTGAGTAGTGTCCTGCACATATCCACCAGCCGAGCCCTTTATATTCAAATCTCTAATATAAAGGGCTAGGCTAGTGGGTATGACCACTACTCGTAGCGTAAAAAACAGTAAAGATAGTGCCACATACAGTGCCCCTGTAGATAGTGCTAGTGCCCCTTGTAAATAGTGGCACAATGCTATTGTAGATAGTGACACACTCTGCCCCCTGTAGATAGTGCCAGAGTGCCTCCTGTAGATAGTGCCACACACTGCCCCTTGTAGATAATGCCACAAATGTAGATAGTGCCCCACCCCACAAAATGTGCATTCACCTGTCCCTGTTTCCATGCCATCCCACAGTGATGCAGGCCTGGCCTCTTCTGACAGGCCTGATGCTGCGTAGCAATGCAGGTGACGCAATAACGTCAAGAAATGCGCCGAATGGCAGAAAAGGGAACTGATGTTTTCCTTGCCTTGCCAAACGCTGTCAATTGCATGTGTAGGCCTCCTAAGTCAGCAGAGTTTGCCGGGGGCCCCCCTGAGCCAGGGGGATAGCGGGGTCTGGAACTGGAGCTTTCCTGGTTGTAGAGGGGTTTCCGGGACCTGCGTCATCTATACGAAAATATATGCATACAGTTCTGCAGCACAAGGCATCCACTAGGAGGAGCAAACTAGAGACAGATTTATGCAGCGGATATTGAACCTAACCTTTATTTATAATTTTTTTATTTCTGTTGCTGATATAGCGCCAACATATTCCGCAGCGCTGTACAGAGGATGTCCATACTCACTGTCTCTATTGGGGCTCAGAATTAAAATTCCATATCTTTATGTTTTTAGGGTGTGGGAGGAAACACAGGACTGCGAGGCGACATTGCCACTGAGCCACCATGCTGCCAACCTAAATCCATCTTTAGTTTGCTCCCCCTAGTGGCCGCCTTATATTGTAGAATTGTATGCCTACATTTCCATATAGATGAGGCATGGCATCAAAGAACCCCTGTTATAAAACCTGTACATACATAGAAATGATCTCTATACCAAAGTAACAGAACTGAGACGCCTATGATAAAAATATAGTCCATTCATTCAGTTTATGCCCCATAAGTTCTTATCTGCCCCGTGAAAACAGTGTAAAGTATCACAAAAAGTACAAACGTTAAATTGAAAGAAATATCCCACATGGCATCCAAAACTTTAATATAGGCCGTATGCCCCTCTGTAGTTATCACCACCATACAGTACACACATTGCTTCTTATAAATGGAAGGATTTCTTGTAAATTTGTGGGTATTTTTTTTTCCGTTCAGTATTTTGTTATTTTTTATTCAATTAAAATATCCCAAAATGCTAATCAAAATTGGGGAAGTTGAGGGATTTCTGCACTCAGTTAATAACTAAGCCACTCATCTTCCTGATAACATGCCAGTACATCTCTATTTGTTCTGATTATGACTAATATTTTTAGGTTACTTTCCTGGCTGGAACGGCAACACTTTATACGGAAAAGTTTAATTTCTTTTTTTTTAAATTTATGGCCAAAACAGAAACCCCAAGGCCACCCACAGACACTCGATAAGGAGTGCTTTAAAGCAGGGGTCTCAAACTCGGCCGGGTAAGTGGGCCACATATAGAAAAAATGTGAAGTTGACGGGACGCATTACTTTGAAATTTGATACAATACAAAAATATTGTTAATTCATTATTTGAACTATTATAATAATACTACATTACTATAATACTACATTACTATAATACTACATTACTATAATACTACATTACTATAACACTACATTACTATAATACTACATTACTATAATACTACATTACTATAACAACACTACATTACTATAATACTACATTACTTTAATACTACATTACTATAACACTACATTACTATAATACTACATTACTATAATACTACATTACTATAATAATACTACATTACTATAATACTACATTACTATAACACTACATTACTATAATACTACATTACTATAATACTACATTACTATAATACTACATTACTATAACACTACATTACTATAATACTACATTACTATAATACTACATTACTATAACACTACATTACTATAATAATACTACATTACTATAATAATACTACATTACTATAATACTACATTACTATAATACTACATTACTATAATAATACTACATTACTATAACACTACATTACTATAACACTACATTACTATAATACTACATTAACAGAAAAAAATGGGACATAAATATCAAAACCACAAAAAAGGCCATACTCACTAGGTAGGTGGGTGGGTGAAAACCCGTTCCCATCAGGACGCAGACGGGTCAAAGAATGCTGCAGAAGGAGTGTGCATTAAATAGTGATAGCCCCTCCCACTAGTCTTGAGGGGAGTGGCGGACTAAGTGCTCAAAGGTGTGCGATAAATGTGTGTCAGTGTAGTGCTAGGGTGTGAATGGATAGTAAAAAATAAATATGTATGTATGAAAGTGTCAGAACTGTGTAATAATGTAATAAAAATAAATAAAATAAATGTGATGAATAGGGGTCAGTGCTGTGAATAGTACATGGGGTGTCAGTACTATGTGTAATACGTGGAGGGATAATGTGCTGGTCGTCAGGCATGGCGTATCTTGCCGAATAACAGCCTATTTGTAACGCCGCTAGTGTTAGCTAAAGCGGGCTGCTCTGCATTCCAAACCAAACGCCAGCACATCATGCCCTCCCAGCATATAAGACCCGGCTGCGTCCTGAAAAAAAGTGTAGTATACGTAGTAAGAAATATCCATGAAACATGGGGTATTAGTTGTTATTTTGGCCAAAATACGCAAAGCTCGCAACCCAACGTCAAGGGTCCCCAGTGCCTTGCGAGTCCCTAACCAGAACTTTTCGTTCCTAATTTAAAAACACAAACAGAAAAAAATGGGACATAAATATCAAAACCACAAAAAAGGCCATACTCACTAGGTAGGTGGGTGGGTGAAAACCCGTTCCCATCAGGACGCAGACGGGTCAAAGAATGCTGCAGAAGGAGTGTGCATTAAATAGTGATAGCCCCTCACTACATTACTATAATACTACATTACTATAATACTACATTACTATAATAATACTACATTACTATAATACTACATTACTATAACAATACTACATTACTATAATACTACATTACTATAACACTATATTACTATAACAACACTACATTACTATAATACTACATTACTATAATACTACATTACTATAACACTACATTACTATAATACTACATTACTATAACACTACATTACTATAATACTACATTAGTATAACACTACATTACTATAATACTACATTACTATAACAACACTACATTACTATAATACTACATTACTATAATACTACATTACTATAATACTATAACACTACATTACTATAATAATACTACATTACTATAATACTACATTACTATAATACTACATTACTATAACACTACATTACTATAATAATACTACATTACTATAATACTACATTACTATAATACTACATTACTATAATACTACATTACTATAACAATACCACATTACTATAACACTACATTACTATAATACTACATTACTATAATACTACATTACTATAACACTACATTACTATAATACTACATTACTATAATACTACATTACTATAATACTACATTACTATAATACTACATTGCTATAATACTATAACACTACATTACTATAATAATACTACATTACTATAATAATACTACATTACTATAATACTATGTTACTATAATACTACATTACTATAACAATACCACATTACTATAATACTACATTACTATAACAATACCACATTACTATAATACTATATTACTATAACAACACTACATTACTATAACACTACATTACTATAATACTACATTACTATAATACTACATTACTATAACACTACATTACTATAACAACACTACATTACTATAATACTACATTACTATAATACTACATTACTATAATACTACATTACTATAATACTACATTACTATAACAATACCACATTACTATAACACTACATTACTATAACAACACCACATTACTATAACACTACATTACTATAATACTACATTACTATAATACTACATTACTATAACACTACATTACTATAATACTACATTACTATAATACTACATTGCTATACTACATTACTATAACAATACCACATTACTATAACACTACATTACTATAATACTACATTACTATAAGGGCATGACCACACATGGCGGAATTCCTCCGCAACTGTCCGCATCAATGCCGCACCTAATCCGGGTTGCGGATTACGGCTGCGGATCTGCACAAAATGTGCAGAAAATTGATGCGGACTGGCCGCTGCGGACTGCAGGAAAAGTGCTTCTCTTCTCCCTATTCAGTGCAGGATAGAGAGAAGGGACAGCACTTTCCCTAGTGAAAGTAAAAGAAATTCATACTTACCGCCCGTTGTCTTGATGACGCGTCCCTCCTTCGGCATCCAGCCCGACCTCCCTGGATGACGCGCCAGTCCATGTGACCGCTGCAGCCTGTGCTTGGCCTGTGATTGGCTGCAGCCGTCACTTCCACTGAAACGTCATCCTGGGAGGCCGGACTGGAGACAGAAACAGGGAGTTCTCGGTAAGTATGAACTTATATGTTTTTTTACAGATACATGTATATTGGGATCGGTAGTCACTGTCCCGGGTGCAGAAACAGTTACTGCCGATCGCTTAACTCTTTCAGCACCCTGGACAGTGACTATTTACTGACGTCTCCTAGCAACGCTCCCGTCATTACGGGAGCCCCATTGACTTCCTCAGTCTGGCTGTAGACCTAGAAATACATAGGTCCAGCCAGAATGAAGAAATGTCATGTTAAAAAACCAATACGCTCCGCACCACACATAACATGTGCATGACAGCTGCGGACTTCATTGCGGAACTTAGAATCTCCATTGAAGTCAATGGAGAAATTCCGCCATGAGTCCGCAACCAGTCCGCCACTGCTCCGCAACAGACAGAGCATGCTGCGGACACCACATTCCGCTCCGCAGCCTATGCTCCGCAGCGGAATTGTACGCATCGTGTAAACGAACACTGCGAAATTAAAGTGAAAGTCAATGGAGAAACGGCTCCGCTGCGGATTAACGCTGCGGAGTGTCCGCAGCGGAATTTAAGTGAAAATCCGCCATGTGTGAACCCGCCCTAATACTACATTACTATAACAACACTACATTACTATAATACTACATTACTATAATACTACATTACTATAACAATACCACATTACTATAATACTACATTACTATAATACTACATTACTATAACAATACTACATTACTATAACAATACTACATTACTATAATACTACATTACTATAATACTACATTACTATAATACTACATTACTATAACACTACATTATATATAACACTACATTACTATAACACTACATTACTATAATACTACATTACTATAACAATACTACATTAATATAATACTACATTACTATAATACTACATTACTATAATACTACATTACTATAACACTACATTACTATAACACTACATTACTATAATACTACATTACTATAACACTACATTACTATAATACTACATTACTATAACACTACATTACTATAATACTACATTACTATAACAATACTACATTAATATAATACTACATTACTATAATACTACATTACTATAATACTACATTACTATAATAATAATACATTGCTATGATACTACATTACTATAATACTACTACATTACTATAATAATACTACATTACTATAATACTACTACATTACTATAACAATACTACATTACTATAATAATACTACATTACTATAATACTACTACATTACTATAATACTACATTGCTATACTACATTACTATAACAATACTACATTACTATAATACTACATTACTATAACACTACATTACTATAACAACACTAAATTACTATAATACTACATTACTATAATACTACATTACTATAATACTACATTACTATAATAATACTACATTACTATAATACTACATTACTATAATAATACTACATTACTATAACACTACATTACTATAACACTACATTACTATAACAATACTACATTACTATAATACTACATTACTATAACACTACGTTACTATAAAACTACATTACTATAATAATACTACATTACTATAATACTACATTACTATAATAATACTACATTGCTATGATACTACATTACTATAATACTACTACATTACTATAACAATACTACATTACTATAATAATACTACATTACTATAACAATACTACATTACTATAATAATACTACATTACTATAATAATACTACATTGCTATGATACTACATTACTATAATAATACTACATTACTATAATACTACATTACTATAATAATACTACATTACTATAATACTACTACATTACTATAACAATACTACATTACTATAATAATACTACATTACTATAATACTACTACATTACTATAATACTACATTGCTATACTACATTACTATAACAATACTACATTACTATAATACTACATTACTATAACACTACATTACTATAACAACACTAAATTACTATAATACTACATTACTATAATACTACATTACTATAATACTACATTACTATAATACTACATTACTATAATAATACTACATTACTATAACAATACTACATTACTATAACACTACATTACTATAATACTACATTACTATAATACTACATTACTATAACACTACATTACTATAACACTACATTACTATAACAATACTACATTACTATAATACTACATTACTATAATACTACATTACTATAATACTACATTACTATAATACTATAACACTACATTACTATAATAATACTACATTACTATAATAATACTACATTACTATAATAATACTACATTGCTATAACACTACATTACTATAACAATACTACATTACTATAATACTACATTGCTATAATAATACTACATTACTATAATACTACATTACTATAATAATACTACATTGCTATGATACTACATTACTATAATACTACTACATTACTATAACAATACTACATTACTATAATAATACTACATTACTATAATACTACATTACTATAATACTATATTACTATAATAATACTACATTGCTATAACAATACTACATTACTATAATAATACTACATTGCTATGATACTACATTACTATAATAATACTACATTACTATAATACTACATTACTATAATAATACTACAGTACTATAATACTACATTACTATAATACTACATTACTATAATACTACATTACTATAATAATACTACATTGCTATAATACTACATTACTATAATAATACTACATTGCTATAATACTACATTACTATAACAATACTACATTACTATAACAATATTACATTACTATAATACTATATTACTATAATAATACATTACTATAATAACACTACATCACTATAACAATACTACATGACTTAAGGTATGTTTGACTTTCGCTATCTATGACCTTACACCCCAAACCCCAATAAGAGACCACACATGAATTTTGGTGTAAAGGCCACAGCAGCCATTTATTAAACACACACCTTTTTATGCGATAAAATAGCATAACCATAAAAACATCATAAACACTCCATAATAACATCCTGCTCTATTTCCAACATTCTCCAGATAAAGGATGCTTGAAGGCACTTCAGTCATTAAATAAAAAACTCCATCCTTTCCTTGTTTGGTCTGGACTTCTTGCCCTACAGCCGTTCTGCACCTGACCCGAGGGCACCAACCATCTCCAAGACCTCTCTCTCCCTTCCTGTGGACCCTGCCCATCAGGAATATATGCCATATCAGCTGGGTAACCACTCCCCAGCCCCTCCAATACTATCCAGGGTTAAACGCCCCGAGTTCTCTTTCAACAATCTCCATTGTTGATTCTCCTTCTTGCCATTACGTGCCTCCAAAGACCCCTCCTCCTACCGCCATCGCTACTGTGACAAAAACCCAACCGTCAGATTCCCATAAACAGGAGAAAATTGCTGGGAGGGCGGGCGGCACAAATATTTTCTCCTGTTGTCCAGCGGGAAAGAGGGCTGCCTCTTCCCCGCATGGACTTATATACATTACTCTCCACCCACCACATATAGATACATTTTGCCCCATGCCCCTTTCACTTAACCCACTAATCCCTATATAATAGCCTAAAACGTAGTAGCCTAAAACCCCAAACACCTAGTCATGCGCTCCCTTCATTACGGCTGCGCCTACATTACGTTGGGCTTACTTGACTTAAGGTATGTTTGATGACTTTCGCTATCTATGACCTTACACCCCAAACCCCAATAAGAGACCACACATGAATTTTGGTGTAAAGGCCACAGCAGTCATTTATTAAACACACACCTTTTTATGCGATAAAATAGCAGAACACATAACACATCATAAACACTCCATAATAACATCCTGCTCTATTTCCAACATTTTCCAGATAAAGGATCCTTGAAGGCACTTCAGTCATTAAATAAAAAACTTTGTTTCCTTGTTAGGTCTGGACTTCTTGCCCTACAGCCGTTCTGCACCTGACCCGAGGGCACCAATCATGTCCAAGACCTCTCTGTCCCTTCCTGGGGACCCTGCCCATCAGGAATATATGCAATATCAGCTGGGTAACCACTCCCCAGCCCCTCCAATACTATCCAGGGTTAAACGCCTCGAGTTCTCTTTCAACAATCTCCATTGTTGATTCTCCTTCTTGCCATTACGTGCCTCCAAAGACCCCTCCTCCTACCGCCACGACAATCATGTGTGACCCCTTACACATGATTGTCCCTCCACAACTGCAGGGCTGTCTCCATGCCCTCCTTGATGTCCAGGGTCCACATATCTAGGCCCACCTCGTTCAAATGAACGCCATCCGCCCTAAGGAAACCGACCTCTCTGCCCTCCAACTCTTTGTGCCGCACCACACCACCATTGCGTGCCACAAACCTGCCAACCACCTTATTCACCTTCGCTCTTGCTTTATTCAGACTATGGATGGAGCTGGCCTGACGCCACACCTTGCGAGCCACAATATCCGACCAGACGATCACCAATCCTGGAAAAGACGACCACAACCGCAACAGATCGATCTTAACATCCCGCACCAAATCCCTGGACGACCGTATGCCTAAATCGTTGCCACCAAGGTGCACCACCAGAATATCCGGCGCCCTGTCCAAACCTGCATAGAACTGTAGCTCTGGTAACAATCTACACCACAGCATGCCCCGCAGACCCAACCATCTGACCTGAACCTCTGAATGATCCAGGCCCAACTGCCGTCCAGCCGGACGAACATCTGCACGCACACCTCCCCAGTGCACGTAGGAGTGCCCAATGATCTATATCAAGCAGGGACCTGCACCTAAAACAACACAAAACAGCAATGTAACAACACCATATCCACCTCTAGCACATCTTATCACCACCTCCTCAAAGCAAGTGAGGCCGCACATACAACCTATATCGGTCTGACTCCCACCTACCGATCTTCTTAACCATCGCCGGGGATAAACCCCACCGAGCTGCTTCCGTAGCTGCGCCAATTCTAAAAGAGTGAGAGCTAAAACCTGCTCCACCTCTGCCAGACAACAGGATACACTTTTTGAACACCTGTGAAAACTGGAATTTTGACAAAGACAAACCATCTGAATGAACCAACAAGGATGTCGGCCCCTCAGGCCTCACTGCAACAAACTCCCGAAAACAGTGAACCGGGCACACCCGCGACCCTGGTAACTCATACAAATGCACCACAAAACCTCTCCCCTCCTGATCTGTCTTTGATCTACGAAGCAAACAAGAAAGGCAGGAGCCATCCAATTCAACGTCCGCGTACAATAAGCCCCCAGCCATACGCTTACTGGCCGACACCAACTCCGATATCCTGAACGCCCCGAAGAACGCCAAAAAAAAGGCCAGTGTAAATAGCCGCGCTTCAAACGCCGAAACACAAACATCCCCCAATAAATCACAAATCGCTACCAACAGCTCAAATGACACCGGCTTCCTGTGGTCCCTAACTGCAGAACCCCTCCTGAAACCCTTCATTGCCTGCTGGACCAGAAAGGACTTGGTCACGTCCTCCTCACCTTTTTTTCTTGAACCAAAACGCCAAGGCCGACAAACGCTGATGCAGACGCCCCTTCACTGTACGCATTTCTTATATAATACAACAAACACGCCGACCGATCTGAAATGTCTGCCTGTGCATTTTCAAACAAAGCCTCCCATACCTGCCATACAGCACTGTACCTCTGCCACGTAACCGCACTAACAGACCTCTCCACGAGCGACATCGCCATTGTCACACCACCTTCCACAGATGCTCTGGACAAGGCAGGCCATGAGACTCCGCCCCCCGGCGCCAGCAGACGAAACCTGTCCCACTGTTGACGAGAAAGGGAATCAGCCACAGAATTAAGCACCCCAGGAATATGCACAGCTACAAAATGCGCATTCAACATCAAACCTCTCAAAACTAAATGCCGCAATAGTCGCACGACTGGCGGAGAATTAGCTGTCTGCACATTAACGGCCTGAACCACACCCAGATTGTCACATACGAAACGAACTCTCCGGTCCCGCAGACAATCCCCCCACAACTCCGCAGCCACCACAATCGGGAACAGTTCCAGCAGAGCCAAGTTACGGACAAAACCACATTCATGCCATGTATCAGGCCAAATTCCTGCACACCACTGCCCCTGGAAATAAGCCCCAAATCCACATGCACCTGATGCATCAGTATACAGCTCCAAATCCACACTAGACACCGGCTGGTACATGAGCACCGACCGCCCATTGTAGCTCTGCAAAAACTCCCCCCAAACCAACAAATCCGCTTTCAACTCCGCCGACAACCTAATAAAATGATGGGGAGAATGCACCCCTGCGGTAGCACTTGCCAATCGCCTGCAAAACACCCGCCCCATGGGCATAATCCTACAAGCGAAATTCAAATGACCCAACAAGGATTGCAAGTCCCGCAACTGTATCTTCTTCCTACGCAGCGCACTCGCCACCAACTCTCTCAACTCCATCAATTTATCATCAGGCAAGCGACACTCCACTCCACTCTGAATCAATCATGATTCCCAAAAACTTAATGACCGTCGCAGGTCCCTCAGTTTTGTCAGGCGCCAGAGGTACCCCAAAATCCTTTGCCACTCGCACACACATAGGTACCCGGCGGCCCGATAAACAGGAAATCATCCAGATAATGCAGGGCAGATGGCACCTGCGCCTCCCGACGAACCACCCACTCCAAAAACGTGCTAAACATCTCAAAATAAGCGCATGAAATGGAGCAGCCCATCGGGAGGCAACAATCTACAAAATATTCCTCCTGCCAATAACATCCCAGTAAACAAAAACTGTCCGGATGCACCGGCAATAAACGAAAAGCGGCCTCAATGTCAGTTTTCGCTAACAGAGAGCCCCTCCTGTACTTGCGAACCCAAACAACCGCCGCATCAAAGGAAGTGTAACTGACCGCGCACAAGGCCGGATCAATGGCGTCATTTACCGACTTGCCTTCCGGATAAGACAAGTGATGAATAAGGCGGAATTTATTCACCTCCTTTTTAGGAACCAAACCTAACGGGGAAACCCGCAAACTAGGAACAGGCGGGGAGGAAAACGGACCCGCCATGCGGCCCAAAGCCACCTCCTTCAGCAGCTTATCTGTAACCAGATCAGGCCGCGCCAAAGCAGACAACAAATTACGGACCACCCCATCACGTCCCGCCGACGTACAAGGAATCCGAAAACCTTCTGAAAAACCTAACAACAACAACTCTGCCACTTTCTTATTTGGATAACCCCTTAAAAACGGGAGCATCCTTTCCACCCTCACCGGCGTCACCCCTCATCTGCTCAGCATCTCCCTGCCTGCCCTTATGCTTCTTGAAGCATCTGGACAAACCATGGGCGCCTCCGCAACCGGAGCACTCGTGCTTGTACCTGCAGTCTGGGCCAAACTTGCAATGCTCCTCATTATACTGCCAGCAACACCCCTTTCCTGAGGATCCTGACCGACCCGCTGCTGACCCCTGACCGCCGGCCGCATCCCGAAAGGGCTGCTGCCCCTGTTTTGGCACAGACATCAGACGCATCCACAAACTGATATCCTTGTGATCCCATCGCAACGACGGGCGCACCGACTTCCGCTGACGAAGCTGTTCGTCATAACGCAACCACGCATTACCACCGTATACACGATACGCCTCCCCTACTGAATCCATATAACAAAATAGCGCCGAACAATTCTCCGACGCCTTCTCACCCACCACGCTAGCCAAAATAGCGAAGGCCTGCAGCCAATTCGCAAAAGTCCGAGGAATCAAGCGATAACGCCGCCGCTCCTTCTTACTCTCATCCGGTTTCCACCGGTCCAAATTAAACTTCTCCAAAGGCAGTAAAGAAAAAATCTCCACATATTCATCTTTCCAGATCTTTTCCCTAATCTCCACCTTCAAATGCGCCCCCAGCGGGCCCTCAAAGCACACATAAACCTCGCCTTTAGCAGCATCAGCTAAACGCACATCCTCCACCACTTTCTTAGCTGTACTAGCCGCTGCATCAACCACTTTCTCCACCGCCACTACGGCACCCACAACCGGCGCCACTTCACTAGCCACCGCAATCCCTGCCGCAGCTGCCCTAGAACTCGCCTCGCTAACAACCGCACTCCCTGCCGCACTAGCACTCGCCTCGCTAGCAGCGCCCCATACCCTCGCTGGCGACTGCTCTACACCTGGCAAAACTCTTGTAAAATATTCCTGCATCCCTCTAAACAATAAATGCATCTGTGACATAGACAACATCCCCCCCACATCCCCCCCACACATCCCCGGCACCACATCCGTGGTAGACTCACCCGGCCGTCCCTGAGGTGACCTCCCAGCGGACGCGTCCACCACTCCGGATGAGCATGGCATCGGTCTTGACGGTCCTGGGGAGTGGTGCTCCTGCACCCCACGCTCCCCGTAGCTCCCTGAACTTCCAGTCGCTGACGTCCTAGGCCCAGCGGAACGCGGCCCGTCCACGGTCCTGCCACCCGCTGCTGGCATGGCATACTCAGAACGACAGCCCTGCCGACCCAGTCCTTCTGCAGGGCTGTCAAAAATAAATCTCCTTCCAGTTGCTCTGTGTACAGCTGACCGCTGCCCCCCCTCGTCCGGATGGGGCCAGGCGTCACTCTCCGAAGCTGCCCGGGTACTTTCGGTCGCTGCTGCCGCCGCACGCCTCCCTGCTCCAGCAGGAGACGATCTCACTCCCCATCTGGAGCCCGCCCGCCTCTTCCTGCGGGTCGGGCCTGGTCTCTGTACCTCTGCCTGCAGAGCTCCTCCGGGACCTGGAACATCGGCGCCGGAGAAAGCTGTCACTTCCGGTCCAGCGTGCACTTCCGTTCCCGCCTCCACTTCCGGTCCCGCCTCCACTTCCGGTCTTGTCGTTGAAGACAGTTGGGGGGAAGATGGCTGCCGCGGCCCCCCCCCTCCTGTCACCTCCAGTCTCGCCCGCCTAATGGGATTCCTCCCAGACCTCCGCGGAACGTCGCCAGGGTGCAGTTCCGGACCAGCAGGAGGAGGAGGGTCCCTGGAGGGGATCCCTCGGCGCCGACGAGACTGAGGCGTTACCTCTGGGGAAGGCCTCTCCGGAGGCCTGGAACGCCCGCTGCTGAGTCCCTCGCTCTCCACTCCAGCCGCTGGAACCGGAGGAAGAGCCCCGGCAAACATCTGATCCAGCCAGCCAGCACCGTGCAGTATCGCCGCATCCCGGATCCTGGCCATCGTTATCTCCATCGCCGCATCCATTACAGGTCAGTGTAAAAAACAGTTTTTTTTTTTTAAAACAGTTATAATAACAGGACAAATATTTTCTCCTGTTGTCCAGCGGGAAAGAGGGCTGCCTCTTCCCCGCATGGACTTATATACATTACTCTCCACCCACCACATATAGATACATTTTGCCCCATGCCCCTTTCACTTAACCCTCTAATCCCTATAAAATAGCCTAAAACGTAGTAGCCTAAAACCCCAAACACCTAGTCATGCGCTCCCTTCATTACGGCTGCGCCTAAATTACGTTGGGCTTACTTTACTATAATACTACATTGCTATACTACATTACTATAATAATACTACAGTACTATAACAATACTACATTACTATAACAATACTACATTACTATAACAATACTACAGTACTATAACAATACTACATTACTATAACAATACTACATTACTATAACAATACTACATTACTATAACAATACTACATTACTATAACAATACTACATTACTATAATACTACATTACTATAACAATACTACATTACTATAATACTACATTCCTTTACTCAACAAGCTGTCTCGTTGATTGGCGCTCGTTTACACGGCCCAGGATGGAGAGTGTAAGAGGACCTTAAGAGTATGGTAAGTCAGCTTGCAGACTTTACAGTTCAGTAGAGTTATCATTGTTTTTCTTCTATTCCAATTAGTCCTTTTGCTTCTCACATACTTCTGCTTAACCTGTTGACATGTAATAAACCTTCAAAGGGGGCATAAACCTAAAAACAATACTAGAAGTATACATATGTTCCTTCTGGTGTCCACCATCATTGGATGGGTTGTCTAAAGGGATGGGGTTTAGTCAGGGACGTAACTTGGAAATTCTGGGCCCCATAGCAAACTTTTGACTGGGCCCCCCTTCCCTCCCCTGGGTGCCACACACAGCCCCCCTTGAAGATAAAGCCACCCTGTAGATTGTGCGATATAGCCCCCCTACAGATTGTGCTATTCAGCACTCCCTGTATATTGTGCCATACAGCCCCCATGTAGATTGTGCGATACAGCCCCCCCTGGAGATTCTGACATACAGCCCCCCCTGTATATAGTGCCATAAAGCCCCCTTATAGATAGAGCCATACAGCCCCCTGTAGATAGTGCCATACAGCCCCCAATAGATAGTGCCATAAAGTCCATATATTATGCATACAGTTCCCCTATAGATTCTGCCACACAGCCCCCCTTATAGATAGCTATACAGCCCCCCTGTAGATAGTCTCACATCCCCGTGTGACACACAGCCCCTGTAGATAGCGGCCCCCACCTCCCCCTTGTAGATACTGCCCCCCACATCACCCATGTATATACTGCTCTTCACTTCCCCCTTGTAGATACTGCCCTCCTTCTCCCCCTTGTAGACGGTGCTATACAGCCCCCTTGTAGATACTGCCCCACCTCCCCATTGTATATTTTGCCCCCACCTCCCCCTTATAGATAGTGCCATACAGCTCCCCATGTCCCCCTTGTAGATAGTGCCATACAGCCCCCCACCTCCCCTTTGCAGAAAGTGCCCCCAAACAAATAATACAAAAAATATTGTACTCACCTAGCCCCCGATAAAGAGAGCTGCTCCAGAGAGCCGACGGTTATCATGCGTAGGTCGGCGTGATCCAGTGACGTCATCACGCCGGCCTGACATGCCTTAGGCCGAACGTAGCCTGTAGCCTGGTAAATGGCAGAGCAGGGGGATACCTCCCCAGGGCCGGGGTCTGTGTCGGGGCCCACTACCCTTGGGGGGGAGCCCACTCGGCCGCCGGGTGCTGTCGCTGCCATATCACGCATCACTGTCCATATCTGCTCCGGGACTCCGTCTCTGGGGAAGCCCCTGACATCACTGTCCATATATGGACAGTGATGCCAGAGGGAGAGGAGTCCCAGGCAGAGTGCTACAAGCGGCTCTGCTCCGTGACTCCGTCTCTTGGGAAGTCCCTGACATCACTGTCCATATATGGACACTGATGTCAGTAGGAGAGAAGGAGTCCCAGGCAGAGCGCTAGCGGCTCTGCTTTGGGACTCCGTCTCTGGGGAAGCCCCTGACATCACTGTCCATATATGGACAGTGTTGTCAGCAGCAGAGCAGTGTCCCAGGCAGAGTGCTAGTAGTGCTCTGCCCGGGACTATGGCTCTGGGGTTGCCCTTGGCAACACTGTCCATATATGGACAGTGACGTCAGGGGTTTCTCCTGAAGCGGAATCTCCAGCCAGAGCATTGGCAATGCTCTGGCTGGGCATTCCACTCCTAGAGGGAACCCTAAAGTCACTACCTACAGGGAGGGAGGCTTTGTGGTACTACCTGGGAAGGTGGCTGTGTAGCACTACCAGGGAGGAGGGCTGTGTGGTACTACCTGGGAGGAGGGGGCTGTGTGGCACTACCTGGGAGGAAGGGGCTGTGTGGCACTGCCTGGGAGGAGGGGGCTGTGTGGCACTACCTGGGAGGTGGGGGTTCTGTGACACTACCTGGGAGGTGGGGGCTGTATGGCACTACCTGGGGGGCTGTGTGGCACTACCTGTGAGGGGGCTGTGTGGCACTACCTGGGAGGAGGGCACTATATTTATGGGGGTACAACCTAGGGGCCTAACTTCTATATGGGGGCATAAACAGGGCCTAACATCTATATTGGGGCACAAAGTGACATTTTCTGCCATTTTACTGCCGCCGTGAGTTCCCCCACATAGGAGCCTACTGAGTCTGTGTCGCCCAAGGGCCCCATAAACCTGGAGCTGGCCCTGTACCTTCCTGCTCTGCCGTAGTGTTTAAAAGCATCAAAGGATACAAATACTATTAAATGTGGCAACGTAGCGGCTGCTAGCGGCGCCACTGTTTTGTGATATGTGATAGAATAAAATTGTGGAAAGCGTTTCCAGTAGAGAAGTGGTTTGTATTTTGGTATAAATCTAGCTCCTTGTTTTGGTTTTGCTTTAGGTTCTGATTTTTTTAGTTTTTTTTGTTTACAGTTCTAGTTTAGTTTTGGTTTTCGGTTAAGATTTATTTATTTTTTGAAATTTCAAAGACATAAAAAAATAAATAAATAAAAATTAAGGCCTCATGCACACGACCGTAGCCGTGTGCACGGCCGTGATTTTCGGGTTGGGCGGCTGCGGACTGTCAGCGGACTGTCAGCCGCGGGTCGCCCGCAAATCGTACGACATGCACATGGCCGCCGTCATTGTTTTCAATGAGCCCAGACCGCAGAAGATCTCCGTAATATGACATGCCCGTTCATTCTGAAGTGCGGGTTCCCGGGCCATGCACGGACCGTAAAAACTACGGTCGTGTGCATGGCCCCATAGAAAAGAATGGGGCCGCAATTCTCCCGTGGATTTTCGGGGGAATTGCGGCCGCAAAAACACGTTCGTGTGCATGGGGCCTAAGTGTTTTAGACCATTGTTAGGGACATTGCATTACGCAGAAGAGGGTGCTGTCCTTTAGCGCTCTCCCACCTATTTGTACTCCCCTCGCTCCCCACTCTCACACTTCATGACCGGTCTGCATTATCTTACAATATACGTGCATGTTAAACAGACTCACCTCTCTCACTATTAGCCTAAGAATATATAGTATATAATTTTAATTTAATAGTGCGAGAGTAGGAAGGATGTTCCAAGCTAAATTTTCTAGTCCCTACCTGCCCATGCCTAATCAAATCTGTCCTTTTTCTAAACGTTCCTGTCCATGCCTAACCAAATCTGTCCCTAGTATTGTTCTCAGACTAGACAGACAAGACGGGAAAGATCAGCGGTGGCAAACCTTTTTTACAGAGTGTGCCCACATTCGTATTCATCTTTCCTGGAAATTCTCTTGAATGTCAAGGTACCCCATAACAGTGACAGTCACAGGACCCTCATAACAGTGACAGCCATAGGACCACCATAACAGTGACAGCAATAGGACCTACATAACCATGGCAGCCACAGGATAACCATATCAGTGACAGTCACAGGACCTACATAACAGTCACAGGAAAACCATAATAATTGCAGCTGCAGGACCACCATAACAGTGACCGTAACAGGACTCTCAGAAGAGTGACTACCACAGGATGACCAAAACTGTGACAGCCACAGGATGACCATAACAGTGACAGCTACAGGACCAACATAACATTAATAGGAAGACCATAATAATTGCAGCCACAGGACAACCATAACAGTGACAGTCACAGGACCTCCATAACAGTGACAGCCAGAGGACGACAATAACAGTGACAGCCACAGGACCACCATAACAGTGACAGCCACAGGACCACCATAACAGTGACAGCCACAGGGCGACCAGAAAAGTGACAGTCACAGAACTGCCATAATAATGAAAACCACAGGACCACCATAACAGTGACAGATACGGGACTGCCATGACAGTGACAACCACAGGACCGCCATGACAGTGACAGTCACAGGACTGCCATGACAGTGACAACCACAGGACCACCATAACAGTGACAGTCACAGGACTGCCATGACAGTGACAACCACAGGACCACCATAACAGTGACAGTCACAGGACTGCCATGAGTGACAACCACAGGACCACCATAACAGTGACAGCCACAGGACCACTATAACAGGGACAGTAACAGGACCCTCATAACAGTGACAGCTGCAGGACCAACGTAAAAGCTATAGCCCAATAACCTTTATAGCCACCGACCCCAGGACGAATGACAAATGCCACAATAACAGTTATGGCCACATTACCCGAGGCCAGAATACCTTGAGGGGTGGCAGACTCTGAAAGGCCAGGCTATCAGTAGATGAAACAGAACCTCTCACTGTTAGTTTCCAGTATTATTTTTGCATTTTTTAAAAATCTTATTTTTTTGGTCTCCCTTTAAGAGAAACTTTTTGGTATGACCTAATGGGAGGAATATTTATGACCTTATAAAGAAGTGAGACTCTGCACATATAGGGGAATAACACAAGACCATTGGTGTACACACAGGGAGTCGCTATTTTGGGTGTAATATAAGAAGGCAAGACTTCTCCATTCTGTTATTATGCTATAGAACTTTATACTACAGCCTTATCGAATATTATACATGATTTAGTTTAATTTTCTTACTTTGAAGTAATTCCCCTTAATAAATCTAACGTGTAATATCTGTCGTTCAAGCTCAAGGATGATGTGATAGTTTACCACTTCCTAATAGTTCAGTAGACAATAACATAATATTCCTGAACCAAATGTCAAAGTTTATTTCTGGTCATGAAGGGAAGAATAAGGATTTATTTCTAGAAAAGGACTCTTTTTTATAAGTTATACAGGTGTAGCAGAGATGGGTTCGCCAACAAGAATAAATCATTGTGGTCACTGAGTCGCATAGGGCAATGGGGACATGCTCCCCGGGCCACAGGGGGCATGCGGAGAGATGTATAATCAACAAGGACCAAAGGGTGTGCCCTGATGTAGGCCCTGATTATGATATTAATGATAGAGATGTGCGATTAATATTAAAATTCAATCTATTATTCCCCTCATCATATATATATTGGGCGAGGCACAGTTGAGGTTTTTTGTTTTACTCTGCTGCTTTTCGCTCTCTTACCAAATACAACCAAACCCTATGATACTCGCCAAGCCTAATTTCTCTCCTTCTTTCCAATTCCTTATTATTATTATTTCATTTCGACGATAGAAGAAACAACAACAGGCAAGTGTTACTGGACGTGGTGGACAATCGAGTTGGAGCGTAGGATTTTCGGATGGGAGTGGTCGAGTGGTGGATATTCGAGTAGGAGTGGTCGAGTGGTGGATATTCGAGTAGGAGTGGTCGAGTGGTGTATATTCGAGTAGGAGTGGTCGAGTGGTGGATATTCGAGTAGGAGTGGTCGAGTGGTGGATATTTGAGTTGGAGTGGTCGAGTGGTGGATATTCGAGTAGGAGTGGTCGAGTGGTGGATATTTGAGTAGGAGTGGTGGGAGTGGTCGAGGGGTGGATAGGAGCGGGAGGAGGGAAAGCCAGAGGTGGTGAAGAGGGGGAAAGCCCAAAGAGGCTAATAAACACCCAAAGAGGCTAATAAATGCCCAAAGAGGGTAATAAAAGCTAGAAAAGGTGAAACGTATTTTTTACTAATATTTTTTAAAAATACTTATCATCATTCCTTTTGCTAGCAAACCTGTGTAACTGGTTTTCTATACTAGTATGTAATATAATAGAGGCTAAAATCTAGATCCGTATTTCTTAGCTTCCATTTAAGGGAATTTATAATGAGAAAAAAGCCTATTGTATAATACAACTCATTACGGTAAACATATTAAAAATGAATAAAATACTATAAAAAAGATAACTATGAAAGGTATCCACTCTATTATAAAGCAGAAGACCAATTACACAGGATCACACCATTGACAATAGGTGATTGGGAAAGCTCAGCTCCTACTCCCCTCCCCTGCACAGTGACCTCTTGCAATTTCACAGAGCATGCCCACTACACTCTCCCATGGAAGTCAATAAGTTGTTTTCTTATGTCCATGTGGCTGCTGTAAAGACATTCTAATGAGCCCATACACCAATATCTCGGCTTTTCGAAAAAAGTCGATCAGAAACAAAGAGGCTCAGCACTCACCTGAGCGCTTCTGCTGGTTTGTTTTAGCGATCGATGAGGGTCTCAATGCTCGGACACCCACTGATCAAAACTTCTAACATTTCACTATGACTTGTCAGAAGTTTATTGAAAGATTAGTTACCCTTTAATAAGAAAAATTATAGGTGATACATTCTCTCTAAATTACATGGAGGAAGGATATTGTGGTAAAGGGGCCTTTGCAATTGTTCTACATCTAGTCAAGTTTCTGAGAGTTAAATAGCCTGGACTCCAGACTGATACACTGTAACAAACTATCAGGACAGAAAAGGGATCTGTGCTGCAGATGTATTAAGGTATTTAAGGTATTTTCCAGCTTATAAGTCATTACCACAGATGATTTTGTAAGAAAAAAATTATTGAAACAGATCTGTATATTAATACAAGTCCGGCAGGTACGGTTTATTGAAAAGATTTCATCCCTCGTCCTGACCTTTTCAGATGTCTTCCTCATTTTTACTTTCGGAAAAAGCATTTTGTTCCTCTTTTGCTTTATGGAGAAAAAACCCTTTGCCTCTAATCTATGCTGGTCTTGTATCTGATGTTTTAGTGGACCCTGCGACCCACCTGTGAAGGTGTGTTTTTATTTTTTCACAGACCATCCTTAAAGGTACATTACATATACACTTATACTCTGCTTTATGACTAGCATAGGGCCTCAGGGGGTGGTGTCCTTTGAATCCCTGTGTCATGTCCCACCCCCTGTGTCCCTGTAAATAACATACACAAGGTATGAGTTTTGCCTAGAGTGTTCATTCAAAGTGATTCTCCTACTTTTGCAAAAACACTTTGTATGATAATGTACATGTGTAACCAATTTACTAATACTTATGCTGGACCGTGGCCTGGACGTTGGCGGCAGTGGACGTGTGACAGATGAGCTCTGCTAGTCCCTGTGATCATCCGACTTCATCCTCCCTCAGGGAGCCGGTAATTTCTCCCTGCAGCGTGGATTGATGATCCTCCTTACTGCACGCACACATTGAGCCCATATTCGCCTGCTTTCTGACATTCGGACGATGGGGCCTAGTACGTGGACCGGATCCCCAAACTAAATTTAATACCGGAAATATGCTCGCCGAACTTCTGGCGAGGCGAACGGAGAGCGCTGAGACAGGCAGCTACAGCCTGGAAGAGGCAGCATCACCAGACATTCCCTCCTCTCCTCACTGTCCTCCTAGGAGTGTATCCTCACATTTTTGCCCTACAACCGGAGCTAGAGGTGTGATAAAAGCGGCCGCCCTTTTGTGACTTCCAGCTCTGGCTCTCTGGGGGAACTCCACTCCTCCTTGGTGGTGCGGTGTGTGGCCATATTTCCTGGCTGGACCAACTTCTTGGAGGTATTGTACACTATACCTGTGGTCCTCACGCATGACATTGTACTTCACTATGCTGACGTTGCTGCAGAACCGTCCAAGCTGGATGTCCTAAAGGCTATAATGGAATCCCATACGGTACTAACGGAAAAAATAGATGCTTTCCTGACTGACTTTGGCCTCCTTAAGGCTGATGTGCATATCTGACCTCGAAGATGTGGGGACTGCTCTAAGCTCTCGAGTTGACACTCTAGAGCCCCATCACCCTACCTGGCGTGCTAAAATGGATGACATGGAGAACCGTTTAGTAAGGTGTAATGTCCATTTTGGTGGTCTGCCGCTCCGGCACGATTGGGATTGGGAGACTGGATCCTGCTGCCCTTTTGGAAAATTGGCTTAAATCGTCCTTTGGGCAAATTGCCTTTTCTCCCATGTTCTGTGTGGAACTTGAACACCGCATCCCAACAAGAACTCCTCCACCTGGAGCACTTCCTCGTATATTTATAGCCAAGTTTCTCAACTTCAAGGATAGAGACAAGCTGCTGGAACTGGCGAGGAAACAAGGTCCTCTGAAACATGATAATCAGGAGGTACGAGCATTCCCTGATTATTCCCTGGAGATACAGAAACAAAGGCAATGTGTAATGACAGGGGTAGGGAAACGGACAAGTGAGCCCTAATCTACCCGCCACTCTGTCCTTGCCTACTTGCAATGACCCGCCCTAGGCGACGGGGTACAACTGGGCGGCGGTCCCTACGCTCAGTAAGTGCACGCGACAAACAGACAAGAGAACACAAAGCAAAGGGAAAGGGGCAGTTGCCCACGGCAACACCGTGAGCAACAAGAGTGGTGAACGAGCCGAGTCAAACAAGGAGTGCACGAGGTACCAAACGCAGAGCAGGAGAGTAGTCAGTAAGCCAGGGTCAGTATGGAGCAGGATCAAATAGTTAGAAGCTGTAGCTAGGCCAGGAAACCACACGAGAAGAATCACAAGCAAAGGCGGAACAGGAAAGGCAGGTATAAATAGACAGAGGGCGGGAGCTAGCTCCGTATTGCCAGGCTGCGATAGGCTCTCCCACTCCTAAGCCTGCCATCCTGAGTGGTGGAAGATGGAGTCAGTCTCAGAGACATAGACTCAGGTGCAGACTGATTACCTATGGGAGTATACACAGAAGTTGTGCCTGGCAGATCCTTTACAGTACCCCCCCTTTTATGAGGGGCCACCGGACCCTTTCTAAGTGGACCTGGTTTACTGGGGAAACGAAGGTGGAACTTCCTGACCAATACCCCAGCGTGAACATCCCGGGCGGGTACCCAAGCCCTCTCCTCAGGCCCGTATCCTCTCCAATGGACCAGGTACTGGAGGGAGCCTTGGACCATCTTGCTGTCCACAATCTTGGCCACCTCGAATTCCACCCCCTCAGGGGTGAGAACGGGAACAGGAGGTTTCCTCGAGGGAGCCAAGGACAGGGAGCAGCGTTTAAGGAGGGAGGCATGAAACACGTCGTGTATTCGAAAAGATGGGGGCAACTCCAGTCGGAAGGAGACAGGATTGAGGACTTCAATGACCTTATACGGCCCAATAAACCGGGGAGCAAACTTCTTGGACGGGACCTTAAGGCGCAAGTTCCTAGACGATAACCACACCAGATCCCCGACCATAAACAAGGGGTTAGCAGAACGTCTTCTATCAGCCTGAGTTTTTTGTACGCTCTGGGACGCCTCTAGGTTCTTCTGAACCTGGGCCCAGACTGTGCACAGTTTCCGATGAACGACCTCTACCTCGGGATTGTTGGAACTACCAGGTGAAACGGAGGAGAACCGTGGATTAAACCCAAAATTACAGAAAAAGGGGGAAACCCCTGACGAGTTACTGACCCGGTTATTAAGGGAAAATTCGGCGAGGGGAATGAATGAGACCCAATCATATTGACAGTCAGAGATAAAACACCTTAAATATTGTTCTAGAGATTGATTAGTCCTCTCAGTTTGGCCATTAGTTTCAGGATGGAAGGCAGAGGAGAAGGACAGATCAATCTCCAACTTTTTACAGAAGGCTCTCCAAAACAATGAAACAAATTGTACCCCTCTGTCCGAAACAATATTGACAGGGACCCCATGGAGACGCAGGATGTGTTTGACAAACAAGGTAGCTAACGTCTTGGCGTTGGGTAGTTTCTTGAGGGTAGAGATGAGCGAACTTATCAAAAGTTCGGTTCGGCTAGTTCGCCGAATTTCACAAAAAAGTTCGGTTCGGACCGAACTAGTTCTGACCGAACCTGTCACTTACGTGCGCCGAGCATGCTACTGTCCAGGGTGCTGATAGAGTTAATGGGCTGCACTAACTCTTTCAGCAACCTTCACAGTACATGCTCGGCGCGCGGAAAATACAATTTAAATGTAATAAAATAATAAAAATTATACGTTCGTACTTACTTTCCTCCTGTCTGGCCTCCAGCGATAACGTTTCATCCCTTTCGCCGCTGCAGCCAATCACAGGCTGTAGTGGCGGTCACGCACGTCAGGATGACGCTTCATCCCACGTGACCGCCTCTGCAGCCAATCAGAGGCTGCAGCGGCGACATGGATGAAACGTAATCGCTGGAGGCCGGACAGGAGGAAAGTAAGTATGAACGTATTATTATTATTTTTTGGCATGTATGTATGTTGGCATGTATGTATGTATGTATGTATGTTGTCATGTATGTATGTATATCTGTGCATGTATGTTGGCATGTATGTATATATGTGCATGTTTGTATGTATATTTGCATGTATATATTTGCATGTATGTATGTTTGCATGTGTGTATGTTTGCATGTATGTATTTTTGCATGTATGTTGTCATGTATGTATGTATGTATGTTGGCATGTATGTATGTATGTATATATGTGCATGTGTGTATGTATATTTGTATGTATGTATGTTTGCATGTATGTGTGTTTGCATGAATGTATGTTTGCAGGTATGTATGTATGCATGTTTGTATGTATATTTGCATGTGTGTATATATATTTATATATATATATATATATATGTATGTATGTATGTTGTCATGTATGTATATATGTGCATGTATGTTGGCATGTATGTATGTATGTATATTTGCATGTATATATTTGCATGTATGTATGTTTGCATGTGTGTATGTTTGCATGTATGTATGTTTGCATGTATGTATGTTGTCATGTATGTATGTATATATGTGCATGTATGTATGTTTGCATGTTTTTATTTTTGCATGTATGTTTATATATATGTGCATGTATGTAATTATGTTTGCATGTATTTATGTTTGCATGTATATTTGTGCATGCTTGTATATATGTATGTATGTATCTTTGCATGTTTGTTTGTATGTATGTATGTTTTCATGTGTGTGTGTATGCATGCATGTACGTATGTATGATAGTTTTCATGTATATATGTGTGTATGTTTGCATGTATGTATATTTGCATGTATATATGTGCATGCTTGTATGTATGTTTGTATATATGTATGTATGGCCATGTATGATACTGTCTGCTGGCGCCCTGTATCTAAGTCAACTTCACGGCAGGCTTCTATACATGGTATAACAGTCAGTATCACACATTAAACTGAATCTAAGCCTACGACATGTTTTATTTCATTTTTTTTTTTTACAGGTTTGGTGTTTGGACTACGTCGGTTTCGAGGACTACTTAGATGACGTTTTTTTTTCTACAATAAAATGGTTAATGAGGGTTGTGTTGGGGGTGCTTTATTTCAATAAAATATTTTATCTATATCTTTGTCTTTTTCTTTTCAAATTTTATTACTACCACTTTAGTAATGGCCGCTGTCTGAGTGACAACATCCATTACTAAGGCGAGGCTTAGTGTTAGCCGGTGCAGAGGCTAACACTAACCACCATTATTACCCCGGTACCCACCACCACCAGGGGTGCCGGGAAGAGCCAGGTACGATCCAGTACCCGACCATCTGTTGTGATGGTCGGGCTCTGGGGCGGACGCAGGCTGGTATTATGAGGCTGGGAAGGGCCAAAAACAGTGGACCTTCCCACCCTTGTAATGCTAGGCTGCTGCTGCTGTGTTGTATCTGGCTGGTTATAAAAGTGGGGGGGACCCCACGTCATTTTTTTAAATTATTTATTTATTTAATTTTTTTTTTTAAAAAGACATGGGGTTCCATCCAATTTATCATAACCAGCCACATACAACACAGTGTTATTAGCCTGGGAATGGACAAAACCAGTGGCCCTTCCCACCCATGTAATGCCAGACTGCTGCGGCCTTGTATATGGCTGGTTATTAAAAATGTGGGGGACCCGTCTATTGCTAAATTTGTTAAATTAAAAAAAAAAAACGACGTGGGGGTCCTATAACCAGCCCGATACAACACAGCAGCAGCAGCCTAGCATTACAAGGGTGGGAAGGTCCACTGATTTTGGCCCTTCCCAGCCTCATAATACCAGCCTACGGCCGCCCCAGTACCCGACCATCACAACAGATGGTCGGGTACTGGATCGTACCAAGCTCTTCCCGGCACCCCTGGTGGTGGTGGGTACCGGGGTAATAATGGGTGGTTAGTGCTAGCCTCTGCACCGGCTAACACTAAGTACCGCCTTAATAATGGACGCTGTCAATCAGCCAACTGCCATTATCTAGGCACTAATAAAGTTTAAAAAAAAACCACAAAGACAATTCTTTTTTATTGAAATAAGAAATCCCCAACAAAACCCTCGTTAACCATTTTATTAAAATTTGAAAAAACGCAGATCTACGCAGTAGTCCAACGAATCGAAGATGTAGTCCAATCGGTACATCAAAATCTGCAACAACATAAAAAAACAGTTATCAATGTGAACAATACTTCTACTCACCTACACACATATATACACGCACACACACACAAACAACCATACACAAACACACACATATACACAAACACACATATACACACATATAAACAAACACACCCATATATACACAACACACACACATAAACACACACCCATATACACAAACACACACATATACAAAAACACACACACACACACAAACATCTACACACAAACATATATACAAATACACCCATATATATACACAAACACACCCATATATACACAAACACACACACACATATACAAAAACACACACACACAAACATCTACACACAAACATATACACATACACCCATATATACACACCCATATATACACAAACACACCCATATATACACAAACACACCCATATATACACAAACACACATATAAAAACAAAAACAGACAAAGACACATACCCAAACACACACACTGTTTCTTTTAAATGCTGCTGGGGACCCGCTCGATCCACTATATAAGGCTGCGCTATAGTGCAGCATTTAAAAGAAACAGGATCCTGACCTGTCCATAGAGTTTAAGGCAGCACAGAGTATTTCAGGAGATGAGCGTGCAGATTCGGTGCTGCTGTGAACTCTGCTCTTACCATTACGTAGCTCTCAGTCTGTTACCTCTCCTCCACTCCTGTCCTCAAGAACACCTTCACATGATTGGCAAGTCACCACGTAATGGTAAGAGCAGAGTTCACAGCAGCACAGAGTATTTCAGGAGATGAGCGTGCGTATCTTGTGCGGGGTGGTGACTTGCCAATCATGTGAAGGTGTTATTGAGGACAGGAGTGGAGGATAGGTAACAGACTGAGCTACGTAATGGTAAGAGCAAAGTTCACAACAGCACAGAATCTGCACGCTCCTCTCCTGAAATATTCTGTGCTGCTGTGAACTCTGCTCTTACCATTACGTAGCTCTCAGTCTGTTACCTCTCCTCCACTCCTGTCCTCAAGAACACCTTCACATGATTGGCAAGTCACCACTGCGCACAAGATCCGCACGCTCATCTCCTGAAATACTCTGTGCTGCTGTGAACTCTGCTCTTACCGTTACGTGGTGACTTGCCAATCATGAAGGTGTTATTGAGGACAGTAGTGAGGAGAGGTAACAGACTGAGAGCTACGTAATGGTAAGAGCAGAGTTCACAGCAGCACTGAATCTGCACGCTCATCTCCTGAAATACTCTGTGCTGCCTTAAACTCTGTGGACAGGTCAGGATCCTGTTTCTTTTAAATGCTGCACTGTAGCGCAGCCTTATATAGTGGATCGAGCGGGTTCCCTAGCAGCATTTAAAAGAAACAGGATCCTGACCTGTCCACAGAGTTTAAGGCAGCACAGAGTATTTCAGGAGAGGAGCACGGCCGGCCACAGGCAGCCGGTCGTTTTTCCAAGCCGTGCTCCCATTATGCACACGACCGTAAAAACACCCGTTATTGCGGGTCGTAATTACGACCCGCAATAACGGGCTCATAGACTTCTGTTACCCACGGGTACCTTCCCGTTTTCTCACGGGAAGGTGCCCGTGCCGTTAAAAAAATAGAACATGTTCTATTTTTCTATTTTACGGGCCGTGCTGCTATAAAATTTAGGGTATGTTCACACGACAGCGTCCGTAACGGCTGAAATTACGGGGATGTTTCCGCCTGAAAACATCCCCGTAATTTCAGCCGTAACGGCATGTGCAGGCGCTTGAACGCCGCGTCTATTACGGACGTAATTGGCGCTGCTATTCATTGGAGTCAATGAATAACGGCTCCAATTACGACCAAAGAAGTGACAGGTCACTTCTTTGACGCAGGTGTCTATTTACGCGCCGTCATTTGACAGCGGCACGTAAATTACGCCTCGTGTGAACAGACAAACGTCTGCCCATTGCTTTCAATGGGCAGATGTTTGTCAGCGCTATCGAGGCGCTATTTTCGGGCGTAATTCGGGGCAAAAAATCCCGAATTACATCCGTAATTAGTGCGTGTGAACACAGCGTATGTTCACACGCACTAATTACGGACGTAATTCGGGCGTTTTTGCCCCGAATTACGTCCAAAAATAGCGCCTCGATAGCGCTGACAAACATCTGCCCATTGAAAGCAATGGGCAGACGTTTGTCTGTTCACACGAGGCGTAATTTACGCGCCGCTGTCAAATAACGGCGCGTAAATAGACGCCCGCGTCAAAGAAGTGACCTGTCACTTCTTTGGCCGTAATTGGAGCCGTTATTCATTGACTCCAATGAATAGCAGCGCCAATTACGTCCGTAATGGACGCGGCGTTCAAGCGCCTGCACATGCTGTAACGGCTGAAATTACGGGGATGTTTTCAGGCGGAAACATCCCCGTAATTTCAGCCGTAACGGACGCTGTCGTGTGAACATACCCTTATAATGACAGCACGGCTCGTAAAAGCGGCCGGCTGCCCGTGGCCGGCCGTGCTCGTAATTACGAGTCGTAATTACGAGCACGACCCGTAAAATAAAAATATCTTTTTATATCTTTTTAACAGCACGGGCACCTTCTCGTGAGAAAACGGGAAGGTACCCGTGGCTAACAGAAGTCTATGGGCCCGCTATTTTGGGTCGTAATTACGACCCTTAATAACGGGTGTTTTTACGGTCGTGTGCATGAGGCCCCGTAATGACGGGTGGCTACATGTGTGCACCCGTCATTACGGCAGCCTTGCTAGGCGACGTCAGTAAATAGTCACTCTTCAGGGTGCTGAAAGAGTTAACTGATCGGCAGTAACTGTTTCAGCACCCTGGACAGTGACTACCGATCACAATATAGAGTAACCTGTAAAAAAAAAGACGTTCACACTTACCGGGAACTCCCTGCTTCCTCCAGTCCGGTCTCCTGGCCGTTGCCTTGGTGACGCGTCCCTCGCGACATCCGGCCCGACATTCCTTGATGACGATGCAGCCCATGTGAGCGCTGCAGCCAATCACGGGCTGCAGAGGCCTCTGCAGCCAATCACGGGCTGCAGAGGCCTCTGCAGCCAATCACAGGCTGCAGAGGCCTCTGCAGCCAATCACTGGCTGGCGCGTCAGAAAAGAAGGTCGGACTGGAGGAAGAAGAGGGACTAGTCCGCAAGACAACGACCAGGTACGTATGAAATGCTTTTTATTTTATTTTTAATCAGCAGCCTCTTTTCTCTATCAGTGATTGATAGAGACAAGTGGCTGCCGATTTGTATAATATTTTTGACCGGGTTCGGTCAAAACGGGTTCGGCCGAACCCGGTGAAGTTCGGATTCGCTGCGAACCGAACTTTTCCGGAAGTTCGGACCGAAACCGGGTTCGGTTGTCCCGGTTCGCTCATCTCTACTTGAGGGGCACAAAGTGGCACATCATACTGAAGCGGTCTACTACCACCCACACCACCGATTTGCCTTGAGATGGAGGCAAATCGGTGATAAAATCCATGGAGATATGGGTCCAAGGTCTCTGGGGAATGGGCAAAGAACGTAGTAAGACCGCTGGTCGGGACCTGAGAGTCTTGGACCTAGCACAAACCTCACAAGCGGCGACGTAGGCCTTAACGTCTTTAGGCAACCCAGGCCACCAATAGTTTCTGGCAATGAGGTGTTTGGTACCCAGGATGCCTGGATGACCAGATAGTGAGGAGTCATGATTTTCCCAAAGTACCCTTAGCCGGTATTGCAGGGGAACAAACAGCTTGTCCTCAGGAAGGTTCCCAGGAGCTGAACCTTGATCAGCCGCAATTTCAGAGACTAAATCAGAATCAATAGAAGAAATGATTATACCAGGAGGCAAAATACAAGCAGGATCTTCCTGGCCATGAAGCTACGCGACAGTGCATCGGCCTTAATATTTTTAGACCCAGCCCTATAGGTAACCAAAAAGTTGAATCTGGTAAAAAATAGCGCCCATCGAGCTTGTCTCGGGTTTAGCCTCCGGGCAGATTCTAGGAAAACCAGATTCTTGTGGTCGGTAAGGACCGTTACCTGGTGCCTAGCCCCCTCCAGGAAGTGGCGCCACTCTTCAAATGCCCATTTAATGGCTAAGAGTTCACGGTTGCCAATATCATAGTTACTCTCAGTGGGCGAAAACTTCCTGGAGAAGTAGGCACAGGGGCGGAGATGGGTGAGGGACCTGGTACCCTGGGACAAGACAGCCCCCACTCCCACCTCGGATGCGTCAACTTGCATGATAAATGGCTCCACCTGGCCCGAGATAAAGCACTTCTTAAGGACCTCAAAAGCCTGGACAGCCTCAGGAGGCCAGTGGAGGAGATCAGCACCTTTGCGAGTGAGGTCCGTAAGAGGCTTAGCGATGACCGAGAAGTTATCAATAAATCTCCTGTAATAATTAGCGAACCCCAAAAAACACTGTAACACCTTCAGGGAGGCAGGTTGGACCCATTCCACCACAGCCTGGACCTTGGCGGGGTCCATGCGAAATTCATGAGGAGTGAGGATTTGACCCAAAAATGGTATCTCCTGTACCCCAAACACACATTTTTCGGTTTTCGCAAACAGTTTGTTTTCCCGAAGGAGCTGGAGCACCTTCCTGACATGCTCAATGTGGGAGGACCAGTCCTTGGAAAACACCAGTATGTCATCAAGGTACACTACAAGAAATACCCCCAGGTAATCTCTCAAATCTCATTTATGAAATTCTGGAAGACCGCAGGAGCATTACACAACCCAAAGGGCATGACGAGGTATTCGAAGTGACCTTCGGGCGTGTTAAACGCAGTCTTCCACTCATCCCCCTCTTTGATGCGGATAAGGTTATACGCCCCCCGTAGATCAAACTTAGAGAACCATTGGGCCCCCTGAACCTGATTAAAGAGATCAGGAATCAAAGGAAGGGGATACTGGTTCCTTACAGTGACCTTATTCTAGTTACTATATAAAAGAGTATCCGGCACACCAATATAGAAAAAAAGGTATTTTTTATTTTGTTTCTAATGCCAGTGGCAGAGTGCGACGTTTCGGTCTAGGTGACCTTCATCAGGCACTGAGCCGTGCTGGGCAACTGAATTGACGAGCGCTAGTGGTGCTGATACATATTGGTGTGCCGGATACTCTTTTATATTTATGTTTGGGTTGGGCCCCTATCCGTGCAAAACCTCACCCTTCCACGTATCTGGTGCTATCTGAACCTTTACACAAACTTATTCTAGTTACGGTAGTCAATGCATGGCCTAAGACCACCATCCTTCTTCCCTACGAAGAAGAAGCCAGCACCTACCGGAGAAGTAGAGGGGCGAATGTAACCCTTGGCCAGGCATTCCTGGATATACTCTCTCATGGCTTCACGTTCGGGACAAGAAAGATTTAATATCCTACCCTTAGGAAGCTTAGCTCCTGGTACCAATTCGATAGCGCAATCGTATTCTCTATGAGGAGGTAACACTTCGGAGGCCACCTTAGAAAAAACATCAGCGAAGTCCTGAACAAACTCAGGTAGCGTGTTCACCTCCTCAGGGGGAGAAATAGAATTAACAGAAAAACATGACGTCAAGCATTCATTACCCCATTTGGTAAGCTCCCCAGTATTCCAGTCAAACGTGGGATTATGCAACTGCAACCAGGGAAGGCCTAAAACCAAATCGGACGATAATCCCTGCATCAACAGTACAGAGCACTGCTCCAAATGCATGGAGCCAACAAGGAGTTCAAAAACAGGGGTATTCTGTGTAAAATAACCATTAGCAAGAGGAGTGGAGTCGATACCCACTACCGGGACAGGTTTAGGCAAATCAATCAAAGGCATAGCTAGAGACATAGCAAATTCCACAGACATGATATTAGCAGAAGACCCTGAATCCACGAAGGCACTGCCGGTAGCAGACCTACCACCAAAAGAGACCTGAAAGGAGGAACAGGAAAGGCAGGTATAAATAGACAGAGGGCGGGAGCTAGCTCCGTCTGGCCAGGCTGCGATAGGCTCTCCCACTCCTAAGCCTGCCATCCTGAGTGGTGGAAGATGGAGTCAGTCTCAGAGACATAGACTCAGGTGCAGACTGATTACCTATGGGAGTATACACAGAAGTTGTGCCTGGCAGAGCCTTTACACAACGTTTTAATGAGGCCAAGAAATCTCTGCAGGAGAAGAAAACCCCTTACTCTATGTTCTACCCTGCAAACCGGAAGATGTTTTTGCCTGGTTAGAACATCATGGGATATAGTTCCTCTGTTCCTGAAAACCGACATCTCCCGGTGCAAGAGTGCATTATGTCTACAGGACTCGTTCAGCATGGCGAGAATTCTTCTTGGAGGTTATATATGGAACTAACTCTCTATGTTGTGTAAACGAGTACAGATGATTATCTTCTATTCTACGTTGTACTGTGGAGATGGACGGGGCCCTACGTTCTTCTCGTCTACCAGTCGTCTCTCCTACCATATGGTCTGCTGAGCCAACTCTATTTTTTGCTAGATTTGTGATATATCTAGGGGAAGGGGTCTATCCCCTCATACATTTAACCGTTTAACAGTATTCTCTAATCCCAGTTTTACCTTTACCTTGTGCAGGATAGTTACTGCAATTGGGAATGACGCCTGTCTCCTGTTTGGAGGGATGGGTAGGGTGGGATGGGGTGGGGTTTGTTTGTTTGTTTTAGCTTTCCATACCTTTTCAGTCATCTACGTGTATTGAATAAATGTCTGTGGATCAGTGACTTGACCTCTCAGATTGTTGGAATTTATAGTTCCTCTTACGGTTCGTATTTTAATACTCCCTTGAATTACATATGTTATTTGAGTATGTCCTACTACCAATACTGAAAAATATTGGAGACGTTACAGCACCTTAGAATCATCTCCTGGAATGTGAGGGGTCTTAATGATAAATTCTAGAGATCATTGTTCTTCAATTTTCTCTCCAATTATAGTCCTCATATGATACTCCAAGAGACTCACTTGATGGGCTCTAAATTGAAGGCTATTTATAGGCCCTGGGTTAGATATGGATATCATGCCTCTTTTTCTAGCTATTCCTGTGGGGTCTCCTTGCTGGTCCACAAATCTCTACAATGTGTGGTCACTTCTGTTAAGACTGATCCTAGTGTCAGATTTATTATTATTATTATACTATGCCAGGTATACCTTACATCATTCATTATAGTGAATATTTACAACCCCCCTCCGGCATCTGTCCAGTGATGTGGTGATGTTGGTGACAGATCTGGGCTCTGCGCCCCTCTTGTTACTTGGGGATTTTAATCTCCTGCTTTGTCCGGAGTTGGATAGGTTGGGCAGAATTCCTGGGACTTCTTCTCCTCTAAGTGCATGGGCTGACACGTATTATCTGACAGAGATATGGTGCATACGCCATATTCCCTTTTCGCGGGCCTACTCATGCCATTCTCCGCCCTATAAATCATTCTCCAGAATAGAGCTCGCATTTGGGAATACGGCCTCTCTTGTTTTTGTAGTAGATGCCAAGTACCTCCTATGGGGCATCTCGGATCACTCCCACCTACTGAGGTGGCAAAACGCAAAATTTGGAGACTGAGTCCTCTATGGTTTCCTGTAAAGAGGTTATAACTGCTTTGGACTTGCAGTTACCTAGTTTTTGGTCTGCAAATACTGATTCTACGGAATGTGGCTTGGTATGGGACACTTTTAACCCCTTAGTGTCCAGCCTATTTTAAAGCTTAATGACCAAGCTATTTTTTAAGTTTTTCCATCGTTGCATTTCATGAGCTATATCTTTTTTATTTTTGCGTTGACATAGCTGTATAAAGTCTTCTTATTTGTGGGACAAGTTGTATTCTTTAATAGCAGCATTTTGGGGTAAATATAATTCATTGATTAACTTTTATTAACTATTTTGGGGGGTAACAGAATAAAACCAAAAATTTTGCCACATTTTTCTGCGTCTTAGATTTACGCCGTTTACTGTGTGGTATAAATAACATAATAACTTTATTCAGCGGGTCATTACGATTGTGGCGAAACCAAATTGATGTCGTTTTTTTACTTTTACACAGTAAAAACAATTTTTTTTTCAAAATTATTTGTTTTGTGTCGTCATGTTTTAAGAGCCATAACTTTTTTATTTTTGTACCGATGAGGGTTTGTTTGTTTGCGAGACGACTTCAAGTATTTAATGGTACCGTTTTGGGGTACATGCTACTTTTTTATGACATTTTTTTATTTGATTTTTTACGGCGCTCACCGTGCAGGTTAAATAACGTAGTAGCTTTATAGGTGGGGTCGTTACGGATGCGGCGATACCAAATATGTGTAGTGGTTTTTTTTTTGTTTGTTCATATTAAAGTTTTTTATAAGGGAAAAAGTGGGTTTTTCATTAATTTGGGATTTTTATTTATTTATTATTAACTTTATTAAACTTTTTGATAACTTTATTTTTAGTCCTACTGGGGGACTTCACTATGCGATCTTCTGATCACTTTTATAATATGCTGCAATAATTCTGTATTGCAGAATATTATTTCCTGTCAGTATAAAATTGACAGGCACCTGCTAGGTCATGCCTCAGGCATGGCCTAGCAGGCAACCACTACAGGCAGACCTGGGGGCCTTTGTTAGGCCAACGGCTGCCATAGAAGCCATTGGAACCCTGCGATTGCAATTGCAGGGTGTTGGTGGGGTGAGAGAGGGAGGACCTTCCATCCAAAACCAATTGGATGCAGCGCTGGCAAGGGATTCAACGGGTCAGATCGATGTTGATATCGATCCCGCCCGTTAGAGCAGTTGCCCGGCTGTCTGCTTTAGCAGGCACAGGACACCCGTGCTGGGCTTATGTCACAGCGCTGTGAAAAGACGGCGCTCTGGCATAAGTACCATTAACAGCCGCAGTGAAAAGTCGTATTGTCGGTCATTAAGTGGTTAAAGGCTATGTAAACCTTTGAAAGGCAAAAACATTTTTTTTATAGAAAGGTGTATCAGTCTGTTTTGTGTAACTTTGTAAATACTTTTTATTAAAAATTTGTTTTACTAGTTTAGATACAGCTGCTCTGTATTCTCTATACACAGCAGATGTATCTAGCGATATTAACTGAATCCGTCAGTCCCGCGGACCTGACGGGTTCAGTGTCGGCGGGTCCTGCATGTCTCTGACACACAGGATCCACCTGTAAGCCCTCATGGATTTAGTGAATAGCGCTAGATACAGCTGCTGTGTATAGAGAATATAGAGCAGCTGTATCTGAAGAAGTAAAACACATTTTTAATAAAAAGTATTTAGAAAGTTACACAAAACACTGATACACCGTTTTAGTAATAAAAAATTTTTTGCCTTTCAAAGGTTTACATAGCTTTCAAGGCATACAAGAGAGGGGTTGTGATACGAGCCATTTCCTCCATAGACGTACGGCTGACCACTCATTGTATTGCTCTTGAGTTTGCCCTGGCGCTAGCGGAGGAGGAGTATCTTAGAACTAGAGACCAATCAACTTTTTCTGCATTCTCTGAAAAACAGCATGAATACAGTCTATTCTTAACTGAACTGACTAGGAAATGGATGGGGAGGATGTTAGTGTCCTGGAGGCTGACTTGACTGTGAAAGAAATTACAGCAGCCATTGGTTCCTTTTCAAATAGAAAAACACCCGGACTAGATGGTCTAACCATAGAATGGTATAGATGTAGCCAAGTTGATGTTAACTCTGATAACTTGCTGCAAGAGCCATTGAAAAAGTCAAGTTAAAGTTTCTTGCCACTGTGTATTTAATGCGTTAAATGTCAAGATAAAGATGGCTACAGCTGTACAAACTGCATGTGGACTTGATAGCTCCTCAGCTCCTCATGCTGTTTTAGTCTCTAGGTGATGGGGTGATCCTCCCTCCATCTATGAGAGAAGCTGTCATAGTGTTAATCCCCAAACCACGTAAAGACCCAAGAGAATGTGGATCCTATAGGCCCGTCTCACTCTTCAATTGTGGTGTTAAGATTCTAGCTAAAATTTTGGCCATGTATTTACAGAAAGTAATACCTCATGTTATTCAACCTGACCAATCTGGCTTTATGCCCGGTAAAACCACTGACATTCACCTGAAGAGGTTGTTCACTAAAGCTCTCGGCTTCCTGTACTCCACCTGGCTCCCAGGTTGTTTCCTCCTTGGACTTGGAGAAAGCATTTGATTCAGTTGAATGTCCTTATTTATGGTCTGTACTGGGTGGATTTGGACTTAGACAATGATTTATCCAATGGGTACATCTTCTATACTGGCAACCACTGGTAAGTGTCAAATCTAACTGCCATATCTCCCCTTCCTTTTCTCTGGCCCGAGGAACTAGACAGGGATGCCCTTTATCCCCCTCTCTATTTGCTTTAGTGATTGAGCCTCTTGTCCTAGCCATACGAAAATCTCCAGATATAGTTGGCTATGCTCTAGGAGGAAGGGAAGTGAGAGTTTCTTTTTATGCTGACGATACTTTGATATTTCTTAATGACCCTGGTCCATGTTTAAGAGCACTACTAACTTTATTTGACACAGTTACGTCATTCTCTGGTCTCCGGGTTAACTGGTCTAAATCATTAATAGTGGCGGTAGGTCTTCCCTCTTCCCTACAGTGGGCGGCTAAAATCACATACCTTGGCATAGTGGTCAGCCTCGGCACACACCTTGATACCGGATAACATCACTCCATTATACAACGACTTAAAGTGGACTTTGACAGATGGAGGCATCTTCCCCTCTCAGCAATGGGTCGGATTAATCTATTCAAAATGAAGTCCCTTTCTAGATTCCTATATCTCTTCCATAACTCTCCTGTATGGCTACCCCTCATAATCTTCTCTAAGGTAGACAAGGATCTCTCAGATTGCTCTTTGCACGCTCCAATTACCTACTGTGCAAGGTGGTCTGGCCCTGCTAAACCTGTATCTATATTTTTTGGCTAGTCAATTAGTGTATGCTTGGTGGTCGTTTACACATAGACATCTTAACCAATCTACAGATCTAGGGGCGACCATTCTGGTATTATATAAGGCCCTGGTCAACTCCTTATATAGGTAGGCCTTTCCCCCGAGGCACCTACTTACAGTCCCAATACGAAGTACCTTGAAGGTTTGGCAGTGGTCGATCATACTATTGCGCTCTGAGGAGGTGTCCTGGTCACCTAGGACGCCACTCTGGTATAATCCACATAAGACGACTCCCTAACCCTGGTGAATGTGCGAACCTAGGAATTCTGACTGTGCGTGATGTGGTGATAGAGGACAAGATTGCCACCTTCGCACAACTTAGGGCTAAACAACAGATCCCAACTCATCTTTCGATACTTGATTCCTACGATACAAGCGTTGATTTCCTTAATAAATTCCAATCTTCTACTTTTTAAATTTACATATGAAGCGCGAGGATGCCCGGATAAATTTATGAAAATATGGTAAACTTGGGTAGCTAACACCCATACTAGCTGTAACGTCTATGGCCGCGGACCGTCATTCAGACTTACCCTCTCACGGTCCCAGGAATGGACGTCTGTGTTCTCGGCAGCATCTCCCTCCTGGGAGACGCCGGCACTCACTTCCGGGAGGAACCCGTGGATTCTCCGCAATGGTTGTTGTAGGGTAATAACTTGACATCTAGTAGGCCGAGAAGGATCAAGAATCAAATTACCTAGACAGGGCGTCTGCTTTGGTGTTCTTCTCGGCCAGATGGAAGTGCAACACAAAATCAAACCAAGCAAAGAAAAGCTCCAATCTGGATTCAAACGCTGTGTGGTCCAAAGATAGACTAAATTCTTATGATCCGTGAAAATAGCTACAGGATGCATGGCCCCTTCCAGTAGATATCTCCAATCTTCCAACGCCAACTTAATGGCCTGAAGCTCCTGATCTCCTATAGAATAATTCCTTTCGGCAGGAGAAAATAATTTAGCCACAGGTTACAGTCTTACCGCTAGGACCTCTTTGCATCAGGACTGCACCTGCACCAACAGAGGCGGCATCCACCTCAAGGAATAATTGCTTGGATATATCTGGGTGTTGCAAAATAGGGGTGGCAGCGAAGGATTCTTTTAATTGAAGAAAAGCCGTCTTTGCCTGTGGGGTTCCATTCTTATCATTAATTCCCTTCTTTGCTAGGGCTGCTACAGGAGCCAGCAATGAGGAGAAGTGGGGAATGCATTGCCGGTGACAATTTGCAAATCCAAGAAAGCACTGGATAGCACGAAGACCCTGGGGACAAGGTCAGTTTAACACGGCAGATAATTTGTCGGGATCCATTTTTAATTGCTGGTCAGAGACAATATCATCCAGAAAGGGAAAAAAGGATCTCTCGAAAACACATTTCTTCAACTTGGCATAGAGATTGTTCTCCTGCAACCGTTGAAAGACTTTCCGGACATGTTTCCGGTGAGTGGTCAAATCAGTCAAGAATCATGATGTCATCTAGATAAACCACCACATTGACAGAAGAGAGATCCCGGAAAATGTAATTCACAAGCTCTTGAAATACGGCAGGAGCATTACAGAGTCCGTATGGCATAACGAGGTACTCACTATGGCCAACACGTGTATTAAAGGCCACCCGTCGCCTACCCGGATGCGGATCAGGTTGTACGCTCCGAGCAAATCAAGTTTCATGAAGATCTTGGCTCCATTTACCCTTTCAAAGAGTTCAGCAATTATCGGTAGCGGGTATTTGTTTTTTACTGTGATCTTATGGAATCGATGATAATTTATGCATGGACAAAGGAATCCATCCTTCTTCTGGATGAAAAGGAACCTGGCTCCGGCCGGTAAAGAAGACTTTCTAATGAATCCCCTTTCCAGGTTTTCTCTGATGTACTCTGACATGGCTTCAGTCTCTGGCAGGAACACTTGATAGACTTGACCACGAGGAGGAGTTAACCCTGGCAGCAGATCAACAGGACAGTCATAGGGTCAATGTGGCACCAAGGTCTCCTTTTTGCTGCAGATGTCTGCATAGGCTAAGTAGCAAGGAGGCAGACCAGACAGGTTCTGTGGCACAGGCAGTACAGAGGAAGGTTTGACCCGTGCCATGCACTTGGAACGGCAACTTGACCCCCTACTGAAAAACTTGACTGGAGTTCCAATCAAAGACTGGGACGTTTTGCTGTAGCAAGGGTAGGCCCAGAATCAAGGAGTTAATGGAGACCGGCAACACATAGAAGGAGATCCGCTCTGAGTGATTCACCTCCACTTGTAGAGTCAGATGCCGTGTGGCAAACAGAATGGGGTCAGGAAGGTGCTGGCCATTTATGGAAGCCACTGCAAAGTGTTTCCCCAGACTAACAACCGACAGACTAAGACGAGTCACCAGGTCCTGATTTACTGTGGCACCAGAGTCGAGAAAGGCTTGGGCGGTGGCGGAAATGTTACCACAGGAAAACTTTATGAGCATAGTCAACATTGGAGAGAGGCTCCCTCCACATAGGGTCGTCCCTCCTACCAATCCTAGGTGCTGGAGTTTCCCGACTTTACCAGACATTTGTGAACAAAGTAGTCTTTTCACACAATACATACAGAGATTTTCTTTACACCTACCCTTGCAGTCTTGATCCGTTGATCCATGAGTTTGACTCTCTCAACCTACATAGGTTCCTCAGAAAACTGGGTGAGCGGGCGCCTCTGAAAAGACAGCGTAAGTCTAGGGAACCTTTTTTCACGTTCAGCTTCCTGGGAGTGCTCCTGGGTATGTTTTCTGAATCAGATGTCAATTCTCGTGGCCAGCAAGATGAGTGCATCCAGGGAAGAATGCAATTCATGGGCTGGCAGCACGTCCTTTATTCGGCCAGCCAACCCCTGCCAGGAGGTTGAGACCAGAGCCTCGTTATTCCAGGCCAACTCTGCTGCAAGAGTCTGGAACTGTATTGCGTATTGACCCACCGTAGAATGGCCCTGGTCGGATATTCAGGATGGCAGCTGATGCACACAAGGTTCGACCAGGCTCCTCGAACACAGTACTGAATGTCTCCAGAAAAATTTACAGACTCTAGGTCTCGGGTCCCTCTTTCTCTCATATGGGATGTATGGCTTGGTCCAATATGAAAGAGACCATGAATGCGATTTTGGTCTGGTCGGTGGGCAATTGGTGGGCATGCAGCCTGAAATGGATCTGCCACTGGCTGATGAATCCACACCAAACCTTGGGGGCCTCAATCATAACTAGGTGACAGCAGTAGGTAAATCGGTGTAGCAGTAGGATGAGTTACAGAAGCCACAGGCTGCTGGTCAGGAGATGCTGGAGGTGGATTGACCCTGTGCTGTGCAGCCAGAGAATTTATGAATTGCAGCATTTGATCCTGAGGGACTGCTGAGGTCCTTGATGGCATCATAGAGCGCCTGTACCATAGGTTTCAGATTGCCAGCGGGGTCCTGCAAAGGTTTACTGTGTGCATCTGATTCCAGTCCGCTATTGCTATCTGCTATCAGCCTGGGGAGTAGCTACTGGTCCAGGGGTCCAGGTAAAGGCACTGGCAGAAGGTACCTTGATGGACGGAAGCATCGGGCTTGTCAGAGACAGTTGGAGGCAGAATTGCAGTGGGCAGCGGGACACAGGCCTGTAGCGGGTAGCTGGACACTGGCTGATAACAGATATCAATAGCTGACTTGAATCAGATGCACAGAGGAAACTTTGCAGGATACAACTAGGTTGTTACAATGTTGCTGGCCTTTTGAGAGGTGGCCGGAGCATGTGTATGCGCAAACTAGGGACATGTTGTCCGCGAGCAGAGGTACAGAGCAGATGCACCAGGTCGCAGGAGAAGGTACGAGACCTGGTGGCGGGTACCGCCGGCAGGAGCGTAATCCGCCACTGGTGTTACATCCAGATAGTCCACATAAGTGCTCTCATAGTATTGCTGTGATTTCTCAGTATTCCCATAACATTGATAGGAACTGTCATTGTCACATGAAACCCACACAATATATTAAACGCCGTTGCTCCCTGCTACTGCGCTGCTCTGTCCTCCATAGTCAAGAAATGACATACTTCTGGATTACAGACTCTGGAACGAAAGTGTCACCCCAGGACCACGGGAGTGTGACCCCAGGACCACGGGAGAGCTACCGGCAATCCAGGACCGTCCCACTAAACCAAGAAAGACATCCTAGAAAACATTTTATTAACATTTGCAGAACTAAGAACGACCAGCAAAATACTATATATGAAATATTTCAGGTACTTACCATACTGAAGATTCCACCCACACGTTATTGAAAGTGTCCTCCATTTATTATCAACTCCTTGAGCCATGGACTTCAACCTGTGTTTGGTAATTCCAGTCAATTTGGAAATTACCATTATTTGCTGTGATTTCTCATAATTTGTTAATTCTCTCCACAACACAATCTGACTAAAAATAAAAAAAAGCATGAAGATCATAATAAAAATAAAATGGCCTCTTTTGCATCAGAATAATTTATCTGGGATACAGACCAAGCCGGTTGCAGGGGGCCATAATGTCACCACATTTTAGTGTCTGTAGTCAGGTCACAATACCGTACCTGGACCTTGCACAGTTCTATTGAACTGAATGTAGATCACCATAGACCCGTATGGGTGCAATAAAACAGCGGGAGGTAAAGGAATTGTGTCCATGGATGCAGAACGCTCTCACACTATAAGATCTAGTAATCCCTCAATGCAATATGGTGTACATGCTGTGCAAAGGCGTAACCTGAAGTTTCTGATCCCAATGCAAAGTCTGTAACAGGATCCCTACCATGTGCCATGTCGCGGGGGGTCTTTGGGCCCCGTCATACACCAGGGTCTGGGTGCAACAGCTAATTCCCCTATAGCTACACCCCTGATGCTGTGAATGTGTGATCATCACTGGGAAGGTGACTGTGATTGAACTCCTTAAAATTACCTTTGACTTTTTTCAGCATTGTTCGCCAGGGACTCCAAACTTATAGTGACGACCTAGGGTCTAACAAACTTCCAAGGGCTGTCTAGTAATAATTCCTGATAGGGCATACCTAATATTATATTTTATACACACACTTAAATAATGTAACCTCAAGTAGAAAAATTAGATTACGTTGTACACCGTGTTCCAAATTATTATGCACATTGGATTTAAGTGTCATAAATATTTAATTATTAGTTTTTCAATTAAACTCATGGATAGTATTGTGTTTTAGGGCTCTTTGGATCATTGTAATCAATCTCAGACACCTGTGATAATTAGTTTGCCAGGTGTGCCCAATCAAAGGAAAACTACTTAAGAAGGACGTTCCACATTATTAAGCAGGCCACAGGTTTCAATCAATATGGGAAAGAAAAAGGATCTCTCTGCTGCCGAAAAGCGTGAAATAGTGCAATACCTTGGACAAGGTATGAAAACATTGGATATTTCAAGAAAACGTAAGCGTGATCATCGTACTGTGAAAAGATTTGTGGCTGATTCAGAGCACAGACGGGTTCGTTCAGATAAAGGCATAATGAGGAAGGTTTCTGCCAGACAAATTAATAGGATTAGGAGAGCAGCTGCTAAAATGCCATTGCAAAGCAGCAAACAGGTATTTGAAGCCGCTGGTGCCTCTGGAATCCCGCGAACCTCAAGGTGTAGTATCCTCCAGAGGTTTGCAAGTGTGCATAAAGCTATTATTCGGCCACCCCTAAACAATGCTCACAAGCAGAAACGGTTGCAGTGGGCTCAGAAATACATGAAGACTAATTTTCAAACCGTGTTGTTTACTGATGAGTGCCGTGCAACCCTGGATGGTCCAGATGGATGGAGTAGTGGATGGTTGGTAAATGGCCACCATGTCCCAACAAGGCTGCGACGTCAGCAAGGAAGTGGCGGAGTCATGTTTTGGGCTGGAATCATGGGGAGAGAGCTGGTAGGCCCCTTTAGGGTCCCTGACGGTGTGAAAATGACCTCTGCAAAGTACGTAGAGTTTATGACTGACCACTTTCTTCCGTGGTACAAGAAGAAGAACCGTGCCTTCCATAGCAAAATTATCTTCATGCATGACAATGCACCATCTCATGCTGCAAAGAATACCTCTGTGTCATTGGCTGCTATGGGCATAAAAGGAGAGAAACTCATAGTGTGGCCCCCATGTTCCCCTGACCTCAACCCTATTGAGAACCTTTTGAGCATCCTCAAGCAAAATATCTATGAGGGTGGGAGGCAGTTCACATCAAAACAGAAGCTCTGGGAGGCGATTCTGACATCCTGCAAAGATATTCAAGCAGAAACTGTCCAAATACTCACAAATTCAATGGATGCAAGAATTGTGCAGGTGATATCAAAGGAGGGGTCCTATGTTAACATGTAACTTGGCCTGTTAAGTTTTTTTTTATTGGAAGAGCTTTTGATTTCTGTAAATATGACCTGATGCTGCAAATTCAACAAATGACCATTTTAGTTCTCTTTACAACCTTTAAAATGTTTTGATCTCTGTTGTGCATAATAATGTGAAGCATTTTGAGTTTTTTATTTCTAAAAAAAAATCTGTTATCATTAGGAGATTTGTTCAATAAAATTCGCATTATACTCCAACGGTTGATGCTGGAAGATTATACTGACTGTCATTTGCATTGACTATTTAGGAAAATCAGCGAAAAATAACATTTGCATAATAATTTGGAACGCGGTGTAGTTAAAAAATATATATATTTAGATGTAAAGTCCCTAAGGTTCACACTGAGGTTTTTGCAGGCAGAAAATTCTGCCTCAAAATTCCGTCTGGAATTTTGAGGCAGATTTTGATCTGCCTGCATGCCATTTGCCGCCTTTTTCATCCACGGCCATTGAGCGAAAAACGCTTTCTCTGCCTCCCATTGATGTAAATTGGAGGTCAGAAACGTAAACGTCCGAAGATAGGGCATGTCGCTTCTTTTTCCCGTGAGACGGTTTTTCCACTCGCGGGAAAAAAACGCCTCCTCCCGAAGGCGGTTTCCGCGTCCAAAAATTGTGTAAAAAAACTCTGTGTGAACAGGGCCTTAATGAGACTATAAAATGTTAAAAACAAATAAAGTTAATATTAGTAAGAAAAAAACGCCAGGGCAAATTTTTTTTTTTAGTAAATGTTATTAATTAGAAGAAAGTCACTATCAAAAGCCCCACATATTTGGTATCTCCCATACCAACACTGAATAAATTTATCATGTCAATTGGGCCTCATTCAGACGAGCGTGTCGATTTGCATCTGCATGAACCAGACTGTATTTCATGCATATCACTGTCCGTGTGGCATCAGTGTAGTTTCCATGTGGCATCGGTTTTTCTCGTTCGTGTTTCTCCTCTGTGAGCACTTCCTGGTGTTACTTTTTTTTCTCTGCATTTCTTTAGCAACTGATGCGTGAAAAACAGACAGCACATGGATGTCACTCGGATGTCACCCGTATGCTCTCCGTTGTTTTTACTCACTTATTGACTTCAATAGGTGACGTGGTCCGCAAAAACAGATCAGAATAGAACATGTGTTGACTTTCACGCGGCGGATACACGCTCCATGAAAAAACATGGACGTGTGCATAGCCCCATAGAATTGCATGGGTTAGTGTGATGTCCGTTATTTAAAATATGCTCCTCTGAATAAGGCCTTAGGGTATGTTCACACACCCTATTTACGGACGTAATTCGGGAGTTTTACGCTTCTAATTACGTCCGAAAATACGGCTCCAAACCGGCTGCAAACATCTGCCCATTGAAATCAATGGGTCTTACGATGTTCTGTGCTGACGGGCTTTTTTTTTACGCGCCGCTGTCAAAAGACGGCGCGTAAAAAGACGCCCGCAACAGAGAAGTGCATGTCACTTCTTGGGGCGTAATTGGAGCCGTTTTTCATTGACTCCATTGAAAAACAGCTCCAATTACGTCCGTAATTGCCGCCGCGAAAAACGTGAGTAAGAGCAATTACGTCTGAAATTCAGGAGCTGTTTTCTTCTGAAAACAGCTCCGTAATTCCAGCCGTAATGGACGCTGCCGTGTGAACATACCCTTAGAGTCAAAATTCATAAAAATAAAACGCTAATGTATATTAAAAAATAAATAAATTTTAAAAAATCATGCCTAAAGAATCTACAACTAAATGCTCCAAAAACAATTCTACAAACAGCTACGTAGCCTTAAAAAATAAAAAAGTAATAACTGATGTGTTATTTCTATTTTTTTTCTTCGAGTTTCTGCACTTTCAGCAAACTCTTTCATAGAGACATTTTACAAGTTTGGATCGGTGGAGGTCCGGGTGCCATGACGCCCACCGTCGCTGAAACTAAGGTGCAGAAGCACTCAGCTGAGCGCTTTGCTCCTTCGGCTGTGATCGGCGCTGCTTGTTAGGCTGAAGACGGCACATATAGAACATCTCTGCACATAGGGCGCACTCGCGCTCCCTTAATGGGCCAGTGGGCGCACACATTACCAATCTTCTCCAGCCAATCCCAGTTGCCCCGGGTCTACTTAAAGCAGCCTCACTGGTCACCTGACACCTGAGCAACTTTGGTGTAACTTAGTTTGTTCCTGCGAAGGTTCCTATCCGTAACTTGCTGTCTGCTACCAGTCCGTATCTTGCTACCTGCTGCCAGTCTATATCTTGCTACCTGATACGAGCCTGTGGCCTACTATCGGTTGGCAAGCTGTATCCTACTGGGAGCCTGACACCCGCTTCATGCTACGAATTGTGACCTCAGATCTATACCTGCCTGCTATGGTATAATTTGCCGGAGCCTGTACCCTCGCTGTACTTCACCGTTGTCTCATGGTCCGCTGGGCCAGCTGCTACTCACACCGGGACCACCTCAAGAGTGGTAGTAAACCTGGTAAACCTGGTAGTTTCCCAGCAGCGAAGTCCTGTTAAAGGGTGAATACCAGGGAGGCTACTTAGACTACGCCGTTAGAGGTGACCCAAAGTCAAACCGGTTGAGTAGCACAGTGGTTCCACTACCGCCGGTCATTACAGCAGGTATAGTAAACCCACTAAACCAATGCTTGTATGATTAACCATGACCGATTCTGATGGGTTCAATACACTAACATCAAAATATTACAACTACACAAGAGGGAAGTTGTGCCAAAATAAGAAAAAAGTGGAAAAACACTGACGTGCACATCCAGAAACTGCTGCTACAGCAAATTATTCGTTTTCGCTTCTGATCCTGTGAGCAAAAGGGAACCCGCAGCTACGGTCTCTAGAAGCTTCCTTTATTATTAACTTTCTGCCCTATACCAGCAGTGAAAATAAATTGCTTCAGTTTACGCAACTTTTACTGCTTATTCAGATCCTTACCCATTGGCTTAAAATGCAGCAGACGAAAGTCCCTGTATGACGCAGCTCCACCCTAGGATTTTTTATTTTAAATAAATGAAGATTTGTCATTAACAAAATTGTCTTGGATGGGAAGTTCTTGTTCTTAAAGGAGCAGTCCAGGCCAAACTGATACTGTGTTATACCTAGTGCGCAATCTGAGGAGGCGGAGCATGACACAAAGATTCAAGGAACACCAAAGAAAGAATTTCTGTGTCATGTCCCAACTCCTCAGGCCCCGTACAGGTAACCACAATATCCCACTACCCTATGTGACATGCTTATAAAGGTCTAGGAAGCTGGGATATTAGCATTTGTTTGCTGGGGTCCTCACAGAGCTGCTTCTGCCTCGAGGGGTCTTAGCAGCTGAGATATGAGTAGTTTTTTGGTGGGGTTCTCACAGAGCTGCTTCTGCCTCGAAAAGCTTTGGAAGATTAGATATGAGTCCTTTTTTGGTGGGCTCCTCACAGAGCTGCGTCTGCCTCGAAGGGTCTTGGAAGATGAGATATGAGTAGTTATTTGGTAGGGTCCTTAGGCCATGTTCACACAGAGTTTGTTGCAGGCAGAAATATCTGCCTCAAAATTTCCTTCAGGAATGTTGAGGCAGATTTTGACCTGCCTGCACTTTCTTTGCTGCGTTTTTTCGGACATTTTTTGGGGCAGTTTCCGACACGCGGTCTCCGCATCAAAAACAGTGCCAAAAAACTCTGTCTGAACTAGCCCTTACAGATCTGCTTCTGCCTCAAAGGGTCTTGAAAGCTGAGATATGAGTAGTTGTTTGGTGGGGTCCTCACAGATCTGCTTCTGCCTATAAGGGTTTTGGAAGCTGAAATATGAGTAGTTGCTTGCTGGGGTCCTCACAGAGCTGCTTCGGCCTCGAAGGGTCTTAGAAGCTGAGATATGAGTAGGTTTTTGGTGTGGTCCTCACAGAGCTGCTTCTGCCTCTAGGGGTCTTGGAAGATGAGCTATGAGTAGTTGTTTGGTGTGGTCCTCACAGGGCTGCTTCTGCCTTTAAGGGTTTTGAAAGCTGAGATATGAGTAGTTGTTTGTTGGGGTGCTCCCAGAGCTGCTTTTTCCTCAAAAGGTTTTGAAAGCTGAGATATAAGTAGTTTTTTTGTGGGGTCCTCACAGTGCTGCTCCTGCCTTGAAGGGTCTTGGAAGCTGAGCTATCAGTAGTTTTTTTGGTGGTGTCCTAACAGAGCTCTTACTGCCTCGAAGGGTCTTGAAAGCTGAGATATGAGTAGTTTGTTGGTGGGGTCCTCACAGTGCTGCTTCTGCCTCGATGGGTCTTGGAAGCTGAGATATGAGTAGTTTTTTGCTTGGGTCCTCACAGAGCTGCTTTTGCCTCAAAGGGTCTAGGAAGCTGAGATATAAGTAGTTCTTCAGTGGGGCCTAACACTGTCGAACTGATTTTGCCTTTAAGGTCTAGAGAGCTGAGATATGAGTAGTTATTTGGTGGGGTCCTCATGGAGCTGCTTTTTCCTTGAAGGGTTTTGAAAGCTGAGATACAAGTAGTTTTTTGGTGGGGTCCTCACAGTGCTGCTCCTGCCTCAAAGGATCTTGGAAGCTGAGATATGAGTAGTTTTTTGGTGGGGTCCTCACAGAGCTGCTTCTGCCTCGATTGGTCTTGGAAGCTGAGATATGAGTAGTTGTTTGGTGGAGTCCTCACAGAGCTGCTTTTGCCTTGAAGGGTGTAGGAAGTTGAAATATGAGTAATTGTCTGGTGGGGTCTTTACATAGATGCTTTTGCTTATAAGGGTGTAGGAAGCTGAGATATGAGATGGTCATTAGTAAATTTTGTTCCCTCGTTACTAAAATAGTAATTCTGTGGAATTCTTGAGTAAAATAGAAGGTTTTGATCCCACAGAGAGGTTATTTTTACCACTTTATTGACTCCTTAAAACAAGCAGGGACAGGTGAACCAGTGCTCCACTGTGAGGACCCTGTAAATGGCATATTATGTCTCAGTTGCTTGAACACCAGACAATGTTCTATGGGGAAGGGAGGATCAAGTGGGATTCAGGTTAAGCAAAGTTTTTAGGTTTACGATAAAGTTAGAACTTAAGGGTTAGTGTCATCTGGACAACCAATTTTCTAAATCAGAACCACCTATAAACCTGGGGAACTTGAGCGAAGCAAAACATTTTTGCTGCGTGGGTGGACGCAGAGGAAATTTGGTATTACGTGGCACCCTTTGGAATTAGTGATCATGTATTACTCATGATTTTTCCGGTTTGGGACCAAAACTTTGCTGCATCTCTAAGCTCTGGCTAATAGAAAGGGGTCTCCAGTGGGGGATCCCCTCTTTGACATATATATACACCTTAACAGATAGAGCAACATTGTTAAATGTCCTAACAGTAGCAAGAGGAATAGTACATTGAGAAAACTTTTTTGAACATGTCTGATACATTTTTTACACTATCCAAAAATGCATTAAAAAAAGTATTAACCTAAAGTCAGCAACTCATAAAAGTTCCTGGAGGTTGTCAGCAATGGTGATTCACCACATGACCAAAAGTATGTGGACATCCTTTTTATATTAGTGGGTTTGGCTATTTAAGCCCCACTTATAGTCTACAGGTACACTACAACAACCAATCACCATACTGCATCCAAACAGGGGAAAACCTATAGTGGGTGTGCAGGTAGCAGTCACACAAAGGCCGTGGTGCCTTAGGTCCCTCTGCCACATAAGAAGACACCAGTATTGATAATGGCAAGGGGGTACCTGCTACAAATTTTAAATTATGGGACTGGGAGATTCATGTTACGTCTTCAAAGACAAACAATAGCGGTAGAATGGGTTGAAGAACTTTTTAATTTGACAGATGATGTTACCTCTCCAATAAGTCATTTCAACAACATCTCACTGTAGCGAGATACAATACCTAACGCAAAAAGTGGTGGCTTCAAAGGCCTACACAATGTAGACTCTCAGACTATGGAAGCAGGCAGAATATATAAATTATCTACCCTTAGCATCAACTCACTAAAAAGTTCCTAAGGAAGCAAAATAGGCAGAAAAATGGCTTATCAGGAGCTCCACAGATTGGGTAGTCATGACCAAGGAAAATCAAAGACACGTCGGAATTGACCATGGGTCCCTGGGTTGGTATATAATACAAACGATTCCTGCCATTTGACATTAGGGCACTGGATATGTCTTGTGTGGGGAGCCTAAACCCTTTTCACCATCTTCCAATGTGATGGTAAATTTTTCTAAAGGGGTTTCCCAAGACCTAAAGCAGTAGTACATTTTTCACCCATTGCTCCAACGCCAATCCCAGTTCAGCTGTGTTGCTCTTGAAAGTGCTTTGTGTGGTACTTGGTTGCCCGTCCATACGTTAAGGAACGATCGTTCCTTACTGTACGGACGGGGAACCAAGTACCACACAAAGCAGATCCAGGAGCGCCACAAGAAGGAGTATTTGTTTCACATAATCCATTGGATATCACTATTCACTGGAGGATCTGGTGTTTACCTGCCGCCGGTGCCGACTCCAGGGGCTAGCACACTGTATGATATGAAGCTTAAAAGTTGAGTTGTGCCGACGAGTTCCCACAAACTCAAAGGCTGAGTAAACATTTCAACAGTTGTACTCTCTCAAGTGGATGAGCCGTTTTCAACAATTGCAACATAAACTGTCCAAACAATATCACCTTAGAGCAGCGCCTGTTCTCTTTTTTTCTCTCCCCTCCCCTCCACTTCCCCTTTTCCCGTCCCAGTTTTTTTCAAGGATTCACGCCCTTGAAAGTGGCATGATGAGTTGAAGTCCCATAACCATTTATGCCAATTACTGTACAATCAAGACCAGTGACAGGGGAATTCCTTTTTTTCTTTTTAGAAAAAAATAATAATTAGCCATTAGACAAACCCTTTAATGCTGCAAACAATAACATTCTAGAGAATTTTGTGCTTCCAACTTTGAGGTAATAATTTGGAAATTCCCATTATTTTTCTCAGCCTGACTGCTCCATGTACAAAGTGTATTTTATAAGAACTTGACTTAAGGGGGGTGTTCAAGATCATAAAAACATGGCTTCTTTTGTCCAAAAACAGCACCACACGTTTCCATGGCTTGTGACTGATATTGCAGCTCTTCAATACCACACACAACTTGTGGACAGGTGGGGCACTGTTTTTGGAAGAAAAAAGCCATGTTTTTATTATCCTGGATAACCCATAAAAGCAAAATGCACCGACTGTGATCCAAGCCACATCACCCAAAAATAGAACGTAGATAAGCAATTGGCTTTTAATACTCCCAACGTTATCACAAAAATTTGTGGAAAGCCTTCCCAGAAGAGTGGAAGCCAAAAAGGGTTTATGCTTTGGGCCTCTGTATACTTGAGTTAATTAAAAACATCAAAATAAATCAAAGTTCAAAATCATTTTAGAAAAGGTTTTCACATGCTGGATAAGCTTCTCCTTCTGCCCCTGTCCTTATAAATGCTGATTGTTCTACCAAAAACATTTTCAACCTCATGTATTACGTAACAATTTCCCTCGTTGATTGGACAATCAATCATTTTCCTAGTACAGTTTTAGAAAGGAAAAATCTGAATGGTTGCAATGGGCAACAAAAACATTTTTTTCCCACGACCCACGGAGTCAAAGTCATGTGAAGCAACAAACTCTGCTTCACCTGTAGTGAACTCTTCCATTTCCGGTGAACATAAATCTTAGATAGCGGTCGGCAAAAGCTGGATGGACCAACAGCTATTCCTCCCAACCCCCCAATTCTCAATGGGGAGAGGGGAATAGGCCGTTGACAGACTCCTTTCCATGAAAACAACTGGACTGGGCATGTTGAAGTCCAACATGCCCGACCCTTCTTTCCCCCGACATCTGCCATTCGGGGAGAGTCGGAACACCCCCATAAACATTAGATGGTTAGCCAGTCCTGTCGAAATCGGCGGGTTCTTCTGATGTTCATCTAATATGTATGAGCACTTTTAGTTGTTGTGCAATTATTTAATCATAGACTTTTTTACGTTACCCCTTTAGTGGCCCCCAATACGCCTTTTCATGGCGGCCATTAACGGGCTTTATTCTAATACATACGCCTTTTCGCTGCGCTGCATCAGAATAGATAAGCGGCGCTGAGGGCTTGGAGCAGTGCCGCTCGAGCTGATCAAAATCCACCCGTTTAACCCCTTCGATGTGGCGCTCAATAGCGAGCGCTGCATCTAAGTGGTTTTGGAGGGGTGAGGGGGCTCCCCTCTCACCCCGCCGGCACCCTGCATGCGATCGCAGGGTGTCGGTGCTTTCTATGGCAGCTGGGGGCCTTAGAAATGCCCCCAGGTCTGCTTCAAGTTAATGCCTGCTAGGCCATGCCTGAGGCATGACCTAGCAAGTGCCTATCAGTTTTAGGCCGGATTCACACGAGCGTGTGTGTTTTGCGCGTGCAAAAAACGCAGCGTATAATGTGTGGCTGCGTGATTTTTGCGCAGCCGCCATCATTATGACACTCTGTTTTTATGTTTGTAAACAGCAAAGCACGTGGTGATTTTCTGTTTTCATTCATAGTTTTGACTACTGTAGCGCGCATCACGTGAAATTCACTGACAGTCTGAATGGCCCCATTCAGTAACATGGGTTCGTGCGACGCACGTGAAAATCACGCTCGTAGCACGGACGTATTATATGTTCGTCTGAATAAGCCCTTACACTGACAGGCAATAATACGCTGCAATACAGAAGTATTGCAGTGTATTATAAAAGCGATCAAACGATCGCACAGTAAAATTCCCTAGTGGGAATAGTAAAAAAGTTAAAAAAAAGTTAAATAATGTTAAATAAATAAATAAATAAAAACCCCAAAGAAAAAAAAATGAAAAACCCACTTTTTCCCTTAATGCTTTATTATGAAAAAAAAAAGTAAAAAAGTTACACATATTTGGTATCGCCGCGTCCGTAACGACCCCAACTATAAAGCTATTATGTTATTTAATCCGCTAGGCAAATTCTGTAAAAAATGTAATAAAAAACAATGCGAGAATTGCTGTTTTCTGTGAATTCTGCCTTCAAAAAATGTGATAAAAAGTGATAAAAAAGTTACATCTACTCCAAAATGGTACCAATAAAAACTACAAGTCGTCCCGCAAAAAAAATCCCTCATACAACTGCTTCGGCGGAAAAATAAAAATGTTATGGCTCTTTAAATATGGAGACACAAAAACAAATAATTTTGAAAAAACTGTGTTTTTACTGTGTAAAACTAGTAAAACATACAAAATCTATACAAATTTGGTATCGACGCAATCGTAACGACCGCTGAATAAAGTTATTATGTTATTTATACCACACCATAAAGGGTGTACATTAAGGATGCAAAAAAAGAGTGCTGAAATTGCTATTTTTTTTCTTTAACCCTTAAAAGTTCATAAAAGTTAATAAAAAATGATATGTACCCTAAAATGGTGCTATTAAGAAATACAACTTGTCCTGCAAAAAACAAGACCTTATACGGCTATGTCGACGCAAAAATAAGAAGGTTATAGCTCTTGGAATGCGGCGATAGAAAAACTTAAAAAATAGCTTGGTCATTAAGGTTTAAAATAGGCCGGTCACTAAGGGGTTAATTGCCGTCATAGCAAAGATTCTCGACTATAATGTCCGTTATCCTTTATCTTTACAGCAAAAAGATAAATGCAAAGAAAACGTTTTAGGAACAAATCTGCAAACGATACCAAGCTATGAATCTTTCATCATGGCAGTATTTCTCAATAGATCTGCATAGAGTGTAACCAATAACTCTTGCAAAACATTTCTAAAAATAATTTCAAAAAGTTCTGAATGCATATTTCCCTGGTCAATATGAAAACTGCGTTACAATTAAAAGTTTCCTCCTATCTTAGACATTTATGGCATATCAGCCCGATATGCTATAGAAGTCTGATATATCTGGGTCCCAGCTCTGGGACCATCACCCACATCGAGAAAGGTGGGTCCCCAGATCCCCGATATGCCGGATGGATATGCCTTACATGGGGATAACAATTTAACATGCACATTTGTGGGATTAGGAATAGTGTCCATATCCCCATTCTTGTTATTCTTCTCTAGATGGGACCCCATACCTTCAAAATAAGACAGCCAAGATTAGATGGATGGTTGGTCATCATAGAAACATGTGACAGCCAGTGGTATATATACAGTATATAACGGGGGCTGCAAAGCAACAATAACAATTGGGCCCCTTTTCAGGTGCTGCTGGACATCATTACAGCCAACCACAACAGGGGGTCCTGGTACCCCATCACATTATTAAGTAAATTTGCGACTTCCACCTCTGCACGTTCCAACCACCGATTAAAATGGGTGCAAGATCAACTAGAAATGGGCTACCGCTTCCTAATGTCGCCAAAGCAACGACCTGGTCTACCACGACGGTATGTACTTTACTCCCCCTTGGTTACGGTAATTTCACATACGTCGATGTATTTAGCAATCTGTGTGATAATTCCTGCAGAAATATATTAAAGATACCGGTCAAGTTTGTATATACAAGATGTCGACTGAGTCCCATTGTGTGACCCACTGAAGGTTGTCACCTTCCCCCAAACAGCTAAGGAGATTGGAGGTCAAGTGTTCCCCAAGCCCAGACAGAAGACCGATACAAGACCTATAACCCTATATCTAGGGGTATGTCTGTATATGTGCACTTCGCATGGACATTTTCTTAACAGTCTTCAAGTATTTACCTTTTTTTTCTATACATAATACTGCATGTGCCACTGAGAACAGTTTTGTTTCTTTAAGGAAATGTATTATTACACAAAGGGAACATCAGTAACCACATAATTTTGAATCATTACTACAGTACATTTACTTAAAGGGGCTTCCAGGCAATAAAAAATGATGGTCTATCCTCAGGATAGGCCATCAATAGCTGATGGTTCAGCCTCTTCTCCTATTGAATGGAAGAAAAGCCTGCAATACCGGTGAATTGCTGCTAAATGCGTGTCGACGATTCACAGTGAGCAAAAATAAATTAAGGGGAAGCAGTGCTCGCACGAGTTATGCGGTCCCTTCAAAACAGCTGATCGGCGGGGGTCCCGGGAGTCGGAACCCGACCCATCAGCTATGGATGTCCTATCCTGAGGATAAGCCATCCATTTTTATTGCCTGGAAAAAGTTATCTAGCCCCATATTACATACGGAAAAGTAAGTGCCCCAGTCGAAATGTAATGGTAACCTAATTTATGGCACTAAATTTGCCGGAAATAATCTCTCTTCTTAGAATTTGATATCAGTCTTTCACATCACTGCTTCTTTACAAAAGTGATTTAGTTCTGAGATGTTTTCCTACACGAACTGTACATTTCAGGTCATGTCACAGCCTCAATATTGTCAGTACTACTACTAGGCCGCAATAAAATTAGTATATATTTTTAGTTTCTTTCTCTTGACTATTCAGTTGTAGACTTACTTTTGTGTTTTTGGTCATTGTCTTGCTGCATCTTCCTTTACGTTTTAAGCTTGATGACTTAACATTCTCCTCAATATTTTTCATCCACCAACTAGATGTACAGATATGCATGTTCCAGACTCTGTACCTGCCAAAGAGATCCAACGAGATGGGATAGCTGCCCTTGTATCTTAAATGTGGGCATGAAACCACTCTGTCTGACTTCAGTTGCTGCAAATGAAGTCATGTTGTTATAACTTCGGATTTTGCTAAAAAAATCTTTTGACTCAACGCGAGTGCCTGTAACAACGACTTGAGCGTCTCCGGAGGAGTTGGCACGTCTGGTATCTGTTCGTTGCCTCCAGAGCAGCACATACCTGGTGCCTCCTTGGGAAACTTAGTGACCAACAATACGCCTTTTCACATTCGTCACTAAAGGGCCTTAGGCTAGGCTGACGCCTTTTCACGTGAGCCTAGTCTAAGTCCTGCACGGGTCTCCCGTGCAGGCTGGAGCCGGGACTCAGCTGTCTGATGACAGCTGAGCTCCTGCTCCAACGCCCGCGATCGAAGTTTACTTCGATCGCGGCCGTTTAACCCGTTAAATGCCGCCGTCAATAGCGACCGCGGCATTTAACTTGTTTTACAGAGGGAGTGAGCTCCCTCTGTCACCCATCGGCGGCCCGCAAATGCAATCGCAGGTCTCCGATGGGTTGTCATGGCAGCCGGGGGCTTGATAAAAGCCCCCAGGTCTGCCCTGGACATATGCCTGTTAGGACGCGCCCGAGGCACGTCCTAATAGATTGGCTGTCAGATTTACACTGACAGGCAATAATGCTCTGGTATACGAAGTATACCAGAGCATTATAGCAGCGATCGGAAGATCGCACAGTAAAGTCCCCTAGTGGGACTAATGAAATAAATAATAAATGTGAAATAAAGATTAATAATAAAAATTACAGTAAAAAAATAAATAAAACCATTTTTTTTCCATAAAAAGTGGTTTTATTTAGTAAAAGTGTAAAAAATAAATAAAAGTACACATATATGGTATCGCCGCGACCGTAATGACTCCATTAATAAAGTTAATATGTAATTTAAACTGCAAGGTGCTATTAAAAAGTACAACTAATCCCGCAAAAAACAAGTCCTCATACAGCTATGTAGACGAAAAAAAAAAAAGTTATAGCTCTTTGAATGCGACTATAGAAAAACAAATAAAATAGCTTGGTCATTAGGGCCTAAAATGGGCTGGTCACTAAGGGGTTAAAGCAGCACAGAAAGTGCATGGAATTTCCATTTTGCCAAACACAACAATCTATATTGGCCATAGACTACGGTTGAACCATAATTGAAGGCAGCGTCATGTATGAATGCCCACTCATTAGCATGCTGAACAACAGCATGTGCTCTATCAGTTCTTTCTGGCCTGGGTTTGGGCAGGAGTCTCTGCGCTTCTGAAAGCCGCCTGTCTGATCTGTTGATGAGAAAGCCTGCCCCGAGTTTGCTGAGGAGTTTCTGCAGCTGGAGCAGCAATATAACACATTTTATCAGCTTGCAGCTGGGTAAGAGTTTGCTGAGGAGTCTCTGCAGCTCGTGATGCTTGACGGAGTTCTCTTTGGCGGCACTTTGAAAATTGAAGTTAATGGTTAGTCGAGTTCAAATTTGCTAAGTACACTATAGAAGCGTGAAATCAAAATCTCACGACCAGTGTGGCTTTAAGCCTCCACTGGACTAGGTTTTATTTTTCAAGACTTCTTAGTGGGTACAAAGGATCCCACTGAAGTCAAGAAGATGAACTGCCGTCCCCTTCAAGATTTATGACTGAAAACTTGTGCCCAAAAAGCATAAGATGCAATGGGGATGATTTATCTAAACTGGTGTAAAAGAAAATCAGACAGTTCCCATAGCAACCAATCAGATTCCAGCTCTCATCTTTTCAAGGCCCCTTTGAAACTGAAAGTAGTAATCTGATTGGTTGCTATGGGAAACCGCTCCACTGTACCTTCCCGTCAATAATTATCTAGTAAAGTGTACTACCTCCTACTGCCAGATAAAAACATCTAGACTATGAAATCCAATGTCTGTATTCACTTTTATAGTATTGGATCGTGATCGTGTGATTATGGCTGATAATAGAGAACAACGGCAAGGTCGGGACCTTTACGAAAACCTTCCCGGAAACCCGATGTACCTTTGCTCCAAATTTGGGGTCAAATGTTCCAGGCGTTTGGATGCCTAAAGGGGACGACAAACAGACATTGGCTTGTAGAGCATAGATGATGGTCCTAGTTATGAATAAATTGACAACTGGGTGTTACAATTTCCAATGTTAAAGGGGCGTGTCCCTACACAGTCTGATACTGTCAACACTGATTGGAGATTGTCAGAACACACCCAACTGGAAACACCCAGTTGTCAATTTATTCATAATTTTCTAGGAGGAATAACAGAGGAATGGCAAAACACAGAGTTCTAGGAAAATATGTTCCAGAATCGTTATATCATGGGGAATACAAGTATTTACTAAAACAGACATGTCAGAGAGGGGTCATGTTCTCTTTATGACTATATGCAAAGTTCATTTTTTTATTCAAACACTGGAGCAATAAATATGGCTCTGAAGATGTACGTTCCCTTTAAAGAAACACTATGAGCAAAATGTATAGAATGTCTAGGTCTAGGGGCCCCGTTCTAGAGATAATTGCGGGTCCCAGTGGTGCAACCCGCATCTATCTGACATTTACGACATATCCTGTGGATATGTCATAAATGTCCCTCGTGGGAAAACCCCTTTAACCGATTCCCGACCGCTGGCTGTGGTTTTACGGCCAGCGGTCAGGGACGGGTCCTTAAAACCCGCGCCATAGACTGTTTACTGCGCGGATTTTAGCTTGCTGCCCGAGCGATCGGGCAGCTGAATGTCGGGTCTCCGGCTGTCAGTGACTGCCGGGGACCCTGAGGAGAAGATAGGAGCAGCTTTCAATGCTTCTGTCTTCTCTGATCTCCTCCACACAGCGCTCAATGAACGCTGTGTATAGGAATAGAAGCAGCGGCAGCTCCGCTGCCTCTATTGGTCCCAGTGATCATGTGTCTGGTCACATGATTGTCGGGTGCCGTTAGTGGCAGGCTGCTGCTGGGTCTTATTAGAACCGGCACAGCCCTTTTAGTGACAATAGTCACTATGAGAGGGCTGTTTCCCCCTGTAACTGTGGCTGCTGTGCAGCCCCAGTTACAGTGGAAAAACCTGGTGTAAAAGAAGAAAGTTAAAAAAAAAAATAAAGTCCCCCAAAGGTCTTTTCTGACCTTTGAGGGACAGACCATAATAATAAAAAAATAAAAGTAAAATAAACTGCAAAAAAATTAATAATAATACACATAAAATACCCACCCCAAAAAAAACGTTCCCCCTGCCAATCATTGTTGTAACGCTAGCCCTGACCCAATTACCCAAATATAGACATGTAATATATAAAAATTTATGGTAGACAATGGCGATCACAAATAAAAGGTCTATTTTAGGCTAAAACTATGTTATTACCATAAAAAAATAGCTAAAATGTAAAAAAGCTTATTTTTTTACATTTCTTTTCAAACTTTAAGCCTAATAATTCTAAAATAGCAAAAAGGATGTGTATAAAAATGATAAAAAAAGAAACCTGCATTGTCTACAGAAAAAACATCGCAAAAATCACATCGCTAGCCCAACAAATAAAAAAGTTATAGCTGTTTAACTAACGCGTGCTAAAAAGGGCTAAACGGTGTCTGGTCCTGAAGGCTCAAAATAGCCCGGGCCTGAACTGGTTAATGAACACCAGAGGGAAATCGCTGTCTCAGGACCTGCAATAAGCATAACACAGTGTATCAGCTTTGCCTGGCGTGTTCCTTTAAGGAATCAGTTATGGAAATGTTGGAATATTCACCCTTTAAATAAATGCGGTGATAATTTTTGAAAAAGTGTCATGTGATTTCTCCCTTCCCTTTCTTAAATATCAAAAAACATTCAGTATGACCAATTTGAAATATATGGGATATACTGGTGTAAACATCCTTTTTCGGCTCTCTAAACGTTTGAATGGTTTGCACTGATTAAAGAAAACGTCACGTCTGCATTTTATCCCCATTTTAAAAAACTTAGATTGGCCAATGGACTTTTTGGAACATTTTTTGGCTAGATATTGTGTGGGTGTATGTATGATGTACAGGGAGATGCCAGCACGGAATATCCCTTAATATAAGGAAACTGTCTCCCCCTTGTTAAGACTTCAGTATCTAAGAGAATGCATTAAATTGAAAAATCACAGTGTCGAAATGTCCTTTTTAGATGCCAAAACAGGGGTCACTTTCTCCTGATGAAAATGTAGAAATGGAGTGACCTCTTTGGGGCGAGGTTTTCCTTTATACTACTGCTGCATATCTGTTGTCACACACTAGTCTCCCCAAAACTTATGAACGGTACATGAATATGTCAAATAATAATTACCCCCATTTAGCAGTAGTTATAATTGACCCCTATTTCTATCCATCTATACAAAGCCCTGGGGAAATATCTTTTTTATACATGTTTTAATTGTTAAAAAAATGTGGGACCATGATTCATTTTACAATATATCTGTATAGGGGAGCTCTGATTCCCTGACTTGATAAATAATAAAATTTTGGCTGCCTGCAGCCACCACTAGGGGGAGCTAACTGCATATGTATTTATACAGCTAGTATTGAAATTCGTTGGAGCTGATTAAATCTGTATGTAGTGAGCATCCTCTTGTGGCGGCTGTAGGTAGTTACTATGACAGTGTCGGGCAAGCAGGGGAAGCAGTTTATGCCAGGCCCTAACCCAACATGGGCTCATAGAAGTCCATTGCCCTATCTCTAAAGTCAGTACACATCTGAGTTAAGGCCCCATGCACGCGACGTGTTTTTGTGGCCGCAATTCATTACTATGGGCCCATGTACACGACCGTGGTTTCCACAGTCCATGCATTGCCCAGGAGCATGGACCGCAAAAAGATAGGACATATTACGGCCGTGTTTTGCGGTCCATGCTCATAGAAATGAATGCACGCGGCATATGTGCGCGGCCCGCTATTTGTTGGCGGCGCACGGGTGACACTCCGCCGCCGTCTGAGCCGCAAATCACGGCTGTGCACACCACTACGGTCGTGTGCATGAGGCCTAAGAGTTTCATACAAGCTTTTTTTGACTGAGCAGAAGATAGCAACTGATCTGAAGATATTTTTTGTCAATTAGCTTGTTACCATTTCTTACTTTCAACCTCTTACATAGATCTTAGGTGTTATTTCTACTACACAATCCGATCTAATTTTAAACTTTGGTCTTGCTTGCCAACTCTCCCGAAACGTCTGGGAGGCTCCCGTAAAAAGGGGAGACCTCCTAGAAGAGTTGGAAAATCTTTCTCATACTGCTGAAATCTCCCACAATCTCCATCTTCTGCTCTGGTGCTGGATTCTGCATCATCAGGGTCAGCAGGCAAGCACCCTGGGCGCTACCACACTGGTCTACATACTTGAGCCGCATCGGCGGGAGTATTCTCTCTGACCACCCCACAAACCAGAAATACCTGTGCTGCCAGGATGTCTGAACGGCATTTGTGGATGGGGGCTGAACAAGATTTGTGAAGGTGAGAATGGGCCTTGTAAATGGGTGTGACCTGTACTGGGGGGCATGACATGTAAAGAGGGGGCATGGCTTATGTTCAAACATTTTGCACGGTGGGATATACCCCCGATGTGGCCAGTCTCAGTGAAAAGCATTTCCAAAAGTTGGCAAGTATGACTGCATTCAAACTGGACTCCTGCCCTTTTGATGGATCAGATCCTTGGGTTCCCCTCTCCTCTAAAACTGACAGAAAAGCAGAGGTTTTGTACAGTCCCGGAGTTGACAAGGCAGAATCAGGACAGGTCTTGAGTCACATATTCCTGCTGCTAGAAGTAAAAGGGCTTTTAGAGTATTACTTGTTGAGGGTTGTTTGGCACCAGGTATACATTTTCATAGGTTCAATTGCGACATTGTGGTCAGAGTTTTAAGTTAAATCTCATGGACCCCAATGCAAAATCCCCACCTACCATATATCAGTTATAATACTGGTGTCCTCTTATATGGCACTGGGGCCTTTTGGCCTTCTCAGGCACATCGGCCCTGTTGTGACTGCTACCTTTGCACCCAGGGGCATAACTAGGAACAACTGGGCCCCATAGCAAAGTCTTGACTGGGGCCCCCCTTATAGATAATGCACCCTAAAGATTGTGCTATACAGCCCCCTGTAGACAGTGCTATACAGCCCTGCCTGTAGACAGTGTCACAACCCACTTGTAGATAGCGCCCACCACCTCCCCCTTGTAGATAGCACCATACAGCCCCCTGTAGATATCGACATAAACCCCCCCCTGTATATAGCGTCATACAGCTCCCCCTGTATATAGTGCTACACAGCCCCCCTCCCTTGTATATATAGTGCCACACAGCCCCCCTTAGTAGATAGTGCCACATGGCCCCCCTTAGTAGATAGTGTCACACACAGACCCCTGTAGATTGCGCCACACACAGCCCCCTGTAGATAGAGCCACAGCCCTCCCCCTAGTAAATAGTGTCATACTGCCCCCCTAGTAGATATTGCCACACAGCCCCCATTAGTAGTGCCACACAGCCCCTTGTATATAGTGCCACACAGCTCCCCATGTGTATAGTGCCACACAGCGCCCCCTTGTGTATAGTGCAACACAGCCCCCCTTGTATATAGTGCCACACAGCCCCCTAAGTAGTACAAGGCAAAGGCGCATCCGAGAAAGTTGTATCAGCCAGGGGGATGTCAATCAAACATGGAAAGGTGGGTTTGGAGGCAGGACTATGTGGCTCTTCAGGATAGCGGCACCGTCCCATGACCCTTTAATGAGTAATTAGCATATAGTGTACACAGTTTTAAAAGTTGATTTTATAGATTTTGCTCCATCTGAAAAAAAACTATATTTGGAAATATTGTCAGGTCATGTATTACCGCATGGTGGCGGTTCAAGAGGTTAAAAGTACCAGATAGGTTCCCATTAAATATACAATGAATTGCAAACATATCCATCTGCCCTGTAATTTTGTTATTATAAATATATTCTATATAATTACAGCTCAAGAACCAAGCTCTGACATATATACAACACCGGAACCAAGCTCATATATATATATATATATATATATATATATATATACACAGTACCAGAACCAAGCTCATACATATATACAGTACCAGAACCAAGTTCTGACATATATATAGTACCACAACCAAGCTCAGTACATAAATACAGCCCCAGAACAAAGCTCAGTACATATATACAGTACTAGAACCAAGCTCTGACATATATACAACACCGGAACCAAGCTCATATATATATATATATATATATATATATATATACACAGTACCAGAACCAAGCTCATACATATATACAGTACCAGAACCAAGTTCTGACATATATATAGTACCACAACCAAGCTCAGTACATAAATACAGCCCCAGAACAAAGCTCAGTACATACATACAGTACTAGAACCAAGCTCTGACATATATACAGTACCACAACCAAGCTCAGTACATAAATACAGCACTAGAACCAAGCTCATAGATATATACGGCATGAGAGCCAAGCTCAATACATACATACAATACCAGAACAAACGTCGGCACATAAATACAGCACTAGAACTAAGCTCAGTACATATATACAATACCAGAACCAAGATCAGTACATAAATACAGCCCCAGAACCAAGCTCAGTACATAAATACAGCACCAGAACCAAGATCAGTACATAAATACAGCCCCAGAACCAAGCTCAGTACATATATATACGGGACCAGAACAAAGCTCAATACATAAATACAGCCCCAGAACTAAGCTCAGTACATATATATACAGTACCAGAACCAAGCTCATACATATATACAGCACCAGAATAAAGCTCAGTACATAAATACAGCCCCAGAACCAAGCTCAGCACATATATACAGTACCAGAACAAAGCTCAGTACATATATACAGCCCCAGAACCAAGCTCAGTACATATATACAACACCAGAACCATGCCCAGTACATATATACAACACCAGAACAAATACAGCTCAATTTAGTGAAACCCCTGCCGTACAGTTTTGTACGGCGTAAAACTACAGCACTCAGCATGGCCCGAACAATAGTAAGCATATGCTGGGAGATGCTGTTTCACAAAAAATAAATCATACCACCCATCATCTCGCTGCAGATCATACAGTGACTACGGTGCTGATTAAAGGCAGAATAAACATTTACATTAATTGACTCACTGGTGAAGTCTCAGATTCTAGTGCTTTTTGTCTTTTCTTCTCCCTCCGATCCAGGCCTTTATGATGGATTTCTCCCGGCCACGACCCATTTCTCCAGTTTTCCGCTCACATGTGTTCAGCTTCTCACTTTTAAAACATTTCTGCACCTATAAACGAAGATAAAATTCTCAACACCTCTAAATATAATAGCGCCATACACTTCGCCTCTAACTATAATAGTGCCATACACTGTGTCCCTGATTATAATAGTACCAAACACTGTGTGCCACACACACACACACACACACACACACAGACACACACCATGCCCTCTGTAAATAGTGCCCCCATAGCCCCCCTGTAGATAGTGACCCCCATAGAAGCCCCTGTAGATAGTGCCCCACATACAGCCCTCTGTAGATAGTGCCCACATATGTACTCCAGAACTGCAAGACAATAGTTCTAACCACTGAGCTACCCTACATATAGCTTCCCCTATAGATAGTGCTCCACATATAGCCCACTTCTGTAGATAGTGCCTCACATACAGCCCACCCCCATAGATAGGTCCCTACATAGTCCCCCTGTAGATAGTGCCCCACAGGTAACCCACCCCTATATATAGTGTCCCACATATAGCCCACCCCTGTAGATAGTGCCCTACAAATATCTCCCAGTATAGATAGTGCTCCACATATAGCCCATCCCTGTGTATAGTGACCCACATATAGCCCACCCCTGTAGATAGTCCCCTACATATAGCTTCCCCTGCATATAGTGCTACACATTCCCACATATAGACCCCCCATGTAGATAGAGCCCCCACTATAGATAATGCCACTCACAGTTTTAGTAGAAAAAAACAAAAAACTTGACATACTCACATGATCCCGTTCCCGCGCCATCCGGTGGCAATGCAGATCTGCTCTCTTCTGAACAGGTCTGCTGGAGCTGAACGACGCAAGCGGCGCGTCATTGAAAGGCGCTGATTGGCGGGGCAAATAATTTTGCCCTGGCAATGAGCGTCATTGTAAGTCGCTGAATGGTTGTGCACGTAACGCGCCCGGCCATTCAGCGCTAATGCATGTATTTGTACCTACGTGCTATAGACGCAGTTACAATTACTGCAAGAGGGGGTGGCTGTCATTAGCACTGGAGCCCCCTTTGGTGCTAGCAACGCCACCGGGCATGAAAGGGGCCCATGCAGCCCGGCCCATAAATGTTAGAGGCTCGGTGGGGCGGGCACCCGTAGTAGGGTCACTAACGCTGTAGCAGCCATAATGTTGGCGGGCGGCATGGGCCCCCTCATGCCGCAGGCCCCGTAGCAGCCGCTGCAGTGGTAGTTACGCCACTCTCTGCACCCCCTATAGCGACACCCTGGGACCTGAGTGTGATCTTTCTTTAACAATGTCATAACTATAAGAAAAAAGAATAGGATTATCATTCTATAAGCTACATAGTCTGGTTAAAGGGTTGTAAAAACACATTTTTAAATACCCTATTAGTGAATCCTGAGTTAATAGAGGGGAGTCCTCTGTTCAAAATTCTCATCTATAAGCCAGAAAGTGGCTGCAAAGAGTGTCTCTCTTTCTGGAGGACCCTGTATATCTGTACATTATACTGTATAGACAGCCCGTTTATTTCAATGGGAACTGTGTAATACTTCATTTCTCCTGTGGTGGAGCTGTAGGTGAATTGAATACCTTATACCAGCTTTCCCCACAGATTACAACTGATCGCTGGGGGTTCCAGCAGCGGGACATCCTGTCCTATATTATCTTTGTGGCATCCTTCTAACAAAAAAGGGAATGTCCAAAGTGGACATCCCCTATGATGATATGATTTCATCACGGAGTATAGCATGCTGAGAATCTAGAATGAGTTAGGAAGCTCACACGTGTTGCTGTAATGGAAACTGTGAACTCTTGTAACTTCTTCTCACGATTGAAGTATTCTTGGTATTTATTTTCTTAACTTGGACTTTGAAATCTTCAGTAGTAATCGGGTTATATAAATAATATGATAAGGTGCTTTTTCTTACAATCATGGCGATTAAGAGCATGGTCGGTGCTTGAAACGCGTAGGCTCGGGCACACGCCCGCACCATCAACCATCCTGGGACTGCGTCTCGTTCTACATTTTATATCTTCTATTGCCAATAAAAGTGGGATCCTTGTATCCTTTTTATCCCGACACAGCGCTGGATCATTTCTCCTTTTTTCTTACAATATAGGGTTCTATGAAAAAAAAAATTCCAAATGGTTATTCTATGGGGAATACAAGTACTTACTAAAACAGACATGTCAGGAGAGGTGATAGGTCCTCTTCAAGCCTAAGCTCAAGGACACACCACAAAAGTTAAATGGCTGCTTGTACATTATATCTGTAGTGCAAATACAGCCAAAAATATATGAGAATTTTTTTTACAGTATTAAAGTAAATGCCCATTTTTAATCACTAGGTCCAAAATGTTGTTCTTTTTCATTTCACATTATATATTTGTAGGCGATGGAGCTCAATTTTTATGATACTGATCTCCAAATTTACTCCATAGGGATAGAGTTAAACTATAAAATTCGGGCTACCTGCAGCCACCACTAGAGGAAGCTTTTGAGCAATTGAAATTCTGTTTACTCATTGAACTCAATAATAAGACAGTCTGCAATAAGCTCTTATGCTCCCTCTAGAGGCGCTGCCAACAAACTGAATTTTATAATTTTATTATATATCAAGTCAGAGGATTTGGAGTTGATCAGAAAATCGAAAAGTATATGTTAAAAAATTAAGCACAGAATATTGGACCTGAAAACAACATGGTGTTAAACAGAAACTTTACGGACAACGTTAATGTCTACAACAGACACTGGAAACAATGCTATAATTGACTAGTACAGTATGCTTGTGGTAAAGGTGCTCAAGGTTGTATCTGAAGGTCTATTAGCATAGAGGGTGTGAAAATATTGCTCAACTTTTTGAAAAAATAAAAAGAAGTGCTTTATATTTTGCTCGCCCAGCCTGGCACCTGCTAAATCTGCCAGCAACTTACTCGTCTTGTCTAGACTTGTCTTTTAAGTCAATTACTTTGGGCAAGGGTAAGGTCTTGCCAGAAGTCAAGGCTGGTAAACCCAAGATGAATGTAGTATGTATCAATATGGACTATAGTCCATTAATAATCTTCATGCAGAGCTTCATGCAGGAGGCACAAGGAGTCCCTTTGACTCCATACTAAAAACTCTGTGAGCCATCACATGGTGCTCTGTATGGTGCCACCATTTTTTTTTTTTTATAAAATCAAAGGCATATGGAGGTACAGTAGTGCCCCACAGAAATCTATGTGTGCCTTAACACGGCTCTGTACAGCTTGGAGGTTGTACATAGCCGTAATACATGAGCAAGAGCCCTTAGAGTCCAAAAAGTCCTAATCCCCAGTCCCATTTTTCCTCCATTATCCGTGTACTGAATTTGGGGTGGTGTTTGGACTGGTTCTTGCAGCTCAGCCTACAGTAAAGAAGGAAACCATTAACTGGTTATATGTAGTCGAGAAGAGGTCTTAATAAATTATTAATAATGTGAGAACATTTTGAAAATAATTTTTGAAAAATACAGATTCTCATTTGAAGGGGTGATCTGATTTAAAAACAAAAAAACAAAACTTTTGAATACAATATTAGGGAGTTTGGAGATAATAGGGGGAAGGGGGTCCCTGTTCAGGATTCTAATTTAATCACAGTTTAGAACAGTTGCAAAGAGCGTCTCTAGCTCTGGAGGACCTGTCCTGTCCTGCATTATACAGATAACACATTGATATGAATGGACACGGTGTAGTGCCTTATTTCCCCTGTGGTGGCGCTGCAGGAAAATAAAACGTGCACTACCAGGCTTCTGTACATGTCAAAACTGAGGTCCCAGAATGAGGAATATGTGATAAGCTCATTGTCAAGGGACCCTTCTAACAAGCAGTTTTGGTCTAAAGCAGGGAGCCCCTTTAACCCTTCTTTGCCTGAGTCAGTAAATTATTCTCTAATGACGCCACTTTGTTCTCTGCAGGATGCGGCTGTCAAATGACAGGCGGACTATCAAACTGTCCTGATGGTTGGCGGCTACTCAGAACAGAATCGTGGGCTGCATGTTGTGGTCTATATGACAGAGGCATACCTTTAGCTCCTTGGCCCCTTTGCAAAATCTATGACAGGGCCCCCTCCTACGGTACAATCTGCTATTTACAGTATAATACTGGTGTCTTCTTATGTGACAGAGGGGAATTTGAGCCCCCTCAGATACCAGGGCCCTGGGGTGACTGCTACGTCTACACCTTCTATGGCTAGTGTGTAAGTGTGGACATGCTTTTAATTATTATTCATTGTATAATGCATTGATATTCTGTGCATATCTATGGTATGCCCTAAGAGGCATTATATCAGGACAGCCCCGGTGGCCTTTGTAAGGGAGACCCCTAACTTTGATAATACCATGATCAGTTGCCATTTAACGCGGCATTTCAGGGGATAAACGGCTGATTCTGGCCGTTGGCACAGGGTGGTGACTGTCGATCACATGCACCAACACACACATAAGGTAGCTTTCGGCTGAACTCAGTACCTCAATATACGCCCCTGTGGACAGCCTTTTCTGCCTAATGGCTAGATCAATCGTGTCTCCTTTCCCTACGGAGTGCTCCTCTGGGGGAACCTTCCCCAGTCCTGAGTAGCAAATATTTCTAGTTGATTATTTATTTACACCTCTTGCACAGGACCCTTGGCATCAGTGTCTGTTTTTGATCCGATCCGAGTGTCCATCTTTTTTCATCCGCTTGCGTCTGAGTTGCATCCGAGTTTTATCCAAGTTGCATCCGTTTACGTTTTTGATCCGATCTGAGTATCCATTTTTTTTTTTTGCATCGTTTTCCTCCGAGTTGCATCCGTTTCTGTTCCGTCTTTCACTAATCAGTAAAAAAAAATTAATGTCTCATAACAACATATCAGTGGAAAACGGACGGCACACAGACGACATCCGAGTGCCGTCCGTTCTTTTCGCGGACCCATAGACTTGAATGGGTAATAAATAATAGACTTGAGAACGGTGATAAATAGGAATAGTTCTAATTTCAGTTGCACACGACTGATGTGCGAATTGGGCAGTTTTTATCAGCTTCCGAGTGGCACCCGATAGTCTTCACGGACCCATTCACTTTAGCGCATAATTGGGTCTGTGAAAACTGACCCGATTCTCCGATACGAGCAAAGATAGAACATGTCCTATCTTTCCACAGATTACTGATTGGTCTCGGCAGGCGCACACTGTCATGCGCATGAGGCATTAAAGCTATGTTCACATCTACGTCAGGGATCCGTTCCGACGTTCTGTCTGAGCTTTCCGTCAGAATGGAGCCCCGATTGACACAAACGGAAACCGTAGGTTTCTGTTTCCATCACCATTGATTTAAATTTTGACAGATCCGGTGCCAATGGTTTCCGTTTGTCTCAGTTGTGCAAGGGTTCCGTCATTTTGATGGAATGAATACCATAGTCGACTACAGTATTCATTCCATTTGTGTCAGTCAGGGCCGTCGAAAACGGAGCCCTGACGCAGATGTGAACGAAGCCTAACAGAACGGATGCACGGATCCGTTAAAAAAACTGAAGTGTCCATGAGCCTTATTAAATGCATTGATTTTAGTGTATACTAGTGCTGTCCCTTAAAAAAAAAAACAGAACTCGGAAAGAAACATTGGTCGTGTGCATGAACACTTAGGTCATCGTGTCCCTTTGTAAATTTTTGGCACAATTTTTACTATAAATTGTAGCAAAAAACACGATTAGAGGGTCTGGGACAAAAAAATCTCCCCATTGATGTCAGAAAATGTTAGGGCTTGTCCACACGCTGCAGAATTTCGGACGGAAAAAACGCAGCAGAATACAGTAGCAGCATAGTGGATGACATTTAACAAATCTCATTCACATGCTGCGTAAAATGTCTGAGCCGAAATTGACCTGCGGTGCGTATTTTTTGGACCGCAACATGTCAATTCCTGCTGCGGTAAGTGTCCAGAATTGCTGCGTTTCAGAGGAGACGTCACCATCTCCTAACATTGAGAAAAATGAAGCAATTTACGCACCATTTTCTGCCCTAAAAACCGCAGGAAATGGTGCGTTTTTGCCGCAGCGGAAAGTTTTTGACTTTTAACGGAATTGCTGCAGAAATTTTCTGCAACAATTCCGTTGTGTGTGGACAAGCCCTTAGACAATTATAAGAAACGCCTGCTGGAGGTTGTTTCTACCAAAGGGGGCAATATGTGGGGTCTAACCAAATAACATATCCTTGAATTTTATGTGTATTCCATTTTTTTATTGTTTTTTTTCTTCAATGACGACTACTTTATTTTTTTATACTCTGTTTGGAACATCAAATATTGATGTGTCCAGATGTTACAAAATATAAAATGTACATACGGTGTACTTACTGCATCACATGGCTGCGTATCTTTAAGAATGATCTCTAGATACCGAGATTTGGTTATTTGCTCCACAGGTTTTATTCAGGACAGTAAATATCAGAGAAGGGGGAATTCTCAATAACAAGAGGAACCTACTCCCACACGACGAGAGACGTCACATCATCTCAAAATACTTCCTTACCTGATGTCTTAGCTGTAAGACCGTCAGTTCGATTTGGAATTCGGCACAGCAGGTTTATCACAGTATCCGGCTCCCTTGGATTTTATATCAGAGGACCGATCCCGAAATCCCGTGAGTTATTACAGCTTCAAAGTTCTATGAACTCTCACTTATTAACCGAGAAATCAGGTTATTCCTGTCTGTCTATGAATTGCTTGTTTGCCTGATAAGAACGGTGTGCGTTGATTTCTGCCGGCGTTCACATATTATTTTTAACTTTACAGCGATCTCCAACCCAGCCGGCTCTCAGGGCATGCTGGGAGTTGTAGTTTCACAACCGTTGGAGCCCCGGGTTGGAGAGCACTGCCTTACAGTAACATTTTCTAGACTAGACTAAGCTTTGAAATGTAGCGTAAAGGGGAATTCAAGTTTTAGTTAACTTCCCATGCAGATGTAGCAGAGCTGAATTTGTTGTTAAACATACTATAGCTGCATTTTTAGTGCAGGGTGTCACAGCAAATAGCGACTCTTACTCTGGTAGATCGAGTCCGTCCATGTTTTATGTAGACGGACAGTTGTTTGAATGGCTGCATGTAATATTACGTTTAATATTAGTCGACGATCATTTCCTCTTCGCAAAATCAGCAGTTTTCTGGAGGTCTTGGGTACCGGACCAACTACGATCAGATGATTGTGGCGGTAGCTGTCATATTAAAGGGGTTGTCTGTGATGAGTGGACCCCTTTAAGATACCGCAGTAGTTTCGCTGCAGTACTATATAAAAGCTCTATGAGTTGAGCCAAATGGCATCTTCAGTTCTGCTGCATCTGTATATAATAGAGACATGTCAAAAGATGGGGGTACTCGAACTGGATCCCACATAATTTACGGAATAAAGATGCCGTAGTTCTCGGTAAACCACCCAAACTCCTTCAGCTCTTGATGGTGGATTTCATGAGTAGGAATCACCGACACAATGCTTCTTGGGAAATGCCATCGAGTTTGATGCCCCGTATGTGCACTGTCTGGTAAGGTGCCAATGAAATTTTTTAGAAAATCTCCCACCAGGACTGATGTGGTTTTGCATGAGGAATTGTTGGGGGTTTTGGTTCATGGAGCCCAATACACTTTACCTTCTGATCGCTATATTTTAAGAACTGGTAGATCACCTCATATTTTTTTCCTTCTGATCTCGGAATTGGTGGCCATAGTCTTGGTTTTGGTAGCTGTGGTGGTCTGCTGCCACTATGTGTGGGTCCGATCTGCTAACCACTGGATGACAACACCGGATACACAGAACTATGGAGATCTGGACTCGTCTCCTTCCTCGCTGCAGCCGTTTCAAGGCAACATCTAAGGGCCTGTTCACATCAGCATCCGGGTTCCGTTCATCGGTTACGATCCACCTTTCCATCAGAAGAACCTAGGAAAGGAAAGCCGAACGGAAACTTTCGCTTCCGTTTAGTTTCTATATTTTTTCACAGAAACAATAGTGCTATCGACTGCGCTATTATTTCCGTGAGAAAAACGGAAACTTTACGGAACGGGAAAAAACAATGCAAATGGAAGAGATAGTTTCTGTTCGGCTCTCCATTTATCGTAAACCGAACGCGGATGTGAACAGGCCATTCGTTTATAGAAAAAGTTTCTGACGGACTCTGGAGTTCCCCTTGAGGGTATGTTCACACGCTAAAGTAAACACGGCTGTAAAACACTGAGCTTTTCAAGGGAAAACAGCCTATGATTTTCAGCTGTTTTTAAAGCATCAAACTTTTTTTAATTTGTTTTTTGGAGCTGTTTTTGAAATGCTCCTTCTTTTTACGGGGCGTTTATTTTAAACCCTCTGTACAGCGGCGTAACTACCGCTATAGCAGCCGCTACGGGGCCCGCAGCATGAGGGGGCCCGTGCCACCCGCCGGCACGGGCCCCCCCTCCAAATGGCCGGAGGCTCCGCTAGCAGCCGCTATGGCTGCTAAAGCGCGACACCACTGAAGGGGTTGTTCCTACAAAAGACATGCATCCCCTATCCACAGGATAGGGGATACATGTGTGATCGCTGGGACGCCCAGCGATAAGGAGAACGTGGGAACCGAAAGTCCACCGAAGTTCTCCATGACAAACCTCGCACTTCCGGGGTCTGTGTCTGCAGCTCCAAAGAAATGAATTATGCACTGGTTGCGCTTGTGCGCATGTGTGACCAGCGCACCTTTTATTTTTATTGAACTGCGCAGACGCCGGAAGTCCGAGGTTTGTCATGGAGAACTTTGGGGGACTTTTCGGTCCCCCGTTCTCCTTATCGCTGCCAGCGATCACACATGTATCTCCTATCCTGTGGATAGGGGATGCATGTCTTTCGTAGGACAAACTATAGGCCATTTTTTTTTTGGGGGGGGGGGGGGCTATATGGCGTTATCTACAGAGGGGGTCTGTATGGCGTTATCTACAGGGGGGGATTCTGTATGGTGTTATCTACAGGGGGGGTCTGTATGGTGTTATCTACAGGGGGGTTCTGTATGGTGTTATCTACAGGGGGGGTCTGTATGGCGCTATCTACAGGGGGGCTGTATGGCGCTATCTACAAGGGGGCTGTATGGCGTTATCTACAGGGGGGATTTGGGGCTGTAAGAGGTTATCTACAGGGGGTCTGTATGGCGTTATCTACAGGGGGGGCTGTAAGACGTTATCTACAGGGGGCCTGTAAGGCATTATCTACAGGGGGCTCTGTATGGCGCTATCTACAGCAGGCTGTGTATGGCGCTATCTACAGGGGGCTGTGTATGGCGCCATCTACAGGGGGCTGTGTATGGCGCTATCTACAGGGGGCTGTCTATGGCGCTATCTACAGGGGGCTGTGTATGGCGCTATCTACAGGGCGCTGTGTATGGCACTATCTATAGGGGGCGCTGTGTGGTGGAATATATAGGGAGGCACTATCTACAAGGGGGGTTGTGTGATACCCAGCAGAGGGGGGGCCCCAGTCAAAAGTTTTCTATGGGGCCCAGTCTTTCCTAGTTACGCCCCTGCCTCTGTAATATTTATGATAGAAAGTGAAACATATCAGCTACAGTAAAGAAGGCTATAGAGGTTCTATTTATGCTAAATATTACTGTAATAATATCTCAGGCTTGAGAAAGGCTCCAGTGGAAGGAGCTGAAACGTTGCCACTGTTTATGGGACAATAAAAGTACCCTCTTTTTTCACCTTTACCTGAACGGAGTGCTGCCTATTTTTTGTCCTATCTATCTATCTATCTATCTATCTATCTATCTATCTATCTATCTATCTATCTATCTATCTATCTATCTATCTATCTATCTATCTATTTCTCATATAGCTATCTATTAGAATAAACATTGAACAGTGAACCTATTGTATATTTAAGCTTCTCTGTTAATCGATTCATTTAAAATCCTGGTCAGTGTATAGGGGGCACTGAAAGTACAAAGTTCTCTATTCTGTCTGACAAGATACTCCCAACACCAAAGACCCCAATTCATGCGACCCTGCATACGTTTAATGGCAAATCTGCAATCCTGTTAGAGATCGACACTGTACAGGTTCTGTGGCCGGGGATTCCCACAAGGAGGACCCCCTGACGCCACTGTCCATATATGGACAGTGACGTCAGGGTTTAATCCCTGAATGGAATCCCCAACCACAGCATTTCCGACGCTGTGGTTGGGGATTCCCTCAAGGAGGACTCCCTGACGCCACTGTCCATATATGGACAGTGACGTCAGTGGCTACACCTTGAGCGGAATCCCCGTTGCTGACTCTGGCCGGGGATTCTGCTCCAGGAGGAGCCCCTGATGTCAATGTCCATATATGGACAGTATCCTCAGGGGTTTCCTCTAAGAGCGTAATCCCTGGCCAGATCATCGGCAACAGGGATTCCGCTCAATAAGTAGCCACAAAACTCACTGTCCATATATGGATAGTGACGTCAAGGGGTTCCCCGAGCACAGTTCTTAAAGTAGCTCCTACTGCCCCTCCGCTCTAAACTCATTCTAAAGCAGGGAACTGATGGTTCTCTGCTTCAGTATTAAGTTCAACTATGTCTGCATCCTGAGGACGCAGACACAGTTGACAGCGGGACATACCCCTGGTCGCCTGGAGAAGCGAGACTCCGCCCGTAATCCGGTTACTGTCCCACTGAATCCAGGATGGTTGGGAGGTAGTCGTCAGGGGCTCCGCCTGGAGCGGAATCCCTAGCAATGCTATGACCGGGGATTCCGCTCCTAGCTCACATGAGTCACATCCACCATCCCGCCGGGTGCTGCCGGAAGGTGGATACGGCAGCAGCCGGCGTTCATCAGGCCACAGTTAAAATAGATAGGATACGGCGCCGGATCTCCCCGGGAGCCGGAATAAAAAACGCTGCAGTTAACGTTTTTGGATACGTCTCCTGCACAGGTCCAGCGCCGTACGGAGCCACAACGTATGTCCCCTGTGCCAGGACAGATCCCATAGAAAGCTATGGGATCCGTTCTAGCATTAGTTTCCCTCCGGTTGTTCTGCAACACGCCGATGGGAAACTGACAAGAGCAACAGATATATGTGAACGGTCCCTAAGAATTTAGATTTACAACTGGTCATTAGTAATGTCTCTGCAACATGTTAACCACTGTTTCCACATTCAATGAAATTTGTAGGGAGTGCCCAATATTACATGGAAAAGTTTCTCTAGGCGTTGGGTTTCTTAAATCTTGTGCAACCAGAGTGAGATAGGCAGTGGTGACATCGATGCCGAATATAGAGGAATCATGTGAGGACACAAAGAATGTTTTGAAAGGGGAAGTGATTTTCGAGGGATATATCTACTTCTTACCAAAAGGGTTTAATAAAGCCACCAGATATGTAGTTGGATATATTTAATGTAAGAATTCTGGAACTCTGTTTTTGATTCCAAGGGCTCGCTGGGCTGGAGCCCAGAACTGAACTGCATATTCTAGATGAGGCCGCACTAATGCTCTGTAAAGTGGTAATATTATATCACATATTTACATTTATCTACATTAAACCTCACTTGCCAAGTGGATGTCCAAACACTTAGTGTGTCCAAATCAGCTTGTAATTTATGAACATCTTCCATAGACTGAACAATACCACATAGCTTGTTGTCATCTGAAAAAATAGAAATAGTGCTATTAATCCCATCCTCTATATCATTAATAAATAAGTTGAATAATAGTGGTCCCAGCACTGAACCCTGGGGTCACCACTTATAACTGGGGACCATTCAGAGTAGGAATCATTGACCACAACTCTCTGGATACGGTCCTTGAGCCAATTCTGAGTCCAATTACAAACTTTACTTTCTAAACCTATAGTCCTTAATTTACTCATTAGACGTCTATGAGGGACAGTGTCAAATGCCTTTGCAAAGTCCAAAAACACTATATCCACAGCGGCCCCTCTGTCTAGGCTTCTGCTCACCTCTTCATAAAAAATAATCAGGTTGGTTTGACTTCTGTCCTTAGTAAATCCGTGCTGGTTGTCACTTATAACTCTATTTTTTGTCACATAATCCTGTATATAGTCCCCCAATAGCTCCTCAAACATTTTCCCCACAATGGATGTTAAGCTAACTGGTCTATAATTACCCGGGGAAGACCTAGAGCCCTTTTTTTAAAATAGGCACCACATTTGCCCTGCGCCAGTCCCTTGGCACTATACCAGTCACTAGGGAATCTCTAATAATTATGAAGAGAGGGACAGAAATAACTGAACTAAGTTCTTTAAGAACTCTAGGGTGTAACCCATCTGGTCCGGGGGCCTTGTGCACATTTATTGTATTTAACTTAGCTTGGACCATATTTACATTCAGCCAATTCAGTATATCAACTGATATATTAACAGCACTGGCACCGGCTACATCAACTGCTCTTTCTTCGATTGTATATACAGAGCTAAAGAACCCATTTAGTAACTCTGCCTTCTCTTGATCCCCCTGTCACCAACTCCCCATTACCACTATTTAGGGGTTCTACATGTTCAGACCTTGGTTTCTTCGCATTTACATACTTGAAGAATTTTTGGGGGATTTGTTTTACTATCCTTGGCCACCCGCCTTTAATTTTGTATTTTTCTGATTTTTTTTACTTTTTTACAGATTTTATTAAGCTCTTTATAATTTACAAACACTACAGCTGTACACTCAGATTTGTATTTTTCAAATGCTCTTTTTTTGTCATGTATTGCCCTTTTTTTTTTTACAGAAGGTGTAAGCCATGTGGGGTTTAGTTTTAGTCGTTTATACTTGTTTCCTATAGGAATAAATTTTGCACTATAATTATACAAAGTAGATTTTAAAATCTCCCATTTATCATTTGTCCCATTATTTGACATTAGTTCTTCCCAATCTATATCCTGAATTGCAGCCTCATCCTGGGGAAATTGTCCTTCTTAAAATTAAGTGTTTTTGCCCTCCCAGCCTGTGTTTGTTTTTTACAGTATAGGTAAAATATAACTATATTATGGATCACTTCACCTCTAGTCATGTCTTACACAAACTGGCCCATAAAATTTTCCTGCAACAGGTTGAGGAAATTTCTCCCCTTTGGCAGTTGTAGCCGAACCATGACGCCAATTAATATCCCGGTAATTAAAATCTCCCATTATCACTACAGTACCCGCCTGTGCAGCCCGCTCCATCTGTTTATATATTTGACCTTCCATTTCCTCAGTTATATTGGGGGTTCTATAGATTACACCAAAAGTAATTTTTTCAGTGTCTACCTCCCTTTGTAATTCCACCCACAAGGTTTCAAACTCCTCACAATCTTCACCCACTATTTCCACTTTCGCACTCACATTCATATCGCTTCCCACTTACAGACATATACCACCACCTTCTTATCACTTCTCACATACAGACATACACCCCCTTCCTATCACTTCTCACATACAGACATACACCACCGCCTTTATCACTTCTCACATACACATACATCACCGCCTTTCCTATTTGCCCTGTCTTTCCGAAACAGTGTAAAACCCTGTAGATATACAGCCCAGTCATGTGAAGTGTCCGGCCATGTTTCAGCAACACCAACAATATCTATATGTTCCTTCAGTACTAAGGCCTCCAGCTCCCCCATTTTGCTTGCTATACTTCTGGCATTTGTGGACATACACTTTAACTTGCATTTCAAATTGCCACGTTCGGTCTCAGAAATGTGATTATTTGACATTATTTGGGCATTTTATTTTCATTGCTGTTTTGTAACTAAAGGATCTCCTGATCTTGTTGTCTTGTCCTTTCCCCACAGTCTATTTCTCCCCCCACCAATATAGTCTGACCCCTCTCTAACCTGGCTACCCCTTTATTTTCTACATTGACCTCCCTCCCCAGCCCTAGTTTAAATACTCTGCCACCGCAGCTACAATTCTCTCCCCATCACAGCGGACCCCCTTACATTTAGGTGCAAATCATCTGCAGAATACAGTTTGTACCCCAATGAAAAGTGAGCCCAGTGCTCTAGGAACCCAAAGCCTTCTCCTCTACACCAAGACTTAAGCCATACATTTAGCCCTCGGAGCTCCCGTTGTCTTTCCCGTGATGCTCATGGCACAGGCAGTATTTCTGAGAATACTACCATGGAGGTCCTTCCCTTCAGCTTGTAGCCTAGTTCCTTAACATTATTCCTAAGGCTCCTCCACCTACCATTTATTCTGTCATTGGTTCCCACATGGACCACGACAGCTGGATAATCACCAGCCCCTCCCAGCAATTTATCCACCCATTCCACCACATGCCGAACCCTGGCACCAGGGAGACAGCAAACCATTCGCTTGAGGCGGTTGAGGCGGTCTTGACGACAAATTATTCTATCCGTCTTCCTGATTATAGAATCCCCTACAACTACTAATTTTCTTTCCTTACCTGCATTACCATCCTGCCGAATACTAGCTGGGCTGTTCTCCTGGCTGTTAGGGAGATCAGTATCCACTAGGGCTGCCAATTGTGATATTGACACCCTCGCATCATCACCCAACTTGGCAATTTTGCTTGGAATAACAGAAACAGGATTGGCCTTCTTTTCTTGGACCCCTTTCTACTGCCCCTAACTACATTAACCCAGCTACTTGCCTGGTCCTGCTCACCCATGTCTTCACCCTCCAGGTTTACCCCACTAACTGCGTGCTCAGTCAGCAGCATGCTCTGCTCAAGATTGTCTTTCTTTGTCCATCTTATAGACAGATGGACAAAGTGTATTGAAAAGCAGGGAGATTGTGTTGAAAAATTATGTATTCGTCTTTTCTGAAACTTGATTCAAATAAATTCTAGAGCTAGAATGCAGACAATTATTGGCTTACCCTCGTAGATTATGATGATGAAAGATGAAAATGGCAATAAACAATATAATGAGTATAATGGGCTGCCAGACAAATTAGACGTGTATTGACTGACCGCCAAGCATTCATATTTATTTTAATGCTGGTAGACCCCTCTGGCAGCCGTTTATCTCCCGTGGAAAAAGGACCGGGCATGTGAGAGTCCAACATGCCCGATCCCTTTCTCAACGACATCTAGCATTGGCGAATGTCGGATGGCCCCTATACACATGAGATGGTCTTTAATTTGAACTTGTATTAGGGGTTTATACTACCCCTACTGATAATGTTATAGTGGGTATGATGTTTCCAGGGTTTCCATATTTTATTGCATTTCTCTCGGGTCATAGATTCTCAGTGTGTCAATTCTTTCAATCTGCAAATTTGCTCTACCTTATTTATCCACAGTTGTGTGGTGGGTGATTCTGTTTTACCCCCAGAATAGTGGGATCAACAGCTTGGCTGGAAACAGTAATAGAATGGGAAGATTATTTTTATAAGGTGTAAATGTGGGAGTGGGTCTCCAGATCAAACCTGAATCTAGAGATATGGTGGAAGAACAGATATGAATAATTTTGGGTTCCAATTCTATCCAGTAGTCTTTAAATAAGGAACAGTTTCACTAGTAGTGGGATAGTGTGGACCAGAATCTATACTGCATCGCCAGTAATTGTCCGGAATACTTAGGTCTATAATATGGAGAATTGTTTTATACCACCATGTCAACAATTTGAAAGAATTTTCTTGGAGTATGAAAAATCTGTCGACTTAGATAGAATATAATATAATTCTGGTTCGGGTAGCGTAATATTAAATTTTATTTCCCATTTGGTTATGTATACAGGCTTATGTGGTCTGTCCAGAGAGAGTATTGTGTTCATACATAACGGATAGAACTTTCTGGAGTTAAGGTCCATTTACACGGGGACAACGCTCGTTCACGATCACAGCCCTGTTTTATCAGGACAACTATCAGCCGATGAACCAGGTATGATCGTATCGTTTAAGCAGCAGAAACTATCAGCGCTGTTGGCAGCACATCTTGGTGTGTAAACAGGGAGACGCGCTGCCGACAAGATGGAAATGTATGGGGACGAGCGATCGTAGTAACGATCCCCGTACATAGCTCCGTGTGAAAGGAGCAAACGAACGTTGATCAACAAGCTGTCTAGTTAATCGGCGCTCGTTGTTACGGCCAAAATTGGCCGGTGTAAAATGACCCGTAGGGGGGTTTTCAGCTAGGTTTCTAACCACATGGGAGACAATGGTGCTTGCTGCCTTGTGATGTATTTCTGGCATGTCAGACAAAAACATTATTTGTAAATAAAACCTTTGTGCTAAATGCCGGTCTTGCCAAGGACGTCTTTGTCCGACAAAAGGTAGATGTATTATGCTCGATGATTTTCCAAACCCGGGTTTATACATTGAGGTAATAATCCTAAAGTTAGTTATGTGGATGGTGTAGAGAGTAATCTGGGTCCTCGGTTAATCTCATTCCATACAGAAATAGTAGCCCTGATGAAACTTTTTGTATATTTCGTAGAAGGGGTATAAGTGTGGATGCCCCATGCCATGACACAAGTCTTTTTGTAGCGGTAAGCAGATGATTTTCCAACTGTATGAAGATTGGCAGTGGGATTTCTGGTCAAGGACACACATCAATATATGTGATTCACTCTATAGTAAGGGAAAAGGTCTGGCAAACCAAATCATCCAAACAGTTTTTTGCATTTTAAGAGTTAGTAAGAGAGCCTGGGGCGAGCGTCTTAAAACTGATGAAGAAGGATTTAGGAAGCCATATTGGAAGTATTTGCATAATATAGAGATTTTTAGGGACAATGAATGTTTTTAACAGATTTTTCTGTCCCATCCATGACCTATAGGATATTTTTTTAAAACGATAGTTTTTTTTAAATTGTTAAAAACTGGTGCATAAGATAATATAGTTGCAGTGACTCTTTAGGGAAATGCATGCAAAGTGATTTAAGTTTTTTTTCCAATAAAACGAAGCATTTTTTTAGTGGAAAAAAGGGATTTTAAAGTATTAAAAAAATCCGAAGTTAAAGAAAACCCCTACAAGGGAACTTGAACATGCGATCATTTGATCACTTGCATAATACATAGCAACACATAAGCACCCTGCAATTTCGTTGCATGGGCTCCAATGGGCTATTGACTGCAGAATCTAAGCAGTTAAATGGCCCTTATCGAAGCTGGGTGTAGCAGCAGAATGTCAGCTGTATGTACGTGCCATTTACAGCACTGTGAAGTACCAACCACCAGCGCTGTAAACGTAGGTCACAGTGCGGTGGGGGTGAAGGTATGCCATATTAATTTAGTCTCACAGATTATCCCTTTTCCAAAGGACGTATAATACACATGTGGGCAAACTGAGGGTACACTAGGGTTGTCACGATACCAGAATTTGGACTTCGATACTGATACTTTGTGTAGTATTGAGATTCTCAATACCAAAGTGATACTTTGCCAATAATAATAAAAAAAAGTTCTTCCATTTTCTGACGTGAGGCGCGTGGTGTGATGAATTTTGAACCTCCATGTGCCTCAAATTAATAGTCATTAACCCCATCATGTTCCTCAGTCATAATGGACAACATTGGGTTAATGTGTGAGGTACATGATGGGGTTAATGGCTATTAATGTGAGGCACATGGAGGTTCAAAATTCATCACACCTTGTGCCTCACATTAATAATTGAAAGAAAGCTGATTTTATTTTATTTTAATTACGATATAAATTGGTTGTGCAGGTTATTACGGTTGCGCCGATAGCGAATATGTGTAGATTTTATGTATTGAGACTTTTATTTTAATGTTTATTGTAAAAAATGTTCTGGCATATGTCTATATATACGGATAGTACACAGGCAGTTGTTAAGACATACCTAAGTATGCCCTAACAGCAGGAAATACGGTCAGACAGCCCTGGGGTCCTTCAATGGACCCTGGGCTGTCTGCCCATATATGGTATGTCCCTCAATCATGTCATAGGGATTCCCTGTGATGCGATCCAAGGGGCACCCCCTTCACATTTTCCCCTTGAATGCCGTAATCAGCTTTAAACGCAGCATTCAAGGGAATAGTGGTGGAGATCAGAAGTTTCTCTTATCTCCGCTCCTGGCAACAAGTGTGCGTGCGTGGTCAGCGCTCCACTAATGAGCGGTGGCGCCGGCCCTGAAGACAGAGAACTTGGGGGGTGCTTTGCAGTGCGCCTGTCATGTTCTCTGTCTTCGGTGCCGGCGTCATTAGTGCAGCGCCAGACGCATCACATCATGCTGACCGCGCATGCACACTTGTCAGGAGAGAGGCAATGGCTGTATTAGCTCTGACTAAATTCATGCTGTGTGGCCACGCAGCTTAGTATCAAAATACATGAATTAACGGTATTGAACCGTTTGAGGGTGCACAGCATCGAAATAGTATCGATATTTTCATGTATCAGGCAACCCTAATCCACAGGATAGGTCATCAGTAAATGAGAGGTGCAGGATCCAGTTTTCGGATCCCCGCCGATCATATACTGATGACCTATCCTGTAGATAGGTCATCAGTTGTTTGTTCCCAGATAACCCCATTAAGTTAACCACACACACACACATTAGATTAGTGTCTGTCGACAATCCAATGGGTGTTGAGGCCTCTCGGCTGTCCCCCTTTTGGCAAATGTTGAAAAAAGGATCAGGAATATTGGATTTCAGGATACACAATCCTCTGTTCTTCTCAAAGATCAGCCCGTCAGAAGTGTTTGGCAGTAACTTATACGCTTATTACTATCAAGATAAAATGTTTATGGGGTGGTTAGGGGAGGGAGTTGTAGGCTGCACCTGATAACTATCTTATGTGTATGGTCGGCTTTAGTAGGGAGAAGTAGGGATAAGAACTGCCAACAACTTCTGGACTTCAGATGTTGCGTCTATGAACAGCTTCGACTTTACTGATACTATCTACATTGGATCATCCAACTGTTTTCGAGTGGTCTTACGTCAAGTATATAAGACTTGTTAGGATTTCAATGATGATTACGTCATTCTTACTGATGGAAAAAGAGTGGATATTTCTTGGTTTGTCGGTAAATATAGGTAACTATTGTCTGTCTAAAAGTAATTTAAAAGTAATTGGAGGAATATTATGCTGGGGGTGCAGAAGTAGATATACAGTTTAAATAATAGGTAAAAATAATAATAGGTAAATATAATAATAATAATAATAGGTAAATATAATAATAATAATAATAATAATAATAGATAAATATAATAATAATAGGTAAATATAATAATAATAATAATATAATAATAATAATAATAATAATAATAATAGGTAAATATAATAATAATAATAATAATAATAGGTAAATATAATAATAATAATAATAATAATAGGTAAATATAATAATAATAGGTAAATATAATAATAATAATAATAATAATAATAATAGGTAAATATAATAATAATAATAATAATAATAATAATAGGTAAATATAATAATAATAATAATAATAATAATAGGTAAATATAATAATAATAATAGGTAAATATAATAATAATAATAATAATAATAGATAAATATAATAATAATAATAATAGGTAAATATAATAATAATAATAATAATAATAATAATAGGTAAATATAATAATAATAATAGGTAAATATAATAATAATAATAATAATAATAATAGATAAATATAATAATAGGTAAATATAATAATAATAATAATAATAATAATAATAATAATAGGTAAATATAATAATAATAATGCTTGGGTAAATAATGTTTAATGCATGAGTTTAATGCTTGGGTAAATAATGTAAAAATTATAATGAAATATGAGAAAATCTATAATCAAGGCAAACACTGCAAAACCTATTGGGGGGAGTGGTAAGAATTTTTGTTCTTTTTGTTTTTTGTTTTACCAAGATCGGTCTTGAGAGGGTGGGGGGTGGGAGTAGGGGGAAAATATAAAAATGTGCATAATTGTATTTTCTTTATTCCTTACTTGTATGGAATTTTATATTGTATTGAATTAAAAAAAAAAAAAAAAAAAAACAAAATTGCAGAATCTGGGCAATAAAAAAAAAAAAAAAAAAAAATATAATAATAATAATAATAATAGATAAATATAATAATAATAATAGGTAAATATAATAATAACAATAGGTAAATATAATAATAATAGGTAAATATAATAATAATAATCGGTAAATATAATAATAATCGGTAAATATAATAATAATAATAATAGGTATACCATTTTAATAGTATTTTATAGAATAACACAACAATTAAGTACAATCTCTTATACGTCCACATTGGTGGCCCTCCCCATTTACACATTGCTATAATCTAGTTTTTACACTTTAGCACAAAGTTCTTAATTGGCATTAATTTCTTGTCTGCTTCTTTTATGAAGTGAAACATGTTATCAGCCGTGCACGGTTTTCTTGAATATACCTTATCTTTGATAACTCCCCAAAAGAAAAAATCCATCAGGGCAAAGTCTGATGATCGTGGTGGCCATTCATCCGGGCCTCGTCTACCTATCCACCTATTGGGTCATTTTTCATCAAGAAAATGACGCACCACTAAAGCAAAGTGAGGAGGGCCCCATCTTGCTGAAAATAGAAGTCTTCATTCCCATGCTTCAGCAGCAATTGTGGTATTACATTTTCTTGGAGCATGTTAAGGTTCAGGTCTGAGGTGACCGTTGTATTGTAGAAGATGGGTCCAATTAACTCTTTATATAAAAGGGCTGCCCAAACTGTAACCCCAGGTTGATTTATCTGTTCTTCAATTGCTGGGAGAGGGTTTTCTGTCGAGTAATAAACACAGTTGTGCCTCTTAACAGCACCGTAATTATACTGTTTGAATGATCTCCCCCTGTATACCTACATATGCACCCCCTGTATGTAACTGGTAAATATTCATATAGATAGAGTGAAACAGAACGACGAGGACTTGTGGCGTTGTCTAAACTTCCTTGGAAAACCCCCTGACATCATCACAACCTTGATAAATGCCGTGTAACAATTCCTGCTCATCTGTGTATATTATGTATTGCTCCATCACAAGGCGATTTCAATTCTTTGGCACTACAAAGTCACAAATAACGTGACCCATGTGGATTTTTTCCTGGGGAAATTCCATTTAGATTTCTCAGCTCGACACGTGGCGATAAATGGAATACATGGTTGCAGGACCAGACAAACATTATGGTTATTGTTCTAGGGAATTTGTAATTATCAGTGACAACGAAGCAATTATTAAGTCTAAATTTCAATCATACCTATCACATCTTCCCCACCTTTCAGCAGCCACAGAGTTCCACTTTCCTTGCCTGCAGGCTCTCTGTATAGTCAGAAAGCTCCTCAGTCACTAAAACATTGGTCTTAAGTAATATAATGTCTTCAGTGTCTGAAGACACAGAATAGAGGAGAGGGAGCAGGAGGGATAGGAGGGGGATGCTGCTGCAGTATCTCTACTTCAGTGCCAGTGTGAGAGAAGAGGGGAAGCAAAACGCACCTAAATATGACACTGAATTTCTAGCTGCCCACAGTCTAATATTCAGTACATCCTCATCTAATAGTGATTATTATTTTCTTTCTTTGAGGATGGGTGGGAGGTGGTGGTGCTGGTATGTAATGTTAGGTAATCGTAGCATATAAAATTTGAGCTGATATTGATATTTTTCTTTAGCGAAATCCAGTTCTACGTTGCTAGTACAAAAGCCTTTTAAATGATTTAGGCCTTGGAGCCACGTTTTAGTGATCCAGTTCTCAGCCAGGGGTCAACACCTCTGTCTGGTTCCAATTACACCCCCATTGTGTTGTTGATCCAATTGGTTCCAAAAATATAATTTATTTTGGTGTTGCAGAAATTGCTCTTTCCTCTGCTGCTTGAGGTGGGAATTCAGATAGGGTGAAGCTTAGCCCAATGTTATTCGATCTCTTTCCCACTATTACAGTATCTGTACAACATCACAGTCCAAAAAGTACTACTTATCTCCAGTTTGAGGGCCAATACAAGGAACCAAAAGCAGAATGGGAGGCCCTATTTTGATATGGGACCCTACTTTTCTGGTAGATTTTCTTACACTTGAGATTGGATTATTTAAGTAGTTATTTAAATATTTCATAGATCAAAGAATGTATGTAAGTAGGTCCAGTATAATAAAATACTTATTTTCATTACAGAAATTCCAAGATGTTTGCTCTGCTGGCTTTCATGGCTTTCCTTGTTCCTCGTAAGTATATTGTTAGGTATCATCTATATCGGTGGTTACCAGCTGGAGAGCCACAAGTTAAGACCACTGATCTATCTGATCAATAAGTGGTGGACATACAATGGATCTTTAAAGTGTAGCTAAACATTTGACAAACTTCTGACATGTCGTAGTGACATGTCAGAAATTTGGATTGTTGGGGTTCCAAGCACTGAGACCCCCACCAATCGCTAGAACGAAGCTGCTGAAGTGCTCGTGTTCGGCTTTTTCCGGAAATAAATGTATCGGTACTCCAATACATTGGAAAAGCCCAACAGAAACTAAGCAGCTGAGTGCTCACACGAGTGTTTTGATTTAAAGGGTCTTGACACTAAATTCATTGGAGAGTCGGTGCATACACTGCCTTGTGAAAGTATTCAATCCCCTTAAAAGTCCACAGAATTGTCGCTTACCTCGTCACTATTTTTTTTTTATTGCAAATCAGTACAATATGTTTTTAAAATCAATTTTCCAATTTACAATTCATTGTTAATCCAACAATCTGAGGAAAAGTTATGGAAATCTCAAATGAAAGCACAATGTGGCCATATTTTTTTTTATAGAGGTCACGGATCTACAGGATGACTTCTCATATTCTTATAAAGCTACGGTATGGAGTGTATTTCCCTATAAACCTCAGAGATGTGAGACTTGTTTCCCAGTCCTATTTCCTACTGTGGTTGGGTGGTTATAAAGCTGCTGTATTACATAATGGCCGCATGGATTATGTGTTGTACAACATGGGCAGAACACTCAAAAAATTGGAGGTGTATTTGTAAAAGTGGTCCATTGATTAGTCACTATATAATCCCCATGACTAGTTGGTAGTCACAATGAACCATGGCAGTGCCAGGATGAGGAACAGGTGGAGTAGGATGTATTGAGGAAGGAGGGACACAGTTTATGAATATAAAAAAACACAACTACCAAAAATCCTCAATGCCTTTTGTACAACCAATTAGATGCTGTAGGTGGCAAGGTATGACGAGGGTTGGCAGAGTATGATTAGTGTATTGGTGAGGGGATGGAATAGACTATAACCAATTTTTGAGGGAAGTGTCTGATTGAAAAGAACAATTTTGGGTGGCAATGTAAATATGTAAAGATGGGTGGGATGATGTCGGGAGAGGAGCTACATGTGCCAATGAACCCTGCTACAGATATATGTTAGGGTGGCATGTCGGCTCTGCATTGTGTGTGTGGGGGGGGGGATGTACTGTATGTCGAGGGATATTAGTTTGTATGTAGTATTAATAGCAACGCTGGGGATGTTTTTGAGGAAGGGGTTACAGGGGGCAATAAAATGAATGATTATCCATCCGACAGCTATCAAGCTAAACGACAGGGACCGAAAGTAGTTGCACACGTTGAGAGTGGTGGGCACCAAGAGGGCCTGTCCAGCCCTTGCTCCATGGCACCATTCATTGTTGTTACTGTATGTTGACACAAGAAGAAAAGAGTCGGCCAGTAGAATCATTGCCGTTCTCATAGATATATAGCATCAGAACCTCTGATTTTACAGATGTTTTTTAAGGACATAACAAATTATTTATACTAGAATTTCAGTGTTAATTTTTTTGTCATTCCAGACCTGGCGGCGCCAATTTATCAATCAACTGCTTATTTGTCAGGGAAGGCAGAGATCAAATGTCACTTTCAGAATTCCAAAAATGTTTCAATTAAACAATTGATTTTTATCTGGGAAAAACAAAACAGCAAAAAAGTAAACTCTCTAAACCTCGTAGTAGCCGAGTTATTCAATGGAATAAGAAATTACAACCATCTCTCCGAGAGTTATAAGAACCGCTCCATGGAAATAATGCCAAATGGGGACCTACATATGTTTAATATTACACTGGAGGATGAAGGGGTCTACATCTGTTCTGTCCGTTCAAACGTAAAAAATATTGAAATCATCGATCAACTAGAGAATAAGCTCATCGTACTAGGTAAGAATGATGTTGATCATATAGGTTGATAATGTTGGGACTTGTATCTTAAAGTGTACCAGTCAGCTCTCCCGACATGTCTATTTTAGTAAATACTTGTATTCCCCAAAAAAAAACGCTATTTTCAATTCTCTGCATTGTCCAGTTCCTCTGTTATGCCACCTGGAAATACAAGAATAGATGAAAAATTGGGTGTTACCATTATCCTTGTCAATGGCGAGTAACCCTATACATTCTTACACAGTCAGCACTAATTGGATAGTATCAATGGTGTGTAGGGACACACCCCATTGGCAAGGAAAATTGTATCACCCAGTTGTCGATTTATTCATACATTTCCAGAAAGGCATAAGAGAGGAATGGCCCAACGCAAAACTTCTAAGAAAGATGCTTGTTCATTTATGTAAAATGCAAGTATTTACTTAAACAGGCATGTCAGAAAAGCTGACTAGTACGCAATGTTAATCTACACAGGAGACGTGACAGATCCTCTATACTACACCACACAGCAGAGCTGACAGCTCCTCTATACTACACCACACAGGAGAGCTGACAGATCGTCTATACTACACCACACAGGAGAGCTGACAGATCCTCTATACTACACCACACAGGAGAGCTCCTCTATACTACACCACACAGGAGAGCTGACAGATCCTCTATACTACACCACACAGGAGAGCTGACAGATGCTCTATACTACACCACACAGGAGAGCTGACAGATCTTCTATACTACACCACACAGGAGAACTGACAGATCCTCTATACTACAACACACAGGAGAGCGGACAGATCCTCTATACTACACAACACAGGAGAGCTGACAGATCCTCTATACTACACCACATAGGAGAGCTGACAGATCCTCTATACTACACCACACCGCTGAGCTGACAGCTCCTCTATACTACACCACACAGGAGAGCTGACAGATCCACTATGCTACACCACACAGGAAAACTGACAGATCAGCTATACTACACCACATAGTAGAACAGACAGATCATCTATACTACACTACACAGGAGAGGTGACAGATCCTCTATACTACAGCACACAGGAGAGCTGACAGATCCTCTATACTACACCACACAGGGGAGCTGACAGATCCTCTATACTACACCACACAGGAGAATTGACAGCTCCTCTATACTACACCACACATGAAAACGGACAGATACTATTTACTATATCACACAGGAGAACTGACATATCCTCAATACTACACCACACAGGAGTACTGATAGCTCCTCTGTACTACACCACACATGGGGCTGACAGATCCTCTATACTATACCACACAGGAGAACTGACAGCTCCTCTATACTGCACCACACAGGAGAGCTTCTAGCTCCTCTATACTGCACCACACAGGAGAGCTGACAGATCCCCTATACTACACCACACAGGAGAGCTGACAGATCCTCTATACTACACCACATAGGAGAGCTGACAGATCCTCTATACTACACCACATAGGAGAGCTGACAGATCCTCTATACTACACCTCACAGGAGAGCTGACAGATCCTCTATACTACACCACACAGGAGAGCTGACAGATCCTCTATACTACAACACACAGGAGAGCTGACAGATCCTCTATACTACACCACATAGGAGAGCTGACAGATCCTCTATACTACACCACATAGGAGAGCTGACAGATCCTCTATACTACACCTCACAGGAGAGCTGACAGATCCTCTATACTACACAACACAGGAGACCTGACAGCTCCCCTATACTACACCACACAGGAGAGCTGACAGATCATCTATACTACACCATACAGGAGAGCTGACGGATCCTCTATACTACATCACACAGGAGAGCTGACAGCTCCTCTATACTACACCACACAGGAGAGCTGACAGATCCTCTATACTACACCACACAGGAGAGCTGACAGATCCTCTATACTACACCACACAGGAGAACTGACAGATCCTCTATACTACACCACACAGGAGTACTGACAGCTCCTCTATACTACACCACACAGGAGAGCTGACAGCTCCTTTATACTGCACCACACAGGAGAGCTGATAGCTCCTCTATACTGCACCACACAGGAGACCTGACAGATCCCCTATACTACACCACACAGGAGAGCTGACAGATCCTCTATACTACACCACATAGGAGAGCTGACAGATCCTCTATACTACACCACACAGGAGAGCTGACAGATCTTCTATACTACACCACACAGGAGAACTGACAGATCCTCTATACTACAACACACAGGAGAGCGGACAGATTCTCTATACTACACAACACAGGAGAGCTGACAGATCCTCTATACTACACCACATAGGAGAGCTGACAGATCCTCTATACTACACCACACCGCTGAGCTGACAGCTCCTCTATACTACACCACACAGGAGAGCTGACAGATCCACTATGCTACACCACACAGGAAAACTGACAGATCAGCTATACTACACCACATAGTAGAACAGACAGATCATCTATACTACACTACACAGGAGAGGTGACAGATCCTCTATACTACAGCACACAGGAGAGCTGACAGATCCTCTATACTACACCACACAGGGGAGCTGACAGATCCTCTATACTACACCACACAGGAGAATTGACAGCTCCTCTATACTACACCACACATGAAAACGGACAGATACTATTTACTATATCACACAGGAGAACTGACATATCCTCAATACTACACCACACAGGAGTACTGATAGCTCCTCTGTACTACACCACACATGGGGCTGACAGATCCTCTATACTACACCACACAGGAGAGCTCACAGATCCTCTATACTACACCACACAGGAGAGCTGACAGATCCTCTATACTACACCACACAGGAGAACTGACAGATCCTCTATACTACACCACACAGGAGTACTGACAGCTCCTCTATACTACACCACACAGGAGAGCTGACAGCTCCTCTATACTGCACCACACAGGAGAGCTGATAGCTCCTCTATACTGCACCACACAGGAGAGCTGACAGATCCCCTATACTACACCACACAGGAGAGCTGACAGATCCTCTATACTACACCACATAGGAGAGCTGACAGATCCTCTATACTACACCACACAGGAGAGCTGACAGATCCTCTATACTACATCACACAAGAGAGCGGACAGATCCTCTATACTACACCACATAGGAGAGCTGACAGATCCTCTATACTACACCACATAGGAGAGCTGACAGATCCTCTATACTACACCTCACAGGAGAGCTGACAGATCCTCTATACTACACCACAGGAGAGCTGACAGATCCTCTATACTACACCACACAGGAAAACTGACAGATACTATTTACTATATCACACGGGAGAGTTGACAGTTTTTTAAGCAATATTCTTGCAGGTCATGTCCTTGTCTATGATTAAATAATCACTGAAAATCATAATGCACCATTACGGTTTATTGCTTAATTCATCATAATGGAAAAAATAATGCATAACATTTGGCATCCTGCAAAAGTTGTTTTTAAAAACTTTCCAGTTCATCCAATTGGTTTTTTTTTCTGTAAGGTTTTAGAACTTGGCTAACTTTGTTGACCTTAATCCAAGTCAGCTGTAGAAATTTCCAGAACTTAAAGGGGTTATGTAAATCAGGATCCATCCAGGCCCGAGGAGATCAAGCATCTATAAAAAATAGTTGGAAATTAATAACGGGACAAAAAATAAACCATCCCAATAACAATGGAGTCGGCCCCCAGCAACTGGCCTACATGCCTGATAAGCAAACTCAAGACATACAAGCCCGGGACTGCACCCAGGACAACCGACTTACCTCTCCCTTCTTGATCTGTCTTAAACATCTTCTACTCCAGGTATCAGATTCGGGGGTAGACCAGATCAAGCTCCTACAATCAAAGACAGTCTGACGCTTCTAAGTCTGTCTCCAGGGCCAAAATCCAAAACTTCTCACTGTGAGCAAGAAATAGTATTGGCAATTGAATTTTGCACCACCACTACCCAAGCATTAAGAGAAAGGCATTTCATCACCAATTGTCTCAGTAAGCGAACCACAGGAGGGGAAGATGCCGACACATTGCTAATGGCCATCACCAACCCCAAATTATTACAGTAGAAACGAACATTACTGTTCCCAAAACAGTCCCGACAAATCGTCACCTCTACCACTATTGGGATATGGGAAAAGTTCCAAGAGAGGAGGGTTCTGTAGCAACCAGCTATGCTCCTTAGTCTGCTGGATGTAATGATGTGAGGCTCTGTCACCTGCTGTAGCACCAGCCAGTTGTCTACAAAAGACCCTCCAATGGGTGTAATCCTACAAGCCAGGTTAAGTTTCCCTAAAAAAGGATTGCAAATCCCTCAGAGTAATCTTCCATAGTCATCAGGAACTAATTATTTACCAACACAGTGCCTCCAATTGTCCTCTAACAACTTACATTTCATACAATGGTAATACCCAAAATATTCAGGGAATCAGGGGAAACCCTAAAGTAGACCATGGGAGAGCCTGCAGGGTCAATACGAAAAAAGTAATCCCATTAGTGAATAAGTAAGCAGCACAAGCCACATCACACACTACCCACTCCAGGAAAGAGATGAATACCCCAAGGTTGGTGAAGGATATTAAGCAGCCCATAGATAGACACAGAGGGACAAAATATGCCCCATCCCAGCAGCCTTTGGCTTTCAGTATACACAGGTAGTAGACAAAAAGCTTGGTATTTACAATGAGTACCGTGACCATATTAGTGATCCCAAGGCAGCATATAAAACGGTGTAAACAATGAAGAAAAGTTTCATGTCTATCCCATCATTAACCTATGTCTCCCTGGGATGAATAAGCCGTTACTTCACTGGTTGGTGAAGGTTTGAGGGATCAAACCATTGCTTCTCCTCTCCCCCCTACCTACTTTTATCACGCTTCCCCTCGTCATGGTAAAACTTCTTAAGCAGTAAAAAGATAACATTTCAAAATACTCATCCCATGATATCTCCGGAGGGGCTCCAAACGTGAACCCTAAGATAGTCTGGAGGCCAAGCGAAATGCCGGCCTACCCTCGCACCTTTCTGTCTGGGTGAGGTCTTTCATTATATTGCCATCCATCACCTACAGTGGGTTAATTCCTGCACAGGAGGATTTTTACAAGCAACGATTTACCTTGGGAGTTGGATCTTTTGTTATTACCGAGAACATCAAGTTGAGAGACACCCTACAGGGTAAATGAAACATTACAAGAGAATCCTAGAAAACAATGGGCTATCTGTGTAAAGCATGTCTAAGTCAGGTGCTTTAGATGGAGGGACCCTCTTTGCAGCTGCTCCCCCTACTAATGGAGGTTACGAACCCCCTCTATTAACTCAGAATGCGCTGATAGGGCATTTGAAAATGAGTTTTTGATACTTGACAACTCCTTTGAAAGGCACCTGTTTTAGTAAGGGCACCATTTCATTAATAATGTTAAACTAGGGGGTACAATTGCACCCACAAACTACTTCCCAAATCTTTGAATATGCCGAATTTTAGATTTTATTATTTTCACTTGAATGTAATTCAGCAAATAAACAGTAATGGTGAATTAAAATGTACAGAAATATGTCCTATTTGAAGAGGTTGTACCACCCAGTGGTTAAAATCCCTGATGATTAGCTGTTATGGAAGCTGTGGGTTTCTACGCATTTCTCCTAGAGTGGCCTCTGGAGGAGAAATTTAGTATTACATGGTGCCCTTTCAAATAAATGGGCAACTATGTAATACATGGTCGCATTGACTCCTCCAGGGCCAGAGCTCCCCTTTAGCTAATAGATGAGACTCCGGAACATGGGTGCCATCTATGACTTCCATATGCCTTGATAGGTTGTTCCCTGCAGAGGTTGAATTAACTGCTTTTCAGAAAACAACAGAATATGTAATTGCACAAAGGGTGTCAACACTTTTGGATTTCAATTGGCAATGTTGACATCTGTTTATCCTCTCACTTTTCTGATGTCTTCTAATATATTTACTTTTTCCAGCTAACTTTAGTGTCCCACAGATCAGCAGTGGAAGTCTTCCAGAGGTGGAGGAGAATTCGGTAGTGAATCTTTACTGCTCATCTGGAGATGGTTTTCCAAAACCTCATGAAATCTCATGGATGGTTTCTGATCAAAATGGAACGCTCTTCCACCGTAACATCTGTAATCTGGAATCAAGCCCGCCATGTGAAATTAAGAACAACTCCCAAACATTCAACATCTCCAGCCACTTGACAGCGGTGGTGAAAAGCAACACCAGCATCACATGTACAGTATATGCTCATCATACAGTCTCCTCCGAAGTTCTACACATAGGTTGGTGTCCAATGATTTATACTAATTCAAAAATAAAGGGGTTTTCCAAATTCAAACATTAATCTACATGGTACTAATGATTGTTATTAAATATTTATACTCTATTTGTAATGATATATTAAAAGTCTTTATGCCACAGTTTTATAGTCCACGAGCAAATTCTGTATAACTAATTTGAGGTAGGGTCGAGAAAGTGCCCACTGGGACTCTATTGCCCAATGGCCCTCATACATCGGGTGCCACCCAGGATATTACCTAGTATCATAGTCATATAATAAAACAAATATGGAATTGAAAGCCTTTTAAAGGGAATATACCTTCAGAAAACGGCCCATACCTACACCAACTGTTTATGTTAGGTTGGTGTTTCTTTTATCAAAATCACAGTAAGAAGAAATCCTGAAAAATTGCGGTTTTCTAACTCGTTAATGAGCCCTTAGAATAGGCTCACACTTCCTGTCACTTTTCAGCTTGTGCTGTGTACACGAGGGCAGGGGTAGGAGTTGTGTCACTATCATTAGAGAGCGAGTTGCAATGAAGGGTAACACCTCTAATATAAAGCTAGAAACAGGTAACAAAGCTCAGCTGCTCCTCCCCCTCACTGCCCATGTCACAGAGCACGCTCACAACACTCTGCTATAGAAGTCAATCATTCATTTTCTGACTAAGTCTAATAAGGTCCAGACGTCTGCTGTAAAGCAAATCCCTGGAATTCATGTTGCAGCAATTCAGGCAAGATGGCCACCACCAACATCATGTAGAGAAACTAGAAACTAAAAATATATAATCAGGAACTAAAGCAGATAGAAAAAGGATCTTTTTATAAACAGTTCTCTAGAGAGTGCTGACATGTCTGATTAAAGACTCAAAGATGACTAATAACTATAGTTTGGCCACTGATAGTTTATTCTATTAAAATAATAGGAAGCGGAATTGTGGGTATTAGGCAAGGATATACATGCCATATACAGTGAAGGAAATAAGTATTTGATCCCTTGCTGATTTTGTAAGTTTGCCCACTGTCAAAGACATGAACAGTCTGGAATTTTTAGGCTAGGTTAATTTTACCAGTGAGAGATAGATTCTATGTATAAAAAAAAAAAAAAGAAAATCACATTGTCAAAATAAGTATTTGATCCCTCTGGCAAACAAGACTTAATACTTGGTGGCAAAACCCTTGTTGGCAAGCACAGCAGTGAGACATTTTTTGTAGTTGATGATGAGGTTTGCACACATGTTAGATGGAATTTTGGCCCACTCCTCTTTGCAGATCATCTGTAAATCATTAAGATTTTGAGGCTGTCGCTTGGCAACTCGGGACTTCAGCTCCCTCCATAAGTTTTCGATGGGATTAAGGTCTGGAGACTGGCTAGGCCACTCCATGACCTTAATGTGCTTCTTTTTGAACCACTCCTTTGTTGCCTTGGCTGTATGTTTCGGGTCATTGTCGTGCTGGAAGACCCAGCCACGAGCCATTTTTAATGTCCTGGTGGAGGGAAGGAGGTTGTCACTCAGGATTTGACGGTACATGGCTCCATCCATTCTCCCATTGATGCGGTGAAGTAGTCCTGTGCCCTTAGCAGAGAAACACCCCCAAAACATAATGTTTCCACCTCCATGCTTGACAGTGGGGACGGTGTTCTTTAGGTCATAGGCAGCATTTCTCTTCCTCCAAACAAGTTGAGTTAATGCCAAAGAGCTCAATTTTAGTCTCATCTGACCACAGCACCTTCTCCCAATCACTCTCAGAATCATCCAGATGTTCATTTGCAAACTTCAGACGGGCCTGTACATGTGCCTTCTTGAGCAGGGGGACCTTCCGGGCACTGCAGGATTTCAGGCAAGATGGCCACCACCAACATCATGTAGAGAAACTAGAAACTAAAAATATATAATCAGGAACTAAAGCAGATAGAAAAAAGATCTTTTTATAAACAGTTCTCTAGAGAGTGCTGACATGTCTGATTAAAGACTCAAAGATGACTAATAACTATAGTTTGGCCACTGATAGTTTATTCTATTAAAATAATAGGAAGCGGAATTGTGGGTATTCGGCAAGGATATACATACCATATACAGTGAAGGAAATAAGTATTTGATCCCTTGCTGATTTTGTAAGTTTGCCCAATGTCAAAGACATGAACAGTCTAAAATTTTTAGGCTAGGTTAATTTTACCAGTGAGAGATAGATTATATAAAAAAAAACAGAAAATCACATTGTCAAAATGATATATATTTATTTGCATTGTGCACAGATAAATAAGTATTTGATTCCCTACCAACCATTAAGAGTTCAGCCTCCTCCAGACCAGTTACACGCTCCAAATCAACTTGGTGCCTGCATTATAGACAGCTCTTACATGGTCACCTGTATAAAAGACTCCTGTCCACAGACTCAATGAATCAGTCTGACTCTAACCTCTACAACATGGGCAAGACCAAAGAGCTTTCTAAGGATGTCAGGGACAAGATCATAGACCTGCACAAGGCTGGAATGGGCTACAAAACCATAAGTAAGACGCTGGGTGAGAAGGAGACAACTGTTGGTGCAATAGTAAGAAAATGGAAGACATACAAAATGACTGTCAATCGACATCGATCTGGGGCTCCATGCAAAATCTCACCTCGTGGGGTATCCTTGATCCTGAGGAAGGTGAGAGCTCAGCCAAAAACATGGGGGGAACTTGTTAATGATCTCAAGGCAGCTGGGACCACAGTCACCAAGAAAACCATTGGTAACACATTATGCCGTAATGGATTAAAATCCTGCAGTGCCCGCAAGGTCCCCCTGCTCAAGAAGGCACATGTACAGGCCCGTCTGAAGTCTGCAAATGAACATCTGGATGATTCTGAGAGTGATTGGGAGAAGGTGCTGTGGTCAGATGACTAAAATTGAGCTCTTAGGCAGCATTTCTCTTCCTCCAAACACGGCGAGTTGAGTTAATGCCAATGACCCAAAGAACACCGTTCCCACTGTCAAGCATGGAGGTGGAAACATTATGTTTTGGGGGTGTTTCTCTGCTAAGGGCACAGGACTACTTCACCGCATCAATGGGAGAATGGATGGAGCCATGTACCATCAAATTCTGAGTGACAACCTCCTTCCCTCCACCAGGAAATTAAAAATGGCTCAGGGCTGGGTCTTCCAGCACGACAATGACCCGAAACATATAGCCAAGGCAACAAAGGAGTGGCTCAAAAAGAAGCACATTAAGGTCATGGAGTGGCCTAGCCAGTCTCCAGACCTTAATCCCATCGAAAACTTATGGAGGGAGCTGAAGATCCAAGTTGCCAAGCGACAGCCTCAAAATCTTAATGATTTACAGATGAACTGCAAAGAGGAGTGGGCCAAAATTCCATCTAACATGTGTGCAAACCTCATCATCAACTACAAAAAACGTCTGACTGCTGTGCTTGCCAACAAGGGTTTTGCCACCAAGTATTAAGTCTTGTTTGCCAAAGGGATCAAATACTTATTTCTCTGTGCACAATGCAAATAAATATATATAATTTTGACAATGTGATTTTCTGTTTTTTTTAAAAATATAATCTATCTCTCACTGGTAAAATTAAACTAGCCTAAAAATTCTAGACTGTTCATGTCTTTGACAGTGGGCAAACTTACAAAATCAGCAAGGGATCAAATACTTATTTCCTTAACTGTATATATATATATATATACATACATACATACACGGTAGATGGTTTAGGACCCTAAAAAAGGTTGAGGGGTCCAGCTCAAGTTACCATGCTACTCTCCACCATGGGCAGTGTGAACCCTTTTCCTAAGGGTATGTTCACACGAGGGCGTCCGTTACGGCTGAAATTACGGGGATGTTTCAGCCTGAAAACATCCCCGTAATTTCAGCCGTACCGGCATGTGCAGGCGCTTGAACGCTGCGTCAATTACGGCCGTAATTAGCGCTGCTATTCATTGGAGTCAATGAATAACGGCTTCAATTACGGCCAAAGAAGTGACAGGTCACTTCTTTGACGCGGGCGTCTATTTACGCGCCGTCATTTGACAGCGGCGCGTAAATATACGCCTCGTGTGAACAGACAAACGTCTGCCCATTGCTTTCAATGGGCAGATGTTTGTCAGCGCTATTGAGGCGCTATTTTCAGACGTAATTCGGGGCAAAAACGCCCGAATTACGTCCGTAAATAGGCCGTGTGAACATACCCTTAAGACCACCCATCACCATGTTATTTTCTGTGCGAGCCCCTTAAGTATTAGTCAGATGAGAGAGTGTCCTCAAAAAGAGTCTCTGTCTCTGGAGTCTGTCTCATTCATGCATTAAATGAAAAGCCTATTGATTTCATTGCGCAATGTGTAATGCTTTATTTATCCTGTGGGGGTGCTGCAGGGGAATTAGACACTTGCTGCCAGGTTCTCAAACAGATTACAGCCCATTGCTGGGGGTCTCATCAGCTGGACAACCTGGGATTAGCTTATTGTTAGGAGACCATAAGCGGAGAATCCCTTTAAATACTGGAGAGTCACAAATTTTTCTTTACAAGTTAATCATTCAGTTATAAGAAAGCTTGCCTTTTTACTATCTTCACCTTTGATACTTCTGTAAGTTTATTAGCATAACGGGGGCTTTGACAATAATCTGCAGAAGCATAACTACTGTGGGTGGCTTCTTCACCCATGATGGATTTCTGGGGGCATATATTTAATTTTTAACCCTAATACCTTTTTGTTACAGGTATAAAGAAAATAAATGTGAGAATTTGGGAGAACGACAATCTAAAATACATCTTACCATGTGTAATCCTGATCATCGTCACCGTAATAACGTGTATTGCAATTTTTTGTTGTAAAATGAAGGGAAAGAATTCTACAAGTAAGTAAACTTGACCCAAGTCATTCGGCTTACTGAAATATGACATTTCACATATTTATTAATTGAATCTATCCTAATGTATTGCTCTGAGATTCTCTTAATGGGGTTGTCCACTTTGGCCAATTTATTTTTGTTAGAAAGTTCCCTGTTGATAAGCAAATCACAGGGTGTGCAGCAGCTGGAACTCCATAGTGATCAGCTGTAATATGCGGGAAAACCTGGCAACAAGTGTTTAATTAGAGCGCCACCGCAGGTGAAAGGAAGCATTACACAGTTTCCATTTAAATCACCATGCTATATGTGTAATGCATTGACATGCTGGGTCCTCTAGGCTATTTGTAGTCGCTCTCTACTTCTTCTAATTTTGGGACTCCGTTCTATTAACTCAGAATTCCCCAATTGGGTGTTTCAAATAAAATACCAGACAATCCCTTTAAATGGGATACATGGTTCTGTGAGAAACTCCTACTAGATTGATTGGCTGCAATTTCGAAGGCTACACCAAACAGGACAGCCCCTTCTCAACAGCAAGTGTCCATCTGTTGAAATCCACACAGGGAAATTTAGTGTTACAGGACGAATATCTAAATCAGGAGTGGGGAACATCCGGCCCGCGGGCCGTATAAGCCCCGCGGGCTGTATAAGCCCTGCAAAATCATTTGGTCTGGCCCTGCCGGAACGCACTGACCTTACTCAGACCGCCGTCGCTCCGTCAATTATCACTTGGCTCCGTCCGCCCTCCTCCTGCTCCTAAATGTCAGCGATGTCACTCACTTTAGGAGCAGGAGGAGGGCAGACGGGGCCAAGTAGTGTGATTCACTACTAGTGAATGAAGAGGGGGCGGTGTGAGTGAGTGAGGTGCGTGCCGGCCCGGGAGTGGACCAGTCCAGTCACCTTACCTGAGTCACCTGACCTCACGTCACATCAGGTGACTAACCTGACTGGTCCTCTCCCAGGCCGGTACGCAACGACCTCACTCAGACCGCCGCCTTATTCACTAGTAGTGATTGACACAACTTGGCTCCGTCCGTCCTCCTCCTAAAATTTTGCTGAGGCCTCATGTAGAGTTAGGACATAAATGCACTTGCCGCAAACCGTGGCCTACTCAGACCATCTAACATCACACGCCGCACCAAAGAGAAGCAGTTCCAGCCATCACATTAGGGGTGAGTTAATTAGATGTTTGACCAAATATAGCAGGCAAATTTTAAAGTTAATAGTATTGTATGTCCGGCAAATGATGTTATATATATCCAAATGGCCCTTGCCAGGAAAAAGGTTCCCCACCCCTGATCTAAGTGAATGGATGACTATGTAATAATGTAAAAAAACCATAAAAAAATTTTTGTGCTATATATATATCTACCATAAAAATTCTGCTCTTGTCCTGTGTCGGTACCCACTGCCTTTCTCAGTCAGGACTGGATTTTCACTAGGCCTCAGTGAAGTTGCGTCCATGTAAAGTTAGGTGACTGTATTGTCCAATCACAGCAGCGGGATGTTATACTACAATGGATAAATGATTTTGCAGCCTGCTGTGTATACACAGGTCTGATCCGGACCGGCGGCAAGAGGTGGCACAGCAAAGAATTGTAAACTTTTTTATTTAACTTTTTTTCTATTACAGGAAATCCCTTTTCGTGGGATTTGTCAGAATTTTGTATGGAAACTGATACAATGTGTTATGCCTTTTGTAAAATCTAAGGGGGCGGCGCCGGACACATGGAATCAAAGAACACCAAAGAGAGAATCCCTGTGTCATGCTCCGCCCCTCAGGCCTTGTGCTAACACAGTATGTTAATTTTGCCTGAAGGGTTTCTTTAAATAAATATATATATATATACATATATATATATATATATATATATATATATATATATATATTTTTTTTTTTATGGGGCTACTGAAAATTAATTAACAATTAGATAATGAATGAATTAATCCTTATTAGAGATGATTCAATTAATAACACAATTAGTCTTAGTAATACATTCATTGTTAAAGAGATTGTAGGAGATTAAAAAATGGCTGTGATCTTCCAGAAATAGTGCCAGTCTTATCTATAGACTGTGTGTGGTAATGCATCTCAGCCCCATATAAGTGAATTGCTGACTTGCAATACCAGGCATAGCCTTCGAGCAAGAGTGGCACTGTTTCTAGAAGAAAAAAGCCATGTTTTTCTAATCTCATACAACCCCTTCAATCTTTAGATCTGTAAATAGCTGTGCATTTATTTTACGTTGGCCTAATATATTTATTACTTTAAGACTGTGTTCACATGGGGCGGATATGCTGCGTAATAGCACGCAGCGTATCCGCCCTGTGCGCCGCAAGGAATTCCGGGCGCGAAAAAGCGCATTAAAGCGCATTTAACTGCGGTGCAGTTTTCCGCCCAGAATGTCTCCTGCGGAAAACTGCAGCACTTAACTGGCATACTAGCAGGCCGGCCTCCTTGGATGATGTTTTATTCCAGGAGACCGCTGCAGCCAGTATAAAAATCTTCTTTTTCCGAGTTGCATTTTCTTGCGGCAGGATCACTGCGAACCCGCAACAAAAAACGCGACAACTGCTATTTGTTGCGTGTTTTACCTCCCATTGAATTCAATGGGGAAAACCTGCAACAAAGTTTACGCAAATACAATTGACATGCTGCCGAATAAAATTCTGCACCGCAGGTCAATTTCTGAGCGTTTTCTCCACTGAGTATTTACGCAGCGTGTGGAGGAGATTTGTTTTATCTCATCCACTTTGCTGCTACTGTATTTTCAGCGGAAAAAACGAAGTATATACGCAGCGTGTGAACTGACCGTAAAGGAAAAACACGAGGCAGAGCAATATAGGAAAATGCAGTGTAAGGTCGGAAGGGCTGGTCTAAACACCCAGTCAAGGGGACGCAGAGATGACCCTGCTCAGATTAAAATTTGCTTTGTTTTATTTACTAAAGCCGGTTCCTTGTTATAATAATTACATTCACTCTGTACGAGCTGCAGAGTCGTTTCACATGTGAAGGAAGCACGGGGAATTCCAGACATTCTTTCTGCTTGGCTGTTTACTGGTGCTAAAGGGAATGCGTCTTCTTATTGTTTTTACTAATTAAAATTCTATACGGAAACATCCTTTACTGTTTATTTTTTTAAGCTGTGATTGTATATATTTTTTCCAATATTTTTTAGGATTATGCGGACGGACATCTTGCCTGAGCTGCTGTAACAGCCAGGGTATGTTTCAGGAGAAAACAGCTCCGCAATTTCAGACGTAATGGGAAGTGCAGGCGCTTTTTGCTGCGTCCATTACAGACGTAATTGGAGCTGTTTTTCCATGGAGTCAAGGGAAAACGGCTCCAATTACGTCTCAAGAAGTGACAGGCACTTCTTTGACGCGGGCGCGTAAAAATAATGACCGTCGGCACAGTACATCGTAAAACCCATTCAAATGAATGGGCAGATGTTTGCCGACGCTTTGGAGCCGTATTTTCGGACGTAATTCGGGGCTAAAACGCCCGAATTACGTCCGTAAATAGGGTGTGTGAACATACCCCCAGAGGTGTAACTTGATGCTGCAGGGCTCCAGTGCAAAATCTGTGTCAAGGCCCCCACCTACCATTTCTAATACTGGTAGAATGGCGTTTGGGTCCCCTCAGAAACCAGGGCTTTGGTGCGACTGTTACCTCAGCAACCCCTATAGCTACAGCCCTGACAAAAGCATTTACTGAGATTTGCTGTGCATAAGGCATCTGTATGTGTGTGTGTATATATATATATATACATATATATATATATATATATATTAAAACATCAGAAAACAACCTATTGACTATGGGAGAGTGTTGTGGGCATTCTCTGTGCTGTGTCATGTGCAGCGGTCACTGTGCAGGGCAGGAAGAGGTGTGCTGTTCTTGTCACATATTATCAGTGGTGTGATCCTATGTTTTCTGCATCTAGCTTTATAAAATGATCAGACACAGGCAAAATAAACAACAAACAAATCCAGTGACTGTCAGGTGACGTCTTCTGTGATTGTAGACGTTCTCTTTCCTTTTCTTCTCCATCCTACCTAGACCGCCATGGCGACTTAACCGATGAAATAATCAGACCAGACCACTTTCTAAGCTCACCTTCAGCAGCCAAATAAGTTGCACTGTGGCTGTCTCTGTATGAGGGCATTGAACAACGGACATTGTTTGGGTTGACTGGCTCCTTATGGGGGATTATGTGGATGGCTCTATTTGGGTGAGGCACTGTGGCTGACACTGTTATGGGGGCACTATGGGGGCGCTATAATACATAGAGAGAGGGTGATTCCTGTAATTTAATAAATGATAGAGATAAAGCTCCTCTTTGGTCTGTGGCCTTATGTGTTCACACTTTGGGGTACATTATCCCATATATAATACATGTCAGTTTCCTATTGATGCGTATGTAAAGAATTTATGTAGAATCATTCTATTCTGAAGTCAGCATGACCCGATAATAGAGAGATGAGGGGCACTATGCCGGCACTACTTCTGCCGAGCCGGAAGCTGCTTTGCTCGGGTGGAGTAACATGTAAGAGGTCTCGCTCTCATGTAACTGGGAGAGGAGGATTATAGCTGCGGGAACCAGGAGAAGGCGAGTATTTATAGTGGCTGTGACTGTCACTGGAGGACGCATGGGCAACAATGGGGGGCTAGCAAAGTATGTGCTTGGTGCTAGGATGGTTGCCAACAAGACACTTTTCCGTGACCAGTGTATTTAGATAAATGGCTGGGGCAGAAAACGTAATCTTCATCCCTGGTGGAGGAAAGCTTAGCTATGATTCTGTGAAGCTACAATTTGCCAGACAGTGGGAAACTTTGTGGTTGACGTTGGGTTATTGTAGCGGGAAATAGGGAGGTATTTTGTTGACACTGGGTTACCAGTGTGGTTGATGCTGATGCACCGTGGCTGGCAATACGGCAGGCGTTGTGGAAGTCACCTTGAAGTTCCTTAAACTGCATATAATTACTCAGCCTGATATATTATATAACTGTTCTATTTATTCTGGCAAAGAGAAAGTGAATGTCGGAAAATTACTCACCTAGTCAAATCAATAAAGATAATATCTGAATTGTTTATTCTTTTTTATTGACAGGGTCATTGCAGAACGGTATAGAAGCTCCAACCACAACAGCCCCAAACAACAGTGATACTCAGCAGCTGTATGTATTCCTATAGTAAAGTTACATCTGCTAATTCTAACCATCCAACATTCAGCAAATTATATGAATTTCGATATTTGGCATGCTCGATATTTAGCTTGGCTAGTAGTTCTGAATATTGTGTTTGTTTATGCCGCACATAAGGGCATGCACTCAAAATTGGCATTTCAAATCAAAATCTAAAACTCTCTAGAAATCGGAAACAAAAATAAATAATTTTGGGTATAAATTGGTGGAACGTGGAAGACTCTCGTTTAAGAGGTCCACCAAAAACCTTCTTATATTATGAATTTCCCAGTCTATCGCCAGTGTTATATATGTTTTAAGTTTTCTTTTGGTCCTGTAGTTTGCAATTATTGTTGGTCATGTCTAAACTTCGGTGAAATATCTGACCCATAAATGTCTAATTTACCTGGGTTCTACCATGGCTGAGATCAGTATGGTCCACCTTTCTTGGGTAAAGTCTAGTAAAGCCTATTTCTCATCACGTTTGGGAGATCCAAATTGGGAGAATGGATCTCGGTTTGAGGGAGGGAAAATATTCCCTATGCACTGAGGAGTAAACTCAAGCTCTTGGGGCCCAATGTAAAATATCTAACAGGGTCACCCAACTGGTACTCATCATTTATAGTAATGGTCGCCTCCTATGGGTCAGAGAAACCTTTTGGGCTCTCTCCAGCAGCAAGGGTTCAATTTCCCTACAGTGCCACCGCAGGGCAAATTAAGTAGCAAACAGTTCAAAAGTAAATCACCGATGTGCCGGATCCTCTAGAGCACAAAATGCTCTTGGTAGCTACTCCTTAATCTGGGTGATAGATGAAAATCCCAAATGTGGTATTAAATCTCTATTAACCCCGAGTTTCCTAAAATGAAAGCAATTTCCTAACATTTTCTAAATTAACATTTTTCTTACGTTTTCCTTCAATAACTAACTTTTGACTTGTGTTCTTCTGTCAGCGAGGAGACCACATCATTCATCAGAAATGGAGCGGCAGCCAATGTTTCTTGACAGAACTACAGGATAATTGCTCCAGGTCATTTCAAAAGTACTCTAGTGACATCCCAAGAGAACACAAGACTCCTCATATCTCCTTCATACTGTCATTCTTTCAATTGTTTCCTGGAATTACCAATTTCTATCATGGACCCTTGGAAGTACGGAACTTACTTACAGACATTTCTTCCACCTGGGACCATCATGACTGGAAAAAGATGGATTTTGGTCTTCACCTAGTTTTTACTTCATAGTATGATCCCATTTAATAATACTGATCGAAAAGGGAATGATAATGTATTTGCATGTTATGGGGCACTAAGTGGACTCAAATCCTTAAACATGGCTGCCTTAATATACTGGTGTGTTCTCAGACAGAATGATCATATGGAATATAAAAAAGGCTATGTGACCAAGCAAAGACCTTAAAAAAAACGAAAACATTTTTTGAAAACGAGCGAGCTTCTTATACATTTCGGTTTCAGTGATATTTCATATTTTTATCAAGATTCCATGGAGTAGATAAAAAATGCTAGACCATTGGATTTTGTGAATCATCAGCATGCTATAATCTGGACAATTAAGGATTTCTTATGTACAAATCCAGAGTTGAGAACTGGATAGTCCAGTCCTGTTGCTCTGGCACTTATGTGCTTTGACTATTGGATGTATAACCAGTGTCTATGGACAATGAGATACTGGACTAGTAGTAGCAGGAGTGCAATATGTGTTAGTAGATAAGCTTTGTTTTTGTTATTTACTATTAGCAAGTTACATATGCTTATACCTAGGTAGTTAGAGCGTTCTTATGTATATTTCATATCAATAACTGACTGTTGTCGTATTTTTTGTCTAACTATAAAACAAAAAAATGTAGAAAACTGATTGAGGAAACGGTAGTGGTTCTCGAGATTTGTGTCTTTTAAAAGGCAATTTTTTCAAATAAAAATGTCAGTCGGTGTGATTAGTTTTTATTACAAATTATTTTTACTTTTTTAGATATATCTGATCTGTATTCTCTATACAGAGCAGCTGTATCTAGCGCTAAATCCTGTTCCCCTCAGGTCCACGGGACTGATGGGTGGTTCAGTGTTAGCAGGTGCTGCATGTCTCTGACACGCAGGATCCACCTGTAATCTATCGCATCTATGTTCATCACTTAGATGTGATATATTACAGGTGGATCCTCTGTGTCAGAGACACGCAGGACCCGCTGTGAACCCGTCAGGTCCGCGGAACTGACCGATTCAGGTCATAGCAAATGATACAGCTGCTCTGTATATAGAGCAGCTGTATCTCAAAAAGTTAAAATAATTTTTAACAAAAACTATTTATAAAGTTGCACTAATCACACTGATTGAACTTTTTATTAAAAAAAATTTTCCTTTCAGAGGTTCACATAGCCTTTAAGCTTCAGCAGAGAACTCAAGCCCCTCACTCTTTTTTTAATTTTGCTATGTATTTATTTTTTTCATATCATGGCAAAGGTGGTTAAGGCCAAGTTGAATAAAACCTTTGTTCCTTTCTATTTTAATGCAAAAATGAAGGAAAAAAATGTGCTACGACATGGCAAAGGAGTTGTGCTTCCCATGTTGGTTGTTACAGTATAGTTTCTACACTGAAGAAACTTGTGGCTCTTCAATATCTTAATCTCCAATATGTATATTATGCAAAATAAGGAAATGTATTGGCTTTATGGTAATTACCTGTCACCTACACGAGCATCAGTTGGCAGGTACATAGTGTCATGTGACAGCCAGGCTCCTCCTAGAGTAGGAAACCTATAAAAAAAAAAAAGAGAGAAAATTACTATCCTTTTGAAGGTACTGTTTAAAGTATTTTTACAAGAATTTATTTATTTATTTTTTTGCAGGATACTTTTTCAATAGATACCAGACCATGGAAGTTACAAATAAATAAATAATAACATGAAATTAAATATAACAAAAACATTTTTATATCAGTTTTCTGACCCTTAAAATTCAGATTCAAGTGGTTTACATTTTTTGGGTGTTTGTCTCACACAGCCGATATTAGGGTGCGCCACTGTTTCCTGTTGTGCCATCCAGTATCATGTGACCTTGGCAATGATGGGGAACTTCAGCACAGGGACCGCATCAAATTTAAATGTTTTGTATAAAACTATTATTTTTTTTTTACCCTTTGAGCCACTTGAGCCATTTATTTGACATTTCATTGAATAATTAGCTAAACATTTGGCTGGATTAAAAAAAACTTTTGACATGTCATAGTGACATGTCAGAAGTTTTGACCGGTGAGGGTCCGAGCACGGAGACCAATCGCAAAAAAGATTTGGATGAGCGTTGTGCCGCTTCCTTACTGATCTGATTTTCTCGGAAAGCCGAGTAAGTGATGTACAGGCTCAATAGTAAGTCCAGGAGTCCGTGCACCACTTGCTCGGCTTCCCGAGGAAAGCCGATCAGAAACGAAGCGGCACATCGTTTAGCGATCGGTGGGAGATCTCAGTGCTCGGACCCCCACCAAACAAAACTTCTGATATATCACTATGACAAGTCAAAAGTTTTTTGAAAGTTTAGTTACCATTTAAGGTAACATATTATAACATTACAATAATCTACAGCGCTACCTAGTGGTAGCATTGTTTAGTGCAGTGTTTTAAATTCCTTTTCTCTAATGTGAATGATACATTGTAATGGATTTTTGTTTTTTTAATGTGTTATATACTGTAGAAGATGAAAATGTTGTTTTCCACACTCTGATTGGTTGGCATCTGACCCCTGTGACCCCCACCAATCATCAGAATGAAGGGGCTGCAGCACTCTCTCAAGTGAATGGGGCTGAGCTGTAGTACCAGGCACAGCCGCACATAAGGTCAAACCTCTGTGCCTGGATAAACATTAAAAGGTCAGCAGCTTCCCAGCGAGTGCCTATCCCATTCCTTTCCCAAGATCATAGGGGGTCCTGTGCGACTAGTCCGAAGGATAGACTGTCAAAGTCTTAGAAAGTTTAGGGGTATTGTAAATCTGTATATTGATCAAAAAAACTGATATTTAATTTTGTACATTGCAGCCTGTATTTTAATTTTAGGTTATTTTAACTTGTGTGATATTTGATAAGTGTTTCATTTTTGTATTATTTATGGAGATATTGTCAAGGGTTTATTTGGGAAATACGGAATGAGGGTCAGTTCACAAGGCGGATTTTGCTATCGGCGGGAAGATTCCTCTTCCCATTGATTTCAATGGGAGGTCCGGGCGGAAACCGGCTGCCGATCGGGCAGGACGCTTTTCCCGCTAGCTGAAAAAGAAGCTTCCGACTCCCAATGAAATGAATGGGAGGCGAAATTTTGCGGCAAAATTTCTGCTGTGTAACCAGAGCCTAAGGTTGAGATCACACTAGTGTTATATTTTTTCTCTTATAATTCCCTTACACCTTTGACAGATTTAAAGGGAACCTGCCACAATGATCATGCAGTCCGATCAGCGGGCATCACGATATAGAGCGGGAGGAGCTGAGCAGATTGATATACACTGTATATATATCTTAAGGAGAAGTTTCTTGCATAATTTGTCATTTATATCTCTGCCCCTTCAAGGCTTATGAGTCCAGTGGGAAGTCCTACGGTGACTGACAGCTATCTGTGTATGCACACTCATTTTACTCCACCCACTGGACTCCTAAGCCCAGATTTAGCAGGTATTTAAATAAATAAAGTACAAGTTATATTGATTTTTTTCCACAAAACTAAATATCAACATTCTCATCTCCTTCAGCTCTACAACATGCTGCCTGCAGTTTGGACACTATATTTAAAGGGGTTGTTCTCATAATTACTATTTATCATTTATCCACAGGATATCTGATTGGTGGCGGTCCAACCGCTGGAACCCCCACCGATCACGAGAACAGGCTTACCTTGCCGTACTTGAGAGCCCCATAGGAATGAAGCGGTAGTCCGCATGCTCGGCCACCGCTCTATTCATTTCTATAGGGCTGCCGAAGATAGTGCTCAGCAGCTCCATAGAAATTAATGGAGAGATGGTCGAGCATGTGCGCTACCGGTCCAATCCTATGGGGCCCCCAGGTATGTTCTTGTGATTGGTGGGGTTCCCAACTATCCAACTCCCGGCACTGTCTCGGCCGTGACATTCTTGCAGGAAAAAGGCTTTTTACCAGCAAAATTGTGCAGTCATAAAGGGTATATTAATTAATGTCCGCATGAGGGGTGTTTCACCCACAACAACGTGCAGCCATTAACAGGCTACTTGACAGCTGCGCCGAACATGGTGTTGACACGGTTGTTGGCTGCATCGCGGTCGGGTCAGTGTCGCTCCGTGTGGCCTTACCCTAAAACAAAATGTTAATGTGGACCCAGCCTCACAGGTGCAATGAGGTTACATGGGAGGAATACATCTCTGATGAATCAAGATTTAGCGCGTCTTTTGACAATCCGTTTTTTTTTTTGCTTTTTGGTTTCCATGTTATATACATTTACTATAAGTCAGGTTTTCCATAACTTTAATTTTGTAATAAAACTATTTAATCTATTTCGTTTTGTGTTGTTTTTCTCTAACATTTTATATTTATTTCAGTTTAGGATTTATACAGCATAGAGACTTCTCATTTGTGTGCATGGACTGTGCCTAGTATCTCAGCTCATTCAAGTCAATGGAGCTGAGCTGTAATACCACACACAGCCTATGGAATAGAGTGGCAGTGTTTCTGGAAAAAAAAAGCAGACCAATTTTTTTCTAATCTCAAAGAATCAATTTAAAGGGAAACTCCAACCAAAATGAAAGTGTTTGCCTTGTGTTCCATTGAATCCGCGGCACTGATTTGAAATTTAACATGTTGCTCTTTATTGGTCCATAAGGGCAATTCAGTAGTAAAAAGACACAGTTTCAGCTGTGCTGGGCCTCTTTCAAACCTTATAGCATTATTTTCATCCAAGACAAAATTGGCATATGCATCCTTGGGAATATTTATTTATATAGCACCAACATATTCTGCAGTGCAGTACAGAGGACCTCACTTACTGTCCCAATTGGGGCTCACAATATAAATTCCCTATTAGTATGCTTTTGGGGTGTGGGAGGAAACTTGAGTACCCAGAGAGAAACCCACACAAACACGGGGAGAACATAAAATCTCCATGCAGATGTTATCCTTGGTTGGATTGAACCGAGGACCCCTGCGCTGTAAAGCAATGGTGCGAACCACCTTACCACTGTGGGATCTGCATCTGTCTATAGGACGGGGTCACCCACCTGGTTAGGTGGGTGCTGGCTATCACATCCGGGTGGAGAACGAATGAAGAGATGGCCGGGATTCCAAAAACAGCCGAGCTCGCTGTGCTACAATATATCCGTAACCCCACAGAAGTGCATGGGTGTTATGGAAGCAGCAGAGCACAGTGAGTTTGTTTGTTTGCGTCCATTTTTTGCGGCCCGTTTGTCATCAGTGTGTCCTCCACATCCGTTCCATATGTTCCATAGGCTTGCACATCACGGGCGAGACGGAACCGAAAACACGGGCAGGAATAGGACCTGCTCTTAATTATGCGGCGTGTTCCCAAGGACCGCTCTCAGTAAAACCACGGTCGTGTGAGTGGGCCATAAGGGTATGTGCACACACACTAATTACGTCCGTAATTGACGGACGTATTTCGGCCGGAAGACCCGGACCGAACACAGTGCAGGGAGCCGGGCTCCTAGCATCATAGTTATGTACGATGCTAGGAGTCCCTGCCTCTCTACAGGACGAATGTCCCGTACTGAAAACATGATTACACTACGGGACAGTTGTCCTGCAGCGAGGCAGGGACTCCTAGCGTCGTACATAACTATGATGCTAGGAGCCCGGCTCCCTGCACTGTGTTCGGTCCACTACTTGCGGCCGAAATACGTCCGTCAATCACGGACGTAATTAGTGTGTGTGCACATACCCTTAGAACGGAATGGGTCCGTGTGCTATATGTCCAACAATGACAAGCACGCAGACATAAAACAACGGTCGTGTGCATGGCGCCTAACTCCTTTTCACTTCTATGGGTGCTACGGAAACAGTGTAGCACAGTGAGATCGGCTGTTTCCGTAATCCCGACCAATTCTCCATTTATGCTTCCCCTGGATGCGAGAGCCTACAGCTGCCTCACCAGGTGGACGTTGTCAGGGGACCCCCGTTCTGGAGATGGGACCTGCATCTATCAGACATTTATGACCCATCCTCTGATTATGCCATAAATGTCTAAGATGAGAAAACCCCTTTAATAACTGAGTCTTCATAGGAAAATCATCTTTAATAAATGCGTATACCGTACACTTCCACCCAAAAAACTGTAAAAAAAAAAGTTGTTCAAAAATGATTGGCAACATAATGCACTACATATAACCATGAGACGTGGACCTTATCAGAGCCTTATACTAGTGAACATTACTGATTGTTACTCTTTACAAGCAAATGTTAAACACTATTAAACAAAATATACTAAATATATGAACTGATTGAAAGCAAAAAAATAACTAAATACATATATTTTCATATCCTATTTCGTTTATATGCCAAGGAGTTTCATTACTCAGCTTTTCATAGACCTAACGTGACAAATAAATCTGCATTATACCGTTCCTTCTCTCTTTCCTATTCTGATGGGCATTTGTAAGTGTCAGTTTACACTGTAATTCTACCATAGGTCCCTCTTAGGGCGGATTTACACGAGCGTGTGCGTTTTGCGCACGCAAAAAACGTGTTGTTTTGCGCACGCAAAAGACACTTAACAGCTCCGTGTGTCAGCCCCGTATGATGCGCGGCTGCGTGATTTTCGCGCAGCCGCCATCATTATGACACTCCGTTTGGATGTTTGTAAACAGAAAAGCACGTGGTGCTTTTCTGTTTACATTCATAGTTTTACTGCTGTTGCGCGAATCACGCGCGTCCCACGGAAGTGCTTACGTGTGGTGCGCGTGATTTTTACGCACCCATTGACTTCAATGGGTGCGTGATACGCAAAAAACGCAGAAATATAGGACCTGTCGTGAGCATAGGTCCGTGCGACGCGCGTGAAAAACACGCGCGTTGCACGGACTTATTACACGTTCATGTAAATCCGCCCTTAGAGTGAGATTTGTTTAAACTGAGAATTGTTTTTTAACCTAAGCATTGCTGTATTTCTAATTTTAATCAATGGCGTCCAGGGGCATTGCTAGGGTCCTAAAAGGAGCACAAGCCCCAAGACATATGTTTATCCCCCCCAAAAATTAAAGACATTGGTATTGGCTCACAACCAGGGCCCCTAAAGAAATTATCACCAAAATAGATCACTGGCTGTATGAACCCCCGGCAGCAAGGGGTTTGTAGATGTTTGAAATTAATTTGACCAACTCCTGCTTGAATCAATGGAGGTTCACAAATGTCGATTGTGTTGAAGAATTTTCTCTTGTAATTTGTTGATTGGCAGCATTTTGTCTGTTCTTGACGTTCAATACAGTGAGGGATCAAAGGAAAGGATACCCTACTGCTGGAATGTCTGGAGGAACGACTATTGATATCGTCTAAATTTCAGTCTAATATATTTTGAGCCATTGACTTCCACGACACTAGTGAATGGTGGAGCAGGCAGCTGATAGCTCCCTACACCTCCATAGTAGTCAATTGTATTTGGTTCCTGAGGACGCAGATACAATTCATTGTGGCAGTCACCCAGACACTGATGGCGCCACTGCAATAGTAATGGCGCTCTTCAAAAATTATATATATATGGTCCCCTGTGTGTGCATGATTGTCTCCAGTTTTTCTCCTACAGACATTTAGAGATGTAACATGTAACTGTCTATACTAGTGAAGAAGGTGGTGCCTGCTGATATTTGCTATTTTCTTTTTGACAGAACAGCACAATAAATAAGATTTACACCCCCCCCCCACCGCTGAAGAAAGTGCCACACAGTGCCCCCTGTAGATAGTAAAACAGGGCAAAACATTTTTTTGTTCACATAATATGTGTAATGCAATAAAAAAAATAAAAAAAATGCTGCAAAGATGTCCATAGCGTTCGAGACCTAAACTAGGCCATATCCTTAAGAGGTTAAAAGTGGCCATGAGCATGTTCTGTAAAGATGGAGGGGGGGGGGGTGCCCCAGTCTGGCAGTAGTGTTTCCATTTCCATTTTATACACATAGCAGATTAGATTGACTAAATGTTAATCCATTTGAGCCCCCCAAAATATTCAGCCTCTTATTTTGGGGCTGAGAAGTGTTTCTATACTCATTACATGTCACTATTTGTGATTCAATGTTGTTGTGATGATGATACATAGCACCTTATACATACCGCCCATCTTTCAAGTATCACAAAAAGGGACAACTGGTGATATATGGACAGTGACGTCAAGGGCTTCCCCGGACTCAGCACTTAAAGTAGCGCTCTGCCCGGGGACTACTCAACAAGTGGAGGAGATCGCTCTGTACTAATGCTGAAGCAGGGAGCTGACCGTTCCTTGCTTCATGTCACGAAGCGGGTTAGTGGACCCACTAGGCCGTACCGCCGCAGCAGGAGGGAGGAGGCCAAACAACAGGACACCCCAGAAATACAATGTCCCGCACAAGGGTACCTGAATAGTCCAGATGGTGGCCGCAGCTCTGGCACAGATGAGATGGGTGCAGCAGATGGCGCCAAACGTGGCAGATGACACAGGAGCCGCAAGTTGCGCCAGACGTGGCGGATTCCTCCGGGCGTGGCAGATAACACAGGACGGGGCGGATTCCTCTGGACGTGGCAGATGACACAGGACGTGGCGGATTCCTCCAGACGTGGCAGATTCCTCTGGAAGTGGCAGATGACACAGGACGTGGCGGATTCCTCCGGACGTGGCAAATTCCTCTGTACGTGGCAGATGACACAGGACGTGCCAGATTCCTCTGGACGTGGCACGACTAGATACTAGGGCAAAGCACGGAAACAGGAACGGGGAACAAGGTACGGGTGACAACAGGAATGGGAAACACTAAGGGACCATTTGCAAGACAGACTGGGAAAACTAACAACGCTCAGGCATCGAACTAGGGGGCTGGACCCCTCTTATAGCCCAGGGTACTCACGGGTCAAATGTCGTTCAAGATGTGCGGGCTCCGGCGAAGGTGAGTGGATGCAAGCGCTGGCGTCTCCTGAGGAGGAGGCTGGGGCCAGCGCTTGCCGACTCGTGGCTGCGGCTGTCAGCGGGAGGCTGGAGCTGACAGCCCGCAGCCACGGACGTTATACTTCAGAATTGGATTCAACTGCATCTGCATCCTGAGGACAGTGTTAAAGGACATTAACCAGTTCAGGACCGGGCTATTTTGCGCCTTCAGGACTAGACACCGGTTAGCCATTTTTAGCACGCGTTAGTTAAATGGCTATAACTTTTTTATTTGTTGGGCTAACGACGTGATTTTTGCAATGTTTTTTCCATAGACAATGCAGGTTTCTTTTTTTTATCGTTTTTATACACACCTTTTTGCTATTTTAGAATTTTTATTCTTAAAGTTTGAAAATAATAGTAAAAAAATAAGCTTTTCTACGTTTCAGCTATTTTTTTTGGTAATAACATAGTTTTGGGTCAGCGCTAGCGTCACAACAATGATTGGCGGGGGGAACGTTTTTTTTTTTGGGGTGGGTATTTTATGTGTATTATTATTAATTTTTTTTTGCACTTTCCTTTACTATTTTTTTATTACTATGGTCTGTCCCTCAAAGGTCAAAAAAGACCTTTGGGGAACTTTATGTATTTTTTTTCTTTCTTTTGCACAGCAGCCCCAGTTACAGGGGAAATCAGCCCTCTCATAGTGACGATTGTCACTAATAGGGCTGTGCTGGGTATAGTAAGACCCAGCAGCAGCCTGCCACTAACGGCACCCGGCGATCATGTGACCAGTTACATGATAACCGGGAGCAATAGAGACAGGGTCCCCGGCAGTCACTGACAGCCGGTGACCCGACATTCAGCTGCCCGATCCAGGGGCGTAGCTAGGGGGGGGCAAGCGGGGCATATGCCCCGGGCGCAGTTCAGAGGGGGGCGCCGGCGCCAGCGCCACCTCCTCCTGCACTATAATTGTACCTGTGTCGCAAGGACACAGGTACAATTAGAAGCAATGAATGACCGGGCACGTTCCGTGCCCGGCCATTCAGCGCCTCTCCACGAATGAAGCGACTGGTACCTTTTGTACCAGTGATGCTTCCGTCGATGAAAGGCGCTGACTGACTGACAGGGAAAGTTATCCTGCCCAGCCAATCAGCGCCTTTCATAGACGCTGCGTTCAACCCCCTGGAGACCTGCGCAGAAGAGAGCAGGTCTCCATGGATGCCGGACGGCGTGGGAGCGGGAATAAGGTGAGTTTGATAAAAAAAAAAAAAAATTGTAATAGACGTGTGGCTGTATCTGCGGGGGGGACTTTGTCTACGGGGCTGGGCTATATACAGGGGGACTATATCTACAGGGGGGCTATATACAGGGGGACTATATCTACAGGGGGGCTATATACAGGGGGACTATATCTACAGGGGGGCTATATACAGGGGGACTATATCTACAGGGGGGCTATATACAGGGGGACTATATCTACAGGGGGGCTATATACTGGAGTGGGCTGTCTATAGAGCACCATATACAGGGGTGGGCTATATAGTATATGGTGCTCCATAGATAGCCCACCCCAGTATATAGCCCCCCTGTAGATATAGTCGCCCTGTAGATATATTCCCCCTGTATATAGCCCCCCTGTGTATAGCCCCCCTGTGTATAGCCCACCCCTGTAGATATAGCCCCCCTGTGTATAGCCCAGCCCTGTAGATATGGTCCCCCTGTAGATATGGTCCCCCTGTAGATATGGTCCCCCTGTAGATATAGTCCCCCTGTAGATATAGTCCCCCTGTAGATATAGCCCACCCCTGTATATAGTCCCCCTGTAGATATAGCCCACCCCTGTATATAGTATCCCACAAATAGCTCCCCCTATATTGCTCCACAGAAAGCCCACCCCTGTATATAGCCCCCTTGTACATATAGTCCACCCCTGTATATAGTGCTCCACAGATAGCCCACCCTTGAATATAGTATATACAGGGGTGGGCTATCTGTGGAGCACTATATACAGGGGTGGACTATCTAGTGGAGCACTATATACAGGGGTGGACTATATGTACAAGGGGGGGCTATATACAGGGGTGGGCTATCTGTGAAACACTATATGTGGAGCACTATATACAGGGGTGGGCTATATCTACAGGGGGCTACATACATGGTTGGGCTATCTGTAGAGCACTATAGGGGGAGTTATTTGTGGGACACTATATACAGGGGGCTCTATGGCAGGCACTATCTACAGGGGGCACAGTGTGTGTGTGTGTGTGTGTGTGTGTGTGTGTGTGTGTGTGTTTGTGTGTGTGTGTGTATGTGTGGGACATGGTGTATGGTGCTATTATAATTAGAGGTGCAGTGTATGACGCTATTATATTTAGGGGCGTAGTGTGTGGTATAATGATAATTTATATTTATTTATAGGTGCAGAAATGTTGGAAAAGTGAGAAGCTGAAGACATGTGAGCGGCAAACTGCAGAAATGGACCGGGAGAAGTCATCATAGAGGTTTGGACCGGATGGAGAAAAATAACTAGAATCTGAGACGTCACCGGTGAGTCACTTAATGTAAATGTTCATTCTGCCTCTAATCAGCACTGTAGTCACTGTATGATCTGCAGCGAGATGATGGGTGGAATGATTATGATAGGATTTATTTTTTGTGAAACGGCATCTCCCAGCATATCCTTACCATTGTTCGGGCCATGCTGGGAGCTGTAGTTTTACGCCGTACACACCTATACGGCAGGGGTTGCACTAAATTGAGCTGTATTTGTGCTGGTGTTGTATATATGTAGTGAGCTTGCTTCTGGTGTATATATGTACTGAGCTGGGTTCTGGGGCTGTATATATGTACTGAGCTGGGTTCTGGGGCTGTATATATGTACTGAGCTTGGTTCTGGTGTTGTGTATAGAACCATATTGCTTGTGAAATGTACAAATAATTTTATGCTCGCGTTACATAAAAAGAAATGACACGTCGATTGGTAGAGAAAACAAACACGGCGAGGGGGAAGGAGATGTCGGGAAAGAGGTTGGGGGGGGGGGCGCCAAACTGAATCTTTGCCCCGCGTGCTGGAGAACCTAGCTACGCCTCTGGCCCCATCGCTCGGGCAGCAAGTTAAAACCTGAGCCGTAAAAAGTCTATGGCTCGGGTTTTAAGGACCCTGACCGCTGGCCGTAAAAACAGCCAGCGGTCGGGAACCACTTAAAGGGGTTGTCCAGGTTGGGGGCTGTTTTTCATACTGATGACCTATCCACAGGATAGGTCATGAGTATATAATCGATGGGGATCCGACACCCGGACCCCGCACTGATCATCTGTACCGGCTGCCTCCAGGCATGGGAGGCTATGCATGGGTCAGTGCCGGAAGGAGAAGGCTCCAACCACTAGCGGCCATGCTGCAGTACTGCAGTTCTGCAACTATTCAAATGAATAGGAGCAGAGCTGCTGTGACCCAGCACAGTCGCTATACAGGGGCCTTCTGCTTCCGGCACTTACCCCTGCATAGCCTTCGGCGCCCAGAGGCAGCCGGTACAGATGATCGGTGTGGGGCCTGTGTGTCGGATCTCCACTGATCATATACTGATGACCAATCCTGTGGTTATATGCACTTTTGGGCTTGTAGATACCTGGGATAAGACAGGAAGTGTAGCCATTTTATTGTCACGCTTAAGTTAGCTTCAGAGATTTCAATGGTAAAAGTGTAATTTTGCTACGATGTTCAATCTATAGCAAAGTAAAGGCCCTATTACACCGTCCGATAATCGGTCGGTGCAGCGAGCACCGATCAACGAGACATAGAAGGTCAGCGCACGTTTGCTCCTGTCACACGGAGCTATGGATGTGTTACTCCGATCGCTCGTCCCCATACATTATTATCATGTCGGCAGAAAGATGTGCTGCCGACAACGATAATATTTTACTTTTTTTAAAATGATACGATTAGCAGATGATCCAGCGTTTGATCGTTCATCAGCTGATGGCTGCCCTGTTTACACAGCGCAATTATCGGGAACGAGAGTTCTATGAACGCTTGTCTGCCCTATAATCGCCCAGTGTAAAACCCCCTTTACAATTCACCGAGAAACTACTGTAATTCAAAGGTGACAACTGATATGGCTGCACTTCTTGTGGTCGCTTTTGCATAAATGGTGGCCAAAACAAAACCAAAACATGACAATATCTCTGTAGGAAAATAAAATATAACTACCAAACATTTGCTGCTTCTAATTTACTAGAACACTGTAATTTTTACCTTCTTGGTGAAAATCCCCTTTATCGTCGTTGTTATACAGTGTAGCCCGTCATGTGCAGCTTTTATATTTGGGCTATTACTATGTCGCCTTTTGCAATTTTCGTTGTTGACTTTAAAAAATGATCTCCACAGCATGATGCTGCCACCATCAGGATTTTTGTGGAACTGGAATTTTATCGGTGGTGCGCGATGTTTGTCTTACACATTTTATATGGCCTCCTCAGATATAAAACATTTTCGACTTGGGGGGTCGGAGCTTGAAGGAGTACAGAGAAGATGCTTTTCTCCTAAGTTCCCAGGCTGACAGATAAAAAAAAAAGGAAATTACAAGCCATCCTACCCACTATCTATAATAAACGGACCTGGCTGTCATCAGAGGCTTATCGCCGCACTTTGGGGGACTTTGGAGCCGTTTTGGGCTTCATTGGACCGAGTTACGACCTGCGGCCTACTGCCACCACTGGAGCCGCAGCCTTTATTTTAAATGCCGATTGGCGCGCATTGGGCATCGGAAACGCAGGTGAGGGACAAGCCATATAGATCCCTCCTCAGAGACACTGCTTGCTGGACATACCTTCTCGCTGCTTGCCACCATCAGGCTAGTCGGAGCAACCCGGTGGAAACAAAGCTTATATTTCTGTGACAGGCTGGCCGTTCCCTTGGGGGAGAATTAATGTGGAGGACTCAAAGATGCTACAGAAATCCCTGACACAGGAATTAAAGCAGGGAAACAGTGCATCTGCATTATATAAATTCACATTTACAGGACTATGGTATTGTGACTCATTTTCATATAAAGCATTACAGACCCATTTTATGCAGAAGTGGTTCATACAATGTAACTTCTTAAAGGAGAACACCACTCTACCCGGATTGTCTACTATAAATATTTCTTTAACTACTAAGATAAGGAGCACGGCTCCAAGTTCTTAAGACTGCCAGCGGTCTACTATAAACATTCCTTCAACTACTAAGATGATCTACACAGAATGTGATTAAATTAATTTCTACTAACCACCCCTTCTTCAAATCCTTAATGTAGAAATACTGCGAATGACATAATAATCAATAAAACCTCTCAACAAGTTAAGAAACAGGACATAAAGAAATAGGACAAAATGGGTAAATCCTCTAAGAATTTGGGCGACGACCAGGCCAAAGACAGTAAAACACCTAAGAAAAGTCAGGAATTGGGAAAATCGCATAAAAAACTGTCCTTTGAAGGAACCCAAGGACACTGTTCGAATGAAAAGCCAAAAACCGATATACTAAAAATGTATACGAAAATTTTTCTTCTGGGACATGGTCAAAAAGTGAGGATGATGAACCTGCACCACAACACCCAACTGACCTTAAAAAATACATTCAAGCTCTGCCCACAACTGAATGCATCCGAAATATGTTCAAGGAATTTACACAAACTTTGAAAGAAGAATTGACCGAAATGCAAAATGACGTCAACCAAGCTTTCAATAGAATTGGAAGATACCTGTTCTTAAATTATCTGACACTCTGAAAAAGTCTCGGACAGTTTGCTGAGTAAACAAAGAGAACTCGAGCTACAAAATCTCCATATTGGTGACCTCGAAAACAGGTCAACGAGAAACAACCTAAGAATTAGAGGTATTACAGAAGCTGTGACTGACAAAGAAATCCCTACTGTTCTTAGCCAGATCTTTAATGAATTACTGGGGAAAGACAGAAAAAAATGTGTGGGAATTGAGAGAGCGCACAGAGTTTTTCGACCTAAATCGGTCAGTCCTGACAAACCCAGAGATATTTTATGCTGCTTACAGAGCTTCAGAGTAAAGGAAGAAATACTCCAAAAAGCTCGATATGCTAGAAAGATTGAATACAAAGAAAATAAAGTGATCGTCTACCATGACCTGTCCAGACTGACATTAGAAATGAGACGTCAACTCCAACCTCTTACCACAATACTAAGAGAGAGGAACATCCTTTATAGATGGTTGTTTCCATTTGGACTAGCACTATCCTTTAATGGTAAATCCTTAACAATCAATACTCCAGAAGATCTGGAATATGTACTGAATAAATGAGATCTGAATCACCTGCAAATACCCGATTGGACCAATACAGAGGATCAACTCGGCCTTCCTACACTCCCGAGACCAGAAAATTGTGAGACTGCTACACCCAAAGAAAACAAAAAGATGAGAAAGACCGACCCTGAAGTAGGGAAAATGCCTAAAAGGAAAGAAAGATGGCAACAAGACTGAAACTATAGCTCCTTTGTTCATTAAATTTTGTCTGGATTTAATATCTGGTTCAGGCCGTGAGTAACAAATATAATATGCTTTTGTTTACGAAAACAGGTGAATTTACTTCGTTAGTACTTAATAATTTACTGTTTTATATCTTACATGTTCTAAGACGTGTTGAGGGTCTTATATCTCTGTCATTATACAGTTATCTTAAACATATTTTCAATAACTCAGATCCTGCCCCCCGGGAATGTGATTTATACTTTCTAACCCAGTTTAGTTGGGAAATAGTTTCTCTTGCTCTCAACTGGCAGCTTAACTTTTGTTCATTTTGTAGGCTTATAAAATATATATGCCTATCTTCATAACTTTCCCCAAGTTAAAATCCCCTACCAAGTTACTTGTCTCTGCTGCATTGGAGATAAACATATTCAAACATATCACTCAACTTAAACAGGCCTCCTATAATGTTAAGGGCATCCATATTCAACAAAAAAAGATCTCAAATACTACATAAAAAAAGAGAAAGTAGATATCGCATTTATCCAAGAAACCCATTTTAAGAAAAGCTATACACCCCTCACTTAAAATAAAATCTACACGAAATGGTATAATTCATTTTCAACCTGGAAAAAATCTAAACGGGTATCCATAATTGTAATGAACCAGTCTTTGGGGATGTAATATTCTTAATTTTCATGTTGTGAATCAATCTTCCATGCCATCTATAAAAGGGAGAGGTGTTGTGAGTTATGTTTTAAAGCCCATGTGTAATGAATCGGGGTAGGGAGACGGACAGGTGAGCCCTAATCTACCCGCAACTCAGTCCCTGCCTACTTGCACGGCCCGTCCTAAGTGACGGCGTGCAACTGGGCGACGGTCCCTACGCTCAGTAAGTCCAAGACAGACAACACAAGACAAGGGCACACGGAAGCAAAGGGGGAAGTAGGGGCAGTTGCCCACGGAAACACCGTGAGCAACAGGCAGTGGTGAACAAGCCGAATAAAACCAGGAGAGTTCGTAGTAGCAAAATCAGAGCAGGAGAATAGTCAGGCAAGCCAGGGTCAATAAGTAACAGCAGTCAATCAGGTAAATAGCAGGAATCGCAGATCCAGGAAACCAGACAATCACAGGCAGGGAACATGCGGCAAATGAGGGTATAAATAAACCAAGGGCGGGAGCTAGAACCGTCAGGCCAGGCTTTGATAGGTTCTCCCTCTCTTCAGCCTGCAAGCCTGAGTGGTAACAGATCGCGTCAGTCTAGCAGACCTTGGAGCTGATGAAGGCTGATTAACCCCCTGGGCATTGACACAGAACCTGTGTCTGGCAAACCCTTTACACCATGCATCAGGTAAATCTCTCTGACTCTGGGGGAAAACCAGGATGTCCTTTTCCAGAGACATAATCAAATTAGTTTGCTTGTCAATACAAGGACCAACGTTGTCTCTGTGGGGCTCCCATCACACCTGGTTGCTAATAAAGTCAATGCTTTGGAAGCCAGACAACAATACTCCAGTACCCACATGTCTACAGAAATGGCTGTATGGGACAAAATAAATATAATCTCTCAAAGCCGCCCCCATGTCATAATTCATATTGTATATAACCCAGCTAGGTGTATATGATCCAGGAACTCAGACGCTCCTGGGGTCTCAAGAGCAGGTATTCTCGGACCATGAGAAACCCCAGAACTGAATGTTGGTTACAATTATTAGTATTTCATTGTCTTGTTTGGTATGCCAAGGTTGGTAGATATATGCCCGGGAACTTGTCGGACATAGTAGCTCGCTACAAGTTTCATATAAGGAGTGCTGACCGGTTAGAATTGTGTCCGGCAACTTTCCCTGTTTTGCATGTAATTAGCCATCTTCCTCCCACCTGACCAGGAGGAGGGGTGAGGGGTCTTGTTTGGAACGTTTATAATGGCATACCAAGAAACACACAGTGTCAGACCACAGGAGATGCGACCACATTTCAGTTTCTTTCCACCTTCAAGCTGTTCTCCTCAGCGGGATCTCTAACCTATCAAATACGTAAGAGGTCTGTTATTCTTTGCTTTATTCCCTTTTATTTTGTAACTGTTTTGCTTATATGTATGTCATTTTATTTACATAATTTTTGTAACCTTTTTTGTAAGCACTGTACTTTCATATATTAAACCTTAAAATTAATAAGTTTGTTCCTTGCTGCTCTAAACCTACCCACAACCTTGAAGAGGAAAAGCGTAACCTGTTGAATGCTATCTAGATTCGGTGTGTGCCTGTGTGGACGTGTGCGTTACCAGGAGGAGCCTCTTGTCGGCCTAATACGGCAAGTGGTGGCAGCGTTTTGTGTGGATGTGTGACCTGGTTTTGGGGTGTGCTTCACTCATTGTTAGCCTGTTGCGATAGGCGTGTGTAAGAGTGAGAGTGGACAAGCGGAGTTCCCCTTTACAATATCATCCAAGTCACTTGTGCGGGAAGTGGTGTTCGTGACAACAATTATCAACAAAAATACTCCCTTTGTGATCAAGGATGTCGCCTCAGATCCTGAAGGCAGATTTGTATTTGTTAACATATCACTAGAAAAATTCATTACACAAGCATTGCAAAAGTTAGATAACTTTAAGGAAGGAGAACTCATCCTAGGTGGAGACTTTAACACTCTGTTACAACCCTCTCTGGACACTTCAAATAATCTTTCCACAATCCCTTATAAAAAATTAAAAATATTAAAAAAAAATTATTGCAGATGATCACTTGGTAGACTCTTGGAGTATCCGTCACCCATCTACAAAAGATTACTTCTTCTATTCGGCAGTTCACAAAAAATATTCTAGAATGGATTATTAATTCATCCCACACTCTTTAATTGCTTCCATTGATCAGGTGAACTGTGGCTCAATCCCGCACTCAGATCATGTACCTATTCTACTTAAAATGTCATTATGTAATAATTCTAATAAACAGCCATTTAGTTCGGAACTTAATGATAGCCTATTAGTAGTAAGCACAGAAGACAAAGCGCATATTCTTAAATGCATTAAATATTATTTACAGGACAATTGCCCAGATAACAACTGTGCCCCGAATACTTGGGAAGCTCAAAAAGCCATTATGAGAGGTCACCTAATTGAAATTAGGATCTACGAAAAAAAAAGAAAAAAAAAAAAAAAATCTGACACACTGGAACAAATCAAAATATTAGAACTACAACACAAAATATCTGTTTGCTTAAAAATGGAAAAATATCTGTTTAATATGACAATGGCACTAAAGGAATTATTAAACTATAACTCCGAAAAAAATATATATTTTGCTAAATTTAATACCTATCGTCTGTCACGATCTGTGGGGATGTGGACCCACTGTGCCGTACCGCCGTGGCGGGATAGCAGCTGGCCAATACAGAGTATCAAGTAAAGTCTATAGTTCAAGCAAGGGTACCTGTGGTGGTTCAGACAGTAGCGATGACTAGGCTCAGCAGCAGACACCAGGGGTGGTGTAACACAGCAGACAGACCGGTGGTACAACACGACTACAACTCTTTAAGGCACAGGAAAAAAAGCACAGGATACAGGTAGCAGGTACGGGAACACTAGGAACTGGAAAACACTAAGGGACGATTTGCTAGACTGACACGGGAAAACACAACAGCGCTCAAGCAATGAAGGAAGGGGCAGGGCCCTTCTTATAGTCCAGGGTAATCTGGGAGCAATCAGTTCAATTTTACATATGTGTGTGCACTAGCTCTTTAAGGCCGGGACTAAGCTCACTCGCGCACCCTAGTGGTCACTGCGGGACAGGACGGCCGCATGTGCTGGCATCTCCGGACAGCAGACAGACCGGTGGTACAACACGACTACAACTCTTTAAGGCACAGGAAAAAAAGCACAGGATACAGGTAGCAGGTACGGGAACACTAGGAACTGGAAAACACTAAGGGACGATTTGCTAGACTGACACGGGAAAACACAACAGCGCTCAAGCAATGAAGGAAGGGGCAGGGCCCTTCTTATAGTCCAGGGTGATCTGGGAGCAATCAGTTCAATTTTACATATGTGTGTGCACTAGCTCTTTAAGGCCGGGACTAAGCTCACTCGCGCACCCTAGTGGTCACTGCGGGACAGGACGGCCGCATGTGCTGGCATCTCCGGAAAGGAAGGCGGTGGCAGAAGAGAGAAGTCTGTGGTCAGCGACTGCGGACGTTACATCGTCAAGGTCACAAATGCAGGAGAAACTTGTCTAACCTTATCAAGAAGCAACACTCTCTCTCGTTTATCCCGAAAATAAAAGATAGGAATGAAAGATTAAAACATGAGAATAAAGAAATTGCAGAAGTATTTTGCTCATACTATTCTGAGCTTTATGGTTTAGAACAGAGGTCCAAAGCACGATGCCCGCGGGCAATATATGGCCCCTGGGGATGTCATTTGTGGCCCGCGGGACACAGAGCCGCTAGTACAGGCTCTGCTCCGGGACTCTGTGGAATTCCCTGACATCGCTGTCCATATATAGACAGTGTTGTCAGGGTCTTCCCCAGAGCGGAGTCTCGGGTAGAGTGCTAGTATAGGCTCTGCTCCGGAACTCTGTGGAATCCCCAGATATCGCTGTCCACATATGGACAGCGATGTCTGGGGCTTCCCCAGAGCTGGAGTCCCGGGCAGAGCTCTAGTATAGGCTCTGCTCCGGGACTCTGGGGAAGCCTCTGACATCGCTGTCCATACATCAACAGTGATGTCAGGGGCTTCCCCAGAGCAGGAGTCTAGTGATGTCAGGAGCACAGCTGGAGTAACAGGAAGAGCCTACTAGCGCTCTACCCGGGACTCCAGCTCTGTGGTTGCCCCTGACATACATGTCCATATATGGACAGTGATGTCCGTAGCAGTGCTGGAATCCCAGGCAGAGTGCTATACATAAACTAAATATCAGTATATTTCACAAAGAACTTGAATGTATGCAACAAGATGGAGCCTGCATCAGGGACACGCCTATGGATACACCGCCCCTGGAATGCAAGAGGAGTGTACAGATGAACTCACAACTGAATAGAGCCAATAGGGCTTAAAGAGGTTCTGTCACCAGATTTTGCAACCCCTATCTGCTATTGCAGCAGATCGGCGCTGCAATGTAGATAAGAGTAACGTTTTTATTTTTAAAAAACGAGCATTTTTGGCCAAGTTATGACCATTTTTGTATTTATGTAAATGAGGCTTGCTAAAGTCCAACTGGGCGTGTTTAAAGTAAAATTCCAACTGGGCGTGTATTATGTGTGTTACATCTGGGCATGTTTACTACTTTTACTAGCTGGGCGTTCTGACGAGAAGTATCATCCACTTCTCTTCAGAATGCCCAGCTTCTGGCAGTGCAGACACACAGCGTGTTCTCGAGAGATCATGCTGTGTCGTCACTCACAGGTCCTGCATCGTGTCGGATGAGCGAGGACACATCGGCACCAGAGGCTACAGTTGATTCTGCAGCAGCATCGGTGTTTGCAGGTAAGTCGATGTAGCTACTTACCTGCAAACGCTGATGCTGCTGCAGAATCAACTGTAGCCTGTGGTGCCGATGTGGCCGACACGATGCAGGACCTGGGGCAGGAAGTGAGTGACGTCACAGCGTGATCTCTCGAGAACACGCTGTGTGTCTGCACTGCCAGAAGCTGGGTGGTAACGAACAGAAGTGGATGATGCTGATTCGTCAGCATCATACACTCCCATTCCTAACGCCCAGCTAGTAAAAGAAGTAAAAACGCCCCGATGTACGCAAATAATACACGCCCAGTTGTACTTTTACTGTTAACAACAAAAATGTCTCACAGGTATGGTAATTTGGCTAGGTGTCACCCACACAGTGGTGTCACAACACCTCCAAGAACATGACTATAAACTAGCGAAACTCCGAAATAACATTGAAAACCATGAGAAAAAGGAGTCGTGAACCATAAGTACACAGAAAAATATATATAATTTTATTATTACATCCAAAATACAAAATATAAAAGCACAAAAACACAACGAGGTATTAAAAAAGAAAGTGAATAAGTGGATCAATTGTCTAAACCCTCCACACGGGTATGCTATGAATACTGAATGAAAAAGGTTCTGTTAGCTATGGGTTTATTGGGGGAAGGTAACACAATGCTGTCCCATACAGACAATGCTGATTCACTGAAACAGCATTTGTATTGTCCCACCACCAAATGACACATGCATATCAAATAGGAAAAAGTAGCATCTATAGGATAATATCAGGAGAGTTACGTCTAACTCCTCTTATTGCATGGTCCCAGGTATAGGGCAAGGAAAGAAAGTAACCTAATGTAACCCGATGTAAAGGAGAACCAAGGTCCGCATAACAGAAACCAAGGGGATAACTAAATAAAAGCTTACCCATGGAGGTCATAGAAGTAAGGTGATCCTGGTGTTGAGGCACCCCAACGCGCGTTTCGCGAGTATCGCTTCCTCAGGGGGTGTAAACTGCTATGTGTCCTGTCCGTATATATAGCCCTTTCTACTGTTTACGAGTGTAATCTGGTGTGTCCATTTCCTAGGTCTCCGGCGCATGTGCGGAAGTACTCCAGTTGTAGTTTTACTGTAAACACGCCCAGTTGTACTTTTGCAAGCCTCATTTGCATAAATACAAAAATGGTCATAACTTGGCCAAAAATGCTCGTTTTTTAAAAATAAAACCGTTACTGTAATCTACATTGCAGCGCCGATCTGCTGCAATAGCAGATAGGGGTTGCAAAATCTGGTGACAGAGCCTCTTTAAGCATGTCCCACATCTCTAGGGAGGAAACTTGTAATTCTTTGTGTAATAAAGCTCAGTTGTACTTCCTACTTCACTGAGGGAGAATCTGTACCAACACTACTCTGTCTGGTGTATTTCTTCCACGCATGCCCTCCGTTTTCAATTTACAGAGGTGGTTATTCGGTGTGAAATAACAGGGAAAGGAACCCTGACATTATCTGCAGATGGCACTGTGGCAGCATCTGCTAAGGTCACTGTGGCAGCATCTGCTGAGGGCACTGTGGCAGCATCTGCGGATGAAACTGTGGCAACATCTGCGGAGGGCACTGTGGCATTATCTACAGAGGGCACTGTGGCATTATCTACAGAGGGCACTGTGGCATTATCTACAGAGGGCACTGTGGCATTATCTACAGAGGGCACTGTGGCATTATCTACAGAGGGCACTGTGGCATTATCTACAGAGGGCACTGTGGCATTATCTACAGAGGGCACTGTGGCATTATCTACAGAGGGTACTGTGGCATTATCTACAGAGGACTCAGTGCCACAGAGTCCTCTCTAGATAGTGCCACAATCTAAAAAGCGGCTGCCCAAACTTGACATGTGTGTCTGCCAAACACTGTCATCTGAGCCTCCGGACTGCATTTAGCGACACTTAAGCTGGAAAACTGGATTGTTGAAATAAGCACGTGGAGAAATCTCTCAAATTTTAAACCTAGCAGTATTATTATAGTAATGTAGTATTATTATTATAGTAATATAGTGTTATTGTAGTTCAAATAATTGATTAACTATAATTTTGTATTGTACCAAATTTGAAAGTAATGCGGCCCGTCAACTTCCCATTTTTTCTATATGTGGCCCACTTACAGTTTGAGACCCCTGGTTTAGAAAAAACATCTCACTCCATAACTGATAAAACTCAAAAAATAAACAACATTTTAGATATAATTAATTTACCACATATTACTGAGCAACAAAGCCAAATATTGAACTCACCTTTTTCCTTACAGAAAATTGAAGATGTTATTAAAATTAGCCCAAAACGGAAAAGCCTAGTTACAGATGGCTTCTCTATGTCATAGTATAAAAACTTTGCTGCAACCCTTTCCCCATATATGACCCAATATTTTAATAGCATAAACTCATCTAATCCCTTAGGGAGGGACTTGCTGACAGCTCATATAACGTTAATACCGAAAGAAGGGAAAGACCCCTCTAATTGTAGTAACTATAGATCTATTGCCATAATTCATACACACATTAAGCTATACACTAAAATCATCGCCAACAGACTTAACAAATATATGCCAAATCTGATAAACCTAAAACAAGTTGGCTTCATATCTGGTCGAGAAGCCTTTGACAGGGTTGACTGGTTATTTCTCAGATTGACCTTGCAAAAATGTGGCCTTCCTTTACACTTTATAGAAAAAATAATGGCACTTTACCATAACCCTCAAGCCAAAATCAAAATAAATGGTTACCACTCATCCCCATTTGATATTACAAATGGCACAAGACAAGGGTTCCCACTATCCCCAACACTATTTGCTATGATAATGGAGGTATAATCCCAGATGATAAGAGAGGAACTAATATCATAGGTTTAAAATGTAATGATTTAGAACAGAAGACTGCATCTTTTGCTGATGATATGCTGATTACCCTCTCGAACCCAAAAATTTCCCTCAAAACTCTTCTACATGTTTTTAGGACATATGGTGAAATTTCTAATTTTAAGGTCAACCTTACAAAATGTGATTTATTAAAAATAAATATTGATTTGAAAAGGTGGTCTGCCATTTCTAGAACATCTCCTTTTAAAAATGATTGGAGGTATATAACCTACCTAGGAACCAAAATAAACAAGTCACATAATAGTTTATATGATCTTAATTACAAACCCCTCATGGATAAAGTGGAATCAGATCTGGAAACATGGAAATCGTTACCTATTTCCTGGTTCGGTAGAACTAACATTATAAAAACTACTATTTTCCCAAAAATACTATATATCCTCCAAGTCTTACCAATCGTTATTCCCCAATCCTTTTATAGAAAAATTAAAAAGATGATATCCAAATTTATATGGCAGGGTAAAGGTGCTAGAATTACTCTACACAAATTAAAAATAAAAGAGCAGGGGGCATAGGGCTTCCTGATTTTGAAACTTATAAGAATGCAATACATATAGGTAGATTTCTGGAATGGCAGTGCTCACCTAAAAGGAAATTGTGGGTGGATCTCGAATTAAGCACGTTAAATGATAAAATATATAAATTTAGTTGGACCACCCCACATTATCGATTTAAGTACTCCGATCTAAGAAACCCTCTGACTAACTTGACTATTAGAATTTGGCATAAATGAAATAAAAAAACATAGATTTGTACCTTATATAGGTAATCCCACACCCTTCTTCTATCTATTTCCCAACAAACTAAGAGCGTTAAAGAAAAATATTGCATCAGCGGAAGTAGATTTTTATTCCATACCAGCCAAAACGATTTATCACAATACAGTTTTACTCCCGTATGAAATAGTAAAAAACATGTTCTCAATTTTTATTGTAGACTAGCAAGACTATATATTAGTAATAGAAGCTATAAAAGTCTTCGAGTCAGACATTACGAGCTCACACTCTACCAACATCATACTAAATGTCCTATATTCAAACATTCAGCCGAAAAAATCCATATCGGCCTTCTTCAAATTGAAATGGGAAAAAGAACTTAACAAAACATTTTCTAGGGATTATCGATACTATCTTTAAAAATGCTCATTCTTTTCCAGCTCGGTAAGATTGCAAGAAGTCAACTATAAAGTAATTTCGAGGTGGTATAAAACTCCAGAAGTCCTAAATAGAATTGATCCCAGTTATTCCCCTATTTGTTGGCATTGCAACAAAGAAACAGGAAATTTATCTCACATTTGGTTTTATTGTGAACGCATATAGCCTTTTTGAATTAAAATTCAAAATATTATATGCAAAACCTTCAAATGTAAGATTGACCTAAATGTAGACTTAGTTCTTCTTAATATCGACACCTCACATAAAATTATAAATTGAAATTCAATCATTCCATTTTTACAGAATGCGGCGAAAGCAATTGTAGCCAGGAATTGGAAGGAGACTGATACACCTTCTATTTCAGAACGGGAGAAATTAATTAAGTTAATTTGCGCTTTTGAAAAAATTAAATGGTCTATAGACCAAAATGTTGATAGATTTCATAAAACCTGGGACATTTGGATAAATCTCCAAGATCTTACAGATTTAGCCTCAGATTGAAATTTGGTTCAATGAAATCACTTCTCCTTTAGATTCTTTAACTCAATAATAGCCCCTATACTGTTCCATATGGCGAACTTGAGTCAACCTTTTATATATCTTATATTATATAATCCAAATTGTAACCATCAGCAGAGACTAAGGTTTATGTTTTTTGTTATATTTTTCTTGATGTAATGTTGTACTTCACTCCCTTCCTTTCTGTGTCCCTTCCCTCACCGTCCCAATACATTTTTGTGAAAACCAAAATAAAGAATTAACAAAAAAACAACAACAAATATTTTCGACTTGATATGAGAGTCTCCCATGTGCCTTTAGCTGAGACATCAGATACGTTTTTCCATTTTTGTGATCTTCCTGTTAGCTCGCAACTGGTGAAACAGCCGGGTAAAAGATTTTGTATATACCTGACTATAAAACTACAGTGGATTGTATTAACCCTTTAGTGCAGTATAATGTAATGTATGTCATGGTTGGCACTCCTTTAATTGATAGGGTCAGGCTTTGGAACAGGCGCATGGAACACTGTGTAACTATTCTTTGTAAATACTTTGGGCATTGAATCCACAGATCGCATCATTGGAGTAGTCTACAGATGCGAATGCTGATGGCTTTCAGATGGTCTTGCCGAAATGAGGTACCAGAATCAAAAAATAAGCGTGGTCTTACCAATCCAAGGTCAGGGATGGCAGAGATCGAGCAGCAAGGTCCTCTCCTATGGCTGTGCTGCACGCTATATGCAGGTTGCTGCTGACAATCCATGGAGGGAGCCCACAGGGCTCTAACATAACAACGCTCGCAGGGTGCTGCAACTAATAAGCTGTTGTGCACTGCAAGTTTTTGTTTGAACTAAAATATGATGTTTATTTCACAAGATACTCTGCGGCGCAGGATCGCCCTGTGCACTGGTAAGATGAGGGGGATTTGGAGGGCTTTTACTGATAAACACTACATATTGGCTAATTACTTTCACTGGCACACCAATGGAATAATTTGTTCAACAGTACTGAAGGTTTTAGGAAGAAAAACGCAAGGCCAGGATTGCATGGTATATAAAAAAAAAAATACATACTCACCTAACTGCTCCTCTTCTCACCTCTGGGTCCCCTGAGGCTCCCTCAGAATGCCGCGACTCAGACAACGTACTGACGGGCAGCGTCAGGATGTTGTATGTGACGCAGCACTGATGACACTGACAGCTGGATTGCATATAAGGCCGTGACGCTGCCCGGCATCAGGACCTTGAATGAGCCGCAGCAATCTGAGTGAGCCTCAGGGGACCCAGAGGGGAGAAGAAGAGCAGTCAGGTGAGTATCCTTCTTCTTTATTTAATGTCAATTAAGAAGGGGAGAATATATGGCGCAATTGTCTTTGCGCTATATTTGTGGTGCGCGGCCCGTCGAAAGACGCAAAACATTGGGCATTAGTTTCTTTATAAATGTGTAGCATCTTACTCCAACGAATAGCTTATTCAGATTGGTGCATGGAACGCCAGTATAAATAAATCTCCCCAGAAATGCTACAACCTGAAGGCCTAAAAAGTAAAAATATGTAAAAATGAATGTTGAGAAGTTTAAAAAAACTCAATGCAATGAACCTTAAATCCAGGTTGTAGCACTATAGAATATGAAGTTCAAGGTTTTTTTTTAGGCACAATTTCTATACCATTTAGCCATAACATTAAAACCACTGACAGGTGAAATGAATAACATTGATGATCTGGTTACAATGACGCCTGACAAGGGAGGGAGATATTAGTCAGCAAGGGATCAGTTAGATCTTGAAGTTGATGTTAAAAGCAGAAAAAATGGGCAAGTGTAAGGATCTGATCGACTGTGACAAGGGCCAAATTGTGATGTGTAGGCGACTGGGTCAGAGCATTTCCAAAACGGCATGTGGGGTGTTCCCGGTATGTAGTGGTCCAAAAGTGGTCCAAGGAAGGACAACCGGAGAACCGGTAACAAGTTATTGGATGCCCAAGACTCATTGATGTGTGTGCAAATTGAAGGCCAGCCCAGGGGCATTGCTAGGTTGGTAGATGATATGAGGCGCAAGCCCAAAAAGGCTTATGCATTCCCCCCCCCCCCAAAAAAAAAGTGTTGAAGACAATATATATCATAATATCGCGATACAGTGACTAAATAGTGGTGAGAAACCAGTTCTGCACATGCACTCTGCAGGGTATAATCATGAACAGTTACATACAGTGACTCAAAGTGCTAGATCACAATGTGCAGTCACATACTGACACATTAACGTTACTGAAGTATCATGGGAGTTAATAGACATCACCTCCAGCCAGGACGCGATGTCTATTCACAATCGCGAGAATTCGGTAAAGTTTGTGTGGGACTTACAGCACAGCAAGTGTGATCTCGCGAGATCACACTTGCTGTCATTCAAGACTTTTTGATCACTTTTTATTTAATTTTTTGTGAGATATGAAGTGACCAAACAACAGCGATTCTGGCTTTTTATATATTTTATTTTTTTTGGCATTCACCGTGCGCATTAAATAATGCTATAGTGTAATAGTTTGGACTTTTAAGGATGCAGTGATACCAATTTTGTAGGAAAAATGGGAAAAGTTATTTTTTAACTTTAATTATTATTATTTTTTTACACTACTAAATACTTTATTTAACTTTTTTTTTTACACATTTCATTAGTCCCCCTAGGGGACTTGAACCAGTGAGCATTAGATCGCTGGTACAATACAAATTTATTGCAGTATGTTGTAATTTTTACAGGCTCCTAAAGAAAGGCAGCCCTGGGGGCCTTCATTAGGCTCCTGCGCTGCCATGGTAACCATTGGCGCTCCCCGCTTAGCGGGGCTGGGGCGATGACCTGCCAGAGAGGGGTCCCGCCTGTTTGTGACGTCTTAGATGCTGTTAGTCCTGGCTGTTAGTCCCCGGTGTCAGCTGTAAAACACAGCTGCCACACGCTGCATACAGCTCGGGCTCAGCAGGTGAGCCCACTCTGAACATTACCTCCTTCACCATGACACTATAGTACGTCGTGGCGTGGGAAAAGGTTAATAATGGTACCTTTTGCAGAGCATATCAGGTCGTCACAATTAATTACAGGTATCAAAACAGACAACGCTGATCACTGCATAGAACTATTTGCTGACAACAGTATTATAGCTCTGACGAACCAGACCGTCCTTCTGCCAGCAGTTATTAATATCATTCAACATTTTTGTAAAGCCTGACATTTTAAATATAACATATCAAAATTTTACATTCTAAACCTTGGCCTTAAAAATCAACGGTTAACCACTAATCTACATCATTCTAGTGGGTTACCGATACTCTTCCATATTTAGGAATAAAACTTCCCAATTAATACATTATTTAAATATAACTACAATCCAGCAGTTAAAATTATTGTACTCCCCAAACTTTTAGATTTATTCTGAAATGTCCCAAGTTCCCTTCCCATTTCCTTTTTTAAAAAAAAAAAAGATTAAATCTCTGGTCCAATTGTTGATTTGTAGTAAACAAAGACCAGAGAAAACCAAGAGTTAGTGTTAGTTCACACGTTGCGTAAATACTGCGGTTTTTCCACAACGGAACTCGTTGCAGAAAATCCACAGCAAATACAGTAGCAGCAAAGTGGATGAGATAAAACAAATCTCATCCACACGCTGTGTAAATACTGAGCGGAAAAACCTCTCAGAAATTGACCTGCTATTTGTATTTGCATAAACGCTGCTTATTTGTTGCGGGTTTTCCCCATTGGATCCAATTTTTTTGCAGCGGGTTCACATGGATCCTGCCGCAAAAAAAAACACAAACTTCTCATACGCAAAAAATCTCATACTTACCTAGAAGTCTGTGTTACTCCCTCCAGCACAGCCTCCTGGGATGACGTTTCATCCCATGTGACCGCCGCTGCAGCCAATCCCAGGCTGCAGCGGCGATCACATGGGATGAAACATCATCCCTGGAGGCCGGCCTGTATGACATCAGAGGGCTGGCCTCCTGGGATGACGCTTCATTCCATGTGACCGCCGCTGCAGCCAATCCCAGGCTGCAGCGGTTTCCTGGGATCAAACATCATCCCAGGAGGCCGGCCTGCTGGCGTTATGCTGCAATTTTCCCCAGCGGATATTGGGGCGAAAAACTGCACCACAGTTTGGTGCGGTTTTTCTCACGGAATTACCTGTGGCGCACAAGACGGACACGCTGCGTGCTTTTACGCAGCGTATCCATTCCATGTGAACTCAGCCTTAAGGCAGATATACTTTTCCTCCCCCAAACTATGGGAGGTCTAAATTTCCCTTCTATAACACAATATTATAGAGCTACAATACTAGATCAGCTTCGTTCTCCACGGTCAAACATTTCTTCTAAGCAGTGGGTGATCATTAAAAATCAACTTATGGGTAGATTTTTTATTTAATTAATTTAAATGTTTTAATCAAAAATTCCACCCCAAATCTTGCACTTTGCAATCAATCACCCAAGTCTGGGTGCAATTAAAAATGGTCTATGCAAATTCCACTTATACAACCAACCTGATGATTCTGGAAATAGCTATAGAGAAGGTTTTGCTTTTTTAAATGGACAGAATTAGTAATAACTACCATTGGTCAATTTTGACTAAACCAAGTTTTCACTTCATTTACATACAGTGAAGGAAATAAGTATTTGATCCCTTGCTGATTTTGTACGTTTGCCCACTGTCAAAGTCATGAACAGTCTAGAATTTTTAGGCTAGGTTAATTTTACCAGTGAGAGATAGATTATATGAAAAAAACAAAACAGAAAATCACATAGTCAAAATTATATATATTTATTTGCATTGTGCACAGAGAAATAAGTATTTGATCCCCTACCAACCATTAAGAGTTCAGCCTCCTCCAGACCAGTTACACGCTCCAAATCAACTTGGTGCCTGCATTATAGACAGCTCTTACATGGTCACCTGTATAACAGACTCCTGTCCACAGACTCAATGATCAGTCTGACTCTAACCTCTACAACATGGGCAAGACCAAAGAGCTTTCTAAGGATGTCACGGACAAGATCATAGACCTGCACAAGGCTGGAATGGGCTACAAAACCATAAGTAAGACGCTGGGTGAGAAGGAGACAACTGTTGGTGCAATAGTAAGAAAATGGAAGACATACAAAATGACTGTCAATCGACATCGATCTGGGGCTCCATGCAAAATCTCACCTCGTGGGGTATCCTTGATCCTGAGGAAGATGAGAGCTCAGCCGAAAACTACACGGGGGGAACTTGTTAATGATCTCAAGGTAGCTGGGACCACAGTCACCAAGAAAACCATTGGTAACACATTACCCCGTAATGGATTAAAATCCTGCAGTGCCTGCAAGGTCCCCCTGCTCAAGAAGGCACATATACAGGCCCGTCTGAAGTTTGCAAATGAACATCTGGATGATTCTGAGAGTGATTGCGAGAAGGTGCTGGGGTCAGATGAGACTAAAATTGAGCTCTTTGGCATTAACTCAACTCGCCGTGTTTGGAGGAAGAGAAATGCTGCCTATGACCCAAAGAACACCGTCTCCACTGTCAAGCATGGAGGTGGAAACATTATGTTTTGGGGGTGTTTCTCTGCTAAGGGCACAGGACTACTTCACCGCATCAATGGGAGAATGGATGGAGCCATGTACCGTCAAATCCTGAGTGACAACCTCCTTCCCTCCACCAGGACATTAAAAATGGCTTGTGGCTGGATCTTCCAGCACGACAATGACCCGAAACATACAGCCAAAGCAACAAAGGAGTGGCTCAAAAAGAAGCACATTAAGGTCATGGAGTGGCCTAGCCAGTCTCCAGACCTTAATCCCATCGAAAACTTATGGAGGGAGCTGAAGATCCGAGTTGCCAAGCGACAGCCTCGAAATCTTAATGATTTACAGATGATCTGCAAAGAGGAGTGGGCCAAAATTCCATCTAACATGTGTGCAAACCTCATCATCAACTACAAAAAACGTCTGACTGCTGTGCTTGCCAACAAGGGTTTTGCCACCAAGTATTAAGTCTTGTTTGCCAAAGGGATCAAATACTTATTTCTCTGTGCACAATGCAAATAAATATATATAATTTTGACAATGCGATTTTCTTTTTTTTTTTTTTTATATAATCTATCTCTCACTGGTAAAATTAACCTAGCCTAAAAATTCTAGACTCTTCATGTCTTTGACAGTGGGCAAACTTACAAAATCAGCAAGGGATCAAATACTTATTTCCTTCACTATATCTAGTAGAACAATATCAATTTCCAAAATGTGATTTCTATAAATTCTTGCAACTTAGACATTGACTACAACGTGTATCTCCTCCTTTATTGTTTGAGTCATTAGTGTCACGGCGATACCATAAATGTGTACTTTTATTTCTTTTTTACACTTTTACTAAATAAAACCACTTTTTATGGAAAACATTTTTATTAAGAATTTTTATTTCACATTTATTACTTATTTTTTTTAGTCCCACTATGGGACTTCACGGTGCGATCTTCAGATCACTGCTATAATGCTTTGGTATACTTTAATAAGAAACATGAGAAAAAGGAGTCATAAGCCAAAAGTACACAAAAAATATATATGATTTTATTATTACATCAAACAAACATAGTATAAAAACACAACGAGATATTAAAACTGAGAGTAAGCCAGCGGATCAATCATCCAAAACACCTCCACATAGGTATGCTAAAGATACTATCTAAGGAACGGTTCTGTTTAGCTGAGAGTAAATGGGGGAAGGGAAAACGCACCGCTGTCCCATACAGACAATGCTGAATAACTGCAACAGCATGTGCGTAGTCCTATCACCAAAAGACACATATAGGATAATCACAGTGAAATAGCGTCTGACTCAGCTTAATGCATGGTCTTGGATACCGGACAGGGAATAGACGTAACCTGAAATGACCCGATATAACAAAAAAACCAAAGTCCGCATAACAGACACCAGTACATAAAGAATAGCAGCTTACCCATGGAGGACTTAGAAGTAAGAGGATCCGCCTAGTGTTAAGAGGCACCCGACGCGCGTTTCGCGTATGTCGCTTCCTCAGGGGGTGAGGAAGCGACATACGCGAAACGCGCGTCGGGGTGCCTCTTAACACTAGGCGGATCCTCTTACTTCTAAGTCCTCCATGGGTAAGCTGCTATTCTTTATGTACTGGTGTCTGTTATGCGGACTTTGGTTTTTTTGTTATATCGGGTCATTTCAGGTTACGTCTATTCCCTGTCCGGTATCCAAGACCATGCATTAAGCTGAGTCAGACGCTATTTCACTGTGATTATCCTATATGTGTCTTTTGGTGATAGGACTACGCACATGCTGTTGCAGTTATTCAGCATTGTCTGTATGGGACAGCGGTGCGTTTTCCCTTCCCCCATTTACTCTCAGCTAAACAGAACCGTTCCTTAGATAGTATCTTTAGCATACCTATGTGGAGGTGTTTTGGATGATTGATCCGCTGGCTTACTCTCAGTTTTAATATCTCGTTGTGTTTTTATACTATGTTTGTTTGATGTAATAATAAAATCATATATATTTTTTGTGTACTTTTGGCTTATGACTCCTTTTTCTCATGTTTCTTATGCAATTTTGGAGTTTCGCTAGTTTCTAGTGATATTCTTGGAGGTGTCTCAACACCACTGTGTGGGTGACATCTAGCCTAATTAATATACCTGTGAGACATTTTTTGTTAATAATGCTTTGGTATACTTTGTATACCAAAGCATTATTGCCTGTCAGTGTAAAACTGACAGGCGATCTATTAGGACGTGCCTCTGGTGCGTCCTAATAGACATATGCCAAGGGCAGACCTGGGGTTTTTATCAGGCCCAGAGCTGCCATGACACCCCATCGGAGGCCCGCAATTGCATTTGCGGGCCGCCGATAGGTGAGATAGGGAGCTGCCTCCCTCTCTGAACAAGTTAAAAGCCGCGGTCGCTATTGACCGCAGCATTTAACGTGTTAGATGGCCGTGATCAAATTAATTATCGATTGCGTTCATTGGAGCAGGAGTCCAGCTGTCATCAGACAGCCAAGCCCCGGCTCCAGCCTGCACGGGACAGACTAGGTCGCCGTGAAAAGGCGACGGCCTAACCTAAGGCCTCTTAGTGACCGCCGTGAAAAGGCGTATTGGTATCAAACTCCTCTAAAATAGAATAAAGTCTTCCCACGTCTTTCCAAACTATGCTGGAGATTCAACTCCACCGATAGCAGCTACGTACACTTATGGTGGGAATGTCATCCCATTTTCACTCTGGAAATAGGTGGTTCAACTTATTTCAAAAATAGGTAACAGACATATTTGACCTCAACCAAAGGTAAATCTATTATCTATAAATCTCCAGCATTTTTCAATAAATGTCCGGACTGTTGAATTACATATTACAACCAGGATAAAAGTTGTGCAGCATTGGAAGGACGACTACACTCCCTCGTTCAATGATATACTAAGAAGAGTCAATGTCAGCTTTTGGTATGAGTTCATGAGCCCATACTGTACGTCTTTGCAATTAAATTTTATTTACATTCAAATGAAAAACATGGGTTGACACTTAATTTAACTTTATTTACTGACAACTTTCCTCCTGTTTTTCTGAATTTGGTCTTACATCACGTCAATGTTTTGTGCTCCTTTTTGCATTTTATGTATTTTTCTTATTTTATTTTCCTATTGTACAGTGTTGGTGAAAACGTGTACATTCTAAATTCACTATAAAAAATAATCTACTACTAACAGTGTCATAATATGGCAGCTGATTCCTATAGGACTGACAATCGTGGCTTTCTTCATAGTTTATATTTCTATCGCCTACTGGGCCTCTCATGACCCGTATGGACCACTGTGATCTGTAATGTCTGAAAATGTCAAAAAGTTTCTGAAATGGTATTATGTGAATAAACTGAACGGAGGATATCTGATATTTTTGTGTGTAACCACATTAGGTCTATGACTCTATGAAAGTTGGCTGTACAGGAAGTTTAGTTACCGTATATAAAAAAAAAATCTGCGTATTGGTTATTCTCTTTCTTCTCACGGCAGACTTAAGAAATGGACCATCTGCGACCAGCCAGTTTTCTGATGAGTCTGGTACTCTTATACCCAGGAATTGTATCCTCCGGTAAGTGTTCTCTATCACTATAGATAGAAATATAAGTTCAGTCTCTTAAAAAGTTGATCATACTTAACAACATTTAATATGCATACATAAAAGAATTTGTCCAGCTTTTGCGTTTTGATTCTGGATTGCGCATTGATCTTCAAGGTGCCACATTCGGTTGGATCACAGTAGGAAAAAAAAAAATTTTTCAATCCAGCGCTGAGTTCAAAAGGGAAAATCTCCCACTTTATTTGAAAATACTGCTTTAAAATTGCAACGAGCACAGAGGGGTAGATGCACTGAGCCTACGCGTTTCGAACGAATCACTCGCTCTTAATCATGACATGTCATACAGCCTTAGTGTCTCACCTTGCATTCGTACCAGGGTTCCTATGGGTTTAAACTTGAAAAAATAATTAATGTTCCATTATTAATATATGAATTTCTCTTCCCCCAATTTTGAATAACACTGGGTTTAAACTTTCACGAAGTTCCTGAATGCTAGACCTCAAAACATATGAGATTTTCCCTTTTAAACCCAGTGCTGGTCGCTGAGGCATTTTTTACTCTTCTGACTTCACTACATGAATTAAGGAAACAGTACTTCATCATACATCCCATGTTTATATATTAGTCCTTCTCAATGAATTAGAATATCATCAAAAAGTTCATTTATTTCAATAATTTAATTCAAAAAGTGAAACTCGTATATTCTATAGATTCATTACACACAGAGTGATCTATTTCCAGCATTTTTTCTTTTAATGTTGATGATTATGGGAACAGTTAATGAAAACCCCAAATTTAGTGTCTCAGAAAATGAGAATATTATAAAAGCCAAATTTCAAAAATGATTTTTAATAGCGAAATGTTGTACTACTGAAAAGCATGTACAGTATCTGCCCTCAATACTTGGTCGGGGCTCCAACTCTGCATGAATTACTGCATCAATGCGCCGTGGCATGGAGGCGATCAGCCTGTGGCACTGCTGAGGTGTTATCAATGCAGCGTGGCATGGAGACGATCAGCCTGTGGCACTAATGAGGTACGACCAGTCTAAAGTCACATCTGGATATAGTTGGCCTGTCTAGATTCACATCAGGATAAGGACAGTCCGTCTAGATTCACATCATGATAAGGACGGTCCGTCTGAAGTTACATCTGGATAATGACGACCTGGCTATAGTCACATCTGGATAAGGACGGTTCGTCTAGATTCACATCTGGATAATGACGGTCCGTCTGAAGTCATTTCTGGATAATGACGACCTGGCTATAGTCACATCTGGATAAGGACAGCTCGTCTAGATTCACATCTGGATAATGACGGTCCGTCTGAAGTCACATCTGGATAATGACGACCTGGCTATAGTCACATCTGGATAAGGACAGTCCGTCTATAGTCACATCTGGATAATGACGGTCCATCTGAAGTCACATCTGGATTATGACGACCTGGCTATAGTCACATCTGGATAAGGACGGCCCCGTTTTTTTAACTCACCAAGATTCTTCTCTTACTTTCAGGTGCGGTGACTGTGAGAAGAGGTCGGTCTGCTGTTCTGCAGTGTGGGGTTGATCCTGGAGACACATTACTAATAGTTACATGGAAGATTAATCTACGTCATTCATCCTGTATAATATCATATAAAATAGAAGACAATACAAAGACATCACACAGCAACTGCACTACAAGGATGAGAAGTGACAATTTATCCCTGGAGATCAGTAACACTGAAATATCTGATGAAGGGAAATATAATTGTGAGGTTGTAAATGATAAAGGCACATTTATCAGAGACACGTCACTACAAGTATTAGGTGAGTAGGAACTTGTGCTATTACTTTTACTATTAGGCGGCTTCTCGTGTCCCTGTATAGGATGATTTCTGTAAATGTCTATGTAAAATATATCCGTATGCTGTTTGTACAATATATTATAATACAAGTCTATCGACATTTCCCATTTTCCTATCTGTAAATAATATTTGTATAATCAGCAAGTTCTAAGCCGCTCATCTCCTTCCCAGCAGAAATAATCTGTTATATATCCTTTATGTCAGGCTTCAACTTCCACCACTATTGTCTACATCACAGGATATGGAAATGACATGGGTTATTCACTAGTAGACAAATAGATCGTGACGGAGGAGAACAATTTCTATGGCTGTGAATGACGCTTAGTGGGCATTGTTGCTGACACTAGAGGGGCATTGTGGCCGGCACTACTGACACATTGTGGCTTGCACTGAAGGGGCATTTTGACTGGTACATGGGTCTAGAATTTAGACCAAAAAGTTCAATCTTGGTTTTATCAGACCACAGAATCTTGTTTCTCACAGTCTGAGAGTCGTTTAGGTGCTTTTTTACAAACTCCAGGCGTCTTTCATGTGTCTTTTACTGGGGAGAGGTTTCTTTCTGGCCACTCTGCCCTAAAGCCCAGATTGGTGGAATGCTGCAGTGAAGGTCGACCTTCTGGAAGTTTCTCCCATCTGCACACAGGATCTTTGGAGCTCAGCCACAGTGACCATTGGGTTCTTGGTCACCTCTCTTACCATTGGCCTTCTCCCCAGATAACTTGGTTTGGTGGGGCAGCCAGCACTAGGAAGTGTCCTGGTTGTTCCAAACTTCTTCCATTTCCACTGTGCTCTTGGGAACTTTCAGTGCAGCAGATTGTTTTTTTACCCTTCTCCAGATCTGTACCTCCACACAATCCTGTCTCTGAGCTCTACAGGCAGATCTTTCCTCCTCATGTCTTGGTTTTTGCTCTGATATGCATTGTCAGCTGTGAGATGTGAGACCTTAGGGTATGTTCACACGGCTTAGCAAAATACGTCTGAAAATATGGAGCTTTTTCAGGCGAAAACAGCTCCTGATTTTCAGAAGTTTTTGTAAATACTCACGTTTTTCGCGGCGTATTTTACGGACGTTATTGGAGCTGTTTTTCAATGGAGTCAATGAAAAACTGCTCCAAAAACGTCCAAAGAAGTGACATGCACTTCTTTTTCACGGGCATATTTTCACACGCCATCTTTTGACAGCGACGCGTAAAATTACACCTCGTGGGAACAGAACATCGTAAAACCATTGCAAGCAATGGGCAGATGTTTGTAGGCGTAATGGAGCCGTCTTTTCAGGCATAATTAGAGGTGTAAAACGCCCAAATTACGTCTCAAAACAATGCGTGTGAACATACCCTTATGTAGACAGGGGTGTGTCTTTCCAAATCATGTCCAATCAAATTAATTTCCAATCAAGTTGTAGAAACATTTCAAAGATGATCTAGAGAAATGGGGGGGGGGGGCAGAGCTAAATTGCAAGTGTCATAGTAAAGGGTCTGAATACTTATGTCCATGTGAAATTTGAGTTAATAATTTTTAATGAATTGACAAACATTTCTAAAATTCAGTTTTTACTTTGTCATTATGGTGTATTGAGTGCAGACTGGTGGGAAAAAACGTGATTTTTTTTTATTTTAGCACAAGGCCTCAACATAACATAATGTGAAAAAAATGAAAGGGTCTGAAGACTTTTAATATTCACTGTATGGGGCATGTGATAGCCTCCATTCACCTTCCTACAATGTTTGTGGCCAGGGTCATGTGTTATGTGTCTCGTCCCTTCTCGTATGTTAGTCTTGTCCCTGTTCTAACCTGCTCTAATAGATCTGTCTGAGCTAAAAGACAATAACCACTGATGTTCCCTCTAAGCCTTGGTAACTCGTGAGCTGGGCAGTTATGGACCGGGGCACTATTCCCTCTAAGCCAAGTGATTAAAAACAGCATCATATAAATATTGCTTTTGAAGTCATACCTGATTTCCTATGGTTAATCTCCTCTCCAGACTTCAACGTTATATCCGTAATAGGATGTTGAACATTGATCATTCAGCTTTCCCTTCCTTCCCTGCAGTGATCAGTGTGATTGGTGCAACTTTCCAAATACTTTTTATTAAAAATTATTTTTGCTTTTTGAGATACATCTGCTTTGTATCCTGTATACAGAGCAGCTGTATTGTGCGCTAAGACCTGAATCCATCAGGCCCGTGAGACTGATGGGTTCAGTAAAAGCGGGTCCAGCTTGTCTCTGACAGGCAGGATCGAGCTGTTACCGATCACATCAAAGTTCATAAGTAAGATGTGATCGATTACAGGTGGATACGGAATGTTAGGGACACGCCACATCCGTTTTCACTGAACCCGTCAGATGGATTCAGGTCTTAGCGCACAATACAGCTGCTCTGTATATAGGATACAAAGCACTTGTTTCTCAAAAAGTAAAACTAATTTTTAATAAAAAGTATTTGGAAACTCACCTTACCCGTTGTTCCCACGATGAGCTGATGGGTCCAGTCACTGTTTTCATTCTGGAACCCGGTGCAGTGATGTAATCACGTCACGCTGACATGATTACATCACCAGCGTCGGGACGCTAGCGTTGCGAAGCACCCAGCGGCCGAGTAGGCCACTACAAGAGTGGTGGGCCCCGGCACTTGCCCAGGTTCGCTGGTCCGTGGAACTGATGGGTTCAGCAATAGCGGGTCTGGCGTGTCTCTGACACGCAAAATCGAGCTGTTACCAATCACATCAAAGTCCATAACTTAGATGTGATCGATTACAGGTGGATCAGGCATGTCAGGGACACGCCGGACCCGCTTTCACTGAACCTGTCAGATGGATTCAAGTGCCGGGTCCCACCACTCTTGTAGGGGGCCTACTCGGCCGCTGGGTGCTTCACAACACTAGCGTCCCGGCGCAGGTGACGTAATTACATCAGCGTGACGTGATTACATCACTGCACCAGGTACCAGAATGAAAACAGTGACTGGACCCATCAGCTCGTCGCTGGGTGCTGGTGCCGGCCCTGCCCAAGAGCATGTCATTTATACTAGGCTAGGCCATGTGAATGAAAAGTCCGGTTTCAGAGTATTCACAACAGATGCCGGGAGGGTAAGATTGAAGGCTTGAAAATTACTAGGGTTCAGATGGAGATGGTAGCAAAGCAGGACAGACACTTCAGGAGATTGGGAAGGGTAACAACTGGGGAGGTGATTGATAAGAAGGATATTGTCTGCGAGCATTTAGAGTTTATGGTAGATGGCAGCTATTTCCACCCCCTTGATATCAGTGTTGCCCCTCAGGTTGAAGTAGTTCAAGGGCCAATATAAATAAGAGGGGGAGAGAGGACATCCCTGGTGAGTACCGCAGGTAATAGGGAAAGGAATGGATTTAAAGCTCCTGTATTTAACGGATGCCGGGGGTGAGCTGTATAGCGTTATGACCCAGGCAAGGAACCTAGGGGGGGAGCCCCAGTAGTCTAGAACCGCCGACAGGAAAGTCCAGGACAGGGAGTCAAATGCTATTTGCATATCTAGAGGAAGGTGCATGGCAGGAATCTGTCATTGCTTATATTGGTAGATCAAGTGCGACAAGCGCCTTAAATTATCGACTGCCTGGTGGCTAGAAGTTAATTCCTGCAGCGCCACCACAGAGAAAATGAAGAATTACACATAATCCATTAATATTAATGAGTTGTCTGTGTAATGAAGAACAGGTCCTCCAGAGCGAGAGTCAGTCTTTTAAACAGCTCTTCACTCTGGCCGAGAGATTATGATCCTGAACAGAGGACCCCTCTCTATTAACTCACATTTCCCTAATTGGCTACGTCCACACATAGCAAAAAAAACTCAGTCGAAAAAAATCTGCATGTTAGACATGGGAATATTGCTGTGGAATTTCTAGTGCATTTCACTGCTGTGAAAATCTGCAAAATAGAAAAAGAGAGGCTGCGGATATAAAACCTGTACTGCAGGTCAATTTCCGTGCAAACATTTTCTGCAGAAATTGCATAACAATTGTTAAAATCTTTTCCACCCACAATTCTGCACTGTATCCGCTACATGTGAACATAACTATAGGGTATATGAAAATGGATTTTCTTAACTAGTGATCCCCTGATCAATAAGGGGGAGCCCAGGAGGGTCTGCACTGGAGCAGACTCTCCTAGAGTAGGGGAATCTCTTCAGCTGCACAGCCACGCTCCCATGAAGCCTAAAGGGGACAATGATCAGTGCCGGAGATGTGATTAAGGCTTCATTCACATCTGTGTCGGGACTCTGTTCATGGGTTTCATCGAACCTTTCCGTCAGGGGAACCCTTGAACGGAATCCAAACTGAAACAAATGGAAACCATAGGTTTCCATTTGCATCACCATTGATTTCAATGGTGACGGATATGATGCCAATGGTTTCCGTTTGTCACCGCTGTGTATGGGTTCCGTCGTTTTGACGGAATGGATAGCGCAGTCGACTACAGTATTGATTCCGTCAAAACAACAGAACCCTTACACAACAGTGACAAACGGAAACCATTTGCACTGTATCCGTCACCATTGAAATCAATGGTGCAGGGCATAACTATGAAAGACTGGGCCCCATAGCAAACTTTTGACTGGGCCTCCCCCCCAGGTGCCACAAACAGCCCCCCTTATAGATTGTGCCCCCTGTAGATTGTGCCATACAGCCTCCCCCTGTAGACGGTGTTATACCCCAATTGTAGATAGTGGCATACTTCCCCCCTTTAGATATCACCATAAAGCCCCCCTGTATATAGTGCCACACAGCCCCATCCCTTGTATATAGAGCCACACAGCCCCCCTTAGTAGATAGTGCCACACAGCCCCGGTAGATAGCACCAGACAGCCCCCTGTAGATTGCGCCACACACAGCCCCCTGTAGACTGCGCCACACAGACCTTCACTCTTGTAAATAGTGCCATACAGCCCCTCTAGTAGATAGTGACACTCAGCTCCCCTTTGTATATAGTGCCACCCTGCTCCCCCCTTGTATATAGCGCCACCCTGCTTCCCCTTGTATATAGTGCCACCCTGCTCCCCCTTGTATATAGTGCCACCCTGCTCCCCCCTTTTATATAGTGCCATAAAGCCCTCCACTTGTATGTAATGCCACCCTGCTCCCCGCCTTGTATATAGTGCCACCCTGCTCCCCCCTTGTATATAGTGCCACCCTGCTCCCCCTTGTATATAGTGCCACACAGCCCCCCTTGTATATAGTGCCACCATGCTCCCCCTTGTATATAGTGGCACCCTGCTCCCCCCTTGTATATAGTGCCACCCTGCTTTCCCCCCTTGTATATAGTGCTACCATGCTCCCCCCTTGTATATAGTGCCACCCTGCTCCCCCTTGTATATAGTGCCACTCTGCCCTTCCTTGTGTATATAGTGCCACCCTGCTCCCCCCCTTGTATATAGTGCCACAAACCCCCCCAAAAAAATTGTGCTTACCTTGCCTCGTTCCTGCGACGGACGGAGCGCTGCACATCCTCCGGGCGGGACGCATGAGCAGACCAACGTGATGCAGTGATGTCATCACGCCTGCCTGCGCAGGGAGTCTTCCCAGCGCCTTATACGGTGATGGCCTGACATGGCCTGCAGCCTATAGTGTTCATTTGTATCTGCATCCTGAGGGCGCAGATGCAAGTGAATGGGGCTGTCGCTATACTGGGGCCCCCTCAGGTGCTAGCGACGCCACCGGGCATGGAGGGGGCCAGTACCACTCGGCCCTTTAATGTTAGGGGCCAGGCGGCGCGGGCCCTGTAGTGGTGTCGCTACCACTGTAGCAGCTATAATGGCTGCTAGCGGCACCACCGGGCATAAGGGAGGCCGTGTCGGCAGGCGGCACGGGCAACATCATGCCACAGGCCCCGTACAGCGATAGTTACGCCACTGCAATGGTGATGAAAATGAAAACCTATGGTTTCAGTTTGTTTCAGTTTGGATTCCGTTCATGGGTTCCCCTGACGGAAAGATCCAATGGAACCCATGAACGAACGCCCGACGCAGATGTGAACGAAGCCTAAGAAAGGCCTGGTGTGAATGTTACTAATGAGAATGACCTACAGATTATTTTAGTTTTTGTAGCCCACACAGTTATGAATTGACTCAAAATGGATTTCCCCAGCTGATTAAATGACTTATTTCTTGTGTATATTTAATTCTTCACTGCTCATTAGTAATACATAGTCTTAGTCAATAATAGCCTAATACATTTTTTTCTTCATTCATTTTCAGCTCAGCCGTCCACTTTTCGAAAATTAAACAGTGACGGATCTCCAGAGTGTGGAGCGATTGGTGGGAATCCACCTGCAGAAATCTCCTGGATCCCACATTCAGATGATATAAACACCACAATACTGGAAGAGCCGGACCAGACGTGGACAGTGATCAGCACATTCAGTAGAAAGAGAATTAATGGGAATTCAGTGATTTGTCTTATTTCCCATCCTACGTTTGTAAATCAATGGAAAGACGTTATTACATACAGTGGTAAATACTGTATATACTCTGCATGTCTGTCTTAGGCCCCATGCACACGACCGTATTTTTGTCCACCCGTAAATACTAGCGTAAATACGGGTCCTTAGTCACACGTATTCGACCCGTATTTACAGGCATGTTTTTGGCTGCAAAATTGCACTGCACTAATCGGCAGCCCCTCTCTCTATCAGTGCAGGATAGAGAGAAGGGACAGCCCTTTCCGTAATAAAAGTAAAAGAAATTCATACTTACCCGGACGTTGTCTTGGTGACGCGTCCCTCTCTTGACATCCAGTCCGACCTCCCTGGATGACGCTGCAGTCCATTTGACCGCTGCAGCCAGTGATTGGCCTGTGATTGGCTGCAGCGGTCACATGGGCTGTAACGTCATCCCAGGAGGCCGGACTGGAGGAAGAAGCAGGGAGTTCTGGGTAAGTATGGACGTCTTTTTTTTTTTTTACAGCTTTATCTGTATTGTGATCGGTAGCCACTGTCCAGGGTGCTGAAACAGTTACTGCCGATCGTTTAACTCTTTCAGCACCCTGGACAGTGACTATTTACTGACGTCGCCTAGCAACGCTCCCGTAATTACGGGTGCACACATGTAGTCACCCGTAATTACGGGAGCCCTATAGACTTCTATGGGTTGCCCGTGCCGTAATTACGGCCTGAAATAGGACATGTTCTATCTTTTTCAACGGCACGGAGGTACCCGTGGCCAAGAGAAGTCTATGGGCCCGTAATTACGGGAGTTTTTACGGTCGTGTGCATGGGGCCTTAAAGTGTACCTCCACATAATAACATTTTAGACTATAAATATATAGGAAAAAATGACAGAGAAGATGTGTGTGGGGGGGGGGGGCAGGGTAGGTATATGGTTAGTGATTCAGTACTTTATCCCTAAAAATTGAGTGATAAAATACTGTGGTCCACCAACACCAAGTGCTGCAAACACTGTACGAGGACGCTCACAACCAGAACCAGAGAATTGTGGGACAATGATGATTGTCCCTGTGGTTACTTGGAGAGGAGAACATTGTATTTGTAAGTACTTGAGTTCATGTGGTTTAGGAATTGGCCCACTACCACTTATAGGGGGAAATTGTTAATATAGCTCTTCATATCAGACACCCGCCTCCTGTCTAACCGCAATGTTTATTCTTGAACAGGTAACTTTTCTTCTGTTTTCTTCCAGACTATAATCTTAGAATTGATAACATCTTAAGGATGATCGTCACGGCAATCTTCACTGTCGGACTCATTGTCGGACTTGTTCTGTACCTGAAAATCAAGTGCCAGGTTCTTATATTCTTATTGTTCTTCGCACACCATGTTGAGGGGATACATTAATCCTTTGCCGCCACCTCAGCCAGTTTTCGTTTTTTCATTTACATTTTTCTCTCCCCGCCTTCAAAAATCCATAAATTTTCTGTTTTTAATTCCTCCATATATTTTTGGTTTTGTTTTCAATACAATTACAGCGTTACCAAATTTACATATTTTTTTAAATGTTTTCTGCTTTTGCAAAATAAAAACAATTTGTGAAAAAATATAGTTTTGTGTTGCTATGATCTGAAACCCACAACTTTTACAATTTTCATTGCAAGCGCTGTGAGGACTTGTTTGTTGTGGTGCGAGCTATTTTTTTCATTGGTACCAATTTTGGGTACATAAGACTTTCTAATAGCTTATTATTCCATTTCTTTGGGAAAGAGAATTGTCAAGAAAACACAAATTCTGGCATTGGGAATTTTGTTTTTCCTATTTCGTTCCTCCTGCGGGTTAAATAACGTTATATTTTAATAGTTCTGACTTTTACAGAAGCGGCGATACCATTTATGTTTATTTTTTTATTGTTTACATTTTTATGTGAAAATTGGGAAAAGGGGTTTATTATTAAAAACAGTTTTGAAGCATTTTTTACATATTTTTTTTTTTTTAGTCCCACTAGGGGACTTGAACATGCAATCTTTTGATCCCTGGTACAATACACTCCAATACTTATGTATTGCATTGTCTTGCACTTTTAGATTCCTACTATTAATTAAGATAGTAGGCCTGCCATGACAATAATTGGTACTTCGTGATCGTACTGCAGGAGGGGCAGTGGAGTGTCAGAGGGGGTTCCACCTTCGTCTAACGGCTTCGATGCCGCAGTCGCTATTGACCGTGGCATCTAAACGGCTAAACAACCAGAACCAGAGTTCTCTCCGATCCCAGACACGAGTGCAAGGTGTCAGCTGTAATATAAAACTTAAACCCGCGGCGTAGGTTAAGCACGTTCCATACTCCCCCACCACCAACTATGACGTACATTTAAGTCAAATGTCGTTAGGTGGTTAAATATTTAATTCTGACCCAAATCCTAAAATAATAAATTTATAAATATACTTACCTTTAGAATTCTTCACTGTTTCCTCACTGCCGCTCTTCGGGTCCCCCGTCTCATGTCAATTTACATGTCTGGATGATAACATGTCGTACATACGGTCAACACATGACATGAGCGAGCTATTAGTCACCGCCCACTGTAGTAATGACACCATGCTAGACACTGCAGTAACCCGGTACTGATCGGCCCATTCATCGTACAGTCAGCACTCAGTAGTGGTGCTGTAACAGTTCTCACCGGTTTGTTTGTGGATCCTCTGTGTCGTCTGGGAGATGGTGCTTGGAACCCAGGACAACGCTTGGCACAACGGGTTAGAGGCGATCGGGTGGTAAGGCAGAAGTCAGGACAGGCAGCAGACGTCGTAACGGGTATGGATAGCAATAGGTCAAGGCAGGCGGCAGGCGTCGTAACGGGTATGGATAGCAATAGGTCGAGGCAGGCGACGTAACAGGTATGGATAGCAATAGGTCAAGGCAGGCGGCAGGCAAGGATAGTCAAGTTCAGGCAGAGGTCAACAACGGGAAATCCAGACAAAGGCAGAAGGGAAGGAAACATAGAGCCAGGGTACATGGAAACTCACGGCGAACTTGGTTGAACAAGCATGGATTAGAGGGAGGAGGATCCTTAAATAGGAAGTCTTTTGAATTAAGGCGCGCGCTGTCCCTTTAAGAAAGGACGAGTCAGCGCGCACGCCCTCTAGTGACTGCAGCCGCACATCGAGGATGACGGCCGCGGAGGGATGCACTTACCTGATGCCACCCAGGGCCAGCAGTGCGTCCGGATCTGGTAAGTGGAGCTCGGGATCAGCATGAGGTAATGGAGGATGCAGGAACCGGAGCAGAGGCCGTGGGAAAGACAGGGAACGGCGCGGCAGCCATTACAATATCCCCCCCCCCTTTACGCCCCTCTTTTTTTGCTTGCTTGGGAACCCCTTCGTTTAAAGTCCTTGATGAGAGCTGGGGCGTTGACATTCTCCACGGGCTCCCATGATCTCTCCTCAGGACCATAATCTTTCCAGTCCACTAGGTATCATAATCTCCCCTGTGTACGTTTGAAATCCAGGATCTCTTTAATCTCAAATTTGGCATCAGCCGCAAGAGCAGGATGGACAGGAATTTTCTTTGTAAATCGGTTGAGTATAGTGGGTTTCAGCAGAGAAATGTTCAAGGAATTAGAGATTTTCAGAGACTGAGGAAGGTGAAGTCTGAAAGTTACTGGATTGATTTGTTTTGTTATCTCATAAGGGCTCAGAAACCGAGGAGCTAGCTTGTAACAAGGGGTCTTCAGAAGTATGTATCGGGTGGACAGCCAAACTTTATCCCCAGGAAGGAGCTGCGGCGGTATCCTGCATCTTTTATCCGCGTCTCTCTTAAACCTGGCTACGGCTTTGTGGATGGAGTCCTTGACCTTCTACCATATCCGTACAAAGTCACGGTGGACCTTGTTAGCAGCTGGAACCTCAGAAGGCACAGAGACTGGTAGGGGAATTCCTGGGTGCTGGCCATACACCAAGAAGAACAAGAAGAAACGAGAAGAGCGGGTAGATTCCCCCGTATTGTTGATGTAGGCAAATTCGGCCCATGGAAGTAGACTTGCCCAGTCTTCTTGTCGTGGAGACACGAAATTCCTGAGGAAACGTTCAAGTATTTGGTTTATCCGCTCTACTTAACCATTGGATTGAGGATGGTAAGCGGAAGAGAAGTCTAGTTTGACCTCCAGCAGTTTGCACAAGGCTCTCCAGAACTTGGTTGTGAACTGTACTCCTCTGTCAGAAACAATATGCTTAGGAAGACCATGAAGGCGAAAGATGTGCTTGATAAACAGCGCTGCCAGTCGGGAAGATGACGGAAAGCCTGATAGGGGTACAAAATGCGCCATATTGGAAAAGCGATCCACTGCAACCCAGATCACGGTACACCAAGCAGAACTAGGCAGTTCGGTGATGAAGTCCATGGCAATGTGCGACCAGGGAGAGTCAGGCATGGGTAGAGGATGCAAAAGGCCAGCAGGTCTTAAATGGGAGACTTTATTCTGAGAGCAGGTGGAGCAGGCTGAAACAAAGTCTTTAGTGTCTTGGGACATGGAAGGCCACCAGTACTGATGGCCAATCAAATTGAGAGTCTTTTTGATGCCAGGGTGCCCAGAAACCCTGGAGGCATGGCCCCCAACGAAGAACACAATCCCTTTGTTTAGGGGGTACGTAGGTCTTTCCTCGGGGAATGTGTACCACTTCAGCTGGAGCAGAGATCATAATATGTTTAGGATCTATAATAAACTGCTGGGCTTTTGGTCTGTGGGGTCAAAACAGCGAGATAAAGCGTCAGCCTTGATATTCTTTCCAGCAGGTCTGTAGTGAAGCTGAAAATCAAATCTGGAGAAGAATAATGTCCACCGTGTTTGGCGAGAATTTAGGCGTTGAGCAGTCTGCAAGTATAGGAGGTTCTTATGATCTGTGTAGATGATGATAGGATGCCGTGCACCCACAAGCAAATGTCTCCATTCCTTCAGGGCCAATTTAATAGCCAAAAGTTTTTTATGTCCAATACCATAATTTTTTTCAGCGGATGTGAATGATTTGGAGAAAAAAACACAGGCCACCAGTCTCCATCTACAAGTCTTTTATGAAAGAATAGCCCCGACTCCCACAGATGAAGCATCGACCACCAGAACAAAGGGTTTGGTGGAATCCGGTCTATGAAGGACTGAAGCAGAAAAGAAGGCAATTTTAAGAGCTTGGAATGCGGCTTCAGCCTCCGTGGTCCAGTCTTTGGCATTAACCCCCTTTTTGGTTAGTGCAGAAATAGGAGCTGTTATAGAGGAAAAGTGAGGAATAAACTGGCAGTAATAATTTGCGAATCCCAGCAGGCTTTGGACAGCTTTGAGTCCTTGCGGATGAGGCCAGTTGAGAATTGAAGATAGCTTGGCTGGATCCATTTGAAGTCCCTGGTCGGAAATGACATACCCCAGGAAAGGCAGGCTGGTTTTCTCGAAGAGGCATTTCTCTAGTTTGGCAAACAGAGAGTTCCCTAGCAGACACTGTAACACTTGGCGCACATTCACATGATGAGTTTGAATATTGGGAGAAACAATTAAAATGTCATCTAGGTATACCACCACACAGCTGTACTACAGATCCCGAAAAATGTCATTAACAAAAGCCTGAAAAACTGCAGGAGCATTACAAAGTCCAAAGGGCATGGCAAGGTATTCAAAATGCCCATCACGAGTGTTGAATGTTTTCCATTCGTCTCCCTCGAAGATACGGATGAGGTTATAAGCTCCACGAAGGTCTAGTTTGGTGAAAATTCTTGCCCCCTGTAGGCGGTCAAAAAGTTCAGAGATCAATGGTAATGGGTACTTGTTCTTTAGCGTGATATTATTCAATCCACGGTAATCAATACAAGGACGCAGGGAGCCGTCTTTTTTCCCCACAAAGAAAAACCCTGCGCCAGCAGGAGAGGAGGACAAAGGGTAGACTCTACCTCTGGGAAGCATGGCGTTGGGGACCAGGTCTATGGCACAGTCGTATGGCCTGTGAGGAGGCAGCGATTCAGCTTTCTGAGCAGCTTTTGTATGGAGTAGGAAGTCCTGCTAAGTTAGGTTCTGTAGACTGAGGCATGGGTGGGCGAATAGATTGAAGACAATGTTGGTGACAGAAGTCACTCCAGCGGGTAATTTGACCTCCAGTCCAGTCAATAACAGGAGAGTGCTTCTGCAACCACGGTAGACCCAGTAGCAAAGGGATCAGAGATCTTTTTAAAACATAGAAGGAGATACGTTCCTGGTGCAGCATCCCTGTTAACAAGAGAATGGGCTCGGTGACGAGATAGATAGTCTCCTGTAGAAGCCTCCCATCTACAGAAGCAATGGACAAAGGTTTGGTTAATTTTTGCACTGGGATTTGGTAGCGATTTACCAAGGACTGGCACAGAAAATTCCCAGCGGATCCGGAATCTAGGAAGGCTTGGACGCAGAAAGTGGTTCCTGCAAAGGACAGTTTTGCTGGTATGGTCATCTTTTGAGAGGACGGTACTCCACCTAGGGTAGCCTCTCCTACTTGCCCTAGGTGTTGGAGTTTTCTGGCCTCACTGGACAGTCTTTGAGGAAGTACGTTTTTCCACCACAATATAAACATAAGTTCAACTTACGTCAATTCTGGAGCTCCTCAGGCGTGAGTCTTGTTCTCTCCACCTGCATGGGTTCGTCCGACCGAGCGGAAGATGAGGCAAGAAGAGGCCTTTGGAAGGTTGGTGCCAACCGTGATGTCCGATTGCCTCGAGCAGATTCTTGTTGTCTCTCACGGAAACGTATATCAATCCGATTAGCAAGAGTAATCAAGTCATCCAAGGACGGTGGAAGGTCTCGGCCAGCAAGTTCATCCTTTATTCGGCCTGCCAGACCCACCCAGAAGGTAGATACCAAAGCATCATTATTCCACTGGAGTTCTGTAGTCAGGGTGCGAAATTGAATGGCGTATTGGCCTACAGTGGAGGTTGTTTGCCGGAGCTTGAGAAGAGAGGAAGCCGCAGAAGAGGCTCAACCTGGTTCTTCAAACACCCTTTTAAAAGTAGAGAGAAAGTTCTGAATATTATACATGATGGGGTCGGACAGGATGTAGGCCACCTTAGCCTGGTCTGAGGAAAAATGATGCGCCATGACTTCGAAATGGATGGTGCATTGATTAACAAATCCCCTGCAGGTCTTGGGGTCTCCCTCATAGCGGGCAGGCATAGGTAAATGTAGTCCTGGACTGTAGACAGGAGCTTGCTGTGGTGGTGGTATCGGAGGCGCCGGAGGCGCTAGTTTGTTCAAATGGGTGGACACATTTTGCAGCAGCTGAAAAAGCTGATCTTGGCGGACTCGTTGTCTAGAAAGCTCCTGAGCCATATCAACTGTGTCAGGCAGGGCTGTGTCAAGGGGATCCATGGATTGTTCAAACTGTAATGGTTCTCACTGGTTTGTTTGTGAATCCTCTGTGTCGTCTGGGAGATGTTTCTTGGAACCCAGGACAATGCTTGGCACAGTGGGTTAGAGGCGGTCAGGTGGTAAGGCAGAAGTCAGGACAGGCAGCAGACGTCGTAACGGGTATGGATAGCAATAGGTCAAGGCAGGCGGCAGGCAAGGATAGTCAAGATCAGGCAGAGGTCAACAACGGGAAATCCAGACAAAGGCAGAAGGGAAGGAAACAGAACCAGAGTACAGGGAAACTCACTGGGAACTTGGTTGAATAAGCATGGATTAGAGGGAGGAGGATCCTTAAATAGGAAGTATTTTCAATTAAGGCGCGCTGGCCCTTTAAGAAAGGACGAGTCAGCGCGCGCGCCCTCTGGTGACTGCAGCCGCACATCGAGGATGACGGCCTCGGAAGGAGGTAAAGGATGCACTTACCTGACGCCGCCCAGGGCCAGCAGAGCGTCCGGATCTGGTAAGTGGAGCTCGGGATGAGCATGAGTTAATGGAGGACGCAGGAACCGGAGCAGAGGCCGTGGGAAAGATGGGGAATGGTGCGGCAGCCGTTACAGGTGCACCTCCACCTTCAGTGGAAAACGATTATACTGCAGGAGTGTGTAGGAGTGTGCACCATAATCATTTTTCTGAATCCCTTGTATTACTGATTTGGTTTCCATCAGCAGCACGGACTGTGTAGTATCTCCTCACAGAAGTTTAAAAGTGACTGCGGGCTACACATCCGGGAGAGCGGGTGACCTGGTTGCCTAGGCAACCGTACAATATCATATACCTCTCCGGCAAAGCTCTTTTATTACCATACAGGTGTGGTTCATCTATAGGTATACATACATATTTATTCTATCTTTATAGACTAGTGTATGTAGACACCCCTCCTGCAGTTGGAATTCTCCTGGCACATACATAACCTTAAGCCCCTTGTAGCAAGTGCAGACTCCATAACAAGACTCCTCACTTACTGTAATGACGGGGGTGGGGAGACAGACAAGTGAGCCCTAATCTACCCGCCACTCAGTCCCTGCCTACCTGCAACGACCCGCCCTAGGCAATGGGGTACAACTGGGCGACGATCCCTACGCTCAATAAGTGCACGACAGACAAACAGACAAGGGTACACAGAGCTAGGGAGAGAAAGGGGCAGTTTCCCACGGCAACATCGTGAGCAACAAGAGAAGTGAACAAGCCGAGTCAAACCAGGAGAGTACGAGGTGCCAAACGCAGAGCAGGAGAGTAGTGAACAAGCCGAGTCAAACCAGGAGTGTACGAGGTACCAAACGCAGAGCAGGAGAGTAGTCAGCAAGCCGGGGTGAATATGAAGCAAGGACAATAGTACAAGAAGCTGCAGCAGGGCCAGGAAACCAAACGAGAATAATCACAAGCAAAGGAGGAACAGGAAAGGCAGGTATAAATAGACAGAGGGCGGGAGCTAGCTCCGTCTGGCCAGGCTGTGATAGGTTCTTCCACTCCTAAGCCTGCCACCCTGAGTGGTGGAAGATGGAGTCAGTCTCACAGACATAGAAGCAGGTGCAGACTGATTATCTATGGGCGTTAACCCCGAAGCTGTGCCTGGCAGATCCTTTACAGTACCCCCCCTTTTATGAGGGGCCACCGGACCCTTTCTAAGTGGACCTGGTTTACTGGGGAAACGAAGGTGAAACCTCCTGACCAATATCCCAGCGTGAACATCCCGAGCGGGTACCCAAGTCCTCTCCTCAGGCCCGTATCCTCTCTAATGGACCAGGTACTGGAGAGAGCCTTGGACCATCCTGCTGTCCACAATCTTGGCCACCTTGAATTCTGCCCCCTCAGGGGTGAGAACAGGGACCGGAGGTTTCCTTGAGGGAGCCAAGAACGGGGAGCAGCGTTTAAGGAGGGAGGCATGGAACACGTCGTGTACTCGAAAAGATGGGGGCAACTCCAGTCGGAAGGAGACAGGATTGAGGACTTGATGACCTTGTACGGCCCTATAAACCGGGGAGCAAACTTCTTGGACGGGACCTTAAGGCGCAGATTTTTAGACGATAGCCACCCCAGATCCCCGACCATAAACAAGGGGTTAGCAGAACGTTTTCTATCTGCCTGAGTTTTTGTATGCTCTGGGACGCCTCTAGGTTCTTCTGAACCTGAGCCCAGACTGTGCACAGTTCTTGATGAACGACCTCTACCTCGGGATTGTTGGAACTACCAGGTGAAACGGAAGAGAACCGTGGATTAAACCCAAAATTACAGAAAAAGGGGGAGACCCCTGACGAGTTACTGACCCGGTTGTTCAGGGAAAATTCGGCGAGGGGAATGAATGAGACCCAATCATATTGACAGTCAGAGATAAAACACCTTAAATATTGTTCTAGAGACTGATTAGACCTCTCAGTTTGGCCATTAGTTTCAGGATGGAAGGCAGAGGAGAAGGACAGATCAATCTCCAACTTTTTACAGAAGGCTCTCCAAAACAATGAAACAAATTGTACCCCTCTGTCAGAAACAATATTGACAGGGACCCCATGGAGACGCAGGATGTGTTTGACAAACAAGGTAGCTAACGTCTTAGCATTGGGTCGTTTCTTGAGGGGCACAAAATGGCACATCTTACTGAAGCGGTCTACTACAACCCACACCACCGACTTGCCTTGAGATGGAGGCAAATGGGTGATAAAATCCATGGAGATATGGGTCCAAGGTGTCTGGGGAATGGGCAAAGAACATAGTAAGCCCGCTGGTCGGGACCTGGGAGTCTTGGACCTAGCACAAACTTCACAAGCGGCGACGTAGGCCTTAACGTCTTTAGGCAACCCAGGCCACCAATAGTTTCTGGCAATGAGGTGCTTGGTACCCAGGATGCATGGATGGCCAGATAGTGCAGAGTCATGATTTTCCCTAAGTACCCTTAGCCGGAATTGCAGGGGAACAAACAGCTTGTTCTCAGGAAGGCTCCCGGGAGCTGATCCTTGATCAGCCGCAATTTCAGAAACTAAATCAGAATCAATAGCGGAAATGATTATACCTGGAGGCAAAATACAAGCAGGATCTTCCTCCGAAGGAGGGCTGGCCATGAAGCTACGTGACAGTGCATCAGCCTTAACATTTTTAGACCCAGCCCTATAGGTAACCACAAAGTTGAATCTGGTAAAAAATAACGCCCAACGAGCTTGTCTCGGGTTTAGCCTCCGGGCAGATTCTAGGAAAACCAGATTCTTGTGGTCGGTAAGGACCGTTACCTGGTGCCTAGCCCCCTCCAGGAAGTGGCGCCACTCTTCAAATTCCCATTTAATGGCTAAGAGTTCGCGGTTGCCAATATCATAGTTACTCTCAGTGGGTGAAAACTTCCTGGAGAAGTAGGCACAGGGACGGAGATGGGTGAGGGACCTGGTACCCTGGGACAAGACAGCCCCCACTCCAACCTCGGACGCGTCAACCTCCACGATAAATTGCTCCATTTGGTTTGGCTGAACCAGCACCGGGGCCGAGATAAAGCACTTCTTAAGGACCTCAAAAGCCTGGACAGCCTCAGGAGGCCAGTGGAGGAGATCAGCACCTTTGCGAGTGAGATCTGTAAGAGGCTTAGCGATGACCGAGAAGTTAGCAATAAACCTCCTGTAATAATTAGCGAACCCCAGGAAGCACTGTAACGCCTTCAGGGAGGCAGGTTGGACCCATTCCGCCACAGCCTGGACCTTGATAGGGGCCATGCGGAATTCATGAGGAGTGAGGATTTGGCCCAAAAATGGTATCTCCTGCACCCCAAACACACATTTTTCGGTCTTCGCAAACAGTTTGTTTTCTCAAAGGACCTGGAGCACCTTCCTGACATGCTCAATGTGGGAGGACCAGTCCTTGGAAAACACAAGTATGTCATCAAGGTACACTACAAGAAATATCCCCAGGTAGTCTCTTAAAATCTCATTTATGAAATTCTGGAAGACCGCGGGAGCATTACACAACCCAAAGGGCATGACGACGTATTCGAAATGACCTTCAGGCGTGTTAAACGCAGTCTTCCACTCATCCCCCTCTTTGATGCGGATAAGGTTATACGCCCCCCGTAGATCAAACTTAGAGAACCATTGGGCCCCCTGAACCTGATTAAAGAGATCAGGAATCAGAGGAAGGGGATACTGGTTCCTTACAGTGACCTTATTCAAGCTTCGGTAGTCAATACATGGCCTAAGACCACCATCCTTCTTCCCTACGAAGAAGAAGCCAGCACCTACCGGAAAAGTAGAGGGGTGAATGTAACCCTTGGCCAGGCATTCCTGGATATACTCTCTCATGGCTTCACGTTCGGGACAAGAGAGATTAAATATCCTACCCTTAGGGAGCTTAGCTCCTGGTACCAAATCAATTGCGCAATCATATTCTCTATGAGGAGGTAACACTTCGGAGGCCTCCTTAGAGAAAACATCGGCGAAGTCCTGAACAAACTCAGGTAGCGTGTTCACCTCCTCAGGGGGAGAAATAGAATTAACAGAAAAACATGACATCAAGCATTCATTACCCCACTTGGTAAGGTCCCCAGAATTCCAGTCAAACGTGGGATTATGCAACTGCAACCAGGGAAGGCCTAAAACCAAATCGGACGATAATCCCTGCATTAACAGTACAGAGCACTGCTCCAAATGCATGGAGCCAACAAGGAGTTCAAAAACAGGGGTATGCTGTGTAAAATAACCATTAGCAAGAGGAGTGGAGTCGATACCCACTACCGGGACAGGTTTAGGCAAATCAATCAAAGGCATAGCTAGAGACATAGCAAATACCACAGACATGATATTAGCAGAAGACCCTGAATCCACGAACTCACTGCCGGTAGCAGACCTACCACCAAAAGAGACCTGAAAGGGAAGCAAGGTTTTATTACGTTTCATATTTACACGAAATACCTGTGCGCCCAAGTGACCTCCCCGATGATCACTTAGGCGCGGAAGTTCTCCGGCTGCATTCTTACGCTTAGGACAGTTGTTCACTTGATGCTTGTCATCCCCACAGTAGAAGCAGAGACCATTCTTCCTGCGGAAATCTCTACGTTGTTGGGGGGACACGGAGGCCCCGAGTTGCATAGGTACCTCCGAGTCTTCCGGGGATTAACGAAGCAACGGAACCTCGGGAGGCATCATGGGGAGAGTCAGAGGAGAAAACATCAAGACGTTCAAGTCGTCGTTCCCTGAGACGTCGGTCAAGTTGTACCGCTAAAGCCATAACCTGGTCTAGGGAGTCAGAAGAGGGATAACTAACTAGCAGATCTTTTAGGGCGTTCGACAGACCCAACCTAAACTGGCACCTTAGGGCAGGGTCATTCCACCGAGAAGCTACGCACCACTTCCTAAAGTCAGAGAAATACTCCTCAACAGGTCTCTTACCCTGGCGTAAGGTCACCAGCTGACTCTCGGCAAAAGCAGTCTTGTCAGTCTCGTCATAGATGAGTCCGAGAGCAGAAAAGAAAAGATCAACGGAGGAAAGTTCAGGGTCGTCAGGAGCCAAGGAGAAGGCCCATTCTTGGGGCCCTTCCTGGAGCCGGGACATAATTATACCCACCCGCTGGCTCTCAGAACCTGAGGAGTGGGGCTTTAAATGAAAATAGAGCCTACAACTCTCCCGAAAGGAGAGAAAAGTCTTCCGGTCCCCTGAGAACCGGTCGGGGTTCAAGAGGTGAGGTGAGGGGGACTACCATGGTAGCATCAGGTTGGTTGACCCTCTGAGCCAGGGCCTGGACCTGTAGGGAGAGACCCTGCATTTGCTGAGCCAGGGTCTCAAGGGGGTCCATAGTGGTGTCAGGGACCAGGGTAGACTAGGTATGGGCTTGTGATTATGTAATGACGGGGGTCGGGAGACAGACAAGTGAGCTCTAATCTACCCGCCACTCAGTCCCTGCCTACTTGCAACGACCCGCCCTAGGCGACGGGGTACAACTGGGCGACGGTCCCTACGCTCAATAAGTGCACGACAGACAAACAGACAAGGGTACACAGAGCTAGGGGAAGAAAGGGGCAGTTGCCCACGGCAACACCGTGAGCAACAAGAGAAGTGAACAAGCCGAGTCAAACGAGGAGAGTACGAGGTGCCAAACGCAGAGCAGGAGAGTAGTGAACAAGCCGGGGTCAATATGAAGCAAGGACAATAGTACAAGAAGCTGCAGCAGGGCCAGGAAACAAAACGAGAATAATCACAAGCAAAGGAGGAACAGGAAAGGCAGGTATAAATAGACAGAGGGCGGGAGCTAGCTCCGTCTGGCCTGGCTGTGATAGGTTCTCCCACTCCTAAGCCTGCCACCCTGAGTGGTGGAAGATGGAGTCAGTCTCACAGACATAGAAGCAGGTGCAGACTGATTATATATGGGCGTTAACCCCGAAGCTGTGCCTGGCAGATCCTTTACACTTACCATGTGCCCTGGCGTCTTCTTATTTGGCAGAGGGTCCGTCCTTACACCCCAAGTGCAACTGCAAGATCTGCAAGTATTGTTAAGCCACTACCTCCATATAATGACTTGCGGATCATCCAGAGTTCGGATGTAGCCATCTTTAACTTGATTCTGATAACTTTCTGCAGCGTGATATCACACAACAAAAGCCAAAGAAAAGTCATTAAAAAAGTCAAGGTAAAGACGGCTACATCTGTATATTACCCAGTGTTTAGCATTCAGATATTTTCTGTTTCTGTATATCAGGAGACCCTTTACAGCTTTTGTGGTCGTTTCAATAATGCATGGCAAGTTATCAATATCTATTAGATTGCTAATATTGTAAAGACTTGTTTAATATCGCATTAAATTAACTATATATTCGTCTTTTTAAGGAACAAAATGTGTCTGGAGAGCAAATTAACGAAGACTGATGACAAGAAATATGGAATAACATTGAATCGAGTGATTTGATTATCCAGGATGTACTTTATGTTTTATTGAACTGCTTATTACTGGTTTGATAATTTCCCGATTTTAATTTTTTTTTGCTGTAATGAAACTCCTATAAAAAAATTTGCATTTGCCTTCAGTAAAGTTGTGTTAACTCCTTCGAAGATCAATAAGAAGAAAAGAGTTGAAGCTTGATAGCGCTACTGATCATCAGGGTCAGGGTACATAGAGATCATTCAGCTTTATTGGTAATGCGATTCAATGCCGGACGGACTTCATCAGAACAAGTTTACAAACCTCAGTGACAAAAGAATTTAAAAACACAAAAAAAATGCCAAAAACAAAATAATGACGTTATGAGTGACTGGAGTGGAAAACACACCACTGGAAAACGTCACTTTATTGCTTTTGAAGTCGCTGTTGGTGTTCGATCTGTTGGTTTATTCAGCTTCTAAGTGTTGAATAGGGCGCCCGATATATTGTAAGTGACACGGACATTGCAACAAATAAATGACAAAATCTGATTCACAACTCATAAAGGTTTTTATGGGGAAACAAATCTCTCGAATCACTAAAGACTGAAACATTGTAGTTCTATGGGTAATACTATGACAGAATAGACACACAATCAGGTGAGGAAATAGTTAAAGGCTATGTACACCTTTGAAATATTTTTTTTAATAAAAATATGATTGGTGCAACTTTGTATTTACATTTTATTAAATATTAGTTTTACTTTTTGTATTCTGTATACAGAGCAGCTGTATCTAGTGCTGAAACCTGTATCCGTCAGGTCAGTGGGACTGACGGGTTCAGTGTCACGCAGGATTTGCTTTCACTGAACCCGTCATGCAGTATGCTTAAATACAAAGCCGTAACATCTGCCGTTAAAAAGTGGAGATCCGTAAAAATCAAAAGATCCATTAAGGGTTTGCAATTCTTTTATAAGCTGGGCTGTGTCCTTTCAATATAAAGGGAGGCCAAAAACCCATTTCAACAAAATTTTTATTTCTATTAGGGCTGCTACACTATCAATATCTACAACAGAGGTCAGATCAGCTCTACCCTCACGTGTATTACGTATATAATGTGGAAATGCGACATTTTAGCCCCGTTTTTTTTAAGAAAAGACCCTTTAATGCCCCACAAACAACAAGATTTCAGTTCACAGTCAATTTATTTTATCCTAACACATAATTAGTTTAGATATGATGATAATTTTTACTTTCAATCCCAAGGGACCGCTATAGGCACCAAATGTGCTCCTTGTTATGCAAATATATACATATACATATATATACATATATATATAATATAAAATATCCCAGAGTTGTGTTTTATCAGTGTATTATTCATGATATAATGAAGCCTGAAGTATTTAGATTTATTGGAGGTCTAAACCAAAATAATTGGGGATTACAATTCACCGGTCATACCAGTGAACAAGAAGTTATATTCCTCGACCTCAAATTCTATTTGTTGATAACATGAGGATTTACACTGAGACACACTGTACACTGGCCAGATAAGGAGGATTCGGAGAATCATAACTTTAAAGCTCACCTATCGATACTTTGCAAAATATTTTCGGCGATAGGTTACACACAAACTCTTATACAGTCATCTTGTGATAAAATTATGAATTTCAGTGAAGATAATTCTTCAATCCCAAAAAAGAAACCACTAGTAGGATATGAATTTAATACGGATTTCCTCACCCGATACAATGCTAAACATTCAAACATTAAAAAGTTATGATGCAACTATCAGATTTTATGATCAGATTCAATGTTAAGAGACCATATTACAAAGTAACCAAAACTAATTTTCCATAAAGGACCGTTAACAGATTCCATTAAGGGCTCCTATATGTGCGGTATATGGAAATGTAAATGGCCATAGACTTTGCTGTGAATGAGGGACCCCCGATGATGCCAATTCATCTGTGAAACATGTTGGGCTAGTCGGCAGTGATTAGTTGTGTTTTTTAATCACTGTAAACATGTTTCCTTATTGTACAATATAGGCAGATAGATCAGTGAATGGTGGCAAGCGAGAGGGAAGATTAGATCAGAGGGAACACGAAGGCTCAGAGAGGGAACACGAAGGCTCAGGTCTTCTTAAGGGTAATTGCTCCCAAATAGGGAGAAAATATAATGAAAGGAAACTCAAATGTATAACTTCCCCCCAATTTCATAGAGTGCCGTATGAAGCAAAGATCTAAGAACTATTAGACACTTTATCTGCAACCAAATTAACTGTTTAGGTCTCGGCCGTTTTATAGGACATTATCCTCCAATGCATATGATTAACTAATAAGTGCGCATCTTGGGCAAACATGTTTAGTGTGACCTAGGTGTATATTTGTTTGCATGTCTTCGGAAAATATTGTGTTTTGTTTGAGTGACCAATTCCTGACCACATTCCTATGACACAGAGCGATAGCTGTACAGGAAGCTAACAAAACAAATGTTAGTTAAACAAATTCTCACTGTTCTTGGGTCGAATTTAGAAATGTATCTTCTGCATACTACAAGTATGTCCTAATAGGCCCATACTAGAGACAGACCGATAGAACAAAAAGAGATCAGTAGCCCAATAAAATATCCAAAAATATTACAAAATTGTATTTTATGAAATAAGTAAAAAATGACAATATCAGACATAATAACAGATATAAACTGGAAACAACAGCAAACTAAACATGGCAACGCCTAACAATCTATGGATATCATACGCCCGGTATCTGTCACCTACACAAAATAGAAAAATATGCACCAGATCTTTCAAAGTGCATAAATGTAAAACAAAATAAGTATAGTACAATTAATAGTAAAATACTGATGTGACTACTGCTGTAATAAAGGATGTAAATATTGTGAACAGTTCAACTACAATATAAATCTAAAGTGCAAAAGTATTGAGGATAAGTAACAGTCATGAGGATGAAAGGTAGTGGACACTTGTCAACTAAAGTCCCTGAGAGTCAATGACCAAAGTACTGAATAACCAACACCCCCTGAGACATGGTACACAAAATGAAGAGATACCAGGTAAAACCAGGATCATCCACACGCGTTTCTTTTGTCTAAGCTCCAGACAAAGCCGAGATGAACAAAATGTGCATCGAAGACCCTGGTCCTGCCTGGTATCTCCCCTTCTTTTGTACCACATTTTCCATTGTAGGTATAAGCTGGAGGATACTCGCAGCATATATCTCCGACCGAGGCTTCAAACATGATGTCAACTTAGTCTAAAAATTCTCACTTACTGACCAAATGGGGAATAAGGGAATGTTGTAGGGGATCACCTGGATAAAAGTTTCTGTACATCATATCGCCAGCACATGCGGGTAGAGTTCTCACTCCTGATGTATCCAGTTCACTTTTTGTTTTTGTTCTGCTGCATAATAATTTCATGCTGGTGTTTTGTACGAGTTCATTATAATGGTGTCGTTATGGTGGGGAATTCTACACATGTGGTCCTTCTAATTTTATCTATTTTCTGTCTGATGAACATTAAAGGTGGGGGGATTGGTTTGACTACACTGTTAGTTTTTGACCCCTTTGACCGCATCTGCTTGACATTGACTATTTTGACGTTGTTTATTAGTTTGTGTCCTCTTAAACTGCGTTTCTGCTATTATATTTCTTATTTTCAACCCAGGCAGTTTTTTTTACTACTTTTTGTCGTATCCTGCACTCAACTTATTTATTTATAAGACTTCAGCTGCCACTGGCAAATACACGGAAATTGGATCGTGGATTCATTCACAAGTCCTTTTCTTTGTAGGGAAAAATAACTAATCAATACGTTCCTGCATAGATTATCGTGGACTTAATGAAGTGAATGTCAAAAACAACTCACTGCCTCTGTTTTCTGAACTTTTTGATCATTTACAGGGGGCAAGTTTTTTTCCAAAATTGAATCTTCTTGGTGCCTACAATTCCATTTGCATACGTACGATAAATGCAGGAAAGAACAAATGGGATCTATGTTGGCGCTGCTGCGTGGTGTGGACAAGGTAAGATCCAGAAGACCAGTTTATGTAAACTGTTTTATTGAAACGCGTTGCAAATTTAGCAATAAAAGAGTTTACATAAACTGGTCTTCTGGATCTTACCTTGTCCACACCACGCAGCAGCGCCAACATAGATCCCATTTGTTCTTTCCTGCATTTATCGTACCCAAGCAGTCACCTCGGTAACCGGCTCGGATCTGGCAGCAGCTATCCCGTGGACCCCTCAATTCAACTCTCCTAACCTCACGGTGAGTATATATATCTCCTTTATTCCTCACCTCCATCTCCTTTGATCCACACCAAGTGGCGCCGTGGTTTTTTGCTCTCTTTCCTATTTGCATACGTAACAATTTTTTTCCAAGCTCTTCTTTATGTCTGTGTTCACTTGGACGATTCTCCTCAGATATTTGTTCCTATTGTGTGCATGTCCGTACAGTACTGCATGCTTTGGGAGAATCAATTACCAAATTGGAAAAATGTGTTACTTGCACAGCCCCAGTTACACTTCCTAGGGTGCACAATTTCTGATCATGGCCTTCACAAGGTTAAGGCCATCCATTGAGTTTGCTAATTATTATAGACAAATTATCTTTCACTTTTCTTCATTAGTGGCATCACCCGCACTGACCAAAAAAGGGGCAAATCACAATCACTGATAGATGAGCAGAGGTCAGGGCAGGCAGTGGACAATAGACGAGGTCAAATTACAAATCTTAACCAAATGGTACCACACTAAAATACACCACATCAGACACTAATATCAAAGGGACATTATCCTTAAGGTGTGGATAAATCTAGGGAAAAAAAGACACCGCACTATGCAGATCAAACTGGTTAAGTGAAAATCAATAGTGCGATAATAAAACTGCTCAATTTGGAGAGTTGTACAACCACAGGTACAACACTGGTGTGGACAGGTAATAACGTATGGTCGGCTACAGCTATCCCCAAAATCGGTGGGTGTCGGGCACCACCTCAAATTAATACAGGTAAAATGTAGAAAAACTGGGAAATAAAACAGTGCTGCCAACCTCCAGAAGAAACATGCAGTGTTGGAGTAAAAGAGTTTAATCATCATATAAAACAGTGGCTACGAATTTCAACGCCGTTCCGGCATCTTCATCAGACCTGATGAAGACGCCGGACCAACGATGAAATGCGTAGCCGCATACTGCCATCCGTTGAAACTCGTACTGTCACACGACCTCCTCTGCTGACCACTGCTATCCTCTTCCTGGCAGTCGCAGACCTTCTACTGTGTAGTTCAGTTTGGTTACAATCCCGCTCCTTATTTGACCCTGTCTATTGTCAAAAGTAAAATGCGTAACAGTTGCCGTTTTCCCGCAATTGTGCTCAAAGTTGTGTATACAATAGAAATTATTACTATTTAAAACTGTGGGAAAAAAATACACGTTAATTAAAAGTAAATACACACGTTTACTGCTGCATGTGAATATACCCTATATGAATATTTCTATCACCATATAGGCTTGTCCACACGTAATGGAATTGATACATTTTTTCAGTCCGGAATTGCGGTAGGAAAATACGCAGTAGAATACAGTAGTAGCAAAGTGGGTGAGATTTAACAAATCTCATCCACGCGCTGCGTAAAATTTCCGAGCAGACATTGACCTGCGGTGCGTATTTTTCGTACATGTCAATTCCTGCTGCAGAAAGTGGACTGAATTGCTGCATTTTTCAGAGGAGATGTCACCGTCTCCCAGCATTGAGAAAAAACGCAGCAAAATACGCACCATTTTCTGCGGTAAAACCCGCAGTAAATGATGTGTTTTTTCCGCAGCGGAATGTCTGCTAGTATTAACGGAAATGCTGCAGAAATTTTCTGCAGCAATTCCGTTACGTATGGACAAGTCCTAAGGCTGCTGATTGCCATAGTAGTGACAATCAAGGCTTTTTTCGTAGCTAATTTTCCTGTTCATCCCCTTCTTCTGGTGGGCCCCATACAACTTGTATGACTTAATATGCTGTAGTTACTTTAATCTCATAAACCACTATAAGTGACTAAAGTTTTGTGTGAAAATATTAAACATTTTGTATAGTTATTTGGTTCAGAAACTGGAGGCGGATACCTGAATTGTTTGTGTGTAACCATATGAAGTCTGTGACACAGATGGAAAGTGGCCTGTACAGGAAGTTAGTTGTATGAATAATTCTATATATTGGTTATCCTCCTTCAGTCCCCACCAGAGTTAAGAAATGGACCATCTGCATTCAGTCAGTTTTTTTGTAAATCTCTTTCTCGTGTACCTGGGAGCTGTATCCTCAGGTAAGTGTTCTCTATCTACAGACAGGAATACAGGGTGGATTGGGGGTGGATAGGGGTTAAAAGTTGTGATTTAGTCTCTTAAATAGTTGACGGATCATATATTACTGCTAATGGCGTCTTATCTTTACACCTCTGGTGGCCAAGACATTTTCCTTTTTTAGGAGGAATTTATATTTAGTAACTTTGTATTGGCTTTCTACACGGTATGTCAAATTTTGGCAACATTTTTTTAGTTCTTTTTTTGTTGATTTATTTTGACAAAATAAAAATCAAATATGTTACTAAAACGCATTGTTTTGTCGAAAATAAATATTCAAAGAAGACAAAACTAGATACACGGACATGCCACATCTATGGAAGGTTTATAGGAGCATCTGAGAAGTAATCGGGAAAGCCACAGAAATGCATAAAAACAAAATGCAAAAATCTCTAAAGTGAATAACCCCTTGAAGACAGGACATTTTTAAATAATGTTTTGGTTTTTGCCTCTCAGCATTCTGGACGTCATGACTTTTCTCAGTTTAGGTCACTGTGCTTGCACGACTTTTGCAGGATTAGTCGTATTTTCATTTGGTAAAATTTCTCTGGTGCTGTATGTTAGCGATTAATTTAAAATTTTGATGGAAATGCAGAAAAACAGTGCATTTTTTTCCCTTACTTTTTATTTTATTTTTATGCCATTCACCAAACAAAGTTATAAATGTATATAACAGGTTGTTACGGTTATGAAGATCACAAATATGTAATCATTATTTGGTGTTTTGTAAACGTTATGTAATAATATGTAATGCAAGGAAAAATTTTGTGTTTGCGTTTTTTTTTGTGATATTTTTCATTATTTATTTTTTTACATTTTTAAACTCCATAATGGGTTTTTTATTAATGATGAATTTTTTACATAATATTATCCCTGCATATAGTATATTCATATATACGGTACTTGTACATTAGCCTATGTACTAATAAGTACCTACAGTAAACATGCAAGAGGATGGACCCTGGGTTTCTACCCATATAAGATATGGGTATAGGGGATCCGCCCATTGCTTTTCCCTTTCTATTGTAATGACCGGGGGGTAGGGAAACGGACAAGTGAGCCCTAATCTACCCACCACTCTGTCCCTGCCTACTTGCAACGACCCGCCCTAGGCGACGGGGTACAACTGGGCGGCGGTCCCTGCACTCAGTAAGTGCACGACAAACACGACAAACATACAAGGGAATACAAGCAAGGGAAAGGGGCAGTTGCCCACGGCAACACCGTGAGCAACCAGAGTGGTGAACGAGCCGAGTCAAGCCAGGAGTGTGCGAGGTACCAAACGAAGAGCAGAAGAGTAGTCAGTAAGCCAGGGTCTGTATGGAGCAGGAACAAAATAGAAGGAGCTGTAGCTGGGCCAGGAAAGCACACGAAAAAGAATAACAAGCAAGGAGGAACAGGAAATGCAGGTATAAATAGACAGAGGGCGGGAGCTAGCTGAGTCTGGCCAGGCTGCGATAGGCTCTCCCACTCCTAAGCCTGCCAGCCTGAGTGGTGGAAGCTGGAGTCAGTCTCAGGGATGTAGATTCAGGTGCTGACTGATTAATTAAGGGAGTTAACCCCGAAGCTGTGCCTGGCAGATCCTTTACAGTACCCCCCCTTTTATGAGGGGCCACCGGACCCTTTCTAAGTGGACCTGGCTTACTGGGGAAACGCAGGTGGAACCTCCTGACCAATACCCCAGCGTGAACATCCCGAGCGGGTACCCAAGTCCTCTCCTCGGGCCCGTAACCTCTCCAATGGACCAGGTACTGGAGGGAGCCTTGGACCATCTTGCTGTCCACAATCCTGGCCACCTCGAATTCCACCCCCTCAGGGGTGAGAACGGGAACAGGAGGTCTCCTCGAGGGAGCCAAGGACGGGGAGCAGCGTTTAAGGAGGGAGGCATGAAACACGTCGTGTATACGAAAAGACGGGGGTAACTCCAGCCGGAAGGAGACAGGATTGAGGACCTCAATGACCTTATACGGCCCAATAAACCGGGGAGCAAACTTCTTGGACGGAACCTTGAGACGCAAGTTCCTAGACGACAACCACACCAGATCCCCGACCATAAACAGGGGGTTAGCAGAACGTTTTCTATCAGCCTGAGTTTTTTGTAGCTCTGGGACGCCTCTAGGTTCTTCTGAGCCTGGGCCCAGACTGTGCACAGTTCCCGATGAACGACCTCTACCTCGGGATTGTTGGAACTACCAGGTGAAACGGAGGAGAACCGTGGATTAAACCCAAAATTACAGAAAAAGGGAGAGACCCCTGACGAGTTACTGACCCGGTTATTAAGGGAAAATTCAGCGAGGGGAATGAATGAGACCCAATCATATTGACAGTCAGAGACAAAACACCTTAAGTATTGTTCTAGAGATTGATTAGTCCTCTCCGTTTGGCCATTGGTTTCAGGATGGAAGGCAGAGGAGAAGGACAGATCAATCCCCAACTTCATACAGAAGGCTCTCCAAAACAATGAAACAAATTGTACCCCTCTGTCCGAAACAATATTGACAGGGACCCCATGGAGACGCAGGATGTGTTTGACAAACAAGGTAGCCAACGTCTTGGCGTTGGGTAGTTTCTTGAGGGGCACAAAGTGGCACATCTTACTGAAGCGGTCTACCACCACCCACACCACCGACTTGCCTTGAGATGGAGGCAAATCGGTGATAAAATCCATGGAGATATGTGTCCAAGGTCTCTGGGGAATGGGCAACAAACGCAGTAAGCCCGCTGGTCGGGACCTGGGAGTCTTGGACCTAGCACAAACCTCACAAGCGGCGACGTAGGCCTTAACGTCTTTAGGCAACCCAGGCCACCAATAATTTCTGGTAATGAGGTGTTTGGTACCCAGGATGCCTGGATGACCAGATAGTGCGGAGTCATGATTTTCCCTAAGTACCCTTAGCCGGAATTGCAGGGGAACAAACAGCTTGTTCTCAGGAAGGTTCCCGGGAGCTGAACCTTGAGCAGCAGCAATTTCAGAGACTAAATCAGAATCGATCGAGGAAATGATTATACCTGGAGGCAAAATACAAGCAGGATCTTCCTCCGAAGGTGGGCTGGCCATGAAGCTACGCGACAGTGCATCAGCCTTAATATTTTTAGACCCAGCCCTATAGGTAACCAAAAAATTGAATCTGGTAAAAAATAACGCCCATTGAGCTTGTCTCGGGTTTAGCCTCCGGGCAGATTCTAGGAAAACCAGATTCTTGTGGTCGGTAAGGACCGTTACCTGGTGTCTAGCCCCCTCCAGGAAGTGGCGCCACTCTTCAAATGCCCATTTAATGGCTAAGAGTTCGCGGTTGCCAATATCATAGTTACTCTCAGTTGGCGAAAACTTCCTGGAGAAGTAGGCACAGGTGCGGAGATGGGTGAGGGACCTGGTACCCTGGGACAAGACAGCCCCCACTCCCACCTCAGATGCGTCAACTTCCACGATAAATGGCTCCATTTGGTTGGGCTGAACCAGCACCGGGGCCGAGATAAAGCACTTCTTAAGGACTTCAAAAGCCTGGACAGCCTCAGGAGGCCAGTGGAGGAGATCAGCACCTTTGCGAGTGAGGTCCGTAAGAGGCTTAGCGATGACCGAGAAGTTAGCAATAAATCTCCTGTAATAATTAGCGAACCCCAAAAAACACTGTAACGCCTTCAGGGAGGCAGGTTGGACCCATTCCGCCACAGCCTTTACCTTGGCGGGGTCCATGCGGAATTCATGAGGAGTGAGGATTTGACCCAAAAATGGTATCTCCTGTACCCCAAACACACATTTTTCGGTTTTGGCAAACAGTTTGTTTTCCCGAAGGACCTGGAGCACCTTCCTGACATGCTCCACGTGGGAGGACCAGTCCTTGGAAAACACCAGTATGTCATCAAGGTACACTATAAGAAATATCCCCAGGTAATTTCTCAAAATCTCATTTATGAAATTCTGGAAGACCGCAGGGGCATTACACAACCCAAAGGGCATGATGAGGTATTCGAAATGGCCTTCGGGCGTGTTAAACGCAGTCTTCCACTCATCCCCCTCTTTGATGCGAATAAGGTTATACGCCCCCCGTAGATCCAATTTAGAGAACCATTGGGCCCCCTGAACCTGATTAAAGAGATCAGGAATCAAAGGAAGGGGATACTGGTTCCTTACCGTGACCTTATTCAGGCTACGGTAGTCAATGCATGGCCTAAGACCACCATCCTTCTTCCCCACGAAGAAGAAGCCAGCACCTACCGGAGAAGAAGAGGGACGAATGTAACCCTTGGCCAGGGATTCCTGGATATACTCTCTCATGGCTTCACGTTCGGGACAAGAAAGATTAAATATCCTACCCTTAGGAAGCTTAGCTCCTGGTACCAATTCGATAGCGCAATCGTATTCTCTATGAGGAGGTAACACTTCGGAGGCCTCCCTAGAGAAAACATCAGTGAAGTCCTGAACAAACTCGGGTAGCGTATTCGCCTCCTCAGGGGGAGAAATAGAATTAACAGAAAAACATGACGTACAACATTCATTACCCCATTTGGTTAGCTCCCCAGTATTCCAGTCAAACGTGGGATTATGCAACTGCAACCAGGGAAGGCCTAGAACCAAATCGTACGATAATCCCTGCATCAACAGTACAGAGCATTGCTCCAAATGCATGGAGCCAACAAGGAGTTCAAAAACAGGGGTATGCTGTGTAAAATAACCATTAGCAAGAGGAGTGGAGTCGATACCCACTACCGGGACAAGTTTAGGCAAATCAATCAGAGGCATAGCAAGAGACATAGCAAATTCCACAGACATAATATTAGTAGAGGACCCTGAATCCACGAAGGCACTGCCGGTAGCGGACCTGCCACCAAAAGAGACCTGAAAGGGAAGCAAGATCTTAGTACGTTTCCTATTTACTGGAAATACCTGTGCGCCCAAGTGACCTCCCCGATGATCACTTAGGCGCGGAAGTTCTCTGGCTGCATTCTTACGCTTAGGACAGTTTTTCACTTGATGCTTGTCATCCCCACAGTAGAAGCAGAGACCATTCTTCCTGCGGAATTCTCTACGTTGTTGGGGGGACACGGAGGCCCCGAGTTGCATAGGTATCTCTGAGTCTTTCCTGGAGGAACGAAGCAACGGAACTTCGGGAGGCATCATGGGGGAGTCGGAGGAGAAAACACATAAACGTTGATGTTGTCGTTCCCTGAGACGTCAGTTAAGTCGTACCGCTAAAGCCATAGCCTGGTCTAGGGAGTCAGAAGAGGGATAGCTAACTAGCAGGTCTTTCAGGGCATTCGACAGACCCAACCTAAACTGGCACCTTAAGGCAGGGTCATTCCACCGAGAAGCTACGCACCACTTCCTAAAGTCAGAGCAATACTCCTCAACAGGTCTCTTACCCTGACGTAAGGTCACCAGCTGACTCTCGGCAAAGGCAGTCCTGTCAGTCTCGTCATAAATAAGTCAGAGAGCAGAAAATAAACAATCAACGGAGGAAAGTTCAGGGGCGTCAGGAGCCAAGGAGAAGGCCCACTCTTGGGGCCCTTCCTGGAGCCGGGACATAATTATACCCACCCGCTGGCTCTCAGAACCTGAGGAATGAGGCTTTAAACGAAAGTAAAGCCTACAACTCTCCCGAAAGGAGAGAAAAGCCCTCCGGTCCCCTGAGAACCGGTCGGGCAACTTGATGTGGGGTTCAAGAGGTGCGGTGAGGGGAACTACCAAGGTAGCATCAGGCTGGTTGACCCTCTGAGCCAGGGCCTGGACCTGTAGGGAGAGACCCTGCATTTGCTGAGCCAGGGTCTCACGGGGGTCCATAGTGGTGTCAGGGACCAGGGTAGACTAGGTATGGGCTTGTTATTATGTAATGACCGGGGGGTAGGGAAACGGACAAGTGAGCCCTAATCTACCCGCCACTCTGTCTCTGCCTACTTGCAACGACCCGCCCTAGGCGACGGGGTACAACTGGGCGGCGGACCCTGCACTCAGTAAGTGCACGACAAACACGACAAACATACAAGGGAATACAAGCAAGGGAAAGGGGCAGTTGCCCACGGCAACACCGTGAGCAACCAGAGTGGTGAACGAGCCGAGTCAAGCCAGGAGTGTGCGAGGTACCAAACGAAGAGCAGAAGAGTAGTCAGTAAGCCAGGGTCTGTATGGAGCAGGAACAAAATAGAAGGAGCTGTAGCTGGGCCAGGAAACCACACGAAAAAGAATAACAAGCAAGGAGGAACAGGAAATGCAGGTATAAATAGACAGAGGGCGGGAGCTAGCTGAGTCTGGCCAGGCTGCGATAGGCTCTCCCACTCCTAAGCCTGCCAGCCTGAGTGGTGGAAGCTGGAGTCAGTCTCAGGGATGTAGATTCAGGTGCTGACTGATTAATTAAGGGAGTTAACCCCGAAGCTGTGCCTGGCAGATCCTTTACATCTATATTTTATGATCAGCATTATTCACAGCATACAAGGGGTTAAACTACGGAGATCAGAGGTTTCTCTAATCGCCTCCATTAGAGCCCGACACTCGCTGTCCCGTTACTGATTGGGCAGGCAGAATAGCAGTGCCCGTGTGACCACAGCACCTCTGAAGACGCTTGCCTGTGCCACATTATTACAAAGCAATACTTCTATGAACATATTAGCAGCATCTAGGGTCTATTACACAGTGTGGTCATATTGCGGTTTATTGCGGGGAACATTACAAAATTGCTGCATAATGCCGCGGTTTGTCTGCAATTTCACAAAAATCATGGAGTAATAAACCGTGTTTTTACTGCCCCATGTGAATATACACTAAGGCCAAATTCAAACGAACATAGGGAAACTCGGATGTGAAAAACTGCTGTTTTCATGTCCGAGTTGCCCCCGTGCGGGTCCCATTTTCACGGATCTCCATAGAATTGAGTCTATGGCGGGATGCATGAAAACGGAACAAAATAGGACATGTTCTTTTTTTCAACATACCCTTCACATGATCCATTGAAACAACAGCCGTTTGAACGGCCCCATTGAAATGCATGTGTCTGTGTGACGGCCGTGGTTTTAACGACCGTCACACGGGCGTATACTACAGTCGTCTGAATTCGGACTTACTGTGACCTCTATAATTATCACTACAATAAGCTGCACAATAAGCTCCTCCAGGTTCAAAAATACTGACGCATCTAATTTTTTAAGACACTGGCTAAAAGTCGACTATTTTTGTGGACAGTCTTTGAATTTACAGACCGTTGTGGACCCTGCACCCAAACTGCAGATTGTAAATCATCCAGATATTTTACACTTGGGGCGCACTTATAGGGTGTGAGAGGGCTCAAAAGGTCCTATAGGAGGAGACCAGTATTATAAAGGATGAGTGATAGTTGGGGGAACCTGTTAAAGATTTTTCATTTGGACCTGGAGCTTTAATTTCACAGTCCAAACTAACTCTACTTTTTATACTTTTTTTTTTTTAGATACAGCTGCTCTGGATAATGACGGCTCGCCTAGATTCACATCTGGATAAGGACGCCCTGTTTTTTCAACTCACCAAGATTCTTCTCTTACTTTCAGGTGCGGTGACGGTGAGAAGAGGTCGGCCTGCTGTTCTGCAGTGTGGGATTGATCCTGGAGACACATTACTATCAGTTACATGGAAGATTCATCTACGTCATTCATCCTGTATAATATCATATAAAATAGAAGAAGACAATACAAAGACATCATACAGCTCCTGCACTACAAGGATGAGAAGTGACAATTTATCCCTGGAGATCAGTAACACTGAAATAGCTGATGAGGGGAAATATAATTGTGAGGTTGTAAATTATAAAAACACATTCTTCAGAAACACGTCACTACAAGTATTAGGTGAGTAGGAACTTGCGCTATTACTTTTACTATAAGGCGGCTTCTCGTGCCCCTGTACAGGACGATTTCTGTAAATGTCGCAGAATTAGAAAGGAAACAAATTTTTTCACTCTTATTGATTATTTCATTTTACATTTATTCGAGTTGAAACCGTCAAACTTTAAAATCAACTTATTCAATATAGACTGCTATTCATCATACTCTGTAGCCCCAATAATAATAAAGGAGGAGGGGTGAAAAAAAGTAAATCACTCCCATAGTGTCCAGGTAAATAGTTTTATAGTGTTTATGCCAACATCCCTGGTGGTCTGGAGCAATAAAGGGTTCAATGCCCAGATCCCTGGAAGTCTTGGGTAGTAGAGGATAGGCCATCAATTTTTAGGGACTGGAAATACCCATTAATTTGCAAGTATCGAGACATTTCTCCAGCTGGGATATAGTATTTCCCCTACAGAGTAGAGAAGGATAGGACTTCTTCAAAAGAGAGAAAATTTTAAATAGTCATGAGGCCGCTAGCCAGTCAGTGACGGTACAAATAAGACGACGAGTATACTAGAGCAAAGAGGGAGATACGAATTTAGGGAAAAGTGGGAGATGCATGGAGATTAGTCCCGCCGAATATTTGACATTATCCCATAGCCAGGGCCGGATTAAGACTGCCAACAGTATGGAGCAGTTATAACACAGGGTTCCCCACGGCAATGCCTCTAGGCATTTGAAGCTTAGTGCAACCTATTATAAACTGTCCCCCACAAAATAGAAGTCAGAGTGCTTGAGATATTAAATGTCCACCAAGTTAAACATTAAAAGCAGTGACTTACATTTGATACCCATCATTCTTCGCTCTGTACCCATAGATGGTGGGTGGCATGTAGTTAGTGTAGGTTCGTCTTTGCTAAGTCATAAAAAGAAATGCAGATAACATTACACTCATTGCTGGCTGGGCCGGTTGCTCTCATGAAACATAAGCATGATTAAACCAGGGGTCTTAAAAAGGACACGCTGTCCTAGAGGTCACCGAGACACCAGTGACCAAAAGTAAAATATACATTATATATAAAATATGTATAATAAAAGATGTTTTCACATCTCATACATTTATGGCATATCCACAGCTAAAAAAAATTGCTCAAAAACTACCAGAATTTTTTTTTTTACAGGAGCCTAACACAATCTATAAATCACCCCCTTCCTATCTAGTACAGTGTTATAAATAAGACAATTAACTACTCACCAGTTGTAAACTACACCAAAGAGACAAGTTGAATTCTATGCCCACTGGGCAGCTGGCACACAGGAGATACAGGTAGAAGGAGCCTGGAATCTACTCACACCAAGTAGAGTTGTCAGGTTCTTCACGGCACCTAAAGAAAAAGTAAATCCGTTGTAATGGCAGAGGGTAGGGAGACGGACAAGTGAGCCCTAATCTACCCGCCACTCTGTCCCTGCCTACTTGCAACGACCCGCCCTAGGCGACGGGGTACAACTGGGCGGCGGTCCCTGCGCTCAGTAAGTGCACGACAAACATACAAGGAACACAAGCAAGGAAAAGGGGCCGTTGCCCACGGCAACACCGTGAGCAACCAGAGTGGTGAACGAGCCGAGTCAAGCCAGGAGTGTGCGAGGTACAAAACGAAAAGCAGAAGAGTAGTCGGTAAGCCAGGGTCTGTATGGAGCAGGATCAAAAATAGCAGGAGCTGTAGCTGGGCCAGGAAACCACAAGGAGGGAAACACAAGCAATAACAAGCACCGAGGGACAGGAAGTGCAGGCTTAAATAGACCGAGGGCGGGAGCTAGCTGAGTCTGGCCAGGTTACGATAGGCTCTCCCACTCCTAAGCCTGCCAGCCTGAATGGTGGAAGCAGGAGTCAGTCTCAGGGAAGTATTCTCAGGTGCTGACTGATTAGTTCTGGGAGTTAACCCCGCTGTGCCTGGCAGATCCTTTACAGTACCCCCCCTTTTATGAGGGGCCACCGGACCCTTTCTAAGTGGACCTGGCTTACTGGGGAAACGCAGGTGGAACCTCCTGACCAATACCCCAGCGTGAACATCCCGGGCGGGTACCCAAGTCCTCTCCTCGGGCCCGTATCCTCTCCAATGGACCAGGTACTGGAGGGAGCCTTGGACCATCTTGCTGTCCACAATCCTGGCCACCTCGAATTCCACCCCCTCCGGGGTGAGGATGGGAACAGGAGGTCTCCTCGAGGGAGCCAAGGACGGGGAGCAGCGTTTGAGGAGGGAGGCATGAAACACGTCGTGTATCCGAAAAGACGGGGGTAACTCCAGCCGGAAGGAGACAGGATTGAGGACCTCAATGACCTTATACGGCCCAATAAACCGGGGAGCAAACTTCTTGGACGGAACCTTGAGACGCAAGTTCCTAGACGACAACCACACCAGATCCCCGACCATAAACAGGGGGTTAGCAGAACGTTTTTTATCAGCCTGAGTTTTTTGTACGCTCTGGGACACCTCTAGGTTTTTCTGAACCTGGGCCCAGACTGTGCACAGTTCCCAATGAACGACCTCTACCTCAGGATTGTTGGAACTACCAGGTGAAACGGAGGAGAACCGTGGATTAAACCCAAAATTACAAAAAAAAAGGAGAGACCCCTGACGAGTTACTGACCCGGTTATTAAGGGAAAATTCGGCGAGGGGAATGAAAGAGACCCAATCAAATTGACAGTCAGAGACAAAACACCTTAAGTATTGTTCTAGGGATTGATTAGTCCTCTCCGTTTGGCCATTGGTTTCAGGATGGAAGGCAGAGGAGAAGGACAGATCAATCCCCAACTTCATACAGAAGGCTCTCCAAAACAATGAAACAAATTGTACCCCTCTGTCCGAAACAATATTGACAGGGACCCCATGGAGACGCAGGATGTGTTTGACAAACAAGGTAGCCAACGTTTTGGCGTTGGGTAGTTTCTTGAGGGGCACAAAGTGGCACATCTTACTGAAGCGGTCCACCACCACCCACACCACCGACTTGCCTTGGGATGGAGGCAAATCGGTGATAAAATCCATGGAGATATGTGTCCAAGGTCTCTGGGGAATGGGCAACGAACGCAGTAAGCCCGCTGGTCGGGACCTGGGAGTCTTGGACCTAGCACAAACCTCACAAGCGGCGACGTAGGCCTTAACGTCTTTAGGCAACCCAGGCCACCAATAATTTCTGGTAATGAGGTGTTTGGTACCCAGGATGCCTGGATGGCCAGATAGTGCGGAGTCATGATTTTCCCTAAGTACCCTTAGCCGGAATTGCAGGGGAACAAACAGCTTGTTCTCAGGAAGGTTCCCGGAAGCTGCACCTTGATCAGCAGCAATTTCAGAGACTAAATCAGAATCGATCGAGGAAATGATTATACCTGGAGGCAAAATACAAGCAGGATCTTCCTCCGAAGGAGGGCTGGCCATGAAGCTACGCGACAGTGCATCAGCCTTAATATTTTTAGACCCAGCCCTATAGGTAACCAAAAAATTGAATCTGGTAAAAAATAACGCCCATCGAGCTTGTCTCGGGTTTAGCCTCCGGGCAGATTCTAGGAAAACCAGATTCTTGTGGTCGGTAAGGACCGTTACCTGGTGCCTAGCCCCCTCCAGGAAGTGGCGCCACTCTTCAAATGCCCATTTAATGGCTAAGAGTTCGCGGTTGCCAATATCATAGTTACTTTCAGTTGGCGAAAACTTCCTGGAGAAGTAGGCACAGGGGCGGAGATGGGTGAGGGAGCTGGTACCCTGGGACAAGACAGCCCCCACTCCCACCTCAGATGCGTCAACTTCCACGATAAATGGCTCCATTTGGTTGGGCTGAACCAGCACCGGGGCCGAGACAAAGCACTTCTTAAGGACCTCAAAAGCCTGGACAGCCTCAGGAGGCCAGTGGAGGAGATCAGCACCTTTGCGAGTGAGGTCCGTAAGGGGCTTAGCGATGACCGAGAAGTTAGCAATAAATCTCCTGTAATAATTAGCGAACCCCAAAAAACACTGTAACGCCTTCAGGGAGGCAGGTTGGACCCATTCCGCCACAGCCTGAACCTTGGCGGGGTCCATGCGGAATTCATGAGGAGTGAGGATTTGACCCAAAAATGGAATCTCCTGTACCCCAAACACACATTTTTCGGTTTTGGCAAACAGTTTATTTTCCCGAAGGACCTGGAGCACCTTCCTGACATGCTCCACGTGGGAGGACCAGTCCTTGGAAAACACCAGTATGTCATCAAGGTACACTACCAGAAAAATCCCCAGGTAATTTCTCAAAATCTCATTTATGAAATTCTGGAAGACCGCAGGGGCATTACACAACCCAAAGGGCATGACTAGGTATTCGAAATGGCCTTCGGGCGTGTTAAACGCAGTCTTCCACTCATCCCCCTCTTTGATGCGAATAAGGTTATACGCCCCCCGTAGATCCAATTTAGAAAACCATTGGGCCCCCTGAACCTGATTAAAGAGATCAGGAATCAAAGGAAGGGGATACTGGTTCCTTACCGTGACCTTATTCAGGCCACGGTAGTCAATGCATGGCCTAAGACCACCATCCTTCTTCCCCACGAAGAAGAAGCCAGCACCTACCGGAGAAGAAGAGGGACGAATGTAACCCTTGGCCAGGGATTCCTGGATATACACTCTCATAGCTTCACGTTCGGGACAAGAAAGATTAAATATCCTACCCTTAGGAAGCTTAGCTCCTGGTACCAATTCGATAGCGCAATCGTATTCTCTATGAGGAGGTAACACTTCGGAGGCCTCCCTAGAGAAAACATCAGCGAAGTCCTGAACAAACTCGGGTAGCGTATTCGCCTCCTTAGGGGGAGAAATAGAATTAACAGAAAAACATGACGTACAACATTCATTACCCCATTTGGTTAGCTCCCCAGTATTCCAGTCAAACGTAGGATTATGCAACTGCAACCAGGGAAGACCTAGAACCAAATCGTACGATAATCCCTGCATCAACGGTACAGAGCATTGCTCCAAATGCATGGAGCCAACAAGGAGTTCAAAAACAGGGGTATGCTGTGTAAAATAACCATTAGCAAGAGGAGTGGCGTCAATACCCACTACCGGGACAGGTTTAGGCAAATCAATAAGAGGCATAGCAAGGGACATAGCAAATTCCACAGACATGATATTAGTAGAGGACCCTGAATCCACGAAGGCACTGCCGGTAGCAGACCTACCACCAAAAGAGACCTGAAAGGGAAGCAAGATCTTAGTACGTTTCATATTTACTGGAAATACCTGTGCGCCCAAGTGACCTCCCCGATGATCACTTAGACGCGGAAGTTCTCTGGCTGCAACCTTACGCTTAGGACAGTTGTTCACTTGATGCTTGTCGTCCCCACAGTAGAAGCAGAGACCATTCTTCCTGCGGAATTCTCTACGTTGTTGGGGGGACACGGAGGCCCCGAGTTGCATAGGTATCTCTGAATCTTTCGGGGAGGAATGAAGCAACGGAGCTTCGGGAGGCATCATGGGGGAGTCAGAGGAGAAAACACATAAACGTTCACGTTGTCGTTCCCTGAGACGTCGGTCAAGTCGTATCGCTAAAGCCATAACCTGGTCTAGGGAGTCAGAAGAGGGATAGCTAACTAGCAGGTCTTTCAGGGCATTCGACAGACCCAACCTAAACTGGCACCTTAAGGCAGGGTCATTCCACCGAGAAGCTACGCACCACTTCCGAAAGTCAGAGCAATACTCCTCAGCAGGTCTCTTACCCTGACTTAAGGTCACCAGCTGACTCTCGGCAAAGGCAGTCCTGTCAGTCTCGTCATAAATAAGTCCGAGAGCAGAAAAGAAACAATCAACGGAGGAAAGTTCAGGGGCGTCAGGAGCCAAGGAGAAGGCCCACTCTTGGGGCCCTTCCTGGAGCCGGGACATAATTATACCCACCCGTTGGCTCTCAGAACCTGAGGAATGAGGCTTTAAACGAAAGTAAAGCCTACAACTCTCCCGAAAGGAGAGAAAAGCCCTCCGGTCCCCTGAGAACCGGTCGGGCAACTTGAGGTGGGGTTCAAGAGGTGCGGTGAGGGGAACTACCAGGGTAGCATCAGGCTGGTTGACCCTCTGAGCCAGGGCCTGGACCTGTAGGGAGAGACCCTGCATTTGCTGAGCCAGGGTCTCACGGGGATCCATAGTGGTGTCAGGGACCAGGGGTAGACTAGGTATGGGCTTGTTATTATGTAATGGCAGAGGGTAGGGAGACGGACAAGTGAGCCCTAATCTACCCGCCACTCTGTCCCTGCCTACTTGCAACGACCCGCCCTAGGCGACGGGGTACAACTGGGCGGCGGTCCCTGCGCTCAGTAAGTGCACGACAAACACGACAAACATACAAGGAACACAAGCAAGGAAAAGGGGCCGTTGCCCACGGCAACACCGTGAGCAACCAGAGTGGTGAACGAGCCGAGTCAAGCCAGGAGTGTGCGAGGTACAAAACGAAAAGCAGAAGAGTAGTCGGTAAGCCAGGGTCTGTATGGAGCAGGATCAAAAATAGCAGGAGCTGTAGCTGGGCCAGGAAACCACAAGGAGGGAAACACAAGCAATAACAAGCACCGAGGGACAGGAAGTGCAGGCTTAAATAGACCGAGGGCGGGAGCTAGCTGAGTCTGGCCAGGTTACGATAGGCTCTCCCACTCCTAAGCCTGCCAGCCTGAATGGTGGAAGCAGGAGTCAGTCTCAGGGAAGTATTCTCAGGTGCTGACTGATTAGTTCTGGGAGTTAACCCCGCTGTGCCTGGCAGATCCTTTACATCCGTTAATACAGCTACTTTTCAATACATTATACAGTTCCTAACTTGCCCCACCTCATGATTTACTTACATAGCACCATGCCAATCAAGTATGAGCCCATCCCCCAAAATGTGATCTTGACCTACCCCACTCTGTTTAATACTACACTGTCTACACATAGGTTCATCATCTACTCACCAGTTGTAAACTACACCAAAGGGACAAGTTACATTTTATGCCTGCTGGTGATGGCATCAACTGGGGATGAGGCAATGTCAAATTAGCATTTGCGGCCTGTGATGGGGCCCGGCCGGGAGACTATGTATATTAATATAATATGTATCTATACCAGGGGCGATGTTAGGGTCTTATAAGATCAGGGACACAAACCATGAACCACCACACACATCCACCGTAGGCAGTGCCACACACATCCACCGTAGGCAGTGCCACACACATCCACTTTAGGCAGTGCCCCTCACATCCACTTTAGGCAGTGCCACACAAATCCACTGTAGGTAGTGCCATGCACCCCCCTTGTAGATCGTGCCATACACCCCCCTCTTGTAGATTGTGCCATACAGCCCCCTTTGTATATTGTTCCATACACCCCCCCGTCTTGTAGATCGTGCCATACACCCCCCTCTTGTAGATCGCGCCATACACCCCCCTCTGGTAGATTGTGCCATACAGCCCCCTTGTAGATTGTGCCATACACCCCCCTTTGTATATTGTTCCATACACCCCCCCGTCTTGCAGATCGTGCCATACACCCCCCTCTTGTAGATCGTGCCATACACCCCCCCTCTTGTAGATCGTGCCATACACACACCCCTCCTTCAAGCTCCAATAAAAATAAAAGGGAGATAGAGGATGCTGAGGGGGAGCTGTATAGCGGTTTCACCAAGGCAATGAACCTTGGGGGGGGGGGGGAAGTCCCAATAGTCTAGAAACTGCGAACAGGTAGGTCCAGGACAGGGAGTTAAAAACTTTTTGCATATCTAACGAAAGAAGCATGGCAGGAATCTATCGTTTCTTAATCTATATCGATTATATTTTTGTGAGGCGTTTTACATCTATATTAATCAGGGACATGGGTCTTTAGTTATCTTACTGTATTGTGTCTTTGCCTGGTTTTGGTATCATAGACAATGTGTGTAGTCAGTGGGGCTGGCCATAAAACTTTTATTGTGCAAATGTACTAAAACATAGACAAAAATATACATTCTGTAACACTATATTCGTACAACCCATAGAATAAAGTTAACAAATTATTTATACCGCAAGCTGAACAGTAAAAAAAAAAAAAAAAAAAAAAACAATGATAGAATTGCAGTTTTTTTCCATTTCCTGGCCAAAAAATTAACAACAGTTAATTAATTTATTATATGTACCCCAAAATGAAGTCAAGAAAAACTACAACTCATTTCGCAAATTGCAAACCATAATACGGCTATGTCGTTGAAAAAATCGAATGTTAAAGTTCTTGAAATGCGGGAATTGGGGCATGATAAAAATAAATAGCTCAGTCCTTAAAGCCCAAAACAGGCCGGTCCTTAAAAAGTGTGAATTCCACAGGAACTGAACACCTGCACAGTTCTGGGTGTGGATTCCCATTGGACTCACCAGTATCTAAACTGCTCATCTCTAATGGAGGACTGTGTGGCTGTGATTGAACACCGTAAGGCTGGATTCACGCGACCATATTACATCCGTAATGAACGGAATGTATTTCGGCCGGAAGTCCCGGACCGAACACAGTGAAGGGAGCCGGGCTCCTAGCATCATAGTTATGTATGAGGCTAGGAGTCCCTGCCTCGCTGCAGGACAACTGTCCCGTACTGAAAACATGATTACAGAACGGGAAAGTTGTCCGGCAGCGAGGCAGGGACTCCTAGCATCGTACATAACTATGATGCTAGGAGCCCGGCTCCCTGCAGTGTGTTCGGTCCGGGATTAGCGGCCAAAATACGTTCCGTCCATTACGGACGTAACATGGTCGTGTGAATCGAGCCTAACAGTTCTCTTCATAATCTAGCAGAGCGTTTCGTTTAGGGGTTCTTCACTTTGGACAATCACTACTTGCTAGAAGAGAACCTTGAAAATATAATCACAAAGTTTCCACCTGTTGTGACTCCCAGCGATCAGACGAAACATCGAAGTGGTCAAATGCCCTGCAGCGCCACCACAGGGGAAATAACACATTACATAACACATTACACATTATCAATTCATATTAACGGGTTGTCTGTGTAATGCAGAACAGGTCCGCCAGTGCGAGAGCCACTCTTTATAACCGTTCTCCACTCTGGCCAAGAGATGGGGATTCAGAACAGAGGACCCGCCCCCCCCCTCTATTAATAGAAATCCTGAATAGGCTACTTCCACACAGAGCAGAAAAATTTAATCTGGATATTAGACATGCGGATATTGCTGTGGAACATGTAGCAGATTTCACCCGCCTCATTGAAAGGAGTGAAGTCCGTGGCAAAAATCCACAATCGAAATGAACGGATTTAGAAAACCGCACCGCAGGTCCATTTCCATGTAGAAATTTTCCGTAGCAATTGCATAACAATTGTTAAAATCTCATTCACTTTGCTGCTATAATTGTTACTATGAGAATGACCTACAGATTATTTTCATTATTTCAGCCGACCCAGTTATGAATTGACACAAAGTGGATTTCCACACATGATTAAGTGACTTATTTTGTGTGTATATTTAACTCTTCACTGCTCAATAGTAATACATAGTCTTAGTCAATAATAGCCTAATAAATAAATTATTCATTAACTTTCAGCTCAGCCGACGACATTCCTAAAATTAAACAGTGATGGATCTCCAGAGTGTGGAGCGATTGGTGGGAATCCACTTGCAGGGATCTCCTGGATCCCACATTCAGATGATTTAAACACCACAATACTGGAAGAGCCGCACCAGACGTGGACAGTGATCAGCACATTCAGTAGAAAGAAAATTAATGGGAATTCAGTGACTTGTTTTGTTTCTCATCCAACGTTCGCAAATCCATGGAAAGACGTTATTACATATAGTGGTAAGTACTTATATCATTTTATGCACATACCATATATACAGTACCTACAGTAATGTGAAAATTTTTTAGGCAGTTGTGGAAAAATGCTGCAATGTAAGAATGCTTAAAAAAATAAAAGTGTTAGGCCGGGTTCCCACGTAGCGTAAATGCTGTGGAATTTCCACAATGAAATTTTGTGCAGACATTCCGCAGCATTTACAGTAGCAGCAAAGTGGGTAAAATATAGTAAATCTCATGCCCACGCTGCAGGGGAAAAAAACGCAGCGTAAACGTTAATAACTTGACCTGCAGGGCGGAATTTAATTTATGCTGAGTTTTTGTTGTTTGTCCGTTGCGGGTCTTTCCCATTCTATTCAACGGAGGTGCAAAAACCACAACTGAAAGCCAAGCGTTGTGACTTCTGCGGCGTAATCGCAGCGTTTACACCGCAAAAATCGCAACGCCGGAAGAAAAAAACATACTTACCCAGAACGCCCTACTTCTTCCTGCAGTCCGGCCTCCTGGGATGACGTTGCATCCCATGTGACCGCTGCAGCCAATCACAGGCTGCAGCGTCACATGGCCTGCAACGTCATCCAGGGAGGCCGGAGCGGATGTCAAAGGAGGGAGAGGGTGAATATGAGCAGCTTTCTTCCGCAGTGGAATTTCACCACAATGTGGGGCGATTTTTCGGACGTAATGTCCTGCGGGTTCAGGGTCGGACACGCTGCCTGATTTTTACCCAGCCTTAGGGTATGTTCACACAGAGTTTTCCTGCAGGCAGAAAAAATCTGCCTCAAAATTCCTTCAGGAATTTTGAGGCAGATCTTCACCTGCCTGCAGTTTCTTGCCACGTTTTTTTTGCAGCGGTTTTCGGCCGCGGCCATTGAGCGTCGCGGGCGTAAAACGCAGCGAAAAACGCTTTCTCTGCCTCCCATTGAAATCTATGGGAGGCTATGTTGGTTGTTTTTTGGTGCAGTTTCCGGCGCGGTTTCCGATGCGCTTTTCACATCAACAACAGCGCTAAAAAAACTCTGTGTGTACTAGGCCTTAATAGTTTTTATCAATGTACAAAAAGCAAAGTGAATGAACAGAAGAGAAATCTAAATCAAATCAATATTTGGTGTGACCACCCTTTCTGTAGAAAGATAATTAATTGGAATTCAGTGACTCGTCTTGTTTCTCATCCATCGTCTGTAAATCCTTGGAAAGAAATCCTTACACTGGATGGTAAATATATACATTATAGGACATATACCATGGTCCTTGTTAGTGCTTACATAGTAACATAGATAAAAAAGGCCCCGGTCCATCAAGTCCAACCTTCCACGATCGATTACCCGTCATTCATTTGTAGATTAGTTATAACCATCAATGCCATTCTTCACTAAATAAACATCTCGCCCTTTTCTAAATGCTGACATAGGATCTGCCATCACTACCTCTTGGGGTGGGGACTCCATACTTTAACTGATCTAACTGTAAAGAACTCTTTCCTATATTGATGTCTGAAACGTCTTTCTTCTACACGCAATGAATGTCCCCGGGTCCTATGTAGAATCATTGGAAAGAACAGATTATGTGCTAGTTCTCTGTATTGACCACACACATACATAAGGTCACCTCTAAGGCGTTTTTTTTCAAGCTAAACAAGCCCAATTTTTTTAGGCTTTTATTGTAAAAGACAATGCTGATCCCATTTAATAATCTAGTCGCCCATCTTTGAACGGTCTCCAAATACTTTTTACAATTTCGAACCCAAAACTGAATTCCATATTCTAGATGTGGCCTTACAAAGAATTTATAGAGGGGAAATATTACATTTATAGAGGGGTAATATTACATTTATATAGGGGTAATAATAAATTTGAATCACAGGTTTTTATCTTCTTTTTATACACTCTAACATCCTATTTACATTTGCAGCTGCTGCTTGACATTGAGCGCTGCTGCTTAGCTTATATGTAACCAGAAAAATCAGGTCCTTCTCTTGTTCCGTTATCCCTAGTTTTATTCCATTTAATGTATATGTAACGTCTATGGCCGGGGGCCGTCGTTCAGACTTACCCGGCCATGGACATCTGTCTTCACGGCGTCACCTCCCTCCAGGGAGACGCCGGCATTCACTTCTTGGTCCACGGACTGAATCCCGCAGGGCGCTCGCGCCAGCGCGTGCACGGCCTTAAAGAGCCAGTACGCGTCCAGCTGTCACCCATCAATAATTAGCCCAAATGGCTGCTGGACTATAAAAAGGGACTCTGCCTACTTGTTTCCCACCTGAGCGTTGTTGTATACCTAAGTTTGTCTTGCAAATGCTCTCCCAGTGTATTCCAGTTCCCAGTGTTACCCGTTCCTGTCGCCTGCACCCTGTATCCCATGCTATCGTATCTACTGTGAAAGTCAAGTCGAGTCTTCCTCTGCATCCACAGTGCCACCTAATGTGAAAGTCAAGTCGTGCCTCCGCTACTGTCTACATTGCCTCCGGTACCCGTTCCGAAATATAGACATTATTTTGTACCTTGTTGGCCAGCTGCTACCCAGCTATGCGGTACGGCCCAGTGGGTCCGCACCCCACGCCGTGACAGTATATTGATTAATACTCTTATTGCGGCCAAGGTGCAATACTTTACATTTATCAACATTAAATGTCCATGTTTTTGCCCATGCTGCAGCTTATCTAGGTCTTTCTGTAATATTTTATAGTCAAGTTGAGTTTTATGTATCCTACAAAGTTTTGTACCGTCAGCAAAAACTGCTCCTATCAACAAGGTCATTAATAAAGAGATTAAAAAGAATTGGGTCTAACACCGGTCCTTGTGGTCCCCACTGCTGACTTCAGCCTATTTATAACAACTCTTTGTTTTCTGTCCCTTAACCAATTCTTTATGGTCCCCCCAGTCCCTGCCTCTGTAGCTTCAGAACAAGACTGTTGTGTTCAACAGTATCAGATGCTTTTGCAAAATCCAAATCTATCACATCAGCCGCATGACCAACATGCAGATTTGCTCTTACCTCCTCATAGAAACCGAGCATGTAGGTTAAGCACGACCTGTTTTTCATGAATCCATGCTGGTTATCAATTAATAGACTTTTCTCCGCTATATAATTTTGCATTTCATCTCAGAATACCTTCAAATATTTTACATACCACAGATGTCAAACTTACTGGACGGTAGTTACTCGGTTCCACCTTTTTACCCCTCTTAAATATTGGTACGACATCAGCCGTCCTCCAATCCTGTGGTACTGATCCTGTTACAAGAGAGTCTAAGAAGATGAGATACAATGGTCTGTCCAATACTGAGCTCAATTCCCTTAATACCCATGGATGAAGGCCGTCTGGGCTACGGAATTTATCAATATTTAATTTGCTGTACTTAAAGTGTACGTCCACTTAATAACATTTTACACTATAGATCTTTAAAAAAAATCATTGTCAGGGAAAGTGGGGGGAAGGTACACTACCGTTCAAAAGTTTAGGGTCACTTAGAAATTTCCTTATTTTTGAAAGAAAAGCAAAATTTTTTTCAATGAAGATAACATTAAATTAATCAGAAATACACTCTATTCATTGTTAATGAGCTAAATGACTATTCTAGCTGCAAACATCTGGTTTTTAATGCAATATCTACATTGGTGTATAGAGGCCCATTTCCAGCAACCATCACTCCAGTGTTCTAATGGTACATTGTGTTTGCTAACTGTGTTAGAAGGCCAATGGATGATTAGAAAACACTTGAAAACCCTTGTGCAATTATGTTAGCACCGCTGTAAACAGTTTTGCTGTTTAGAGGAGCTATAAAACTGACCTTCCTTTGAGCTAGTTGGGAATCTGGAGCATTCAATTTGTGGGTTCAATTAAACTCTCAAAATGGCTAGAAAAAGAGAGTTTTCATGTGAAACTCGACAGTCTATTCTTATTCTTAGAAATGAAGGCTATTCCATTGCCAAGAAACTGAAGATTTCCTACAACGGTGTGTACTACTCCCTTCAGAGGACAGCACAAACAAGCTCTAACCGGAGTAGAAAGAGAAGTGGGAGGCCCCGCTGCACAACTAAGCAACAAGACAAGTACATTAGAGTCTCTAGTTTGAGAAATAGACGCCTCACAGGTCCTCAACTGGCAGCTTCATTAAATAGTACCCGCAAAACGCCAGTGTCAACGTCTACAGTGAAGAGGCGACTCCGGGATGCTGGCCTTCAGGGCAGAGTGGCAAAGAAAAAGCCATATCTGCGACTGGCTAATAAAAGGAAAAGATTAATATGGGCAAAAGCACACAGACATTGGACAGAGGAAGATTGGAAAAAAGTGTTATGGACAGACGAATCAAAGTTTGAGGTGTTTGGATCACACAGAAGAACATTTGTGAGACGCAGAACAACTGAAAAGATGCTGGAAGAGTGCCTGACGCCATCTGTCAAGCATGGTGGAGGTAATGTGATGGTCTGGGGTTGCTTTGGTGCTGGTAAAGTGGGAGATTTGTACAAGGTAAAAGGGATTTTGAATAAGGAAGGCTATCACTCCATTTTGCAACGCCATGCCATACCCTGTGGACAGCCCTTGATTGGAGCCAATTTCATCCTACAACAGTACAATGACCCAAAGCACCTCCAAATGATGCAAGAACTATTTAGGGAAGAAGCAGGCAGCTGGTATTCTATCTGTAATGGAGTGGCCAGCGCAGTCACCAGATCTCAACCCCATAGAGCTGTTGTGGGAGCAGCTTGACCGTATGGTACGCAAGAAGTGCCCATCAAGCCAATCCAACTTGTGGGAGGGCCTTCTGGAAGCATGTTGTGAAATTTCTCCCGATTACCTCAGCAAATTAACAGCTAGAATGCCAAAGGTCTGCATTGCTGTAATTGCTGCAAATGGAGCATTCCAAGACCAAAGCAAAGTTTGAAGGAGAAAATTATTATTTCAAATAAAAATCATTATTTCTAACCTTGTCAATGTCTTGACTATATTTTCTAGTCATTTTGCAACTCATTTGATAAATATAAGTGTGAGTTTTCATGGAAAACACAAAATTGTCTGGATGACCCCAAACTTTTGAACGGTAGTGTAAATGTTGCCAATTTAAAACAACTATGTGAGACGGTGAAAGACAAAAATAGGTTCAAAATCGTACCATTCCAGATAGTATATATTATTAAAAAAGCTATCAATGGGATGGGAATATTTTTTAACTTATATAAGCAGTTTGTGACTTACGGATTCACTCGGGATAATAGTAGAATACAGGAAAAATGGGCACAGGAAATTGATCACGATCAGGCCTTAGATTGGCCAACCATAATTAAGGGGATAAAAAAGGGCTCCAACTTTATTAGGCCATGATCACATGGAGGAATTTGCAGGCAGAAAAAATATGCCTCAAAATTCCTTCAGGAATTTTGAGACAAATTGTGACCTGCCTACACTTACTTGCAGCGTTTTTCGCCGGCGGATATTTAGTACCCGCCATTAATTTTAATAGAAGGTCAGAGGCGGAGCCAAGGCAAGATAGAACATGGCACTTTTTGTTCCTGCGAACAGCTAAGAGCCGCTCAGGGAAAAATAACTACCATTGAAATCAATGAGAGGCAGTTTCGGCTATTTTTTAGTGCTAATTCCTATGCGGTTTCCGTGTCAAAATCAGCGCCAAAAAACTCTGTGTTAATAGGGCCTTGCATAGGTTATCGTACTTCATCTGCTTGTTTAAGATGTAAAATAATAGATGCGGATTTAATACATTTGATTTGGCAGTGCACTAAGTTACATTTATAATGGAATTTAGAAATTATTGAATATTATACTTGGAATGTTTTTTGAGAGGAGAATATCACTAGCTCTTTTGGAAAACTTGACCTCCATCCACTCAATTCAGGGCAATACGCATATTCAGCTGCTATTACAATTATTCTTCTTTGCTCGATTGCAAATTTTTAAAAATTGGTCCTCAACTTTACCACCTTGTCTCCTCGCATGGAAACGTTATGTAATAGAATTTTCCTATATGAGAAAGTCTTCTTCACAAATGCTAGCCTCTGAAGTTTCAAAGGACATGGCCACCTTGGATTGACTATTTAGATCCCCTTATAAGATCTTAAATTAATTTTAGCTTTTTTTATTATTTTGGTCTTGTTAATATACCTCTTTATATCAGACACCCTTAAACTTTTCTTTTGTTTTCTTCCAGTCTTTCTTAGAATTGCTAACATCTTTAGGATGATCGTCATGGTAATCTTCACTGTCGGACTCATTTTCAGACTTTTCCTGCACCTGAAAATCAAGCGCCAGGTACTTTTTATATTCTTATTGTACTTTGTTTGCATAGACACACCATGTTGAGGGGATATATTAACCGCTTGCCGCATCAGCCAGTTTTCATTTTTTGAATTTCTGTTTCCGTCGAGATAACCGTAGGAGAGTTTTTCCTTTGCGGGACTAGTTGTAGTCTTTAATGTCACCATTTAATATACTGTGAAACTTGAAAAAATTATTTTGCGTGTTGAAATGAAAAAAACAGCAATTCCTCCGGAGTTATTTTGTTTTATTCTTATGGTGTTCACCAAGCTGTAAAAACAACATGTTAACTTTATTCTGCGGGTCAATGCGATTACAGCCTTGACAAATTGACATAGTTTTTTTTTAAATCTTTTACTACTTTTACAAATTAAAAACAATTAGTAAAAAAAAAATTGTTTTGTGTCGCTGTATTCCAAGACCCAAAACTTTTTTCTTTTTTGCAGGGCGAGCTGTAGTTTTTATTGGAGTACATATGACTTTTTGGCGTTTTATTCCACTTTCTTTGGAAACCGAGTTCTCAAGAAAACAGAAATGTTGGCATTGTTAATTTTTCTCTTCATACGGCATTCATCCTGCGGGTTAAATAACGTTATATTTTAATGGTTGTAATTCTATTTTATATTATTTATGTTTATTTTTTTATTGTTTACATTTTTTATTGAAATTGTGAAATGGGGTTTTATTACTAAAAACATTATTTAAGTATTTTTTAAATATCTTTTTTTTAGTCCCACCATCGTTTCATCGCTGGTACAATACAATACTTAGGTATTGCAAAGTATTGTGCGGTTAGCGTCCTCCTATTAATAGGAGGACCAAGATGGCAGACCTGGGGGCCTTCATTAGGCCCCTAGGCTGTCATGACAACCATTAATACCTTGTGATCGCATCACGGGGGAACGATGGAGTGACAGAGGTGGTTTCCTCTCTGTCTATTGTCTTATATACTGCATTCGTTATTGACCACAGTATCTAAGTGGCTAAACAACCGGAATCTATAATTCATTAGCGAAAGGTGTCAGCTGAAATACACAGTTGACACTCAGGGCGTAGCTTGAGTCTTTTTTCCATACCCCCCCCCCACCACCACCACTATCAACTATGACGTATATTTAGTTCAAATGTCTGTAAGGTGTTAAACATTTAGTTCTCAACACAATGATAAAATAATAAACTTCTCTAATCTTCTTTAGAAAGCTTTATGTTTTCTCACTGCCGCTCTTCGGGTCCCCCGCCTCATTTCTAGTTACATGTCTGCATGATAACATTTTGGAAATACTGTTAACATGTCATAGGAGGGAGCCATCAGTCACAGCCCACTGTAGTAATGTCACCATGCTAGACACTGCAGTAACCCCGGACTGATCGGCCCATTCATCGTAAGGTCAGCACTAGTTGTGCACCTCCACCTTCAGTCAAAAACTATTATAGTGAGGGAGTGTGTAGGAGTGTGAACTATCATCGTGTTCCTAAATCACTTCTATTACTGATTTGGCTTCTAGCAGCAGAACGGACTGTGAAGTATCTTCTGACAGAAGTTTAAAAGTGATGGCGGGAGACACATCCGGGAGTGCGGGTATTGTACGGTTGCCTAGGCACCTGTACAATATCATATACCTCTCCGGCAAAGCTCTTTTATAACCTTACAATTGGGGTAAATTTATAGGTATACATACATATTTATTCTATCTTTATTGACTAGTGTATGTAGACACCCCTCCTGCAGATGGAGTTCTCCCGGCAGAGACATAACTGTAAGTCCCTTGTAGTTAGTGCAGACTCCATAACAAGACTCCTCACTTACCGTGTTGCTTTTAGAAGAGGGACCCTATAGAAGAGGGGCAGAGGGGTCCCGCTTGGGTCCGGATGAAACTGCAAGTTCTGCACCCTCTTTTGTTAGGTCACTGCCTCCATATAATGACTCGCTGATAATCCAGAATATATTAGTCAGGGTTTTGTGAATTCAGATATTTTCTGATTCTGTATATCAGGGTCTCCTTTACAGCTTTTATGGTAGTTTCAATAATGCATGGCAAGTTATCAATATCTATTAGATTGCCAGTATTGTAAAGATTTGTTTAATATCGCATTAAATTAACTATATATTCGTCTTTTTTAAGGAACAAAATGTGTCTGGAGAGCAAATTAACGAAGATTAATGACAATAAATATGGAATAACATTGTATCGAGTGATTCGATTATCCGGGATGTACTTTATGTTTTATTGAACTTCTTATTACTGGTTTGATAATTTCTTGATTTAAATTTTTTTGCTGTAATGAAACTTCTATAAAAATGTTCTATTTCGTTCAGTAAAGTTGTGTTAACTCTTTCGACGATCAATAAGAAGAAAAGAGTGGAAGCTTGATAGCGCTACTGACCATCAGGGTCAGGGTACATAGAGATCATTCAGCTTTATTGGTAATGCGATTCAACGCCGGACGGACTTCATCAGAACAAGTTTACAAACCTCAGTGACAAAAGAATTTAAAAACACAAAACAAAGTAATGACGTCATGAGTGACCGGAGAACACGCCACTGGAAAACGTCACTTTATTGCTTTTGAAGTCGCTGTTGGTATTCTATCTGTTTGTTTATTCAGCTACTAAGTGTTGAATAGTGTGCCCCGATATATTGTAAGTTACACGGACATTGCAACAAATAAAATACAAAATCTGATTTACAACTCATAAAGGTTTTTAAAGGGAAAATCTCTCGAATCACTAAAGACTGAAACATTGTATTTATATGGGTAATACTATCGCAGAATAAACACACTCAGGTGAGGAAATAGTTCAACTATATTAATATTGCTCTTTCGTAATCTGTTGGGTACTAAAAAGATTCTTTAGGGTGGTGGATTTACTAAAGGTCATTTTGGGGTTAGTAGATAATGAATCTTCCCGATGCTAATGCCAACAACACTAATAGAATTCTTGTATTTCATTATGCCCTGTGTTGTAATTGGTAATAAAGTTATTCCTTGTCTTAGTCCCGTTGTCACCACGATTTCTCTGCATCAAATAGTCATCCTGTGTGTAGCCTGCGTCCTTCTTCATTACTCCTTGAATTAGGTTCTTGGGAAAGTGTTTATCACGACAGCGTGTGGTAATAATTTTGTTCTGTGCTTCACATGTGTCGTTACTAGAGCAGCTATTTTCTAATCCTTTTAAATTGCTCAAATTGAATATTTTCCAGCCAAGGTTGATGATGCGCATTCTAGAAATCAGGAGAACTGTTGACATCAACCTGTTAAAAAAAATGTGCTGGTATTTGTTTACTATATTTGAATATTACCAGGTTTAGGTATTCCATAGTATTCTGTAAAAAATGGTGGGTAAATATAAGCCCTGAGGAGTTATTATTAAGATCCCGTAAAAAATGTTTGGCCTCGGTTTCATTTCCACTCCATGCTCAAAACGAATAACTACTTAGTATTGTCAAAAATATTTTTATATTTTTATATGTGTGATCCTAAATTGCTCAACATGGATGAACAGTTGAAGCTGTAAAAACAGCCGACAGAGGAGGATGGGGTATTCTATTCTAAGACTTCTGGTTAATTACTTTGCATTCAGCTGTAAGAAAGGCTGACGTGACGCGACTTGATGACATTGTATTTCTTATGGCTAAAGGTACATACTAAGAGGAGCTTGGGATTCTGTATGTTATCATATGTAGAATGTATAAATTTTCAATTATGAGGGTAACGCCTACTCTCATTTCCTTACAAATAAAGATGCATTTGCCCCTCCCAGGGGCAGAGACTGTTTTGAGCACCAACACTGCGTGTCATGGTCTCTCTCTGGCTGGCCGGCCTCTCTGAAATCTACTAGTGAGAAAACATTAATTAATTTGGAACTCATAGACAAATGCAGATAATGTCCAAAGTTAAGGGACAGACTAAATTCTGCAGCGACATTTCCTGGGGGCTCGTCCAGGATCCCAACACAGATCCAAGGAGACAATCGAAGGTGGACGACGGCTGAGGAAACAACGGGGAATTGTACACAATACCGGTGAGTAAGAAATTTTATTCTTACTGTGCACGTCCCTCTTATTGTAGCTGCCGTCCAGGTATTGTCTCTTTTGACTAATTGGGAACCATGAACACCATTTGTCTATGAGGTGTTGTATGTGTTATAGGAATAGGTGTGTGAGTAGAAACAAATCTGTGAGTGTATCTGTTAGAGGCTGAGATAAGGGAGCAACTGATCCCAAGATATACAGATACTTAACCAAATACCAAATACGCTCATCCTGACTGTGACCCATTGGAGGCGCACCTGGCTGGAATAAAGAGTATGTATGTGGGCTAATGTTCGGACATCCAACCTGAATAATTTGCTGATTATTAGTAACATCTCTGTAGCTGAAAAGTTTATAGAATATCCACGGACCCCTAAGACAGTTAGAGAGTTATGAATCATACCCATCTCATTAATTATAACAAAGCAGGTTAACATACACTGTACTAAGGTACTTGTGCTTATTGACAATAATTATTTGGCTATTGTTTAGGGTTAAACAGATCACGTGGTTACCCTACTGACAGACTAAAATATTTAGCAGAGTGCATTGGGTTACCATCCCCATGACAGACTAAAATATTTAGCAGAGTTTAAAGGGAACCCCTAATGACAGTCTAAATGTAGGTTGAAAGGTTTAGTAGGCCAGGATTTAGCAGAGCGCTTAGGGAACTCCCGTTTGACAGACTAAAATATATAGCAGAGCGCATGGGGAAGTCTGGATCTACTGTAAGTGCGCCCTAGGTAAAGTGCTGGCCACCCAAGATGAAGTGATTGAATGCACCAGAAATAAAGAAAACAGAAAAAAACCACAAGGAAACACAGTTGTCATTTATAAGTAAGAATTAACCACCGTCTAATTCTATAGATAGTGACATTACAGTAGAAAAGAATGTGCCAACGTATAATTCTTCTATCTACAGCTTTATAAACCAAAGGTTTAGGCCCCATGCACACGACCGTAAAAAACCTCCGTTTTTGCGGACCGCAATTGCGGTCCACAAAAACTGACCCATTCACTTTCATTGAACGCGGACACCTTTCCGTAGCACTACGGAAGGGTGTCCGTGCCGCGGAAATGTTCCGGGAATTATGGAACATGTCCGTTCTTTTGCATTTTGCGGGCCGTGCTCCCATGCTTTGTATGGGAGCACGGCCCGAAAATGCAGCTGTCAGTCAGTCAGTCAGTCAGCGGCCGGTCGTGCCCGCAATCGCGGGCCATGATTGCGGGCACGGTCGTGTGCATGGGGCCTTACAGAAACAAGAGGTTTCCAGAGGTGACGTTAGACGTGGATTAGGAATTGTCTAGAAATAGAATTCAAGGAGAATTGTAAGTGTAATGACCATGGATTGTAAAAGGAAAAGATTGATAAAGTGAAGATTCTTACTGTATATCATCTGTCCTAAATTGTCACTAATGAAATTTCCACTCGTTATAGGAGTTTTTCAAAGACATTTTAAACATTACTGTATATCTTTTTTTCATCTTGGTTTTTTTAACGGTCATTTTAATAATTGAATGGGATGTCTAACAAAATATAATGTTAATCTATAGTAAGCCTGGTAGACTAATAGAACTAATGATAAAAGAGAATAACGTGTCACTTACAAGAGCAGGATACCTCAGATCTCCATTGTGGAATGACCATGTGAAGATGCTGGTCATTGATTGACAGGAGCACATGGTGACATTTTGACCTTGTAGCTTATATGTTTTGGCTAGTAAGGGGTTAATGCTACATTCTCTGTTATCTGTTGTAGTATAGCTGTGTCTGCAGAGAAGTGAACATTTACTGCCAAATAAGTACTGTAACTTTAAAAGATAGAGAAAAAAAGTCTGATAAGATCAGAGGGCTCAGTGTTATATGTTTTTATGTTTATATGTTTCTATGTTATATGTGTTTTATGTGTTATCCACACAAGTTACACACAAAAGGTATTCATGTGTGAAATTGGATTCTCAGTATTGAGAGAGTCTGGTAACAGCCGGTATTGTGAGTGACTGGTGTGTGCGCTGAACTATTTTTGAGGGAAATGGTTTATTTGAAATCACCACATCAGAAGAGATTTGACAAGAAAGATTTTTATATGTCGTTGTTAAATTTTAGTGAAAAGTTTCTATTGGCATATGATGACGCATATAGTGCACAATGGGTTTCATCATTTGAGTTAATAGATTGGTTTATATAATGTGGACATATACTAATTAAGGATTCAAATATTTCGCTATTTTGCAAACCACTATTATTTATTTATTTCTAACAGTATCTTTTCTGTTTAATGATGGTATATACATTACATGCACACACATACACTGAAACATATTGGGAATATATTTCACGTAAGGAAAATGCAAATAAAATGACAGCATTCACAAGAGCTTGCTGCCAAGTTTCTGGTATCAGATTCCTGTCAAGTAAATCTTATAGGTGGTAACATCCTTGTAGCAATGTCATCCAATATAGGCCTAATAGACAGATCGAAGTTACTGATGATATTCTTCATTTTCTGTGTGCTGCACTCTGTGAGGTATTGCACTGAGAGGAGGACCTCACATCTCAGGAATTATAATGGCCCTGTCCTCCTTCTAGGCACAGGGTAAACAGATGTAGGACGCATGTCTATGGCCCCTGTGACTGTTAAAATGATTGCAAACAGCCCCAACCCCCAGTTGAAGCAGTGCCATATAAGCCTCACACAGTTGAAGAGTATTGATAACCAGATAAGACAGTATTTGGAAGCAGGTGTACTGAAGAAATGTGTATGTCCTTTTAAATGCCCCTCTCCCTCAGAATGCCAAACCAATTTGTACCCCCATGGGCCGCATAGGGTACTGTACAGAAAGAGTGTCCTCCGCCTCTGCTCTTATGCAACCCCTATACGATGCAATAGGGCAGTAACCCTTCACTTTGACAGAGGAAGAAGTTGAAGCCATTAACGGTCTGATGCATGCTATTGTTTCTGTCATACCCACCGTCTTGTATCTACGTAGTAGCAGCAGCTGCTCTACTCAAAGACAAGGCAACAGACAGCGCTAAGATTAGCTTCTAGTTCTCATGGTGCCCATGCTGTTAGTGAGATTCTTCATCAAACACACACTAGGCATACGTCTACTTCAAGTCTCACTAAGTAGAAGACCAGTCGCATCACCCCATGTAAACCTAACCATGCAGTGATGTACAGTGCTGAACTCTGCTACATTGCTTCCGCAAAGTCCAAAAGAGAAGGAGAGGTTACATGATCAACGGGAGATGAGAGGGAATGGGATAAGTAGCAGGAAACAGCAGAGAGTAAAAAGTAAATTTGCAACTTGGTGGGAACTTTATTTCTCAGCACATTTGGTTCCCCAGTACCCAGATCATCACCTAAATTGTTGTATTAATTACAATAGAGATGAAAACATTAGAAAAATGTAACAGAAAATCCAATATGTAATCTAGATTTTGAGGTTTTTGTAGATGGTTCCAGGTACCACCATGAAGGATACTACAAGACTGGGTATACTGTTACTACCGAAACAGAGGTAATAAGGAAAGAACCACTCCCATCCTCCATGTCAGCACAGGAGGTGGAGGTGAAGGTACTCGCTGAGGTGTGTAGACTGACTGAAGGTAGAACCGATACTGACTTTAGATATGCTTTTGGTATTGCACATGATTATGGCCTAATCTGGAGGAGCAGAGATTTTGCTGGATCCACGGGTAAACTCATAATGTTGAGAGAGTGAAAGAACTGTTTGAGGCTCTGACACTGCCAAAGCAGGTAGGTATATGCGAAGTGCAAGCTCTTACTAAAGTGCAAGCTACCCCAAAAACAAGGGGAAATAAACCTGCAGACAAGGCTACGAAAGCTGCGGCTCTCAGGTCCCTCAAAGAGGAGGACGTAGTATTCTTGACCAGCATAGTATCTGGTCCCATAGGCATGACAATATTACGTAAACTGCAAAGTCAAGCCACAAAAGAAGAAAAAGGACAGTGGCAGACAAAAAGTGCCAGTGATGGGGAGGATGGAATATGGAAGGTGGGTAACAGGATGTGCCTACCCAGAGTCCTCTTCCCCATGGTAACCCAACTAGTGCAAAGACCAACGCATCTTTCAAGAGAAGGAATGTGCAATGGTGACCAAATGGTGGGTAGCCCCAGGTTTCAGCAAGTGCTGCTGCCAGATTTGTCCAGAGGTGCAGGATATGTGTCTGCCATAACATAGGCAAAACTGTGCGGGTTGCAAAAAGGCATATGGTAAAGGCAGACCACCCATATCAGTGACTGCAGATTGACTTCAGTTACCAAAGGTGGGACAGTATGAACATATAGCGGTCTGTGTAGATCTGTTTTCCGGGTGGCCTGAGGCGTGGCCAGTAACCGGGGCCACAGCAAAAGTAACTGCTTGCTCTCAGAAGTGGTATGTATATATGGGGTCCATGAGACAATACAAAGTTATAGAGGAACTCACTTTACTGGGGAGGTACTCCAAGGAATCTTGCAGGCCCTGGGCATAGAGCAGCTTCTCACACCCCTTATCATACCCAGAGTAGTGGGAAGGTAGAAAGGTTGAATGGGACTTTGAAGTTAAAAATCCAGCACTAGAGCTGTGACGGTCCGTACCAAGTCCAACTCACAACTTCCACATCCGTTAAGTTGGAAGGAAAGACAACTTGGTTACCCGCCAGTCACTGCTAAAAGGTCCTCAATCACGATGCTGAACTATGGTTCTCTTCAAGCTCCAGCTGACCACCATCTTTTCTGTCATCTCACTTTACCTATTGTCTAAATGATGAGCTAGAAGAAGAGTTTAAGAACTAGTTTATCAAACATCAAGTGATATCAGTATTGACTAAATTGCTGAACTGTTGTATATGTCTCCATTCCCCTCTTTCTTCAAAAACTATGCCATATCTAGCAGTATCGTTAAAGATAGAGCCTTGGCCTTGCAGTCGCATCTTTGTTCCCTAGCGCATAACCCTAACTCATTTAGATGAACAGAAAAGCAAAAAGCACGGCGCCACATAGTGCAGGTCAATGAAGTTTGGGTGAAATATTGATCGTAGTCTATTATGCTCACCCAGGAAGTGCTTGGATAAGGTAATGAGAAAATCCACAAATGCTGATGCCAGGATCCAAACCGGTAAACCAAATGGTCACCGCTTGTTAGAATATGGAGAGGCAGTGGGAAAAGGGAGGATCCTGTAAGGCGCTGCTGCGTGGCTGTTGGTAGAATTCAGCAATGGTAGACGCTGGTACAGCATTGAAACGCGTAGCCATTATTGTTTTATAATAAACATATATTTCTTCATATCACTCCGTCTACCATTGCTGAATTCTACCAACAGCCACGCAGCAGCGCCTTACAGGATCCTTCCTTTTCCCACTGCCTCTCCTAACTCATTTAGGGAAGCGCTGTGGAATATAGATCTCAGGCCAGGAATACTGCAGTCCATGATTAGATGTTACCACAATGACACTGTGTGATGTGTAAACATAGGTCATAGGTCGGTTAATAATATAGAAAAATTGGGCGAGCTATTTGATAATCTAACTGATTATATATTTGATAGTTTAAACATAACATTTGCCATAATAGGACAATTAGTCTTAGTAACTAATCAACATACTATGGTACTTGATTATTTAACTGCATCACAGCGGGGTATAAGTCAAATTGTTGGATCAGCCTGTTGTCATTATGTAGATCCCTCAGGACTGGTACAGGTACAGCATGACATAGAACAAGCCCAGAAGGTAAAGGAAGAATTTAGGCAAGTTAATTCTAAAGAGGATTGGAATATTGATTGGCCTGACTGGTTGAGCTGGTTAAACCCGGCCAATTGGTTTAAAGGAATTAGAGGCTGAGTTTCTGGTATAAGTCATGTGGCTGTACAGGTATTAGTTTTTGTTTTGTTGGTATATATTTTGTTTAAACTAGCGATATGTTTGATTATAAAAATAACAGCAGTCAAGAAAACAGCACAGGATATTAAAGTGCATGTGGTTCAGACCACCCACCACCCAAAGAACCGAGGAGTAAGGAAGTATTTAGAGCCACCTGTTTACGTGACACTGAATGCTTCCATACCTGATAAAGTTATCTGTCAAGCCATAGCACAACACCAAAATAGATGGTATTGCCTGAAATGTAAAACCTGGAATTCCCCAAATTTTCAGATGTGTACAGAAGGTAACACTGTACAGGCACCTATTGCTAGACAAGTATACTGAGTACCCATCCAAAGGTGAATGGCATACGGGATGCCGATTCAGGGGAGCTGATGAGAAGGTAGCCATTGGATGTGCATTCTAATACATGGCTAAGCAAATTTATGTTCAAAAGAAGGGAATTGTCAAAAATATTTTAATATCTTTATATGTGTGAACTTAAATTGCTCAACATGACGAACAGTTGAAGCTATAAAAACAGCCGATAGAGGAGGATGGGGTATTCTATTCTAAGACTTCTGGTTTATGACTTTGCATTCAGCTGTTTCAAAGGTTGGCGTGACGAGACTTGATGACATTGTTTTCCTTTTGGCTAAAGATACACACTAAGATGAGCTTGGGATTCTGTATTTTACCATATCTAGAATGTATAAATGTAAATTATGAGGGTAACGCCTACTCTCATTTCCTTACAAATAAAGATGCATTTGCCCCTCCCAGGTGCCGAGACTGTTTTGAGCACCAACACTGCGTGTCATGGTCTCTCTCCGACTGGCCGGCCTCTCTCAAATCCACCAGTGAGAGAGCATTAATTAGTTAGGAACTCATAGACAAATGCAGATAATGTCCAAAGTTAAGGGACAGACTAAATTCTGCAGCGACAGTATTTATACCTCATAATTCACATAGACCATTTTCATGCTATGAAGTCATTTCTAGTCACTTCCGGAAATTTTTGGGAATTGCAATAATATTTCTAGACCCTTTTCATAATTCTTTCTAGCCGATTTTTATGAACTGGGATCTGGCTGAATGTCTCGAAGATCAATATTTTTTAATATTATATTAGCAAGATATATCGCTCATTCATTATTATTATTACAGCATTTTTAGCTACTATTTCTATAGGGATTTGAAACTTTTTAAATTAACTATGTTTCTATTCTCCAATGAGTGATCAGCCCTCTCATGATATAGAATTTCACTTGCGTGATTCCCTGAGAACTTGTTGTTCCCTTTTTTTGCTGTGTTTGTAAACGTCACTCATAACTGTCACGAACAAATACACAGTAAACAGTGAGGTCCCTGTTCTTCCCAAACCTCTGTCCCTACCTACTTGTACGACCCGACCCAAACGACGGCGCACAACTGGGCGGCGTTCCCTATACTAGTACAAGTGAAACTGACAAACGGATAAGACAGAGACAAACAAAGGGTCACCTGGGAAGTACAAGGAGGGAGAGGCAGGGCAATTGCGCCACGGACAAGTCCGGGCGCAAAAGACGGAGTCAGGCAGGCAGTGTCAAACCGGGAGAGTGCAGAAAAAATACAAAAGTCAGAAGGCAAAGAAAAGTCGGGAGTCCAGCCGGGGTCAGGTCACAAAGGAGTCAAAATGCAAGTCGCTCAGGGGAGTCTGAAACAAGGAAAAGCACCAGGCTAGGTAACTCTAATTACAGGCAAAGGCCTACTACCCCAGGCTGAATTAAAAAAAGGAGAGGGCGGGAGCTCTGGATCATCAGCCAGGCTTTGATTGGCATGACGTTCCTGAGCTCCTATTGGCTGCAGACTGCCAGGCCGGGCGACGCCCGAGCGAGTAACTCTCGACGTCCTGGAGACCGAGGGAGCCACAGGAAGGGAGTACGTGACAATAACAGTGTCTATGGCCATAGACATTGCTGTGAGTGAGAGACCCCCGATAATGCCAATTCATCTGTGAAACATGTCGGGCTAGTCGGCAGTGATTACTTTTTTTTAATCACTGTAAACATGTTTCCTTATTGAACAATATAGGCAGATAGATCAGTGAATGGTGGCAAGCGAGAGGGAAGATTAGATCAGAGGGAACACGAAGGCTTAGAGAGGGAACACGAAGGCTCAGGTCTTCTTAAGGGTAATTGCTCCCAAATAAGGACATAATATAATGAAAGGGAACTCAAATGTAACACTTCCCCCCAATTTCATAGAGTGCCGTATAAAGCGAAGATCTAAAAACTATAAGGCCTTATTCACAAGACAGTGAAAAACGGGCGTGTGACGGCCGTCCTTTTAACGGCCGTCACACGGCCGTTTTCAGAGCAATGATGTTCTAAGGGTGTATTCACACGGCCGATTTTTTTAATGGTCCGTGAATAATGGGCATCAAAAAATAGGACATGTCCTATTTTTGGCCGTTTTAACGGCTTGACGGCCTCCATAGAAGTCAATGGATCCGTTTTTAATGGCTGTCAATACATGTAACAACCGTTAAAAACAGATCTGTGACATGGGGATTTGCAAGGGAACTACTAGTTCCCTTGCTGGCTATTGGCGGCGTGATAACATACTCAGCGATGCAGCGCTATCTTACATGACATCATCGCGCCACCTTTGCAGATCCCGTGAGACTAGCCACCACAGCAGAAGAAGACAGCACTGCATCGGTGAGTGTCATCGCGTCGCCTTCGCTGATCCCGTGAGGACAATGGACCTACCTGAAGAAGACAGCTCTGCATCGATGAGTATGTAGGGCATTCATGTCGGGCTCTGTGGCATCATATACATCGGGGCAGTTGATCAGTTCTTAATGGACATTTTTTTTTACTGTCATGTGATTATAGCCTAAGTCACATTATCTGCAACCAAATTAACTTTAAGTCACAGCCGTTTTAGAGGACATTATCCTCCAATGCATATGATTAAACTAATAAGTTTGAATCTTGGGCAAACATGTTTAGTGTGACCTAGGTGTATATTTGTTAGCATGTCTTCGGAAAATATTGTGTTTTGTTTGAGTGACCAATTCCTGACCACATTCCTATGACACAGAGAGATAGCTGTACAGGAAGCTAACAAAACAAATGTTTGTTAAACAAATTCTCACTGTTCTTGGGTCGAATTTAGAAATGTATCTTCTGCATACTACAAGTATGTCCTAATAGGCCCATACTAGAGACAGACCGATAGAACTTATTGTGTGCATGTCTGTACAGTACTGCATGCTATGGGAGAATCAATTATTTGCTAAATTGGAAAAATATTTACGTGAACAGCCCCAGTTACACTTCCTAGGGTGCACAATTTCTGATCATGGCCCTCACAAGGTTAAGGCCATCCTTTGGGTTTGCTTATTATTATAGACAAATTATCTTTCACTTTTCTTCATTAGTGGCATCACCCGCACTGACCAAAAAATGGGCAAATCCCTAGCACTGATAGATGAGCAGAGGTCAGGGCAGGCAGTGGACAATAGACGAGGTCAAATAACGAGTCAAATATTAACTGAATGGTGCCACACTAAAATACACCACAGCAGACATTAGTAAGGACCTTATCCTTAAGGTGTGGACAAATCTAGAGAAAAAAGGTGACACACAGCGCCAAACCATACAGATCAAACAGGATAATTGAAAATCAATAGGGCGATAATAAAATTGCTCACCTTGGAGAGTTGTACAACCACAGGTACAAAACTGGTGTAGACAGGTAATAACTGATGGTCGGGCACCACCACAAATGAATGCAGATAAAATGTAGAAAAACTGGGAAATAAAACAGTGCTGCCAACATCCAGAAGATTCATGCAGTGTAAAAGAGTTTAATTATAATATAAAACAGTGGCTACGCATTTCAATGCCGGTTCGGCATCTTCAATGATCTGATGAAGACACCTGACTGGCGTTGAAACGCGTAGCCGCGTACTGTATCACGTTGAAACTCGTACTGTCACACAACCTCCTGCTATCCTCCTCCTTGCCGTCACAGACCTCCTTCTGTGTGGTTCAGTTTGGTTACAATCCCGCTCCTTATTTGACCTTGTCTATTGTCTGGGGCCCCCAAAGTAAAATACGTAACAGGGCCCCGCACCTAACATGCAATGAGGCAGAAAGCAACATAACCACACTGCAAACCCACGCAATTGTGTTCACAGTTATGCATACAATATCAATTATTACCCCTCATGAACATGACCGTTGTGCCACTCGGGCTGTTTTTACCGGCACCAATTCACTTTAGCGTGTGAATCGGGTCTGTGAAATCTGACCCGAATCTCTGATCCGAGGAAAGATAGGACATGTTCTATCTTTCCTCGGATCACTGATGGGACTCGGGCGGCGCACACGGTCGTGTGCTTGAGGCTTTACTATTTAACTCCTTAACGACCGGCGTATAGTGTTTTTACGTAGGCCGTTTGGGGTAGATCGTTTGAGGCGCCGCCTTTTCACGTCTGCACTTCAAAATAACTTTTCCCACATTGTGCGGGATGCTGCTGAAGCCCGGGCTGTTGCTAACAGTCTCGGGCTTCAGGGCAACGATCAGAGACCGCGAGCAGAGAAATTTTCTGCAGCAATACCGTTACGTGTGGACAAGCCCTAAGGCTACTGATTTCCATAGTCAAGGCTTTTTTCATAGGTCATTTTTACGTTCATCCCCTTGTTCTGGTGGGCCCCATACCACTTTCAGTTAGGTCCAGAATTATTTGGACAGTGACACAAGTTTTGGCATTTTAGCTGTTACCAAAACATATTGAATATGCAGTTATATAATCAACATTGGCTTAAAGTGCTGACTCTCAGCTTTAATTTGAGGTTATTCACATCCTAATTTGAGGAAGAGTTTAAGAATTACTCTTTAATATGTAGCTGCCTCTTTTTCAAGGGACCAATGGTAATTGAACAATTATTTCAAAAGCTATTTAATGGGCTGCATGGGCTATTCCCTCGTTAATCCATCATCAATTAAGCAGGTAAAAGGTCTGGAGTTGATTCCAGGTGCGGCATTTGTATTTGGAAGCTGTTGCTGTGAACCCACAACATGAGATCAAAGGAGCTCTCAATGCAAGCGAAACAGACCATCGTTAGGGTATGTTCACACGCTAGACTAAAAACGTCTGAAAATACGGAGCTGTTTTCAAGTGAAAACAGCTCCTGATTTTCAGACGTTTTTGTAGCAACTCGCGTTTTTCGCTGCGTATTTTACGGCCGTTTTTTGGAGCTGTTTTTCATTGGAGTCACTGAAAAACGCCTCCAAAAACGTCCCAAGAAGTGTCCTGCACTTGTTTTGATGAGCCGTCATTTTACACTCCGTATTTTGACAGCGACGCGTAAAATTAAGCCTCGTGGGAACAGAACACCGTAAAACTCATTGCAAGCAATGGGCAGATTTTTGTAGGTGTAATGGAGTCATTTTTTCAGGCGTAATTCGAGGCGTAAAACGCTAGAATTATGTCTGAAACCACTGCGTGTGAACATACCCTTAGGCTGAAAAAAAAATGAAGAAATCCATCAAGAGAAAGAACAAATGTTACGAGTGGCCAAATCAACAATTTGCTACATTCATAAAAAAAAGAGCGCACTGGTGATCTCGTGAACTCCAAAAGGCCTGGACGTCCACGTAAGACAACAGTGGTGGATGACCGCAGAATCCTTTCCATCGTGAAGAAAAACCCCTTCATAACATCTACCCAAGTGAAGAACACTCTCCTGTTAGTAGGAGTATCAGTATCTAAGTCTACCATAAGGAGAAGATATAGAAAGGGAGGAAACCTCCAGCTCACCGGTTCTGCGTCTCCGGATATCTCGCTCGGATCCCCGCGACGGCCCGCGGTGTGTAATGCAAAAAAAAAAGGAAACATGATCCAGCGCTGATTGGAGTTTAAAAAGGAAGGATAGTTCCCACTTTTATTAACAAAATCATAAAAAATTGAAGAAGAGATGCAGCATAACTTGCGATCTACCATACAAATGGGGTCGGGCGGTCTCTTTTCTTCGGCTCTCTGGTCCTCCTCGCGGGGTCCTTTTCTAGATTTCTCTATAAACAAATAAAGATTGCTCACAAAACATGACTAAAACTGTAAAGGATCTGCCAGGCACAGCTTCGCGGTTAACTCCCATAGGTAATCAGTCTACACCTGAATCTACGTCTCTGAGACTGACTCCTTCTTCCACCACTCAGGATGGCAGGCTTAGGAGTGGGAGAGCCTATCGCAGCCTTGCCAGACGGAGCTAGCTCCCGCCCTCTGTCTATTTATACCTGCCTTTCCTGTTCCTCCCTGCTTGTGATTCTTTCCGTGTGGTTTTCTGGCCCAGCTACAGCTCCTAACTATTTGATCCTGCTCCATACTGACCCTGGCTTACTGACTACTCTTCTGCTCTGCGTTTGGTACCTCGTGCTCTCATGGTTTGACTTGGCTCGTTCACCAGTCTGTTGCTCACGGTGTTGCCGTGGGCAACTGCCCCTTTCCCTTTTGCTTTGTATTCCTTTGTATGTTTGTCTCGTGCACTTACTGAGCGTAGGGACCGCCGCCCAGTTGTACCCCGTCGCCTAGGGCGGGTCGTTGCAAGTAGGCAGGGACAGAGTGGCGGGTAGATTAGGGCTCACTTGTTCGTTTCCCTACCCCCGTCGTTACATAATCACAAGCCCATACCTAGTCTACCTGGTCCCTGACACCACTATGGACCCCCTTGAGACCCTGGCTCAGCAAATGCAGGGTCTCTCCCTACAGGTCCAGGCCCTGGCTCAGAGGGTCAACCAGCCTGATGCTACCTTGGTAGTTCCCCTCACCTCACCTCCTGAACCCCACCTCAAGTTGCCCGACCGGTTCTCAGGGGACCGGAGGGCTTTTCTCTCCTTTCGGGAGAGTTGTAGGCTTTACTTTCGCTTAAAGCCCCACTCCTCAGGTTCTGAGAGCCAGCGAGTGTGTATAATTATGTCCCGGCACCAGGACGGGCCCCAAGAATGGGCCTTCTCCTTGGCTCCTGACGCCCCTGAACTTTCCTCCGTTGATCTTTTCTTTTCTGCTCTCGGACTCATTTATGACGAGACTGACAAGACTGCCTTTGCCGAGAGTCAGCTGGTGACCTTACGTCAGGGTAAGAGAACTGTTGAGGAGTATTGTTCTGACTTTAGGAAGTGGTGCGTAGCTTCTCGGTGGAATGACCCTGCCTTAAGGTGCCAGTTTAGGTTGGGTCTGTCGAATGCCCTGAAAGACCTGCTAGTTAGCTATCCCTCTTCTGACTCCCTAGACCAGGTTATGGCTTTAGCGGTACGACTTGACCGACGTCTCAGGGAACGACAACGCCAACGTTTATGTGTTTTCTCCTCCGACTCCCCCATGATGCCTCCCGAGGTTCCGTTGCTTCGTTCTTCCCCGGAAGACTCAGAGGTACCTATGCAACTCGGGGCCTTCGTGTCCCCCCAACAACGTAGAGATTTCCGCAGGAAGAATGGTCTCTGCTTCTACTGTGGGGATGACAAGCATCAAGTGAACAACTGTCCTAAGCGTAAGAATGCAGCCGGAGAACTTCCGCGCCTAAGTGATCATCGGGGAGGTCACTTGGGCGCACAGGTATTTCCCGTAAATATGAAACGTAATAAGATCTTGCTTCCCTTTCAGGTCTCTTTTGGTGGTAGGTCTGCTACCGGCAGTGCCTTCATGGATTCAGGGTCCTCTGCTAATATCATGTCTGTGGAATTTGCTATGTCTCTTGCTATGCCTTTGATTGATTTGCCTAAACCTGTCCCGGTAGTGGGTATCGACTCCACTCCTCTTGCTAATGGTTATTTTACACAGCATACCCCTGTTTTTGAACTCCTTGTTGGCTCCATGCATTTGGAGCAGTGCTCTGTACTGTTGATGCAGGGATTATCGTCCGATTTGGTTTTAGGCCTTCCCTGGTTGCAGTTGCATAATCCCACGTTTGACTGGAATACTGGGGAGCTTACCAAATGGGGTAATGAATGTTTGACGTCATGTTTTTCTGTTAATTCTATTTCTCCCCCTGAGGAGGTGAACACGCTACCTGAGTTTGTTCGGGACTTCACTGATGTTTTCTCTAAGGAGGCCTCCGAAGTGTTACCACCTCATAGAGAATACGATTGCGCTATCGAATTGGTACCAGGAGCTAAGCTTCCTAAGGGTAGGATATTTAATCTTTCTTGTCCCGAACATGAATCCATGAGAGAGTATATCCAGGAATGCCTGGCCAAGGGTTACATTCGCCCCTCTACTTCTCCGGTAGGTGCTGGCTTCTTCTTCGTAGGGAAGAAGGATGGTGGTCTTAGGCCATGCATTGACTACCGTAACCTGAATAAGGTCACTGTAAGGAACCAGTATCCCCTTCCTTTGATTCCTGATCTCTTTAATCAGGTTCAGGGGGCCCAATGGTTCTCTAAGTTTGATCTACAGGGGGGCGTATAACCTTATCCGCATCAAAGAGGGGGATGAGTGGAAGACTGCGTTTAACACGCCCGAAGGTCATTTCGAATACCTCGTCATGCCCTTTGGGTTGTGTAATGCGCCGGCGGTCTTCCAGAATTTCATAAATGAGATTTTGAGAGATTACCTGGGGATATTTCTTGTAGTGTACCTTGATGACATACTGGTGTTTTCCAAGGACTGGCCCTCCCACATTGAGCATGTCAGGAAGGTGCTCCAGGTCCTTCGGGAAAACAAACTGTTTGCAAAAACCGAAAAATGTGTGTTTGGGGTACAGGAGATACCATTTTTGGGTCAAATCCTCACTCCTCATGAATTCCGCATGGACCCCGCCAAGGTTCAGGCTGTGGCGGAATGGGTCCAACCTGCCTCCCTGAAGGCGTTACAGTGTTTTTTGGGGTTCGCTAATTATTACAGGAGATTTATTGCTAACTTCTCGGTCATCGCTAAGCCTCTTACGGACCTCACTCGCAAAGGTGCTGATCTCCTCCACTGGTCTCCTGAGGCTGTCCAGGCTTTTGAGGTCCTTAAGAAGTGCTTTATTTCGGCCCCGATGCTGGTTCAGCCCAACCAAATGGAGCCATTTATCGTGGAAGTTGACGCATCCGAGGTGGGAGTGGGGGTTGTCTTGTCCCAGGGTACCAGGTCCCTCACCCATCTCCGCCCCTGTGCCTACTTCTCCAGGAAGTTTTCGCCCACTGAGAGTAACTATGATATTGGCAACCGCAAACTCTTAGCCATTAAATGGGCATTTGAAGAGTGGCGCCACTTCCTGGAGGGGGCTAGGCACCAGGTAACGGTCCTTACCGACCACAAGAATCTGGTTTTCCTAGAATCTGCGTGGAGGCTAAACCCGAGACAAGCTCGATGGGCGCTATTTTTTTACCAGATTCAACTTTTTGGTTACCTATAGGGCTGGGTCTAAAAATATTAAGGCCGATGCACTGTCGCGTAGCTTCATGGCCAGCCCTCCTTCGGAGGAAGATCCTGCTTGTATTTTGCCTCCCGGTATAATCATTTCTTCTATTGATTCTGATTTAGTCTCTGAAATTGCGGCTGATCAAGGTTCAGCTCCCGGGAACCTTCCTGAGGACAAGCTGTTTGTTCCCCTGCAATACCGGCTAAGGGTACTTAGGGAAAATCATGACTCCGCACTATCTGGTCATCCAGGCATCCTGGGTACCAAACACCTCATTGCCAGAAACTATTGGTGGCCTGGGTTGCCTAATGACGTTAAGGCCTACGTCGCCGCTTGTGAGGTTTGTGCTAGGTCCAAGACTCCCAGGTCCCGACCAGCGGGCTTACTACGTTCGTTGCCCATTCCCCAGAGACCTTGGACACATATCTCCATGGATTTTATCACCGATTTGCCTCCATCCCAAGGCAAGTCGGTGGTGTGGGTGGTAGTAGACTGCTTCAGTAAGATGTGCCACTTTGTGCCCCTCAAGAAACTACCCAACGCCAAGACGTTAGCTACCTTGTTTGTCAAACACATCCTGCGTCTCCATGGGGTCCCTGTCAATATTGTTTCGGACAGAGGGGTACAATTTGTTTTTTTGTTTTGGAGAGCCTTCTGTAAGAGGTTGGAGATTGATCTGTCCTTCTCCTCTGCCTTCCATCCTGAAACTAATGGCCAAACTGAGAGGACTAATCAATCTCTAGAACAATATTTAAGGTGTTTTATCTCTGACTGTCAATATGATTGGGTCTCATTCATTCCCCTCGTTGAATTTTCCCTTAATAACCGGGTCAGTAACTCGTCAGGGGTCTCCCCCTTTTTCTGTAATTTTGGGTTTAATCCACGGTTCTCCTCCGTTTCACCTGGTAGTTCCAACAATCCCGAGGTAGAGGTCGTTCATCGGGAACTGTGCACAGTCTGGGCCCAGGTTCAGAAGAACCTAGAGACGTCCCAGAGCGTACAAAAAAACTCAGGCTGATAGAAAACGTTCTGCTAACCCCTTGTTTATGGTCGGGGATCTGGTGTGGTTATCGTCTAGGAACTTGCGTCTTAAGGTCCCATCCAAGAAGTTTGCTCCCCGGTTTATTCGGCCGTATAAGGTCATTGAAGTCCTCAATCCTGTCTCCTTCCGGCTGGAGTTACCCCCATCTTTTCGTATACACGATGTGTTTCATGCCTCCCTCCTTAAACGCTGCTCCCCGTCCTTGGCTCCCTCGAGGATACCTCCTGTTCCCATTCTAACCCCTGAGGGGGTGGAATTCGAGGTGGCCAAGATTGTGGACAGCAAGATGGTCCAAGGCTCCCTCCAGTACCTGGTCCATTGGAGAGGATACGGGCCTGAGGAGAGGACTTGGGTACCCGCCCGGGATGTTCACGCTGGGGTATTGGTCAGGAAGTTCCACCTTCGCTTCCCCAGTAAACCAGGTCCACTTAGAAAGGGTCCTGTGGCCCCTCATAAAAGGGGGGGTACTGTAAAGGATCTGCCAGGCACAGCTTCGGGGTTAACTCCCATAGGTAATCAGTCTACACCTGAATCTACGTCTCTGAGACTGACTCCTTCTTCCACCTCTCAGGATGGCAGGCTTAGGAGTGGGAGAGCCTATCGCACCCTGGCCAGACGGAGCTAGCTCCCGCCCTCTGTCTATTTATACCTGCCTTTCCTGTTCCTCCTTGATTGTGATTCTTTCCGTGTACTTTCCTGGCCCAGCTACAGCTCCTAACTATTTGATCCTGCTCCATACTGACCCTGGCTTACTGACTACTCTTCTGCTCTGCGTTTGGTACCTCGTGCTCTCCTGGTTTGACTTAGCTCGTTCACCACTCTGTTGCTCACGGTGTTGCCGTGGGCAAATGCCCCTTTCCCTTTTGCTTTGTATTCCTTTGTATGTTTGTCTCGTGCACTTACTGAGCGTAGGGACCGCCGCCCAGTTGTACCCCGTCGCCTAGGGCGGGTCGTTGCAAGTAGGCAGGGACAGAGTGGCGGGTAGATTAGGGCTCACTTGTTCGTTTCCCTACCCACGTCGTTACAAAAACTTTCATCAAGCAATCAGCTGTGATACAACCTCTGTTGTGGGGCTATCTCTGGAATCTCTATATAGGTATATAAGACTGTCTCACGAAACATGACTAAATTCACACCAAGCAATTTGCTGCGATAATGTTATTAAAAAATATATATTTTTGCATCATCAAAATTTTAACCTTTTTCACTTGCTCTTCCAACGTATGGTAATATACTGATATACTGGTACAACCATTAATCAGCCTCAAAAATAGAAAGGCCAGATTAGACTTTGCCAAACAACATGTAAAGAAGCCGCCCAGTTCTGGAACAGCTTGAAACTAATATCAACTTGTACCAGAATGATGGGAGGAAGTATGGAGAAGGCTTAGAACGGCTCATGATCCAAAGCACACCACATCCTCTGTAAAACATGGTGGGGGCAGTGTGATGGCATGGTGGGGGCAGTGTGATGGCATGGGCACGCATGGCTGCCAAAGGCGCTGGGTCACAACTGCTTATTGATGATGTGACTGAAGACAGAAGCAGCCGGATGAATTCTGAAGTGTTCAGGGATTTACTTTCTGCTCAGATTCCACCACATGCAGCAAGGTTGATTAGACGTCGCTTCACAGGACAGATGGACAATGACAGAAAACATAATGCGAAAGCAACCCAGGAGTTTATAAGGCAAAGAAGTCGAATATTCTGCAATGGCCGAGTCACCAGATCTCAACCCGATCGAGCAATTCACTTGCTTAAGACAAAACTTAAGGCAGAAAGACCCACAAACAAGCAACAACTGAAGACGGCGGCAGTAACAGCCGAGCAAAGCATCACAAAGGAGGAAACCCAGCGTGTGGTGATGTCCATGGGTTCCAGACTTCAGGCCGTCATTGCCTGCAAATAATTCTCTACAAAAGTATTAAAAAAAACAATTTATGGTAATTTTAATTTGTCCAATTACTTTGGAGCCCCTGAAATGAGGAGGTTGTGTAGAAAAATGGTGGCAATTCCTAAACGTTTCACAGGATATTTTTGTTCAACCCCTTGAATTAAAGCTGAAAGTCTAAACTTCAATTGTATCTCAGTTGTTTCATTTCTTATCCAATGTGGTGGCAGCGGAGCCCAAATCATGGAGATTGTGTCACTCCCCAAATAATTCTAATTGTATATGACCTAATATACTGTAGCTACTTTAATCTCATAAACCACTATAAATGACTAAAGTTTTGTGTGAAAATATTAAACATTTTGTAAAGTTATTTGGTTCAGAAACTGGAGGCGGATACCTGAATTGTTTGTGTGTAACCATATGAAGTCTATGACACAGATGGAAAGTGGCCTGTACAGGAAGTTAGTTGTATGAATAATTCTATATATTGGTAATCCTCCTTCAGTCCCCACCAGAGTTAAGAAATGGACCATCTGCGTTCAGTCCGTTTTTTTAATCATTGAAATTTTTATTGAGCTTTTTCAACACATTACATAGGAAAAATACCTCCAAGCTTCAGCACCCAAGGTTCTCAAAATGAGAAGTCCTACAAAGGAGTGCACAAAACAACATAACAGAAAATCAACTAAACAGAAAACAAAAAAAAACAAAAAAAAGACATTCATATACATACTGTGACTCTGTTCAGACATATTCATGACTTATTTATAATATTTTGAGCTTTTCCATAAATCCCACGCCGCCACCTTAGTATGAGGTGTGTTAAAGTAATAGAGGAAGGACGTTTCATGTCTACAATCTATGTTAACTCTTCTAATTACCTCTAATATGGATGGAGGGACGGAAGACTTCCACAATTTAGCTATTGACATTCTTGCAGCTATGAGAATATGTTGAGAAATCAGTCGGACTTGGTGAGGTATATCTTCCAACCCCATGTCCAAAACGGCCAATTCTGGGGACCCTGAGATAAGTATACCTGAGATCTCAGAGATCAGTTGAAACACTTCTTTCCATAGAGAGCTAATAGAAGGACAGGTCAACCACATATGTAATGTGGAGCCTTTGTTTCCGCACCCTCTCCAACACATATTAGAGCTGCCCCCTCCAAAGTGGGTCCGTTTTTTTGTAAATCTCTTTCTCGTGTACCTGGGCGCTGTATCCTCAGGTAAGTGTTCTCTATCTACAGACAGGAATACAGGGTGGATTGGGGGGTGGATAGGGGTTAAAAGTTGTGATTTAGTCTCTTAAATAGTTGACGGATCATATATTACTGCTAATGGCGTCTTATCTTTACACCTCTGGTGGCCAAGACATTTGCTTTTTTAGGAGAAATTTATATTTATTAACTGCATCTTGGCTTTCTACACGGTATGTCAAATTTGGGCAAATTTTTTTTAGTTCATTTTTTTGTTAATTTATTTTGACAAAATAAAAATCAAATATGTTATTAAAACTTCAAGCAATGTTTTGCTGTAAATAAATCTTCAAAGCAAGAAAAAATAGATACACGGACATGCCACATCTAAGGAAGATTTACAGGAGCATCTGAGAAGTAATCAGCAAAGCCGCAGAAATGCATAAAAACAAATATTTGGCAACAAAATGCAAAAATCTCAAAAGTGAATAACCCCTTTAAGAAAGGACATTTTAAAATAATTTTTCGCGTTTTGCCTCTCAGCATTCTGGAGGTCATGACTTTTCTCAGTTTAGGTCAGTGTGCTTGCACGACTTTTGCAGGATTAGTCGTACTTTCATTTGGTAAAATTTTATGGTGCCGTTTATTAAAGATTTATATTAAATTTCGACATAAATGAAGAAAAACAGTGATCCTTTTCCCTTTCTTCTTATTGTATTTTTATGACATGTTATAGATTCGTAGAACAGGCTGTTACGGTTATGGTGATACTACATATGTGAATATGTTTTAGTGTTTTGTGAACACCATGTGATCAAATTTATTAAATGTTATAATAATTAGTTTCAGTTTTTTCGTTTTTTTTTTACTCTTATTCTTCATTCATTTTTGTTAACATTTTTTAATTCCATAATGGGATTTATATTAATTATAAATGTTTTTACATAAGGATATAGTTGCATATAGTATATACATATAGGCTTGTACATCAGCCTGTATAATAATAAGTATCTACAGTACAGTAATTATGCCATAAGGATGGACCCTGGGTTTCTACCCATATAAGTTATGGGTATAGGGGATCCCCCCCATTGCTTTTCCCCTTGTATTACACAATTAGCATTATTCACAGCACACACGGGGTTAAGCTACGGAGATGTGATGTTTCTCTGATCACCTTCGTTAGAGCAGGATACCAGCTGTATATTACACTCTCTGCCCCATTACTGATTGGGCAGGCACAATAGCAGTGCCCACGTGACCACAGCACCTCTGAAGACACTTGCTTATGCCACACTATTACAACGTGGGTCGTTACGGGGTTAAAACTTGAATTGCACCCCCTACTGACTGAACTGAATCCCTAAGGGTATGTGCACACGACCTCTTTTCAGACGTAATGGAGGCGTTTTGCACCTCGAATTACGCCTGAAAAGACGGCTCCAATACGTCGGCAAACATCTGCCCATTGCTTGCAATAGGTCTTACGATGTTCTGTGCAGACGAGCTGTCGTTTTACGCGTCGCTGTCAAAATACGGAGCGTAAAATTACAGCTCGTCAAAAGAAGTGCAGGACACTTCCTGGGACGTTTTTGGAGCCGTTTTCTCATAGACACTATTGAAAACAGCTCCAAAAACGGCCGTAAAAAATGCATCAAAAACGCAGCGAAAAACGCGAGTTGCTAAAAAAACGGCTGAAAATCAGGAGCTGTTTTCCCTTGAAAACAGCTCCGTATTTTCAGACGTATTTTGTTAATCGTGTGAACATGCCCTTAGGCTGGATTCACACGAGCATGTTACATCCGTAAAGGATGGAACATATTTCGGCCGCAAGTCCCGGACCGAACACAGTGCAGGGAGCCGGGCTCCTAGCATCATAGTTATGTACGACGCTAGGAGTCCCTGCCTCTCCGTGGAACTACTGTCCCGTACTGGAAACATGATTACAGTACGGGACAGTTGTTCGGCAGCGAGGCAGGGACTCCTAGCGTCGTACATAACTATGGTGCTAGGAGCCCAGCTCCCTGCACTGTGTTCGGTCCGGGACTTGCGGCCGAAATACGTTCCGTCCTTTACGGACCGAACATGCTCGTGTGAACCCAGCCTAACAGTCATACATTTACCGACAGCTCCCAATCAGGTTTCCTGAACTCTTTTTTCTAAAAAAAATCTTCTAGACAATTTAGGCAAAAATCGCAAACAGCCAAAAATGTTTATGTACAAAACAGAAAAAGAATATGAATGAAAACTAATATATACCGGTAATACTTATATGAACAATACATGTTAGCAGGATCTAGGCTCTATTAGACGGTGTGGTCAAATTGCAGCTTATTGCCGGGATCATTAAAAAATTGTGCATAATGATGCGGTTTGGCGGCAATTTCACATAAGACTTGGCGTAATAAACCGTGATTTTACTGCACCATGTGAATATACACTAACTGTGACCTCTATAATGATCATTACAATAAAAATAACCTGCACAAGCTCCTCCAGCTTCAAAACGGACGCATCTAATTTTTTAAGACACGGGCAAAAAGTCGACTATTTTTGTGAACTGTCTTTGAATTTACAGACCGTTGTGGACCCTGCACCCAAACTGCAGACTGTAAATCATCCAGATATTTTACACTTGGGGCGCACTTATAGGGTGTGAGAGGGCTCAAAAGGTCCTATAGGAGGAGACCAGTATTAAAAAGGATGTGTGATGGTTGGGGGATTTTGCATCGGGACCCGGAGCTTTAATTTACGCCTCTGTTCACAGTGCAAACAACTCACTTTATGAGTTGCTGCAAAATAAAAATAAAAATATAAAGTTTGCAAATACTAGTGCTTTTCATTTATAAATACCTTCATACGGCTTTCCGTTCAGCAATGATCAAGCAAAGTCTCTCGGCCAATTACCTTCCAGGTACAGGGTGTAGGGAACACAAATGTATCACATATATGTAGTTTCCTATGAACCTGTGAACCTAAAATTTTCAAACTGCATTAAAACCAAATCTTATTCCCCCCCCAAACAGGGATGCTAGAGAGTAACGGCTCGTCCACACGTAACGGAATTGCTGCATATTTTCCGTCTGAAATTGCGGATGGAAAATGCGCAGAATACAGTAACAGCAAAGTAGGTGAAATTTAACAAATCTCCTCCACACGCTGCGTAAAATTTCCAAGCAGAAATTAATCTGTGGTGCGTATTTTTCGTTCCGCATCATGTCAATTCCTGCTGCGGAAAGTGGACAGAATTGCTGCGTTTTTCAGGAGATATCACCATCCACCATCATTGAGAAAAGTGCTGCAAAATCTGCATCATTTTCTGAAGTGAAAATCGCAGGAAATGGTGCAGTTTTTCCACAGCGGAATTTCTGCTAGTTTTTGCAGGATTGCTGCAGAAATTGTCTGCAGCAATTCCGTTACGTGAGGACAAGCCCTAAGGGTGCGGCCACACGGTGCGGGCACGTTGCGTTTATGTGGTGTTTTTAAACTGCAGCAAATCATTTTTCAATAGAAGTCAACGGTGACATTTTGGTTATGGACAGACGGCTGCTACTATTTACAATGCGTTTTTTGTGCAGTTAATGACGGCGCTGCCAAAGTTGTTGCTGAACTGCTTGCATTTTTTCTAACAGTTCTGCAATGCCTTGTTATGAACTATATACAGGAAGCTCCTAACAAACCTCAACACGGGTGAAAACTGTGTCCAATTATTTATTTTAAAAACACAACAGAACTGCAGCATTAGGGTATGTTCACACGGCCTATTTTTGGCCGTTTTTCGGGCGGTAAATGGACAAAAAATCGGAAGAACGCCTCCAAGCATCTGCCCATTGATTGCAATGGGAAAAAGGCATTTTGTTCTGGTGAGCCGTTTTTTTACGCAGCCGTTTGAAAAACGGCCGCGTAAAAAAACGGCTGCGAAAAAGAAGTGCAGGTCACTTCTTGGGACGTTTTTGGAGCCGTTTTCCATTGACTATATAGAAAACAGCTCCAAAAACAACCGGAAAAAACGCTGAGAAAATCGCGAGTGGCTTAAAAAACTTCTGGAAATCAGGAGCTTTTTTCCCTTGAAAACAGCTCCGTATTTTCAGACGTTTTTGGTTAAGCGTGTGAATATACCCTAACAGAAACAAAAAACGCATGCAGTTGACCGCATGCGGTTTTCAAATGCAACAAAACCGCGTCAACGACGCACCGTGTGGCCTTACCCTAAGACGACCACTCTCTAATGTACAGGGTAACGATCATCTTACAAAGAACTTGCATAAATGGTGAAGTTTGTCCGTAAAGTTCTCTGCGAGATTTAAATACAAAATATATTCTTAAAAAGAAAAAAAAAAGTTCTACATTTCTGGAATTCATCCATACTACATATATGTAGTTCCCTAATATCGATAACCTATAGATTAGATAACATTGTCCCTTCATACAAATTGACATTAAATTGTAACCAAAAGTTTTGTATATTTTTGAATAAAAATAGAATAAAAAAATAAGGTTCCTCAAGTACATAACCCCAACCCTCAACTTCAAATGTGAGAAATAAAAACAAAATAAATAAACATTTCCTAAGATTGTATAGATGAGGATTAGATACAAAGCTGAATAAGACTGCTTTTAACTTCTGTTAATAGCAGTCTTATTCAGCTTTGTATCTAATTGGGTTATGATCAGACAGGTCTGAACAGAGCGCTTCCCCCTAAAAAAAAACAGATTTCATGGGTCTTAAGGGGGCGGAGGTTAGAATGGCAGCTTTTCCAAAAGTAGGCGGGAAAGTTGCCGTTATTGCCAGAAATGGCCTGCGGCACAGGAACCCAGGCCTGATTAAGGTGTGAGCATTTCTAGGCCCTATTTGGTGGTAAAGGCTATGTACACCTTTGCAGGGTATTTTATTTTTATTTTTTTTCATAAACAGGTCAGTCAGTGTGTTTGGTGTAACTTTATAAATAGTTTCTATTAAAAAATGTTTTACTTTTTTTTAGATAAAGCTGCTCTGGATAAGGAATGCCCGTCTAGATTCACATCTGGATAATGACGGCCCATCTAGATTCACATCTGGATAAGGACTACCTGTCTAGATTCACATCTGGATAAGGACGGATCGTCTAGATTCACATCTGGATAAGGACGGTCCGTCTAGATTCACATCTAGATAAGGACGGCTTGTCTAGATCCACATCTGGATAAGGACTACCTGTCTAGATTCACATCTGGATAAGGACGGATCGTCTAGATTCACATCTGGATAAGAACGGCCCGTCTACATTCGCATCTGGATAAGGACGGCTCGTCTAGATCCACATCTGGATAAGGATTACCAATCTAGATTCACATCTGGATAAGGACGGCTGATCTAGATTCACATCTGGATAAGGACGGCCTGTCTAGATTCCCATTTGGATAAGGACGGCTTGTCTAGATTCACATCTGGATAAGGATGGCCCGTGTAGATTCACATCTGGATAAGGACGGCTCGTCTAGATCCGCATATGGATAAGGACTTCCCCGTTCTAGATTCACATCTGGATAAGGACTGCTCGTCTAGATTCACATTTGGATAAGGACGGCCCGTCTAGATTCACATCTGGATAAGGACTACCCGTCTAGATTCACATCTGGATAATGATGGCGTGTCTCGATTCACATTTGGATAATAACAGCTTGTCTAGATACACATCTGGATAATGACGACCCATCTAGATTCACATCTGGATAATGACGACCCGTCTAGATTCACATCTGGATAAGGACGGCCCGCATAGATTCACATCTGGATAAGGATGGCTCATCTAGATTCACATCTGGATAATGACGGCTCGTCTAGGTTCACATCTGGATAATGACGACCCGTCTAGATTCAAATCTGGATAAGGACGGTCCGTCTAGATTCACATCTGGATAAGGACGGCTTGTCTAGATCCACATCTGGATAAGGACTATCCGTCTAGATTCACATCTGGAGAAGGATGGCTCGTCTAGATTCACATCTGGATAATGACGACCCGTCTAGATTCACATCTGGATAAGGACGGCCCCTCTAGATTCACATCTGGATAAGGACGGCTCGTCTAGATTCACATCTGGATAAGGACTACCCATCTAGATTCACATTTGGGTAAGGACGGCTGATCTAGATTCACATCTGGATAAGGACGGCCTGTCTAGATTCCCATTTGGATAAGGACGGCTTGTCTAGATTCACATCTGGATAAGGATGGCCTGTGTAGATTCACATCTGGATAAGGACGGCTCGTCTAGATCCGCATATGGATAAGGACTTCCCCGTTCTAGATTCACATCTGGATAAGGACTGCTCGTCTAGATTCACATTTGGATAAGGACGGCCCATCTAGATTCACATCTGGATAAGGACTACCCGTCTAGATTCACATCTGGATAATGATGGCGTGTCTAGATTCACATTTGGATAATAACAGCTTGTCTAGATACACATCTGGATAATGACGACCCATCTAGATTCACATCTGGATAATGACGACCCGTCTAGATTCACATCTGGATAAGGACGGCCCGCATAGATTCACATCTGAATAAGGATGGCTCGTCTAGATTCACATCTGGATAATGACGGCTCGTCTAGGTTCACATCTGGATAATGACGACCCGTCTAGATTCAAATCTGGATAAGGACGGTCCGTCTAGATTCACATCTGGATAAGGACGGCTTGTCTAGATCCACATCTGGATAAGAACTATCCGTCTAGATTCACATCTGGAGAAGGATGGCTCGTCTAGATTCACATCTGGATAATGACAACCCATCTAGATTCACATCTGGATAAGGACGGCCCCTCTAGATTCACATCTGGATAAGGACGGCTCGTCTAGATTCACATCTGGATAAGGACTACCCGCACAGATTCACATCTGGATAAGGACGGCCTGTCTAGATTCACATTTGGATAAAAACGGCTTGTCTAGATTCACATCTGCATAAGGATGGCCCGTCTAGAATCACATCTGGACAATTATGGCTCGTCTAGATCCACATCTGGATAAGGACTACCCGTCTAGATTCACATCTGGATAAGGATGGCTTTTCTAGATCCACATCTGGATAAGGACGGCTTGTCTAGATTCACATCTGGATCAGGACGGCTCGTCTAGATCCACATCTGGATAATGACGGTGTGTCTAGATTCACATTTGGATAAGGACGGCTTGTCTAGATTCACATCTGGATAATGACGACCCGTCTAGATTCACATCTGGATAATGACGACCCGTCTAGATTCACATCTGGATAATGACGACCCGTCTAGATTCACATCTGGATAATGACGGCCCGTCTAGATTCACATCTGGATAATGACGGCCCGTCTAGATTCACATCTGGATAAGGACGTCTCGTCTATATCCACATCTGGATAAGGACTACCCATCTAGATTCACATCTGGATAAGGCCGGCTCATATAGATTCACATCTGGATAATGACGGCCTATCTAGATTCACATTTGGATACGTACGGCTTGTCTAGATTCACATCTGGATAATGACGACCCGTCTAGATTCACATCTGGATAATGACGACCCGTCTAGATTCACATCTGGATAATGACGACCCGTCTAGATTCACATCTGGATAATGACGGCCCGTCTAGATTCACATCTGGATAATGACGGCCCGTCTAGATTCACATCTGGATAAGGACGTCTCGTCTATATCCACATCTGGATAAGGACTACCCATCTAGATTCACATCTGGATAAGGCCGGCTCATATAGATTCACATCTGGATAATGACGGCCTATCTAGATTCACATTTGGATACGTACGGCTTGTCTAGATTCACATCTGTATAAGGATGGCCCGTCTAGAATCACATCTGGACAAGGACGGCTCGTCTAGTTCCACATCTGGATAAGGACTACCCGTCTAGATTCACATCTGGATAAGGACGGCTCGTCTAGATTCACATCTGGATAATGACGGCCCGTCTAGATTCACATCTGGATCAGGACGGCCCTGTTTTTTCAACTCACCAAGATTCTTCTCTTACTTTCAGGTGCAGTGACTGTGAGAAGAGGTCGGCCTGCTGTTCTGCAGTGTGGGGTTGATCCTGGAGACACATTACTATCAGTTACATGGAAGATTCATCTACGTAATACATCCTGTATAATATCATTTAAAATAGAAGAAGACAATACAAAGACATCAGACAGCTACTGCACTACAAGGATGAGAAGTGACAATTTATCCCTGGAGATCAGTAACACTGAAATATCTGATGAGGGGAAATATAACTGTGAGGTTGTAAATGATAAAGACACATTCACCAGAGACACGTCACTACAAGTATTAGGTGAGTAGGAAATTGTGTTATTACTTTTACTATTAGGCGGCTTCTCGTGTCCCTGTACAGGATTATTTCTGTAAATGTCTATACAAGTCCCTGCAGAATTAGAAAGGAAACGAATACTTTACTCATATTGATTATTTTATTTAAAATATATCCGAGCTGGAACCTTCAAACTTTAAAATTCAATAGGGACTATTATTCATCATTCTCTGTAGTCCTAATAATAATAAAGGAGGAGGGGTGAAAAAATCAAGATTGTTCTCTCCCTCTCGCTGACAGTCTATTTCTGCCCTTTATAACACTGTCTCATAGACTAATTCTATTGTCGTGGAGTCAATGGCTCAAAATATATTAGACTGAAATTTAGAAGAGTCCAACAGACTCTCAGGCCAGGCACTTTATCTAGCGTCCTAATCAGGATATTTCATACCGATATATATCGAGAGAGGAGAAGAAAACACACAGGCGCTGCTGATATGCTCAAAATACTCCTCTGGAGGTTTATTTCCAAACTCAAACTATAATACTATCATTCAGCAGGGGTGTAGGCTTGAGGTTAACCAATCAGAGACAATGTGACAATATTTGTTATTCAGTCAATAGCAGACCATAAGATACATCCCAGATACATCATTATAATTCTTCACACATCAGGTTTGCAGGTGCCTTATCTCTCCTGGGCAGAATGTTCCAGTGGAGATGGGGGAGGCATTCCCACACGCATATTTGCCACCCTCCCTTCTCACTCCCTGTGCCTTCTCTGCAAGCTTCGTATGGGAGCCAAGGTCAAAGATAAAACATACGAAATCAACATTACTGACGTTAAAGGAACAATGTCTTTCTTATTCACTACAAAAGAACCAAGATGGGAACTCCAGACAAAATGGCTGCTGCGCAAAACTAAATCATTTAAACATTATTATAATCACTTTCACATAATACATATCTTAGTAATTCGGCATCCTGCTTGATAATTCATAATGTAATTTCATACAGAGAATAAAACAAATAAACCATCCTTCACAAACCCCCCTTTTTCTCAAATTAAATTACAGAAATGATATATTATGATTATAAAACTCAAACAATATATCAAAAGGGCCACAACTAATATGATGCCATCACCAATGTCCAGTTTGGATATGGGGTCCCACCAGTGTATTGACAAGTCCTGTACATCATCATCATCATCCTCTTCTATCTTCTGCTCTTCACTGACAGTCACCCTCAGGGTAACCCACACTTACTTATTAAAACACTTGGATGCTGCTAACGGGTTCACTCAGTTTTTTTTTTCCCTCGCTTTACTTTGAACTTTGCTGATGTCAGCAGGACTTGGTTTGGTCCTTCTCATCTGTCAGACACCGTCTCTTTTAGTATACGTCACCGGGCTGTACATAGCACCTCATGCTGTGAGCCTGGGGTGAGATCCCACGTAGACGGATTAATGGAGTTTTATTGTGACTACCACAAACCCTCTGTATCTGTCTTCCTCCTCCGGTAAGTTACTTGTCTGGGCGGCTGCTTAGAATTGTGACACTTCCGTCAGTTCATGACAAATGCGTTGTACTGGCTCCGGCTGCGCCTGCCGCATCTCAGTGATGGAGTTCATCATATTAAAAGTCTTTTAGTTCATATTTACTGGCACTTGCTGGGGACCCCCAACCCTTATCAATTGTTAAAATAAATACTAATCTGGTGATATCATCTACGTAATATAAAAGTTGTTCTAAGTACATACAATAACAATGTCAGGCCCTTAAACTAAATCAAACACCTTTATATAAGAAAAATTTCTCTGTTACAATGGACATGGCACCTAGAAGATGTGTGGTTACTGGGTACATTTTATTTGCACTTGGTGTTACTCTTTTCAGCAGGATTTGTACCTTGATCTGAGCTGATTGCCTGGAACAGCTTCAACTCACAAAAATATACACAGATTCCACATGTTTATCTGACAAATGTCTCAAAAAAAATTTTCTTACTCTGTTTTGTATTGCATGTGAAGGCCTCTCAAGGTCTGTTCTCTTCGTGGGAGGCGGGTATGATAAGGATGGCACCGGTCTGCCAGGTCTGTTCTGTAGGCAAATCAAACAGCTCTAACAGAATTTAGCAGCAACAGCTGTAAAGCCTGGGACATACCAATTAGATCTTACCACATCGATCCTTGCAGTCTTGGGACATATGTGAGGTCATACACCATCAATGCAAGTGCCATCAAGAGTGCCTTAGGTGCTACCGGTTTACCTTCCTTTATGCGTCCACATTCTGTTAGAATCTGGTTCTCATTCCTTCCACTCCCAGTTGGAAACTTCCTGTGGAGAACAATCTTTTTCATTGTATAATCAGTAATTGATCTTAATCAAATAATTAATTTGAAGAAAAACATCAACAAATAACATCTTTACATTAAACGTTCAAACATTCACATTGAGCAATAACTAGAGGTGATACATGCAAACTCATTTTTCTTCTTTTTATATATATATATATATATATATATATATATATACACTTGTAATGACGGGGAAGGGAGAAAGACAGGTGAGCCCTAATCTACCCGTCACTCAGTCCCTGCCTACTTGCAACGGCCCGTCCTAGGCGACGGCGTACAACTGGGCGACGGTCCCTACGCTCAATAAGTGCACGACAGACAAACAGACAAGGGTACACAGAAGCTAAGGGTAATGGGGCAGTTGCCCACGGCAACACCATGAGCAACAAGAGTAGTGAACGAGCCGAGTCAAACCAGGAGTGTACGAGGTACCAAACGCAGAGCAGAAGAGTAGTGAACGAGCCGAGTCAAACCAGGAGTGTACGAGGTACAAAACGCAGAGCAGGAGAGTAGTCAGTAAGCCAGGGTCAATATGAAGCAGGGACAAATAGTTTAAGCAGCAGAGCCAGGAAACAGGAGAATCACAGGCAAAGGAGGAGCAGGAAGTGAAGGTATAAATAGACAGAGGGCGGGAGCTAGCTCCGTCTGGCCAGGCTCTGATAGGCTCTCCCACTCCTCAGCCTCCCAGCCTGATTGGTAGAAGGAGGGGTCACTCGATCAGACTTAGGAGCAGGTGCAGACTGACTAACCACGGGCGTCGACACAGAAGCTGTGTCTGTCAGATCCTTTACAATACTGCACAGAATTTTCTGCTCTAAAATTTTCCTTTCACAACAACAAAAAGAAATAAATAAAAATGTTTTCAAATGGGAATATTCCGCTTCTGTACCGTTTATCTGACGCCTCCAATAGTCCAATGCTGAGGCTCGTCTAGAACTTTACATAAAACTTAACCCCAGTATTTAATATTCCCACAACACTTCTTGAATATCGTTATTGAACAAACTAACTTTGGGATAACATCTGGAGAACTGCTGATATCTTATTGTACAAACACCAGTTCAATACTTGGGATAACACTGTTCCCCTGTCACTACACACAAATTCTGCAGTGGGGAAGATAGCGGCCGGGCTTCAGGTCACCGTGAGAACAGGTCTACACATACGAGCACCTTTTCATACACACCTACCTCGGGTAGTTGTATGTTGGGTAATCTGGCCGGGGTGCACTTTTCACAGGTACCTTTGCTGTTTTACCTATGTCATGCCGTGCACATATCATGCAGGCTGCTACAAACCTAGCGGTGGCATTATTGTATCCACGGCTAAGCCAATTTACTGATACCTGGCTGAACATACCCTTGTTGTCAGGTCTGTCTTCTCTTGCTCTCTCAATTGGCTTACCCGATGATCCAATAAAGGTCCTACTACCAATGGGCCCATAATTGTGGGCGATGCCAAAAGCGTACCTAGAGTCAGTGTAAATGTCGGCCGTCTTACCTTTTGCCAGGTTATAGCCTCAGCGAGCACCTCCAGCTCCGCTCCTTGAGATGAACAAGAAGGTGAGAGTGGTTTCTGGATGATTTACCTTGTGCCTCGTATCCTGTCTTGTACATACTGTATATGATCAAGTATCTCTACATTACAAATTTACATTGGAAACCATTTTCACATATAGATAGAACATTTCAAAAGGATGGAGTTTTATTTTTCCACATTCATCTTATGATCCAGGACACTTGTAAATCCCACCCCACCAGGTCCTGTAAATACCTGATTAATAAAAAAACAAACAAAATATGTTACTGAAATCTGGCATAAAATGAACAATGTTGAGACAATTTTTTCTTTTTTTTGTTTTGCCTTCTCCCCCATCTAAATCTGTAAAGACTCATCTGTGGGTGACGTCACCTCGGCCTCCTGTGTAAATTTGCTGGAGGGGGATGGTCTCTTACACAATACCTCATATTGGGTGAAGACAATATGAGCAAAACATACCCAGTGCCATATTTACTGTTCTGGAAGGATCTGGAACCATCTATACAGAAAAACCTCAAAATGTAGGTTACTGTCATACACATTTAATTTGGATTAGTCATTGGGGTCTCATACACATTTTGTAGATCTCCAAGAACCAAATTCATTAATTCAAAACAAAATAAAACACAAAACAAAACTACCTGATCAGTCCCTTCACCATTCCCTCCTATGTGGAATCTGCGTAAGTAATGTAGCAGAGTTCAAAACTACATATCTCAACATAATAAAGTCAGGCACTCTGTCTGGGGGGCACTAGTTTAACCCCCTGTAATACACAACAACCTGGAACAAAAAAATGACTTTCTCCTGACAAAAATACATTTTATCTTTAAAATGACTTGTAACCATTTACCTGTAAAACATCATACCTTTTTGAAAAATAACATTTAGGCAGCACTATAGCACGTGCCTCATGTGTGAAAACAAAAACAAATGTAATTAGTTATTCAATAAAACAAAAAATAATATATATGGTAATATTAATTACTGCAAACCAAAAAACTATATATAAAAATAGGGAACAGTGGGGACAAATACATTTTCAAGACCCCGTGTCTCACATTATCTGTATTTTAATTCATTTGAATTAACATCAAAACATTCCAACATTAAATCTTATCACATCATAACACATAAATATGCAGCGTAACTTTTATATTTTTTCAGGCAAAGCCAGCCGGCTGTAATATTTTTCTCGCTTGGTGTAGTTACGGACAACAGCGCATGCGCAAAGATAAGAAACATTCCTCTATGCAGAGGAACTGATTTTAACCCCATACACAAAAAACTAAGGGTATGTGCACACGAGAACTGTCTTTTACGTCTGAAAAGACAGACTGTTTTCAGGAGAAAAGAGCTGCGTAGTTTCAGACGTAAAAGCTCCTCCTCACATTATGCGAGGCGTCTTTGACGCCCGTAATCTTGAGCTGCTCTTCATTGACTTCAATGAAGAACGGCTCAAATTACGTTGCAAAGAAGTGTCCTGCACTTTGACAGCTGTCAAACGACGACGCGTAAATGACAGGTCGTCAGCACAGTACGTCGGCAAACCCATTCAAATGAATGGGCAGATGTTTGCCGACGTATTGTAGCCGTATTTTCAGACGTAAAACGAGGCATAATACGCCTCGTTTACGTCTGAAAATAGGTCGTGTGAACCCAGCCTCAGAATTGTATTTTTTTAGACATTACTGCTGTTAAAAAGAAGAAGATACAATATAGATCTGCTTTATTGTGGCCACTAGTTTCACACATGTTACATTACACACATCACACAGATGTCACATCACACCCGTTCACATGACACTCCCCCCGTTCTGACCCACATTAGTCACTGCAATGTACCCGGCTGCTCTGTTTTCTTCACTCTTCCTATGAAAATTTACACCTGTATTCAAATTGTTCTTTCTCACATCAACTTACTTGTAACCACCTGTAATCACGTACTTTGTCCTTTTAACTTTCTCAACTTTCCACAAACCATTCTATTTATCACATGCAAACAACCATCTTACGGCTGCCAGCCTCTTCAACAATTTTTTTACAGTGTGCTATTTTGCCTTCACATACTTTACAATTAAAGCCCCAGCTCCTTTTGCTCATTCTACTATAATGATGGCCGTGCCCCGTGCCCCAAAGCATTTTCGTCTCACTTCCTCCTGACCCCATGGTCGTAGAGCAGTAGGGTGATTTGCGGTAAATCCCCCACCTCCAGGCAAACTGGCCACGTTTGCCGACAGATATCTCAGACCAGTCTATCTCCTAGACTGTCTTACCAATACGATATCAAAAGTTGTTCCTCCAGACATTCTAGCAGTAGGATCCCCTTTCCTCTGATCCCTCACTGTATTGAACATCAAGAACAGACAAAATGCTGCCAATCAACAATTGCAAGAGCAAATTCTTCAACACAATCGACATTCATGAACCTCCATTGAATCAAACAGGAGTTGGTCACATTCATTTCAAACATCTACAAACCCCTCACTGCCGGGGTATAGCTTTTGGTTCATACAGAAGGACCCTTACACACAGTATTACAAGCTGGCAGAGTGTGCTAAAAGTGTATCAATGATTATTCAAAACTACATTCAAAGTTTTCCCTGTTGCTGTAATGATGGGCTTGTGATTATGTAATGACGGGGGTAGGGAAACAGACAAGTGAGCCCTAATCTACCCGCCACTCAGTCCCTGCCTACTTGCAACGACCCGCCCTAGGCGACGGGGTACAACTGGGCGACGGTCCCTACGCTCAGTAAGTGCACGACAGACAAACAGACAAGGGTACACAAAGCTAAGGGAAATGTGGCAGTTGCCCACGGCAACACCGTGAGCAAAAAGAGTGGTGAACGAGCCGAGTCAAACCAGGAGTGTACGAGGTACCAAACGCAGAGCAGGAGAGTAGTCAACAAGCCAGGGTCAGTATAAAGCAGGGTCAAATAGTTCAGAAGCTGCAGCAGGGCCAGGAAATCAAACGAGAAGAATCACAAGCAAGGAGGAACAGGAAAGGCAGGTACAAATAGACAGAGGGCGGGAGCTAGCTCCGTCTGGCCAGGCTGTGATAGGCTCTCCCACTCCTAAGCCTGCCATCCTGAGTGGTGGAATATGGAGTCAGTCTCACAGACATAGAAGCAGGTGCAGACTGATTACCTATGGGCGTTGACACAGAAGCTGTGCCTGGCAGATCCTTTACAGTTGCACTGGATTCTCCATTATCAGGACTTAACCATTGAAGCCCCTGTGGTACTACAGGATATTACTCACAAATATCCAACTTTTCTCTCACCTACAGACAGTCAGTACCTCCCAACTATAATCCCAGACAAACGGGTAACAGAACAACTATTAATCCTCAACAATTTTACACAACTAAATAACAAATGACACACTACAACACAGCAGCAAACACAAGTTTTTTTTTTCCCCTCACTGTCCAGACTACAATCTTTTCATTTTAAAAACTTCACATGTGAGTTACAACTTCTCTGCGCCATGCACTATGTCACTGCATTCCAAAGGGAAGGGGGAAGGTCTTACACTTCTCACAATTTTTTCTGGTCAACAATGTAATTGCTGGCAAAAATTCTCTCATGTCTTTCATATCAACAGTTTAAGGTCACGTACGCACATGCAATCTTTCATCACACTAAAAGTTTCAACATACCTTTTTGGATCCATCTTTCATACCACTGCTGGATAAAGTGCCACGTCCAGAAGATGTGACGTCATGACAGCTAAATTCCAAGGCTTACGCAATACATGTGTGAATGGTGTAAGGATAAGCTCCTTACCTACCACAGTTTTTTTGTAATTCACAGATGCAAAGCGCCACACCTCTCTAGCGACAGCTATCAGACGAGCAATCCCGGGTTTTTTTGGCATCATTACTGTCGTGGAAGTCAATGGCTCAAAATATATTAGACTGACATTTAGAAGAGTCCAACAGACTCTCAGGGCAGGCACTTTATCTAGCATCCTAATCAGGATATTTCATACCGATATATATCGAGAGAGGAGAAGAAAACACACAGACGCTGCTGGTATGCTCAAAATACTCCTCTGGAGGTTTATTTACAAACTCAAACTTTAATACTATCATTCAGAAGGGATGCAGGCTTGAGGTTAACCAATCAGAGACAATGTGACAATATTTGTTATTTAGCCAATGGCAGACCATAAGATACATCCCAGATACATCATTATAATTCTTCCCACATCAGGTTTGCAGGTGCCTTATCTCTCTTGGGCAGAATGTTCCCGTAAGATGGGGGAGGCATTCCCACACGCATATTTGCCACCCTCCCTTCTCACTCCCTGTGCCTTCTCTGCAAGCTTCGTATGGGAGCCAAGGTCAAAGATAAAACATACGAAATCAACATTACTGACGTTAAAGGAACAATGTCTTTCTTATTCACTACAAAATAACCAAGATGGGAACTCCAGACAAGATGGGAACTCCAGACAAGATGGGAACTCCAGACAAAATGGCTGCTGCACGAAACTATATCATTTAAACATTATTATGATTACTTTCACATAATACATATCTTAGTAATTCGGCCTCCTGCTTGATAATTCATAATGTAATTTCATACAGAGAATAAAGCAAATAAACCATCCTTCACACTATTCCATTCCTCCCTAACAGTTACTTAAAGGGTAACTAAACCTTCATAAAACTTCTGACATGTCAGAAGTTTTGATCGTTTGAACACTGAGACCCCCACAGATCGCTAAAACGTAGCAGCAGAAGCGCTCTGATGAGTGCTGTTGCGGCTTAATTTGTGATCGGCTTTTTTCTCGGAAAGCCGAGCAATTGATGTACAGGCTCAATAGAAAGTCTATGAGTCCGTACACTTACTACTCGGCATTCCGAGAAAAGCCGATCAGAAACGAAGTGGCTCAACGCTCACCCGAGCACTTCTGCCGCTTTGTTTTAGAGATCTGTGGGGGTCTCAGTGTTCGGACCCCCACCGATCAAAACTTCTGACATCTCACTATGACATGTCAGAAGATTTTTTAAAGTTTAGTTTCCCTTTAATACAAGATTAAGACTCTGTTCACATCTGAGTTCTGATTTTCCGTTGTCCCATTATAAGAGAACAACAACAAAAACGGAGCTGCTGGATCAGTCGCATGATGGAAATCAACGGCACCCAACAGAACCCATTGACATTAATGGATTGTGTCAGGCTTCCGCCACGGTATCCATTGTTTTTTCCAGATGGAATAGTGCGGCATGCTGTGTTATTTTTTTTTCTATGAAAATTAATTAAATCTGCGATGGAGGCTCCTCACACTATATTGCGTCTGACACTGGAGGGGCATTTTGACTGGTTCTGGAGTGTATAGTGGCTATAACTCTGATACAGACTATAGCTGATACTGTATGTGGGCACATTGTGGCTGGCACTATATGGGGCATGTAATAGCCTTTACTCACTTTCCCTCAGTGTTTGTGGCCAGGTTCATGTGTTATGTCTCTTGTCACTGTTCCAACCTGCTCTAATAAATCTGTCTGAGCTAAGAGTCAATAACCCTATATCCCTCTAAGCCTTGGTAACTCGTGAGCGGCACTAATCCCTCTAAGGCCCCATGCACACGACCGTGCCGGCAATCACGGCCCGCTATTGCAGGCAGGGTCGGCCGCCGACTTACACCTGCATTTTCGGGCCGTGCTCCCATACAAAGTATGGGAGCACGGCCCGCAAAATGCAAAAGAACGGACATGTTCCATAATTTTCTGAACATTTCTACGGCACGGACACCTTTCCGTAGCGCTACGGAAAGGTGTCCGCATTCAATGAAAGTGAATGGGTCCATTCTTGGGGACCGCAATTGCGGTCCGCAAAAACGGAGGTTTTTAACGGTCGTGTGCATGGGGCCTAAGTCGAGATGGTCAAAATCAGAATGACATATATTTTGCTTTATAGTGCCCAAATAATTATCTATAGAGTAGCCGGGCACACAGTGCCACAAATGGGGGAATTTATTAAGTAATAGACGCCAGTTTTCTGGCGCAGAAAAGGCACAATTTGCGCAAAAATTAGGTTTTTAGGAGACATTATAGTTTTTTTGCTGCCTGCGGCCGACACGTGCTTTACTTTGCACCAGAAACTGTTAGAAATTAAGGAAGAATTCTACACCAGCTGGAAGCTGGTATACATTTTATTTTCTGGTGCACAGACAGTCGAAGGAGCAACAAATTTATTGAGAGGCGTGCTCCTCTTAATATATTTATTGCATCCTACTCCAGCAGTGTTTATTCTTAGACTGGCGTGTCAAAGTAAATCACTCACATAGTGTCCAAGTACAAAGTTTTAGAGTGTTTATGTCAACATCCCTGGTGGTCTAGAGCAATAAGGGGCTCAATGCCCAGATCTCTGGATGTCTAGGGTAGTTGAGCCAATTATAGTAAGATTCCTAGTAGTCTATTAGTCTAGGGTAGTGAAGGGGTTAATGCCAGCACCCTTGGTTGTCTAGGGCAGTGAAGGAGTTGATATCAGCATTCTAGGTGGTCTGGGTCAAAAAAAGGTTAATGTCTGTATCCCAGTATAGGGCTTAACATGTCATACCTTGTTTCCCACTGTTACCTCTCCAGGCTTCAGCTTTTTCTGTAGTAGGATGTTGGGCACTGATCGCTCAGTTTCCTCTGCCTTCCCTGCACTTATCATAGACTCTGCTCCGCCTGTTACATTGGAAGTGGGTACTTTGCATACTGAACAAATCACTTTCTTCCTGCTAGTAAATTTGCCCTCTGAGGTAATATTGGGATTCCATGGGTGCAGATGCATAATCTGGTTATTGATTGGGTAAAAGCAAATTTGATTAAGTGGAATCCTAAATGTTATGATTCTTGCATAAGATTAGGTATATGGAAACAAGAACCAAAGTATAGCGCTGCTACCATCAAGAAGGGACCATATAAGTAATAATAATGGCTTTATTATAAAGGCTACGCGTTTCAACGCCAAACAGGCGTCTTCATCAGGTCAAGTGAGAAGGGAAACATGATAAGTGACTTATATAGTATTTGACAGCATGTTCAGGAACATTGTGAATTGAACAAAACGCCAAAAACAGGGGTCAGAGAAAATCCATGACGTAATATCGGGTCAAATGGATGTAAACAAAAGCTGGGGTTGGAAATGCATTGCACAAAGTCAAGGAACAATATTAATAAAAAATACATGAGATAGTCCGTAACAGTCAAGCATAACAGTAGTAGAAAAATAAAGAATTGTGTAAAAAATTTTATATGTGAAATTTTTAAAAAAAACCTTTACCCCAGAAGTTGTAGAAAAAAAGAATTTATCATACTAGTCTATGATAAAAAAAAAAAGAGTTAAAAGCATATATAACACTGAATTGGACTAAATATTATTATGATTGTTATGTAGAACAAGAATGTGCGAACTCACCGCTGGTTGTGGGCATTGGTTGCACATTCTTGTTCTACATAACAATCATAATGGGACATTCGAAATTGCATAAGTACTAAAACATATAAAATCGCCATAAATTTGGTATCGCCAGTTTTGAACTGACCCATAGAATAAAGTTAGTACTGTAATGGCAGGAAGGAGGTGAAGGGAAAGTGAGCCCTAATCTACCCACCGCCCTGTCCCTGCCTACTTGCAACGACCCGCCCTAGGCGACGAGGTACAACTGGGCGGCGGTCCCTACGCTGTCTAAGTGCACAGGAAAACAAACAGGGAACACGCAAGGGAAGGGGCAGTAGCCACGGAACGCCACGAGGAAACGGAGCGGCGAACGAACAGTCAGGACCAGGACGAAGTGAGCACAACCAAGCGGGCAAGGAGACAGAAGCAAGCCAGGGGCAAAGCAAAGCAGGTCAAGCAGAACTGCAGCAAGGCAGAAGCACGGCAGAAGCAGGCTGGAGCAAGCAGCAGTGGGGCCAGGAATCCAAAAGAATTACAAGCACTGAGGGAGAGAACAGGGCAGGTAATAAAGGACAGGGGGCGGAGCTAACTCCGACAGACCAGGCCGCGATAGGCTCTCCCACTCCTGAGCCTGCCACCCTGGTTGGTGGGAGATGGTGTCAGTCGAACAGGTCTGGCCTCAGGTGTGGATTGATTAATCCCAGGAGTATACTTAGATGAAGTACCTGGCAGATCCCTAACAGTGGTCTGGCTTGTAATTATGTAATGGCAGGAAGGAGGTGAAGGGAAAGTGAGCCCTAATCTACCCACCGCCCTGTCCCTGCCTACTTGCAACGACCCGCCCTAGGCGACGAGGTACAACTGGGCGGCGGTCCCTACGCTGTCTAAGTGCACAGGAAAACAAACAGGGAACACGCAAGGGAAGGGGCAGTAGCCACGGAACGCCACGAGGAAACGGAGCGGCGAACGAACAGTCAGGACCAGGACGAAGTGAGTACAACCAAGCGGGCAAGGAGACAGAAGCAAGCCAGGGGCAAAGCAAAGCAGGTCAAGCAGAACTGCAGCAAGGCAGAAGCACGGCAGAAGCAGGCTGGAGCAAGCAGCAGTGGGGCCAGGAATCCAAAAGAATTACAAGCACTGAGGGAGAGAACAGGGCAGGTAATAAAGGACAGGGGGCGGAGCTAACTCCGACAGACCAGGCCGCGATAGGCTCTCCCACTCCTGAGCCTGCCACCCTGGTTGGTGGGAGATGGTGTCAGTCGAACAGGTCTGGCCTCAGGTGTGGATTGATTAATCCCAGGAGTATACTTAGATGAAGTACCTGGCAGATTCCTAACAAGTACATTATTTATACCAAACGGTTAAACTGTGTAAAAATGATTGCAAGAAATTATGATGGAATCGCTGTTTTATTTTCTATTCCCACTTCAAAATATTACCTAAAATTGTTCCAATTAAAACTACAACTTGTCCCGCAAAATAAAAACCCTTATACAGCTGCCTCATTGGAAAATAAAATGATATGGGTCTTGGAGTGCGACAATGAGAAAACGAAAAAACAAACAAAAAAAATAGCTCCGTCCAGAGAGATCAAGAATTAAAAAATAGTCTGACAGCAACCACGATACACTCTTTCAGTTCTGAATGTAGTTTTCCATTGAATTTCCATCAGAACCGCTCATTTCTAAAGGAGAGGCGTGCGTGGCTGGGATTCAAGAGCCTCACAGTTCCCCCTATAATCGAGCAGAGTGCTTAAAGGGGTTCTCTACTTTAGACAATAACTACATGTTAGAAGGGTCCCTTGACAATAAGCTGATCAAAAAGTGTCCTCCTGCTGGGATCCCCAACAATCAGCTGTAATCTGTGAGGAAACCTGGCAGTACGTGTTTAAATTCCCTGCAGCTCCACCACAGGAGAAATTAAGCATTACACAGTACATATTCAAATCAATCTGTTGTCTGTGTAATGCAGGACAAGACAGGTTCTCCAGAGCGAGATACGCTCTTTGTAACGTCTCTCCTCCCTGGCCAAGAAATGAGGATCCTGAACAGGGGACCCCCCCCTCTATTAACTCCGAATTCCCTAATAGAGTATATGAAAGTGTTTTTTATAAACTGAACAATTCTCCCACGCTGCCATGGAGCTTAAAGGGGACAATGATCACCACCTGATATGAAGTTAAGAAAGACCTGGTGTGAATGTTACTAATGAGAATGACCTACGGATTAGTTGCTTTAGGCTGGGTTTACATTGTGTAATTTTGTTGCGTTTTTGAAAAGATAAAAAAAACGCATGACATTTTTTAAAATACCCATGCATTTTTACAATACCTCTTAGCTGTAATCTGGTTTTCAATTTACTAAGCAAAGGCTAACAGCTGGAACAGTTTGTGAAACTCATGGGCAAGTAAAAAACACATTTTTTCAAAAACATCATGCGTTTTTTCAGTTGTGTTTTTCTTTCCAGCATTTCAAAAACTCAACTAAAACACAACAAAAATGCACACTGTGAACCCAGCAGTATTGCAGACGACCCAGTTATGAATTGAGACAAAATGGATTTTCCCATCTGATTAAGTGACTTATTTTGTGTGTATATTTAACTCTTCACAGCTCAATAGTAATACATAGTCTTAGGCCTCATGCACACGACCGTAAAAACTCCCGTTATTACGGGTCGTAATTACGACCCGTAATAACGGGCTCATAGACTTCTATTGGCCACGGGTACCTTCCCGTTTTCTCACGGGAAGGTGCCCGTGCCGTTGAAAAAGATAGAACATGTCCTATTTCAGGCCGTAATAACGGCACGGACAGTCCATAGAAGTCTATGGAGCTCTCGTAATGACGGGTGGCTACGTGTGTGCACCCGTCATTACGGCAGCGTTGCTAAGCGACGTCAGTAAATAGTCACTGTCCAGGGAGCTGAAAGAGTTAACTGATCGGCAGTAACTCTTTCAGCACCCTGGACAGTGACTACCGATCAGTATAAACCTGTAAAAAATAAAAATAAAAGACTTTCATACTTACCGACAACTTCCTGCTTCCTCCAGTCCGGTCTCCCGCCCGTTGCCTTGGTGACGCGTCCCTCTCGACATCCGGCCCGACGTCCTGGATGACGTTTAAGGCCATGTGACCGCTGCAGCCAATCACAGGTCAATCACAGGCTGCAGCGGTCACATGGACTGCCGCGTCATCCAGGGATGTCGGGCTGGATGTGAAGAGAGGGACGCGTCACCAAGACAACGGCCGGGTAAGTATGAATTTCTTTAACTTTTATTACAGAAAAGGCTGTCCCTTCTCTCTATCCTGCACTGATAGAGAGAAGGGGCTGCCGATTAGTGCAGTGCTATTTTGCCGCCAAAAACGTGCCCGTAAATACGGGTGGAATACGGGTGACACCGGACCCATATTTACGGGCACGGGTTCGTAAATACTGGTGCAAAACGGGTGGAATACGTGTGACACCGGACCCGTATTTATGCCAGTATTTACGGGTGGGAAAAAATACGGTCGTGTGCATGAGGCCTGCGTCAATAATAGCCTAATAAATAAATTATTCATTAACTTTTAGCTCAGCCGATGACATTCCTAAAATTAAACAGTGATGGATGTCCAGAGTGTGGCGCGATTGGTGGGAATCCACCTGCAGAAATCTCCTGGATCCCACATTCAGATGAAATAAACACCATACAACTGGAAGAGTCAAATCAGACGTGGACAGTGATCAGCACGATCAGTAGAAAGAGAATTAATGGGAATTCGGTGACTTGTCTTGTTTCTCATCCAACATTTGCAAATCCATGGAAAGGAGAAATTACTCTGAGTGGTAAGTAATGTGTGTGTGTGTGTGTGTGTGTGTGTGTGTGTGTGTGTGTGTGTGTGTGTGTCTCTTAAAGAGAACCTTTCACCTGCCCATACATCTGCAGCTGAGTGCACCATGCAATAGGCACTTCTGCACAAAACTTGTCTCACTTAAAAAAAAAATTCTCTCCCCCTCTGTTATTTAGATATTGGTGCCATTATATTTGGCGACCAATATGTAAATAACACCCTGAACTATCAATGGGGCATTTCTTTATTTCTAAATGGCATGGGGGCGTGTTAATTATCGCTCTGAAACTGTCCAATTAACTACGGATAGTGTCAAAACGGCTTGTGCTCTGTGATCTCTCTCGCGAGATCACAGTCTCATACCTCCCATCTTTCAAGTATCGCAAAGAGGGACAACCGATGTGGTGCGCAGCAATTTTATTTTATTTTAAGCCACGCCTCTAATCCCATCAACTCATCGCCCATACACACCCAGTTCAGCCCACTCAATATCATGCTCCCATAGTGCCTCCCATACAATATAATGCCCTCTAGCTGCCCTCACACAGTATAATGCCCTCTAGCTGCCACCATACCATATAATGCAACCATAGATATACCCACACAGTACAAAGCCAACACGGAGGCCCCATACAGTATAATGCCCACACAGATGCCCCCATACAGTATAATCCCCCCCATGCAGTATAATGCCCAAATTCCCCCATACAGCATAATGCCACATAGCTGCCCCATGCAGCATAATGCCCCCATAGCTGCCCCATACATTATAGTGCCCCTATACAGTATAATGCCCCCTAGCTGCCCTTATACAGTATAATGCCACCAAAGCTGCCCCTAGTGCCAGTGCCCTTGTATATAGTGCCCATGTATATAGTGCCCCCATACAGTGCTACTGTGTCCATGTTGATAGTGCCACAGCTCCCTTGAAGATAGCACCCCCCCCCCTTGTAGATAGTGCTACCCTCCTGTAGATAGCACCATTGGGACTCCCTCTAGGAGCGGAATCCCCAGTCAGAGCATAGGCCGGGGATTCCGCTCCTATAGGGAAGGCCTGATCTCACTGTCCATATATGGACAGTGACTTCAGTGGCTACTCCTTGAGCATAACCTCCGTTGCCGAATCTGGCCGGGTATTCCACTCCAGGAGGAGCCCCTGACATCAATGTCCATATATGTCTCCGGCCAGATCATCGGCAATGGGGATTCCGCTCAATCAGTGGCTCCTAATTTTATTGTCCATATATGGACAGTGACGTCAAGGGCTTCCCCGAGCACACCACTTAATGTAGCCCTGTGCCCGGCGAATTCTTGGTGAGCGGAGGAGCTCCCTGTGCTTCTCTGCTCTGCACTAATTCTGAAGCTAAGGTTCCTTGCTTCAGAAATGGGTTCAACTGTATCTGCATCCTGATGCATCGGGACATACCAGCGGGCCGCCTGTAATCCGAGACTGTTGCGCTGAATCTGGGACGGTTGGGAGGTATGCAGTCTTGTTGTTCTGTAGAGAGCGTGCGTTTGCCCTCATGTTCGGAATCGCCGCTCCCCACGATACTCCTGCGGCCACAGAACAGAAGACGAGGAGAAGAAGATCTAGTCACATCCAGGTTTGTATGCCTTCTCCTAGTATTCTAGGCGGCAGGAGTATCATCGGGAGCGGTGAGGTCAGAGATGTGCACGCAAACAGCGTGCGAGCATGCGTGAGGGCATGTATGCACGCTCTCTGCAGAACGAATAGAATGTGTGATCTCGCGAAAGAGATCACACAGCACAAGCCATTCTGACACTGTTCGTAGCTGATTGGACATTGTCAGAGCGATAAGTAACATGCTCCCTGCCCTTTAGAAATAAAGAAATGCCCCATTGAAAGTTCAGGGGGTTATTTGCATATCGAGCACCATATATAACGGCACCGATATCTAAATAACGGAGGAGGATAGAATTTTGTGAGACAAGTTTTGTACAGCAGTGCCTATTACATGGAGCACTCAGCTGCAGATGTATGGGCAGGTGAAAGGTTCTCTTTAAAGTGTACCTCCACTTAATAATATTTTACACTACAGATCTATGCAAAAAATTGACAGAGAAGGTAGGAGAAGGTAAATGTTACTTCTTTATGGTCTTGTCCTTAATGTGAGTAAAGTTAAAGAGATTGCCTCAGGTTAGGCTGGGGTCTGATTGCTATGACTCTCACCAATCACTAGAACAATGTGGCAGTGGTGCTAGGAAAGCACCATGCACCCTCTGTTGCTGGGTTGGACCATTCTGGTTAATGCCTGATGTGGCCAGGTTAGAAAAAAACAGAGCGGAGCGACAGGAGACACAGTGGCACAGAGCTTTCCTAACACTGATTCCACTTCTTTCTAATGATCGGCAGGAGTCACAGAGGTCGAACCCTTGCTGACCGGACATTTGTGACACATCATAGTGATTTGCCGCCAATTTCTATGATAAAACAATCCCTTTACAGCAGGAGTGCAAAAAAAATTCTCGTCCAAGCCCACACTGTCAGATTGTATCACTCCCAAGGGCCATAATAAAACTTAAAGGCTATGTCCACCTTCGCACCCACTTAAAATTTTAGATAGTGGACTAATGTCAGAGAGTGTTTTAGATAGTGAGGAGAGGTGAATAGATAGTTAGATTTACAATAATTTGACAGAGAGATAGATTTTACAGAGAAATAGGAGTCTGTCAGTGCCAGTGTGTTAGTTAGGCAGGCACAGGCAGCTATTGCTGTGAGTGAGTGCTGCTGCAGCTACGTATACAATTCTTACATTAATTTGTTAATCCCCAATCCTAATTATTCACAAATCTTCTTCAATAAAATTAATCCTGGTGCTGATAGATTTCCGCTCCCTTCTGAAGCAGACGTCACGGACGTGATGTCACTCATCGTTTAGCATATATCTAATTGCTAGTAATAGTGCCACCAAAAATTGGCGTATTATTCTGCATCAATCAGTTATACAGCGCCGTCAAACATCAGTCTGTGTCCAAGTGACAATTTTTTTGCAACTTAAAACATTATAAATTTAAGTCCTGGCGTTGATAGATTGCCACTGCCTTCTGATACAGACGTCACATTCCTGATGTCACTCATTGTTTTGCATATATCTAATTGCTAATAGTGCCACCCATTTTTACATATAGTTTGCTTCAAACTTAGCCAACAATAACAGCAGCAACAAGCACTAATACAGTGCACTTTTAGTGAGTAGACTGTGTGACTTCTGAATTTCTTTCTGTATAACTATTGGCATTATGGTCAAAATAACCAGTGCAGGCTCAGTGGTGCCTCATATAAAAATAAAACGTCTGGTAAAAAACAAAGTGGCAATGAATGGAGGAAACACCTGTGCCACGTCATCCGCCAGTAAGAATGTGGGTGGCTGAAGTGCGAGTAGAAGTAGAACTATCGGCACCAGCAGTCCAGCCAGTAGTAGCAGGACACAGTTGTCCATTGCCTCGGTAGGAGTATTATTGTGGACTCAGGGCTGGTTTTAGAGAAAGTGTGGCCCTGGGCAAGATTAAAAGTCGGGCCCCAAATGCTGAATTAGGGATTGTTCACATATGTGTCGGGGTTCCATTGATGGCTTCCGTAAGAACTTTCCGTCAGGGGAACCCATGAACGCAAACCAAACGGAAACCATAGCTTCCGTTTGCATTACCATTGATTGCAAATCGACTGATACTGAATACCACCACACCATTAGCACATAGTGACTGAATTATTCTCCCATACTGCTACTGAATAATACCACCACACTATAACCACATAGTGACTGACTAATACCCCATACTGTTACTGAATAAAAATCACTATGCAAAGACCAACATTACCACCATGAAGTGACAATATAGTGGTAGATTCCAGTTATACACAGGAGCTCTGCAGACCATGTAAGTGTTTACAGCGCATTTATATCTAGTGACTCACAGGTGATATTTTCTTTAATTAGAGTAGTTCACTTTCCCTTTTTTTCTCCATCCGGCCCAGACCACTGTGACGACTTATTCCCGCCACGACTCGCCGCTGCAAAATTTGACACACAGACATGGTTTCTCGCTTTTCAAGCATCCTCCTCACCAATACCCCATCCTCTAAACCAGGGGTCTCAAGCACGCGGCCCCTGGGGCTGTCATCTGCGGCCCGCGGGACACTGAGCCGCTAGTATCGGCTCTGCTCCGAGACTCTGGAATTCCCTGACATCGCTGTCCACATATGAACAGCGATGTCTAGGGCTTCCCCAGAGCCGGAGTCCCGAGCAGAGCGCTGGTGTCGGCTCTGCTCCGTGACTCTGTGGAATTCCCTGACATCGCTGCCCATATATGGACAGTGTGTCAGGGTCTTGCCCAGAGCGGAGCAGAGCGCTGGTGGCGGCTCTGCTCCTGGACTCTGTGGAATTCCCTGACATCGCTGTCCACATATGAACAGCGATGTCTGGGGCTTCCCCAGAGCCGGAGTCCCGAGCAGAGCGCTGGTGTCGGCTCTGCTCCGGGACTCTGTTGAATTCCCTGACATCGCTGCCCATATATGGACAGTGTGTCAGGGTCTTGCCCAGAGCGGAGCAGAGCGCTGGTGTCGGCTCTGCTCCTGGACTCTGTGGAATTCCCTGACATCGCTGTCCACATATGAACAGCGATGTCTGGGGCTTCCCCAGAGCCGGAGTCCCGAGCAGAGCGCTGATGTCGGCTCTGCTCCGGGACTCTGTGGAATTCCCTGACATCGCTGCCCATATATGGACAGTGTGTCAGGGTCTTCCCCAGAGCGGAGTCCCGGGCAGAGCGCTATTATCGGCTCTGCTCTGGGGAAGCCTCTGACATCGCTGTTCATACATCGACAATGATGTCAGGGGCTTCCCCAGAGCAGGAGTCCCAGTGATGTCAGGAGCACAGCTGGAGTCCCAGGAAGAGCCTACTAGCGCTCTGCCTGGGACTCCAGCTCTGGGCAAGCCCCTAACATCACTGGGGCAGCCTCTACAGAGGGCACTGGGGCAGCCTCTACAGAGGACACTGGAGCAGCCTCTACAGAGGGCACTGGGGCAGCCTCTACAGAGGGCACTGGGGCAGCCTTTACAGAGGGCACTGGGGCAGCCTCTACAGAGGGCACTGGGGCAGCCTCTACAGAGGGCACTTTGGCAGCCTCTACAGAGGGCACTTTGGCAGCCTCTACAGAGGGCACTGTGGCAGCCTCTACAGAGGGCACTGTGGCAGCCTCTACAGAGGGCACTGTGGCAGCCTCTACAGAAGGCACTGTGGCGTTATCTACAAGTGGGTGTGTGACAGTATCTGAAGAGGACACTGGCATTATTTAGGGGTGTGTTGCATTATCTACAGAGGGCACTGTGGCCTTATCTACAGAGGGCACTGTGGCATTATCTACAGAGGGCACTGTGGCCTTATCTACAGAGGGCACTGTGGCCTTATCTACAGAGGGCACTGTGGCCTTATCTACAGAGGGCACTGTGGCCTTATCTACAGAGGGCACTGTGGCCTTATCTACAGAGGGCACTGTGGCCTTATCTAGGGGTGTGTTGCATTATCCACAGAGTGCACTGCGGCAGCATCCACAGAGGGCACTGCGGCAGCATCCACAGAGGGCACTGCGGCACTATCTAAAAAGGGGCTGCCCAATCTTGACATGTGTGCTAACTGAGCCGCCGGACTGCATTTAGCGACACTTAAACTGGAAAGCTGGATTGTTGAAATAAGCATGTGGAGAAATATCTCAAATTTTAAACCTAGCGCTATTATTATAGTAATGCAGTATTATTATTATAGTAATAGTGTTATACTAGTTCAAATAACTAATTGATTAACAATAATTTTGTATTGTATCAAATTTGAAAGTAATGCGGCCCGTCAACTTCCCATTTTTTTATATGCGGCCCACTTACCCGGCCGAGTTTGAGACCCCTGCTCTAAACAGACTTGTAAACCACAGTGCCCCAGATGGTAATAATGATCTCTCAGTGCTCGACACAATAAAAGTACCCCATCAGTAACCGTGCCTCCTTTGTGCCCCCACAGCAGTAATGCCCCCTTTGTGCCCCCTGTAGATAGCGCCACAGTCATCCACCCTAATATATAGTGCCACACAACCCCCCTTAGTCGATAGTGCCACACAGCCTCTCTTGTATATAGTGCCACACAACCTCCCCTGTATATTGCCACACCCCATCCCTTGTATATAGTTGTATACAGCTCCCTCTCCCTTGTATATAGTGCTACACATCCCCCCACTCCCTTGTATATAGTGCTACACAGCCCCCCTCCCTTGTAAATAGTGCTACACAGCAACCCCCCTCCCTGTATATTGCCACACCGTCCCCCCCCCAAAAAAAAATTGTACTTACCTTGCCCTGTACCAGCAAAGGACGGAGCAATGCACTACCTCCAGGCTGGACGCATGTGCAGACCAGCGTGATGAGGCAACATCCTCACGCTGGCCTGAGCAGGAAGTCTTCCCTGTGCCTTATAGGATGCAGGCCTATCGACGCCACCGGGCATGAGGAGGCCCGTGCCGCCCAGTCCATAAATATTATGGTCCGAGCGGCGTGGGCCCCATAGTAGCCGCGGGCAGGGATCCCTAAGAAGATGGGGGCTTTGGGCAATTGCCCAATTTGCCCCCCCCTAATGCCAGCACTGTGTGGACTGGAAGGCTTACTTATCATCTCAGTCACCGCAAGATGATGTTACCTATGACACCGTGACTTTGAGCCAGAGTTAAGCGCATTCCTCCTCCTCCTTTCCAGTTAAGCATTTCTTTTCCGTCATCTCTGTCTTCACTGACCCCCAGTGGGGCGCCTTCTCTTCACCTAAAAGACAACACCCCAGGTTCTAAGGAAGATATTCAAGATAATGTTATAGTGTGAAACTTGATGAGAACAGGACATGACTGAAATGCATAGCTGTTTTGGTGGTGTTGGTGGTAGTAGTGGCACTTGTAGTTATGGTATTGGTAATGGTAGGAGCACTGGTAGCCGTGGTGGTAGTGGTATTTGGGGAAAATATAGAGGTGGGAATCATGAGAGCGGCAAGGAGACCATGACATGTCTCAGTCTGAGAAATGAGGCGGGGATGATGATATGATAATGATGATTGTGTGTAGGAAAGGACCTGGGAAACGGATCAACATGACTAGGAGTTGATGACATCAAAAGAGGAGGGTGGTGACGGTGATATAGAGCGGAGCCAATTTACGGCCAAAAAAACGAAACCTGCCAGGGCAGATCTGCTTCTACTGTGGTCACCTCGAGAGGATGCCGCTGCTGCTGTTGGTGTAGGCTAAAAAAACATTTAGATGAATACCTATACGAGTATAGACCATTGGCATACGCCAAACAATAATGCGTCCACACAAATCATAAAGCAAATATCAATACCTATACCAGACTGTGAAGACTACTAGTATATCCAGAAAATGAAACACATATAGCACAAGTCATGTACCATGACAATATAAAATAAACTTTATTGAAATATACATAACATATTGGCCATCAAAATATAAAAACAATATAGCACACAGTTAAAAAGGAGAGTCTGGAGGAGCTGCATGAATAATCCAATATATATGCTACCATACTATAAACATCCTGTGATGTGGTAACAAATGCAGATATCTATAGAAAAGATGATCATATAGATCAAGTATTTGGACAACAGAAGCACATAAATATATTTAGCACCTGACAGAAGAGCACACAATTGTGCATGCATATAAAAGTATACAGCTAGAGCTCCAAGTTGCACCCAAAACAAAGACCATGCTTTATAAATAAAGGATATTGCACAAACCCATGGACTGCATGATAGGAAGCACGCAGGAACACTCCACACTGACCGCCCCCGACGCACGTTTCGCCGTCAGCTTTCTCAAGGGGTAGCTGACGGCGAAACGTGCGTCGGGGGCGGTCAGTGTGGAGTGTTCCTGCGTGCTTCCTATCATGCAGTCCATGGGTTTGTGCAATATCCTTTATTTATAAAGCATGGTCTTTGTTTTGGGTGCAACTTGGAGCTCTAGCTGTATACTTTTATATGCATGCACAATTGTGTGCTCTTCTGTCAGGTGCTAAATATATTTATGTGCTTCTGTTGTCCAAATACTTGATCTATATGATCATCTTTTCTATAGATATCTGCATTTGTTACCACATCACAGGATGTTTATAGTATGGTAGCATATATATTGGATTATTCATGCAGCTCCTCCAGACTCTCCTTTTTAACTGTGTGCTATATTGTTTTTATATTTTGATGGCCAATATGTTATGTATATTTCAATAAAGTTTATTTTATATTGTCATGGTACATGACTTGTGCTATGTGTGTTTCATTTTCTGGATATACTAGTAGTCTTCACAGTCTGGTATAGGTATTGATAAAAAAACATTTAGACCTAGGGCAAGCTTGGGTGGTGGTAGCAGAAATGTTCTGTGTGGTAATTTTTCTCTACATCGCCGGCCGAGAAAACTATCTCAGTGTGCAAGCTCTGCAGGCAAAGAATCCGTGGCCAATCAAACACAAATATAGTAACTGTGGCTATCCTTCAGCACATGAAGCAGCATCACCTGTACATGTGCGAAAAATGTAACTGGCCAGCAATGTGAGCAAGACCGCCCTCCGACTTCTCTCCATCGTCATTCTAGTAGTCAGGCCACATCCACAAGTACGACATGGTCGTTGTTGTCATCATCACAGTCAACATCATCGTCTACTGCTTCGTCTACTCGTACTCCTCCTGTCCATCTTAGGTCAATGACAAAGCTATGTTTGGGAGAGAAACAACAATATGCGCTATGTAATCTGCTTGTGTGCCAAGGGAACTCCAAGCTGGCCAAGTTGCTGTCGGTAGAATCATTGCCGTACCACTTAGTTGATTCCACCGCCTTTAGGCAACTGATGGAGTGCGCTCAGCCTTGATGGAGGATACTTAGCAGCCATTATTTCTCAAACAAATTGTCCATGCCTTGTACTTTCAAATGGAGAACATGGGCCACACTTTGGAATTGTCGCTGTGCAGCCACCACCTACACATCAAGCAGCAATTAAGGCCAGGGACAGTACATGTCTTTAGTGGCCCACTGGGTCAATGTTTTGCGTGGCAGTGACAAGCACCATGGAAAAAAAGCCAGGTGCTAGTGACCCCTCCACGGTTGTGCTGGTCTGGTTCTGGATCTGGTTTTACACCTGATGAACCTGGGCGAGAGAAGCAACCCAGGGGGTTAGTTGCTGTTATGCATTCAGCAGCAAGTTTCCCACTGTATGTCTCCCGGCTTTCTACAACAGCACTACATTTGGGGAATATAACACATGCTCCCTGCATGGCACACGTCTTAAATTTGGTGTTGTAAAGTTTTTTTTTAAAAATGTATCTTGGCTTGCAGAAGGTACTGACCATGTCAAGGAGAGTGTCTGCTTATTTCAGCCATTCTTATGGGGCTAAGAACCCTCTCCTGGAACTGCAGCCACATGATATGTGACGTTCCAACTCACTGGAATTCCACCTTGCATATGCTGGACCGTATGTACGAGCAGCGTAAAGCGGTCAATGATTACATCATGCACAAAATCACCAATGCAGGGGGCTTGTGATATTTTGAGCTCAGGCAGTGGCAGCTCAACAGGGACGCCTCTCGTCCTTCTCAGGCCCTTGAAATAATCCACCAGATTTGTGAGTAGGGACAACAGTGGCATTAACGATGTCCTGCCTCTGATATTTATATTACAGCAAACACTCACACTGATGCAATAAGGGATAGAGGAAGAACAGCTTCCACATCTTGTTCACCGCCCTGTGGCTGTTGGTGACTCAAAGGGACAATATCTCATGCAGGAGAAAGTGGAGTAGGATGAGGAGCTGACTTGAGGAGGATGAGGAGATGTTGGTGGAGAAGGACATGGAGTTTTCACTGGCACAGCTAGGGGACGAGGCTGACACTTATTCATGGATGGTCAAGGGTCCATATGCTTTTGGCCATATAATGTATTTAAACGTTTATTTCAATTTTGTATTTACCTTCAGTAAAGTTTTGGGTCTTTTGAGTGCTGGATTTATTATAATTCAACAAGGGAGAGAAACCGATAGAGACACTCAATATTCTCCATCTGCTCAAATATATATATTGTGAGACAGTGACAGGTAAAGTCATTGAGGAAAGGTACATTTCCCCTAGAGTGCTGTTGTATGTTTCTTAGGCTTCATTCCCATCTGCGTCGGGACTCCGTTCATGGGTTCCGTCGGAGCTTTACATCAGGGGAACCCATGAACGGAATCCAAATTGAAACAAATGGAAACCATAGGTTTCCATTTGCATCACCATTGATTTCAATGGTGACAGATCCAGTGCAAATGGTTTCCATTTGTCACCGTTGTGTAAGGGTTCTGTTGTTTTGACGGAATCAATACCGTATTCGACTGCGCTATTCATTCCGTCAAAACAACGGAATCCTTAAACAACATTTAAAAACGGAAACCATTTGCACCGGATCTGTTACTATTGAAATGGTGATGCAAATGGAAACCTATGGTTTCCGTTTGTTTCAGTTTGGATTCTATTCATGGGTTCCTCTGACGGAAAAGTCCAATGGAACCCATGGACAGAGTTTCGACGCTGATGTGAACTAAGCCTTAGTCTCCAGGGAATGTTTAGTTTAAAATGGAGAGCTCAGACTTCTCAAAGCTGGCTAGTTTGAAAAGGACCTGGAGTTGGACTGGGAAAGAGTAGGGTGGATTCCCAAATCTCTGGTCCATCTCTGCCATTAGTGCTAGACTGCTGGTCAATGAGCTACACCTGTAGCCTGTGCATAAGCAGGTGCAGACACAGGGTTGACGGCCTCACTTATGGGTCTGACTCCAGAGTCTGGGACGTCGCCTGCTGTCTGTGAGTAACAATCTGTGTTACTGAGTCTCCAGTGCCTGGTAGGAAGGTTCCTGGTATAGTGAGGGACTGTACTTGTGTAGTTAGTGCTCAGGCGAGCAGGTTTTATTTTGTTTTGCCTGAAATGTAAATGGCTTATTTTTCACATTTTAGACTATAAAAATAAAACACATGCAAGCCCTGTCTGGACTAAATTTGCTGCGTCACTGTCTCTGACTGCTGTGAACTCGCCTGCCTCGCTCCACTGACGGTAAATCCCTCACAATATATAAGTATTATTTTTTCACTGCCAAAGCCCATATGCGTAACTACACCATAGCATAAAATACTGCCACATATGGTAAATAATGCTACAATGCAGTGCTAAAATAACAGTACTATAACAGTGGCATTGTTTTTTATTTTACAAAAATATTGACTTATTAAGTTCGATTTTAATCCAGAACTTTGAGGTGTTTGTCATGAGTGTTTATTAGCCTATAATTCACCAATATTGAACAAGGAACCACTGACCTAGCAGATTGTTACCGGTCACGAGCACCGCTCCTGCACAACACATGCTTATTAGTATTGTGATTAGCAGATATAAGCCTGCATATGATTGGTCAGGTAACAATTTGCTATGTAAATGGTTCCTAGTTCACTTTTTATGACATATAAGAAAGTAGCACACACACCATGATTTCCAGGCTGGTTGGTTTAACACAAAACTGGGCTGCTGGTTTTTTTTTTCTTACCAACTTGACCAAACTCCTTAGGTCCTAGGGCTGTTTTTTTTAATTATTATTATTACTATTTTGCTATATTATTTGCTATATGTTATATATATATATATATATATATATATATATATATATATAGACACACAGCACACAAGAAAACGGTGACAACACACTGAGAACACTAATGTCACCGAAGCCACGTTTTATGTATATATATATATAAATTAATTGATGATGTCTGTTCTTTATGCACGGCCAAACGACTGGACCAATCTGCACCAACTTTGTCCCATAAGTAAATCAGGTCCTTTTGAAGGTTTTACACCGGGCTTCAGATCTTTAGGGCCTACTGTTCTCGACATATTCACAAAAAATTGCAATACAGAAGCAAATATGGCACCACCGACTTTGACTTCAAGGGTCCTCCTCCATATCACATCACATGATCCGTATTAGCCAATAGAAGCTCGCAGGTCCTTGATTCTTAGCCTCACTGACATACACACAGTTTTACATTTTTGTTTTACACCAGGTTTCTATAATAATCCAGCCATCTTTCTTTACTCACCGTGAACGTACCTATACTACACTGCACCTATACTGGATTTCAGCATTCTCATAAATTGAACCATTTTCAGACCAGTAGTGCCTCTAAAAAGGAACCTGCACTTGCACTTTATTGGATATGTTGGTTTCATATCAGTAGGAAACAAAGTTTTTAACCACTCACACAAACAAAGGCGGGTAACTCTGCTAGTACTAGATGTATAACAAGTACAGCCAGCAGGTGGCAGCATCGTCCTCAGAAAGAACACAAGTGCTAATTATGCTGGAATTCACTAGGCACTGAGCACCGTGGCTGTTAAAGAATAACTGCTCAAATGTCAAAAGTTTTGATTGGTGAGGGTACACCCTCCGATCGCTAAAACGAAGGGGCAGTATCGCCCTGCCGCCTTTCAGTTTTGACCGGCTCTCCTTGTTGGCTAAAGACGGGCTTATAGATAGTCTGTGAGCCCGTCTTCAGCTAACGAGACGTGTTATCCCAGTTGTGGGCATCAACAAATTTAGAAACCCCCCTAAATCTTACATTAGCCCTTGTTTTATCTTTTGATAACAGAGTGAGAGAGTGGGAGAATTTCAGCCAATACAAGGTGGGCTCTCTTTTCTTATTCACAGCAGTCAGATTGCACCCAGGGATAGTTTTAGGGGATGTTAAAGTGGGCAATTTTTCAGGGCCCCCATTTCCTTGGGACAACCTGAGGGTTGGGCATATAACCCTTAAATGCCATGGATTACCAGGGCACCCTAACATTACCCTTTCACTACCCTAGACCACCTGGGACTTTACCATTATACGGCATTATATGGCAGCATTATTTGGGCATTATATGGCAGTATTATTAGGGCATTGTATGGCAGTATTATTTGGGCATTATATGGCAGTATTATTTGGGCATTATATGGCAGTATTATTAGGGCATTGTATGGCAGTATTATTTGGGCATTGTATGGCAGTATTATTTGGGCATTGTATGGCAGTATTATTTGGGCATTGAAAGGCAGTATTATTTGGGCATTGTATGGCAGTATTATTTGGGCATTGTATGGCAGTATTATTTGGGCATTGTATGGCAGTATTATTTGGGCATTATATGGCAGTATTCTTAGGGCATTGTATGGCAGTAATATTTGGGCATTGTATGGCAGTATTGGACATTGTATGGCAGTATTATTTGGGCATTGTATGGCAGTATTTGGGCATTGTATGGCAGTATTATTTGGGCATTGTATGGCAGTATTATTTGGGCATTGTATGGCAGTATTATTTGGGCATTGAAAGGCAGTATTTGGGCATTGTATGGCAGTATTATTTGGGCATTGTATGGCAGTATTGGGCATTGTATGGCAGTATTATTTGGGCATTATATGGCAGTATTATTTGGGCATTGTATGGCAGTATTGGGCATTGTATGGCAGTATTATTTGGGCATTGTATGGCAGTATTATTTGGGCATTATATGGCAGTATTATTTGGGCATTGTATGGCAGTATTGGGCATTGTATGGCAGTATTATTTGGGCATTGTATGGCAGTATTATTTGGGCATTATATGGCAGTATTATTTGGGAATTGTATGGCAGTATTATTTGGGCATTGTATGGCAGTATTGGGCATTGTATGGCAGTATTATTTGGGCATTGTATGGCAGTATTATTTGGGCATTATATGGCAGTATTATTTGGGCATTGTATGGCAGTATTGGGCATTGTATGGCAGTATTATTTGGGCATTGTATGGCAGTATTATTTGGGCATTGTATGGCAGTATTATTTGGGCATTGTATGGCAGTATTATTTGGGCATTGTATGGCAGTATTATTTGGGCATTGTATGGCAGTATTGTGCGGTATAAACATTTGGGTACACACATGTATCTTTGTGTTATAAATATATTTTAAATTTATAAAAGCAATTATTTAAAAATGCCAAGCTGGTGATCCTACTTTACCTGTTGCCCAGGGCCCCATTTTGTACAAAACCCACCCTGGTTGCACCACACACACAGCCTGCTGCTGATCAGACTATCGAGTGTTTGTGTGCATGATCATGATTTATATTGCATGTACTGAAACTATATGTAGCAAATAAATACTGGACTCAAGTAGTGGTCACTCAGGCAGGAAGTCGGGTGGTTGCTAGGCAACCTAAACAACGACAATTTGCAGAACTCACTAAGTGACAGGCTATGTGAAGAGTGAAGTTAATATGACAGACACTGAACAATTGTGCAGCTTTACTGTAATCAGTGATGATCAGACATGACCACAGCATCTGTGTGAGGGCACGTCCAGACGTGGCGGAATTGCAGTGGAATTCTCCAGCGGCCGTTTTTTTACATTTGTTTCAATACATTTTTAGGCAAGTTAGTTCAGACGTTGCGGAACACTCCGCTGCGGACCATGGGCGGCAGTGCAGAATTTTCCCTCTGCAGCATGCACTGACTGTTGCGGAGAAGCGGAATTTCACTGCAGATTTCAGCCTTTGAAATGCAAAAACTGAAATCTGTGGCAAGTCCGCTGTGTTTCTGCAACGTCTGAATTACCTGTCAAATATGCAAATGTTGGTGCAGATTCGTTGCGTAATTGCCCCAAATCTGCACCAACATTTGCAGCGGAAAAATTACGCCACGTCTGAACGTGCCCTAATTGTTCGAACTGCTCAGTTTGCAACTTCACCTCCGTTATGAACCTTCACATCTCTTTGGCTTCTCTTAAATAATCATAATATTGTATGGCTTGGTACATCAATCAATCAATTTTTTCAGATTTGAGTCAGCAGCGTCTGGGTGAGACCTCTGAATTTCGTCTCGTGGTGAAGGCCTATTATTAGTCTCCTATTAGACTCCAAATATTTTTTTGCAGCCGTTAGTTAATGCAGTAGACAAAGCAGATTGTTTGTTTTCAGCATTTTTATACACATTATTTTTGCTGTTTTAGAATTTTTAGGCTTAGGCTATGTTCACACGGCTTAGCAAAATACGTCTGAAATTACGGAGCTGTTTTCAGGCGAAAACAGCTCCTGATTTTCAGACGTTTTTTGTAACTACTCGCGTTTTTCGCTGCGTATTCTACGGCCATTATTGTATTATGTGTCTGTATTATTTTGTTTATTTTGCACTTTACTTTACTTTTATGTTTTTATTATGGTCTGTCCCTCAAAGGTCAGAAAATACCTTTTGCGGGCTTTATTTTTTTTTTTTCTTTTATACCTTATTTTTCCACTATAACTGGGATTGCAAAGCAGCCCCAGATACAACTGAATCAGCGGAAATTGACACCAATAGGGCTGTGCTGGGTCTAGGCAGCAGCCTTCCACTAACAGCATTCAGGCGAATATGTGACCAGTAGAGGCAGCAGCGCTGCTGCCTCTATTTTGTGCACAACGCTCATTGAGTGCTGTGTACAAGAGATCAGAGAAGACAGAATTGTTGGAAACCACTTCTATCTTCTCTCCAGTCTCTGAAGCGTTTTAAGGACTTGGACTGCCCGCCGTATATTTACCATGGGCGATCGGGAACCAGTTAATATTATAGCAGCTGCAATGAATTGCAGTCAATGGTCAGAAAAGTGTCCATAGTGTAATCGTTTCCTAGGAAGAGATGTTCAGCCCCTTCCACAGAGACTAGGGAGTGACAGGGGAGCCGCATACTTTCTGCGTATATAGTGTTACTATCCTGCCTTATCTAGGCCTCCAGCAGTACAATACAGCCGTTATTACATTTCCTATCCTCTATTGATAATGAGATGACTCTGCTGACTCTGACACAGCTGAGCTGAAAAGTGAGCTGCAAGCAAAAAAACTGAAAATGTCAGCCTATTGTGTCTGCTCATCACCAGTGTAAAAACGGCAACATTTCAATATATATTTAGTCACATAAAAAATACACCAACAAGAGGAAAGATGTATACTTATAATGAAAACCGGATTTAAATAATATGCCATTTTCTGAACATATATTCACTATTATCTCGTCTGGGACTGCTAGATGGAGCAGATAGAGATAACTATGTTTTCTAGTCCGGAAGCGTGTTTAGAGTCAGCTGTTTTTTTTTTTAGCTGTGCTCCATTAGACCAGTGCTGTGATCATTTACTCCAGCCTAGCTGCATTACATATAGGGAGTCTGAGAAAAGACTGAAATTTACCCTGTCTTATCAGAGGCTCAGGCTACTGCTTTGCCCCATGCTTTATACTGAAGCACTGCTTGTCCAGATCAGCTGCTGTGTATAGACACAAGCTTAGAAGTAAGTTAGTGCATGGAGAGCTAATTTCTATTATAGCAAGGATAGAACAAGCAGCTAAACCAAGTGGTTACGGCCAATCATATCCTAGTTATACTTGATTATACCAAAAAATTGAAGAGGATATCCAGAATCCCAGAATATTGTGGTTGAAGGGCCACACGGTGCCGTCCTAGTAACTAAACCAAAAACAATAAACCAAAAAACTATCCAGGACAAAACAAGCATTCATCTGGGTAAGAGAAATTCAGATATTGATATATAAAAAATAAATATATCTATAAATATTGTGATATAAAATTAGTTTAATTCGTAGAAAAAAGAGGAAAATAATGCAGACAAATTCCCACAAAATTCATATACAGTAATAGAATACAATTTTAAAACTACCTGGCCAGGGATAATTTTGGGTATATATCGATATAAGCATAAATATGCTAAATGAGATACAAAAGGATATATTGGCAAGGTACATATAACAAGTTACAGCCTAGGAGGGACAGTCAATTCAAACCTGTCGGGACGGCAAAATTGTTAAGCACATCCAGGAACCAATATAAGTACGGTAAAGTAGAGTGAGCAAAGAGAATAGAAATGATCCACAATGATTTTCCGCATACTCATCTATTGTGTGTACATCAGTCCATAGATGGGCTTTATCATTCTTGAAGTTTCATTGCAACTTAAACAACCTTAGAATCGTATTCTTGGTCACTTCAATTCCTTCAAGCAGGCGGATTCCTGATTATACACAGAGTGGATTTCTCCCTTGCTTCCTTGTCCGAAACAGGATGGGTTAATTCCCGGATACAGGTGAATTTAACGGCTGTTGTAGCGCGCATGCAAAGTTCTTGCTTCAAGTTTGAAACAGCCAATTGATCAGTGGCGGATTAAGTAAACCATGGGCCCTGGGCTGTTCCACAAGCTTGGGCCCCCTTGTCCACCACCGCCCTGCCACGTCATGTCTATATTAAACACCACCTTTCTGTGTGAGCACTGACAAATGAGTGCTACGATTCCCCTTGTCAAAGGGCTGTGTCCCCACATACTGACAGTCTCCAACCATCGCTGACAGTATCACACTGTGTAGGGACACATCCTCCTGACAAGGGGAATGGTAACACGCATTTGTCTATTAGTCCTGGGTACACAAAGACTTTATGTGGAATACAAGGATTTCCGATAACAGACATGTCAGGAGAGGTGACAGATAAATGCAATGACTCACAGGTGATGTCTTCACTGATAGGTCGTTCTCTTTTCTTCTCCATCTGACACAGACCGCTATGGCGACTTCTCCTGATGACTGCAGTTTCCTGATGAGAAATCTTTTCCCCTTGATTCTGTAGCCATTTTCAGCGTCTATAGCAACATAAAAATTCAGAAATGAAACACCCTAAATCGTCTTATACCCCAGACCCCTAAGCAAATTAAGACCCAGGCCCATACATTAACTCAAACCAATAAATTCAGTCCCCAAGAGGTAACTAAACTTTTAAAAAACATTTGGCGTGTCATAGTGAGAGTGATATGTCAGAAGTTTTGATTGATGGGGGTCCCAGCATTGAGACCACCACCGATCACTAAAACAAAGCAGCAGGAGTGCCCGGGTGAGCGTTGTTCCACTTAATTTCTGACTGTCTTTTCTCGGCGCGGTGTACGGACTCATAGACTTTCTGTTGTGCCCATAGACCGCATGCTCGGCTATCAAAGGAAAGACGATCAGAAACAAAGTGGCTCCTCACTCACCTGAGCGCTTCTGCCACTTTGTTTCAGCGATTGGTGGGGTCTCAGTGCCCGGACCCCCACCGATTAGAACATTTGACATGTCACTATGACATGTATTTTTTTTTAAAAAGTTTCGTTAGTTACCCTTTAAGCAGTCAGACACCCCTCCCCAGTGCATCTGACTGACTGCTGAGTGCCCTATGGGAGGGTCTAAGTGTCTGACACTTAGGGCGGATTTACACGAGCGTGTGCGTTTTGCGCACACAAAAAATGCGGCGTTTTGCGCGCGCAAAAGGCACTTAACAGCTCCGTGTGTCATCACCATATGATGCGCGACTGCGTGCCTTTCGCGCACCCGCCATCATTATGACACTCTGTTTGCATGTTTGTAGCACCTGGTGCTTTTCTGTTTGCAATCATAGTTATACTGCTGTTGAGCAAATCACGCACGTCCCACGGAGGTGCCTCCGTGTGGCATGCGTGATTTTCACGCACCCATTGACTTCAATGGGTGCGTGATGCGCAAAAAACGCAGAAATATAGGACATGTCGTCAGTTTTACGCAGCAGACTCACGCTGCGCAAAAATCACTGACAGTCTGCACTGCCCCATATACTTGCATAGGTCCGTGCGAGGCGCGTGAAAAGCACGCGCGTTGCACGGACAAATTACACATTCGTGTAAATCCGCCCTTATGGCTCTTGGGGGGGGGGAAGGAGTTATTCCCCTATAGAACCCTGAACAGTCAATCAAACGCTCTGACCCCCCCCCCTGCAGAATAATAACTACTGAGGGCTCCATGGGGGAGATTATACTGCAGGGGGGGGTTCTGAGCATCTGACTTACTGCAGAGGGCTCTATGGGTGGGAAATTATTTTGCACACAAAAAATGTGAGATTAAACACCCTATATACAATTCACACTAACACCAAACACTATATATTCAAACCACACACACTATATAGACTTACATTATAGACACTATAAACACAGCACACACTATATACACAGCACACACTATATACACAGCACACACTATATACACTATATACACAGCACACACTATATACACAGCACACACTATATACACTATATACACAGCACACACTATATACACTATATACACAGCACACACTATATACACAGCACACACTATATACACAGCACACACTATATACACTATATACACAGCACACACTATATACACTATATACACAGCACACACTATATACACTATATACACAGCACACACTATATACACAGCACACACTATATACACAGCACACACTATATACACTATATACACAGCACACACTATATACACAGCACACACTATATACACAGCACACACTATATACACTATATACACAGCACACACTATATACACTATATACACAGCACACACTATATACACAGCACACACTATATACACAGCACACACTATATACACTATATACACAGCACACACTATATACACAGCACACACTATATACACAGCACACACTATATACACAGCACACACTATATACATTATATACACAGCACACACTATATACACAGCACACACTACATACACAGCACACACTACATACACAGCACACACTACATACACAGCACACACTACATACACAGCACACACTACATACACAGCACACACTACATACACAGCACACACTACATACACAGCACACACTATATACACAGCACACACTATATACACTATATACACAGCACACACTATATACACAGCACACACTATATACACAGCACACACTATATACACAGCACACACTATATACACAGCACACACTATATAGACTTACATTATGACACACATAAACACACACACACTACATAGACTTACATTATAGACACTATATACACAGCACACACTATATACACAGCACACACTATATAGACTTACATTATGACACACACACACACACACACACACACTACATAGACTTACATTATAGACACTATATACACAGCACACACTATATACACAGCACACACTATATACACAGCACACACTATATACACAGCACACACTATATACACAGCACACACTATATACACAGCACACACTATATACACTATATACACAGCACACACTATATACACAGCACACACTATATACACAGCACACACTATATACACAGCACACACTATATACACAGCACACACTATATACACAGCACACACTATATAGACTTACATTATGACACACATAAACACACACACACTACATAGACTTACATTATAGACACTATATACACAGCACACACTATATACACAGCACACACTATATAGACTTACATTATGACACACACACACACACACACACACACATAAACACACACACACTACATAGACTTACATTATAGACACTATATACACAGCACACACTATATAGACTTACATTATGACACACACACACACACACTACATAGACTTACATTATAGACACTATATACACAGCACACACTATATAGACTTACATTATGACACACACACACACACATAAACACACACACACACTACATAGACTTACATTATAGACACTATATACACAGCACACACTATATACACAGCACACACTATATAGACTTACATTATGACACACACACATAAACACACACACACTACATAGACTTACATTATAGACACTATATACACAGCACACACTATATACACAGCACACACTATATACACAGCACACACTATATAGACTTACATTATGACACACACACACACACACACACTACATAGACTTACATTATAGACACTATATACACAGCACACACTATATAGACTTACATTAACTAACACACACACACTTACCAGTCTCTTCCTCTGCGGTGCTTGTCTCTGGCAGCCTCCAGGACCTTAATCATGTGACTGTGACGTCACCACAGGTCCTTCACCCTCTAGTTTCAGTTTTGCCGTTATCAGGCAGCTGCTGGAGGTTTAGACAGGAGGGACAGTGCACAGCAGCACAGAGGAGCAGACTGTCAGGGAGACTCCAGCACCTGCCCATCACAATCTCTGACAGTCTGCTCTCTACAGCTGATGTGCTGTGCCCCTGTTCCCTGGCCTCAATTGACTCCCCCTGCACATTCCCCCCCGCCTCTAGAATGCGGCAGCAGCAGCCCTGGAGAGTTTTGTTTAACTTGTGTGCGGTGTGGGAAGCTATGGGCCCCCCTGCAAGCCTTGGGCCCCGGGCGACCGCCCGAAACGCCCATATGGGGATCCGCCACTGCAATTGATATCCTCTAGATGTTAAGTCCCATACCTTGTAAGTAGTAGAGGTTAACCCCTTAATGACCAGCCTATTTTAGACGTTAATGACCAAGCCATTTTTTACGTTTTTCCATCGTCTCATTCAAAGAGCTATAACTTTTTATTTTTGCGTCGACATAGCTGTATAAGGTCTTGTTTTTGCATGTTTTTTTATTTTATTTTTTATGACGTTCACCGTGCGGGTTAAATGATGTAATAAGTTTCCAGTTGGGGTCGTTCGATATCAAATATGTTTAACTTTTTTACTTTATTTTGTTTGTTAATAATAAAGCAGTTTGTAAGGGGAAAAAGTGGGGTTTTCTTTTTTTTCACTCTTTTTTTTTGTCACTTTTTATTAACTTTTTTACTAGTCCCACTAGGGGACTTCACCATGCGATAATCCGATTGCATTTATAATACACTGCAATACTTCTGTATTGCAGTGTATTGTGCCTGCGGCATGACCTAGCAGGCATTCACCACAGGCAGACCTGTGGGCCTTTATTATGCCCCCAGCTGCCATCGGAGAAACAGACACTCGGCGGGTGTTGGTGGGAGAGAGAGGGAGCTCCTTCCCTCTCTCTCCAAAACCACTCAGATGAGGTGCACGCTATTCAGCACCGCATCTGAGGGGTTAAACGTGTGAGATCGATACTAATATCGATCTCACACGGCAGAGCAGGGACGCCCCCAGCCTTCAGCTAACTCTGGTAGCTGAGAGCAGGGAGATTTGACAGCTCCCTGCTCTGTTTACTTATTCCGATGCCGCAACGTAAAAAGTCTATGGCATCGGAATAAGGTCCGTTAGTGACCCACGTAGAAACACTATGGGCCGGTCACTAACGGGTTAAGAATCTCAAGTCCAGGGACCCAATAAAGAGATACCAGCCAAGGTAGTAGGTAACAAACCAAGCGTGGTTTGAAGCATGGAGTTTACAGGTAACCACGCCTGAGGAAAACGGTGTGATGACGTCTCTCACCACTGTGCATACGTCTTACGCGTTTCATCCTAGCTGGGATTTCATCAGAGACAGGAAATCATGTTCACGATAGTACCTGCTTATATAGCAGAGGCATTTAACCCCTTCCCGACATTTGCCGTACATGTACGTCATGGAAAGCATTGACTTCCCGCATCTTGCCGTACATGTACGCCGAATGTTTGGGACCGGCTCAGAAGCTGAGCCGGTGCCATCATCACCGGATCTCAGCTGTATCTTACAGCTGACATCCGGCTGTAACGGCGGGGACCGAAATTAGCTTCGATCCCCGCCATTAACCCCTTAAGTGCAGCGCTCAAACGCGATCGCTGCACTTAAGGTGTTTGCAGCTCATCGGAACCCCAGTAATGAAATTGCCGGGGTTCCGGTGGCTGCAATGGCAACCGGAGGCCTAATACTGGCCTCCCGGTCTGCCTAGCACCGAAGCCGGTCAAGATCCGCCCGGCGGCGGAGCCTGATCGGCTTCCGTAGCTGCCGGCAAGATGGCGCCGGGTCAGGAGCTGATCCGGCGTCATCAGCGGTGGAAGTCAGCTGTACTGTACAGCTGACATCCACCTGTAACGGCAGGAACCGGAGCTAGCTCCGATCCTTGCCATTAACCCCTTCGATGCAGCAATCGAAAGCGATTGCTGCATCGTAGCGGTTGCTAGCAGATCGCCAGCCCTGACAGGCAATCAGGACTGGCGACTGCTGTTATGGCAACAGGAGACACAATGGTCTCCTGCTCTGCCATTACGGAAGCCGATTTAGGCCCCGCCGGGAGGCGAAGCCTAATCGGCTTGCTGTCAGTGAATGACTGACAGATCTAATACATTGCACTACATAGGTAGTGCAATGTATTAGAAAAAAAAAAATCTGACCGTTGGACCTTCAAGTCCCCTAGTGGGACTTGAGAAAAAGTGTAAAAAAAGTATAAAAAAGTGTAAAAAAAAAGTGCAAATAATGAAAGTTTGAAAACAATAAAAGTTTCAAGTAATCAAATAAAACACAATCCCCCTTTTACTCTTATCAAGTCCTTTATTATTGAAAAATAATAATAAACCATATGTATTTGGTATCGCTGCGACCGTAACGACCGGAGGTATCAAAATATTATATTATTTATTGCACGCGGTGAACAGCGTAAAAAAAAACTTAAAAAACGTTACCAGAGTTTCTGTTTTTTAGTCACTTTGCCCTACAAATGTTAGAATAAAAAGTGATCAAAAAGTCGCATGTATCCAAAAATGGTACCTATAAAAACTATAGCTTGTCTCGCAAAAAACAAGCCCTTATACAACTCCGTCGACAAAAAAATAAAAAAGTTATGGTTCTCACAACTTGGCGACAGAAAAAAAATACATTCTTTTTACAAAAGTAATTTTATTGTGAAAAAAGTTGTAAAACATAAAAAAGTGCTATAAATTAGGTATCGCCGGAATCGTACTGACCCGCAGAATAAAGTTAACATGTAATTTATAACGCATGGTGAACGCTGTATAAAAAAAACGAAAAAAGCTGTGCCAGAATTGCGTTTTTTTGTTTACCTGGCCTCCCAAAAAATAGGATAAAAGGTGATCAAAAAGTTGCATGTACCCCAAAATGGTACCAATAATAACTACAGCTCGTCCCGCAACAAACCAGCCCTCATACCACTACGTCTATGAAAAATAAAATTAGTTATGGCTCCAATAAGTCAGGAAATAAAAAAATATGCAGTTGTGCCCGAGGGGAACATTTCTTCTGTTTGAAGAGGCGATTTATCAAGGATCTAAAATTAGGGAACCAGGAAAGGGAGGGCCCAAACCTTATCGCTGGAAGCGACGGTGCCCGTATTATACCAGGACAACACTTCCCAGCAAAATTCCCCAAACTACAAAGGCGCGGAATGTGGACCAAAAGGGGGATAAGAAAGGACGCCATATATCAGTGCGACACCGGCCTGTGCAGAAAGGATTGCCTCACAGCGTAACACACATCCATGGATCATTTTATTGGTTTTTTTTACCCCATTATTATACCACCTGACTATGCCCCTTATATACTCCGCCCAGCTTACATATGCCCTACATTATAAACGGAAACACCAGTAAGACTCCAAACAAAACTACTACCAAGCAAAATCCACGCTCCAAAAGCCAAATGGCGTTTCCTCCCATCTGAACCCTACAGCGGCCCAAACAGCAGTTTCCTTCCACATATATGGCACCGTCATACCCGGGAGAACCCTTTTAGCAATTTTTGGGGTGTGTGTCTCCAGTGGCATAAGCTGGGCACGACATATTTGCCACTGAATGGCATATCTAGGGAAAAATATAAATTTTTAATTTGCACCATCCACAGCGCATTCATTTATGGAAAAGACCTGTGGGGTGAAAATGCTGACTACACCCCTTAATAAATGCATTGAGGGGTGCAGTTTCCAAATGGGGTCACTTCTCAGGGGTTTATTTTTATTATTTCACATCTGAGCCTCTGCAGTTGTGAACCAATACTTTGTAAATCGCCAAATTAGGCCTCAATTTTACATGGTACCCTTTCACTCCTGAGCCTGGTCGACTGTCCAGGCAAGAGATTAGGGCCACATGTAGGGTGTTTCTAAAACCAGGAAACCCAGCATAATAATTAGAGAGCTGTCTTGTTATGGTGGCACAAGCCGGGCACCACATATTGTCCACATATCTGTGGAAAAAATCCCATTTTCACTCTGCAACATCGAGTTCACACTCATTTCTACAAAACACCTGCAGGGTTAACATGCTCACTACACCCCTAGGTAAATGCATTGAGGGGTGTAGTTTCCAATATTGGGTCACTTCTGGGGGGTTTCCACTGTTTTGGGCCCACAGGCGCCCAGAAACCAATCCAGCAACATCTGCACTCCAAATGGCGGTCCTTCCCTTCTGAGCCCTGCCGTTTGCCCAAACAGCAGTTTATGACCACATATGGGGTATTGCCGTACTCGGTAGAAATTGCTTTACAAATGTTGGGTTCTTTTTTTTCCTTTATTTGTTGCGAAAATGAAAAAATTTGCGCTAAAGCTACGTCTTATTGAAGAAAAAGGATTGTTTTTATTTTCACTGCCCAATTCTAATAAATTCTATGAAACATCTGTGGGGTCAAAATGCTCACTACGCCCCTAGATGAATTCCTCAAGAGGTGTAGTTTCCTAAATGGTGTAACTTTTTGGGCGTTTTCATTGTTTTTTCCCCTCAGGGGCTTTGCAAATGTGACATGTCCTCCGCAAACCATTCCTGCTCAATGTGATCTCAAAAAGCCAAATAGCGCTCTTTCCCTTCTCAGCCCTGCCGTGTCTCCAAACAGCCGTTTATTACCACATGTGGGGCATTGTTTTACTCGGGAGAAATTGCTTTACAAATTTTGTGGTGCTTTTTCTCCTTCAGTCCTTGTGGAAATGAGTAAAAATAAGCTAAACCTACATTTTCTTTGAAAAAATGTTGATTTTTATTTTCAGGGCCTACTTCCAATAATTTCTGCAAAAAACTTGTGGAGTCAAATCGCTCACTATACCCCTAGATAATTCCCTCAATGGGTGTAGTCTCCAAAATGGGGTCACTTGTGGGGGGTTTCCACTGTTTTGTCTCCTCAGGGACTTCGTAAATGTGACATGGCCTCCGAAAACCATTCCTGCTAAACTTGAGCTCCAAAAGCTAAATAGCGCTCTTTCCCTTCTCAGCCCTGCCGTGTCTCCAAACAACCGTTTATTACCACATGTGGGGTATTGTTTTACTCGGGAGAGATTGGTTTACAAATTTTACGGTGCTTTTTCTCCTTCAGTCCTTGTGGAAATGAGAAAAAATTAGCTAAACCTACATTTTCTTTGAAAAAATTTAGATTGTCATTTTCAGGGCCTATTTCCAATAATTTATGCAAAAAACCTGCGTGGTCAAAACGCTCACTATACCCCTAGATAATTTCCTCAATGGGTGTAGTTTCCAAAATGGGGTCACTTGTTTGGGGTTTTCACTGTTTTGTCACCTCAGGGGCTTTGTAAATGTGACACGGCCTCCGCAAACCATTCCTGCTAAACTTGAGCTCCAAAAGCCAAATAGCGCTCTTTCCCTTCTCAGCCCTGCCGTGTCTCCAAACAACCGTTTATTACCACATGTGGAGTATTGTTTTACTCGGGAGAAATTGCTTTACAAATTTTACGGTGCTTTTTCTCCTTTAGTCCTTGTGGAAATGAGAAAAAAAATCGCTAAACCTACATTTTCTTTGAAGAAATGTTGATTTTAATTTTCACGGCCTACTTCCAATAATTTCTGTAAAAAAACTGTGCGGTCAAAATGCTCACTGTACCCCTAGATAATTTCCTCAATGGGTGTAGTTTCCCAGATGGGGTCACTTTTGGGGGATTTTGACTGTTTTGGCACTGCAAGAGCCCTTCAAACCTGACATGGTGCCTAAAATTTATTCTAACAAAAATAAGGCCCCAAAATCCACTAGGTGTTCCTTTGCTTCTGAGGCCGGTGCTTCAGTCCAGTAGCACGCTACGGCCACATGTGGGATATTTACTAAAACTGCAGAAACTGGGCAACAAATATTGAGTTGCATTTCTCTGGTAAAACCCTCTGTGTTATAAAAAAAATTGTACTAAAAATTTATTTCTGCAAAAAAATATGACATTTGTAAATTTCACCTCTACTTTGCTTTAATTCCTGTGAAATGTGTAAAGGGTTAAGACATTTTCTAAATGCTGTTTTGAATACTTTGAGGGGTGAAGTTTTTAAAATGGGGTGACTTTTTGGGGGTTTCTAATATATAAGGCCCTCAAAGCCACTTCACAACTGAACTGGCCCCTGTAAAAATGGCCTTTTGAAATTTTCTTGAAAATGTGAGAAATTGCTGCTAAAGTTCTAAGCCTTGTAACGTCATAGAAAAATAAAAGGATGTTCAAAAAACGATGCCAATCTAAAGTAGACATATGGGGGATGTTAATTAGCAACAATTTTGTGTGTTATAACTGCCTGTCTTACAAGCAGATACATTTAAATTGGGAAAAATGCTAATTTTTGCAATTTTTTGCTAAATTTTGGTGTTTTTCACAATTAAATACTGAACATATCGAGCAAATTTTGCCAGTAACTTAAAGTCCAATGTGTCACGAGAAAACAATCTCAGAATCGCTTGGATAGGTGAAAGCATTCCGGAGTTATTACCACATAAAGTGACACATGTCAGATTTGAAAAATGAGGCCCGGTCAGGAAGGTCAAAAGTGGCTAAAGAGGGAAGGGGTTAAAGATACATTGTCAATTTCAATAACTCAATCGCTTACATGCAGTAGAATATTGGGAATAAACTGCAAGTACAGATTAAACGAACGTACAATACATCTTAAACCATTTTTAGAAAGGTAATCATAATAAAGAATAATTTCGTTAGAAAATATTACCAGGATTGCCGAAAGCAGATACGACCAAAAATTGGTCCTCATTAATAACTTTAATTGAGATGCTAGTGTCATTATCCTGGAGAGAGAGGCATCACTCTCCCTTAAAATAATTTAAAAAAATACAAAATAAAATAATATATAAATAAATAAATAAAGAAAGAAACAAGAAAAAAGAAGAAAAAGGAAAAAAGAAGAAGAAAGAAAAAAAGTAAGAAAAAAGCAATAAATAAAGAAACAAAAAATCCCAAACATATTGCGAGTAGCGATATTCTGTTTCCTTTATAGATCACAGAAAACATGATTACAGTACGGGACAGTTGTCCTGCAGAGAGGCAGGGACTCCTAGCGTCGTACATAACTATGATGCTAGGAGTCCGGCTCCCTGCAGTGTGTTCGGCCCGGTACTTGCGGCCGAAATACGTCCGTCAATTACGGACGTAATGACCTCGTGTGAAGATACCCTTAGGGTATGTGCACACGTAGTGACCAAAAACGTCTGAAAATACGGAGCTGTTTTCAAGGGAAAACAGCCCCTGATTTTCAGACGTTTTTTGAGCAACTCACGTTTTTCGCGGCGTTTTCGCAGCGTTTTTTACAGCTGTTTTTGGAGCTGTTTTCATTGGCGTCTATGAGAAAACGGCTCGAAAAACGTCCCAAGAAGTGTCCTGCACTTCTTTTGACGAGGCTGTAATTTTACGAGCCGTCTTTTGACAGCAACGCGTAAAATGACAGGTCGTCGGCACAGAACATCGTAAGACCCATTGAAAGTAATGGGCAGATGTTTGCCGACGTATTGGAGACGTTTTTTCAGACGTAATTCGAGGCGTAAAACTCCTCCATTACGTCTGAAAATAGGTCGTGTGAACCCAGCCTCACTCTTCAACACTCCGATTTTATGGAGGCACATGGATTTTTTTCCCATATCAATCTGACGGAATTTTTTTTTATTTAACATAATACTTTAGATGCCGTATTATGCAGGAGTTTTGACCTAAAATAATTATTTCTAGAGGAGATATGCAAATATTACTTTTTTAAGGCACAGTAAAATGTCACACAGAAAACCTACAGCTCATTATATAGAACTGTATGGACTTCATGTGCCGCCTTACATGAGCCCTGTGCATGAGGCCTTTGACTGTAAGTTCTTACCTAAAAAATAAAACTATTATTATTATTATCATCAACAATACTAAACTACTGCTATTACTAATATTATTATCATCACCATTTTTATTATTTTATTGTTGACACTCTTAGGCCCTGTTCACACAGTTTTTTGCAGGCAGAAAAAAAACTGCCTCAGAATTCCTTCAGGTTATTTCTGCCTCCTATTGATTTTAATGGGAGGTCAGAGGTGGAAACCGTGGCAGGACGACATGCCGATTTTTTTTCCATGAGTGTCCGACAGTGGCCTGGGAAAAAAAAGCCTCTGTCTCCCATTGAAATCAATGGGGGTGATTTTGGAAGTTTTTGGCGCCGATTCCAATGCGGTTCCCGCTTCAAAATCAGCACCAAAAAACCCAGCGTGAACTGACTCTTAGGGCGGATTTACACGAACGTGATATACCTCCGTGCAATGTGCGTGATTTTCACGCGCGTCGCACGGACCTATGTTAGCCTATGGGGCCGTGCAGACAGTCCGTGATTTTTGCGCAGCGTGAGTCCGCTGCGTAAAACTCGCGACATGTCCTATATTTGTGCGCTTTTCGCGCATCACGCGCACCACACGGAAGCACTTCCGTGGGACGCGCGTGATTCACGCAGCAGCACTAAAAAGTATGAATGAAAACAGAAAAGCACCACGTGCTTTTCTGTCTACAAACATAGTGTCATAATGATGGCGGCCGCGAGAAAATCACGCATCCGCGCATCATACGCTGTTGACACACGGAGCTGTTAAGTGCCTTTTGCGCACGCAAAACGCAGTGTTTTTTTTAACGCAAAACGCACACGCTCGTGTAAATCCGCCCTTAGGGCTTATTCAGACGAACAGGATATACGTCTGTGCAACGCGCGTCTTTTTCATGCCCGTCGCATGGACCTATATTAGTCTATGGGGCCGTGCAGACAGGTGCGTGATTTTTACGCTGCATGAGTCCGCAGCGAAAAAGTCACGACATGTCCGTTCTTTGGGCATATTTCGCGCATCACGCACCCATTGAAGTCAGTGGGTACGTGAAAAACACGCGCACCACACAGAAGCACTTCCGTGGGACGCACGTGATTCGCACAACAGCAGTGAAAAGGATGAATGAAAACAGAAAAGCACCACGTACTTTTCTGTTTACAAACATACACACAGAGTGTCATAATGATGGCGGCTGCGCGATAACCACGTTTTTTGCGCGGGCAAAACGCACACGCTCGTGTGAATCCAGCCTTAGGCTGTATTTACACGAACGAGTGGCAAATCGACCGTGAAAAACGTCATTTTTTCACTGGCTGAATTGCTTTCGTGCGAGATCCGTGTTCTTGGAAAATGTGCAAAAATCTGACATGAACAGGAAATAAAAAAACAGCCGTCACACGTCCGGTTATCCCTGTTATGTGAGCAAGTCCTAAAGATCCTTATTATTGCTACTATAATCAGAACTACTGCTATTATTATCATCATCAATATTGAATTAACATTATTATTATTATTATTAGTGCTATTATTATTTTTATTATTATTATTATTTTTATTATTTTTATTATTATTATTATTATTATTATTAGTGCTATTATTATTATTATTATTATTATTATTATTATTATTATTAGTGCTATTACTATCATCATGACTCTTAACCCCTTCCCGCTCCTTGACGTACTATTACGTCATGGCAGCTGTATCGTTCGCGCTCCATGCCGTAATAGTACGTCTCGGGAGTAACGGCCGTTTCGGCCGTCCTCCCGACACATACAGGAGCTGTGACGCTGCTGTCTTGTTCAGCAGCTGTCACAGCTCCTACAGCGGGGACCGATCGCTGTGTCCCCGCTGATTAACCCCTTAAAAGCCGCGTTCTATAGAGATCGCGGCTTTTTAGGGGTTAAGCTGCCATCGCCGGCCTGCTACGCGATAGCGGCCGGCGATGGTGACTATGGCAACCGGACACCAAACAATGGCGTCCGGCTATGCCATAGACGGAAGCCTAGTGGGTCCTGACAACGTCAGGACCCACTATGCTTGCTGTCAGTGAGTAGCTGACAGTTCTAATACACTGCACTACGCATGTAGTGCAGTGTATTAGAATAGCGATCAGGGCCTCCTGCCCTCATGTCCCCTAGTGGGACAAAGTAATAAAGTAAAAAAAAAGTTAAAAAAAGATGTGTAAAAATAAGAAAATAAAAGTTTTAAAAGTAATAAAAGTAAAAGTCCCACTTTTTCCCTTATCAGTCCTTTATTATTAATAAAAATATATAAACAAACAAATAAACTATACATAATTGGTATCGCCGCGTCCGTAACGGCCTGAACTACAAAATGATTTTGTTATTTATCCCGCACGGTGAACGCCGTAAAAAAAAATATTAATAAACCGTACCACAATCACAATTGTTTGGTCACTTCACCTCCCAAAAAATGGAATAAAAAGAGATCAAAAAGTCGCATGTACCTAAAAATGGTACTGATGGAAAATACAGTTCGTTACGCAAAAAATAAGTCCTCGCACGGCTTTATTGATTGAAAAATAAAAACGTTATGGCTCTTAGAATAAGGTAACACAAAAAGTGAATGATTGTTTACAAAACGTACTTTATTGTGCAAACGCCATAAGACATAAAAAAAACTATAAACATCTGGTATCGACGTAATCGTATCGCCCCGCAGAATAAAGTTAATATATCATTTATAGCGCACGGTGAACGCTGTAAAAAAAAAAGTATACAAAAACAATAGTACAATTGCTGTTTATTAGTCACCACGCCACCTAAAAATGGAATAAAAACTGATCAAAAAGCCGCATGCACCCCATGAAAACTACAATGGATTCCTCAAGGGGTCTAGTTTCCAAATTGGGGTCACTTTTGGGGGGTTTCCAATGTTTTGGCACCACAAGACCTCTTCAAACCGGACATGGTGCCTAATAAAAAAGAGGGCTCAAAATCCGCTAGGTGCTCCTTTGCTTCGGAGGCCGGTGCTTCAGTCCATTACCGCCCGAGGGCCACATGTGGGATATTTCTCTAAACTGCAGAATCTGGGCAATAAGTATTGAGTTGCGTTTCTCTGATAAATCCTTTTGTGTTATAAAAAAAATGGTATAAAAAGAGTAAATGTCACCTCTACTTTGCTCTAAATTTCTGTGAAACACCTAAAGGGTTCATAAACTTTCTAAATGCTGTTGTGAATACTTTGAGGGGTCTAGTTTCTAAAATGGGGTGTTTGATAGGGGTTTCTAATATATGGGCCCCTCACAGCAACTTCAGAAATGAACTGGAACCTAAAAAAATAAATAAATGAGGCAATACTTCGCTTCTTACATTATACTGATAATGAGCCGTGCCCACTCCGAGATGACCCCAGTTTTGACCGTTTGTATAAACGGAGACCCCTATTAGACCGTTCCAGTGCCCGGTTTTCCCAAGCATACACCCCCGAGAAGTGTTTTTCTATTGATGAGTCCCTGGTACATTTTAAAGGGAGGGTTCAATTCCGCGAGTACCTGCCGGGTAAGAGGGCAAGGTATGGCGTGAAGATGTATAAGCTGTGAGAGTGCATCAGGGTATACCTACAGGTTTAGGATATATGAAGGAAAGGCCACCCCCAAACCAGACTGCATCCTGGACTACAATAGGTACATGGGAGGGATGGACTTGTCAAATCAAGTCCTGAAGCCCTACAGCGCCATGCGGTGAGGTATAAGAAGCTGGCCGGGCACATCATACAGATGGCTTTGTACAATGCGTATGTGCTACGTCGATGTGCAGGCCAGAGGGGAACTTTCCTGGAATTTCAAGATCTAATCTTTAGGGACCAGGAAGGGGGGGTGCATCGTACCAGGGCAACACTTTCCAGGAGAAGGTCCCCAAACCGGTGGAAAGGGAAAGAGTCAAAAGAGGTGCAGAGTCTGCTATAAGAGGGGGATAAGGAAGAACACAATATACCAATGTGACACGTGTCCCGAAAAACCAGGGCTCTGTATAAAAGATTGTTTTAAAATGTATCATACATCCCTTGATTTTCAATTTACCCTGATGCACTCCGCACAGCTTACCCCCCTCATCTTTCCCTTCTGAGCCCTGCCGTATGCCCAGGCAGCTGATAACAGCCACATGTAGGGTATTGTCGTACCCAGGAGAACCCACATTACAATTTAAGGGGTGTATATCTCCGGTGGCGCATGCTGGGCACACTATATTGGACACTGAAATGGCATATACATATATAAAATTGCAAATCTCACACTGCACCATCTGCTGCGCATTATCTTTTACACAGTACCTGTGGGGTCAAAATGCTCACTACACCTCTAGATGAATGTCTTAAGGGGTGTAGTTTTTAAAATGGGGTCACTTCTCGGGGGTTTCAACTGTACTGGTACCTCAGGGGCTTCTGCACACATGACTTAGCACCAGAAAAGCTCCAGTAGGCCAAATGGTGGTCCTTTCCTTCTGAGCCCTCCCATGGGCCCAAAGGGCAGTTTATCACCACAAATGGGGTATTGCCGCACTAAGGACAAATTGGGCAACAAAATGGGGTATGTTGTTCCTTGTGAAAATAAGAAATTTTGATCAAAAATGACATCTTATTGGAAAAAATATCATTTTTTTCATTTCACAGCCCAATTCAAATAGGTGCTGTGAAAAAACTGTGCGGTCAAAATGATAACAAAAACCATAAATTAATTCCTTGAGGGGTGTAGTTTCCAAAATAGGGTCACTTCTGGTGGGTTTCCATTGCTTTGATACCTCTGGGGCTCTGCAAATGCAACATGGCACCCGAAAACCAATCCAGCAAAATCTGGACTCCAACAAACACATAGCGCTCCTTTCCGTCTGAGCCCTCCCATGGGCCCAAACGGCAGTTTATCACCACAAATGGGGTATTGCCGCACTAAGAACAAATTGGGCAACAAAATGGGGTATGTTGTTCCCTGTGAAAATAAGAAATTTTGATCAAAAATGACATCTTATTGGAAAAAATATAATTTTTTTCATTTCACAGCCCAATTCAAATAGGTGCTGTGAAAAACCTGTGCGGTCAAAATGATAACAAAAACCATAAATGAATTCCTTGAGGGGTGTAGTTTCCAAAATGGGGTCACTTCTGGTGGGTTTCCATTGCTTTGATACCTCTGGGGCTCTGCAAATGCGACATGGCACCCGAAAACCAATCCAGCAAAATCTGGACTCCAACAAACACATAGCGCTCCTTTCCTTCTGAGCCCTCCCATGGGCCCAAACGGCAGTTTATCACCACAAATGGGGTATTGCCGCACTAAGGACAAATTGGGCAACAAAATGGGGTATGTTGTTCCCTGTGAAAATAAGAAAATTTGATCAAAAATGACATTTTATTGGAAAAAATATCATTTTTTTCATTTCACAGCCCAATTCAAATAGGTGCTGTGAAAAAACTGTGCGGTCAAAATGATAACAAAAACCATAAATGAATTCCTTGAGGGGTGTAATTTCCAAAATGGGGTCACTTCTGGTGGGTTTCCATTGTTTTGATACCTCAACGCCTCTTCAAACCTGGCATGCTGCCTAAAATATATTCTAATAAAAAAGAGGCCTCAAAATGCACTAGGTGCTTCTTTGCTTCTAGGGCTTGTGTTTTAGTCCACGAGCGCAGTAGGGCCACATGTGGGACATTTCTAAAAACTGCAGAATCTGGACAATACATATTTAGTAGTGTTTCTCTGGTAAAACCTTCTCTGTTACTAAAAAAAAATTGAATAAAATTGAAATTCAGCAGAAAAAATGAAATTTGCAAATTTAATTTCCACTTTGCTTTAATTCCTGTGAAATGCCTGAAGGGTTAAAAAACTTTCTATATGCTGTTTTGAATACTTTGAGGGGTCTAGTTTTTAAAATGGGGTGTTTTATGGGGGTTTCTAACACATAGTCCCCTCAAATCCACTTCAGAACTGAACTGGCACCTTCAAAAAAAGGCTTTTGAAATTTTCTTAAGAATATGAGAAATTGCTGTTTTATGTTCTAAGCCTTGTAACGTCCAAGAAAAATAAAAGAATGTTCAAAAAACGATGCCAATCAAAAGTAGACATATGGGAAATGTGAACTAGTAACTATTTTGGGTGGTATAACCGTCTGTTTTTCAAGCAGATGCATTTAAATTCTGAAAAATGCTATTTTTTGTAAATTTTCTCTAAATTTTGCAATTTTTCACAAATAAAGACTGAATATATCGACCAAATTTTACCACGAACATGAAGCCCAAAGTGTCACGAGAAAACAATCTCAGAATCGCTTGGATAGGTTTAAGCATTCCGACGTTATTACCACATAAAGTGAAATATGTCAGATTTGAAAAATGGGCTCTGAGCCTTAAGGCCCAAACTAGGCTGCGTCCTTAAGGGGTTAAGGTAAAAAGGGGAATAAAAAAAGAGAAAAAAAAAAAAAAAAGAAAAAAAAAAGAAAAAAAAAGAGAAAAAAAAAAAAAAAGAAAAAAAAAGAAAAAAAAGAGAAAAAAAAAACGGCGCTCCTCTAAGGTGATATCGTTCTGGTATTTGTAAGATAATGAGTAACTTAATGAATGGAGCTCACCTTGGTGAGTTGTGCAATGTCGCCAGCACAACTTAACTTTGTAGCTTGTACACGCTTGTTCACACTGTGCTTGCCTCTGGAGCCATAACCGCATGGGGTGAATTCGTATCAGGAACTCCTCTCCTTGCGGTTTTGAAGTAATGCAGATTAGGAAGAAAAAGCTGCTCCTCTGAACGGGCGCTCAGGTGTGGATTGTACTGGTATCTTCACAAAATCGTCAGGGTATATTTTCAACGATTTTATTATTAAAAAAGAACAATATAAAATTTGATTGCTGCAACGCGTTTCAACCACGCACTGTGGTCTTCATCAGGCACATAAATTTGGTTACAATACATCATCTTATATACTTGTATCATATGCTTCACTTCCAGGTTATATATATACAAAAAATTAATCTTCTTCTATACTAAAGCTAAGAATATCTACCATTTGGCAGAAAATAGTTGGTTAAAAGGTAGAAAAGAGGAGAAATAGCAATTAAGAGAAAATCAGTCTGAGGAAAAAACATACACACACCTGTGCTGAAACGCCCATGATGAACCTTCACCTTGCCAGTTTAACCTGGAAGTGAAGCATATGATACAAGTATATAAGATGATGTATTGTAACCAAATTTATGTGCCTGATGAAGACCACAGTGCGTGGTTGAAACGCGTTGCAGCAATCAAATTTTATATTGTTCTTTTTTAATAATAAAATCGTTGAAAATATACCCTGACGATTTTGTGAAGATACCAGTACAATCCACACCTGAGCGCCCGTTCAGAGGAGCAGCTTTTTCTTCCTAATCTGCATTATCATCATGACTGCGATTACTGTATTTTTTTCTACTATTATAATTCTTAATATGCTAATATTATTACATTCATCATCATCACTACTGCTATTATTACTGCTTTTTAAAAAACTATTATTAGCATTTTTTATTATTATCATCATCACTACTGCTATTACTACTTCTAATATTATTATTACTACCTCTACTATTGATATTACTATTATTACTATTATGATTTATCATCACTATATACAGTATATGTATAAATATTGTTACTATAATCTTTGTTTATTACTCCTACTATTACTATTATTTTCCTAAACATCCACTTTGTGCTTGACCGTAAAAATGAAGAAAAACCGATATCGGTACAGACCCCCAACCAACCAAACTTCCTGTAGAGATAACACATATGTATGAGTAGGTTGACTGGGCACTCCAAATATGACGGAAGTCGTCCTGCGGTTATCAACTTAATTTCTCTGGTCAGAGCTGTAAGGGCACGGCCAGACGTGGCAGAGTTTTTCCGCTGCAAATGTTGGTGCAGATTTGGGGCAATTACGCAACGAATCTGCACCAGTATTTGCATATTTGACAGGTAATTCAGACGTTGCAGAAAACACAGCGAACTTGCCACAGATTTCAGATTTTGCATTGCAAAGGCTGAAATCCGCAGTGAAATTTTGCTTCTTCTCCGCAACAGACAGTGCATGCTGCGGAGGGAAAATTCCCCACCGCCGCCTATGGTCCGCAGCGGAGTGTTCCGCAACGTCTGAACTAACTTGCCTAAAAATGCATTGAAACAAATGTAAAAAAACGGCCGCTGGAGAATTCCACATCAACGTCTGGCCGTGCCCTAAGGGTATGTTCACACGCTTAACCAAAAACGTCTGAAAATACGGAGCTGATTTTAAGGGAAAACAGCTCCTTATTTTCAGACGTTTTTTGAGCAACTCGCGTTTTTGGCTGCGTTTTCGCAGTGTTTTTAAGGCTGTTTTTTGAGCTGTTTTCAATAGAGTCTATGAATAACAGCTCCAAAAACGTCCCAAGAAGTGTCCTGCACGTCTTTTGACGAGCCGTCATTTTATGCGCCGTCTTTTGACAGCGACGCGTAAAATTACACCTCGTCTGAACAGAACATCGTAAAACCCATTCCAAGCAATGGGCAGATGTTTGCAGGCGTAATGGAGCCGGTTTTTTCAGGCGTAATTCGAGGCGTAAAACGCCTGAATTACGTCTGAAAATAGGTCGTGTGAACACACCCTTAGAAAAACCAATGCAGCTGTTACTGTCTTTCACATCGACATTTTCAATCAAGTTCAATGCACTAGATCAATGAGTGCCGGCAGGACCGCCCGTAGGGCAGCACAGGTCATACGGTTGTGAAGTGCCTTGAAATCATGGGTATAGGTGGAGCCTGCGCAAAGGCATAATTTGAAGCTCCAGGGCCCCAATAGAATGGGGCCCCAACATATGACATGTAATCTCATGGTGAAGAGGGGCAATTGGCCATCCTCAGGCACCAAGTTCCAGCTGCATCTGCAAAGCTTGCAGCCCCTTTAGTTACAATCCTGGGCCTGCTCTGTCTGATACTGTATTATAGCCTGGGGTATTGAGGGCCATTGCCGATTTTGAAGAGGAGACATTAATATCTACTGGTTTTAATGTCTGATTCACACGAGCGTATTTTATGTCCGTGTTACCGACGTTAAAACAACGGCCGTCACACAAACCTATGTAATTCAATGGGGCCATTCAGACATGCGTTGTTTTTCATGGAGCGTGTGTCCGCTATGTGAAACTTACCGCAGGTCCTATGTTTTTGCGCACCACGCAGCCCATTGAAGTCAATGGGTGAGTGAAAATGACTGACAGCACACGGACACGTCTGTGATTCACGCTCCAGTTGCCAAAGAAATGATGAGGGGAAAAAACAAAACACCTCCTTCAGTTTTTTTTTGCAGATGTAAAAAACGCATGACATACGGATGACATAAGTGCGTAAAAAACGGATGCAAAAAATACAATGGAGCGGACCTCAATAGTTGGTGGGCGTGCAACAGTTAAATTCAAAAAAGGCTGCCTGCCGGCAGAAATAAGCCCTGTTTTCCAACCATTATTAAAGAGTAAAAATAAAAAAGTCTTTATTCAATTTGCAACAAGGACAGACTACATGAAATGTAAAAGTTAATGTCCATTTCTGACAGCAATTAGCACAGTGCCAGACGTAAGAGCTCTGTCTAGAAAGGGTTAAGTACCACAACCACAGAGCGCTACATGCAGTTAGTTATTAGTTAGATTCAAAGGTGTCAATAGGACAATTATTAAAATAAAGGTAGAAGCCCCCCCCGACATGTTTCGCTACGATGTAGCGTCCTCAGGGGTATCGGGGCCAATGAAAACGGATGTACCCCCTGAGGAAGCCAAAGATAGCGAAACGCGCGTTGGGGTTGTACTGTGGACCTTCCAGCACGGACATATCGTGAGACTCTCACTTTTGAATGGGTAAGACAGCATCACTATAACTGATCACCATACAAATACTGTGTTCCCTATGTCACTATTTTCTGGCCAGGCACTTATCCATTGTTGCTACATAAATTTTAGGACATCGAGAACTAGCAGTATTTGACCCACTTTGCTGAGATATTCTATATACTTTATTGTATGGGTGGTGAATTTGAGTCTGCCCTATTATATTACTCCTATGTTGTATCTTGTCCTGTGCTGTATTGTATACCACGGTATTAGTACTAGAGTCTTCTTATGATGTGTTTTTAAATGTATGTTATTTTCTATCAATAAAATTTATATATTCTTGTATACTTTAGACGATATAGCTCTCTTTTCTTCGGTATGGTTCTATAATTATGGAGCAGTCTATTTGACATAATATGGGGGGAAGTTGGTTTTCCAAACTTTACCTAGCCTGTAACCAACATATGCTTAGAGTTTATCTATCTATATCCACAGGCTGTGTCATAAACGTCAGAGAGACACCTCTGGGACCCGCACCTATCTCCAGAACGGGGCCCCATAAACCCTGTTCTACCTCTCTGTGTTGCGGCTGATGCAGGTGAATTCTGACCATGAAGAAGGAAACGGCATAGCTCGCTGAGCTGCGCTGTTTCCGTAAGTCCCATAGAACTGAATGCTAGTTACGGAAACACCTTAACTCGCATGCTGCGCTGCTTCCGTAACTGCCATTCACTACTATGGGATTTACGGAAACGGCGTAGCTCAGCGATCTACGCTGTTTTCTTCTTTATGGTCGGAATTCAGCTGGAACACAGAGAGGTAGAACGGGGTTTAGGGAGCCCCGTTCTAGATAAAGGTGCGGGTCTATCTATCTGACATTTATGACATATCCAGTGGATATATCATAAATCTCCCTGAAGGGAAAACCCCTTTAAGTAAGTCGACCGCTCCAGACCGACCGACGCAACATCATCAATACCGGCGAACATCACACACCGAACCAAAGAGAAGCAGTTCCAGCCATCATATTAGGGGTGAGTTACTTAAATGTTTGACCAAATAAAGCAGGCTCATTTTTAAGTTGATAATTTTGTATGGCCGGCGAATGATTTTATAAATATCCAAATGGCCCTCGGCAGAAAAAATGTTCCCCACCCCTGATGTAGGTCATTGGCCTATTAATTTATTCTCTGTAGCATCAACATATTGAGCTCTACACAGAACAGTAGTCACTCACATCAGATATCTGTTCCCAGTCATAACTGAATTTTCCTGTTTCATAGACACGCCAATTTCTTAGGAAGCCAATTATCCGCATGTTATTTGGAGCTTGGGAAGAAATTGGGGTTACATATAAAATCGTAAAACTTCTTGTAGATGTTTATTGTGGTTGGACTTGAAATCGGGACTATTGGACAAGTTGAGGTGGAAAATCAAAGGGTCAATCCATAGAGTTATTTAAAGGGGCTGTCCAGTTTGGAAAACCCATGTTCATACACCATATTAGAGAATTCTGAGTTAATAGAGGAAAGTTCTCTGTCCAGGATCCTCATCTCTTGGCCAAAGTGGAGAGCAGTTAGAAAGAGAGTATCTCTGTCTGGAGGACCTGACTTGTCCTGTCTTACACAGACAACACATTTGTATGAATGGACACTGTGTAATACTTCATTTCCCCTGTGGTGGTGCTACAGGGAAGATGAACATTTACTGCCAGGTTTACCTACTGATTACAGCTGATCTCTGGAGGTCCAGTAGGGGGACACTTTGTGATCTGTTTACTGTGGAGGGATCTTACTAACAAGTAGGGAGAAAGTGGAGAACCCCTTTAATCAGAAGGAAAGACCATCAAAACAACTTATGGTGCAGAATCCATGAAAGTTCAGCATAGTTGGTTGAAGCGTCGAGCGGGCGGGTGGATTTCATTCCCCCGCCCGCCTGGCGTGGCCATGCCGCTGGAGGCGGACCTGGGAGGAGGATATTTTGATATGGGATTGCACGATAGGACGCTATCGTGGGTGGGCGGGATGAATCAGCGTCTGTCATTAGTGACCGACGCTGAACACCTAACCACCCGATAGGAAACAGCTGGGATCTTACCTGCAAACCACCAGTGAGGAAGGTATATTTAAGGCTAACTGGGGCATTTGGACATCAACCCCTGACGAAGCACCAGCGAAACGCGCATCGGGTCAAGCAGAGGTCCCCCCTCCCGGTCCTGATCTCCTATTCATCTTCTTATACGTAGGTGTAGGTATATTGCTTTGCATGTTGTTTATACTTAAGATTGCACTTTATATATATTCTCTATACTTATTCATGTGTTCATCTGTGCAAAGCGTACCATGCCTAGTACCTGCTCAATAATATGTATTTATGCACTTTAGCCATATATAGGATCTGTTAGACCATTTTTACATCTGGGGGGCCACTCTGCTTTTATGTTCGGATTCCGTTTTTGTTCGAGGGTCCATGGCATTTTATTATGTTTAATTGTTATATGTTTTTTCTGTGTGTCTAATTGACTTTAATAAAGATTGTTTGTATTTTTTCAAATACCTGGTCGTGACTTGTTTCTTTTTCTGGTATAGTTGGTTGAAACCAAAAAGGTCAGAAAAACATTGGAGATGAGAATTACTATTACAGCTGGAGCAGGAGAACAGTTTTATAATCTGTACTGTAGACTCACAGTTTAATGAGTGTTTTAGCCCTTGTAGATCTGTCTAATGACAATCCTGAGGAAAAGAAAATTCTGGTTGCCTGCAGCTCTTAGAAATTTTTGCCACGTGGATGCTGTCATGGATCTTTGAGGGTAACCCTAAGGTCAAGATCAGTGGCGTAGCTATAGGGGTCGTAGTTGTCGCAATTGCTAATGATTTAATAAATTCTCTGTGCCGTGACACCGACACTTCCTGGTAATGAGCCGGGCTCCATTGATGTCACATGTGGGGGCGTTCCAGCCAGTGTGGAAGAGCCGATGCGGAAGATCCTGGAAGCCTCCAGGTGAGCTGCACAGGGAGCCCGTAATGTATTGTGCTGTCTGTGTTAGCAGTGGAGAGAGGAGGGCCTTTAAATTACGGGCCCCCCTCTCCTCCGTTGCAAACTGCACAATACAATACATTACAAACTGTGGGTTGCGACCCCCTGGGGGGTCGTGTGAAGGCCTCCGGGGGGTTGCAAGCCACTCACTAGGTCTTGGTTCCAACTGTATCTGCGTCCTCATGACGCAGATACAGTTAAATTTATTGCTGGAGCAGTGAGATGACGGCTCCTTCCTCCAGCATTCATTGGGCCGTTAGCCATTAGTGGCTCGACGCAGACAGGCGCGATGTAGTGACATCATTGCGCCTGTCTGCACCGAGTCACTCATAGCACAGGCCAAAGGAGAAGAAGGCTCTCCTTCACCCATCGCGGGAACGGGGATAGGTAAGTAATTTTATTATTTTTCTATTATGCACATATGGGGGCATTATACTGTATCGGGTGCTGATATCGGGGCATTATACTGTGGGAGCATCCATGTGGGCATTATACTGTGGGAGCATCCATTTGGGCATTATACTGTGGGAGCATCCATGTGGGCATTATACTGTGGGAGCATCCATGTGGGCATTATACTGTGGGAGCATCCATGTGGGCATTATACTGTGGGAGCATCCATGTGGGCATTATACTGTGGGAGCATCCATGTGGGCATTATACTGTGGGAGCATCCATGTGGGCATTATACTGTGGGAGCATCCATGTGGGCATTATACTGTGGGAGCATCCATGTGGGCATTATACTGTGGAGGTACAGCTATGGGGCCATTATACTGTGGAGGCATCCATGAGGGCATTATACTATGTGGGGGCAGCTATTGGGGGCATTATACTGTGTTTGAGCAGCTATGGGGGGCATTATACTGTGTGGGGGCATTATATTGTGGAGGCAGCTATGGAGGGCATTATACTGTGGGGGCTGTTGGGCAAGGTGGCTGGGCATAGGTGCGAGCAGGGGTCTGGTGGTGTTAGGGAGGGGTAGGGGGGCCAAAGCTGAATTCTTGCACCAGGGCCCATGAGCCTTTAGCTACGCCTATGGTCAAGATGACCCCTATAAGTAAAATATTTCCCAAGTACAGGAAGTAAGAACAGTGAAGTGTCTCTAAAAGAGTGCTGAGAGCACAGGTATAATAGGTTGGAGTGACTGCCAAGACTTTCATATTGTGTGTGTGTATTGTAGAAGAGGATTTCTGCACAAAGAGCTGTTCTTCTTCCACATCCTCTTCACAATCCAGGAATGACTGTAACATATCCTTCATTGCCTGTATTCTTATTAACCAGTCATATGGAAACAGTTTCCAGTTCTTCGTGTAAATAAATTAAACTTTATACTATATATTATATGGGGAACGTGGCGTCCATCTCACATTTAGGGTCTGTTCACACAGAGTATTTTGACGAGCTTTTCGTAGCGGAATCTGCTCCGCAAAACTCGTCAAAAACCGGCCGAAAATGCCTCTCATTGATTTCAATGGGAGGCGGGGGCGGTTTTCTCCTGCGAGCGGTAAAACCGCCTCGCTGGAGAAAGAAGGGACATGCCCTATCTTCACGCGTTTACGCCTCCTGCCTCCCATTGACATCAATGGGAGGCAGAGAGAGCGTATTTCGCTGAGTTTTTTGCCCGTAGCACTCAATGGCCGTGGGTGAAAAACGCTGCGAAAAATGCAGCGAAAATCGCAGCGAACGCCGTGCAGGAAGGACAAAATCTGCCTCAAAATCCCAAACGGAATTTTGAGGCAGAATTTTCCTCCTGCAAAAAACTCTGTGTGAACGAGGCCTTAAGCAACCTGGAGCTCCTCTTAGATCATGTACACGCGTTAAGGATTTGATGAGGAATTTGGTGTGAATTCCGCGCCTATACCCACACCCGTCCGCTGACATTCTGCATCCGATGCAAGTAAAAGGGGTTTCTGAAACCCCTTATTGATATGCTCCAGAAGGTGCGGAATTATGAATGTGCTGCGGATTGAATTACAATAGTGCTAATCTGGGTGCAGATCCACTGGAACATCTGCAACAGAAATCAAATTTCAGCCTCAGATTTCTGCTGCAGATTTTCTGAAAAATCCTCGCGGCTCTGCCTAAGGCTAGGTTCACATCTCGTTTTTACTGTACGTCTGATGTGCACGTTTTGACATGAGAAAACAGTATCAAAATATGCACCACAGCGTGTACATTGATTTCAATGGTCAGGACGGATGCTCTAATGGTGTAGTTTGTGCTTACGTTTTGTTTCCTCACGTTGTATCCTTTTCTTTTACATGTTCTGAAAAGCTTAGTCTACTACACTTTTCATTACTGTCACAAACAAATACACAGTAAACAGTGAGGTCCCTGTTCTTTCCAAACCTCTGTCCCTACCTACTTGTACGACCCGACCTAAACGACGGCGCACAACTGGGCGGCGTTCCCTATACTAGTATCAGTGGAACTGACAAACGGATAAGACAGAAACAGTACGAAATAACAAAGGGTCACCTGGGAAGTACACGGAGGGAGAGGCAGGGCAAATGCGCGACGGACAAGTCCTGGCGCAAAAGGCGGAGTCAGGCAGGCAGGGTCAAACCGGGAGAGTGCGGCAAAAACAAAAGTCAGAAGGCAAAGAAAAAGTCAGGAGTCCAGCCGGGGTCAGGTCACAAAGGGGTCAAAATGCAAGTCGCTCAGGGAAGTCTGAAACAAGGGAAAGCACCAGGCAAGGAAACTCTAATTACAGGCAAAGGCCTACTGCCCCAGACTGAACTAAATGAGGAGAGGGCGGGAGAGCAGGAACATCAGCCAGGCCTTGATTGGCCTGACACTCCTGAGCTCCTATTGGCTGCAGACTGCCTCAGTTTGCCAGGCTGGGCGACGCCCGAGCGAGTAACTCTCGACGTCCTGGAGACCGAGGGAGCTGCAGGAAGGGAGTACGTGACAATTACTTTTCCAAAACATACATGTTTTTATTTGTATTGAAGTCAATGACGACGTATGGATGACAAATTCCATCTTAACTGGTTGCCGACACAGGACGAGTATGCTCGTCCTGAGCGGCGAGCACTTCGCGCATTAGGACGAGCATACTCGTCCTGTGTGACAGCCGTCCCTGCGCGCGATCGAGAGCGGGGCAACGGCTGTAATACACAGCCACGGCCCCGCTCTGACAGCGGAGGGAAGAGAAACATCTTCTCTCCGCCGTTAACCCTTTGAACGCCGCGATGACAGAAAATAACTGTGACGCGATCAAAGCCCATAACTCATATGGCCAGACAGCCCAGGGTCCAGTGAAGGACCCCAGGGCTGTCTGAACATATTTCCTGTTGTTAGGGCATACTGAGGTATGCCTTAACAACTGCCTGTGTACGATCAGTAACAGGATAATGTACTGGCATATAGATCTATACCAGTACATTACAGTTACAAAATAAAAATCAAAATGATAAATCCCTTTATGGGATTAAAAAAAAAAGTTAAATGAATGTAAAAAAAAAATAATGGTAAATAAATAAATAAAAAGTTAATAAAATACACAGAAATACTCATTTTTTATAATAAATAAACTTTTTAAAATATAAGTCCCAAAACATGAAATAATATAGACATATTTGGTATCGCCACGACCGTAACAACCTGTACTACAAAAGTATACCATTCTTTATTATGATCGGTGTATGGTGTAAAAAAAAATATATTAAAACTGCTGCACAACTGCTTTTTTTCTGCATTTTAATCTAATTAAAAATTTATAGAAATTAAACGATAATGTATTTGTACCAAAAAATGGTACGTACATAAAGTACAACTCGTCCCGCAAAAAACAAAGTCTCATACAACTACGTCGTACAAAAAATAAAAGCGTTATGAGCGTCGGGATGCAAAGAGGGAAATGTAAAAAAAATTGCTCTGTCCTCAAGGCCAAAATTGGCTGTGTCCTTAAAGAGGCTCTGTCACCAGATTTTGCAACCCCTATCTGCTATTGCAGCAGATCGGCGCTGCAATGTAGATTACAGTAACGTTTTTATTTTTAAAAAACGAGCATTTTTGGCCAAGTTATGACCATTTTCGTATTTATGCAAATGAGGCTTGCAAAAGTACAACTGGGTGTGTATTATGTGTGTTACATCGGGGCGTGTTTACTACTATTACTAGCTGGGCGTTGTGTATAGAAGTGTCATCCACTTCTCTTCACAACGCCCAGCTTCTGGCAGTGCAGATCTGTGACGTCACTCACAGGTCCTGCATCGTGTCGGCACCAGAGGCTACACTTGATTCTGCAGCAGCATCAGCGTTTGCAGGTAAGTAGCTACATGGACTTACCTGCAAACGTCGATGCTGCTGCAGAATCATCTGTAGCCTCTGGTGCCGACACGATGCAGGACCTGTGAGTGACGTCACAGATCTGCACTGCCAGAAGCTGGGCGTTCTGAAGAGAAGTGGATGATACTTCTATACACAAAGCCCAGCTAGTAAAAGTAGTAAACACGCCCCGATGTACACACATAATACACGCCCACTTGTACTTTTACTTTTCAACACGCCCAGTTGTACTTTTGCAAGCCTCATTTGCATAAATACGAAAATGGTCATAACTTGGCCAAAAATGCTCGTTTTTTAAAAATAAAAACGTTACTGTAATCTACATTGCAGCGCCGATCTGCTGCAATAGCAGATAGGGGTTGCAAAATCTGGTGATAGAGCCTCTTTAAGGGGTTAAACCCTATGTTTTCATGCGTAAAACGTATATGCTTTTGTAACCTTATATGGGAAATCTTGAGTTTACAAAGTTTGATTTAGCTAAAGAACAAAAAATGTATACGTTTTAATAAGTAAGAAAGGACACAAACGTATACTACAAAAAACGTAAGCATATGTTACAAATGCATAAATTTTTGTAACTTTAAAAACGTATACTTCGTCGTGTACAACAAACATGTGCACAAAACCATATGTGAACTTAGACTAAAGCAAATCCAACATGTGCGCACATCCCCTTACACTGCCTGAAGTCGTTACGTAAATGTCCAGAGAAAAAAGTTGGGAAGGGGATCAAGGGGATGGGGCTGCAGTCTCTCTAACTCAAACTGGGTGTTAGACTTAGGCCTCATACACACAGTCATGACCGTAATCACGGCCCATAAATAGCGGCACGGCTGGCTACGGACAGCCGCTTACATTTTCGGCCCATGCTCCCATACGAAGTATGGGTGCACGGCTTGTAAAAATCAAAAGAAAGGACATGTTAGATAATTTTCAAAACATTTCTATGGCCCGGATGCCTCCCCGCAAATATACGGGAAGGTGTCCGTGGTCAATAGAAGTGAATGGTTCCGTAATTACGGTCCACAATTACGGACGATTGCCTCAGGCCTCATGCACATGACCGTAATTTTGATCCGCAATTACAGATACGTAATTGCAGATAAAAATATGGATCCATTTCTATGGCCCACGGACACCTTCCTGTATATTTATGGGAAGGTGTCGGGGCCTTAGAAAGGATCTGCAAAAAATAGGACATGTCCAATTTTATGAATTTACGGACCGTGCTCCTATACTTTATAATGGGAGCATGGCCCGCAAATGCGGATGACTGTCCGCGGACGTCCGTGCCCTGTAATCGCGGACCATGATTACGGCTGTGGCCGTGTGCAGGGGGCCTAATGCTGTGAGAGGGGAGGGGGAGCAGGAGTGGTCAGGACACCCAGCACAGCTCTCCAGCTCCACACCATGAAGAGAAATCAAATAATCATTTACAGAAATAGAGAGAAAACTAAAAGACCCAAAATTCGGAGACTGTTTGTGACTGGACAATATCTGATAGACATCTGCAGCTACGTAAGGAGAGATTGTGTTGTTCTTTCTCCAGTTTTGTGATAAATATTCTTTAATGTAATTCACTGACTTCTTGGAAACTTTTTTGGGTTTATGCTGAGCAGAGGGGCGGTGGGAATCATGGAGGGAAGAGCAGAGAATCGAGATTTCAACCTTTCCTCAGACTCCATGCAGTTAGTGGAGTCATTGGTCTCCCCTGTGCCCTAACATAGCAGAGCTAAACAGCAGCCAAATAAACCTATTTAAAAGAAAAGAAATAGCAAATAATCTTTACCCATATCTAACATTATTATACATGCGCCGCAGGACATCTGCTTTATGTTATTTTAAAGAGTATGCCGACTTCTGCCACCAATTTTTATTTTCTCCCTGCATCCAAAATCTAAAAAGAAGCAACTTTGCCAGTAACCCTGATTTGTGTATGCAGCTCCAGTGCTCGCTTATGTATCTCCATGGTTACATTTCAAAGTATACTGACCCGGCAGTTAAGCGTTGCTTCCTTATATCTGTCCCCTTTTGTTGATAACCTAAAGAAAGTAAAAAAGGGGGCTGAGGGAGTGGGGTAACACAACTGCAAGATCAGACTACACACAGGCTGTTACCATGGAGTCACATAGGACAGCATAGCAGCTGCATACACTAAACGATAGACGTTTAATTCAGGATTTTTGGAATAAACATAATGTGTCAATGCGGATGATGTGTGTGAGAACAATACAAGCAACAACTCTGCCCCAAGACCGCACCGTAACACGAATTGCCTTACATTTCCATATTTCGTTGCTATTATAACCTGCCATCTACAAACAGGAAGCGAGAGGCCGCAGTGGTAAAATAGGAACCGAGACACAAATGAAACATTCTCTGCAGTACGTTTGCTTCTTTAAGACTGAGAGATATTAGCCGGGTGGACCCTTAATCTGAATCCTGATATGCAGCTTCTACCATGAACATGTTTCTCTTGCTGCTGTCAGTGTCTTTTCTCCGTAATATGGTCTCCGAGGCAGGTAAGATATTTATCTCCTATCAATGTGGAATCTATAATGTGTGTGTGTGTGTGTGTGTGTGTGTGTGTGTGTGTGTGTGTGTGTGTGTGTGTGTGTCGTAACACATACCCAAAATAAATGACACTGTATTTATATCATTTTTGATCTTTTATATTGTTTTGTGTTGTGTATTATGCGGTGATGTATATAGATCTAGCAGATCTCTGTTTGTTCTTTTGTGCATTTCGATATTATGTAACATTACCAACATCTATATGTATATTTAAGTTATGTTAATGCAGATGAAGTGGAGCTGAGGTTTGTAATGTAGTAGAGCAAGTTGGTCTTTTAGATGTGGCTCGTGGTGATATTGCAATGTGGTATTTGTATTTGTACTTGTATATAAGACTGCAAAGAAAACGACTGCTCTTAAAGGAATTTTCCAGAAATAAAAAATATATAAATTGGCCTCAAAATGGAAAATCAAAAATCTTTACAAAATACTAATCCATTCTCCTCTGGTCCCCCACCGCTGATCCAGTGCATTCCTGGCTCATCCAATTGACACGTCAGGTGACTACGGTGGCCAATAAGTCACCACATTGGTGACATTGCTTTGGATGTAACATCACTGATGCAGCCAGAAATTGGGCGCTGTGGTCACCTGATGGATGGCCACATCAGCGCGTACTAGGAGACAACCAGAGCAGTAGGGAAAAATGCAAGACCGGTGGCTAGGGACCAGAAATGGTAAAGTAAAAATATTTAAAAAATTTTGGTTTTTCCATTTTAAGGCCAAATTGATATGTTTTTCAATCCTGGAAAACTATCTTAACTCAACAAAGTAGCATGACGCACAAATAATTGTGCAACAAGTCACAAATTCTGCTCTGCCACATCTGCATGTCTAATTTATTTGAAAACATAAAAAGATTCTAAATATTTTAAAAAGTATTAATATTTGATGGAACATTTTATACATCACATCCGTAGCTGCATAGAGAATAAAGCAGCACTTCCACAAGGACCAGAAGGTAAAGACTTTGATGGATAGAATCCGACCACCATGAATTTGACCACCCTGAATTTGACCACCCTGAATTTGGCCACCATGAATTTGACTACCCTGAATTTGGCAGACTCTACCACAGCCAAAGAGACAGAGTTGTTGACATAATGGATTGGTTAAATCAAAAGACAGACACTGATCTCAATGGGTGCTCTGTAAAACTTCACAGCTAAGATTATCATGGCTTGAGGATAGTAGATTCCTACCGTGAACCTCCCACCATACTCCTATTTACCAATAAAACAGTCTTTACTTTGGTGGAAAGGCCACAGCAGCCAGTTTATTAAACACATTATATATACAACAATTCACTCATATGAAAATACCATAAATATTATTATAAATAATATTCTAATAACTTTATAATTAACATTATTATTAACATTATAATTAACACGTTAGTGACTGCGAATACACCCTTTCACGGCGGTGCATCAGAATAAATAAGCATAAAGAAAAAACTCCATGCTCTCAGCTACCTCCCACCCTCTCACCCCACCCACGCCCTGCATGTGATCACAGGGTGTCGGTGCTTTCTATGGCAGCCGGGGGCCTTAGAAGGGCCCCCTGGACTGCCTCTAGTTAAGAGGCATGACCTTACACTGAGAGGCAATAATACGCTATAATAAAAGCGATCAAACGATCGCATAGTAAAGTCCCCTAGTGGGACTTAATAAAAAAGTAAAAAAAAAGTTTAATAAAGTTACATAAATAAATAAATAAAAACCCACTTTTTCCCATACAAAATGCTTTATTATGAAATAAAAAAAGTTAAAAAGTTACACATATTTGGTATCGCCGCGTCCGTAACTACCTCAACTATAAAGCTGTTATGTTATTTAACCCGCTTGGCGAACGCTGTAAAAAATAAAATAAAAAACAATGCCAGAATTGCTGTTTTCTGTGCATCCTGCCTTCAAAAAAATGTGATAAAAAGTGATCAAAAAGTCGCATGTACTCCAAAATGGTACCGATAAAAACTACAAGTCGTCCCAAAAAATAAAAGCCCTCATAGAGCTGCATCGGTGGAAAAATAAAAAAGTCATGGCTCTTCAAATATGGAGACACAAAAACAAATAATTTTGAAAAAAAGTTTTTTTACTGGGTAAAAGTAGTAAAACATACAAAATCTATATAAATGTGGTATTATTGCAATCGTAATGCTCAGCTGAATAAATTTATTATGTTATTTATACCACATGGTAAACGGCGTAAATTAGGACGCAAAGAGTGGCAAATTTGCTGGGTTTTTTCCTATTACTCCCCAAAAAAGTTAATAAAAGTTAATCAATAAATTATATGTACCCCAAAATGGTGCTATTAAAAAAACAACTTGTCCCGCAAAAAACAAGACCTTATACAGCTATGTTGACGAAAAAATGTAAAAGTTATAGCTCTTGGAATGCGACGATGAAAAAACGTAAAAAATTGCTTGGTCATTATGGTTTAAAATAGGCTGGTCACTAAGGGGTTAACATTCTAAGGACTTCACTTAAATGATGAGGAGTCCTTGAAAGCATTCACACTTCCTGAAATCCATTAACAGGCCTATGGTCTGCCCTCAGCTGTGCTGCACCTAGACTGAGGACCCATTATCCTCCAGATCTGCCCCCCTTACTGGGGACCCTGCCCACAGGAATTTAACCAACGGGGGCTGGGTAAAAACATCCCCAAGCCCAAATTCCCATCATCATTATCCTATCCACCTCACCCTGACTTTATCCGGACTTTAATATGCGATTCTCCGATCGCTATTATAATACACTGCAATACTTTTGTATTGCAGTGTATTACTGCCTGGCCGTTTAAAATGGACAGGCATCTGCTAGGTCATGCCTCCGGCATGATCTAGCAGGCATTCGCTCCAGGCAGACCTGGGGGCCTTTATTAGGCCCCCGGCTGCCATCGCAGACACAGACACTCGGCGATCTTATCGCCGAGTGTCGGTGGGAGAGAGAGGGAGCTCCCTCCCTCTCTCCAAAACCACTCAGATGCGGTGCTCGCTATTGTGCACCGCATCGGAGGGGTTAAACGGGTGAGATCGATACTAATATCGATCTCACCCGGCAGAGCAGGGACGCCCCCAGCCCTCAGCTGCCTCTAGCAGCTGAGAGCAGGGAGATTTGACGCTCCCTGCTCTGTTTACTTTATCCTGATGCAGTGCCGTAAAAAGGCATATGCATCAGAATAAAGCCCATTAGAGGCCGCCGTTAAAAGGCGTATTGGCGGTCACTAACGGGTTAATGGTAAAATCCCTGGTGCTCTGGGGCAGTGTAGGTATTAAAGGTAAAGTCCCTGGTGGCCTGGAGCAGTGTAGCTATTAATGTTATTGTCCCTGATGGTCTGGGGCAGTGTAGGTGTTAAAGGTAAAGTCCCTAGTGGTCATGGCAGTGTAGGTATTAATAGTAAAGTCCCTGGTCCTCTGGGGCAGTGTAAGTATTAAATATAAAAACCCTTGTGGTCTGGGGCAGTGTAGGTATTAATTGTAAAGCCCCTTGTGGTCTGGGGGCAGTGTAGGTTTTAATTGTAAAGTACCTGGTGCTTGTCACGATCCGTGGACGCACTAGGCCGCACCGCCGTAGCTGAGTAGCAGCTGGCCAAACAACAGTCCTAGTACAAAAGTAGCTTTAATAGTCCAGACAATAATGGAGGCTCGGCACAGATGAACTTGTAGACACCAGACTTGGTGCATATCAGCAGGCGTGACCGGTGGCACAACACGACTCCAAGAGGTTAAAGGCATAGGAACAAATAGCACGGGATACAGGATAAGGGTAGCAGGGCACGGGAAACAGCGGGAACAGGATAACACTAAGGGACCATTGCTAAGACTAACATAGGTAAACACAACCATGCTCAGGCAATGAATGAAAGGGCAGAGTCCTTTTTATAGTCCAGGGTGATCATGGGCTAATTACAGATTTTCCTCATGTGTGTGCACTGGTCCTTTAAGGCCGGGCGCGAGCGCGCGCACCCTTTGGGAACTAGTGCAACTATGCGGATGTGAGTGCCGGAATCTCTCCGAAGGGAGATGGTGTCCGGCACTTACTTGTCCATGGCTGCGGCCGTTGGAGGGCAGGTAAGCACGATGGTCCGTGGCTGTGGCCGTTACAGTATCCCCCCCCCCCTTATGCCCCCTCTTCTTGGGACCAGAGCGAGAGAGGAACTTTTTAATGGGGGCAGGAAAATTGAGGTTATCTTCTGGCTCCTAGGACCTCTCCTCTGAACCAAACCCCTTCTAATCCACCAAATAAAACATTCTTCCTCCTACTATTTTAAAGTCCAGGATCTCCTTAACCTCGAATACATCGGAAAAACCGCTGGGAGCAACTGCAAGGCTAGGCGTTTTTGTATAGCAGTTCAGGACCACAGGCTTCAGGAAGGACACATGAAAGGAGTTGGGGATGCTGAGGGTAAGAGGCAGCCGAAGCTTGTAAGAGACAGGGTTTTTTTTTTGCTGTAGGATCTCAAAGGGTCCGAGGAACCTGAGAGCAAACTTGTATGATGACACCCTGAGCTGGATATTCCTTGAGGATAGCCAAACTTTGGTACCTGGAAGATACAGAGTTGGCTCTCTTCTCTTAGCATCTGCTTTTCGCTTCATGTGATCGACTGCCTGCAGAATAGAGGACCGGGTTTTCTGCCAGACCTGTAGAAAATCTCCAAATGCAGAGTCAGCTGCTGGTACCTGGGCTGTAGCGGGAACAGGAAGAATTTGTAGATATTGGTCATGGACAATAAAGAACGGTGTGGAAGCAGTGGACCCACTTGTGTGGTTGTTGTACGAGAACTCGGCACATGGAAGAAGCTGTATTTTTTTGTAAGGCAAAAAAAAATCTGCCTCAAAATTCCTTCAGGAACTGACAGCGTTATTTGACCTTTTTTTTGTGTTTTTTCTTAAGCCATTGAAGCTAATGCAAAAGACGCAGGAAAAAAAGCACCAAATGAGCGCCGCAGGTATTTTCTGCCTCCTATTAATTTAAATTGGAGGTCAGAGGCAGAAACCGCTTGAAGACCATCAGCCCCCCCACTCACAGTAAAATGACCATCAGCCCACCATTCACAGTAAAATGACCATCAGCCCACCACTCACAGATTCCCCCTGTAGGTAGCGCCACACAGCCCCTTGTAGGTAGCGCCACACAGCCCCTTGTAGGTAGCACCACACAGCCCCCTTGTAGGTAGCACCACACAGCCCACTTGTAGATATTGCCACATAGCCCCTTGTAGATAGCGCCACACAGCCCTCTTGTAGGTAGCACCACACCGCCACCTTGTAGGTAGCACCACACAGCCCCCTTGTAGGTAGCACCACACAGCCCCCTTGTAGGTAGCGCCACACAGCCCCCTTGTAGGTAGCGCCACACAGCCCCCTTGTAGGTAGCGCCACACAGCCCCCTTGTAGGTAGCGCCACACAGCCCCCTTGTAGGTAGCGCCACACAGGCCCCTTGTAGAGAGCGCCACACAGCCCCCTTGTAGAGAGCGCCGCACAGCCCCCTTGTAGAGAGCGCCACACAGCCCCCTTGTAGAGAGCGCCACACAGACCCCTGGTAGGGAGTGCAACACAGCCCCCTGGTAGGGAGTGCCACACAGCCAACAGCCCCCTTGTTGGTAGTGCCACACAGCCCCCTTGTAGGTAGTGCCACACAGCACACCGCCCCCTTGTTGGTAGTGCCACACAGCCCCCTTGTACATAGCAACCCCCCCACCCCTTCCTATAGATAGCGCCACTGAAACTCCGTGTGGCCGGGGATTCCGCTCCTGGAGCGCTCCTTGATGTCTCTCTCCATATATGGACAGTGACATCAGGGGAAACTCCTGAAGCAGAATTCACGTCCACAGAGTTGCCGATGCTGTGACCGGGGATTCCACTCCAGGAGAAGCTCCTGTCGTCTGTGTCCATTTATGACCCACATAGATTTATTATTATTATACAGTCTGACCTCACAAATTTTCCTTTACCGAATGCGCACAACTTTCCACAAACAAACTCCAAAATCTTGTGAAAAGTCTTCCCAGAAGAGTGGAGGTTGTTATCGCCGCAAGAGGGGCCAACTGCATATTAATCCCCATGGTTTTGGAATGGGATGTCAAACCAGCGGTGCGATAATTAGGGGTCCACATACTTTTGACCAGATAATGTACATTGCTTTACATTTCTTATAGTAATCAGTAGAGTTACAGTACACAATAACTTCTAGTCCATTTATATCCAAAGTTGCATCCACAATTACAAATGCGTTTCACCAGCATTTAAAAAAAATGTGGGCGCCCGTTTCAATTCCCTTTTGTAAAATTTGAACCAGCAAAACATGAATTAATCTATGCTTAGAGGGTTTAAGTACTATGTCTACAAAGTTTTTTTTCACCTCACCAGACGGTCTATGACCATCTGCACTGCAGGCATTGCAGACAACATGTCAGCCGAAGCCATGGCAGCATGTACAGTATTTGGCACTATTATGGTCATGGTACGGTATTCTCCATCACAGTATAGCATTGGAGACACACGAGAATTGACAAAACCTCAACAGGTCACTTCTGGATCCAAGATTCCTGGGGGCAGCACTTTCAGAGCCGAATTATGGAGAGGGAATCCGGGACACCAGCTCTGGGGCCTCCACCACTTGCTTGCCTCCCAATGGCACCGTAGCTAAACATGTTTCTCTTTCTAATACCACCTATTAATTGGCTTAGTTTACATCAGTTTTTGCACCAACATTTTGGCGCATTTTTGCCGCACAATGTCGCATATTAAGCAATGCCCCTTTTGCTAGACCATGCCCCTTTGCACTAAGTCGTGCCGCCTTTTTTGAGCTTCTAAAAAAGTGTCTAAACAGTTAATAAATGTGGCGCACAGCGTGTACAAGAAGTGTGTGTGTGTAAAGTAAGTGTGTGTGTGTGTGTGTGTGTGTGTGAACTGTGTGTGTGAACAGTGTGTGTGAACTGTGTGTGTAAGGTGTGTGTGTAAGGTGTGTGTGTGTGTGTGTGTGTGTGTGTGTGTGTGTGTGTAAGGTGTGTGTGAACGGTTTGTGTTTTTGTAACCTCTGTGATAAGTGTGTGTGTGAAGTCTGTGAAGAATGTAAGGGTATGTGCACACACACTAATTACGTCCGTAATTGACGGACGTATTTCGGCCGGAAGACCCGGATCGAACACACTGCAGGGGGCCGGGCTCCTAGCATCATACTTATGTACGATGCTAGGAGTCCCTGCCTCTCTGCAGGACGACTGTCCCGTACTGAAAACATGATTACAGTACGGGACAGTTGTCCTGCAGCGAGGCAGGGACTCCTTGCATCGTACATAAGTATGATGCTAGGAGCCCGGCTCCCTGCACTGTGTTCGGTCCGGTACTTGCGGCCGAATTACGTCCGTCAATTACGGACGTAATTAGTGTGTGTGCACATACCCTAAGTGTCAAGTAGGTGTTATCCACAGTAATGTGCATATGTTTTGGGCAATTGTGGAAAAATGCTGCAAAGTAAGCATGCTTTCAAAAACAGAAGTGTTAATAATTGTTTTTTTTTAATCAATTATCAAAATGCAAAGTGAATGAACAGAAGAGAAATGTAAATCAAATCAGTATGGAGGAAGTCCAGAGCGCTCACCTTTTTTACTGTATAACATTGAATATATTTTTTTAATTCCCCCAAAACAATATTTCAAAAAATTAATCAATAATCCAAACCTCATACAGCTTCGTTGATGGAAAAATAAAAAAAATATGGTGATTGCAAAACTATACTGAGTTGGTAGCGCCATACCTATAGGAAAAATGTCATTTATTATTACTAAAAGTTTTTTTTACAGCTAAAAAAAATGCAGAGAACAACGGAGGCATTGCTTGTTTTTTTTTTTTGCACCCTCCCCCAAAAAAATGAATGAAGCTAATTAATAAATTATGGTGCTAAAGAAATTCAACTCTACCACCCAAAAAAATAAAAAAAAATTTACATTGACGTAAAAATAAAAAATATATGGCTCTTGGAATGCAACGATCAAAAAAAAGCTAAAAAAATAGCTTGGTTCTCAAGGCCCAAAAAAGGCCGGTTCTTAAAGGGTTATGGTCCATGGGGGTCTGTAAGCAAAACATATGTGGGGTTCTTTAATATTTTTAATGGTAGAAAATGGAGAGCAATACTGCCATAATATTGCCATACTGTACCCTAATAATACCACTACGCAACAGTGACAAATATCAGTATTATTGAGTGCCCATATAGTTCTACCGTACATTGCCAGCATTATTCTACCATACAGCGCCTGTATAATAGAGTTATATAGTGAACACATAAAAGAGCTATATGGTGCTAAAACAATATTACTATATAGTACATTAATAATATCACATCTAGGGCAATGATTTACGTTTGTTATAAGCCGTAGGGGGCTGTAAGACCAGCAGCGGATAAAGCCATGGCGGGGATCGTCGCGGAAGGATGACACGAAACCAGGTTGATAGCAAAATGAAAGTCACTTTACTTGCCTGGAAATGTATTAAATTTGAACACTTCTTTTGCTTCAGAGAGGCACAGTCTCTTAGATACTTGTCGCAGCAACAATTTCGGGTGCGACTTTGGTTCAGGCAATGGTGACTCATCACTCCAGATGTAGGACAGAGTCTTCACACATCTCTTTGATATAGGGTTACGTTCTTCATTGGAGGCCTTCTACTTGATCTTGCAACCGGTCACGTATGTGCTCCTACCAGTCTTTCTCACGGGGAGACTCCAGCCACTTCCACCCACCCACAGCAACACTCGCAAGGAGGCTCCTGCAACTTCCACCCACCCACAGCAACACTCGCAGGGAGGCTCCAGCCACTTCCACCCACCCACAGCAACACTCGCAGGGAGGCTCCAGCCACTTCCACCCACCCATAGCAACACTCGCGAGGAGGCTCCTGCAACTTCCACCCACCCACAGCAACACTCGCAAGGAGGCTCCTGCAACTTCCACCCACCCACAGCAACACTCGCAGGGAGGCTCCAGCCACTTCCACCCACCCACAGCAACACTCGTAGGGAGGCTCTAGCCACTTCCACCCACCCATAGCAACACTCGCGAGGAGGCTCCTGCCACTTCCACCCACCCACAGCAACACTCGCAGGGAGGCTCCAGCCACTTCCACCCACCCACAGCAACACACGCAAGGAGGCTCCTGCCACTTCCACCCACCCACAGCAACACTAGCGGAGAGGCTCCTGCCACTTCACCCACTAATCTGTACAGACCCTCTATGGCTTTTAAGGCACTCACGTACCATACTGCACTAACACAGCAGTGGTGCCCTCTGGCACTACAGCGATGCATGTGCTGTACACTAAACCCTGCCAGGTGGGAACAGTGTCCTTTTATAATTTATATGCCGCCCAAGCGTTAGACACGCTGTGTATCCACGATTGGTTGCATCCTCACCACTGTTATGGCTCAGCAAATAAACCTAGCACATGGTGTCCTGGCCATTTTTCCCAGTGCCTAATTTAAAGATACAGTTGCCTGAGAGCAAACGTACAAATAAGACATTCCAAATTATAAATATCTACACAGCAACATGTATTCCTCCAGAACTTATTCCTTGGGGAGTCCCTGAGACAATTGCCCCTTGTAGCGTCCACGGCCGCGGACCTTCGGGATTACTCATCCCCCGACGGCCGCAGCCATAGATCTGGGAGCGCTGGCCCACTTCTCCTCCCCAGGAGACACCAGCACTCACTTTCTGCTGTGTCCCATAGAGTGCGCGTGCATGCTCGTGCCTGGCCTTAAAGGACCAGCGCGCGCACATGAAAATAATCATCAATTAACCCATAATCACCCTGGACTATAAAAAGGGCTCTGCCCTTTCAGTCATTGATTGAGCATTGTTGTGTTTACACGTGTTAGTCTTGCAAATGGTCTGTCAGTGTTCTCCAGTTCCCAGTGTTCCCGTACCTGCTACCTGTATCCTGCATCCCGTGCTACCATTGTTCCTGTGGCTTAGAAAGTTGGAGTCATGTTGTGCCATTGGTTATGCCTGCTGTGTTACACCAAGCCTGGTGTCTGCTGCCAAGGTCCCATCTGAGCCTAGCCGTTACTACTGTCTGAACTGCTACAGGTACCCTTGTGCTTGGACTATATAGACCTTGACTTGGTACACTGTTTGGCCAGCTGCTATCCCGCTGCGGCGGTACGGCCCAGTGGGACCACATACCCACAGATCGTGACACCCCTCTTGCCAATGCTATAATCCATCCCTGAAAATAACATACAGCGCCATCTACTGGGATTTTAGTATACCCACTTTGACATAAACTGAAGCTGTTACTGTACTGTACTCCACCTATAAAAGCTATAGGGTGTACATGCTGCTTTTTTTTAGTTGAGGTTCGTTGCATTGCGTAAATAAAAATGCTGCTGACAGTATAACTGTTTAGTCATACGGAAGCTCAATGTTCACGGTATTGTTACAATGTCAGTGGAGAGCATGTCACATTTGTGAACCGCAAGCCATCCTGTGCCATGAAAGGGAGCAATTCTTGTAAGCTGTAGGCTCAGCACATGAAGGTGCGTTGGTGGAAGGTTGCTGTGAAGATTACAGACTGTAAATCAAAAAGGATTTCTCCAGCCTCTAGATGACTCTAGAACAAAACTAAACTTTGCATAGTCATTTCATGTCAAAGTACAGTTCATGTGTGGGCAAGTGTAAACCAACACCACAAAGGGAAAACATGAAGTGTGGGTATAGTTTGGAGAGTTTCCTTTATCACAATTTTCTAAGCTGACGTATCTCTTGTGGATTAGCCCTTGATCACACAGTCCAAATTTAGGCCTCATGCATACAGCCGTGCCCGTAATCATGGGTCGCAATTGCGTGCATGGCCGGCCACCGACAGCCGGGGGCAGCCGTCCGCATTTTCGGCCCAAAGTATGGGAGAACGGACTGTAAAAAGCAAAGGATAGGATATGTCCTGTCTTTCGCTGTACACTTCTACGGCCCAGATAGCTTCACGTAAATAAACAGGAAGGCATCCGTGGACAATATAAGCGAATGGGTCCGTAATTGCAGACCATAATTGCGGTCTGCAATTACAGACGATTTTTACGGTCGTGTGCATGTTTTTTGTTTTTTTTCCAACACCAGGATTACATTACATGTTTAGGATTTACTGTGCGAACAAACCCTTAATGGAACACTCAGGACAAAACTGATGCACTGTGTTGTGCCTAATGCCGGGCCTGAGGGGGTGGAGCATGACTCAGGGGTTCTCTTTTGTGTTTTTCACACACCCACACGATTAAATTATCTGGCTGATTTTAAAAAAAGATTAGCTTGCAGGAATCTATGATCTGCAAACTGCATTTGTTCTAGGGAAAAGGCCAGCCATCCTTCAACAGCTATTGGGTGCCTGCGGGCGCCTCCCGAATTTGCCGCTGATATGATAAAGTGTCCGCACTGCTATCACGTAGCAGTCGTGCCACGTTAGGTACTCCCGTGTCTGCGCGCTGTAAACAGTCAGTAGGAAGACTGGTAGAGGGTAGGTATGTGCCACTGAGATTTCTTATCTCAGTGGTGTAAATCTCTGGGAAGTTCGTTGCTCAGCAAGCTTAGTTGGTGAGGATGAGTTTTTTAGGCTGGAGAGGGAGAGAGAGAGAGAGAGAGAGAGAGAGAGAGAGAGAGAGAGAGAGAGGGAGAGAGAGAGAGAGAGAAGGTTGTTATTCCTCCAGGTAAACTGCTATGACCGAAGCACCTAACAAAGGGGATTTGCACACTCAGGTGGTGGCTGCTACAGGGTGAGAACTTTAAAGATTGTTTTTCAACAAAGCTATATTGTTTTGTTGGTTGCTTTACTCAGTGGACGCAAACTCTGTACAAAAAGGATCTGTTTGTTTGGTGCAAATAAAAAGTACCCGCTGTGTCTGTTTTACCCTGTTTCCGTGTGCGTGACTGCCCAATACAGCAACCCAAGGGGGACCGCGTGCAGGATTACCTCGGAATCTTTCCGAGAGACTCATTGGAAAGACCTTGGCCCTAGAAGTAAGATATGCAATTATGTCTACCCAAAAGGGTAAAATATTCTGCAGGATAGATCATGTTTCAAAGTGAATTTTAATAGCTGCCAGATATTTCAAATTTTAGCTGTATAGTTATTTTGTCATACAGTAAGGGTATGGGCACACGATAACTGCAATTACATCTGAAAATACGGAGCTGTTTTCAAGGGAAAACAGCCCCTGATTTTCAGACGTTTTTTGAGCAACTCGCGGTTTTCGCTGCGTTTTTTACGTCCGTTTTTGGAGCTGTTTTCATTGGAGTCTATGAGAAAACGGCACCAAAAACGCCCAAAGAAGTGTCTTGCACTTCTTTGACGAGGCAGTCATTTTACGGGTCGTCGTTTGACAGCTGTCAAACAACGACGCGTAAATTACAGGTCGTCGGCACAGTACGTCGGCAAACCCATTCAAATGAATGGGCAGATGTTTGCCGACTTATTGGAGACGTATTTTCAGGCGTAAATCGAGGAATAATACGCCTCGTTTACGCCTGAAAATAGGTCGTGTGAACCCAGCCTTACTATAATATATGTACAATTTTTTTTTTTTTACTTCAGAAATCCTAATATGATTTTTCTGATCAACTAATGTGGTTTGTCCCTCAAGGCATCAATTCTTGACCTCCAAAGTATGTCGCACCTGTTTCTGATTCCTGGTAGCGCCCAGAATAAAGTGCATAATTAGTATCACTTTTGAGGGACTAGCAGGAAAAGAACATCATTGCTGTTACTAGGTGGCTGGCCTAAGTCCTAGAACAAATGCAGATCATAGATTGCTGCAACCTGATCTTTGTTCTTCGGGAGGCAGCCACCTAGCACCAGCTATTGGGTAGAGTAGCACCCACCTGGTAGTAGCTCTCATAAGTCTTATCTGATCTATGTCAGAGGGACTCCAGTGGTGTTTAATAAAGATCCTTTCTGATGACCATCTATCTGCTTTAAGGATGGAAGAATTCCTTTAACCGCTGCCCTGTAGGAAGAGGCACTCTGAATGGAATGCATTTTAAAAATACTTGTGTCTATACCTGCGCTTCGCCTAGCCAAGATTATCCAACCCCTAATGGTATTGACTGTGGCTTTCTTAAGTGCTTGTCTCAAAGTTACAAACAAACTGGTAACCTCTCCTCTCAATGTGTATGTATATCTAGATAAGATTTTAACAGTGTCACAACACAGAGGGATGTGCCAGTCACATCTTCCAAGAGATCGATCTCTATAGGACTATTTTAAATATGTAAGGTCTGAAGGTACATTTACACGGTCTGACGTGGGTCGTGGAAACGAGTGCTGATCGAGACAGCTCGTTGAAAGGCGTTTGTTTGCTCTTTTCACAAGGAGCTAGTATGGGGATGAGCGCTCGTTACTCCGATTGTCCCCATATATTTCTTTCATGTCGGTAGCACATCTCTCTGTTTACACACCAAGATGTGCTGCCGACAACGATAATATTTTGGTAATTTAAAACGATATAATGAGCCGATGAATGAGCATTTGCTCATTCATTGGCAGATTGTTGCCCTGTTTACACAGAGTAATTATCAGGAATGAGCATTCTGTGACAGCTCATTTCCCCGATAATTGGCCAATGTAAAAGGGCCTTTACTCCTGCCTTTTAAAATAATATAATAACCTTTAGGGGTCCATGAGAGCCACATCTCCACTACATGAATCAAGGTCAACTCCATTAGTCTAGCAGCCATAAGAAAAAGGCATGCTAGTTTTATAACAATCCAGCGTAAAGATGTAGTGGAGTCACCCAGTTGGCTTAAATATGTCAAAAGAGGCTCTATATCCCAAGTACTTGAGTACTTTGCAAGAATAGGTCTGGATGCAACAGCCCTTTTAGAAGCCTTAAGTTTATTCTATTCGCCGTCAGTTTAGAATTAATGACCTTAAAGAGGCTCTGTCACCAGATTTTGCAACCCCTATCTCCTATTGCAGCAGATCGGCACTGCAATGTAGATAAGAGTAAAGTTTTTATTTTTAAAAAACGAGCATTTTTGGCCAAGTTATGACCATTTTTGTATTTATGCAAATGAGGCTTGCAAAAGTACAACTGGGCGTGTTTACAGTAAAAGTACAACTGGGCGTGTATTATGTGCGTACATCGGGGCGTGTATTATGGGCGTACATCGGGGCGTTTTTACTTCTTTTACTAGCTGGGCGTTAGGAATGGGAGTGTATGATGCTGACGAATCAGCATCATCCACTTCTGTTCGTTAACACCCAGCTTCTGGCAGTGCAGACACACAGCGTGTTCTCCAGAGATCACGCTGTGACGTCACTCACTTCCTGCCCCAGGTCCTGCATCGTGTCGGCCACATCGGCACCAGAGGCTACAGTTGATTCTGCAGCAGCATCAGCGTTTGCAGGTAAGTAGCTACATTGACTTACCTGCAAACGCCGATGCTGCTGCAGAATCAACTGTAGCCTCTGGTGCCGATGTGTCCTCGCTCGTCTGACACGATGCAGGACCTGTGAGTGACGTCACAGCGTGATCTCTCGAGAACACGGCTGTGTCTGCACTGCCAGAAGCTGGGCGTTCTGAAGAGAAGTGGATGATACTTCTAGTCAGAACGCCCAGCTAGTAAAAGTAGTAAACACGCCCCGATGTACGCACATAATACACGCCCCAATGTACGCACATAATACACGCCCAGTTGGACTTTTACTTTAAACACTCCCAGTTGGACTTTTGCAAGCCTCATTTGCATAAATACAAAAATGGTCATAACTTGGCCAAAAATGCTCGTTTTTTAAAAATAAAAACGTTACTCTTATCTACATTGCAGCGCCGATCTGCTGCAATAGCAGATAGGGGTTGCAAAATCTGGTGACAGAGCCTCTTTAAGATTGGATCATAAAACCTCTTAATTCTAGGACATTGATATGCATCATTTTCTCTATGGCTGACCAAGTGCCTGTTATTGCGGAGTCTAGTAAGTAGGCTGCCCATCCCATATGAGATGTGTCCAATGTTATTGTTAAAGTGTAGCTAAACGTTTGACAAACTTCTGACATGTCATAGTGACATGTGGAGGTCCGAGCACTGAGACCCCCACCAATCGCTAGAACGAAGCAGCTGAAGCCCTCGTGTGAGCGCTCAGCCGCTTCGTCTCTGTTTGGCTTTTTCTGGAAATAAATGTTTCAGTGTACGGACTCAATACAAAGTCTATGAGCCCGTACTCCGATACATCGGCTTTCCAGAAAAAGCCGAACAAACACAAAGCGGCCGAGCGCTCACACGACCGATTCAGCTGCTTCATTCTAGCGATTGGTGGGGGTCTCAGTGCTCGGACCCCCACCAATTCAAACTTCTGACATGTCACTATGACATGTCAGAAGTTTGTCAAACGTTTAGCTACACTTTAAGTCCACACGCTGTTCCAAAGATTTATTTAGATCTCCTAACCAAAACTGCATCTCACAGCAAAGAATGGGAGCCATTTTTAACCCAGGTTGTAACGCTACAATTCTTCCAATGAGTCTTGCCAGATCTCTTAGAGAGAGAATTTCTGTGGTGAGAATTATTCTCACTCTCTCTTTTATGTCCAACCACTTTTCTGCTGGAACTTGTATTTGAAACATCTTTGTATCTACGTGAAAACCTAAGGAAATCAAACTCACTGTGGGTATAAGGAATGACCTTCCTACATTTATGTGGAAACCTGTGTCGGATAGGGTGGACATTAGCATGTCTCTGTGTGTGTAATCAAGATCTCATTGTCCTGATTAAATAAAAGTATATCATCTAGGTATGCATTCTTGAGGTCTATCTTTAAAAAGAAAAACTATTTTTGCAAAAGGAGTTTCAAGTCAGCTATATTCTCTAACGGGAAACTCTTTTCCTTTAAGAACCTGTTTAACGGTTTTACATTGATGAACAGTCTGACTTATCCATCCTGTTTTTTGGGAAATAAATGGCTGAACCAGCCTTCCTATTCCGGATGAGCTAGGAAAATCTTCCCCTCTTCTAATGCTTGTTCTAGAACAACGTCTAGACTCCCGTCTGTCCTGAATCTGGGTATCCGCCTTTGAAGCGGAAATGTTTTCAGAGGAAGGCATAAGCCCTTTTTTGCCATGCCGATGCCCCGTGCAGTTGTCACGTGTATAAACGTTGACAGCCTGGAACGGGTTTACTGAGTGCAGTGCTGCTTCAGTGTGAGCAGCGCTGCACTCTCATGTCGGCCGGGGCTTTGAGAGCCCCGGAATACATTCCCCACTGTTGATAGTGACACCCACAACCCCCTGTAGGTAGCGCAAAACTCTCTGTAGAGACCGGCATCTAAGCTCCCTCCAGCATCGGAATTCCCGGCATTGATCTGGCTTAGGATTCTCCTCCTAGAGGGAGCCCCGTCGTCTCTCCATCCCTGCTGTAGATAATGCCACCCTCCCTGCAGATAGCAAGCCCCCCGCTATAGATAGCGTCGCACCAACACGTGCACCCTCTACAAAATGTTGTCTACTGAAGATGAATCGGATTTAGGTGTGATTACACCTCAAGTTTTTACCTACACCATAGAGGACGCTGACCGTATCCTTCGGGGTCTATCGGGAGATGTTGCATTCCTAAATGTACCCACTGTTGTAAATGTGAGGAGGAAATGGGAGGCAGATTCCAAGAGATTAATCTCCCTCGAATTACATCTTTCCACGCTTGGTGAATATTACAGATGCCTTCGAATACCACGTGGTATGCGTTCACATCTGAGACCAAATCTCTTCTCCACAAATGCTGCGTTTAAAGAGAGATTTGAATCTCTAATAAATATTCTCAGGATCTTTTGCTTTTGAATCTTGAGTTTTTACAAAGAGAGATCGATGTGGTCAAAATGCGTCTGAGTGAAAGGGATGCTCAGCTGAAGGAGATGTTATCTTCACAAGATCTTTTAACCTTGAAAGATAAAGCTACCCTATATCTACAGAAATTTAGAGGGGATATCGAGAAGACAAAGCGCCAGAAATGGCAGCGCGATCTCGATGATTATGCCACGGGCAAAATCTACTGCTGGCAAGGAGAAGATGCTGACCCAAGGGGTCCTAGGAGGACCGAAAGAGGACCAAGAAGACGACAGAGGGGAACTGAGCCATACATCACAGATTCTGAACTCTCTGACGACCAATATGCCATGCCTTTTTTAGGCGATAATCTGGCTACCCCTTTGGGGGGAGAAGGCGAACCCGCAGGGGCGGAAGGAAACATAGGAGGAAGATTGATTCACAACAAATCCAGGGGACGGATGACTTAAGCACGGGGGACACGGCAATATCAGACCAGGAAGAGAAATCTCCAGACCTAGTGGTGAATATATCGTCATGTGTGTTATCTGTTCCACAGGTCAAAGTTCTCAACCGTGGCCTGTCTTTCTGTCCTAGTTATCCCATTGATTGGTGTAAACTAAATCTTGATTTGGAAAGTTTCTTTAGGTCTTTAAGACTTAAGGTACACTTTTCAGATCCAACCAAATGTGTAAATAATTTGTCTGTAGCTTCTACTAGTGAAATGTTCCACCTTAGGGATTATGGGTTATTCAATAAGAGTAAATTTCAACCACCCCAAAATATCCATGCTGTTGAGACTTACATCTCATTTGTTAGGGATCAGATCAATTGTTTGAAGAGAATGTATAGTGGTCAGTACATACATAGAAATTTGACACGTATTGAAAATGTGGCACTCAGGGAATTAATGGACAACAGTAGTTTGACCATTAAACCTGCAGATAAGGGGGGTGCCATTGTTGTGATGGACACCTCCTTTTATCTGCAGGAGATGACAAGACAACTTAATGACAACAGTATATATACGGCTTTATCAGGTGATCCTAAATTTACGTATCTACGTGAATTGGATACCCTGATTACCAAAGCATTTAAGAAGAAAACTATTGATAGAGGTCTTTGTGAGTTTCTACAGGTTAAATTTCCAGTTACTCCTGTCCTTTATCTCCTGCCAAAGATTCATAAGGACCCCATTCGACCCCCTGGACGTCCTATTGTCTGGGGAAGTGACTCTTTATTTGTCCCGGCAGCCATGTTCATTGATAAAATTCTTAGGCAGTTTGCCACTGGTGCAGACTCCCACATCAGGGATACCTCGGACAAAATAATAAACATTAAATGTTTTTTTACATGTCAGTCATCATATGTGATTTATCTCTTGAGCTGTCCATGTGGTCTACACTATGTTGGTGAGACCACAACTGAATTGCGCCTCAGGTTGAGGAACCATAAGTCTAATATTAAAACTAAGAGGCAGGATTTGCCGGTGTCAAGGCACTTTGTGGAGAAGGGACATGGTCTCTCGCAATTGAGATTCAGAATCATTGATTCTGTGCCTCAGTTGAGACGTGGTGGTGATAGAGGTCTGGCTCTTAAAAGAAAAGAGCTTGAGTGGATCTATAGGTTAGATACTATGTCTCCCAAGGGATTGAACATAGAATGGCGCACATATCTAATATAGTGAGGGGTTTGTTCTCCATGATCTTGGGGGTTATTTTTAACGGTCGGCGTCCTTTCTGGTGTAGTTGGTGTTACTCTTATATATACTATGGAAATAAGTCCTTTTGGAGTCTAATTTTGACTCGATATCTAGATATGTATATTTTTTAACTTTATTCTTTATTGTACTATGTTTGTCTTTACAAATATTGCTTGGTAATTTTTGTTTGTTTACTTGTCTTTTTCTTGTACTTTTAGATACACTGTATTTTGTCAAACATTGAAAGGTTATTGGAAGGCAGCGGAGGCCCATTCATTGGGATCATCAAACCAGTTTACAGTCATTCAAGTATAAGCCTCTATGTAATGTCCTACGTGGCTTTTTTGCGATGTAATTATTATGTGATGTGGCTGCTTTATAATATTTACTTGCAACCCATGCTACATAGATGAACAAAATAAAAATTGAAAGATCTTCTTTTACACCTTCTGATTCTATATATAAAAGATTTTTTTTTTTTTTAATTTTTCTTTATTACACCAGCTTCAAACATGCAATCTAAACATATGGGATCCTATGGTTGTTATTGTCTGGACATCTTTTTTGTCCGATATACTTTACATCCCTGGATGGGATGATGTTTACTTATCCAATTGGGGTCCCTTTAGATGCTCCTATGGTGACTATTGTCACATTTGTGGAGGGGGTCTACGATGTACCCGACTTTGATTGATTGCCACTGTATGGAGATTACTATAGATGGTGTTTTTTGTGCTGCTCTGCATATTCCACCAATTTCGATGGTGGATGCATTGCAGCACCAAACGAATGGTGTGAACGATATGCAGCTATAGATATTATATACTGCAGTAGTTTTCTTATCTATTTAGCGTTTCCTGATGATGCTGACGCCTGCGCATTGACACTGGAACGCAAGTTCCGTGTTCGCGCATGCGCAGTGTCAGCTGCTCGGTTCGATGCGTTCCACCGGACTTTACATCCGGTCTGGACGCCATCTTTGAGCATGCGCACTGGAGACGCGTGCGGAATTCACACGCTGGTTATGTGGACATTCCATACAGACTGTTTACTGTAAGTTTATTCAGTTTACTTAACCTTCACCTGGATTTAATTGGCCCCTGCCTCCTTCCATATTACCCTAATGACACTTATTAACACTGTTTGTGATATTTACACATGACTATTGATATATATGTATCACTTTGTATTACTGTTTTTTTCTAAAAATTCAGAGATATTCACTTCCATACCAAAATCTATAATATTTTTGTATTGTACACATTTTTAATGGGTATTACATATTTAATGATGTGATTGTTAACTGATGTATGTTCCCTCTATTTATATTTGACACCATTGTTAGTTTGTGACGGCTTGAGAAAGGTTCCTGTTGAACCGAAACGTTGCTGTGTTTGAGGTGAATAAATCCACCCTGTTTTTCATCCGTCTTGAAGTCCTGGTGCCGTTACTATTTTCTATGCTGGTTTTCTATATATATATATATATATATATATATATATATATATATATATATATACACAAACATATAAATATAATATAAATAAAAAATTACAAAAAAAAGTGTTTTTTTTTCACATTTTTAGTGATTCGTCTGCTCATAATAAAAATGTAAAACACGGAATTAATTCAACTAATCTAAACAATGACAGCCTCAAAAGTCTTGTAAAAATCAAAGTAAAAATAATTGTGACACTCAAAGTGGTTGCACAGATATTATCATTTAAAGAAGTGCATATCAAAAATGTAAAATTTGACCTGGACACAGGGGCCTCAATGACCCTTGGTCATGAAAGGGTTAGGACCCAACGGTCAGGAGTAATCACCTGCCAATCTTGCAAATATGTTTTTGACGGTATTAGAGGAATGTCTCTTACCTGACTGGGTTTTCTTGTTGTAGTTCCTGGAATAAACAGCTCTTGCTAAGGAAGAACCTTGTCCTTTGTTGCGTGATCTCCTAAAGTGTCTCTGTTTATAATCACAGACCTGCCCTCAGGGTATGTACGACTGGCCATCTGTTCGAAAAGGCTGTTTTAAAGGATACACAGTTCTTAAACTCAACAAAAAGGACTTTCGATCTCTATAACGTCCTTTAACCTCCTGAATGAATTCAGGGCCAAATAAAGATGAGGACTCCTTGTTGCGATACTCATGACTCTTAGAGGCCAAACCAGACATGCCAGTGGACGCCAACCAGTGAGTTCTCTTTATATTTGTTATGTAATTAAACGACTGACCAATAATGAGAACTGCCCGGCTAAGAGCTTTAAGTAGAGCTAGTTCGGAGGAGAGGAAGGGGTTAATACTGCCCTTGCAATTCTTATCGCTCTCCTGTTCAGCATCGGTCAGCATTAAAAGCAAAGGTTCGGCTGCGTCTAAAACCTTAAACTGTATGTTCCTCAGTGTCTGTGGAATCTTTGGAACTAGAAGAGCCTAAAATAGACAGGAGAGCTGGATCAATCTCAGGTGCAATTAATACCTGGATATCAGGGATGCCAATACAATTTCAAAGGACCAAATCATCCTCTTTAACAAGAGTTGTCCTAAAGGGCAGCTGAGCAAAATCTTTTACTTCAGACGACTCTGCTAAGGCCCATCTTTGGGAAAATAACTTCGTAGGGGTCATGGGCCATCTGCTTATCACTCGGTTTGCACCTCTCAGACGATGCAGCAGACCTGATGACACTATCCGACTCCCAGTCCACTTTCAAGTTGGGTGAAGAATATAACTCAGGGGACCTGTCAGGTGAGGCAAACGCCTCTAATTAATTTTTCCCCCATGAGTAGGAAGAAGGTGCTGTATTACGCTTTCTTGTTACGCTCTGTGGAGAGTTTCTCACGGAGACCGACGCTGCCACAAAGAAAGCGCCCTGCTCCATTGCTGCCGGAAAAATTCTGAGGTAATCTGGCAAGCGCACACGGGATTACCTTACGTGATCGCACAGCTACGAGGTAGCAGTGCGGACACGTTATCATTTTAGCAGAAATTTTGGATGGCGCCCACCCGCACCCGATAGCTGGTGCTAGGTGGATGCCTCACGAAGAACAAAATTATCCCAAGTAAAATCTTTTGGAGATGCCCACTCATCAGTCACTTTTGGAAACGCCCACTGATCAATCACATTTGGAGACGCCCACTGATCAGTAACTTATGGCACAAGTGAAAACAATACCTCCATACAGTGCTCAAATAATAATGCCATTCAGTACCCTAAAAATACTACCATAACAAGCTCAAGTAATACACCCCTACGTTGTCTAAACAACACTGCCATACAGTCCTCAGACCGCACATTTCTCATGTAAATATTACACACATGGCCAAGATGGATTCCGCTGGTACCCACATAAATAGAGCATACACTGCCCAGTGTGTAACCATAAGCCATACAGTGCCCAATGATTGTTACACAGTGCCCACATAGTGCCATATAGTGTCCAGGTGATCGTATACAATGCTCTCGAATTGACAGTGCCACATACAGTGCCCATATAGTGCATTTCATTTGAATCCATAGAAAGCCAAAATAACAAAACTGAAACTGCACCTAACAGAAACAAATGGGTGACCATGTAATACATAGTCATGCCAAGTCTGTTCCAGAATGGCAACCACTAATTCGAGTGTCTCTGTCCTGGATAATAGAAGGAGGTATTGAGTAGGAGATCTATTACGTCTATAGGCATTCATATGGACAGCCCTTTAAGAAAAACAACCTTAACCCCTTAAGGACCGGGCTATTTTGGGCCTTCAGAACCAAGGGATTTTGTTTGCTTTTTTTCATCGTCGCATTCCAACAGCCATCATTTTCTTTTTTTTTCCTTTGAAGTATGTTTTGTTATTTTGCCAAACAAGTAGTAGTTTTAATTGGCACCATATTGGTGTACATATAATTAATGAATAGATCTTTTATTATTTTGTTTTTTTTGGGGGGAACAGCAAATATAGAAGTCAAAGAGCCAAGATCAGAGGTCTCTCTGATACCACCCATTACATTGGGGGCCCTGCTGTTATTCACAACTAGGTTTTTGCAGTGATCATGAAGACACAGATTCTTTGATCGCAGGATCACCAGGATGCGCTATTCCATGTATGTGGAAAGGTAAATAAATCCTACCTCCATGGATGAATAGGGATCAAACATTTACCTCCAAATTGTAACATTTAAAATATTATAAAATGGGGGCGTGGCTACCAGCCTATGGAGTAAGACTTGTGCTCCTGTAGCGCTGCAGCTCCTGGGCTAATTACCGGCTCACACCAGCAAGAAAACTACCGGTTGAGACCTTGTTCCTACCTGGACGGTCTCCTGACTACTTGGAGATATGGGCAGACTGACAAAGAAGCCTGTGACTGCTAAACTCACCGAGTTATTTCCAGCATCAAGGACCCAAGATGGAGCTGACTCACAGAGGATTTCTGTCTCCAGCCAGAGGAGCTCAGGCACTCCACGTGGGTCTGTTCCTGCTTCCCTGCCTCCTTACCTGCGATCTTCAGAGCATGCCTCCTCATCACAGCCGTCTTCTCCTCTCAGTGACCATGTGCTTCCTCCTGTGGGATCATCTTATTCACCATCTGTGAGTACTGCTGGCTCTCCTGCAGGGCAGAGTCTGTTACATGCTCCATTTCTTGCCTGCTTCTGGTGCAGAGAAACCTGTATCTGAAACTGCACTTAAGTTGTTGCAAGAGTTTCATATTTCTATTCAGCAGTCCATACAGTCAGCTTTTCAGCATCTGCAAAAGGACTTTCATGCTCTTGAGGACAGAACTTCCCATATTGAAAATAAGATGGCTGAATATTCTGAGGCTCATAATTTACTTGTGGATACAAGTACTTCATTGGAAGAACAGGTTGAAACGTTGAAATACAAGGTCGCCGACCTCGAAGATCGGTCGCGCCTTAATAATGTACGGTTTCGTGGCATTTCTGAGTCAGTTAAAGGAGACCAGTTTGTAGAGTTTCTCACAGATCTTTTTGTGGCGATATTACCTGATACACCGCAACTGGACTTGATGATTGACAGGGCACATCTTATTCCCAAGCCCAATTCGTTGCCTTTATCTTTTCCGTGTGATGTTACATAGTTACATAGTTAGTACGGCTGAAAAAAGACACATGTCCATCAAGTTCAACCAAGGGACGGGAATACGTGATTGCACGTATTCATTTTTACCGCTTTAAGGATAAATTGCTGTTTGCGGCGAGAAATGTGACATCCCTTCCTGAGCGGTTTCAAGGTGTTAAATTGTTTGCGGATCTTTCTGCAGCTACGCTGCTTCGTCGGAGAGAGTTTTCATCTGTTACCACGATTTTGCGGGATCATCAAATTCCCTATAAATGGGGATTCCCTGTCAAGCTGATCATTACCTACAAAGGATCTAAATACGTGGCGGACTCCCCGCTGAAAGTTCAAGCTCTGCTCACTGATTGGCATGTGACTGCGATGTCTCCTGCAGGCTCACGGGTCTTCTCATCTAGACAGCCTGCTTCTTCAATCAAGTATCCTCCTATTCTGAACACGGACTGGCAGAAAGTCTCAGGTCGTCGAGCTTTGGGTATCTTATGGTGCCTTCATATGGTCCTTTCTTGTTTTACTGTAAGGGCGGTTCGTTTTTTCATGTCCTTATTGTATATGTATTCTTGACTTTAAATAGCCCGGGTTTAGCTCTTGGCTTAAACCACCTGCCTAGTGGCCTTAAGTCTTCCACCCCCCATCGTGGCGCCAATTTTCTATCATGCGCCAACACAATTATTTTTGTTTCTCGTTTTGCTCACCATACTCACCTGCTTGAGATTGTCATTTCTTTTTTTTTATATGTTTATGCATGTCATGTATTTGGAGAATCTCTGTAATCCTAAATTGATGGGTAATACTATTATTGTGATTTTATCCTTTTAGGGTATGTGCACACACACTAATTACGTCCGACGTTCCCCACGTTCGTGTGAATAAGCCCTTAGGGTATGTGCACACACACTAATTACGTCCGTAATTGACGGACGTATTTCGGCCGCAAGTCCCGGACCGAACACAGTGCAGGGAGCCGGGCTCCTAGCATCATACTTATGTACGATGCTAGGAGTCCCTGCCTCTCCGTGGAACTACTGTCCTGTACTGAAAACATGATTACAGTACGGGACAGTTGTCCTGCAGAGAGGCAGGGACTCCTAGCACCGTATATAACTATGATGCTAGGAGCCCGGCTCCCTGCACAGAGTTCGGTCCGGGACTTGCGGCCGAAATACGTCTGTCAATTACGGACGTAATTAGTGTGTGTGCACATACCCTTATAGCGTTTTTGATTTTCTTTCATTATGGTGCTGACCTTTTCTTCCTTAAATGTCAAAGGGCTTAATAGCCCATTTAAGCGCTCAATGTTGTGGGCGGAAACCAAGCGCCTAAAACCTTCTGTATTGTGTTTGCAAGAAACACATCTAAATCAATCTGATTTCTTTAGACTTAAACACAAAAATTTTCCCCATATTTACACTGCTCCGGCGGTTTCTAAAAAACGAGGTGTGGCTATAATCCTGGACAAATCGGTAGCCTTTAAACAAGACGCTGTTCATATACATTTGGAGGGTCGCTATATTATTCTTGTTTGTCATCTTAATAATATTCAGTATACCATTGTTAATTCCCTACCTTTATGACCAAAATAATACTTTATTGTTTAATCCTCAGGACATTGTGAATTGTATTGCGCAATATTATTCTTCACTTTATAATTTAAATGCAGACTCTTCCACTAGTCAACCATCCCCGAATGCCATTGCTGATTTTTTGGCCTCTGTGTCCTTACCGACGGTCACACCGTTACAATTGGATACTTTGGCTAATCCTTTTCTTTTATCAGAAATTAATGATGCCATACTAACACTAAAGTCGCAAAAATCCACTGGCCCTTATGGCCTTACTAATGATTATTATAAGAAATACAATAGTATTCTAGCGCCTCATATCCTACAGCTTTTCAATCATATACATTCTACCGGGCACATACCTTCCGAAATGCTACGGGCCACCATTGTTACTTTTACCTAAACCGGGCAAACCAGCAGATAGACCACAGAATTTCAGGCCCATTAGTTTGCTTAATACGGACTTAAAATTATACTCGAAGATTTTGGCATCTCGTTTGTCTAATATTTTACAGAAGTTGGTTCATCGAGACCAGGTTGGGTTTGTTAAAAACCAATTTTCGGTTGATGGCACTCGACGTTTTATCAATATCGTGGACTGGGTGGGGCGCTGTCGTATGCCCTCCCTGCTCCTGTCATTGGATGCGGAGAAGGCATTCGACCGTGTGCATTGGGGTTATCTAGATGCTGTACTGGCTAAATTTGGTATCATCGGAGCGGCGCAGGATATTATTATGGCGTTATACTCTACACCCTCGGCTACTGTTTTAACTTCGGGATATCTATCTACACCTTTTGAGATGTCTAATGGTACGCGTCAGGGCTGTCCTCTGTCCCCATTAATTTTTACATAAATTATGGAACCCCTGGCAGAAACTATACGTTTGTCGCCACATATTCAAGGCATTAGTATTCCACACATAAAATAGGTCTATTTGCTGATGACGTGCTTATCGTGTTATCTGATCCACTTAATTCCCTTCCTCAAGTGGTAAAGGTGTTGCACCATTTTAGTTCTGTATAATATTACAAGCTTAATGTGAATAAATCCCTGATTATGGATATGGGTCTGCCGCCAGAAACTGTACAGACTTTACAAAATCAAGATTCATTTGTATGGTCCTCCCAGGGCCTTTCATATTTAGGTATTACATTGAGGTACCCTGTGTCACATTTATACGCTTCTAATTATCTCCCGTTACTTACCTGTTTGGAAAGAGAGCTCGAAGATTATTTGAAGTTTGAAGTTTCCTGGGTTGGCCGTATTGCAGCTATAAAAATGATGGTTTTGCCAAAAATTTTATATATTTTCAGGAATCTTCCTATCCCCCTACCTGTTTCATATCTGACTAGACTACAGAGCCTATTGCCCAAATATGTGTGGAAAAAGCATAGAGCTAGAGTTGCTCATCCTATATTGTGCCTCCCTATTGAGAAAGGAGGGCTTGGTCTACCAAATATGGTAGCTTACTACCATGCTACTATTTTAGATCAACTTCGGCAGTGGCTAAATCCTCGACATTCCAAGCATTGGGTAAATATCGAACGTGATTGTGGTCAATATAGCTCAATTGAAGCTTATCTTTGGGCTTCTTCCCTTAAGTTTCAAACTCGTCCCCCTCATTTATTGACTGTTAAAGCCGCCTTGATGTCTTGGAAGCTGATTGTGGTCCAAAAAGCTCTCTTTCCACTGCGGGTGTTTGATATGTCCCTGCAAATTCTCACGCAGTTGATTCTTGATTTAGACCTTTCTAATTGGGGAACGCAATGCATTGGGAAAATGTCGGATATTGGGAGTGGTAGTCCCTTGTTGTCCTTTGCAGAGGTCTCAAATAAATACTCTATACCACAGGTCGACTTTTACAAGTATTTGAGAATTCTGCACTTTATCTCAAGTATTCATATTAGAGATAATCCCCCTACAACGCCTTATGAACTATATTTCCATCACTATAGTAAGACTATAAAGGGTGTTTCTAAGGCGTATCTCGCTATTTCAGAGCTTCTACAGACTAAAACTCTTGCATGTCTGTCACACTGGGAAACAGATTTACATCTTACTCCAGGATCTGTGGATGGGGAATCGACTTATCTTTTGGCAGCTAAACTATCTAAATCCACTCAAAACTTGGAAATTGTTATATAGATGGTATTTTACGCCTTTTCGTTTAGCTTTGATCTATCCAAACTTGTCCAATATTTGTTGGAGATGTTGTGTTTCCAAGGCAACACTTTATCACGTATTTTGGGAGTGCCCTCTTTTAAGATTGTTTTGGGACAAAATAGACAAACTCTTGACTACTGTTTTACAATATTCCTTCGTTTGTAGTCCGGCATTAGCGTTACTTAATATTGGAGTCGCTGACTTTCATTCTCACGATAGAACAATCATATTTCATGTTTTGACCTCTGCAAAGATTCTGATAGCTAAATATTGGAAGCAGACTGCCACTCCGAGCATATTTGAAGTCATTCAATATGTCAATACAACTTGCATTATGGAAAGAACGGTTTCTACTGTACATGGGTATCAATTCTCTCAGGGCTTATCTTGGGACAAATGGCAGTCCTCTAGGTACTTTATGGACGGTCTTCATACCTAATTGTACATGCCTGTATCTCTGTCTTTCTCCTATCTCATTTATAACTGGTGAGTTTTGTTTTTGTTACGGTTTGTTTTTGTTTGGCTCCTTTCTTTCCTTCTTTCTTTCTTTCTTTCTTTCTTTCTTTCTTTCTTTCTTTCTTTCTTTCTTTCTTTCTTTCTTTCTTTCTTTCTTTCTTTCTTTCTTTCTTTCATAAACCTCAGCATGTCCTTACTCTTCTTTATATACACATGTACTGTATGTATTATTGGAATGTATAATGGTTTTATTTTTGTAAACTTGCGGATGTGTACTGCTATGGAATTTTGTTTTAGCTACTGTTCTTGATACATTTTGTACATTCCTATTTTGTAACATCTCTGATGAAACTTATGGTTCAATATCCTACTGTATCTATTTTGTCAATAAAAAATATGTTTAAAAAAATAAAAAAATATATTATAAAATAAATAGCATTATGCATTTGTATCTCATTACACCACAAATTTTTAAAATACAATCAATTGTTATGTCAATAACATTTTATTTCTGATCTCCTTCTTCTCTTACTTTCAGGTGCGGTGACGGTGAGAAGAGGTCGGTCCGCTGTTCTGCAGTGTGGGGTTGATCCTGGAGACACATTACTAATAGTTACATGGAAGATTCATCTACGTCATTCATCCTGTATAATATCATATAAAACAGAAGAAAACAATACAAAGACATCACACAGCTCCTGCACTACAAGGATGAGAAGTGACAATTTATCCCTGGAGATCAGTAACACTGAAATATCTGATGAGGGGAACTATAACTGTGAGGTTGTAAATGATAAAAACACATTCTTCAGAAACACGTCACTACAAGTATTAGGTGAGTTGTAATGTTTCTTTTTTATACAACCTCATGATGACGTGTGACTGGCGAGGACACTGACTCGTATAAATGATCACATGATTTCATCAGCTCATGGGAATGTTTACAGCAGCAGGAGATGAGTGTGATGAACTTTACTGGAGGCAGTGACTTGTCCACTTCTCTGATTATATATTAGTGAGGACAGCAGACGCTCCAAGTGTACCTATTTAGGAGGGACAGTACTGATGTTCAACAGTCTGTACTGATCAAATTAAGTAGTACCCCTTTCGCCACTTTCTTCAATTGAGTCAATCATCTCTTATTTTCAGAGTATCAGACTGTACTGGAACGCAGAAGATGCAAGGGAAGGAGACTTTGGTTCGGTGACTGCTATAGGGCACATGCGGGGAAGGTGCCTGGCACTTAAAGGGGTTTTCCAGGTTCTGACAACTGATGACCTATCCACCGGATAGGTCATCAGTACATGAGCTGTGGGAGTCCGACACCCGTGCCCCGCACAGATCAGCTGGTCCGGTGCCTCCGTGCACCGGACGTACATGCCTGGAAGCAGTTGGCTCCGGCAATGGAATACTCCTATTCAAGTGAATAGGAGCAGACCTGCAGTTCGGCAGCACATCCGTTATGCTATGTACGGAGCCAACTGCTTCCATGCTCCATCCATAGCATTATGCATCACAACATCCGGTGCCCGCAGGCCACCGGAGCGGCTTATCGGTGAGAGGTCAGGGTGTCAGACCCACACCGATGACATACTGATGACCTATCCGGTTGATAGGTCATCAGTTGTCATAAGCTGGACAAGCCCTTTAACTGTTTCACCAGCTTGCCATTAGACTGTCTTAGTGTAACCTACACTACCACTACCTGCAGCAGCCACTATGGGGAACTTACTGCATACGGATTCATAGAGCTCCCACTGAGTTAAAGGGGTTGTCCACGCACGGACATCTGATGACCTATCCACAGGGCAGGTCATCAGTATATGATCGGTGGGGGTCTGACATCCTTACCCTACACCGATCAGCTGCTCCGGCTGCCTCCGGGCACCAGATGTCAGTGCCAGAAGCAGATGGCTCCAGTCACTAAATAGCGGCCGCGCTGCCGTACTGTTCAAGTGAATAGAAGCAGAGTTGCTGTTCTGCAGCATGGCCGCTATGCAGTAGTCGGAGCCATCTGCTTCCAACTCAGAATACTTCATACCCTGCATAACATCCAGCGCCTAAAGGCAGCCTGAACAGCTGATCTGTGCGGGGTCCGGGTGTCGGACCACCAATCATACCCTGATGACCTATCCTTCGAATAGGTCATCAGTTGTCCGTGCGTGGGAAACCCCTTTAAATACTAGCTTTATAAATCCATATGCAGTGAGCTCCCCCAGTAACAGCAGGGATACAGAGTTATGTAATTTATCAAGTCAGAAAGACAGAGCTTCCCTATACAGATATACTGTGTTATAAAAAAAACAAACACAAAATTTGGAACTTAAAAAAGTAATGATGGGCAAAGATACGTGGTTCATTTGGTGGAGCTCTCAAAGTTTTTCTCTGGTTTCTGTGTATCTCCTGGCTGGCACTTATGAAGTCACTGGCAAATGTAGAGGCAATGTTGGGGACCTATGGCTGGCACTTATGGGGACAGTGGTTGAAACTTGTAAGAGCTCAGGCTGGCACTTATAGGAATGCTTCAGCTGGGGCACTGTGATTGGTGCATGGGGAATTGGCTTTTTCGTTTGAGAGGGGCACTGTGGATCTCTTTATTATAGGGCACTATATATCTGTCGGCACTGTGGCTTCCTCTTCTGCTGCAGTGTAAATGTGCATATGTTATGGAGGAGCAATGTTGGAAGGTATTAAATGGCTGCATATGATGGGGCGGTGTCATTATGTGAGGGAAAGAATAGGAACCAGTCGGAAGTTGTAAACTTGAGCAGATTCCTCCATCAGCACAGAGTATTTCAGGAGATGATAGTGCTGAGCTTGAGGGATAGACTTATCTGTCTCCTAATGTAAATATGTCAGTATGACAGGGACAGTGTCATGGAGTCACCTGAGAGGGGTCACAATGTCATAATTATGTGGAAATTAGGTTTAATTATATTATATGAATGCTGCATATTATCTGAGCACTATATGGTGGTATTATGCGGCCAGTATATGTCAGTATTCGGGGGCGGCGTTTGGGCACGGCAAGCGGTCCCGGACCCCATACTTGCCGCCACCACCATCACTCCATATACTTACCCTCCCTGCTCCTTTCGGGTCCTCTTCACCTCTGGGTGCACTGTTGGCTCCTGATGCCGTTCTGCGTCAGTACGTTGTTTGCGTGGCACAGATAACGACCTGGCACTGAATGCCGTCAAAAGTCAGTGCTGCCCCTGGAGGTGAAGAAGACTCAACTCAGGAGCAGTGACTGGCTTATTATAATATGGTGGATTCTGTCTGCTGGGCACGTATCTAATCCTATCATGTGTGATACTGTCTGCTGGGCCCGTATCTAATCCTATCATGTGTGATACTGTCTGCTGGGCCCTGTATCTAATCCTATCATGTGTGATACTGTCTGCTGGGCCCTGTATCTAAGCCTACCATGTGTGATACTGTCTGTTGAGCCACTGTATCTAATCCTATCATGTGTGATTCTGCCTGCTGAGGCCCTGTATCTAAGCCTGTCATGTGAGATACTGTCTGCTGAGCCACTGTATCTAATCCTATCATGTGTGATACTGTCTGCTGCGTCCCTGTATTGTATACATGCGGGCAGCATGTGACTGCTGCAGCCAATCACAGGCCTCAGAAGTCATTTGCTGTATTCCTGGCATTAATGCTCAGCGATGGGCGCCGTGATGCCAGGAATACGACACATCACCGCTGAGCCCTCTGATTGGCTGCACAGGTCACATGCTACCGCCATATAAGCAAACATCGGGATGACTGCCGGAGCGTCAGTATTGCCGGGGGAAACAATTGGTGAAATCATAGCAACAGCTAAAGGGACATAAATTTACTCAAAAACACACACAAAGCATGGCCACTCACAAAGAGGAGCAGGATACAACAGCACCTCCTAGCCGGGCGCAGACAGGCCACAATGGCCATATAGAGGGGGATTGCACAGGTGCGGATACTGATAAAACAGCCAATCACACGCCTCCTAACCATGAGGTGGGTGGCTGCCCGGTATAAACATTGCACACAGATAAGGCTTCTATAAGGTGCCAGTCATACGGTTGTGTGTAGTGCGCCATGCTGGCTTACAGCCTATTAGTTACGCCCATTGTATTCCATCAGGTGGGCTGCCCAGCACATATCAGACGCACTACAGCAAGCGCTGATATAATATTCTCCCCCAGCATTTACAAGGCCCAGCTGTGTCCTGAAAAAATGTGTATACGATGGAATACAATGGGCGTAACTAACAGGCTGTAAGCCAGCATGGCGCACTACACACAACCGTGTGACTGGCACCTTATAGAAGCCTTATCTGTGTACAATGTTTATACCGGGCAGCCACCCACCTCATGGTTAGGAGGCGTGTGATTGGCTGTTTTATCAGTATCTGCACCTGTGCAATCCCCCTCTATATGGTCATTGTGGCCCGTCTGCGTCCGGCTAGGAGGGGAAAAAAATAGGTGAGTACTGATTTTTTTATGTTAGGACATTTGCAGCTGTTTGTAAAGAAAATTAACAACCAGGATAACCCCTTTTAAGCTTTATTTATATAAAGCCAGAAAACCTTTTATCACTTGTTGTTTTTATTTTTTTTCTCTAGTTTGGGCAAAACAGGAAAAAAAATCCTATTAATAAATCCTTCACAAATAAATGTCTCTAAGGGTATGTTCACACGCTTACTAAAAAAACGTCTGAAAATACGGAGCTGTTTTCCAGGGAATTTTTAGAAATGTTTTTTACGGCAATTTTTAGAGTTGTTTTTCTTTAGAGTCAATGAGAATCGGCTCCAAAAACGGCTCAAGATGTGAAATGCACTTCTTTTTCACGGCCGCTTTATGTGGCTGTTTTTAAAAACGGCCGCGTAAAAATACGCCCTGTCGGAACAGAACGCCATATTTCCCATTGAAATCAAAGGGCAGATATTTGGAGGCATTCCGCTTCCGATTTTTCAGCCGTGTGCACATACCCTAATTTGTATTTTCCTATTTGCCCTGTTTTCAGGGAAATTAAAAATGTGCTCTTAATTTTTCAGAGCAGCGTAAGATCTAAATACTTGTGCAATTTGTTTTATTTTAAAGCGGAAAGGCTATGATCACCTTTACAGACAAATTTTTCTTTATTGCTTCAATCCATTTCTTTCTTTTTTTACCCCTTTTTTATTTTTGCATTATGTACAAAATACATTTAAAAAAAAAACAAAAAAAAACAAAAACAGGTAAATCACCATTCCTTCAATGTAGTTGGATTTTTGGATACCCATTTCTTAGCAATCAGCCTTCTTGCTTAAAACAAGCATCTAGACACGGCAATTTGAACAAAGTATTCCAATTCCTGTACTTCTCCCCAGAAATGATGTCATTTTGGGCATCTCCAAACTATGTTGACTGGATCTGCCTCCTCTTTACCACTTCTTAGACAGTTTGCCTGTCCTATCTGGATACAATTTTTACAATAATTTCAGGGTATAATAAAATTGTGTTATTTTCTATGTATTGTTTATTAATACCAAATAAATTTGCTGAAATATATTATTCCACATTTCCAGTTCCAAATCCCCCACTACAAAATTCTATTTTTGGATACAAAAATAATATTCTATAGTATTTCGATATCAACCCTTTCTTTTGTGCATTTCTAAGCAATAAATGAATTACTTATGATTTAACCAGTTCCATTTTAGTTACAGTCCCTTGTTCATCCATTGCATGTTTTAGTCGTGAAAATTGAAATTTTACCATATTCGGCAGTGAAAATTCCATCATGAGTATGAAAATCTTTCATTATCTCACCATTCCAAATGTGAATTATTTTGCTAATCCCATGCTTTTCCCAATTTACAAACCCTTTTAATTGTCACCATACTTTATACTGTATCTTCTATTATCCCATAGGGGTGTGTGTTCTAGGAACCATTCTATTTTAAGTATTTCCATTACCGTGTACCATAACTCGTGATATAATCCAAAAAGAGTGTACTGCCTTAGAGATCCCTCTCTTACACAAATTATTTTATAGGTTGATCCCTTAAAGGAGTATTCTAGCTAAAAACATTCATCCCCTATGTATCCACCGTAGCGCTCAGCTGTTTCCATGAGCGCCGTAGGCTTTGAAGGGAGCGGCAGGGCACAAACTGGACTGCTGCTCCATTTAAACTCCTTCTAGCTGCAGTCGTGCGGTTGGGGATAACGGGATACCGTGTTCTAATGATTAGTGAGGAGATCAGTGGTCAACCACGACCGATTGAACATTTATCACCTATCCAGTGGATAGGTGATAAATGGTTCTGCTTGGGATACCCCTTTAAGTCCCTTACTCTCCCTAATCAGTGATATTTATGACTACACCATTCCCGTTTTAATATCTTTTTTTTTTTTTCAATAAATAAGTGGGTCTCCTGCAAGCAAACAAATGGCGTGTGATACGTCCTAATCATATCAAAGACATACATCTTTTTCGCTCATCTGCCAACCTTCTCACATTAAGGGCTTATTCAGACTAACGTATGTTTTGTGTATATAGCTCCTATGCAGACTTGTGACTCCATGGATACAGACTACAAAGAAGCCCTGTGAAGTATGAACCTGTAGTCATAGTCCCTTTTAACTGACCCATACTTCTTGCTAATCTATCAAATGTATGTAGTGGAATAAATGGAAGGAAATATGACAGCAGGATCAGACTGCACACAGTTTGTTTGTTGTCTGTTACCATGGAAACACAGGTCCGGATTGGAGCTGCGGAAACAAGTTGCTTCGTTTTTCATTATAAATTCATTGGGACAATAAAAGAAAATTGGTAGCAAAAGTGAACTTGGCCTTTAACTATATTTTTATATGAACGTAAAGCCTCTCACCTTTTTCTCCTTACATTGGAATAAAATAAATTAACTTAAAAATTAAAAGAGAACTTTTTTTTATTTTTTTTAAAAAGTGCAAATTTTGCGGCGTTTGTTCCTGTAGTTTTAAGTGCATGGGCTATAGTAAAATATCAAACACATTACACACAACTGCGTTTTTGTTTGTGGCCAGTGGCATTTTCTTCTAAACGCAGCCTGCAATGGATATGGCGTTTTTTCAGGCGTTGTTCCCATAGGCTTCTCTGACGCCAAATTAAAAATCTCACCAAAAACGCCTTAAAAAAAACCTCATGTTACATTTTAATAATGATAGCATTTTTGAAGCGGTTTTTTTAACATAACTTTTCTGATGTTTTGAACTCTGTGTGAAAGGAGACCTAAATATCAGGGCTTCAAAAATGTTCTCTTGAAAATCCAGGTAAATCCAGGAAAATCAATGAAGCTGCCTCCTTTTTTTATTTTCTAAAGTACAAATGTGTTGTGGATTGCCAGCTGTATTAGGTCTAATTCACACAGAGTATTCTGCAGGCAGAAAAAAAAACAGATTTTGACCTGCCTGCACTCTCTTGTTGCGTTTTTTGAAGCGTTTTTTGCCCAAGGCCAATGAGGACCACAGGCAAAAAAATGCTGCAAAATACGCTTTTTCTGGCTCTCATTGATTTGAATGGTAGGTCAGAGGCGGAACCACGGCAAGAAAGAACAAGCCGCTTTTTTTTCCCACGAGCAGCTAAAAGCCGCCCAGGAGAAAAAATTCCTCTGTCTTCCATTCAAATCAATAGGAGGCAATTTCGGACATTGTTTGGCGCTGATTCCGATGCAGTTTCTGCGTCAATATCAGCGCTAAAAAACTTTGCGTGATCCAGGTCTAAGGCTATGTTCACATTACTTGTGAGGCTTCCATTAAAGTAAAACATCGGGAGTATTTCCTGATGTATACCGCCAACGGAACCTCCGACATATACCACTGTACTGTACAGGCATACAGTGGCATATGTTACACATAGGCTCCCATTATAAAATAAAAACATAAACCATGCACAATAAATTTTATGCGGGGATTCCTTTGTACAGGAAAGCGCAGCTGACTCTGCAATTCTATACAGTTAGAAAAAGGTATGCTGACGTATATCAGCCCGGCGAAAGCCAAAAGGACACTCATTTGGCATTCGTTGGTAAATAATGCCCATGGATACATTCGATACATTCGACATATCTGCCGGAAGCTATTCCGGTGCATAGGTCTAACTTAGGGAATCGTGATGTGAACAGAGCCTTACATGTATGGCCACTTTTTTTCCACCAGGTTTTCTTCCGCTTCTAAATAAGGTTGGAGGACCTGGTCGCTTAATCCAGACTTCTCCCATGTACTTGCTGGATTCAGTCACGTTCACTAGCTTCTGCTTGTCTGATGACGCCCGGCTTTCACTCACTGCCACTCTTGCTGCGGAATATATTGTGCTCAATACTGTATATACAATTAGGTCCAGAATTATTTGGACAGTGACACAAGTGTTGGCATTTTAGCTGTTTACCAAAACATATTGAATATACAGTTATATAATCACTATGGGTTTAAAGTGCAGACGCTCAGCTTTAATTTTAGGAAGGGTTTAGGAATAAACTGCTTTAATATGAAGCTGCCTCTTTTTTAAGGGACCAAAAGTAATTGGACAATTGTCTGAAAAGCTATTTAATGGGCTGCATGGGCTGTTCCCCCCATTAATTCATCATCAAATAAACAGGTAAAAGGTCTGGAGTTGATTCCAGGTGTGGCATTTGCATTTGGAAGATGTTGCTGTGAACCCACAACCTGAGGTCAAATGAGCTGTCAATGCAAGTGAAACAGCTGAAAAAAATGAAGAAATCCATCAGAGAGAGAGAGAGCACAAATGTTGGGAGTGGCCAAAACAACAGTCTGGTACATTCTTAAAAAAAAAGAGCGCACTGGTGATCTCGCGAACTCCAAAAGGCCTGGACGTCCACGGAAAACAACAGTGGTGGATGATCACAGAATCCTTTCCATGGTGAAGAAAACCCCTTCACAACATCTACCCAAGTGAAGAACACTCTCCTGGAAGTAGGTGGATCAGTATCTAAATCTACCATAAAAAGAAGACTTCATGAGAGCAAATACAGAGGATTCACCACAAGGTGCAAACCATTAATCAGCCCCAAAAATAGAAAGGCCGGATTAGACTTTGCCAAACAACGTGTAAAGAAGCCGCCCAGTTCTGGAACAGCATGAAACTAAGATCAACCTGGACCAGAATGATGGGAGGAAGAAAGTATGGAGAAGTCATGATCCAAAGCTCACCACATCCTCTGTAAAACATGGTGGTGGCAGTGTGATGGCATGGTGGGGGCAGTGTGATGGCATGGTGGAGGCAGTGTGATGGCATGGTGGAGGCAGTGTGATGGCATGGTGGGGGCAGTGTGATGGCATGGTGGAGGCAGTGTGATGGCATGGTGGAGGCAGTGTGATGGCATGGTGGAGGCAGTGTGATGGCATGGTTGAGGCAGAGTGATGGCATGGTGGAGGCAGTGTGATGGCATGGTGGGGGCAGTGAGATGGCATGGGCACGCATGGCTGCCAAAGGCACCGGGTCACTAGTGTTTAATGATGATGTGACTGAAGACAGAAGCAGCCGGATGAATTCTGAAGTGTTCAGGGATTTATTTTCAGCTCCGATTCAACCAAATGCAGCAAGGTGATTGGACTTCGCTTCACAGGACAGATGGACATTGACCCAAAACATCCTGCGAAAGCCACCCAGGAGTTTATAAGGCAAAGAAGTGGAATATTCTGCAATGGCCGAGTCATCACCAGATCTCAACCCGATCGAGCATTTCACTTGCTTAAGACAAAACTTGAGGCAGAAAGACCCACAAACAAGCAACAAGTGAAGACGCTGCAGTAAAGGCCGGGCAAACATCACAAGGGAGGAAACTCAGCGTGTGGTGATGTCCATGGGTTCCAGACTTCATTGCCTGCAAAGGATTCTCCACAAAAGTATTAAAAAAAACACCATTTTATTTCTGGTAATGTTAATTTGTCCATTTACTTTTGAGCCCCTGAAATGAGGAGGCTGTGTAGAAAAATGGCGGCAATTCCTAAACGTTTCATAGGATATATTTGTTCAACCCCTTGAATTAAACCGGAAAATCTAAACTTCAATTGCATCTCAGTTGTTTCATTTCAAATCCAATGTGGTGGCAGCAAAACCCAAAACATGAAGATTGTGTCACTGCCCAAATAATTCTGGACCTAACTGTATGTCTCTGTACTTTACCACCAGCAAATCCTCACATGCAAAAGCACAGGATTCCTCCCCTTGCATGAAGAAGAACCTGAAGTGACACTATCATTGTCGTTGCATAAAAAAAAGAACCTTCTACCTCCGTAGCTGCCTCGGATTCCGGCCACAGCATCAGGGTTTTTTTATATTGCATTTTTTGTACATTTAAATGTTTTATAAAAACACTTATAACCTAACTTCCTAAGCACTAAATTATGCACTAGAAGAGAAGCGGGTGATGTGGAGCTCTGTAACAGGAAAACAGACCTCCAATCTCTATAAATAGACATATTGAAATGACTCAGTATCACACACCACAGATATTATTGTTAATCCCTTTATAACCCTATTAGGCATTCATTTCTAAACCACTCTAAATCACTAGGGATATTACTAGAAATACTACTAATAACCTCTAAACCACCGTATGTAAAACATGTAATGTAGTACAAATGGAAAGTTGGCAGGGTAGGTATAAAGGGGGTGGGGCATATTTCAATCTCAGCAATTGACGATGACACATTTGGAAACCCCTGTTCTCCCAATTGTGGGACCCGTCCGTACCTATCACCCACTTTTGGCATATCCACATGATATGACATCAGCACCAGAACTGTTCGTCCGGAGCTTCATGAAATTGGTTTCTATGTTCGCTGCACACAAGCCTAAGATCACCATGCACAATGCCAAGCGGTGGCTGTAGGGGTGTAAAGCACATCGTCACTGGACTCTGGAGCAGTGTGTTCTCTGGAGTGATGAATCACGGTTTACTGTCTGGCAGTCTGATGGAGGAATCTGGGTTTGGTGGATGCCAGGGGAACGCTACCTACCAGAAAGCATAGTGTCTACTGTAACATTTGGTGGAGGAGGGATGTTTTTTAGGTCTTGGCTCCATATTTCCAGAGAAGGGTTAATACTACAGCATACAAAGACATTTTACACAATTATAGCTTCAAACTTTGTGTCCTCAGTTTGGGGTTGGGCCCTTTTCTGTTCCCAAATGACTGTGGCCTTGTGCCCACATCGAACTCCAGAAATACATGGGGCGAGGAGTTTGGTGTGGAGGAACTCAAGGGTCTACACAGAGGCTGGACCTCAAACCCATCCAACACCTTTGGAATGAACTAGAACGGAGAATGTGAGCCAAAACTTCTCACCCAACATCAATGTCTAACCACACAAATGTTCTTCTGAATGGGCAAAAATTTCCACAGACTCTCCAAAATCTTGTGGAAAGTCTCCTAGAGGAGTGGAGGCTGTTATAGCTGTAAAAGGGGGACCAACTCTATATTTAGTTTCATGGTTGTGGAATAGGATTTCCAAGAAACTCATATAGGTGTGATGGTCAGGAGGCCACATACATTTGGCCATACAGTGTAGCTAGCTAGGAGACTGGGGAATACAATACAACTGTATAAGGTCAGAGAAAAGCAGACTGGAGTTCTCTCATATGGACAGATTTATTTAAAAAAATAAAGTGTTGATTTTCTGCCCATTCTCTATATTTAAACAGATTTGAACCATTTTAAACAGGTTTGCGATTGGTCAGAAACGGAATTTGCACTAGGGCACAAACATACCGAGAAATGTGTTCACATTTATACCTAATTCTTACTAATTACAGTCAGGGCCATACACAGGACTGTCAAAGAGGGAGTTGACAGTATGGTTACGCATATCTACAGAGCGCGCACACACATACAAATAAATGTATCTCTGTTAGTGCCTTCATAATAAAATGAATAAATAATGTTACTATACAGTGTATGTAAAAAATGCTGCCATATTGTACACAAATCTAATGTACCCATACAGTACAAGTAAATAATGCTGCCATACTGTACACAAAACTAATGCCACCATACAGTAAGAATAAATAATTCACACATACAGTACACATAAATAAAAGTGCTATACAGTACACAAAGAATACAGCCATATAATGACAGCCAGAGTATCCATGTTAGAACACCATCAGAGTGGGCTTGTTAATAGTACCATCATAGTCTGTAGGTTTACACACCTGTCAGCATTTTAGTCTATTATACCAGCACATTTTATATCCAATACCTCAGAAAGTTTCATTTGTCTGCTGCAAACGCAGACATTTACTATAATTTCCACCAATCAGTATTTCCAGGAAGGAAGCCCTGACTGGGTACAACGCCTCACACAGCTATAGCGAGTTACAGTATGCAGCCCGACTATACAACCAGTGTTTCTCTTTGACAACCGCTCTTCAAAAGGAAGTCACCCGGGGATCAGCTGTACCGCCGCTGCAAGGGAAATTAAGGCCATGCATTAAAAATGGGGCCAATGGACAAAGGAACCCAATACTACAAGGCTGCCCTGCCCTCTCCTGATCGACATTAGATCTGATACCTATGTCCCATGCAGTGGATTAGTGACAACCACACTAAAAATCACATTAGGCCCCCTGAACTTTACCGGCACTGCCGGCCGCCGACAATATGGAAGAACAGTCAGTAAAATAAAAAAATAGGACATGTCCTATTTTTTACGGATGCTTTCTACGGCCCAAACACCTTCCCGTAAATATATGGGAATGTGTCCGTTGGCCATAGAAATTAATGGATCAGTATTTGGATCCACAATTACGGTCCGTAATTGCAGATACAAAATTACAGTTGTCTGCATGCGGCTTTAGCCTGGACAGATGTTATGGCTGGATAGTGATAGTCGACTGTTTTCATACTAGACTTTGATAGAAAGTGACTCAGAATGCTTTATTAGAAAGAGACTGCAAGGATTAGGAGCCAGGTACCCCTGTTCTTAGGATAGTCAAGGTTCCCATTAGTCAGACCCTGATCAAATTGATGTTTCAGCTGTTGGAGATTGTACAAATCCTTTACATTGTACTAATAACCAGACCACTTTCTTGTCCTCAGCTCAGCCGACGACATTCTTAAAGTTAAACAGTGATGGATCTCCAGAGTGTGGAGCGATTGGTGGGAATCCACCTGCACAAATCTCCTGGATCCCACATTCAGATGATATAAACACCACAATACTGGAAGAGCCGCACCAGACGTGGACAGTGATCAGCACATTCAGTAGAAAGAAAATTAATGGGAATTCAGTGACTTGTTTTGTTTCTCATCCAACGTTTGCAAATCCATGGAAAGATGTTATTACATATAGTGGTAAGTACTTATATAATTTTATGCACATACCATATATACAGTTATAAACCATATGAACTGAATAGCCACATTAGTAGAGATAACCATCTGGTATCACATTGGACCTCCTTTGGCCTTCAGAACCAGAGCAATTCATTGTGGCATAGATTCTACTTGGTGTTTAAATCATGCTGCAGGAATATTGGCGCAGGTGGACGAATAGCTCCTTAGAGTCCGGGCCGCACCTGCCATGAGGCGAGGTGAGCCTGCCGCCTCAGGCGACGCAACCTAGTTAAAAAGGGGGGTGGTATTTTGTGCACTGTCTTTACTTTGTGCACTTGTGACTTGATTCCAGCAAGGAACCACGTATGGACAAGGCAGGGGGTGGGGCGTAGTGGGGGGCATTGCTGGTGGGGAAAGAAATGTCGCTGGGCCTCCTGCCCCCATTAATTGAAAAGTGATCGGCCGATGCTGTGGGGTGTTATACTGAGAGGGCTCACTGACTGCAGAGGGCTCTATGGGGGAGGTAAGTTAGTTAGATGCTCAGACCCCGCCCCCTTGCAGTATAGTAACTACTGCGGGCTCTATGGGGGGGATTATTCCCCCCACAGAGCCATATGCTGTTAGCAAGATGCTCAGACCCCCTTTGTAGTATAATCTCCCCTCCCAGCGTTGGCTGATCACAAGTGGCTGATCACAAGTGGCTGAGCCGGGTATAATCCTTCCCCCTTTGTAGTATAATCTCCTCTCCCAGCGTTGGCTGATCACAAGTGGCTGATCACAAGTGGCTGAGCCGGGTATAATCCTTCCCCATAGAGCCCTCAGCAGTCACGCTCAGACCCCCCTTGCAGTATAATTTCCCCCATAGCGCCCCCAGTATTTATTATACTGCTGGGGGGGGGATGTCTGAATGCTTCAACTGTAACTAAACTTTTAAAAAACTTCTGAGATGTCATAGTGACATGTTAGAAGCTTTAATCGGTGGGGGTCCGAGTACTGAGACCCTCACTGATTACTAAAATGAAGCGGCAGAAGTGCTCGGGTGAGCGCTGTGCAGCTTCGTTTCTGATAGGCTTTCTTGGGAAAGCCAAGCAGTTGGTCTACGGGCTCATAGACCGCACACCGCTCCGAGAAAAATCGATTAGAAACTAAGCAGCTCAGCACTCACCTGAGCGCTTCCTGCACTTCATTTTAGCGATCAGTGGGGGTCTCAGTGCTCGGACCCTCACCGAGCAAAACTTCTTACATGTCCCTATGACATCTCAGAAGTTTTTTAAAAGTTTAGTTACCCTTTAAAGCAAGGGTCTCAAACTCAGCCGGGTAAGTGGGCCACATATAGAAAAAATGGGAAGTTGACGGGCCGCATTACTTTAAAATTTGATACAATACAAAATTATTGTTAATCAATTTAGTTATTTGATCTTCTACATTACTAACACTACATTACTATAATAATAATACTACATTACTATAATAATACCGCTAGGTTTAAAATTTGAGAGCATTCTCCACGTGCTTATTTCAACAATCCAGTTTTCCAGTTTAAGTGTCGCTAAATGCAGTCCGGCGGCTCAGTTGGCAGCGTTTGGCAGACACACATGTAAAGATTGGGCAGCCCCTATTTAGATAGTGCCACAGTGCCCTCTGTGGATGCTGCCACAGTGCCCTCTGAGTATGCTGCCACAGTGCCCTCTGTGGATGCTGCCACACTGCCTTCTGTAGATGCTGCCGCAGAGTCCTCTGCAGATAATGCCACAGTGCCCTCTGTAGATAATGCCACAGTGCCCTCTGTAGATAATGCTACAGTGCCCTCTGTAGATAATGCCACAGTGCCCTCTGTAGATAATGCAACACACCCCTAGATAATGCCAGTGTCCTCTGTACATACTGCCACAGTGCCCTCCGTAGATAATGCTACAGTGGCCTCTGTAGATAATGCCACAGTGCCCTCTGTAGATAATGCAACACACCCCTAGATAATGCCAGTGTCCTCTGTACATATGCCACAGTGCCCTCAGTAGATGCTGCCACAGTGCCCTCCGTAGATGCTGCCACAGTGCCCTCCGTAGATGCTGCCACAGTGCCCTCCGTAGATGCTGCCACAGTGCCCTCCGTAGATGCTGTCACAGTGCCCTCCGTAGATGCTGCCACAGTGCCCTGCGTAGATGCTGTCACAGTGCCCTCCGTAGATGCTGCCACAGTGCCCTCCGCAGATGCTGCCACAGTGCCCTCCGCAGATGCTGCCACAGTACCCTCTGCAGATAATGCCACACACACCCCAAGTAGATAGTTCCATTGGGGCTCCCTCTAGGAGTGGAATCCCCAGACAGAGAGTTGCCGACGCTTTTGCTGGGAATTCCTCTACTGTTGGAGCCCCTGACATCACTGTCCATACACAGTGATATCAGGGGATCCTCATGGACCAGAATGTGATATCAGGGGCAACCCCAGAGCCGGAGTCCCGGAGATAAAGCACTAGTATAGGCTCTGCACTGGAACTCTGGGGAAGCCATTAACATCAGTGTCCATATTTGGACAGTGATGTCAGGGGCTTGCCCAGAGTTGGAGTTACCATTTTTACTAGGAGTCCTTGCATTAGCTTTTTCTGGCGCACGGGACCTCCCAGTTATGCCAAAATTATTAATATCTATTAATATTTCTGGCGCATCTCTAGGTCCTGTGCGCCACAATAGAAATTAGAGTTTACAAGTTTCTATTGTGGCCCAGGGGAGAAGAAAGAAGACTGTTGTAGGTGAGTATAACATTTTTCGGTTTTTCATATTTCTAATTTTTGTTTTGCAAGTTTTTCTGGACCATTTGGACTACGTAGAAGATTTGGTGGACTATAATGATTTACGCTTTATTTATTTTAAATAAAATGGTCAAAGAGGGTTGTGTGGGGGAGTTTTTATTTCAATGAAAAAAAAATCTTTTGCCTCTGAAATTTTCTAATACTTTGTTAGCACCTTGGTAATGGCAGTTGTCTGTTTGACGATGTCCATTACTGAGGCGGGACTTAGTGTTAGCCGATGCAGAGGCTAACCCTAAACAACATTATTACCCGTTACTCATCACCGCCAGGGGTATTGGAATGAGCCAGGTAATATCCAGTACCCGACCATCTGTATTGACGGCAGGGCACTGGGGCGGCCGCAGGCTGGCATTACTAGGCCAGGAAGGGACAAAAACTGTGGCCTTTTCCACCCTGGTAATGTTGTCAGGTCCGTATTTCCCACCGAATAACCACCTCTGTAAATTGAAAGCTGAAGGCATGCCTGGAAAGAAGTACACCACACAGAGTAATGTTGGTAGACATCCCCTCCCTCAGCCAGGAGGAAGACTGAAACCTTTTATTCAGAACAAAGAAACACAGAAAGAGACACATGCCTCCTCCCCAGAGATGTGGGAGTGCCCAAGCCCCCACCGGTTTCACACCTGTAAGTTCTCAGACTCACTCTTCTTGCATTCCAGGGGGCGGTGTCTTCCATAGGTGTGTCCGACATGAACAAAGAACTTATTATATATCAGTATATTACACAAAGAACTGAAATGTATATACATATGTGTGAGGATAATATTTTTCAAACAATATACATAGTAATGATCCCTGACAGTCCCCCCTAAAAATATTATTACTCTATCCCTGAGTCTTGCCTAGCAACCTACCACTGACCACTCGAACCAGGCGGGTAGGGGTTTTGGATTTCTTCACCAGCTTGAGACGAACTACTTCTGATGAGTAACCCCCCTTTGTACCTGGACTTCCAAGGTGTCGGAGTGGTCCTAACTTTCCCTATTCTCCTCTGGATACAGGATGGTTGTCTTGATATAATCTACAAACCGCTGCTGGTTGTAATATATATAATTAATCCGGTCTACATTTTTATTAACAGTAATAATTGTCGCACTGTCACTTACTGTCCTAATGGGACTTTACCCCTGCAGATATGACAGGTCATGGGCAGCACAGTGACCTTCACCTCACACCTTCACATAAAACTCCTCAGATTGTAATTTGCAGCACCGTGGCATATTTACACACATTATAATTATAAACCTCAGACATTATAAAAAATAGGGCCTCAACTAATTAGCATAATGCTATCACCAATCTCATGCTATCACCCTCAGGTTTCGGGTCCCATCAGTTCATTGCCAGTCCTGTACACCATCGTCCCCTTCTTCTCCTGTCTTCTGCACTTCACTGACTGTCACCCTCAGGGTAACCCACACAATTGTGGAGTCAGACTACGTTGGTGTCCAGTGGGGGAGTTATTATTACCCCCTCCTAGCCACGTACTTATCAAACCACTTGATCCTGCTGACGGATTCACTCAGGTCTTTGGTCTTTACTTTGATCTTTGCTGATGTCATCAAGACTTGGTTTGGTCCTTCTCATCTGTCCGACACCGTCTCCTTTAGTTTACGTCACCGGGCTGTACATAGCACCTCATGCTGTGAGCCTGGGGTGAGATCCCACGTAGGCGGATTAGTGGAGTTGTATTGTGACTATCACAAACCCTACGCATCTGTACTCTTCCTCTGGCAAGTTACTTGTCTGGGCGGCCGCTTAGAATTGTGACACTGCCGTCAGTTCATGATAAACGCGTTGTAGTGGCTCAGGCTGCGCCTGCCGCATCTCAGTGATGGAGTTCATCGTGTTAAAAGTCTTTTCGTTCATATTTACTGGCACTTGCTGGGGACCCCCAACTCTTGTCAATTGTTAAAATAAATACTAATCTGGTGATAACATCATCCGCATACATTATAAATGTTGTTCTAAGTACTTACAATAATGTCAGGCCCTCAAATGACATCAAACACCTTTATATAAGGAAAAAAACTTCTCTGTTACAATGGACAGGGCACCTAGAAGATGTGTGATTACTGGGTACATTTCATTTGCTCTTGGTGATACTCTTTCAGCAGGATTTGTACCTTGATCTCAGCTGATTGCCTAGAACATCTCCACCTCACAGAAATATACACAGATTCCACATGTTTATCTGACAAGTGTCTCAAACAAATTTTTCTTACTCTAATCTGGTTCGTTCTACCTCGGAAGGCCTCTCAAGGTCTGTTCTCTTCGTGGGAGGCGGGTATGATAAGGTTGGCATCGGTCTGCCAGGACTGTTCTGTAGGCAAATCAAACAGCTCTAACAGAATTTAGCAGCATCAGCTGTAAAGCCTGGGACATACCAATTAGATCTTACCACATCGATCCTTGCAGTCTTGGGGCATATGTGAGGTCATACACCATCAATACAAGTGCTATCAAGAATGCATTGGGCACTACTGGTTTACCTTCCTTTATCCGTCCACATTCTGTTAGAATCTGGTTCTCACGCCTTCCGCTCCCAGTTGGACTCTTCCTGTGAAGAACAAGCTTTTCTTAGCCTAATCAGTAATTGATCTTAATCAGATAATTAACTTGAAGAAAAACATTAACAATGACAGATTTATGTTAAACGTTCACACTGGTCAGTAACTAAAACTGATACCTACAAACTGATTCTTCTTCTTTATATATATATATATATATATATATATATATATATATATATATATATATATATATATATATATACATACACATATACACTGCACAGAATTCTCTGCTCTAAATTTCGCTTTCACAATAATAACAACAAAAATAAACAAAAAAAATGTTTTCTAATGGGAATATTCCGCTTCTGTACCTTTTATCTGACACATCCAACAGTCCAATACTGAGGCTGGTCTAGAACTTTACATAAAACTTAACCTCAGTATTTAATATTCCCACAACCCTTCTTAAATACAGTTATTAAACAAACTAACCTTGGGACAATGTTTAGAGAACTTCTCACTCTCACGGCGCGGGGTGTGGACCCACTGGGCCGAACCGCGTAGCGGGGTAGCAGCTTGCCAACTACGTACAAAACAATGTCTATAGTTCAAAACGGGTACCTGACGAAATAGTAGACAGTGGCAGGATCACGACTTGGCTTTCACAGCAGGTGACGCCGCGGATGCAGCGGGAAGGCACGACTTGGCTTTCACAGCAGGTGACGCCGCGGATGCGGCAGAAGACACGACTTGGCTTTTACAGCAGGTGACGCCGCGGATGCAGCGGGAAGGCACGACTTGGCTTTCACAGCAGGTGACGCCGCGGATGCGGCGGAAGACACGACTTGGCTTTTACAGCAGGTAACGATAGTACGGGATACAGGGTACAGGCAGCAGGAACGGGCAACACTGGGAACTGGAAAACACTGGGAGACCTTTAGCAAGACAGACTAGGGTATACAACAACGCTCAGGCAAGGAACCAGTGGGCAGAGCTCATTTTTATAGTCCAGCAGTCATTTGGGCTAATACAGTGGCGTAACTACCGCCGTAGCAGCAGTAGCGGCTGCTACAGGGCCCGCGGCATGAGGGGGCCCGTGTCGCCCGCCGGCACGGGCCCCCACCATGGCCGGAGGCTCCGCTAGCAGCCGCTATGGCTGCTACAGCGGGACGCCACTGAACACTACGGCAGAGCAGGGAGCTATTTCCCCGCTCTGCCATTAACTGGTTCCCGACCGCTGGCTGTGTTTTTACGGCCAGCGGTCAGGGTCCTTAAAACCCGAGCCATAGACTTTCTATGGCTCGGGTTTTAACTTGCTGCCCGCGCGATCGGGCAGCTGAATGTCGGGTCTCCGGCTGTCAGTGACTGCCGGGGACCCTGAGGAGAGGATAGGAGCAGCTTTCGCTGCTTCTGTCTTCTCCGATCTCTTCTACACAGTGCTCAATGAACGCTGTGTATAGGAATAGAGACAGCAGCAGCGGCGCTGTCTCTATTCCTCCCGGTGATCATGTAACTGGTCACATGATCGCCGGGTGCCGTTACTGACAGACTGCTGCTGGGTCTTACTAGACCCAGCACAGCCCTATTAGTGACAATCGTCACTATGAGAGGGCTGATTTCCCCTGTAACTGGGGCTGCTGTGCAGCTCCAGTTACAGTGGAAAAACATGGTGTAAAAGAGAGAAAAAAAATATATATAAAGTTCCCCAAAGGTCTTCTTTGACCTTTGGGGGACAGACCATAGTAATAAAAAAATAATAAAGTAAAGTGCAAAAAAAATTGAAATGATAAATACACATAAAATACCCACCCCAAAAAAAAAAACGTTCCCCCCCCCGCCAATCATTGTTGTAACGCTAGCGCTGACCCTATTACCCTAATATAGACATGTAATATATCAAAATTGACGGTAGACAATGACGATCACAAATAAAAGGTCTATTTTAGGGTAAAACTATGTTATTACCAAAAAAAATAGCTGAAACGTAAAAAAGCTTATTTTTTTACTATTATTTTCAAACTTTATGAATAAAAATTCTAAAATAGCGAAAAAGGTGTGTATAAAAACGATAAAAAAAGAAACCTGCATTGTCTACGGAAAAAACGTCGCAAAAATCACGTCGTTAGCCCAACAAATAAAAAAGTTATAGCCATTTAACGAACGCGTGCTAAAAATGGCTAAACGGTGTCTGGTCCTGAAGGCGCAAAATAGAGCAAAAGACATGTATCCCCTCTCCACAGGACATGTATCCCCTCTCCACAGGACATGTATCCCCTCTCCACAGGACATGTATCCCCTCTCCACAGGACATGTATCCCCTCTCCACAGGACATGTATCCCCTCTCCACAGGATCTCCACAGGACATGTATCCGCTCTCCACAGGATCTCCACAGGATAGGGGATACATGTGTGATCGCTGGCATTGATAGGGAGAATGGGGGACTGAAAGTCCCCTGAAGTTCTCCCTCACAAACCTCGGACTTCCGGGGTATGTGTCGGCAGCTCCGTAGAAATTAATGGAGCGCCAGTCGCGCTTGTGCGCATGCGTGACCAGCGCTCCTTTCATTTTTATTGAGCTGCGCAGACGCCGGAAGTCAGAGGTTTGTCATGGAGAAGTTCAGGGGACTTTCAGTACCCCGTTCTCCCTATCAACGCCAGCGATCACACATGTCTCCCCTATCCTGTGGAGATCCTGTGGAGAGGGGATACATGTATTTTGTAGGACACACTGTAGGTCGCATTTTTTTGGGAGGGGGGACGCTGCATGGCGTTCCCTACAGGGGGGGGACGCTGTATGGCGTTCCCTACAGGGGGGGGTGGCTGTATGGCATTCCCTACAGGGGGGGAGCTGTATGGCGTTCTCTACAGGGGGAGGCTGTATGTCGTTCTCTACAGGGGGAGGCTGTATGTCGTTCTCTACAGAGGGGGGGCTGTATGGCGTTCTCTACAGGGGGGGGCTGTATGGCGTTCTCTACAGGGGGGGCTGTATGGCGTTCTCTACAGGGGGGCTGTATGGCGTTATCTGCAGGGGGGCTGTATGGCGTTATCTGCAGGGGGGGCTGTATGGCGTTATCTACAGGGGGGCTGTATGGCGTTCTCTACAGGGGGATGTATGGCGCTATCTACAGAGGGGGGGGCTGTATGGCGTTATCTACAGGGGGGGCTGTAAAAAAGGCACTATCTACAAGGGGGGGGGGGGTTGTGTGACACCCAGGGGAGGGGGGGCCCCAGTCAAAAGTTTGCTATGGGGCCCAGTCTTTCCTAGTTACACCCCTGGGCTAATAGCTGATTACTGGCAGCTGGACGCGTACTGGCCCTTTAAGGCCGTGCACGCGCGGGCGCACGCGCCCTGCGGGGAACGGCACGAGGACCCGGAAGACAGTGCCGGCGCCTGCCGGAGGGAGGAGGACGCCGAGCAGAGAGGTGTCCATGGCCGGGATCGTCAGGGGGTGAGTTAGAATGGTGATCCCCGGCCATGGACGTAACAGTATCCCCCCTCTTACGCCCCCTCCTCTTGGGACCAGAGCGGGAAATAAATTTCTTCACGAGGACCGGGGCATCGATATTCTCCTCTGTCTCCCAAGACCAAATCCCCTCCAATCCACCAAGTAAAATGTCCTGCCTCCTACTTTCTTGGTGGCCAGGATCTCCCTCACTTTAAAAGTTCCGGATGAACTGCCAGGAGCCACTGCGGAACTAGGAGTCCTGGAGTAGCGGTTTAGAACCACGAGTTTTAGCAAGGAGACGTGGAAGGAATTAGGGATCTTGAGGGTAGGAGGCAGTCAAAGCTTGTACGACACAGGATTGATCTGCAGCAGAATCTCGAAGGGTCCAAGGAACCTGGGGGGCAAACTTGCAAGATGGCACCCTCAGCCGGATATTCCTGGAAGACAGCCAGACCTTTGTACCTGGAAGAAACTGGGGAGGTTCTCGTCTTCTAGTGTCTGCCTTTCTCTTCATGCGGTCCACCGCCAGCAGAATAGAAGACCGTGTCTGCTGCCATATTTGCAAAAAGTTCCTGAAGGTAGAATCGGCTGCAGGCACCTGAGACATAGTAGAGCCGGGCAGGGGTATTCGAGGATGTTGGCCATAGACTATAAAGAACGGACTGGAAGTGGTGGACTCACTGGTATGGTTATTATAAGAGAACTCCGCCCACGGAAGCAGCTGCACCCAGTCATCATGTCTTCTGGAAACAAAGTGCCGTAGGTAGTTCTCCATAATTTGATTAATCCTCTCAACTTGCCCATTGGACTGAGGGTGATAAGCTGAGGAGAAGTCCAACTTTACCCCGAGTAGGCCACAGAGTGCTCTCCAGAACATAGAGGTGAACTGGACCCCTCGATCCGAGACAATATGCAGAGGTAATCCATGCAGACGGAAGATGTGTTGCATGAAGAGGTCAGCCAGTCGAGCGGCAGAAGGCAGGCCAGTCAGGGGAACAAAATGAGCCATCTTTGAAAAACGATCCACCACCACCCAGATCACACTGCATCCTGCAGAGGGAGGCAGATCCGTAACAAAATCCATAGCAATATGCCGCCAGGGGGCCTCGGGCACCGGCAGTGGTTGGAGCAGACCGGCTGGTCTGGAGTGGGAACCCTTGTTGGCTGCACACACCGTACAGAAGGAGACAAAGTCTATGATGTCTTTGGGCAGCGTGGGCCACCAGAACTGACGGGCAATCAGGTCTCAGGTCTTACGGGCACCAGCATGTCCTGCCAGCTTGGAACAGTGACCCCAGCGAAGGATTCTTCCTCTGTCTGCCAGCCGTACGAAAGTTTTTCCTGTGGGAATGCCTCTAACCTGCAGAGGTTTTGACAGGGTAGATGCAGGAGGGATCGATAATATTCTGTGGGGGCTCCACAGTGTCCTCTGTTTCAAAAGACCTAGACAAGGCATCGGCCCTCACATTCTTGTCGGCAGGTCGGTAGTGGAGTTCGAACTGGAACCGTGCAAAAAACAATGACCATCTGGCTTGACGAGGATTCAGTCGTTGAGCCGTCTGTAGATAGGTCAAGTTCTTGTGGTCCGTGAAGACCAGGATAGGATGAGCTGCGCCTTCCAGTAGGTGTCTCCATTCCTGCAGAGCCATCTTGATGGCCAGTAACTCCCGGTCCCCAATCGAGTAGTTGGGCTCTGCAGAAGAAAACAGCTTGGAATAGTAACCACATACCACCGTCTTGCCTTTCGAACCCCTCTGGTACAATAGAGCCCCGGCACCAATAGAGGAGGCGTCCACCTCTAACGAAAACTGCAGAGACACATCAGGATGGTGCAGAATGGAGGCAGACGTGAAGGCTTTCTTTAAGGTTTCAAATGCGATCTCCGCCTCTGAAGTCCATACTTTGGCATTCATACCCTTTTTAGTAAGGGTGGAGATGGGAGGTCTCAGATAAGAGAAGTTGGGGATGAATAGTCTGTAGAAGTTGACGAATCCCAGGAAGCGTTGTATGGCCCTTAAGCCTTGGGGACGTGGCCACTCCAGGACAGCCTTGACCTTCTCAGGATCCATCTTGAGACCCTGATCAGAGATAATGTAGCCCAGGAAGGGAAGAGACTTTTCTTGGAACACACACTTCTCCAACTTGGCGTAGAGATGATTCTCTCTTAATCTAAGCAACACCTGGCGGACATGGCCCTGATGAGTCACAAGATCTGGGGAAAAAATCAAGATATCATCGAGGTACACCACAACACAGACATAGAGGAGGTCACGAAATATGTCATTCACAAATTCTTGAAATACTGCGGGAGCGTTACACAGGCCGAAGGGCATGACCAAATATTCGTAGTGTCCATCACGTGTGTTAAAGGCAGTCTTCCACTCGTCTCCCTGACGGATCCGGATTGGATTGTAGGCCCCCCGCAGGTCAAGCTTGGAAAAAATTTTCCCCACCCGTATACGATCAAAGAGCTCAGAAAAAGGGGTACCTGTTCTTCACCGTGATCTGATTGAGACCCCGGTAGTCAATACAGGGTCGAAGGGATCCATCCTTCTTTTTGACAAAGAAAAACCCGGCTCCGGCCGGGGATGAAGACTTTCGTATGAAGCCCCTCTCTAGATTCTCTTTAATGTAGGCCGACATAGACTGGGTCTCTGGCAAGGAAAGAGGGTATACTTTACCGGGAGGAGAAGAGTCAGGAATCAAGTCGATAGGACAGTCGTATTCTCGATGTGGTGGCAATATCTCTGCCTCCTTTTTGTCGAAGACATCAGCGAACTGAGAGTAACAAGGGGGTAGCCCAGACAATGACTGAGGCGAAGAAGGCTGGGATGGAAGGACATGACCCAGACAGCGGTCTAGACACTTGGGACCCCACTGAAGAACCTCTCCAGAGTTCCAATTCAGGACTGGGGCGTGATGACGGAGCCAAGGCAAGCCCAGCAGCACGGGGTTGACGGCCTTGGACAGGACATACAGAGAGATCAGCTCGGAATGAAGAGCTCCCACCTGGAGTCTCAACGGCTTGGTCACAGACAATACTGGGTCAGGCAAAGGCAGTCCATCTACCGAGGCAACGATCAATGGTCTCTCCAGCAAAACAGTGGGCAACTGAAGGAGATCCACAAGGTCTTGACAGATGAAATTGGCTGCGGAGCCAGAGTCCAGGTAGGCAGAGACTGGATGAGGTCTCCCGCCAGCGACAATGGTTACAGGAATAAACAGCTTGGACGAGAATTCTCTATCAAGTGCAGTAGCGCCCAGGGTTGTCTCTCCAACCAATCCCAGACATTGGGGTTTCTTAGGCCTCTGGGGACACAGACGCACGACATGGCCAGCGAGGCCGCAATACAGACAGAGTCCAGAGGTGCACCTGTGCTGTTTCTCCTGATCAGACAGTTTAAGCTGATCCACCTGCATCGGGACCTCGGACGCAGCAGAAGAACAGGGCAAGAGGGGTTGCTGGAAGTTGAGCGCCAGTCTAGGAAGCCGTCTCTCCTGAAGAATCTCTTGGGATCTCTCTCTGAGCCTTATGTCCACGCGGCTAGCCAGCTGAATAAGATCATCCAGGGCAGCTGGGAGATCTCGAGCAGCCAGTTCGTCTTTGATCTTAGGCGATAGGCCATGCCAGAAGGATGCTACCAAGGCCTCATTATTCCAAGACAATTCTCCTGCCAGAGTCCGGAACTGGATGGTGTATTCGCCCACGGAGACGTCCTCCTGACGCAGGTTAAAAATAGCAGTAGCAGCCGATGAGGCTCGTCCAGCCTCCTCAAATACGGAACGGAACAACCGCACAAACCCCAGGAAGTCTCTGGTCACGGGTCCCTGTCGTTCCCAGATTGGGTTCACCCACGCCAGGGCCTTGCTGGCAAGTAGGGATACAATAAAGGCGATCCTGGCTCCGTCCGAAGGAAATGCTTGGGCGTGCAGAGTGAAATGGATTTGGCATTGGTTCAGGAACCCCTTGCACGAACTTGCATCTCCATGAAACCGTGGTGGCAATGGCAGCGAGAACCGAGAGTCCGAACTGGAGCTGCCAGGAGGTGTAGCTGGAGGGTTGATCGGAGGAGTCTCACTAGGAGCGATGACGGAAGAAACTAGTGCACCAAGATGCTGCGCCATGGAGTCTACTGCCACAATGAGTTGATTCTGTCGTGCTTGCAGATCCTGCAGGTCTGCCTGCATGGCTTGGGAGGATGACAGACTCTTGACTTGGCCAGCGGGGTCCATGGCCTGAGCGTACTGTCACGGCGCGGGGTGTGGACCCACTGGGCCGAACCGCGTAGCGGGGTAGCAGCTGGCCAACTAGGTACAAAACAATGTCTATAGTTCAAAACGGGTACCTGACGCAATAGTAGACAGTGGCAGGATCACGACTTGGCTTTCACAGCAGGTGACGCCGCGGATGCAGCGGGAAGGCACGACTTGGCTTTCACAGCAGGTGACGCCGCGGATGCGGCGGAAGACACGACTTGGCTTTTGCAGCAGGTGACGCCGCGGATGCAGCAGGAAGGCACGACTTGGCTTTCACAGCAGGTGATGCCGCGGATGCGGCGGAAGACACGACTTGGCTTTTACAGCAGGTAACGATAGTACGGGATACAGGGTACAGGCAGCAGGAACGGGCAACACTGGGAACTGGAAAACACTGGGAGACCTTTAGCAAGACAGACTAGGGTATACAACAACGCTCAGGCAAGGAACCAGTGGGCAGAGCTCATTTTTATAGTCCAGCAGCCATTTGGGCTAATAGCTGATTACTGGCAGCTGGACACGTACTGGCCCTTTAAGGCCGTGCACGCGCGGGCGCGCGCGCCCTGCGGGGAACGGCGCGAGGACCCGGAAGACAGTGCCGGCGCCTGCCAGAGGGAGGAGGACGCCGAGCAGAGAGGTGTCCATGGCCGGGATCGTCAGGGGGTGAGTTAGAACGGCGATCCCCGGCCATGGACGTAACACTGACATCTTATCATTGTACAAACACCAGGTCAATACTTGGGATAACATTGTTCCCCTGTCACTTACACACAATGTCTGCAGTGGGGAAGATACCGGCTGGGCTTCAGGCCCCCCTGAGAACAGGTCTACACACACGAGCACATTGTCATACACTTCTAGCTCGGGTAGTTGTATGTTCTGCAGTCGCTGGGACGGGTAATCTGGCCGGGCTGCACTTTTCACAGGTACCTTTGCTGTTTTACCTATGTCATGCAGTAAGCACATCATTCCGGCTGCTACAAACCTAGTGGTGGCATTATTGTATCCAGGGACAAGCCAATTTACTGACACCTGGCCGCACATACTCTTGTTGTCAGGTCTGTCTTCTCTTGCTCTCTCAATTGGCTTACCCGATGATCCAATAAAGTTCCTACTACCAATGGGCCCATAATTGAGGGCGATGCCAAAAGCATACCTAGAGTCAGTGTAAATGTCGGCCATCTTACCTTTTGCCAGGTTACAGCCTCAGCGAGCACCTCCAGCTCCGCTCCTTGAGATGAACAAGAAGGTGAGAGTGGTTTCTGGGTAATTTACCTGGTGCCTCGTATCCTGTCTTGTACATACTGTATATGATGAAGTATGTCTACATTACAAATTGACATTAAAAACCCACGTCACATATAGATAGAACATTTCAAAGGGGTGGCGTCTTCATCCTCTAAAATAAAACCAAATATTATACACTTCTCCACACTCATCTGATAATCCAGAATACTTTGAGAATCTCACTTTTATCAGGTTCTGCAAATAGTTAATTAATACAAAAACAAATAAAAATAAAACATTCCTAAAAACTTTACATCAAATTAACAATGTCCAGACAATTTTTTTTTGTTTTTGCCTTCTCCCCCATCTAAATCTGTAAAGACCCATCTGTGAGTGACGTCACCTCCTGTGTAACTTTGCTGGAGGGGGATGGTCTTTTACACAATACCTCATATTGAGTGGAGACTACAGCACAGCATACCCAGTGCCATATTTACTGTTCTGGAAAGATCTGGAACCATCTACACAGAAAAACCTCAAAATTTAGGTTACTCTCATACACATTTAATCTGGATTACTCATTGGGATCTCATACACATTTTGTAGATCTCCTGAAACCAAATCAATTAATTCAAAACAAACCAAAATTGTACCTGATCAGTTCCTTCACCATTCCCCCCTTTGTGGACTCTGCGAAAGTAATGTAGCAGGGTTCAAAACTACATCTCAACATAACAAAGTCGGGCACTAGTTTAACCCCCTGTAATGTACAACAGCCTGAAACAAAAATGACTTTTTCCTGACGAAAATACATTTTATCTTTACAATGACATAACTCATGTGTGAAATCAAAAACAAAACAATTGTAGTTAGTTATTCAATAAAACAGAAACTATTATATCTGATAACATTAATTACTGCAAACCAATAAACTGTATATAAAAATAGGGAACGGTGGGGGGCACATACATTTTCAAAACCCCGTGTCTCACAGTATCTATAGTTTAATACATCTGAATTAACATCAAAACACATTAAATCTGATCACATCATAACACATAAATATCGTAACTTTTATAAACAACAGCGCATGCGCAAAGAGAAGAAATTTATTTAGGTTTGTAAACATTACTGATATATATCTCAAAGCAGTGCATATTGAAATCCCTTTGTCTCATCAGCCCTGCAGACTGCACCCAGTCAGCCCCCCCCTCCTCCCAAACACAGCATACTACAGGGGGGAGGGGGGGGTCACACACTCACTTCTCACAGCGTCTAGTCTCACAATCTTAACACTTTCAATGCCGGCAAAACAACATATGTATCTGCAATCATTCATCACACCATTGTATAGGAATTATCTGAGTTCAAAACATCAAACACATAATCTGTAACAGTCCAATCTGTCGGCCACCATGTCTATATTATGATGACGTGTTGCTTCATCAGTGTACAGCGTCCTGCACACTAGAATTGAATCTAAAAATAGAAAAGACACTACAAATGACAAAATTAACAAGGCGATTATTTCATACTGATTTGGTTGGGCCGGGCGTGGCCACATCAGGGGCAGGGGGGGGCAGCCTCTCCCATTGGAAACACAGTCCGCAGCTGTGAGGGGGGGGTTTCCCACCCACAATGAGGACACACTCAACATGAGGTACGGACGCCATTACCGGGCGTCGGCTGGTCCTGTGTTTTCTAATACATACAATACCTTTCTTATTCCTAACTTCCTCTTCTGCAAATCCCTCTAAAGCACTTTCCATCAACTTACTACCTTCCAACTTCCCTTTGTTCTCCAGAATACCTTTTGCCCAATCTCCGGCTTGCAGCCGCCCTCCTCTATGGATTCCACACACTTCCATCAATTTCTTCATTTTACTCACATACTGCGTCCCTTCTCTTTGCTTCACTAAATCATATGCCTAACAGTCTATATTATACACGTAATTTATATAACAATTTTCGGTCAACGACTCCCAGGCCTCACCGGAAATATTACAATTCCTCAGTCTACAGCCTCCGGTCCGCCGAAATATTACAATTCCTAGTCTGCAATGTATTTATTATTACATCTCGCTAGGATATAACAATTATCTAGACTCGCCGGCCTCGCTGGAAATATTAAAATCTCACAGGTCTATAGCTCTCCGGTCTGTTATATAATATTTAGCTAGACTCTCCGGCCTCGCTGGAAATATTAAAATCTCACAGTCTATAGCTCTCCGGTCTGTTATATTTTCTATCTAGTCCCTAATTACCCAGAGGATGGTTAGTCGGGCGCGACTAAGGTCTCACAGGTTTGCGACCTCACAGCGGAAAATATCACCTCTGTCGCCTGAGATAATCCAGGAAATCAACAAAAGGGTTCTACAGATCGCCACAAGACTGTCGACTAACACAGATAAGTCGAAGATTTATAAAATCAATTCGCTTACCGTGTTATTGCGGAGGTGATCAAATTCCTTATCAGTGGGCAATCTCGGGTCCTCTGTTTCACCCTGTGATTGTCGGTTATCCGGATTTCGATATTTCCTCCAGTGAGGTCCCCGTCGGGCGCCAAAAATGTCAGGTCCGTATTTCACACCGAATAACCACCTCTGTAAATTGAAAGCTGAATGCATGCCTGGAAAGAAGTACACCACACAGAGTAATGTTGGTAGACATCCCCTCCCTCAGCCAGGAGGAAGACTGAAACGTTTTATTCAGAACAAAGAAACACAGAAAGAGACACATGCCTCCTCCCCAGAGATGTGGGAGTGCCCAAGCCCCCACCAGTTTCACAGCTGTAAGTTCTCAGACTCACTCTTCTTGCATTCCAGGGGGCGGTGTCTTCCATAGATGTGTCCGACATGAACAAAGAACTTATTATATATCAGTATATTACACAAAGAACTGAAATGTATATACATATGTGTGAGGATAATATTTTTCAACCAATATACATAGTAATGATCCCTGACAATGTTAGGCTGTGGCTGCTTTCTTGTATCTGTCTGGTTATGAAAAATAGGGGGGATCCCTTGTCATTTTAAAAAAATGTAAAAAAACAAAAAACAAAAAAAACGATGTGTGGTCCCACTATTTACCATAACCATCCAGATACAACATAGCAGCAGCAGGCTAGTATTACCAGGGTGGGAAGGGCCACGGTTTTTGTCCCTTCCCGGCCTCATAATACCAGCCTGCTGACGCTCCGGTGCCCGCCCTTTACTACAGATGGTCGGGTATTGGATTGTACCTGGCTCATCCTGATACCCCTGGTGGTGATGGATACCGGCAGTGGCGTAACTACCGCCGTAGCAGCAGTAGCGGCTGCTACGGGGCCCGCGGCGTGAGGGGGCCCGTGTCGCCCGCCGGCACGGGCCCCCACCATGGCCGGAGGCTCCGCTAGCAGCCGCTATGGCTGCTACAGCGGGACGCCACTGAACACTACGGCAGAGCAGGGAGGTATCTCCCCGCTCTGCCATTAACTGGTTCCCGACAGCTGGCTGTATTTTTACGGCCAGCGGTCAGGGTCCTTAAAACCCGAGCCATAGACTTTCTACAGCTCGGGTTTTAACTTGCTGCCCGCGCGATCGGGCAGCTGAATGTCGGGTCTCCGGCTGTCAGTGACTGCCGGGGACCCTGAGGAGAGGATAGAAGCAGCTTTCGCTGCTTCTGTCTTCTCTGATCACTTGTACACAGCGCTGAATGCGCGCTGTGTACAGGAATAGAGACAGCAGCAGCGGCGCTGTCTCTATTCCTACCGGTGATCATGTGACTGGTCACATGATTGCCGGGTGACGTTACTGACAGACTGCTGCTGGGTCTAACAAGACCCAGCACAGCCCTATTAGTGACAATCGTCACTATGAGAGGGCTGATTTCCCCTGTAACTGGGGCTGCTGTGCAGCTCCAGTTACAGTGGAAAAACATGGTGTAAAAGAAAGAAAAAATATATATAAAGTTCCCCAAAGGTCTTCTTTGACCTTTGGGGGACAGACCATAGTAATAAAAAAATAATAAAGTGCAAAAAAATTTGAAATAATAAATACACATAAAATACCCACCCCAAAAAAAAAAACGTTCCCCCCCCCGCCAATCATTGTTGTAACACTAGCGCTGACCCAATTACCCTAATATAGACATGTAATATATAAAAATTTACGGTAGACAATGACGATCACAAATAAAAGGTCTATTTTAGGGTAAAACTATGTTATTACCAAAAAAAAAATACCTGAAACGAAAAAAAGCTTATTTTTTTACTATTATTTTAAAACTTTATGAATAAAAATTCTAAAATAGCAAAAAAGGTGTGTATAAAAACGATAAAAAATGAAACCTGCATTGTCTACGGAAAAAAACGTCGCAAAAATCACATTGTTAGCCCAATAAATAAAAAAGTTATAGCCATTTAACTAACACGTGCTAAAATTGGCTAAACGGTGTCTGGTCCTGAAGGCGCAAAATAGAGCAAAAGACATGTATCCCCCCCCCCCTCTCCACAGGACATGTATCCCCTCTCCACAGGACATGTATCCCCTCTCCACAGGATCTCCACAGGACATGTATCCCCTCTCCACAGGATATACACAGGACATGTATCCCCTCCCCACAGGATCTCCACAGGACATGTATCCCCTCTCCACAGGACATGTATCCCCTCTCCACAGGACATGTATCCCCTCTCCACAGGATCTCCACAGGACATGTATCCCCTCTCCACAGGATCTCCACAGGATAGGGGATACATGTGTGATCGCTGGCAGCGATAGGGAGAACGGGGGACTGAAAGTCCCCTGAAGTTCTCCATCACAAACCTCGGACTTCCGGGGTCTGTGTCGGCAGGTCCGTAGAAATGAATGGAGCGCCGGTCGTGCTTGTGCGCATGCGTGACCAGCACTCCTTTCATTTTTATTGAGCTGCGCAGACGCCGGAAGTCAGAGGTTTGTCATGGAGAAGTTCAGGGGACTTTCAGTCCCCCGTTCTCCCTATCATTGCCAGAAATCACTCATGTATCCCCTATCCTCTGGAGATCCTGTGGAGAGGGGATACATGTATTTTGTAGGACACACTGTAGGTCGCATTTTTTTGGGAGGGGGGACGCTGTATGGCGTTCACTACAGGGGGGGGGGAACGCTGTATGGCGTTCCCTACAGGGGGGGGTGGCTGTATGGCGTTCCCTACAGGGGGGGAGCTGTATGGCGTTCCCTACAAGGGGGGCTGTATGGCGTTCCCTACAGGGGGCTGTATGGCGTTCCCTACAGGGGGGGAGCTGTATGGCGTTCCCTACAGGGGGGGAGCTGTATGGCGTTCCCTACAGGGGGGGCTGTATGGCATTCTCTACAGGGGGGGGCTGTATGGCGTTCCCTACAGGGGGGGCTGTATCGCGTTCTCTACAGGGGGGCTGTATGGCGTCATCTACAGGGGGGCTGTATGGCGTTATCTACAGGGGGGCTGTATGGCGTTATCTACAGGGGGGCTGTATGGCGTTATCTACAGGGGGGCTGTATGGCATTCTCTACAGGGGGATGTATGGCGCTATCTACAGAGGGGGGGCTGTATGGCATTATCTACAGGGGGAGGGGGGCTGTAAAAAAGGCACTATCTACAAGGGGGGGGGGTTGTGTGACACCCAGGGGAGTGGGGGCCCCAGTCAAAGGTTTGCTATGGGGCCCAGTCTTTCCTAGTTACGCCCCTGGATACCGGCATAATAACGTGGGTCACTTTTTACTGGCTAACACTAAGCCCCAGCCTTAGTAATGGACGCTGTCAAACAGACAACTGCCATTACTAAGGCGCTAATAAAGTATTAAAAAAACTGAGACATAAGAAAATATTTTTTATTGAAATAACAACTCCCCCACACAACCCTCTTTCGCCATTTTATTTAAAAAAAAGTAGATCATCGAAGTAGTCCAACAAATCTACGACTTAGTCCAAATAATTCAGCAGAACCTACAGTACAAAAAAAAAAAGTTAGCAGTATGACATTTTTTATTTTACATAGTTTTCACTTTACAAGTGTGAATGATCTAATAGAGATTGGCTACTTGGATTTCTTATGATTTTTTTGCGGATGGATGCGGGGGGGGGGGGGAGCACATTTCAATTTTCTCCTCAGGTAGCAGAAAAGCTAGAATTGGCCCTGCTTATAGTTGACTCTAAAGTGTCCTGCTGCCATAGGGCAAACGGTTGCCATGCAAGGAATGAACTTGGTCAACCACAATGCTTAGGTGAGCCCTACTGGTGAAACATTTATCTACAGGTATTAGAGTACCAGAATGTGCCCAGTAAACATTTCCCCCACCATTACTCCACCTCAACCAGCCTGAACTGTTCACACCTGACATTAAGGGTTTATCAATTCATGCTCCTTGTGCCAAATTCTGACCTATCAGCATGGTGCCACAGAAATCTGGATTCATCTGACCAGGCAATGTTTTTCCACTGCTCACTGATCAAATTTTGCTCTTTTTTGCCACTGGGGTCTCGCATTTCTTCTTCCATTAGACAGCAATGACATTCATACTGGTCATCTGCTGTTGTAGCCCACCCGTGCTAAGTACGAGTTCTGCATTAGAACAAGTTAGTTGGAGCACTAGCGTTGTATTTGGCTTCAATTTTCTTGACTGTGCACCGCCTGTTCGTCAGAATGATTCTTGACATCCTCCTCTGACCCCTTTTGTTGACGAGTTGTTGACGTCCCCAGGATCTTATTTCACTGGATGTTTCTTCCTCGATCACACCATTCTTAGTTTACTCTCTAAATCATTGCACGAGAAAACCACACAAGGTTGGCAGTGTTTGAAATACTGACCCCGGTGAGTCTAAGGGTATGTTCACACACTATCAAAAAAAGTCTGAAAATACTGAGCTGTTTTCAAGGGAAAACAGCCTCTGATTTTCAGGCATTTTTGAAGCTGAAAATTAAGCTTCTTTTAATTTGGAGCTTCTTTTGAGGCTTCTTTTTAGGCGTTTTTTGAGGCGTTTTTCAAAGTGTTCAATGGAAAATCAGCTAAAAAAAAACGCCTCATGAAGTGACATGCTACTTCTTTTTATGGAGCGTCTTTTTACGCTCCGTTTTTTAAAATATAGGTGTAAAAAGACGCCCCATATGAGCTAAATGCTGTTTTTCCAATTGATTTCAATGGGCAGATGTTTGTAGGCGTTCAGCTTCCGTTTTTTTCAGGCGTTTTTTTGAGGCGTAAATGCCCCAAAATACGCCTCAAAACACTGAGTGTGAACATACCCTAACACCAATGACCATGCTTTGCTCGAAGTTGCTCAGATCGCTCGATTTTCCAATTCTAATGCGGATTCAAGCTGAAACTGATCCATGGAAAACTCGTTCACTTAATTTTATACTTCATTTCACGTCACGTGTCTAGTTTCCATACAGGGAAGCTCCAATCATGAAAGGGCAGGTGACTCTAATAAAGCGGCCATTCAATGTATATAGAAAGAATATATATTTAAGATCAGTTCTAGAGTGGATCCATATTTTTGCGGTACCATGCTGATGGGAGGGTCAGAATTTGGGACAAGCAGCATGTATCGATGAACCCTTCCATCAGGTGTGAACAGTCCAGGCTGGTGGAGGTGGAGTAATGGAGGGGGAATGTATTCTTGGCGCACCCTGGGTCCTCTGATACCTGTGAATCAATGTTTGAACGGTAGGGCTTACCTAAGCATTGTGGCCGACCAAGTTCATCCCTTTATGGCGGTTGTTTACCGTATGGCAGAAAGACTAGCAGCAATTGCGAGAAGCTATCCTGTCTGCATGCAGTCGCCACGAGCGGGTGCTAACTGCATTTGGATGTATTCAGCTACTATTGAACTCAGTGGGACCTGTATAAATCTTTATGCACTCCCTCTCGACCCCTGAATGTCTCTAAAAATGGACAACCAGTAAGCCAAATGTATGCAGAGCTATAATAGCTGCAAATGGAGGATTCTCTAAAATAATTATTAACTACACAAAATACAGTTTTTTAAATAATATATATTTTATCTAATAGAACCCTTAAAAAATAACACCAAGGGATTCCTATAACCGTAACAACGTGGTCTACTGTATATTGTTAAAATAAAATAAAAGTAAATAAATAGATGGCATATCCGGTGGATATTCCTTTAACCCCTTAAGGATTTATCAGTTCTGAAAAAAATTAAAAAGTGACAGTAGATGAGATGATAAAACTTTTCTCAAACACATAGTATTAGCAGCACAGCAGATTTCCCTCAGCATTAGGGCTTATTCAGACGATCGTGTAATACATCCGTGCAACGTGTGGGATTTTCACGCGTGTCGCACGAACCTATGTTAGTCAATGGGGCCGTTCAGACTGTCAGTGATTTTCACGCAGCGTGTTTCCGCTGCGTAAAACTCACGACATGTCCTATATTTGTGCGTTTTTCGCGCATCACGCACCCATTGAAGTCAATGGGTGCGTGAAAAGCACCCCCGTGTGACGCGCGTGATTTGCGCAACAGAAGTAAAAACTATGAATGAAAACAGAAAAGCACGAGCGGAAAAAAAGGTTTGCGGGAAAAGAAGCGACATTCCCTTTCTTCGGGTGTTTCCGTCTCTGACCTCCCATTGACATCAATGGGAGGCAGAGAAAGCATTTGGAGGCAGATTTTTCTGCCTGCAAAAAATCTGTGTGAACAGGGCCTTAAAATTATCTCCAAATCGTCTGTATTCAGCCTCGTAATTTTCTCTGCCTCAAATATATACGCCATGTGAACATACCCTCACAGGACACAGTTTGTACTTTATTTCAGCAGTGTGACGTCTAAATCTACCTGAGATTTTCTCCTTCTCTTGGAGATATAAAGCGAAACACAAATCGGGATTAAAAAATTCTCCTCACATCCAGCCAGGAGCCTGAATTTTACTTCATACAGAATATTGTTATTTATCAGCTGTGAAAGGCTCCGTTCACATCTGCGTCAGGGCTCCGTTCTGACGTTCCGTCGTAGCTTTCCATCGGAACCTATGGTTTCCGTTTGTGTCAGTCAGGGCTCAGTTCCAACCGAAATCTCCAATGGAACATCGGAACGGAGCCCTGACACAGATGTGAACGCAGCCTAATAAGAGTTTCCTGTGTCTTATAAAGCCCAGGTAGAGAAGGAGAAAGCTGATTGTAAAAAGTTAATCTGCTAGAGGAGGAGATAGACGCTTGTAAAGGGTTAATCCACTAGAGCCGAAGGAGACAACTGCTTGTAAAGAGTTAATGTGCGTCTCTCACTACAGATACATAGAACCAGCAGCAGGCACACACTGAGGAGAAAGCGGTGACGGGATTGAACTTTTTCTAGTTAGTGACACTTCAGATTACGCAGCTTCCTTCTCTTCCTGCTGCTCCATAATATACAGAAATCTTACATTCCTACTGATATAACAGCCTCCAGCATGAAGTAAGATAGCAGCAGAGATCTCCACTGTGTACACATGCTGCACACTAAGGGTATGTGCACACGAGAACTGTCTTTTACGTCTGAAAAGACAGACTGTTTTCAGGAGAAAACAGCTGCGTTGTTTCAGACGTAAAAGCTCCTCCTCGCATTTTGCGAGGCGTCTTTGACGGCCGTAATCTTGAGCTGCTCTTCATTGACTTCAATGAAAAATGGCTCAAATTACGTTGCAAAGAAGTGCCCTGCACTTCTTTGACGAGGCAGTCATTTTACGCGTCGTCGTTTGACAGCTGTCAAACGACGACGCGTAAATGACAGGTCGTCGGCACAGTACATCGGCAAACCCATTCAAATGAATGGGCAGATGTTTGCCGACGTATTGTAGCCCTATTTTCAGGCGTAAATCGAGGCATAATACGCCTCGTTTACGCCTGAAAATAGGTCGTGTGAACCCAGCCAAACAGTCTCCTACTTCACAGTGACCTCTCCCAGCTCTGAAACAGGAAGTCTTATAGAGCGGTCAAAATCTGTAAGGCTGTGTTCACATCAGCATTAGGAGCCTCCATCACAGATACGGTGAAAAATCCCGAACAGCATAGCGCAGAATGCAGTGTTACTTTGTCCTATAAAATGACGGAAACCTGACGGAACCCTTTAAAGTGATTTGGTTTCCTTGGCTCCGCTGGTGTCCGTTATCTTACAGATCTGCCACTTTTTTTATTTTTTATTTTTTTCGGTTTTCTATTTCTATGACGGAACAGAAATATGGAAAAAAACAGATGTGAATAAAACCCGATCTGTTCACTGCTGCCTGTGGAGATTTCAGTTGTCTCAGATCGTATAGCTCCAGAGCTTTTATCACTTAAAGAAGGCGTTTTTAAATTTAAAATCAAAAACTTTAATTTCAGTCATAATTTCTTGTGTGCAATTTACCATTTGATGTCTTTCAGATATGATGATTTATTACCTGGTACCTGGATTTGTAATCAGTTTCATCTTAATCTGTTTTATCATCTGGAAGCTGAAATATCTCAGGTAATACTCTAATGCCAATGTTTACAATCTTATATTATTAAAGTGTAACTAAACTTTAAGAAAACTTCTGACATGTCATAGTGACATGTCAGAAGTTTTGATCGGTGGGGGTTCGAGCACTGAGAACCCCACCGATCGCTAAAACAAAGTGGAAGAAGCGCTCGGGCGAGAACTGAGCCGTTTAGTTTCTGATCGGCTTTTCTCGGAAAGCCGAGCAATTGGTGAACGGGCTCACAGACTTTATATTAATTCTGTACACTGTTACCTCTGCTTTTCGAGAAAAGCCGATCACACACGAAGTGGCTCAGCGTCTACCCGAGTGTTCCTGCCGCTTTCTTTTTTTGCGATCGGTGGGGTTCTCAGTGCACGGAGACCCCCACCGATCAAAACTTCTGATGTCACTATGATATGTCAGAAGTTTTCTGAAAGTTTAGTTACACTTTAAATATTCCTTCATTGTGGAAGATTTGATGGAGAGGGGCACTTATTGGCATCAGTGTGGAGAAGGACCTTTCAGGATGGCAATGCATGGTCTGTTTGTGGGAGAACTTGACCAGACTACACTCAGCCTTGACTTCAATCTCATTGAACACCTCTACAATAAAACTAAATTTCACCCAACATCATTGACCAAACCACCCATTGCTCCCGTGGCTCAATGGATATCAGTCCATGTTTGAAATTCATGTGGAAAGCTTTTCCAGAAGGGTGGAGGAGTTAATAGCAGCAAAAGTAGGACAAGCTCAATAATAATGCCATAAGTATAGAGATTTTCTCTATTGTATTTATTTGTTAAAAAGTTTATGAGACAATACAAGGGAGCATCCTAGTAAATTTGGATTACAATGCCTCCCTGTTGACCAAGACCAGTGCCGGGTTAAGGAGCCATGGGACATATGTGCGAACATACCTTTGTGACATAGACTTAGCAGCGCAGAGAAAAAGAGCTTTGGTTGCATGTGCAAATAAACTTGCCAGTGCCTGAGGGAGGTCCCAAGACCGGCAAGTGCTCCGGCTCCTAATTAAACCTTCTCCGATGCCTACCCCTTGGTCTTGATTAACGGTTCTGCCGTTCATCTACGTCACAGTGTTTGGCACTAAAATGTAACTAATGTGCCAGTGTAATTATCAAGCAAGACCCCTTTTGTGAGACAACCCCTTTAGTGGCAGACTATGTGGTCAGCTTTGGTTCTGAGAGTAAAATATTACAAGTAAAAACATCACCAATTGTAAAAACGAGAGTCACAAAATCCCAGATACTAGTCACGGGCGGCACCCCCAGCAGTGAGGAGGAGCTTGAAAGGAGCAGCGGTCGAGCATGTGCCTGCCGCTCCATACAATGTCAATGGGACTGATGAGTAAAAGCCAATCGCTGTACTTGGTTATTTCTGTCATTCCCATAGACTTCAAATGGAGCGGCAGCGCGCATCCTCGATCGCCACTCCATTCGAGCTCCTCCTCACTGCAGTCGAGCAGTGAGGAAGAAAAGAGGGTTTGGGACCCCTGTCCTCACAATCGGCGAGGGTCCCTGTGGTTGGGCCCCCCAGTGATCAGAGTATTATCCTGTGAATAGGTGATAGTTGTCAATTCTATGGATACTAAAGTGTACCCCTTTTTGCATAAATAAGTAGTAAGTGAATACATGAAACATGTTATATATGTTATTATGGCAAAGTGACATCAACCTCACCTTCCAGCAGCCTGTTGTTCACATTTCCCTGTCTACAGGCTCTTTGTAAATATTCTGAAAACTTCTAAGTCACCAAAATATCCATCTAGTGTAAAACAATAAAGAGAAAAATGGGAGGAGGGGGAGGCAGCTGCAGTTTCTCTCTTTCAGAATATCTGAGACTCCATACTTTGAGAGAGGAGGAGGACTAGTAGGGGAAGCCATCTGATTGGCTCAGGGCACACAGCACAGCTCTGACATCACTCGGCAAGCGTGGATAGGAAAATATATATTTACAGTACAAAAGAGACACAACCTACAGGTTACAGACCATATGTCATGTATAACATCTAATAAACATCTACAGCTGCCTGAAGAAGGATTTTTTTTGTGTGGAGGACTCTTGATTATATATAGAACTTGACAGTAGATGATTGGATAATATCTCGGTAAACTGAACTGTATTCTTGTTGTATTCTCTGCAAAATGTGTCTGCAAGTATTTTTGGAAATCACTACAGCCCCTATATTCTCTATCCCCATGTTATCTTGTCCACAATGTCGTTTACGCTGCTTTATTATATACTAGTCCTTCTCAATGAATTAGAATATCATCAAAAAGTTAATTTATTTCAGTAATTCATTTCAAAAAGTGAGACTCGTATATTATATAGATCCATTACACACAGAGGGATCTATTTCCAGCATTTGTTTTTCTTTTAATGTTGATGATTATGGTAACAGTTACTGAAAACCCAAAATTTAGTGTCTCAGAAAATTAGAATATTATATAAGCCCAATATATCAAGTCTAGTCGAGGTAGCGCAGCGTCTGGCAGGACATTTCCCAGCACTTCATGCTTCCCCCTGCTGACAGCTTTATGGAGATGCTGGTTTCATTTTCCAGCAGGACTTGGCACCTGCCCACACTGCCAAAAGTACCAATACCTGGTGTAATAACCACAGTAACACTGCGCCTGATTGGCCAGCAAACTCGCCGACCTAAACCCCATAGAGAATCTATAGGGTATTGGCAAGAGGAAGATGAGACACCAGACCCAACAATGCAGACGAGCTGAAGGCTGATATCAAAGCAACCTGGGCTTCCATAACACCTCAGCAGTGCCACAGGCTGATCGCCTCCATGCCACGCCGCATTGATAACACCTCAGCAGTGCCACAGGCTGATCGCCTCCATGCCACGCCGCATTGATAACACCTCAGCAGTGCCACAGGCTGATCGCCACCATGCCATGCCGCATTGATAACACCTCAGCAGTGCCACAGGCTGATCGCCACCATGTCATGCCGCATTGATAACACCTCAGCAGTGCCACAGGCTGATTGCCCCCATGCCACGCCGCATTGATAACACCTCAGCAGTGCCACAGGCTGATCGCCTCCATGCCACGCCGCATTGATAACACCTTAGCAGTGCCACGGGCTGATTACTTCCATGCCACGCTGCATTGATAACACCTCAGCAGTGCCACAGGCTGATCGCCTTCATGCCACGCCGCATTGATAACACCTTAGCAGTGCCACGGGCTGATCACCTCCATGCCACACCGCATTGATGACACCTCAGCAATGCCACAGGCTGATCGCTTCCATGCCACGCCACATTGATAACACCTCAGCAGTGCCACAGGCTGATCGCCCTCCATGCCACGCCGCACTGATTCATGCAGAGTCGGAGCCCCGACCAAGTATTGAGGGCAAATACTGGACAGACTTTTCAGTAGGATGACATTTCGGTATTAAAAATCATTTTCGAAATTGGGCTTATATAATATTCTAATTTTCTGAGACACTAAATTTGGGGTTTTATTTAACTGTTCCCATAATTAGAGATGAGCAAACTTATCAAAAGTTCGGTTCGGCTAGTTCGCCGAATTTCACAAAAAAGTTCGGTTCGGACCGAACTAGTTCTGACCGAACCTGTCACGTCCGTGCGCCGAGCATGCTACTGTCCGGGGTGCTGATAGAGTTAATGGGCTGCACTAACTCTTTCAGCAACCTTGACAGTACATGCTCGGCGCGCGGAAAATACAATTTAAATGTAATAAAAAAATAAAAATTATACGTTCGTACTTACTTTCCTCCTGTCCGGCCTCCAGCGATGACGTTTCATCCCTTTCGCCGCTGCAGCCAATCACAGGCTGTAGTGGCGGTCACGCACGTCAGGATGACGCTTCATCCCACGTGACCGCCTCTGCAGCCAATCACAGGCTGCAGCGGCGACATGGATGAAACGTCATCGCTGGAGGCCGGACAGGAGGAAAGTAAGTATGAACGTATTATTATTTTTTTTTGGCATGTATGTATGTTGGTATGTATGTTGTCATGTATGTATGTATATCTGTGCATGTATGTTGGCATGCATGTATATATGTGCATGTTTGTATGTATATTTGCATGTATGTATGTATGTTTGCATGTGTGTATGTTTGCATGTATGTATTTTTGCATGTATGTTGTCATGTATGTATGTATGTATGTATGTTGTCATGTATGTATGTATGTATATATGTGCATGTGTGTATGTATGTTTGCATGAATGTATGTGTGTTTGCATGTATGTGTGTTTGCATGAATGTATGTTTGCATGTATGTATGTATGCATGTTTGTATGTATATTTGCATGTGTGTATATATATATATATATGTATGTATGTTGTCATGTATGTATGTATGTATGTTGTCATGTATGTATATATGTGCATGTATGTTGGCATGTATGTATATATGTGCATGTGTGTATGTATGTATATTTGCATGTATATATTTGCATGTATGTATGTTGTCATGTATGTATGTATGTATGTATGTATGTATATATGTGCATGTATGTTTGCATGTATGTTGACATGTATGTATACATGTGCATGTTTGTATGTATATTTGCATGTATATATGTTTGCATGTGTATATGTATGTTTGCATGTATGTATGTATGTATGTTTGCATGTATGTATGTTGTCATGTATGTTTGTATGTATGTTGTCATGTATGTATGTATGTATATATGTGCATGTATGTATGTTTGCATGTTTTTATTTTTGCATGTATGTTTGCATGTATGTTTATATATATGTGCATGTATGTAATTATGTTTGCATGTATTTATGTTTGCATGTATATTTGTGCATGCTTGTATATATGTATGTATGTATCTTTGCATGTTTGTTTGTATGTATGTATGTTTTCATGTGTGTGTGTATGCATGTATGTATGATAGTTTGCATGTATATATGTGTGTATGTTTGCATGTATGTATATTTGCATGTATATATGTGCATGCTTGTATGTATGTTTGTATATATGTATGTATGTATGTATGTATGTATGTTTGCATGTATGTTTGTTTGTATATATGTCTGTATGGCCATGTATGATACTGTCTGCTGGCGCCCTGTATCTAAGTCAACTTCACGGCAGGCTTCTATACATGGTATAACAGTCAGTATCACACATTAAACTGAATCTAAGCCTACGACATGTTTTATTTCATTTTTTTTTTTTACAGGTTTGGTGTTTGGACTACGTCGGTTTCGAGGACTACTTAGATGACGTTTTTTTTTCTACAATAAAATGGTTAATGAGGGTTGTGTTGGGGGTGCTTTATTTCAATAAAATATTTTATCTATATCTTTGTCTTTTTATTTTCAAATTTTATTACTACCACTTTAGTAATGGCCGCTGTCTGAGTGACCACATCCATTACTAAGGCGAGGCTTAGTGTTAGCCGGTGCAGAGGCTAACACTAACCACCATTATTACCACGGTACCCACCACCACCAGGGGTGCCGGGAAGAGCCAGGTACGATCCAGTACCCGACCATCTGTTGTGATGGTCGGGCTCTGGGGCGGCCGCAGGCTGGTATTATGAGGCTGGGAAGGGCCAAAAACAGTGGACCTGCCCACCCTTGTAATGCTAGGCTGCTGCTGCTGTGTTGTATCTGGCTGGTTATAAAAGTGGGGGGGACCCCACGTCATTTTTTTAAATTATTTATTTATTTAAATTTTTTTTTTTTAAAAGACATGGGGTTCCACCCAATTTATCATAACCAGCCACATACAACACAGTGTTATTAGCCTGGGAATGGACAAAACCAGTGGCCCTTCCCACCAATGTAATGCCAGACTGCTGCGGCCTTGTATATGGCTGGTTATTAAAAATGTCGGGGACCCGTCTATTGCTAAATTTGTTAAATTCAAAAAAAAAAACGACGTGGGGGTCCCCCCCATTTTTATAACCAGCCCGATACAACACAGCAGCAGCAGCCTAGCATTACAAGGGTGGGAAGGTCCACTGATTTTGGCCCTTCCCAGCCTCATAATACCAGCCTACGGCCGCCCCAGTACCCGACCATCACAACAGATGGTCGGGTACTGGATCATACCAAGCTCTTCCCGGCACCCCTGGTGGTGGTGGGTACCGGGGTAATAATGGGTGGTTAGTGCTAGCCTCTGCACCGGCTAACACTAAGTACCGCCTTAATAATGGACGCTGTCAATCAGCCAACTGCCATTATCTAGGCACTAATAAAGTTTAAAAAAAAACACAAAGACAATTATTTTTTATTGAAATAAGAAATCCCCAACAAAACCCTCGTTAACCATTTTATTAAAATTTGAAAAAACGTAGATCTACGCAGTAGTCCAACGAATCGAAGATGTAGTCCAATCGGTACATCAAAATCTGCAACAACATAAAAAAACAGTTATCAATGTGAACAATACCAATACTTCTACTCACCTACACACATATATACACACACACACAAACAAACAACCATACACAAACACACACATATATACACAAACACAACAAGATATACACACACACACACACATAAACAGACAAACACACACACATATACACAAACTCACACATATACAAACAAAAACACATATCCAAACACACACACACACACAGTTATACACACACATACATGAACACATATACACAAACACATATACACAAACACACCCATATATACACACAAACACACACCCATATACACACATATACACAAACACACACACATACAAAAACACACACAAACATCTACACACAAACATACACAAATACACCCATATATACACAAACACATATACACAAACACACCCATATATACACACACACACACACACACACACATATACACAAACACACATATAAAAACAAAAACAGACAAAGTCACATACCCAAACACACATATATACACAAACACACACATACACAAACACGGTTTCTTTTAAATGCTGCTGGGGAACCCGCTCGATCCACTATATAAGGCTGCGCTACAGTGCAGCATTTAAAAGAAACAGGATCCTGACCTGTCCATAGAGTTTAAGGCAGCACAGAGTATTTCAGGAGATGAGCGTGCAGATTCAGTGCTGCTGTGAACTCTGCTCTTACCATTACGTAGCTCTCAGTCTGTTACCTCTCCTCCACTCCTGTCCTCAAGAACACCTTCACATGATTGGCAAGTCACCACGTAATGGTAAGAGCAGAGTTCACAGCAGCACAGAGTATTTCAGGAGATGAGCGTGCGGATCTTGTGCGGGGTGGTGACTTGCCAATCATGTGAAGGTGTTATTGAGGACAGGAGTGGAGGAGAGGTAACAGACTGAGAGCTACGTAATGGTAAGAGCAGAGTTCACAGCAGCACTGAATCTGCACGCTCATCTCCTGAAATACTCTGTGCTGCCTTAAACTCTGTGGACAGGTCAGGATCCTGTTTCTTTTAAATGCTGCACTGTAGCGTAGCCTTATATAGTGGATCGAGCGGGTTCCCTAGCAGCATTTAAAAGAAACAGGATCCTGACCTGTCCACAGAGTTTAAGGCAGCACAGAGTATTTCAGGAGATGAGCACGGGCAGCCGTTCGTTTTTCCGAGCCGTGCTCCAATTATGCACACGACCGTAAAAACACCCGTTATTGCGGGTCGTAATTACGACCCGCAATAACGGGCTCATAGACTTCTGTTACCCACGGGTACCTTTCCGTTTTCTCACGGGAAGGTGCCCGTGCCGTTAAAAAAATAGAACATGTTCTATTTTTCTATTTTACGGGCCGTGCTGCTATAATTATAATGACAGCACGGTTCGCAAAAGCGGCCGGCTGCCCGTGGCCGGCCGGCCGTGCTCGTAGTTACGAGTCGTAATTACGAGCACGGCCCGTAAAATAAAAAAATAGAACATGTTCTATCTTTTTAACGGCACGGGCACCTTCCCGTGAGAAAACGGGAAGGTACCCGTGGCTAACAGAAGTCTATGGGCCCGCTATTTCGGCTCGTAATTACGACCCGTGATAACGGGTGTTTTTATGGTCGTGTGCATGAGGCCCCGTAATGACGGGTGGCTACATGTGTGCACCCGTCATTACGGCAGCGTTGCTAGGCGACGTCAGTAAGGGTATGTGCACACACACTAATTACGTCCGTAATTGACGGACGTATTTCGGCCGCAAGTACCGGACCGAACACACTGCAGGGAGCCGGGCTCCTAGCATCATATTTAGGGTATGTTCACACGAGGGCGTCCGTTACGGCTGAAATTACGGGGATGTTTCAGCCTGAAAACATCCCCGTAATTTCAGCCGTACCGGCATGTGCAGGCGCTTGAACGTCGCGTCAATTACGGGCGTAATTAGCGCTGCTATTCATTGGAGTCAATGAATAACGGCTCCAATTACGGCCAAAGAAGTGACAGGTCACTTCTTTGACGCGGGCGTCTAGTTATGCGCCGTCATTTGACAGCGGCGCGTAAATATACGCCTCGTGTGAACAGACAAACGTCTGCCCATTGCTTTCAATGGGCAGATGTTTGTCAGCGCTATTGAGGCGCTATTTTCAGACGTAATTCGGGGCAAAAACGCCCGAATTACGTCCGTAAATAGGCCGTGTGAACATACCCTTATGTACGATGCTAGGAGTCCCTGCCTCTCCGTGGAACTACTGTCCCGTACTGAAAACATGATTACAGTACGGGACAGTTGTCCTGCAGAGAGGCAGGGACTCCTAGCATCGTACATAAGTATGATGCTAGGAGCCCGGCTCCCTGCACTGTGTTCGGTCCGGTACTTGCGGCCGAAATACGTCCGTCAATTACGGACGTAATTAGTGTGTGTGCACATACCCTAAATAGTCACTGTCCAGGGTGCTGAAAGAGTTAACTGATCGGCAGTAACTGTTTCAGTACCCTGGACAGTGACTACCGATCACAGTACCTGTAAAAAAAAAGACGTTCATACTTACCGGGAACTCCCTGCTTCCTCCAATCCGGTCTCCTGGCCGTTGCCTTGGTGACGCGTCCCTCTCGACATCCGGCCCGACATTCCTTGATGACGATGCAGCCCATGTGAGCGCTGCAGCCAATCACAGGCTGCCGCGGCCTCTGCAGCCAATCACAGGCTGCAGAGGCCTCTGCAGCCAATCACAGGCTGCCGCGTCAGAAAAGGTCGGACTGGAGGAAGAAGAGGGACTCGTCCGCAAGACAACGACCGGGTACGTATGAAATGCTTTTTATTTTATTTTTAATCAGCAGCCTCTTTTCTCTATCAGTGATTGATAGAGATAAGTGGCTGCCGATTTGTATAATGTTTTTGACCGGGTTCGGTCAAAACGGGTTCGGCCGAACCCGGTGAAGTTCGGATTCGCTGCGAACCGAACTTTTCCGGAAGTTCGGACCGAAACCGGGTTCGGTTGTCCCGGTTCGCTCATCTCTACCCATAATCATCAACATTAAAAGAAAAAAAATTCTGGAAATAGATTCCTCTGTGTGTAATGAATGTATAGAATATATGAGTTTCACTTTTTGAATTGAATTACTGAAATAAACTTTTTAATGATATTCTAATTCATTGAGAAGGACTATATATATATATATATATGTCTATTTTTCTATTGCAGGACCTGCTTCAAAGAAATGGTAAATACAGACCCCCAACGAACACAAAATGATTGTGAAGAGGTAAATAGATAGAGAATTATAGAAACATATAGACTGTATGTCATTGCTTACAGGCAGTAAAAACACTAGGAACGAAAATCCACTTATAACAATCTTTACTAAAAATTCATAAATATAAAATATCATTCAAAAGTTTGAATATGGCACATTTCGAAATTAATACTTACCTTTTAGCACCATATTTTTTTTTAGGTCCAGCATTCTGTGCTGTTTGATATTTATTAAGACATATCAGGGCTTCATGATACAGGGCTCCAAATCACATGCATACAATTAAATGATAAAATTCTGTCTGTTTGCAGGCACCACTAGGGAGTGCTAACTGTTTTATTATTGAGTTTAATTTATGAACAGTATGCATTAAGATTCTAAGCTCCCCCTAGTGGTGTCAGAATTTTATTATCAGTAATATCGTAGTTATATTCTTGTATATAGGGGCAGTATTATAGTAGTTATATTTTAGTACCAATAGGGGGCAGTATTATAGTAATTATATTCTTGTATATACCAGCCCGACGGAGGCTAAAAGGACACAAGCTAATGGAGACCTTATGGACCCTTTCACGATCTACATAATAAATGTAGGGCCAAAAAGTGATGTGCACAGAGTCTTTGGGTATGTTCACACGGCAGCCTCCGTTACGGCTGAAATTACAGAGCTGTTTTCAGGAGAAAACAGCTCCGGAATTTCAGACGTAAAGGCATGTTGCAGGCGTTTTTCGCAGCGTCCATTACGGGCGTATTGTAGCTGTTTTTCCATGGAGTCAATGGAAAATGGCTTCAATTACGCCTCAAGAAGTGACAAGCACTTCTTTGACGCGGGCGTCTTTTTTACCGTCGGCACAGAACATCGTAAAGCCCATTCAAATGAATGGGCAGATGTTTGCAGACGCTTTGGAGCCATATTTTCGGACGTAATTCGAGGCTAAAACGCCCGAATTACATCCGTAAATAGGGTGTGTGAACCCAGCCTAATACATATCAACAGCTGCCTACGGCTGGGTTCTCTCGTCGCAGTTATGCATTTTTTGGTGATGATCACTGTAAAAAGTGCCAATTTGCTGTGCTTTGCAGCAAAAAAATGCATTTAATTTAAGACGTGGGAACCCAGCCTAATAAATAATGGTGATTTAGTGACAAGTACTTTAAGGCTGGGTCGTGTGAACCCAGCCTTAAAGTACTTGTCACTAAATCACCATTATTTATTAGGCAGGGACTAGTAGCATCGTACATAACTATGATGCTAGGAGCCCGGCTCCCTGCACTGAATTCGGTCCGGGACTTCCGGCCGAAATACATCCGTCCATTACGGACGTTAATGTGGTCGTGTGCACATACCCTAAGGCTGAGTTCACTCGGGGCGGATCTGCTGTGTAAAAGCGCGTAGCGTATCCGCCTTGTGCGCCACAGGGAATCCAGGTTAAAAAACGTCACCAAACTGTGGTGTAGTTTTTCGACCCGGAATGTTCGCTGCGAAAAACTGGTGCACATGCTGCAGCTTTCTCATCTCAGATTGGCTATAGCGGTGGTCACATGGGATTAAGCATATATAGGGGGCAGTATTATTGTAGTTATATTCTTGTATATAGGAGCAGTATTATAGTAGTTATATTCTTGTATATAGGAGCAGTATTATAGTAGTTATATTCTTGTATATAGGAGCAGTATTATAGTAGTTATATTCTTGTATATAGGAGTAGTATTATAGTAGTTATATTCTTGTATATAGGAGCAGTATTATAGTAGTTATATTCTTGTATATAGGGGGCAGTATTATAGCAGTTATATTCTTGTCCATAGGAGAGGATAGACGTGTGCTTGTGAGCTCCCTGTTAGGACTATGCATGGCTTCTGACCCAGGTGGAGGGGAGGGGTCCTGGGCTGATGATCCTGGGAAAGCCCAGAGTCTGGAGTTTGGCCTGCAGCATGGAGATGGTGGAGGTGATGATCTGGAAATGGTGGCTGGTGAGTCAACTGAATCTCATGATGTTGGTGAATTGTGCACAAAAATGACAAAGAAAAATATCTTTAAAATGGAAATGCAAGTTCGCAAATTGAGAACTGAAATTAACCAAAAGACTGATCCAAAGGCAAAGCTGATGAAATGTGAGCGTCTGGATGTTTGCACACGTGAGCTGGTGATATTGAAGGAGAGATTGCAGAAAGAATCATGCACAGTCCCAAAAATAAAGAACTGGGCAATTGAGAACAAAAGGGAGACCAGAGCCCAAACTGTGAAGAGAAAAAATATCATTGCAAAAAAAGACACTGACTATAATATTGTGGCACAGGGAAACCCTGGAAGATATGAGTGTGCAGTGGCTGGAGGATCACATCTCTCATCATGTGTGGGGTCTGTGCAATCAGCCAACACAAATGCTGCTAAAGCTGCAGAGAAATGTGTGCCAGCTGACAAGGGGTTAACTGCAGTAGACTCTATGTGCAGTACTGATGAAGTGAATGTGAGTGGCACTCCTGGGAGTGAGCAAGAAAGTGCCGCATATACTGACATTGTAAGTGAGACCTCGCTCAGCGCGGTGATTGACAGTCTGATATCTGATGAACCAGCGGCACAGGCTGAGGCGGACATTGCAGACCCTGTTCTGGAGGTTCAGCCGTCCACAGTGTCAGTGAATGGAGTGCAGGTTACACAGCGATCAGGAGCAGACACAGGAGGATCTGCAGTACAATCAGCTGAGGAGAGGTCCAGTCCTGACCCACCTGCTGACAGACCTCAGTACAGGAGACTGTTCTCCAGCGTCACAAGACCGACTAACCCCACACCTCAGAGGAGGAACGCTGTCAGAATCAGGTACTCCGGACCAGAGGAAAACCTCCCCTCCAGACTCCACATTGGGAAAGTTTTATTGAAGGAGTTTATGAAGTTTAAAGCTTCTGAGGTGTTCGCTCTGATCCACGTTCCTTCCAGCAGGAATTATGACATCAGTTTCAAGCTGCAATATAGTCTAGACTTGTTCTGGAGTATTTATAACGATACAAAGGAGCACGCGATGTGGGAGCATCTACATGTCATCCAGCTGACTAAACCCCAGGTAGTCACCGCCACCGTCCTGTTCCAGTCTGAGGTGGTGGCTCTGGCAGATTTGCAGCACTGGTTGAGCAGATATTGTGAGGTGAAGAGACTGCCAACAAAGATCTATGATGAGGAGGAGATCTGGAATGGAGGATATTCTGTCAAGATCCAGCTGGTTCAGGAGAATGGAGTGACCAGACATCTGCCGCACTCCTTCTACCTGGGCTCGGAGAGAGGCGTATGTTACTACCCTGGTCAACCGCGACTGTGCCATAGATGTGGGGGCAGACACCTGGCATTCAACTGTTCCCGTATTAAGTGCTCACTATGTGGTCAGTTTGGGCATGTGAAGGACGATTGTACAGGACCTGTCATATGTAACCTGTGCTTGGGACCTGGACATACATTCCGGGAGTGTCCGCATGCAGAACATAATAAAGAGGAGACCTTTAAAGAAGCCATGGAGGAAGAGCAGGAGGATTTCTCCATATGTGTAGATACGACCCCAGAACCTGGAAGTCCCAGCGAGGATGTGAGCCAAAGTACCAGAGACCCTGCTTCAGAGACGAATGTCCCATCTGTGGATGCTGCACAAGTGTCACCAGCCACTGAAAATAAAGGTCATGTTAAAAGTAAAATATCCAGTCACTCTGTCACCAAAACATCTAAACATCTGCCCAACACCAGTAAGGAACCAGCTGATCCAGCCGCAGCGACCAGTAAGGAACCAGCTGATCCAGCCGCAGCGGCCAGTAAAAAAACAGCTGGGCCAGCCGCAGCGACCAGTAAAAAACCAGCTGATCCAGCCGCAGCGACCAGTATCGATGAGGAGGGATTTCAGACGGTTAAAAGGAGAAGTAAAACAGATGATTCTTCTAGGAAAAAAATCACTGCTGCAAAGAAATCACCGGAGTCTCCAGTGCTGGCGATAACTGGGGGACGTTACTGTGCGCTGGGGGAAGATGACCAGGAAGAAGAAGCAGAGATGGAGCAAGTCGCCTCACACATCCCAGATGACGAACCTCAGGATGAAGATGCTGACCCCCCAATGTCCACCAAAAGATGGGGTGTTACAGGACATAGTAGTGGAAGAAGGAAAAAAAGTAGGAAAGACATGTAACCAGGATGAGGCTGAAAATCACCTCCTATTAATGTGAACAGCGTGAAGAATAGGAGCAGGCGGCAGGCGATATTCCAGCGTCCGTCTGACGACAAAACCAATGTCCTCTTTATACAAGAGACTTATCTACAGAGTAATGTCCCTGCTGTGTCCCTGCAGTCACCACATCTAGTGGGACAGTGAAACTCTCAGCTGCTGTATGGAGACTTCTACCCCGAACTCCGTTTATATCATAGAGGTTTACTATATGCCATAAATGTGGTGACCGTGTACCATCTGTGGTGTGTGCGATGCTGCCCGGTCACCAATAAAGAACTCTCCTGTAATACTGTCTAGAATAATATCATGAAAAATAGTTGAAACAATCTATACTGGAGCAATATTCATATATTATGGTTTGTTTAATGATTGTGATGTTATTAAGAGACAAATGTTTATTTTCTTTATCTGTTATGAGTGTATTGCAAAGGTATTGTAATAATTTGTTGCAAGTTTTCAAATAAAAAAGATAATTATAGAAGTTATATTCTTGCATATAGGAGCAGTATTATAGTAGTTATATTCTTGTATATAGGGGGCAGTTTTATAGTAGTTATATTCTTGTATATAGGGGCAGTATTATAGTAGTTATAGTCTTGTATATAGAGGGCAGTATTATAGTAGTTATATTCTTGTATATAGGGGGCAGTATTATAGTAGTTATATTCTTGTATATAGGAGCAGTATTATAGTAGTTATATTCTTGTATATAGGGGGCAGTATTATAGTAGTTATATTCTTGTATATAGGAGCAGTATTATAGTAGTTATATTCTTGTATATAGGAGCAGTATTATAGTAGTTATATTCTTGTATATAGGGGCAGTATTATAGTAATTATATTCTTGTATATAGGGGGCAGTATTATAGTAGTTATACTCTTGTATATAGGGTACAGTATTATAGTAGTTATATTCTTGTATATAGGGGCAGTATTATAGTAATTATATTCTTGTATATAGGGGGCAGTATTATAGTAGTTATACTCTTGTATATAGTAGGCAGTATTATAGTAGTTATATTCTTGTATATAGGAGCAGTATTACAGTAGTTATATTCTTGTATATAGGAGCAGTATTATAGTACTTATATTCTTGTATATAGGGGGTAGTATTATAGTAGTTATATTCTTGTATATAGGGGGCAGTATTATAGTAGTTATATTCTTGTATATAGTAGGCAGTATTATAGTAGTTATATTCTTGTATATAGGGGTAGTATTATAGTAGTTATATTCTTGTACAAAGGGGCAGTATTATAGTAGTTATATTCTTGTATATAGGGGGAAGAATAATGCTGGGTTCACACGAGCATGTTACGTCCGTAATGGACGGAACGTATTTCGGCCGCAAGTCCCGAACCGAACACACTGCAGGGAGCCGGGCTCTTAGCATCATAGTTATGTACGACGCTAGGAGTCCCTGCCTCTCCGTGGAACTACTGTCCCGTAGTGAAAACATGATTACAGTACGGGACAGTTGTCCTGCAGCGTGGCAGGGACTCCTAGCATCGTACATAACTATGATGCTAGGAGCCCGGCTCCCTGCAGTGTGTTCGGTCCGGGACTTGCGCCAGAAATACGTTCCATCCATTATGGACGTAATGTGCTCGTTTGAATCCAGCCTTATAGTAGTTATATTCTTGTATATAGGGAGCAGTATTATAGTAGTTATATTCTTGTATATAGGGGCAGTATTATAGTAGTTATATTCTTATATATAGGGGCAGTATTATAGTAGTTATATTCTTGTATATAGGGGCAGTATTATAGTAGTTATATTCTTGTATATAGGAGCAGTATTATAGTAGTTATATTGTACATAGGGGGCAGTATTATAGTAGTTATATTCTTGTATATAGGAGCAGTATTATAGTAGTTATATTCTTGTATATAGGGGCAGTAATATAGTAGTTATATTCTTGTATATAGGGGGCAGTATTATAGTGGTTATATTCTTGTATATTGGAGCAGTATTATAGTAGTTATATTCTTGTATATAGGGGCAGTATTATAGTAGTTATATTCTTGCATATAGGAGCAGTATTATAGTAGGTATATTCTTGTATATAGGAGCAGTATTATAGTAGGTATATTCTTGTATATAGGGGCAGTATTATAGTAGTTATATTCTTGTATATAGGAGGCAGTATTATAGTCGTTATAGTCTTGTATATAGAGGGCAGTATTATAGTAGTTATATTCTTGTATATAGGAGGCAGTATTATAGTAGTTATATTCTTGTATATAGGGAGCAGTATTATAGTAGTTATATTCTTGTATATAGGGAGCAGTATTATAGTAGTTATATTCTTGTATATAGGGGCAGTATTATAGTAGTTATATTCTTGTATATAGGAGCAGAATTATAGTAGTTATATTCTTGTATATAGGAGCAGTATTATAGTAGTTATATTCTTGCATATAGGGAGCAGTATTATAGTAGTTCTATTCTTGTATATAGGGGCAGTATTATAGTAGTTATATTCTTGAATATAGAGGCAGTATAAGGCTGGGTTCACACGTGGCGGAATTTCACTTGAATTCCGCTGCGGACACTCCGCAGCGTTAATCCGCAGCGGAGCCGTTTCTCCATTGACTTCCACTTCTATTTAGAAGTGTTCGTTTAGACGATGCGTAAAATTCTGCTGCGGAGCATAGGCTGCGGAGCGGAATTTGGTGTCCGCAGCATGCTCTGTCTGTTGCGGACCAGTGGCGGACTGGTTGGGACTCATGGCGGAATTTCTCCATTGACTTCAATGGAGATTCTAAATTCCGCAATGAAGTCCGCAGCTGTCATGCACATGTTATGTGTGCTGCGGATGCGTCTTGCTTTTTTGACATGACATTTCTTCATTCTGGCTGGACCTATGTATTTCTAGGTCTACAGCCAGACTGAGGAAGTCAATGGGGCTCCCGTAATTACGGGAGCGTTGCTAGGAGACGTCAGTAAATAGTCACTGTCCAGGGTGCTGAAAGAGTTAAGCGATCGGCAGTAACTGTTTCTGCACCCTGGACAGTGACTACCGATCCCAATATACAGCAACCTGTCAAAAAAATAGAAGTTCATACTTACCGAGAACTCCCTGCTTCTGTCTCCAGTCCGGCTTCCCAGGATGACGTTTCAGTCTAAGTGACGGCTGCAGCCAATCACAGGCTGCAGCGGTCACATGGACTGACGCGTCATCCAGGGAGGTCGGGCTGGATGCCGAAAGAGGGACGCGTCACCAAGACAATGGCCGGTAAGTATGAAATTTGTTTACTTTCACTAGGGAAAGTGCGGTCCCTTCTCTCTATCCTGCACTGATAGAGAGAAGGGAAGCACTTTTTCCGCAGTCCGCAGCAGCTAGTCCGCATCAATTTACTGTGCATTTTGGGCAGATCCGCAGCGTAATCCGCAATGCGGATTATGTGCGGCATTGATGCGGACACTTGCGGAGATAATTCCGCCACGTGGGGGCCTGCCCTTATAGTAGTTATATTCTTGTATATAGGGGCAGTATTATAGTAGTTATATTCTTGCATATAGGAGCAGTATTATAGTAGTTATATTCTTGTATATAGGGGCAGTATTATAGTAGTTATATTCTTGTATATAGGAGGCAGTATTATAGTCGTTATAGTCTTATATATAGAGGGCACTATTATAGTAGTTATATTCTTGTATATAGGGGGCAGTTTTATAGTAGTTATATTCTTGTATATAGGAGCAGTATTATAGTAGTTATATTCTTGTATATAGGAGCAGTATTATAGTAGTTATATTCTTGTATATAGGGGCAGTATTATAGTAGTTATATTCTTGTATATAGGGGCAGTATTATAGTAGTTATATTCTTGTATATAGGAGCAGTATTATAGTAGTTATATTCTTGTATATAGGAGCAGTATTATAGTAGTTATATTCTTGTATATAGGGGCAGTATTATAGTAGTTATATTCTTGTATATAGGGGCAGTATTATAGTAGTTCTATTCTTGTCCATAGGAGAGGATAGACGTGTGCTTGTGAGCTCCCTGTTAGGACTATGCATGGCTTCTGACCCAGGTGGAGGGGAGGGGTCCTGGGCTGATGATCCTGGGAAAGCCCAGAGTCTGGAGTTTGGCCTGCAGCATGGAGATGGTGGAGGTGATGATCTGGAAATGGTGGCTGGTGAGTCAACTGAATCTCATGATGTTGGTGAATTGTGCACAAAAATGACAAAGAAAAATATCTTTAAAATGGAAATGCAAGTTCGCAAATTGAGAACTGAAATTAACCAAGAGACTGATCCAAAGGCAAAGCTGATGAAATGTGAGTGTCTGGATGTTTGCACACGTGAGCTGGTGATATTGAAGGAGAGATTGCAGAAAGAATCATGCACAGTACCCAAAATAAAGAACTCGGCAATTGAGAACAAAAGGGAGACCAGAGCCCAAACTGTGAAGATAAAAAATATCATTGCAAAAAAAGACACTGACTATAATATTGTGGCACAGGGAAACCCTGGAAGATATGAGTGTGCAGTGGCTGGAGGATCACATTTCTCTTCATGTGTGGGGTCTGTGCAATCAGCCAACACAAATGCTGCTAAAGCTGCAGAGAAATGTGTGCCAGCTGACGAGGGGTTAACTGCAGTAGACTCTATGTGCAGTACTGATGAAGTGAATGCGAGTGGCACTCCTGGGAGTGAGCAAGCAAGTGCCTCATGTCCTGATATTATAAGTGAGACCTCGCTCAGCGCGGTGATTGACAGTCTGATATCTGATGAACCAGCGGCACAGGCTGAGGCGGACATTGCAGACCCTGTTCTGGAGGTTCAGCCGCCCGCAGTGTCAGTGAATGGAGTGCAGGTTACACAGCGATCAGGAGCAGACACAGGAGGATCTGCAGTACAATCAGCTGAGGAGAGGTCCAGTCCTGACCCACCTGCTGACAGACCTCAGTACAGGAGACTGTTCTCCAGCGTCACAAGACCGACTAACCCCGCACCTCAGAGGAGGAACGCGGTCAGAATCAGGTACTCAGGACCAGAGGAAAACCTCCCCTCCAGACTCTACATTGGGAAAGTTTTGTTGAAGGAGTTTATGAAGTTTAAAGCTTCTGAGGTGTTCGCTCTGATCCACGTTCCTTCCAGCAGGAATTATGACATCAGTTTCAAGCTGCAATATAGTCTAGACTTGTTCTGGAGTATTTATAACGATACAAAGGAGCACGCAATGTGGGAGCATCTACATGTCATCCAGCTGACTAAACCCCAGGTAGTCACCGCCACCGTCCTGTTCCAGTCTGAGGTGGTGGCTCTGGCAGATTTGCAGCACTGGTTGAGCAGATATTGTGAGGTGAAGAGACTGCCAACAAAGATCTATGATGAGGAGGAGATCTGGAATGGAGGATATTCTGTCAAGATCCAGCTGGTTCAGGAGAATGGAGTGACCAGACATCTGCCGCACTCCTTCTACCTGGGCTCGGAGAGAGGTGTATGTTACTACCCTGGTCAACCGCGACTGTGCCATAGATGTGGGGGCAGACACCTGGCATTCAACTGTTCCCGTATTAAGTGCTCACTATGTGGTCAGTTTGGGCATGTGAAGGACGATTGTACAGGACCTGTCATATGTAACCTGTGCTTGGGACCTGGACATACATTCCGGGAGTGTCCACATGCAGAACATAATAAAGAGGAGACCTTTAAAGAAGCCATGGAGGAAGAGCAGGAGGATTTCTCCATATGTGTAGATACAACCCCTGAACCTGGAAGTCCCAGCGAGGATGTGACCCAAAGTACCAGAGACCCTGCTCTAGAGACGAATGTCCCATCTGTGGATGCTGCACAAGTGTCACCAACCACTGAAAATAGAGGTCATGCTAAAAGTAAAATATCCAGTCACTCTGTCACCAAAACATCTAAACAACTGCCCAACACCAGTAAGGAACCAGCTGATCCAGCCGCAGCGACCAGTAAGGAACCAGCTGATCCAGCCGCAGCGGCCAGTAAAAAAACAGCTGGGCCAGCCGCAGCGACCAGTAAAAAACCAGCTGATCCAGCCGCAGCGACCAGTATCGATGAGGAGGGATTTCAGACGGTTAAAAGGAGAAGTAAAACAGATGATTCTTCTAGGAAAAAAATCACTGCTGCAAAGAAATCACCGGAGTCTCCAGTGCTGGCGATAACTGGGGGACGTTACTGTGCGCTGGGGGAAGATGACCAGGAAGAAGAAGCAGAGATGGAGCAAGTCGCCTCACACAACCCAGATGACGAACCTCAGGATGAAGATGCTGACCCCCCAATGTCCACCAAAAGATGGGGTGTTACAGGACATAGTAGTGGAAGAAGGAAAAAAAGTAGGAAAGACATGTAACCAGGATGAGGCTGAAAATCACCTCCTATTAATGTGAACAGTGTGAAGAATAGGAGCAGGCGGCGGGCGATATTCCAGCGTCCGTCTGACGACAAAACCAATGTCCTCTTTATACAAGAGACTTATCTACAGAGTAATGTCCCTGCTGTGTCCCTGCAGTCACCACATCTAGTGGGACAGTGAAACTCTCAGCTGCTGTATGGAGACTTCTACCCCGAACTCCGTTTATATCATAGAGGTTCACTATATGTCATAAATGTGGTGACCGTGTACCCTCTGTGGTGTGCGCGATGCTGCCCGGTCACCAATAAAGAAGAACTCTCCAGTAATACTGTCTAGAATAATATCATGAAAAATAGTTGAAACAATCTATACTGGCGCAATATTCATATATTATGGTTTGTTTAATGATTGTGATGTTATTAAGAGACATATGTTTATTTTCTTTATCTTTTATGAGTGTATTGCAAAGGTATTGTAATAATTTGTTGCAAGTTTTCAAATAAAAAAGATAATTATAGTAGTTATATTCTTGTATATAGGGGACAGTATTATAGTAGTTATATTCTTGTATATAGGGGGCAGTATTATAGTAGTTATATTCTTGTATATAGGAGCAGTATTATAATAGTTATATTCTTGTATATAGGAGCAGTATTATAGTAGTTATATTCTTGTATATAGGGAGCAGTATTATAGTAGTTATATTCTTGTAAATAGGGGGTAGTATTATAGTAGTTATATTCTTGTATATAGGGGGCAGTATTATATTAGTTATACTCTTGTATATAGGGTACAGTATTATAGTAGTTATATTCTTGTATATAGGGGCAGTATTATAGTAATTACATTCTTGTATATAGGGGGCAGTATTATAGTAGTTATACTCTTGTATATAGGGTACAGTATTATAGTAATTATATTCTTGTATATAGGGGGCAGTATTATAGTAGTTATACTCTTGTATATAGGGTACAGTATTATAGTAGTTATATTCTTGTATATAGGGGCAGTATTATAGTAATTATATTCTTCTACATAGGGGGCAGTATTGTAGTAGTTATATTCTTCTACATAGGGGGCAGTATTAGGGTATGTTCACACAAGGCGAATACGCTGCGTAAAATTACACAGCGTATCCACCCTGGATGCCGCAGGCAGTTCTGGCCGAAAAAAGACACCAAATTGTTTGCGCCGGAAAACAGCAGGTTAAAAAAAAAAAAAAAGCTTATACTTACAAAGACGATGCTCCAATAATTCCCGCCGGTCTTTGTTTGTTTTCCTGCAGCCATAACATGTCGTTCATCCAACATATACATCAAGAAAGGCTATTGAAAAGTCCATGACGACCACGTTAAATGTATACCTGTGACATATGCCCTATAGTGGTATAAGTCACCCATAGAAACCCATGTAAAAAAAAAAGTTATACCGTGCGGTATATTTTTTTTTTGCAACATCCCTCGAGATGGAGAGATTAGTCAACTACGCTAATCCGCCCCCCCCCCCTGAAAAAAGGCATACCGACGCATACCAGCCCAACGGAGGCTAAAAGGACACAAGCTAATGGAGACCTTATGGACCCTTTCACGATCTACATACTAAATGCAGGGCCAAAAAGTGATGTGCGCAGAGTCTAGTACATATCAACAGCTGCCTAAGGCTGGGTTCTCTCGTCGCAGTTATGCATTTTTTGGTGATGATCACTGTAAAAAGTGCCAATTTGCTGTGCTTTGCAGCAAAAAATGCATTTAATTTGCGACGTGGGAACCCAGCCTAATAAATAATGGTGATTTAGTGACAAGTACTCTAAGGCTGAGTTCACATGGGGCGGATATGCTGCATAAAAGCACATAGCTTATCCGCCACAGGGAATACCGGTTAAAAAACCGCACCAAACTGTGGTGTAGTTTTTCGACCCGGAATGTTCGCTGCGAAAACCTGGTGCACATGCTGCAGCTTTCTCATTTCAGGAGAGCGCTGCAGCATGTGATTGGCTATAGCGGCGGTCACATGGGATTAAGCGTCATCCCAGGAGGCCGGCCCTCTGATGTCATCCAGGCCGGCCTCCTGGGATGATGTTTCATCCATGTGACCACCGCTATAGCCTGTGATTGGCTGAAACTGCAGTCACATGGGATGAAGCATCATCCCAGGAGTCCGGCCTAGAGGAAAAAACAGACTCCTAGGTAAGTATAATATATTTTTTGATTTCTGAGTTGTTGTTTTTTGTTGCGGAGTCACTGCGAACCTGTCGCAAAAAAACGCAACAACTGCTATTTGTTGCGGGTTCTACCTCCCCAATGAATACAATGGGGAAAACGCAGCGTTTACGCAACAACAATTGACATTCTGCCGAATAATCTTTCTGAGCGTTTTTTCCGCTCGGTATTTACGCAGCGTGTGGAGGACTCTTGTTTTATCTCATCCACTTTGCTGCTACTGTATTATGCTGCAGATTTTGTGCAACGATTTTGCTTTGCGGAAAAACCGCAGTATTTACGCAACGTGTGAACTGACCCTGAAAGTCACCCACGTTGTATGTTATTAATTTTGTCTCTTTTTTTTTTTTTTCTTTACAGAACAAACAAGAATTTGAACCCTATGCAACCTACACCCAAAATGACAATGTTATTTATTGCGTAGCATCAACATTTATTGGCTTTAATGAAGCCGCAAGCTCGAAATCTTAAAACGAAACATACAAATCTAATAATAAAATATAAACATATAAATGTCCTCTATGTTTCCATCGCTTCTCAGATTTGATGTTGTAAATAAAAATCTCTATCTGGTCATGGAGCTCAAGATCTCGAAGTTTAATGTACCTGAATGGTGCCAATAGAGAGATCCCCGGTGTGCGTACTAGGCCGTAGCCTGTGCTCTCCTGAGACGGTCCATGACAGTATAGGAAATATACCTAAACACAATCATAGAATTTTACAATGATGACTACCCCCCCCCCCCCCCTCCCCCGGATATTGGTAGGACTCTAGAAATTATGCGGTAATGATGTATAAATCGCTCGTTTTAATGTTAGGTCTCATGACGCATCGTTACTTACCACCGGCTTTAAGGTTTCCCAGCCTGGGAGGGGCTTAGCTGTGTGCACCCGCCCACTGATATCTATGTTTAAAGAGAGGGTAATTGACATATGGCGGACTCAATTACTGGCCTGAAAAAAATTGAGCCATGTTGATAGCAGTCACTCGATATTGCAATGTAGAAAATATGGAAGCAAATAACAAGAAATACAATATAAAAGTAAACACGTAGAAACACCATGAGCTGGTCGATATTTCATTTTTTGACCCGAGTGTTTCTTTAAGGACTGGGGGAAGTTTTGGGATTTTTCCCTTCCTGCATTCTGTCATCCATAACTATTTTACTTTTAAGACCACATATGTAGCTGTTTTGGGCCTTGTTTATTATAGAACGAGTTATAGATTTTTATGCTATCATTTTAGGGTACATGTAAGTTAAAGTTTAATTTATATGAATTTTTGTAATGGCGTAATGTATAAAAAGACCAATTTCACTGTTTTTATAAACGGCGTTCACTATTTACCTTAATAGCATGATAAGTAGATTGTCATGAGTAAGGAGAAATTAAATATGTTTTTTACAGGTTTTTTTATTTAATAAAAATGATTTATTTCAAATCGTGTTTATTGTATTTTTGAATTTACTGTGCTGATTTTTTTCAAATCATTAACTTTATTAAAACTTTTTTTAACTATAAAATAATACCATGTCTCTATATGATATTACATTATTGCCTATTCAATTAAAGTGTTACTCGTTAAACCCCAAAAACACTATTATAGTGCAGCTGTCACGTACTCCCTTCCTGCAGCTCCCTCGGTCTCCAGGACATCGAAAGTTACTCGCTCGGGCGTCGTCCGGCCTGGCAGACTGAGGCAGTTTGCAGCCAATAGGAGCTCAGGAGCGTCAGGCCAAGCAAAGCCTGGCTGATGTTCCCCTCTCCTTATTTAGTTCAGCCTGGGATTGTTGGCCTTTGTCTGTAATTAGTTACCTAGCCTGGTGCTTTCCCTTGTTTCAGACTCCCCTGAGCGACTTGCATTTTGACTTCTTGTGACCTGACCTCGGCTGGACTCCTGACTTTTCTTTGCCTTCTGACTTTTGTTTTTTCCGCACTCTCCCTGTTTGACCCTGCCTGCCTGACTCCGCCTTTTGCGCCCGGACTTGTCCGTGGCGCAATTGTCCTGCCTCTCCCTCCGTGTACTTCCCAGGTGACCCTTTGTTTTTTCGTACTGTCTCTGTCTTATCTGTTTGTCAGTTTCACTTGTACCAGTATGGGCAACGCCTCCCAGTTGTGCGCCGTCGTTTAGGTCGGGTCATACAAGTAGGTAGGGAAAGAGGTTTGGGAAGAACAGGGACCTTACTGTTTACTGTGTATTTGTTCGTGACAGCAGCACTTCACAAAATAATTGTTTTTCCGAATTATTTGATCAAACAGTTCAGATTCCAAAAAGCAGCACATGGACCACTGCCGGCTGCCCTCACTGATGCAGTAGGAGACAGACCTCCTGTTCTGACTCCTAAAATCCCATCTACAGTATAGGAACTAGCGCAGAAGATTGCTCTTCAAATCACCCCCTGCACCGACTCAAGACACTTGTCCACTTTGGAACTTAAATATTCAGGCATCTGGGTCACGAAGTACTTCAACCACACACACAAATTTATTTTACACTGTCCTTATGCCAATCCGCACAAAATCTTTAGTATGAACCCCTATAACCACCACTCTAGCAGATCCCATATTGATAGAGAAGAATGTCCAATACATTTCTCGCTAATAGTTCATCAGATTATAGATTAGGGTTAGGAATTGGCAATTATGGATTAGGTTTAGAGTTTGTAAAATGGCCGTTGCACACGACCGAGTACCACTCGGGCAGATTTTTATGGCATCCGAGTGGTACCCGATAGTTTTCACAGACCCATTCACTTTAACGGGTGAATCGGGTCTGTGACGGTCCTATCGTGTGCATGAGGCATAAAGGGTATGGGAAATTATATACACACATTTCAGCCATAACATACACTACCTGCCTAATATTGTGTAGGTCTCCTTCATGCAACCAAAAAGCTCTGACCCATCAAGACATGAACTCCACAAGATTTCTGAAGGTTCCTGTGGTATCTGGCACAAGATGTCAGCAGCATATGATTTAAAGAGGCTCTGTCACCAGATTATCAAATCCCTATCTCCTATTGCATGTGATCGGCGCTGCAATGTAGATAACCGCAAAGTTCTTGTTTTTTTTTGGAAAAACTATCATTTTTGGCTAAGTTATGAGCAATTTTATATTTATGCAAATTAGCCTTTCTGATAGACAACTGGGCGTGTTTTCTCTTATTTCCAACTGGGCGTGTATTGTGTTTTTAGCAACTGGGCGTGTTTACTTCTTTCACTGCACAATCACACCGTGCTGCGGATCATGCTGGGCTGGAACAATGAGAAGTGTATGACGCTGATTGGTCACTGATTGGTCAGCCTCATACACTCCTCTGTACAACACCTAGTTGGTAAAAAGTAAAAACACGCCCAGTTGCCCATTGAGAAACTCATTAGCATAAATCTAAACTAGCTCATAACTTGCTAAAAAATTATAGTTTTTCAAAATAAAAATCACTGTTGTTATCTACATTACAGCGCCAATCAGATTATGTAGGAGATAGGGCACTTATAATCTGGTGACAGAGCCTCTTTAAGTCCTGTAAATTGTATCACAAAAAGTTGTACGTACCAAAAAATGGTACCAATAAAAACTACAGCTTGTCCCGCAAAAAATAAGCCCTCACACCACTCAATCCACGGAAAACTAAAGAAGTTACGGCTCTCAGAATGTGGTGAAAGAAAACAATTTTTTTTTTAACAAAAAGGTTTTTTCTTTTTAAAAGTAGTAATATATATAAAAAAAACTACATAAATTTGGTATGGCCGTAATCGTATTGACCCGGATAATAAACTTCAGATTTTGTTTTTACCGCCCAGTGAAAGCCGTAAAAATTAAAACCAAAAGAACAATGTAGGAATCGCAGTTTTTTCCAATTTCAGCTCACAAAGAATTTTTTTTCAGTTTTCCAGTACATTATATGGTACTTTAAATGGTGCTATTAGAAACTACATCTTCTCCCACAAATAATAAGCCCTCACACCACTCCATTGACGGAAAAATAAAAAAGTTATGGCTCTTGAAACGCGGGGAGTGAAAAACGAAAATGAAAAATGGCTCGCTCCTTAAGGGGACAACTAGACACGCGTTTCGCACCCTTCATCTGTCCGCTCTATACACTCCTTCACCATGCAACTCCTGCTGTCACCGGTAGAAAAATGTAAGAGCAGCCATATCAGCAGTCCGCCAGTTTCATTGACTCCAGCATCTTACACTGCTTGCACACAAAACATTCCCTCCCGCGGTTGCGATGTCGACCCCGAGGGTAAGGGGATGCAAGCGGTATTAGCTGCTGGAATTAATAAGGTGGGTGGACCACCGGTACAACTGCCCTTACAATTTTCTATTTTATCTACCTCATTTGGGACTTTGGCATCTAGCACCTTACTGTTGCTGCAAAGTGCTAATGTCAGCAGCAGAGCCAGCGTTAGGGGGGGACAAACTGGGCAATTGCCCAGGGCTCCCATTCTCTCAGGGCCCCTTGCCCTCTGAGCTGCTACAGGGCCCGTGGCATGAGAAGGCCAGCGCTGCCCGGTTCATAACATTTAACGGCCGGGGTACGGGCCCCCGCATGCCCAATGGCATCGCTAGCACCGGGGGGGGGCCCCGATGCTAGCAACTGCCACATTTAGTTGTATCTGCATCCACAGGATGCAGATACAATTGAATACTATAGGCTGCAGGCCACGTCAGGCCTGCAGCCTATAAGACGCTGGGACGGAGTCCCTGAGCAGTCCGGCATCATGACGTCACTGCATTACGCTGGCCTACGCATGGGTTCCATCTGGAGGCTGTGGAGCACTCCGTCCGTTGCGGAAACAGGGCTAGGTAAGTACAAATTTTTATTTTTTGGGGGGCGGATTATCTAAAATGGGGGGATTGCTGTGTTGCACTATCTACAAGGGGGGGCAGTGTGACACTATACAGGGGAGGACTGTGTGGAACTATATACAAAGGGGTGTGGCACTATCTACAAGGGGGAGTGTGGCACTCTACAATGGGGGGGGCTGTGTGGCACTATCTACAAGGGGGATTGCTGTTTGGCACTAACTACAAGGGGGGTTGTGTGGCACTATCTACAAGAAGGGGCTGTGTGTGGTACTTTCTCCAAGGTGGGCTGTATGTATGGCACTATCTACAAGGGGGGCTGTGTGTGTTGCTATCTAAAATGGGGGGCTGTGTGTGGCGATCTTTACAAGGGGCGTGTGGTGCTATCTACAGGAGCTGTGTGTGTGGCACTATCTACAGGGGAGTGTGTTTGTGGCGCTATCTGCAGGGGGCTTTGTGTGTGGCGCTATCCACAGGGGATGCTGTGGCTCTATCTACAGGGGGCACAAAAGGAGCATAATTACTGTGTGGGGGCACGGTTACTGAGGGGGAACTTTTATTGTGTCAAGCACTGGCGGATCATTATTACCATCTGGGGCACTGTGGGTTACGAGTTTGTTTAGAAGATGGGGTATATGTAGGTGGGGTGGACGTTGGAAAACCAAAAAAACCAATATGTCTGTGTATCAAATTCTGCAGAGGCGATTCATGACTGGAATAAGTGGTCACAGTGGTCTGGGTTGGATGTATAAAAAAAGGAAAGTGAACGACTCTAATCAGAGAAAACATTACCTGTGAGTCATTAGATATAAATGTGCTGTAATTGCTTATATTGTCTGCAGAGTTCCTGTGTATAACTGGCATCTACCACTATATGGTGGCAATATTGGTCTTTGTATGGTGATTTTTATTCATTAACAGTATGGGGGTATTGTTTAGTCACTATGTGGTTATAGTGTGGCGGTATTATTCAGTAATAGTATGGGTGTATTATTCAGTCACTATGTGGTTATGGCGTGGTGGTATTATTCATTAATAGTATGGTTGTATTATTCAGTCACTATGTGGTTATGGTGTGGCTGTATTATTCAGTAACAGTATGGGGGTATTATTCAGTCACTGTGGTTATGGTGTGGCAGTATTATTCAGTAACAGTATGGTGGTAGTATTCAGTCACTATGTGGTTATGGTGTGGCTGTATTATTCAGTAACAGTATGGGGGTATTATTGAGTCACTGTGGTTATGGTGTGGCAGTATTATTCAGTAACAGTATGGGGTATTATTCAGTCACTATGTGGCTATGGTGTGGCGGTATTATTCAGTAACAGTATGGGGGTATTATTCAGTCACTATGTGGTTATGGTGTGGTGGTATTATTCAGTAACAGTATGGTAGTAATATTCAGTTACTATGTGGTTATGGTGTGGCAGTATTATTCAGTAACAGTATGGAGGTATTATTCAGTCACTATGTGGTTATGGTGTGGCAGTATTATTCAGTAACAGTATGGGGGTATTATTCAGTCACTATGTGGTTATGGTGTGATGGTATTATTCAGTATCAGTATGGGGGTATTATTCAGTCACTATGTGGTTATAGTGTGGTGGTATTATTCAGTAACAGTATGGGAGTATTATTCAGTCACTATGTGGTTATGGTGTGGCAGTATTATTCATTAACAGTATGGGGGTATTATTCAGTCACTATGTGGTTATGGTGTGGCAGTATTATTCAGTAACAGTATGGGGGTATTATTCAGTCACTATGTGGTTATGGTGTGGCGGTATTATTCAGTAACAGTATGGGGGTATTATTCAGTCACTATGTGGTTATGGTGTGGTGGTATTATTCAGTAACAGTATGGTTGTAATATTCAGTTACTATGTGGTTATGGTGTGGCAGTATTATTCAGTAACAGTATGGGGGTATTATTCAGTCACTATGTGGTTATGGTGTGGAAGTATTATTCAGTAACAGTATGGGGGTATTATTCAGTCACTATGTGGTTATGGTGTGGTGGTATTATTCAGTAACAGTATGGGGGTATTATTCAGTCACTATGTGGTTATAGTGTGGTGGTATTATTCAGTAACAGTATGGGAGTATTATTCAGTCACTATGTGGTTATGGTGTGGCAGTATTATTCATTAACAGTATGGGGGTATTATTCAGTCACTATGTGGTTATGGTGTGGCAGTATTATTCAGTAACAGTATGGGAGTATTATTCAGTTACTATGTGGTTATGGTGTGGCGGTATTATTCAGTAACAGTATGACAGTATTATTCAGTCACTATGTGGTTATGGTGTGGTGGTATTATTCAGTAACAGTATGGGGGTATTATTCAGTCACTATGTGGTTATGGTGTGGTGGTATTATTCAGTAACAGTATGGGGGTATTATTCAGTCACTATGTGGTTATAGTGTGGTGGTATTATTCAGTAACAGTATGGAGGTATTATTCAGTCACTATGTGGTTATGGAGTGGAGGTATTATTCAGTAAAAGTATGGGGGTATTATTCAGACACTATGTGGTTATGGAGTTGAGGTATTATTCAGTAAAAGTATGGGGGTATTATTCAGTCACTATGTGGTTATGGTGTGGCTGTATTATTTAGTAACAGTATGGGGGTATTATTCAGTCACTATGTGGTTATGGTGTGGCGGTATTATTTGGACCTTATATTGTGTTATTATTGGTAATATTGGTCTTATAATAGTGAGTTGTGTTCAGTAACAGTATGCAGGTAATATTTCATCTGGTATAGCGGTATGATTTAATAACTGCATATATATAACTTTTAACTTTGCCAGTGCCACACTTTGTCTAAAACCGTCCCTAGTCAGCAGGTACGGTGGTGCATCTACTCGAGGCTCTTTGCCGCAGCGCCACCCCCACTGAGACACTGCAGGCTGCAACCTGAGGTGAAATGCTCACATTGCCTCATTGCAGATGCAGCCCTGACTGTCATGGGTTTTAATGATGTGACTGAAGGTGTAAAAGTAAAAATTAAACCACAAAAACTCTATTTTGGGCTTAGAAAAGGAAACAAGTGTGTGGTCTCAGACTACAAGCAAAATGAAAGAGAAATAGTCTGATGCTTCACTAATTCACTGTCAAAATTATAAAATAAAAAAATAAACACATGGAATAAAGTATCATTGTTCCTGATATGTGAAATATATTTATTCATAATAATAAAAAGAACTGTAACAATTGTAAAATAAACAATAATTATACAAAACCTAAAAACCATTGAACTCAATTACTTTCACTACATAACACCTACATCTGTTACAGCTTCTGCTACAAAGAAAAATAATTAACAGTCCGCCATTCGCTGCGCTGCACATGACTCCCACCTTGGCTATCACTTTTCTATCTTTTTATAGGTCCCGTCAAGTCACTTATCAGCAATCTTGAGAACATATTATGAAATAATAAGAAAGATTGTGAGTTATGTGCTATGAGAGAAAGGCTTGGGGAGCACATGGAGAACTCACGGGTAAGTGGAATTCACTAAGGTTATGTCTTTAGTGCCTAAGTAAGACTCATGTTGCCTTTGTCTCTGGTGGCCCAGTGTGAATCTACTGTTCATGACCCTTGTTGCACTGTCAGATTACATCTATCCATATCTATAGGTACTTTTATTTACCTAAATCATGGTGTATCTAGTAGTTGTAAGTTAAAATCAACTGGACCGGTCCGGTTTAGAAATGTTGAAGATGTCTCGCCACTTATGCCTGACTTTTAAAGCCCTTTTAATTCAAGGTTTTCCAGGTTGCCATTGGCTAGCGTCATGGCTTTGTCTATGGTTTACTGTAGGAATAGTTATTGTAGTTTGTGGATTTTCTATAAATAGGAAGTTCAGCATGATGAAGATATTTCAAAGTGTAACTAAACTTTTCAAAAACTTTTGACATATCATAGTGACACGTCAGAAGTTTTGATCGTGGCTGTCAGAGCACTGAGACCCCCACCGATCGCTAAAACTAAGCGGAAGAAGCGCATGGGTGAGCCCTGTGCCGCTTCGTTCCTGATCAGCTTTCCTCAGATCGGTTTATGGGCTTAATAGAAAGTCTATGAGACCGTACACAGCTCGCTCGGCTTTCCGAGGAAAGCAGATCAGAAACAAAGCGGCACAGTACTCACCCGAGCACTTCTGCTGCTTCGTTTTAGCGATCGATTGGGGTATCAGTGCTCAGACCCCCACCGATCAAAACTTCTGACATGTCAAAAGATTTTTAAAAGTTTAGTTAAACTAAACACTCATAAACGCGACCGTTGTGCCACTCGGGCCATTTTTGACGGTATCCGATTGGCACCCGATAGTTTTCACGGACCCATTCACTTTAGCGGATGAATCGGGTCCGTGAAAAATGGTCCAAGTCTCCGATCCATGGAAAGATAGAACATTTCCTATCTTTCCTGAGATCACTGACGGGACTGGGACGGTGCACACAGTTGTGCGCATGAGGTGTTATTGTGTTGACCTTTTTGAGCGACTATCGTTTTTTGAGGAGTGTTACACTCTTTTCATATCTTTAACTTATAAATTATATATATAAACCAATAAATTTATGTTTACAATAATTTCCTGTGGGGTTTTCTTTTCACTGGTCTGCAAGGCCACGTTCACACGCTGATCATTGTCCAGATATAGGCGCGGATTCCGTGCCTAAATCCTGACAAAATTCACAAACATTCTTTTGGGAATGCATGTGAATGGGGTAGCTCTAGGCAAATTCGGGATATAGGAGTGGTAGTAGCTGACTGCGGGGGCAGGAGTAGAGTGGGTTAAATCAGTCGGGCAGGCCACAGGTGGGTGTTCAAAGGGTTAAGGAAAAAAAGTTTGGTTAGCAGCTCAGGTGCTGGTAAGTGGTTATATAAGTTTACTACCCTAAGAGACTGGTCTCTTTCCATCTGGACCTGTGGAGAAAAGAGATGTCCCATCCTCCCTCACTTTGTGAAATGTCTGTTTTGTGTTTGCGTTATGTTATTGGTGATATTTTGAAGTCACAGTTGGCGGTTTTATATTAAAATTTGAGCGTTTCGACTCCGCTGGTACGTTTTCATGGTTTTACCACAAGAATTTAACACCTTCCTGCTCCTGGACATACTATTAGGTCATGGTAACTGCATCGTTCGCGCTCCATGACCTAATAGTACGTGACGGGAGGAACGTCCATTTCGGCCGTCCTCCCGACACGTACAGGAGCTGTGACAGCTGCTGTCTCATACAGCAGTTGCCGCAGCTCCTACAGCGGGGACCGATCGCGGCCCCTTAGAAGCCGCGTTCAATAGCTTCTTAGGGATTAAACTACCATCGACGGCCCGCTACATGATAGAGGGCGGCGATGGTTGCTATGGCAACCGGAGACCTAATAATGACCTCCGGCTATGCCATCTACGGAAGCCTAGTGGGTCCTATCAAAATCAGGACCCGCTATGCTTGCTATCAGCGAGTAGCTGACAGCTCTAATACACTGCACTACGCATGTAGTGCAGTGTATTAGAATTGCGATCAGGTCCTCCTGCCTTCAAGTCCACTAGAGGGACAAAGTAAAAAAGTACAAAAAAAGTGAGGTAAAAATAAAAGTTTTAAAAGTAATAAAAGTAAAAATCCCTCTTTTTCCCTTATCAGTCCTTTATTATTAATAAAAATAAATAAATACACAAATAAACTATACATAATTGGTATCGCCGCGTCCGTTACGTCCTGAACTACAAAAGTATTTTATATTTATCCCGCGCGGTGAACGCAATAAAAGAAAATAGTAATAATAAACCATACCACAATCACAATTTTTTGGTCACTTCACCTTCCAAAAAATGGAATAAAAAGAGATCAAAAAGTCGCATGTACCTAAAAATAGTTTGAAACTACAGTTCGTTACGCAAAAAGCAAGTCCTCGCACGGCTTTCTTGATGGAAAAATAAAAAAGTTCTGGCTCTTAGAATAAGGTAGCACAAAAAGTAAATTATTTTTTACAACAAGTATTTTATTGTGCAAACGCCATAAGACATAAAAAAAAAACGATAAACATCTGGTATCGCCGTAATCGTATCGCCCCGCAGAATAAAGTGAATATGTCATTTATAGCGCACGGTGAACGCTGTAAAAAAAAGGGGAAAAAAACAATAGTAGAATTCCTGTTTTTTAGTCACCGCGTAGAATAAAAACGGATTAAAAAGCCGCATGCACCCCATGAAAACTACAATGAATTCCTCAAGGGGTCTAGTTTCCAAAATGGGGTCACTTTTAAGTGGTTTCCCCTGTTCTGGTACCTCAGAAGCTCTGAAAATGCGACATGGTGCCCAGAAACCAATCCAGCAAAATCTACCTTCCAAATAGTGCTCCTGCCTTTCTGAGCTCTGCCGTTTATCCAACCTGCAGTGCTCGGACCCCCACCGATCAATACTTCTGACATGTCAAAAGATTGTTAAAAGTTTAGTTAAACTTTTAACACTCATGCACCCGACCGTTGTGAAACTCGGGCCATTTTTTACGGTATCCAAGTGGCACCCGATAGTCTTCACGGACCCATTAACTTTAGCGGGTGAATCGGGTCCGTGAAAAATGGTCCAAGTCTCCGATCCGTGGAAAGATAGAACATGTCCTATCTTTCCTGAGATCACTGACGGGACTCGAACGGCGCACACGGTTGTGTGCATGAGGGGTTATTGTGTTGACCTTTTTGAGCGACTATCGTTTTTTGAGGAGTGTTACACTTTTTTCATATCTTTAACTTATAAATTATATATATAAACCAATAAATTTATGTTTACAATAATTTCCTGTGGGGTTTTCTTTTCACTACACTGCACTACGCATTTAGTGCAGTGTATTAGAATTGTGATCAGGTCCTCCTGCCTCCAAGGGCACTAGTGGGACAAAATAATAAAAAAGTTGTGTCAAAATAAAAGTTTTAAAAGTAATAAAAAGTAAAAATCCCCCTTTTTCCCTTATCAGTCCTTTATTATTAATAAAAATAAATAAATACACAACTAAACTATACATAATTGGTATCGCCGTGTCCGTTACGGCCTGAACTACAAAAGTATTTTATATTTATCCCGAGCGGTGAACGCCATAAAAGAAAATAATAATAATAAACCATACCAGAATGACAATTTTTTTGTCACTTCACCTCCCAAAAAATTGAATAAAAAGAGATCAAAAAGTCGCATGTACCTAAGATTTGTTTACCAAATAGCGCTCCTGCCTTTCTGAGCTCTGCCGTTTATCCAACCTGCAGTGTATGGCCACATATGGGGTATCGCCGTAATCTGGAAAAATTGCTTTACAAATGTTGGGGTGCTTTTTCTACTTTATTCCTTGTCAAAATTAAAAATTCGTACCTTTTACCGGAAAAATGTGATTTTCAATTGCACAGCCTAATTCCAAAAATTGCAGCAAAAAATCTGTGGGATCTAAATGCTCACTATACCCCTCTTTAAGTTCCTTGAGGGGTGTAGTTTGCCAAATAGGGTCACTTTTGGGGAGTTTCCACTGTTTTGGCACCACAAGACCTCTTCAAACCTCTTCATGGTGACTAATAAAAAGGAGGCCTCAAAATCCTTTGCTTCGGAGGCCGGTGCTTCCGTCCATTACCGCACTAGGGCCACATGTAGGATATTTCTAAAACTGCAGAACCCGGACAATAAGTATTAAGTTGCGTTTCTCTGGTAAAACCTTCTGTTTTACAGAAAAAAATGGAATAGAAAGGATTTTCTGAAAAAAATAAAAAAATAAAAAATGTTTACATTTCACCTCTACATTTCTTTAAATTGCTGTGAAACACCTAAAGGGTTAATAAACTTTCTAAATTCTGTTTTGAATACTTTGAGGGGGTCTAGATTTTAAAATGGGGTGTTTATGGGGGTTTCTAATATATAGGCCCCTCAAAGCCACTTCAGAACTGAACTGGTACCTAAAAAAAAAGGCTTTTGAAATTTTATTCAAAATATGAGAAATTGCTGCTTATGTTCTAAGCCGTGTAACGTCGTAGGAAAAAGAAAATAATTTTCAAAAAATGATATGGGAAATGTGAACTTGTAACTATGTTGGGTGGTATAACCGTCTGTCTTACAAGCAGATGCATTTAAATTAAGAAAAAGGCTATTTTTTTTATATTTTCTCAGAATTTTGGTGTTTTTCACAAATAAACACTGAATATATCGACCAAATTTAACCACTAACATAAAGTCCAATGTCTCATGAGAAAACTATCTCAGAATCGCTTGGATAGGTTAAAGCATTCCAAAGTTATTACCACATAAAGTGAAACATGTGAGATTTGAAAAATGGGCTCTGAGCCTTAAAGGGAACCTGTCACCAGCATTTCACCTATTACACCAGCAATACAGGGGGTAGTGGTGAAAAATAATTTCTATATAACCTATAATTATCTTTTTAGTCGGTTCTGTAGCTTTAGTATTCAGTGTTTTAGTGTTCCCGCGCTGTATGCTAATGAGCATAAAAGTCATATCTTCATTTGAAAAGAGTCAAATCTTCATTCCTCAGGTCTTTCCGAGTTAACCCCGCCTCCTTACTTTTGATTGGCAGCTCCTCGCCTTCCCCAGCACACGAAATCCTGCGCTTGTGCATTGATGTCCTCTTCTGGTGTGATAGGGAATGGATGGAAAAAAAGGAATTTCCCTCTGGCGCATCCTTCGGTGAAGAATATTTTCATTCGAGAGAGGTGTTTCAGTAGAAAACAGACTTTATTCAGGTACAAATACAATAAAAAAGTTTCTAGATCGTACTGATCTCTTCCTCAGGTAGTGTACGATACCTGAGGAAGAGATCAGTACGATCTCTAAACTTTTTTGTTGTATTTGTACCTGAATAAAGTCAGTTTTCTACTGAAACACCTCTCTCGAATGAAAATATTCTTCACCGAAGGATGCGCCAGAGGGAAATTTGTTTTTTCCATCCATTCCCTATTGCTTTTGAAACATCGAGTCTGTTTACAGTCTTCGAATTGGATCCCCGGCTGCACCTGAACCAGAACTGTCACTGCTACAAAGGATCTCCTCCTTTATTCCACGCAACTGTGAATGTTATGCTCCGAGCATAACTCCACAAGGTGAGCAGATATTGTTACCTTCATCAGACCAGCACCACCACTGGTTCATGCACTATTGTGCGCTTTGCATTTTTTCTTTTGTATTCTATACTCTTCTGGTGTGTGCACACAAAGGGACACCGGATTATTACGATAAAAAGCACAAAATGTTTTCAGACCGTTATTTACAGTCGGAGGATGAGTTTAGGAGCGGGGATAACGGCAATGAACTTTTGATAACAGCGGCCAGTGAGGGATAAGTAAAGTTCAATGGGTGAAATGCTGGCGACAGGTTCTCTTTAAGGCCAAAACTAGGCTGCGTCCTTAAGGCCCCATGCACACGACCGTGTTCGGTCCATGATATACGGTCCACATGTCGGCCGCATGTCCCGGACCGAGCACAGTGCAGGGAGCCGGGCTCCTAGCATCATACTTATCTATGACGCTAGGTGTCACTGCCTGTCCACGGAACTACTGTCCTGTACTGAAAACATGATTACAGTACAGGACAGTTTTCCCGCAGCGCGGCAGTGACACCTAGCGTCATAAATAAGTAAGATGCTAGGAGCCCGGCTCCCTGCACTGTGCTCGGTCCGGGACATGTGGTCGACTTGCGGACCGTATATCACGGACCGAACACGGTCGTGTGCATAGGGCTAAGGGGTGTTAAAGAAAATAAATAAATAAAAGCTGTGGCTGAACTCCATCCACAAAAAAGAAGTGTATGTGTCTTGTGGTTATTTCGTAGCATTTAAGAGATGTGGCATAGTTAAGATACTGACGGGTAAGGAAGTGGTAGCTGCTCCCTGCAGTCTATAGGATTTTTAACAGATTCCGACAAAATGACGAACACCATGACAGAACCCGATTGGTCCCATTATAAGTCAATGGGGTCTGTCGGACCCCAGTGGTATCGCACGACAGGTCCGGCACTGCGTCCTGGTTTTTATTATAAATGGAAATCAGGATGCGGATGTGATCATCAACTAAATTATTTTCATTTTCTCCATGTACTATATATATGATTTAGTCTTGATTTTTTTTTTATTCGTCATATAGAAGTATTTCTTATAATATATGAATTATTATTTATTTAGAGCTTGCAGTATTGCATTTCTGTGAATTCCTTCTTCACATTTTTGGATTATCTGTGGTACTACGTCAATGGACAAATACTGTAGATCGGATGTTATATACCTCCTCAGGATTCTGTCTCTGTAAGGATGAATTTAGATGAGTCGTTTGATTGCGCTGTAAATACTGCATCACAAAATGCATGCGATTTTTGTCAGTTGTTGGCGTTCTTTTTCTCGGTTATTACTGGACTTATTGAATGTTCAGTGTTTTGACCTGAAATCTTCAAAGTCCATTTTATTTTGTGGTTTTGAGCCGCATGTGTTTTTTTATGAGCATTGCTGTTATTAACTAGTCAAAAATGACTCCTCTAAATGCACCCTTACATAACCGCAACCTACTGCCAATGTATCAGTGAGTCTCTATGGTTTTTCCAATTGGGCTGAGAATAGAAAATATGTGTGTGGGTTTAAACTACACAGAAAAAGATTTAACTGGTTCCCGACTGCCCATGGTAATTATACGGCATGCAGTTGAGTTCCTTAAAACCAGCGCCATAGTATATCTACGGCGCAGGCTTTAGCTGGCTGCCTGAGCGATTGGACAGCTAAATGTTAGGTGCCCGGTAGTCAGAGACTGGACCCTGGAGAGAAGATTGAAGTGTTTTTTTACCACTTCTGTCTTCTCTCATCTCTTGTACACATCGCTCAATTAGCGCTGTGTATAGCATAGAGGCCGCTGCCTCTATTGGTCCTGGTGATCATGTGACTGGTCACCTGATCGCCGGGATGCTGCTAGTGGAAAGCTTCTGCTGGGTTACACCCAGCACAGCCCTAAAAATGACAATAATTCAAACAAGGTATAAAAAAAATTGAAAAAAATAAAGGCCCCCAAAAATCTTTCCTGACCTTTGAGGGATAGGCCATAATAATAAAAAATAAATAAAAGTTAACTAAAGTGAAAATAAATTAAATAAAAATGACACATAAAATACCCACCTAAAAAAAGTTCACCACGTTATTCATAGTTGTAACGATAGCCCTGATAGACAATAGACCTGTAATATTTCAAAATTCACGGTAGACAATAACGATCACAAAATAAGGTATTTTTTAGGGTAAAACTATATTATTATACAGTATATACAGTGAAGGAAATAAGTATTTGATCCCTTGCTGATTTTGTAAGTTTGCCCACTGTCAAATACATGAACAGTCTAGAATTTTTAGGCTAGGTTAATTTTACCAGTGAGAGATAGATTATATTAAAAAAAAAATCACATTGTCAAAATTATATATATTTATTTGCATTGTGCACAGAGAAATAAGTATTTGATCCCTTTGGCAAACAAGACTTAATACTTGGTGGCAAAACCCTTGTTGGCAAGCACAGCAGTCAGACGTTTTTAGTAGTTGATGATGAGGTTTGCACACATGTTAGATGGAATTTTGGCCCACTCCTCTTTGCAGATCATCTGTAAATCATTAAGATTTCGAGGCTATCGCTTGGCAACTCGGATCTTCAGCTCCCTCCATAAGTTTTCGATGGGATTAAGGTCTGGAGACTGGCTAGGCCACTCCATGACCTTAATGTGCTTCTTTTTGAGCCACTCCTTTGTTGCCTTGGCTGTATGTTTCGGGTCATTGTCGTGCTGGAAGACCCAGCCACGAGCCATTTTTTATGTCCTGGTGGAGGGAAGGAGGTTGTCACTCAGGATTTGACGGTACATGGCTCCATCCATTCTCCCATTGATGCGGTGAAGTTGTCCTGTGCCCTTAGCAGAGAAACACCCCCAAAACATAATGTTTCCACCTCCATGCTTGACAGTGGGGATGGTCTTTGGGTCATAGGCAGCATTTCTCTTCCTCCAAACACGGCGAGTTGAGTTAATGCCAAAGAGCTCAATTTTAGTCTCATCTGACCACAGCACCTTCTCCCAATCACTCTCAGAATCATTCAGATGTTCATTTGCAAACTTCAGACGGGCCTGTACATGTGCCTTCTTGAGAAGGGGGACCTTGCGGGCACTGCAGGATTTTAATCCATTACGGCGTAATGTGTTACCAATGGTTTTCTTGGTGACTGTGGTCCCAGCTGCCTTGAGATCATTAACAAGTTCCCCCCGTGTAGTTTTCGGCTGAGCTTTCACCTTCCTCAGGATCAAGGATACCCCACGAGGTGAGATTTTGCATGGAGCCCCAGATCGATGTCGATTGACAGTCATTTTGTATGTCTTCCATTTTCTTACTATTGCACCAACAGTTGTCTCCTTCTCACCCAGCGTCTTACTTAAGGTTCTGTAGCCCATTCCAGCCTTGTGCAGGTCTATGATCTTGTCCCTGACATCCTTAGAAAGCTCTTTGGTCTTGCCCATGTTGTAGAGGTTAGAGTCAGACTGATTCATTGAGTCTGTGGACAGGAGTCTTTTATACAGGTGACCATGTAAGAGCTGTCTATAATGCAGGCACCAAGTTGATTTGGAGCGTGTAACTGGTCTGGAGGAGGCTGAACTCTTAATGGTTGGTAGGGGATCAAATACTTATTTCTCTGTGCACAATGCAAATAAATATATGTAATTTTGACTATGTGATTTTTTTATTTTTTTTATTATATAATCTATCTCTCACTGGTAAAATTAACCTAGCCTAAAAATTCTAGACTGTTCATGACTTTGACAGCGGGCAAACTTACAAAATCAGCAAGGGATCAAATACTTATTTCCTCCACTGTATATATTATATTATTACCAGAAAAAATTAGTTGAAAAATAAAAAAGCATATTTTTTTACTATTATTTTCAAACTATAAGCTTAAAAATTCTAAAATAGCAGAGAGCAGTATATTGGGCTTACAAAAGGTAATACAGTAAGTATGTTGGCTCGAACTAGAATGAAAATGCTCCGGTATTAACATTTCACTATAGAAACAATACTGTAAAAATTAAAACATTGAAAGTATTCAATGTTCCCGATTTATGAAATATATTTATACAGTGTTATAAAAAACAAAATGTGACAGTAGTAAAAAAAATATATTATACAAATCTTAATCGACCTTAATATCTTTCACCACATAACACCTACATCCGGTATAGCTTCTGAAACAGAAAAGCAACATAATTGTGTGGACTAGCTCTCAACGGGACTACACTATATAATATATATGGTGTAGCTGTTTAGATGATACAAAAGGGCCTTCAAGCTCCACTTTTTGTAATTAAAACGAATAATCTACGCACAGAGAACGTTGGGGGAAATACGTGATGTGGCCAAACTTATTATGTGTTTGTGGTGGTTTTACACCTACCGGAATAGTTTTGAAAAGTGTCGAGAGAACTGGGCATTTTTGGGTGCACATTATTAGTGAACATGTACCCCAGCCATGAGGTGGCATAACAAAGATAAATAAGTCTGATGCCTAGCAAGTCCATCTAAGGCAAGAGAGCGGAAAAGAGATTTAAGGTAGCTTCATTCATATTAATGATAGACTCAAGAAGGCTCCTGATGCCGAGGTTTAATATTGGACGGTGGTTCTCCAAGTCTTTCCATGAAGCCTTCAAAAGATCCAGATGGGAGGTGTGTTCATCCCATCGGACTCCATCTGCACCAATAGTGTGAGTAATATCCGCAGTTTTTTGTTCAAGGAGAGCAGTGCATTGGTCCAGATCAATTATTTGCCTAGCGACTTGCATTTTTAATTCCTTGCCATCTTGAGTAGTCAAACGCTCAGTTCCCGGGAAAAGCTAGAAATGGTGCGGTAGTGCTAGAACACAGCAAAGTGGTCATGAAGCTCAAAACAGAGAATTCACCATTCCCCATGTTATGAATGCTACCACCCCCTGTCCCGTCCTGTCCCGTGGTTCAGTACTTTTACCTCTTTAGTAGCTTTTAAGTCCCACCCACTTATGCAGCATCAATATAGTCAAAAGGAGCGGTGCAATAATAAAAATGATAGCAAGTTTTGTGTTTCAGGAGATGGGCTTGGCGGAGACATTGTGTAGCAAATTAAGATCCCAGTGGTGGGTTATTCTTGGAGATGTCTTTGGCGATTCATGTCTTCAATGTCCCTGGTGTAGTTGTGTGATTGAAATGTGCGTACACTCCAGTAGTAATGTGGGATAACATCATCCTTATATATTAGGAATTCTATTCATCAAGATCATGGCGTATCTACAAGTTATTAATCAAAATCAATTAGACCTGTTCAGAAATCTTGATGATGAGTCACCACTCATCCAAGTCGGTTTAGTGTTAATTCAACTACTTTAACTATTGCCCCCCCCCCAGTCGATAGTCGGATGACCGCACTGAGAAGGGCAACTCAAAATTGTAGCATTTTCTCTTATGGCTCTTGCACACGACTGAGTGTGCCGCCTGAGTCCTGTTCATGATCCGTGGAAAGATAGGGCATGTTCTGTCTTTCCACCGGAGTGGAGAGTCGCGTTTGAAGTGCCACTTGGATGCTGTGAAAAATGGCCCAAGTGGCACTCGGTCGTTTGCAAGAGGGTTTAAATTGGCACTAAAGTATGTCCCTACGTGCTTTGTTAAGCACACAACGCATGAGCAAAGGAAAAATATTTTAGTTACAAGCATTGGAGCTGAATACACAAAATGATGGAAGATTTTTATGAAGACTATTTAAAAAAAAATATTTTTATTTTTTATTTTAGATGCATTTGGAGCAATAAAAAAAAAGTTGTGCATATCCTCAGAAAAACAGCAGAAAACAATTTTTTATTCACTACCAATTGTTGATAACAAACATTAAGATATGGCAGAGGAAATGACCTTTGTTACTGGTATGAGTCACAGACTGCACTTAAAACATTTCTGGTATTTTTTAGCTCTTTTTGGTATAATCAGTGTGATGAAAGGGGGAGCGGGCAGTACAAACAGAGGTTAAGTCACCCGAGTTCCCCACTTTTGGTTTAATATATAATGTTTCTCTCCCCAGGATAATTCTCAAATGTCCCCTGGACTGTACTTACATATCACCTACTGTCAGGGATCAGGAAATGGGGTGGAGAGCTGCCCAAATCCAAAATGGTCACACCGAGCATTGCGAGTTAACATAACCAAACCAAGGAAGTTAATAGCACATTCCATTTCCTCTAAAAAAAAGCTAGGAATGAGATAAAAGGGGGAGGAGATACACATCTGTTTGCCCTATAAGTCCGCATTGCTTTTGGTTAAACACACCTACTGTTCCCAAGTCGTAGTCGTAGTTTGCAGGCATAGTGACACCGGCACCGCAGGGGAGGGAGGTTGGCATCTGGTTCACCCCTGCCGGCCCTGAAAATTAAGGATGTCCAATCAGACAGATCACAGACCCTAGCTTGCCCTTGTGGGATGGGAATCAGAGAACGGGAAATGAGAGGGGTATAAGAGCGTATGTCAGCGATAGTAAGGGGGGATTATTTTGGATGG